>NC_135266.1:85628888-86878888 GCF_051311805.1 Agelaius phoeniceus
TGCAAATCTCCCTCTTGATTTGTGGTCTTTTTTATTAGGGTGCTTATTAGTCCTCCCAACCTGGATCACAGACATTGTAATCCTGCATCTAGGATTACAAGTATAATTTGTCACACAGGTGTGCTGCCACTCCAAAACAATGGAGTCCATGTCAAGAAAACATTTCATGTTTTTGCAACATCTAGAAGTAGGATATCAACTGACATGAGATTTTTTTTTATTTAAACTCTCTTAACATTTTGTGAAATAGCACAGTGTAAACCTAGGATGCAGATTAAAATAAAGCCTTTGGAATTAGGAATTAGTGTTTTATTCTGAAAGTGAACTTATGATGCCTTCTGTAAAGAAACTTCCTACAATAATATTAAAAATCTCATCATTTCAGGCATGGCTATGAAATTCCTGCTCACATGTCCCAACATCTCCAGTGACTGCTATGATTCACACCCCACACATCAAGAGGTTAGCCACAGTGCCATAATGCTGAATCAAATTTTCGCATGAAGCATTTGGATCTTTCTTTCAATATCAGTGGTGGAGTAATAGCTACTACAAAGAATTACTGAATAGAAATGTTCTTCAGGATTTCTGTAGTCTCCTCTTTAATGACAGTGATTCTAAATATGTCCTGAAAAAGGTAGGTTCTTTCTTCTGTCACCACCAGTCCTGATTTCTGCTATCATCTGGTGGTGATACAGCCTCAGGCAAAAATAACATCCCTGACACATAGCAAAACAAACATTTTTCCTGATGTTAGAATGCTTGGCTTTATTCTTCCTCAAAAAAAAAAAATCAAGAAAATGAAAAATTAGTGCAAAACTACAATACTTTATATCATCAGTTTTATGACATGAAAGCCTTTAATGTCCAGGAATGGGGTTTATGGATTAAAAATAATACCAGTAAAAAGCATGACATCTTGTTTTGAATTTTGGGTTTTCAAATGCTTAAAAACAATATTTATGTATGATTTTTAATGGAACCCTAAATTGCTATTCAAAATTCTATGTCATATTAAAATATTGGTGATACAGGATGTCCATTTAATGGTTAGTAATAATGATATATTAAACCTTCCTTTCAAAAATTCTGCAATTTAATCCCTTTTAATCACCCAGCCATCTCCTCTTTTTCTCCTTTAAAAAAAGCTAAACAAATAAATAAATAATTAGTACAGATTCTTCATGTGATAATGCTGCATTTCACCAAGAACACAGATGAATAGATATTTAATGAAGGACTATTTTTTCCCTCTGAAAATGAAGAAAATCTAGTGAATGGAAAATTGGGGTCACTCTGTGTTGCATTGCAAAGTAATAGTTATTGCAGCATTGAATCTGCTAACAGGAAAATTTGAAAATGATGAAGATTATTCAGACAAGAAACCAGAAAGCTGGGAGAGGTAGAAAGGGGAAGCTGGAAGTCTTGTGCTGTGCTGATAGCAATTGTAATAGCAAAAATGATTGCTTTGTTTCCCAGGATGGGGAGGAAGGGTTGGAGACATTGCTGCTCTTTGTCTCACATGTGGAAAAAATCCTCATTTTTCCTTAGCAGGGGCAGTCTGTGCTGCTCTGAGAGTGATTTTCCTTGAGAAGGATAAACAGTTCAGAAAAGGTTCACCTGAAAATGTTGTAAGTCAAACAAATCTGAAACCTGGATGGAATCAAATGAGCAATTTAATGTCTGATATATCCTCCCTGCTTGGGCAGGGAACTGCTCTGGGTTTAGTGACTCAGTCACTGAGCTTTTATGCCCATCTCCAATAGGAAAACCCTGGCTCTGAATTTAATGGGTGCCTATTTATGTGTGGCTGTCCAAGAACTCAGATGAAGTACAAGTAGCTCTAAATATTTTGCATTGTGATTATAGCCAATAGTTACTACACATTTTCAAGATCTAAAATAAACAGGTGGATTATGCTGTTCAATAAATGTTTATGCATTTTTCATTAAATGATCTGTGCATTAAATCCTTAAGCAATTTTTAATGAGGATCTAGTCTAATTCTCTTTCTCTGAAGTGACCCATCACACTAAAAAAATATATATTTTTTTCCTCTTTCTCTGTTAAGTCATACATTATTTTTTCATTCCTAAGGAGGGGGAGAAAAACCCCAAAATAAAAGGACTGAATATTTTAAAGTAAAGAAGCATTTTGTTAAGCCTAGACAGAATATAGAAGAATTTGTCCTGCAACACTAGTCAGACTCTTGTCCTCTAGGGAGAAAAACAAAAGAAATTTCCTTAGAACAATTAGGTAAAATTATCAAGATAGAATACAGTCAGATAGATGTGTTTGGTGGGGGGTGGGTTAAATTTATTTTTTTATTTATTTTGAAGACATAGAAGCAATTTGAAAGAAATATCTAGAGTAACTGCTTATTTAAATTAGTCACCTTTCTTTTCTCCTTTGAGAAATGTGCAATATAAATAGAATGTACCCCTAGGTATATTATTAAATCACTAAATGTACATTATTTTCTTTGGTATAATAACAAGTATATCTATTATTAAGCACAGCATGCTACCATGTACTAGAAATTCACACTTGAATCAATAGAGACAAGTTAACCCCTGCCATGGGTGCATCACTCCTGTTGTGTAGAATACACATCTCATGATGGGACAAATCACTATCTGAATGGGCATATGATGTCTACTTAAGATAAAAGGTTTTTACATGAACAGCTTTGATTTGGTGATCAACTCTTTGAGAGGTAAAATCAGTTAATATTACTATATTATTATATATGAAATACAATAAATTATATTTAATATAGTAAATATATTAAATATTAAAGAATTTTGTACTAATTTTAACTAAGTAATACTTCTAGACTAAGTATTTAGAAGTCTAGTTGAAGCTTTTATGGGAACATGAGCATCATTTTCTTGCACTGTGTTTTCAACGACACTTTGTAAAGTCATGTGGTATTTTGCCTAAAATCTCTCCAGGGACACAAGTCCCTCCATATTTTCCCTGGGTTCAACAAAGCCATTATCTTCTTCACATATAGGTTTGCAAATGTGCCCTCACTGCTAAACACAAAAGAGTTTAATGCAGTCAGTTAAATTCCAGTGATATTTATGCCCCTGTTCATTACTAAGCCATGAAGTTACACAAAATCTGAATACAAAACCCATATAGGTCATTTAAGACAGTTCCTGGTGCTGAATGATTATTTATTTGAATCAAACAAGAGGTACCTTAATACAGTCTGATAGTATGCACAAGCTTTTCAGAAATAATACTGCCATTTAAGCATTCTTTGAGTTTTCCTTTTTCTAGTCTTCCATCCATGTAATGCACTGTTCATGTCCAAGACCATTAATTTTTTTTTTTTAATTTTTAATCATTTTCATTTCCAAGGATGCTTTTATTATTCTTATATATTTTAATGTGAATTACACTGCATCTTTAATGAAATGTATGGCAATTCTCTAGACCTCTAAGAAGCACAACACTTCAAGGAATAATTAATACAATAACATGGCAGGAAAATTGTCTTTTAAAATTTAATAAAAGAACTTATTGGCTCAAAACACCTGAATAGGAGTTCTGGGAATTTTTGTTATTGGTGAAATTGAACATCTGTCCTCTTTGTAAATAATAAAACCACTGTTTTTGAATCAGTATCTTGGTGGTGGTTCAAATAACGTAGACATTTTAGAGCCTCTGCAGTCTTTAATTTTCAAATTTTCTAGTTTCATTCTTAATACATAAGCTGTATGAAGAAATATCCAGAATACTGAATTATTCCAGAATACCTGTTGATCTGTCTCAGAATTGTCCTTGAATAATTTTAGCCCTCCTAGAAAGAAAGAAAGTGGTTTGAATGAAACAAATAGGTGATAGGCAATCTCATCTAGTATGAGTTATCCAAAAAATTTGGACCAAATAAGCCTTCAAGGTCACTCCCATCCTTGTCTATTCTATGATTCTATAATTAAAAATGTAGTTTCTAACAGTAGAAGTAATCCAAAACCTACTTACTTTCCAATACTGTTTACTTTTATTTTCACAGATTATCTCCTGCCATCTGAGTTATAACACTTTAATTTAAACAGAAATTACTAGAGGGCTGAGTTTATCTGTCTTCCTGTTTTTAAAGGGACAAATAAAATGATTTGTATAATGAAAATTATAAACGTCCTACTGAACCTGTGTATGTAATAAATGTTTGTGCAGGTGTCAAAAACCTGAAAGAACACTTCAATTTTTGCAGTTTTTATATAGTTTTACATACATACAGAGTTTCACTTTGGAGAGAAGTGCTGAGACACAGACTATTCCTACAAAGATTTTGCTCAAATCTATAATTTCAAGAAATTTAACTACTTTAAATAACATCCCATAAATTAAGATACTTTGTTACTTGAGTACTGCTTGGAATGAAATGTCAAAATCCAACATATTTAGGACTTTTCTGTACTCCTCACAAATAGGCAAAAATCTAGAATCTTCAGATTTATTTCAGTGTTCATAAGAAGACTTTATTTATTTTATTTATTATTTATTTTTCAATATTCATAAGAAGATTTTTATTTCAATATTCAAAGAAGATTTCTAATAAAAAATAAAGAGCTCCTATCAAATTATTTATTTTTGAAATGACCTCATATTCACAAGGAAATTTTCTTTAATTGAATTTTTCACTGAATTCCAATTTCTATGTCTGTAGATAAATTATTTAAAATTTGGTTTTATTAGTATTCTTTCTTTTTCCAACAAATTCATGCACATTTATAATTCAATAAAAAATAATTTAATAGCTAAGGACCAGGATAAGACCTTTGATTAAAAAAAAAATTAAAAAACCAAATAGTGTCATTTTAGAAATTCACTCCCTAAACTCTGTTTTTCAGAAGGATGTTTTGTCTCCTTTTTATAAAAGGAGGCTTTTGGCAAACCCTAAAGAAATGAAAGAAATAGAATACAAGAATGGCTTTCAAGGACCATGAGTAAGTTCAGGGAATCCACCATCATTTGGAATAACCTTTGGATCATTCCCAGGTTCCTGAGGATACTGAAAAGTGGAGAGTTTCAAAAACAGATTAAACAAATTCAGAGGGTTCCTCTGGAACTAAAATGTTTAGAGGCAAATATTTCCTGGCAAATCAGATGAAAAGGCTACAGATCTTAAAGCTGCTGCTGGGAAGGAAATCGTTAGGAAGGGTTGTGCAGCAGAAACTTTGGAACCAGACCCTTACTGAGCTGCCCTGTTGTTTGTAACTACTGAAGGTGGGTTTTCCCCAAGCTGCACTTGGGCTCTTAGCTCCCAACAAGTCAGGGTGCAGGAAGCTCTGAAAAACCCTGCTGTGGAAAAAAACCTCAAAAAACTAAGCGGCCCACCAAAAGTAAGGCAGATGGTGGGGAGCTACTGAATCCAACATCCCAATAGAGGGGAGGCTGCCACAGCTCCAGGTTCAACCAGCAGCAAGGCTGAGTTTGATCATCTTTGTAAAAACTCATTAACTTCTACATCTCTTCTTCACCTCTACTTAAAGTAGTGACAGCTCAAGGAAGTAAAAATAAACCAAACAAAGAACAATTATTAGCTTTGTTTGTTTAAAAAAAATAGTCCTTTCATACATCCTTTCTTGAGAGTTTTTACTTTATTATTATCATTATTGCCTCACACGAGACAAGTTTGTGGCACTTTAATTATTATCCATTATACTGCTCATTAAAAGACAAATAAAAACTTATTTCATATTTCAGCATAATTTGCAGTCCATGCCCATGGTAAAATGTAATGATGTTACAATAAATTTTAATGTGTAACCTCTGTCTTTGGAAATAAAGCAAAACATGTATGGGGACAAGTGCTTCATGCTCTGCTTCTGGGACATAGATTTCATAAAGAAGAATAAAAAACTTAATTGTTAAATGTTTCTTTTTAAATTATGAAATATATGTGTAAGTATTAGACATACACCCACGCACACATCCAAAAACCAAATTCAAAATAAAATCAGAAAAAAATAACTCTGCCTTGGAACAGTCTGACTGTTTAGAGCTTTGGAAATTGCATTCAGATTACATACTTTGTGTATTAAGAGAAAGAAGCAGCTCAAAGTAATGGAAGTTGCCTTCTCTGTCCTCTCACATAGGCTCACATTCATTGGCTGTGATAGAAAGAAATTTAGAAATTGTGCCAGTGTGTAGCATTGCATTCAGCTCTTCCGGTAACAAACAGACAGGCAAGATTTTTTTGTAACTCCGCAAGAAATGCCTGCCTTACAAAGAGATTACTTACTTCAAAATTGACATGGTAACAAGAAAATTAATTTCATTGGTAATTTCCCTTTTGCTTACTAATTGTAAGGTGACTAAAACAAGACATCAAAGAAATTTAGCCAAAATATTTGTTTTCCTGCAACGAAAGCAAAATAGCTGCACCATTAAAGCAGCAAGAGCAGTAAGCAGCAAGACCCTGGCAAGGTAAGCATTACTTATCAGTGAAACATGCTGGCTTTAGCAGAGCAAATCTCCTACTTCCCTCTGGGGAAATGGGGAAGGAAAGTAAAGCTGATCAGAGGGTTGATAGATGAGGATTTGTTTCATCTCCCTCAGAAGGGCATTCTGCCTCTACTAAACTTCTCCTATCTCCTTGTTCTCTTTGTTCCCAATCTTTGGTTTTTTTTGGTTTTTTTTTTTTGGTTTTTTTTTTTGTTGTTGTTGTTGTTGTTTTTTTTTTATTATTTTTTATTTCTTCACTCTGAAAGATTTCTGAGGACAGTTCTATGTGAAACATCAAGAACTATTTTGTGCTGTGTTTTGTGTTGTGATTTTCCTTCAGCCTCTACAAATGTAAACCTGTTTCCTCTAAAAAATATCTCTTGATTTCTTAAAGAAAAATAAGATCATTTCACAAAGCTTAAGTAATTAAGAAAAGGGAAAAATGGCCTGCAGAAATTGTCTGTCACCATTCCAGATCACAGCTGACAACAGCGGTGAAAACTATCACCTGCCATTCCCAGCATGCTTAAAAATACATTGTTCCCTTGGGGCCTCTGAACAGTTATGAATACAAAAATTAATTAGCTTTTTGAACTCAGAAGTCCAGTTTCTTAAATTGGATTTAAGTTTTGGATGAAATGTTTTGATAAGTGATAGGTACCTATACATTTTTGTTCATAAGATAATTTCCCTCACTGTGGTCTTCGTGAGCATCTCTTGCATCAGGTTGCTGCAATGCACCTCCTTTTACAAATACAGACTGGATTTAATTTATTGACCAGTTCAATTTGTTACAAGTCTGAAGAGTCTAGATTTGCAGAGAGCTGGGAAGAGATGCTATTTTCTTTTTTCTTTTTGGTTATTGTCAATAACTCAACCTTTTATAAAAATAAAATTTTTCCTTAAGTGGAGCAAGAGTTTTTATTTAGTTTCACATCAAATCAGAATCAAAATTTCTATAATGATGTGATAAAAACTTGTAATGAATCTAAGTGAAATTCCTTTCTTTCCACAGTTTCTTGTAAAATAGCCTTCTAAGCAAATATCCAAGACTTGACTTAACAGAAAGATAGGCAATAGTAGACTTCATTCACCACTCCAATTAATTAAAAAGATTCATCTGAAGTTGGTCTTTTTGGTTCCAAAAGCTTTCCAGCACCAGATAAGGTGCTGGAAAGTGGAATTACTGTCAACTCTTCATATAAAGACAATACTGCCTGGAAATCAATATTAGCTGTACAAGATACCTGTGTATGCTATATTGGAGCAAAATATAATAGAAGTTTTTCTATGGATTTCCTGATGTTTAAAGTATCCTTTGTGCTTTTCAAACATTCAAAACTCCCAAAGAAACATAGTCCTTGACCAAAAAATTATTATTTGAAGTCTTGAACCTGATAGTATTAATAACATTGGATTCAAAAGACAGAAATATACAAAATGGGGGTTGTTTTCTTTTTTTACCATTAGGGATTCTCCTTAGAAAATGAAATACCTGTATTTTTATTTGTTTGAAGTTTAGTGGAACAGAAAATTATTGCATTGAAAAAGTGTTTTAGCTCAAATGGGAATGCTATGTGATTTTTAGGAAAACTTAACACTCCACAGGAAAAAAAAATGGAGCTACTGAAATCTAGGTATCACTGCTTCCATATTTGTATATTTGTTATCAGATTATTAAATCTGTCTCAAGTCATATTGAATTTTTATACTTTCAAGGAAAGAAGTACAAGCTGCCTGATCCAGAATGTCACATCAAGTAGTGCCAAATGTAGGTTCAAGGCATTTAGTTTTAGAATAAATATCATTTGTAGGCACAAGCATCTTGTTCAGTAGGCTACTGGATAAAAAATAAGCCATGGTAATTTCATAAATTAGATTGGATGAGTATTTTGGATACCTGTCCATCCCCACCAAACAACTGCTTATCTGACTTCTAGGAAGAAGATAATATTGTACTGAAGAAGAAGGATACTATAGTTCCAGGTAGTGTACCTTCACAAATCACAAATAAGACGTTCTGCCACTAAATAACAGTCCAGATTTCTTATCAAAGAATCATTTATCACATGGAAAAAGGAAAAAAAGGGAGGAAACATTTATTCTGGGATTTTAGTGTAAAGAAAATGTGCAAATGTAGTGCCAATCCAAATACTTTCCACATATTACTTTTCCATTTAGATTATAATGAAGCTGTATATTTTTATATTCAGGAGATTAAAATGATCAACAGCATAAAACAGAACATGCAAGAAATCCCAAAACAAAATCAGCAAACAACTAGCTAACTAGTTTCAAAACCTAGTTCTCTACTTCCAGGAAGTTTCTTATAAAGTCTGTGAGCATATGTGAGATCAATCACAACAGATTTTTTTCAGAGTTCAATGTCTCTGAGAGGTTTATAACATGATGTTTCTACAAAGGATCAAGTTTTTAAATCTCTGGTACCTGAACATTCCCCTTACATGTATTAGCTGAAATGTGGGTTTTAACTACTCTGAGCAACGACGTAATAGGCATCTGGATACAAACTCAGGATTTATATTCATTAAATCAGATTTTGAATTCCAACAGCAGCGAGAAAAATCACAGTGATTTTTAGGCACTGGAAGCATCACCACACCTGCCCTTTCTGTGCACTGATCAATGTGTGTTGCTAACGAGATACAAACTTGATGATTTCAAAAACAATACATGATCTTAAGTCATGAGGATCTATTGAAACACAATGAGTGTGTTTGGCTGGCAGTCAAACCCCGTGCCTGGTTTTGCGAGGGAAAAGCTGCATGCAATTCATCAGCATTCCTTTCTGCTTTCCAAATTTATCTCATTCCTGTTTCACTCTCTGGCTTATTTAGTTTTTAATTTGTTTTCCACAAAAGCTATTTTGAGATGCACATGTATTTCACTGGAGTGCCACTGAGTTCCAATTGTTCTAACACAGAGAAAAAAAATAAATGAACCCATTATTCCAGCATTATATTTTGGTCCCAGTGGGTTTTACAAACTGAGTGCCTGAAAGAACTGAAATATGTATACAATGGATGATTTGAAACTGAGGATGGAATTTCTAGATGACATAGTTAAAATATCTGAATTATTCACCCACTTGTGTGAATTCTGCATGCCATGACTGCACTCCTTCCCTTGATTCCCAGAGCTACAGCCCCAGGAGGAGGATGATGCATTCAGGACCTGGCTGTATTAACAGTGCTGAAGCTCAGGAAGAGCTGAACACACCCAATTCTTTGTGACCTGGTTGAAGCTGATTAACTTTGCTCAGGGGAATTCAGGTCTTTTCTCAGGGGTTTAGTTTTCCCTTTATCTAAGCCATCAAGGCAGTTTAAGCGAGTATTGATCATTTGATGTTCTAAAGCTATAAAAAGTGAAACCAAATATAATCCAAATGCTATTTTTGCATCCTTTTTTATTTTAAAAATATAGTGAATAATGCAGATCATATAAAATGTAGTGACAGCAATCATCAAGTAAGCTGTTTGAACAAGCAAAAAGCTGGTGGTTTACACTTTATGCTGAGCTTGGTGTGAAGGGAATGTGGTACCTGATATTTCAGTTTAATGCTACTGTGAAATGTGGATGAGTAGTGTGTCCCTACAAACCAAGTCATCACATCCTGTTCATTTATGCCATTTCATCTTTTTAACATTTTCTCTTCCTTTTGTAGGTATATAGCCTGCTGAAATTGAGACTATAAGGCTAGAGCTTGCCCTTTAGGTTTGTCTCAGTTTAAGTAAGGAATATCTAAAGAGATTTTTCAGCTGTGTATTGGTAAATATTGCTCACAATTTTTATTCACAAAGATTGCATTTATTCAGCTCTGTTTGCTGATAATGTAGAATGGGTTAGCTTTAAAAACCTGACAAGGCCCTAAAAGAACTCTGGTAACAATATAAAAATACTGAAATAAAATAACAGTGCAGGGAGGCCTTTGTATTATTAATAATTCAACATATACATCTCTGAGGTAAAAAGAAAAGCTGATTTTTAACATGATACTTCTAAATCCTTGAAGACACATTGGACACACAAATTACACATGTATTTCTCAACTCTTTGTGCTTTAAACTTGGTTACAATACCTATGCATGACTGACAGTTTTCATACAGTGTGAGTCAGGAACAGCTTCTGAAATTCCAGATTATTTCAATTTTCAATTTCAATTTTTTGGCCTGCTTTAGTAGTTGAAAGTCTTAGAAATGAGCATCAGCTAAAACTCAAAATGGTTTTTCTGTGAAAGTATCAAAGATCTGGCTAAGAAAAGACCACCTTGACCTGCAGGCAAACATGCTGAGCAAGTTCAGTTTGTGACTATGTTGTAAATGGTATGGGATGACACCTATAGCACTGAAAAACTCCCATCTATCTGTTTTCTACCTTTAATAATATAAAGGTATCTGGGGGAGAATATATCAAAGGAGATGGCTGAAACCTGACAAAAAAATGTGATGCACTGGAAGTGCTAAAGCATTAGCTTCTGAGGACAAAATAGCATTTAAGGGTTGTGGTTGATGATTTTATCATACACCCACACAATGTGGAATCTGGAGAAGATGCAGAGGCCTTTTAGTTATCCATTGCTAGAGCCTCCCCATTATTTTGGGGCCCTCCAGCCCTGGTGCTGCTTTGCCTGGTGCCACACTGATGTCTTTGTTTGCCGCGCTGTTTAGGCTGTACTCACACTGGTCACAGACCACTCAGTTCCCCTGTGTGCAGCATTGCAGCACCACAGACCTGGATCATGGTCAGGGCAATGAGTTGACCTCTGGAGTGGCCTGTAGTAATTGATTTGACAGGGTTGCAAAAAGCTACTCATCTTCTGACCTTGCCGTGTAAGACCGTGGTTTCAAAGTTGTATGTCACTGCTAATTCGTTCATCGGCAGGAACGTTTAACTGGTCTGTCACAGCAACCATGCCAGATGGGGTTTCTTTCATAGGAGTTTAAAAGGCATCCCTTTTCCACAAAATTTGTTCACATCACAGATGACCTTTTATTGTAGCTTTGAGCTTTGGAAGGGGAGGTGACCCTGACAGTTTCAGTTTACTTTGCTCTCTCTCTCTTTCCACATGTCTCATAATTGAAATGTTTTTCTTTATTAGCAGTGGGGGTGAGTATGTCTCCTTAGCTTTGATCTTCCTTTTCCTAGGCACAGAAGTTTTTTAAGGCAGAACAGAGTGGCCAGGGAAATACTATATATAACATTGAAAGTAAAGCCAGAACAAAAAGATATTCAAATTATGAAGATAAAATAGACCATAGACTATCTTACTGGCAGGAAATGCTTCAGATAATGGCAGCCAACATAAAAAATTTCACTGAATAAAAATGTCAAGATGAAATGGTTTGATTCAGATAAAGCTACGATGTCTTTTTAGCTGAAAATTTTCATGAAAAGATTTTAGCAACTTGTAGCTCAAATTTTTATATAGTTCTCCAAAAAAAAAAAAAGTGAAGATCAAAATGTCTAAAAACCATAATAACCCAACCCTCTGAAGGATGTAAATTGTCATTTTATAGGGCAAATTCTGCTATACTTCCTCTTATAAAGTGATAGTTTGCTGAAATTTTTAATATTTTTTTTAAAAGCAATACTTGCAGGAAAAGTTACTACTTTGCCTGAAAAGGATGTCAGGATGAATGGTTCTGTGAGAGCAGTAAATGCAGTGAAGAATGAAAAATTTAAAGCTTTGTATTTATTTCACAAAAACACAGGCTAACATGCTGTTAAGATGGCAAATACAAATACAAATTTAGCAGATTTAAAAATATTATATTCTAAGAGGTAAACAAGAAAAAAACAATAGACAAGAACAATGCACCCATTACTTGTAGCCAGGTTGTGAATGAACCACTCTCATGTGTTTAAATTTCCATGAATTTATAGTTTAATTATTTAATTCTTAAATGCTTTGCTTTGAGAAAAGACCACGGTGACTGAAGAAATTTTATTGAATGCATGTAAAGCATTAAAATGCTGAGTCCACTGGGTCTGGCCACACAAAACTATTAATAGAACTGATGAATTTTCAGTATTCTGCTTAACAAACAGAGGTCGAAGCTATGAGCAAGTTAAAACAGAAGCAAGATGCAGAACATAAGGACTGATTTCCACAAAATGTTTTTATCTAGGAGAGAAATATTATGCGGAGATGCCTCTACTATGAGCTTTAAGCCAGTTCAGCATCTTCACAATGACAGGGCAGAGGCATCTGACAGCATACTAGAGCATTCCTAGAACATGTGATGCTTTTCAGTGTATGCAATGGGATAGATAAACTGGTTAGGATGCAATCAGGAAAGGTTTTTCTTGTATTTCAATTAATTTGTTCAATTCCTATTTTGAAAATATATGATGCTTCACAGAATCTACAGTTCCAGAGTTATCACACATCAGACATCAAGAGGCCTGCTTTAGGTGGTTAGATCTCAGGGACATCTCATATATCTGATATAACCTTTGCCTGTAGGAATTTTGCAAAGGACTCTTTCAAACCCTTCTGCATCTGCAAATCCACTTTTCATTACCCTCCTCCTCTGTCACTCTGCCTAGTTTTCTTTTAATTGACTCTATGTATGTCTCATTTCCATTCTGCAGCTCCAGAGAAGGTGGATGGGCTCTGAAACAGCATTCACAGTTTGCAGTTCACAAAATAGATTCCCCCTAATTTTCCTGGAAGACAAATCACATATACAATTCAATGGATGCTAAATATATTGTCAATATCTCAAAACCCTTCTCAAACCTTACAAAACAAGGCTTCAAATATCACTGTGATTAACATAGATTAAAAAACCAGGTTTTGCAAATCCTTTGCAGTGTTTTTGTGGAAAGGACCTTATCTTTCTGCATATTCTCAAATGATAACAAGTTTAGTAGTAACCAGTATGACTTCTTAGCTTGATTTAATTTTTTTTAATCTCCATTACCTACTTTTCCATAAAAGAATGCAGAATATAGCCTGAATGCATAAATACATCATCTGATATGAGCTAGATGGGGTGTTTCATAAGAAATATTCTTAATACATCCTAACGTCTTCAAATGAGAAATTATTGGTAAAATACTTGCAAAATAAATGGTAACACAAGCAATTTGAAAGGTGAAAAGTGAATTGGGATGTGTACCAAATGTACTAGAGAAGACAAGATGTGGTGAAGAAAATACTAGAAGTATTAAACACCTTGATGATACTGTTGTCTCATGGTGAAATGTGAATAAAATTCCTTTAATATTTAAATCCACAGATAATTAAATATCAAATTCAATTTATTAAGCTGGGGAAAATACAGTGTTATAAAAACCTTTCTAGGCAAGCATATGAGCTTAATTTCTTAATTATCAAAGAAGATCTTCTTAAATTGATGTCATGTAGTTTTTTTATTTTTAGAGCTAACATGTGAGAACTAATGAAAACCAACAAACTGCAGCAGCTTCTAAGCTAATGTCCTGTAATCATCACAAGCTCTTTTCTTGACAATCTCATCCAAGGAATCAGGATAAATGCTAATTCTCTGATTTTCCTGTTTTTGCAACTTGACTCTCTTGTCAGTTACCATTATTCAGATTTTCTCATGAAAATGGACAAAAATTACAAATTAGGGACAGAACTTTATTGTCTTGCCTTCTAAGAGGCACAAGTATGTGTCTTCTGCTATTCAAGAATTACTTGCCTGGACAGCCAATGAACAAAATAGTGTTGGGTCTGTAAGGACACCTGAAAATTGTCCTTCTGTCTTACCAGTCCCATTTCCTTTGGTCTGACATTAGAAGCTGCTTAGTACCATGGTGTCTTTTGTCATTCCCATTAAAGCATTGATTGGCTTGCTATCTCACTTCTTTAAAATTCCTTTTTTTCCCAATATTTCATCCTAAAGTACAGCAATGCTTGAGGCCCCTATTAATGATCCTTAAGCATTAAACTGCTTTTATAAGGTCAGAGACAGATGCCTCATCTATTCATATTTATGTTTCTTGAAAGCCCCTTTTTATCCTCAGCTCTGTCAAGCTGGTTGGTACAGAAATTATATTTTATAATTTTTTCTAGATTCCATCTACTTTTTAATTTCCTTCTTCTTTCCTGTTCTTTAGAACATGAATCTCAAGAGGAGCCTTGTCAAAGAATAAGTGATTTGCATTGGAACAGATCTTAAAGATCACCCAATTCCAACACCATGGTAGGGACACCTTCCACTAGACCAGGTTGCTCAAAGCCTTTCCAAGTTGTCCTTCATTCCTCATGGCCATGAAGAATGAATGTTCTAGCTTCAGCTTTTAGAGAAGCATTGGATAAACTCAAATGCCCATTCTTTTTATTAAAATATAGTAAATAGTTTTCTAAAGAAAAGTAATTTAATGGAGAAGAGTGTGCTTTCATCAGCCACATGTATCTAGAAATACAAACCCATCTGAAAATTTGCAAAGAGATAGAGGAGCAGAGTGGTGCTGCAGGATGGTTATGATAAGGTGTTTTAGTCTACAAAGCTCTCTAAAAGATTGACCAAAAGCCAAAAGAGGGATTGAGTTCTATTTGGTTACAGGTTCCTTGTATCTGCCTGATCTCCCTTCATGTTCTCTGTCTGGCTACTCTTGTTTCTTCTCTTTTTCACTTTGGCCTCCCACTAAGCCAACACTTTATGCAAATTTTCAACATACAAAAGGGGAACTCATACCCACCAGAGTCCTTCTGCTGTATAAAAAAAATGTTTCGTCAGCATTGTATTCTAATGTCTTAATTTCTATCACTATAATTGGTGGATTTCCCTATAAGGAATCACTATACCAAGAAACTAATGGTACATGATTGGTTTCTAAGGCTATCTTATCTGAGAATTCTGGCAAAAAGAAGAGATTCAGAACAAAACCAACAATTATTTGGAAATACTTTTGTAATAACTATTAGCAGATGGCATTCGTTTTAAGAATAATGTGGAATGTCCACTTTCAGAGTGCAGGGAACAAGCCTGAATCTCACAGTAGTAAGAGAAAAAACAGGTTTCTGATTGTTGCTTATTTTTATTTTAGCCTTCAGCAAAGCTGACAGTATCTTTGTGAATATCAGAAGCAGACCTCTGCAAGCTGTTCAGAATTGCAAATATATACAGTGAGATTTCCAAAGCAATAAAATCCTAATCCAGTGATTAGTCCTGCTGTTATCACAGTGCAGGTTGTAAAAAAAGGAAATTTTTAAAAATAAATAAAGAGAGCCCAGAGCCCCTCCCAACCTCCTCATTTTTTTCAACTTTTTAGTTTTCATGTAGACCCTAATATCACAAGGTCCTTTCTGTAAAGAATTAATATTTCTGCTAGAAGGTATAAATTCCTTCCTTGCTTGTCTTATGTCAGAATTGCCCTAATACACAGTGAAGGGTAGTAGCCAAATCTCAGGCTCCTGAGTCTAAGGAATTATGTTGATCACCACTGACCAACCTGTTAGACCTCTGGATGCCTGAAAAGACTGTGATGATAATACATTCTAAAGCTGTATAGATTGTGGCCAGATGTCAGCCAGATGAGCTGGAAGCTACATATTCACATTAGCACTCCTGCACATCTTTTTCTTTTAAAGGCATCAGAGGCACAGAAGCAAGGCTCTGCCTCATGATGTGTGACTTCCAGACCAGGCTGGCACACACCTGTGACCCTCAGAGACAGGTGTCAAGCCTGCAGCTGTCTGGTGCTGTTCTGGAAGACAACCAAAACACTGAGCTATGATTATCAAACTGAGTTGGACTGAAATTTAAAGAATCATATCTTATTGTAAAAAAATGTAGTAAGCTCCTTCTCACCCTGCATCTATTTGTACCCACTGTTAATGAACTGTCAAGGATGACTGTACAGTATTTTCAGAAATGCAGACCCACAGTATAACATACTAATGGGAAAGCCTTTATTCTCAGCACTTGAAAGTGTGTTCTAAGGGCTGAGAATAAAGATAGCACCCTCCAATCACAGCTTTCCTGGGTATGAACAAACCAGTAAATATATCTGTAATGAAAGAGCAGAAGATTGAGGTAATTTACATGAAAAGAGTATGCAGTTTTTCTCTTCTTAAAAATAGTTCCCTATCTAAAAAAAGGCAAAGCCATAATAAATAAATAAAAAAATATGCAAATGGAATGCCAGTATTTTCAGTAGGGTGATAAATAACCAAATACATTTTCTGTTTATTAAATGTTCTGCAAGTTGCCCTCTTTTTGCATTTTAAAATAAGTGTCTGAGGTTTTGTGCAATTAGGTAAGGAAAATAAAATTAATAACATTGTACTTGTTTATTGGATTCATTATGTCAAAATGTTACATTATAATGGTTATATGCTGATGCTGAGGGCAAATTTGTGTTAACTATTATTTCTGCAAATAAGTGTGAGGATATTTGGAATCTGAGAAGACAATGTGCAAGGGTTTGTGGAATGATAATAAATAAAAATGGAAAATACTTCTTTACAGTAAATCAGATCAAGATAAACTTCCAGTTAGGGCTATCCATCTGGTATGCCTGTCCTGACTTGAGCCTCTTGTATCTGAGCTAAGCATTTTCAAGGGCTCTGAGTGTATTCATGGACCTACATTAACATGATCCCCACCCAGGCTCCCAGTGTTCAGGAGTCCCATTTCAGCTCAGCCCTGGGACCTGAGCTCTATCATAGATGCACCTGTCTTCAGCCCTGGCCTTTGCCAGCCCTGGCTGGCTGACTTGACTTGAGGCATTTGCCACTTCCCATGTGTGTGCTGAGGGTTGGGCTGTTGGTGGAACCTGCCCCTAAGCAGCTGTGCACATCATCTTGCACAGATAGGCTGGGAAGGTGTCCCTGGTGGTCCAGTTGTCACCCTCTCCTGGCTTGTGGACAGGTCATACCTTTTCCTTCCTTTCCAGTCTTGAAGCTTTGGACTACAATAAGGACTTTCCTGTTGAAATTAGTATTACCTCATACTAAGAAGGAACAGATGAAGGAAAAGTTTGCCAGTTTTCAGAATCATTCTGAACTCTAACAGACTTGGCAACTTGTACTTTTATCGTCTTGCTTCTGCATGAGCAATGGTGTTATGATGCACAATCATTTATTAGGAAATAATGATGGAATCAGTATGTAGGACTTGCTTCTGAGAGCCCTAAACTGCTAAGATATGTAGCAGTGAACACAAAGAAACAAAGATAGTTGTTACTAAACACTTAAATGTGCCTGAAAAAATGCCTAAAAGAATTCCTCATTTGAATTCAGAAAGTTTAATAAAGTATAAAGCTGCTTACAGTATTTATTTACTTGACTTACATAGTTAATTTGTGGTTTTGAGAATGCTTTTGTACATCATTAACCAAGCTGTTATTCCTTCATAGTAAGACATTTTATGATTTTTAAATACTTGCGGGGTTTTTTTGTTTGTTTGTTTGTTTCTATGTGGTGAGTTGCATCTCCTTCCAGATATTTGTGATTGCTGGTGGAACTTCAGGGTATCTTCTTGAAAAGGGGGGATGTAATGAGAGGCTATCTTCTTTCTATGAGGAAAAATCTTAAGAGAGTGCCCTGTAATTTTTTTTCCTCTTCAATCCAGCAACTTTAGAAACTGTCAGTCAGTTCCAGCTAACCTTCATTTTTTCTTTAGGGAAGAAGAGATGTTGCAAGAAATACTAGATGCAAGAGCGGCATCAGAATTTGATTGCTAACTGGAGACCACACGCACTGTTTTCTTTGGCTAGTAATTGAAGGTGTTGAATCTGGTGTCATACTGTGGGTGAGGTGCATAGATAAATACCTTAACAGAGAGCCTGTGACCAAAAAGTCTTATCATTTTAGGGTGAGGGCTTCACTGTATTACACATGTAAAGCGTCAATAGTCTGCATGAAGGGGCGGGTAGGTCACTACTCTGCCAGAGGTGGCACCAGGCATTACACAGGGAGAATTTGCCAGCCTGGACACTGTCTTCCTCAACAGCCACCATCAGAGCTGTGTGATTATGGATGAGAATCCCTAATCCCTATTGTACATGAAGTAGCCTAATTATTTTCTTCAACCTAATTATATTGTTTGTCTCCAGGGAGTTTGTTTGCCTCTTTGTTTGGTTACTATGATAAATGACAACATCTTTCATATCAACCTATATATAACAGGGAGCACAAAATCATGGAATGCTTTGGATGGAAAAGACAATGAAAGGTGATCTGGCCCAATCTCATTTTTCACTACTTTCATTAGAACAGGTTGCTCAAAACACCTTAGAACACTTTCAGGGATGAGGCAGCCACATCTCTGGACAACCTGTGCCAGTGTCTTGGCTACCTTAACATAAAAAAAAAATATTCATTATGTCCAGTCTAAACTTATCTGCCTAAATTTTAAAACTATTGCCTCTTGTCTGGTCATTGTGGCTTTTGCTAAAAAGTTTGTTGTCATCTGTGTGTAGCCCTGCTTACATACAGGAAGGAGATCTAAGGTCTCCCTGGAGCCTTTTCTTTTCTGGGTTGAACAACCACAACTCTCTCAGCCTGTCTTAATAGGAGAGATTCCATCCCTTATCTGTGACAAGGGCAAGAGAAGAGACAAATGACACAAAACTGGGGTTTGAAGCAAGGCCAGTTAACTTTCTTGTCCAATATTAAACTTCACTAAGTGTGAATCCAAGTGCTTCCATTTCCTTCTTTGTGAAGAAAATGACACTGTCACTTTGTCTGGTTTAGTTGCATAACACTACTCTGGATTTCTTGTCTTGAGTCATTCCAGGAGATTGATTTACTTTTTTATTAACCGAGTTGGTTGTTTTGTTGAGTTTTCCTTTTGTTTTGCTTATAATTTCTGATAAAACCTCTGATTCTCCTGTCCAGGAGGTTTTTAATAGCATATAGAAATCATTTTTGTGGCACTTGTATGGAGGGAAGATTCTCTTTGACTATAGGTCATAAAAGAGTTTCTGTAGGAAGGGAGGAATGCAGTATTTATTGTAGCATTTCTTGAAAGTGGAGACTGCTCTAATGCTTTGACTAGAGTATTCAAAAAAAATCCTCCTCTCCCCACAGATTAAGGGTTCTGTTAATTTTGTTTAAAGTAAATTATTTTAAAAATGAAAGAAAGTCTTTAAATCAGTGAGTTTTTTTATATATACTTAAAGTATAGAACCTGATTAGGAGTAAGTAAACTGTTATTTGAACAACAAAAAACACCCCACCCCACCTCAATGCCTAAGCAAACCCTAATTTTCAATATTATAATTAATTCTTTCCTGTAATATGTAAGAAGCTATAGCTGTTTAATCAAAAAATGACATTTCCTGATATTAATTTGCTTTTTGACTTCCAACATTCCAACCAAGAACTTTTCATTTTGACATACTGTTCAATAAGATACATTCTGATAAATCAAGAAATCCAGAAGGGAAAATTTCCACTAGTGTTACCTCTGTTTGGTTCTGGATTTCCTCTCTTCTAAAGTAAGAGTACCTGGTTTTAATCAAGAGTCAAAGTTTGAGTAAAAAACTGGTTTACACAATCTTACAGCAGAGGAATTAAATGTTGAAATTCATGACAAGGAGGGAATATCAGGTATTTGAAATGGGATACTTTTTGATTCATGGGTCTGAATCTCCTGAGTTGTTCCAACAGCTCCTCCAGTGGACTCACTGAGTGTAAGACATCAGGGTAGACCAGCTCTCTAAATATAGCCTAGGCATCCTCATCTTCCTTGTACACACAGGTGCTTTACAAGCAGTATCTCATACAGTGTTTTTCCACAGCATATATTGACTAAGTGCCATCATCTGCAGTTAAATTGTCTTTTTCCCATTAAAAGAAAAAAAAAGACAACCAACATAATTTTTGAAAAAAATCATAATTTACGAAGCAAATGTGTCTTTTTAGCTAGTATTTATTCCTTTATTTTACTGCAGAGTGGCATTGGTTGGATTTATTCTGTGTACTAATGGGGTATTAAATGTCACTTCTAAGGGAAGCTCCAAAGTCCCAGAGAGTTTCTGGGCTGACTCAAAGCCATCTGCCTTCAGAGACATGCAGTTCTCAAAGCCAGGGCTTCTCTTCTCAACGCTTCTCGCTAAGTGGTGCCAGATAACAGAAGCTGAAGCGTGCTCTGGCCGCAAGACAACCTTGTGGCAGAGAGGGAAACTGGTGCAAAACTGAGATGTGTGTCATTTTTTACATAGCTTTGACTTTTTTTACAGTTTCTGTGCCTGCTTTGAATGTAGCATCATCTTCTGGTGGAATCCTTTGAAGAGAGGTTTTACCTCTTCTTAAGATAGGACAATAAAATTAATGCTGACAGGCTGTTATTTTGAATTAAGTCTCTTGTACCCAAGACTATGTTAGTCCATCTGGGGATCAGTAGTTCAGTGTGCACATGACAGTATCAGGACAAGGCTGATTACATTTCTTCTGCCTAATACTGCTGCCTGCCAGAGAGAAAACAAAATCCCAGTGTCCTTTATTCCCAAATGTTCCTACTTTATCCCAAACTGACTGGCAAAGTGCAATGGCAAGCATCTCCTTTACTCACTAGGGAGTAAACAGCATTTCTCCCTAGATGGTTCAATATTTCTTGTGTCTTTGGCAACCCGCACTACATTTGTGAATTATGATACAATTTTTCACAATATGTGACTAACTGCAAATCATTTGAAGCAAAAAAATTATCAATTTTCATTTTGCTGGCAATTTGTTTTGTTAGGGTTTTACATTAAGTGTTTTTCAAGAATTGTCAATTTGTGTGGAGTTCTCATTTCTTAGTTTAAATTGTCTTGGTATTGAATAATTTACTTTCTTACTCTTTTCTATGAACTACTTCAATATGTTTAAAAGCTGCAGCTTTTACTCTTGTTCACATTAAGACAATTTAATTACCTGACCTTTCTACTTTCCTTTAAGACAACAGAATTAAGTGTTGCAATTATTTAGGTTTTTCAAACATTTTCACAACCATGTATTGATTTCAATTAATGTTTCTTTCTGACTAGTTTTAGTTCATAGCAAATTGACCTCTACATTTAAGGTTTTTTTGTTCATTTATCTGAAAAGGCCACTCTATTCTTCTATGATTCTATTATACTTTTGTTTATTATTATTTTTTTACCTTTGTGAATCACCATCTTCTGAAAAAATTCGCAGAAGTAAACTCTCTTGCTGATTTCAATGTATTGGAACTCTTTGGGGGAAAAAACCTGACAAATTTTTCTTGAAGTTTCTGGGACATATCAGATCCATTAATTGAATATTGGCCTCATGCATCTTTCCAAGATTGTTTTTCCCCAGTTTTACTAGTCTCTTAATCTCCATTCTTCTGTTTATTTTTTTCCTTTACACGAGCAACTGGAGCTTCACCAAATTGAAGGCCTCATTGTGTTAAGAATTGGAAATGCAGTGCAAAGTATGTTCTTGGGCCAGCATCTGTGACATTAAAGGACACATCTACTACTGTGTAATGAATATACCCAATGCTGATTGTCATCAAGGTGGATTGTTCATCTCTAAGATACTCACATGACTGTCACTACTTCATAATATTATCTGCAACTTATCAAATAATCTTTAATAATGTGAATATTAAAGAATTTCAACTACAAGCTTTGACTATTTCAATGCCTAGATGATGTTATTCTCATCAAACTGGCATAAAATCATTCAGGAAATCTGCATCAAAAGGGAATGGACCCTCAGCCAGAACTTCAAACTATTTAAATTATCTGTAGAATTTCCTGTGTGCCAATCAAATAATTTTTTAAAATTTTGCTGGATAAAATTCAGTAGATAGATGGAGCTATTTTTTTTCTCCCAAATTAAAATTTTTAATCTTACAATAAGTAAAAAATACCTTGCCAGGAATTATTAACATTTTACTGAGTACCACTGGAAGAGTAATTTGAGATCCTTTTCTCCAATAAGTAAGCTGCAATGGATTTTGTTTATAAAGAACAGCTAAACAATAGTTGGTTGAATTCTAAACAAATAAATATCTAAAAAGAGTGGCCATTCAAGGTGTGTGTGTGTGGGGGGGGGTAATATAGTATTTTCTAGAACTTAAAAGGATGGATGTCTCGTCCTTATTTTTATTTCTGCAATCTATGTAAATTCTCAGCCTTCTTAGAAAAGATGGCCAGATCATTTAATCCTAATGATAAAAAACTTATCTATTGCTCAATAGATGATAAAAGTTTTGTGATGAGTGCTAAGGAATATGCTAAATCAGGGGGGTTGCATATAATTTGGTGGAGAAGAATGTGTGTTTGGCTGAGAAACATTGAAAAAGTATGTTTTATAACAAGACTGCTGCACCAGCTTCTAAATTGCAATCAAGTTCACCAATGCAAGGTGAGCTACTGCTCACCAGTTGGAATGAAAACTTTTAACAGATGAAGTCTTTTCTTAGTCTTGCTGAATCTGACTGGGACATATTCCCAGGATACCAGACACTTCATCAGGGCATGCCAGAGTCCAGGGTAAATGGCAGTGGCATGACAGTAACATTGTAAGGACAGAGAATGCTGCTGCTGCTGCTAACAAGGAAGCTCAGCTTCCTGCAATGATTGCTCTTGGTCATGCTTGAGAGAGTAAAGTGAAAGCTGAATACCTTCTGATTTAGATTTCAATTGCAAGGATCTGAAGGTTGGATAACTCGGTATAAAATGATGCTTTGGCATTGGGGGGATCCTGGAGGAACTTTCAAGGAGAGCTTAGCAGGTGCCTCAGGGAGACAGGGAATGAAAGAATTGATTGAATGAAAATAAATTGTATAAAAAGCTATAAGGTAGGAACAGTTTTTGAATATAGATTGTGAGAGATGTAGAATAATTACTTCTTTCAATATAGTTTTTTGCCTATCTGTGACATTAATTGCAATAGAAATAAATAATTGGCTTATTTTCATCTGGGAAACAATGTAGGTGCTTTATCAGAAATGATTCCACTTCAAAAGCTATGGAGTAAAGGAACAAAGCTGTAAGGTCAGAAAAAAAAAGTCTTCCGTGTGAAAACACTAATACAGGAATTTTCAGGGATAGGAGACAGTTCTTTGCAGTGATCTGTATGTGGGAAATGGATGGTTTAACAGTGTTCAGTTTTGGAGACATTTGAAAAAAATTTGACTGTGTATTTGAAGTGTATTTTAACATTGAGTTTGGTACTATACCTACTGATACAGAAAGAGAAGTACTCATTGTTATGGAAATTTAGCATGGGCCCACACATTGGTTATGTCATTGAATTTAAGACACGGAAGTAAAATTAAAAACCACTTTAATTCTTTAAAATGCTCTAATATACAATTTTTACCTGGTGACAATTACCCTCCTCTGAGAGTGAGCAGGAAAAAAGTCTGTTTGTATTAAATATAGAGATAAAATGTATCTTACATGGTATTTTCTTAATATTGCAGAGCAGATCTTTGGAACAATAGCAAAGACGCTTGACACTCAAATTTGAGAGATACTGTTTTTCACTTCCCCTTTTAACAGTATTTTAAATGGGGCAACAGCAGGACTCATGTGAGTGCAAAGGTGTTTTCCTCACAGGCACATGCATTCCAAATTATAACTGAAGGAAAGTTGGCTGAGCCTCTATTTAAATTGGCACATTTGATCATGTTATATCTAAAGAGATTTTACTACTTGTCCATTTCTGAGATGCCTTTGAGTATATGTGGCCTTTTTATAATTACATGTGGGAGAAGAATTTCTGTGCCACCTATATGAAACCGAGACACAGAAATAGTCAGACTTACCCAAGATTATAACACGACTGAATACGAAAGAAAAGAATTCAACCTGCATGGCTTTACATGTTTCTCTCTAAATACCAAGCCTCTGTTAGATACTGTGGACATTTTTAAGAGTAACACTAATACAATCTTAACTCTTTGAAAATATCTCCTCTCAGTGTCTTTTATTTTATCCTGTCAAGGTTATTATTATAGAATTTCTTTACTGTATTAAAAAAAATAAAAAGAAAAAAGCTTGCTGCTTCCAAAAACAGTAAGGATGGGTTATTTGACAAATGAATCCTGTCCATATGGTGAGCAGAGAAATTATCTTAAATGCAGAGACAAGAATGAACTTGTCAAACAAGGCATTTATACAAAAACATCTGAATCAGTCAGCTGTAAAATGATTGTAAAGAAAAGCAGCTTAACATTCTGTTAGGCAAATGTCTTATTGACCACAGCCACAGCTGCTGTGTTATTTCTGATGTTCAGGAAAGCTGGAGTCACTGGAGATTTCCTCAGTGTTAGAAGCATCCTGACGCTCTGATTCCTCCAACCCTTTTGTATATGTATACTGCAGGAGTGTGTCCTTGCTTACATAAGGTGAAGGAGTTTTATAAGAGCTCTCTCCCTGGCAGATCTCCAGGTTGTAGCACCTGCAGCAAATAAAGCAGATGTCCCAAATACTTACCAGTGCATTGAATTGTTTTAATGTCCCTGGGTAAGTTTTTGGCTCAAGTCTGACTGATTTTAGAATAGTCTGCAAGTTAACTCCTCAGGTTCAATGTACAAAGCATTTACCAGGCAATTCTGAAAACAGATCAGAGGATTGAGGTATAATCGAGCAAGTAATTTGAATCTTCTGCCTTATCTAACAGAGCCTTGATTGCCTTTAAAAGAAGAGACTATCTGTTAAGGTAATTTAAATCACTAGTTCTAGGAAGATGATTCCTAAACAGGGAAAATGGAGAACCAAAAAAAACCCAAACCAAATCAAACAAAAACCAAAAGCAAAAACAAACAAACAAAAAAATACTAAAATAGCAAAAAAGGAGATAATAAACTAAAATGAAATAGCAGAGATATTTGTATGTTAATGAAAGTCCTCTCTAAAAGGATGTAAACTCAAACAGTGAACAAGCCACAGTTTGAATGCAGCAGAAAATAGTACCAAAATATTAAACTGTGGAGACATAAAACAATTTTAATTCCTAAACCAGAATTGCTTGCCACTTCTAATGTGAAATTTTCAGCTCTTTGGAGCCAGCATAAATTCTTCAGGTTGCTGTTGTTTCATGGGGTGTTTGCTACTGTAAGGAATGGCAAAGCTTAATGCAACAAGTTGTGGTCAAGGTGTTGTCAAATTGTTGGCGTAGGTGCACACACGTAGTTTTGCTAAAAGTGCTGAGAAGGTGACCGTGAGGCCTCTCCTCTCTGAAGTCTTAGAAAATGGAAATACTCTATCCAATGCTGCTAGAACAGGGCTTGTACCTATGGAAATCAGAAGGATACACCACTGTTGCCTCAAGTTGCTGCTCAGAGCAGTTTTCTATTAATTGCACTGAGAGACAATGGAACTTTCTTAGGAAGATTCTATTCACCATTATTTTCTTAAATGCAGATACTGTGATAAGTGTATGTACATATATTAATTCAAATTACCAGTCTTCCATCATGCCCATTTCCACTGGCAAAGGGTGGCCAACTTCTCCAGGGCAGAAAGGGAAAAATGTGCCACTGCCTAAAAAAGGGAGAAGGGTTGAAAGCAGTTTATGCTGTTGATTGGTTTGGGCCATAATTTTGTTTTCTGTCAAAGAGTCAGAGTGCCAGTCATCGGAAATGATGAGCAATCTTAAACTGATTGTAAATTGCATCTGACTGATTGGCAAAGTAGTCAGCTGAAGCTGAGGAAATCAACACTGGGCATGCAGAGCCCTTTCTCCTGCCAACAGGTCATGCAGCTGCAGCAAGTTCAACAAAATGGCAGATCTTTCAGTGCACAAAAGAGCACAAACTTGACAGTCCAACCCCATGCAAACACTTCACTGAAGTATCATTGGGTGTTTTGTTTCCCCTGTGACTTGCTCTTGGCCAGTATCCATCCACTCAGAGCCTCTTCAAATGACTGCTTGTGCACTTTATACAGCAATTTGGTTTTATTGGACAATCATTACAGTGCTCAGCTTCTGTGTAAAATTGCTCTGTACTTAATAGGAGAGATGTTGGCACTCGAATTACACTTTTTTTTCTCAAGACATTTGCCTGTTTTTTTCCCTTGCCCTTTGAGTGAGCATTAATGTGGATGAAAAGCACAGGCTCCTGGAAAATTATTAGGAGAGAATTCCCTGTCAGACTATTGATTTCACTGTGTTGGTTTTGATTTCCTGCACATAGCTGGTTAAACATGAGTAGACTCAATGAAGGAACCATATTGATAACTTTAGCATGGGAAGTATACATGGATAAAAATATATAATATCTACCTTATATAAAATACATATTGACATCACACAATTTTGTGGAGGGCCTTCCTAGACAATGTGAATCTTTTATAATAATCACTAAATTAAAATTTGTGGAAGCTTGGAATTTAGAGTTGCTGAAATGTTAGTTTGCTAGTAACATGAAAATCTTCCCTCCGCCCAAAACTGGAAAAGAAGGGAAATTATTGATCTCTTAGAATACGATCACTCAAGCCATTTCCCAAATCTCAGCTATTTAGAAATTTTTTTTGTACGGATGTGCAGGCTTTATTTGATGTTGCTGCAATTATTTAAGTAGGAAGTGGCAGACAATAAGTACCAGGCAGAAAACATTGGCAGTGATAAAGGGATATGCAACTGAGCTATTCCTGGCGCAGGACTGCAAACTCTACCCACACTGCTCCTTGTGGAGAATGAACTGTGCACTTACACAATGGAGCACCCTGAATCTCCTTCAGGTCCTATGAAGTGCATTCAGAGGGCCTATTTTTATACTTTTTTTCAACTCAAAATGCATTCCAAAAAGGTTAAGACCTCTTTTATAACTTGCTAGAAGTTCCAGACTTGGCAAAAGCCAATATTATATGCTTTGAATTGGCAGCAGGTGAACGGGATGGTTGAGAGGAGAGAGAACCGTGGAACACTCCCTAGGAGTGTGAGAGGGAAAGAGGACTATGTGAATCACTTCTCCTTACTCTATCATCAGAGGCAACAATTTGGTTCCTTCAAAAGCTAAGCCTGAGAGACAACCAAAATGCATTGACTGATGTCCAGGGTCTTAGACCATTTGCCAGTCTTTGTTTTCATTAGCACAGCAAAAGTAGATCAAGTAGACTGAAGAATGTGGTGCCAACAATTGTATGTTCTTCAGACATTTGAAGTCTTTTACCCTAGATTACCTCCAGCCTGCTCTGAGGGCAAAATATCCCCTATAAACATGTAGCCTGGAGCTGCCCAAACTATAACTATGTCCCTGAATATCTTCTCTGAGAACAAGAGACCTTTCAGTAGATCATCCTCAGAAGCACCATACTGTCTTTTCATCTGTCTTACAAGAAGTGATGACAGGAATTTGGGTGGTAGGGTTTTGTTTTATTTTGTTTTTCATGGTGTCAGCCCCTTTAGAAGCTGGAACGTGTGGGAATCTATAAAATCAGAAGGTTTTGGGAAAACTGTAAAAGACAGGCCTCAGATACAGCAGAATTGTGAACAGTGCTAAAGCAGCAGAAAAATTATTTAAGCTGTAGAAAAGATATGGGAATAGAAAAATAATGCTGTGTATTAGTGCTTGTATAAGCTTTCTAAGTTGCAAAAAGTTTATCTAGCAAAATATTAAGAAGGTTAAGCTAATGAATAGTGCTCTGTGCGTTGTCTCTTATAAATGGGTATTGTATTTGAAAATAAGCAAGCATTGTTTTAACCAAAGCTACGTGTGCATATGGTGATTGGAGAGAACTACTGTCAATATGCTTTTGCTTCATGTAATTGGCTAAGAAGGTTATATAGTATGCTATAACATTAAGTTTTCTGGCCTGCTGCCTAGACAGTGAGCTGTTAGCATCTTTCCATTATCATAATCATGTAATGAGACTGATGCTGAAAAAATAAACAGCTTGAGATGCTATCCCAGCAGCCCCGTCCTGTTCGCGTCTGTAAATAAATTGCTAGCATCAGAACCAAGCTTAATTTCTTCTCTGGGGTGACAACAAGAGGTGTTTTTGTTCTGTGTCCTGCCTGTCCTGTTCTTCCTGCTTCATGAACAATACAGTGGCACTGTAACCCAATTCCCCTCACCTGCCAAGCTACTGGTGGGGTCACTGGACTCAGGTAGGTGTAGCAGGGAGGAGTAATTAGTATGTCTGCAGAATATGGCTTAGAGGGAACTCTTGATGACCTGTTACCAGTGTTCCCAGAATTATAGCTCATATTCTTCCCCCTTTTTAATAGCACTGCTCTATCTCAGTCAGAGGAAATTTATGAATGTAGGAGACGAACTCAGATTAGTGGAGAAGTTGTGTCCTCAGAGCAGAACTGGAAGGAGCACAGAGGCAGAGTTGAGATCTCTTGCTATAAGCTGTCCTCACACTTCACAATACTTGAGAAAATTTTTGGGAGATGATACTTGATCCAAAGAGCACGATTTTCCTTTATTCACAAGCTGTTCTCTCTCACTCCTACTGGTCAATGATTAGCTAGTTTGAGCTGTGGGACAAGTTGGCTGTGATCAGGATGGTTGAGGTCTCCTTAGCCATCTTCCAAACAATACCCCTTTGATTGCTAACATCCCCCTCCCTCTTATACACAGCCATATAGCCCTTGCTTTGTGTCCATTCCTGAGTCTATGAGCAGTGCTTGGGATGACCTTCCCTACAATCCAGTGTAGTTATGACTTCATTTCAGTACAAGCCTTGTGTCCTGGTTTAACCCCAGGAAGCAGCCTAGCCCCACACAGGCAGGCACTCACTCATTTCCCCACCAGCAGGATCCAGGAGACAATCAAGTGTAAAAGCTGGAAAATGTGAGGGTTGGCATAAAAAGAGTTTAATAGGGAAAGAAAAGTCACACATAAAAACAAAGCTAAACAAGGAACTGATTCACTGCGTCCCATGGTTAGGCAGGTGTTCTGACATCTCCACGAGAGCAGGACCCCATCAGACATAACAGTTACTTGAGAGACAAGTCCCATCATCACAAACATCCCCCCTTCTTCCTTCTACCCTCCACTTTATACACTGAATGTGTTGCCGTATGGTCTGGAATATTCCTTTGGTCATTTGGGGTCATCTGTCCTGGCTGTCCCATGTCACCCATCCTCTCAATGTCCCATGCACCCCCAGTCCCCCCACCAGCATGTCAATATGGAAAGCAGAAAAGGCCTTGGCTCTGTATAAGCCCTGCCCATTAATAACAAAATCATCTCTGCATTATCAGCCTTGTGTTCAGCATAAACACAGCCCCATAGCATCCAATGCGAAGAAAATTAACTCTACCTCAGCCAAAACCAGCACACCTTAGTGAAACACTTGGGCAGCCTTGGAGATATCTGGGGAAATTTTGTAGGAGAAAATGCAATGTCTGATTCCTCTTATCTCCAGCCTGAAGCAAATGCTTATTTCCATGCCAGGAAAGAGCTTTTGTAGCATTTGGGTATGTGTTTGTATTGCCAGAAAGGTTTTTTTATTGTGCTGCTGGGTAATTCTATCATACCTGATCAACGAAGGAGTGCATACACATTGTTTTGGATGCCATGTGGAAACCTGTCACTGATGAGCTCACTGCAGCAGGTGCTTAGTCACCTCTGTCACAAATGCCCTCTGAGTAGAGGATGATGGCTGTGCCCTGCAAAACCTCTGTGAGATTATAGAGGGATTTTTTTCAACCTAACTGGAACAGCAAAGAGCAATTTTTTCAGCAACTTCATGAATAATACTCATCACAGGTCCCAAATGTTGCCAGCTAATACCTATGCCATCTTTGGATTCAATGCAGAAGGAAATGATCACCAGGCTTCCACTGAGGAGAAAGAAGCAGGCTTGGTGGGATGGAAGGTGATGCTGAAGGTATAAAAAGCAATAGGATGTCTGTCTATCTATATATCTATTTATCTATCTATCTATCTATCTATATATCTATTTATCTATCTTTCTATCTATCTAGATATCTCTTTAACTTTCCCTTACCTTTTAGAGGGGTTAGGTCCATAAAGTATTTTGTGCAAGTGTGGTTATGCAGAACGTGTCTTCCCCTGCTGCTTGTACCCTTATTGACTTTGCTACATGCTGCTGGGCTGCATTTCCTGCTTCAGTGCCTCTCAGGATATCTCACCAGCTGAACAGTGGATGACAGAGAAAGGTAGCTCATGGCTTCAATGGAGAGTTTTGTGGGTTAGAGTAGGACAGAAGAGTTTTGCTAGCTTTTCACTCCTTCAGATGACAGTGGGGTTAGCAGGGGCTATGTGTGAGTGGAAGATTGATGAGTCCTGTCTTAGTTGCTGACAGAGCTTACTGTGAGGCTGGGTAAAGGGAGATACTGATGTTTTATGAGGTCCCATAGGACAAAATCCAGCCTCCTTCCCTTTGTCCAAGGAGACTTTCTCCTTTCACAGTCAAAGGACTTCCATGGTCTCTCATCACCATCATATTACTACTTCAGATCTGATAAAAAAATCTGTCCTGACCTAATGCCTATGTTTTGACTGAAACACACAATCCAAGTCCTGCAGCTCCCCAGCCCCAAGTTCCCCACCATGAAAGGCTTTTGTAGCCCAGATATTTCATATGTGTGCTTATACTTTTTGTGAATATGTCTGTTTTGTCATGTGCTTTTGAGAAAAGAATGCATTTCTGAGAAAAATAAGCTCTATGAAAAAGAGTATAGACAAAAAACTTCTTGTATTCAAAACTAGGGATGAATAGAGCCTGATCAGACCTGATATGTTCACAGATAATAGTGATTTTACAACACATTTCACTGTGTTAGACAAGTTGAATATTTTTCAGGCATGATAGAGGCCTTTGCATTATTAAGGTGTCTCTACAATGTGTAGGTCTGATGAGAGGTTGTTACAGATTACAAGCTTGCTGCTTTTTCCTCACTACCATTTAATTTGAATCTTCATTTACCTTAATAAGCTGGGGGAAAGAATGCTAGCTTTCCTCCTATCTTCTATGTTTATGGCAAAGTACATTTTTCTTTGGGACAGGGGAAATCTTTTCACCCTGTTAGGAGAATTGAGATTATTAAACCCGGAGAAGAGAAGGCTTTGAGAACATATTAGGGCATCTTCCAGTATCTAAAGGGGCTACAAGAGAGTTCAAGCACATGAAGAGACAGGACAAGGGGGAATGGCTTCAAACTGACAGACAGCAGGGTTAGTTTAGATATGAGGGAGAAATTCTTCGCCCTGAGAGTAGTGATGTGCCGGCAGAAGTTGTGCAGGGAAGCTGTGGATGCCCCTACCCCTGGAAGAGTTCAAGGAAAGGTTGGGGGTTTTGACCAACATGATCTAGTGTCCCTGCCCATGGTAGAGGGATTGGAGCTGTATGATCTTTAAGGCCCCTTCCAACCTAAACCCAGCCATTCTGTGATTCTGTGATCCTTGAAGTCCCATCTTCGCTGACATCTGGACATTCCATGAAAAAAAGGACCACTACTGCCTTTCTTTGTGGTATTGATCTTTCTGAGGCAAGCATGCTTTAAGACAGCCTGGAGCAATACTCGTGCGTGCCTGAAAAAGCATTTTTATTCCAGGATTCAGAGACATGCTTGGGCTCTGAACACTCTTTAATGCCATAAACATGATAAGAAATAATTGTTAATACAAAATTAATAAATGTATAATACATATCCCAAAGAAAAGCTGTAATAAAACTAGTTAGCTAATTATTTTCTATTTTAATTGCTTGTCATAATAGCAAATTTTTCCATAGAAGGAAGATCCCAAGACTTATTGAACCATTTACTCCCTTGCTAGGAGATTTCTAGGCAGACATGGGAAAGTCCAGCATCTCATTTATGATTCCAATAGGTCAAAAGGCATAGAAAGAGTGAATTGAGACTGCCCCATTCCCAGCCCTGAACACCAGATTACACTGTATTCTCTGTAGCTTTGCAAAACAACCCAGCAGCATAGTGATATTACAATCCTGTGTCAAATTATCTTTGCATTTCATCCTTTCAAAGCAAATTTGGCCCAGATGATTGCATTTAAATGAGAACTTTGTCGGAAATATTTTATACTACAAAAGAATGATTTTGAAAAATAGACAGGATGTGTTTCTAAGAGATGTCAGATTTTTTTTCTATTTACATAGGTAAATGAAAATGTGGGTTTGATTTAAGCAGTTGAAAGCATTACATCTTCTGTACATACTTTCTGATTTTGAAGGATTAATTACTGGTTAAAAATTAAAATTTGGAAGTTGCCATTATAAAAAAGCAGTGTCTCCAGTGCCAGGTGCTAGGTAACTGTGCAGGCTGGTAGCTTCTGAAGCTGGAGCAAATACCATTTTGGTGCAACATTGCTGCCTCATGATTCAGGGTAAATTTTTTTCCATTGTATGAAATTTACTCACACTTAGGTGTGAGTTGTTCAGGGCTGCACAGTACTAGCCTTTCTTCTTCCCTTTTTCCCCTCTGAAAAGAAGTCAACAGTAGAAAGAACGCGGTCCCAGCCACTGAGAAGTTTTTTTCCTGTCTCATGCTAGAGAAAATGTCGCCTTCATGGTATCTCATGCACAATCAGCTGATGTGGAAGGGGCTGTAGGACATGGCTCTCCCCTGCTGTTATAGTCACCAGTGTGTCAGAGGCAATGGTCTGCCTCACTAGTCTGGCCTTACTGTTGCAAGACTGAGGGGTCTTGACAATCTGACATTGCATCCTAACCCTGGGGATATCATAACAGAGATTGTAAGTAGTGATAATTTTCCACACAATTGCCAATTTTAAGTCAACTATTTTAAGTAGCTGCCTTGTCATTACTTTAATAGAATACAGAATGGTTGTTTTGTCCAACCCATCCTGCCCCTGTGCTCACAGGTGGAGCCACCCAAAGCTGGTTGCCCAAGACCATGACTAGACAATTTTTGAATACTTTCATTGACCCTTATACTCCAATAGTCCACAAACTCCCTAGGCAACCTACCTAAATTATTAACATGAGCAGATGTAAAGAGGATGCAATGGATATTAACATGATTGAGCCTTCTGAGATTTTCCAGTGAGCTCTCTTTGGACCAGAAAGGATTAAAAATATGACCTGTAGTAAAACCCAAATAAACTCTGCTTCAGCCTCTGTGCTATGTCCCTTGAGGTGATAAGGTCTCCCCACTGAATCCACCCCCATATGCTGAAGTAGAGATCATGCTTTCCATCAGCACCATTTGCTGAAACTCCTCCATCTCACACCCCTGGGGTCTGCTTGCCAACACCAATATACCCTCAGTGAAGTCACAACTTCCACACAGAAAGTTCTCTATGCCAGGAATAAAATGCATTCTCATTCCCCTCTGGCATCGCATCTGTCATTCCAGTAGCTTATCCTTAGAAGGCTGGGCAATCACCATTTGTTTGAAGTTTAATGAAGACAATTGCCAGATTCTGCACCTGGGATGGGGCAATCATGGATGGATGTACAGACAGCCTGGGGAATGAGATTCTAGAGAGCAGTGCCATGGAAAGGGACCTGGGGGTCCTGGTGGACAGCAAGTTGAATGTGAGTCAGCAGTGCCCTGGCAGCCAGGAGGGGCAACCGTGCCCTGAGGGGGCATCAGGCACTGCCAGCTCGGCAAGGGAGGGGATTGTCCTGCTCTGCTCTGTGCTGGGGCAGCCTCACCTTGAGGGCTGGGGCAGTTTTGGGCACTACAATATAAGAAAGATATAAAGCTATTAGAGAGTGTCCAAAGGAGAGCTATGAAGAGGGTGAAGGGTCTAGAGGGGAAGCCTGATAAGAAGTGGCTGAGGTCATTGGTCTGTTCAGCCTGGAGAAGAGGAGACTGAGGGGACATCTCATTACAATCTGCAAATTATTCATGAGGGGAAGAGGAGGGGCAGGCACAGATCTCTGTGGTGACCAGTGACAGGACACAAGAGAATGGCCCGAAGTTCCATCAGGGGAAGTTAAGGCTGTATATCTGTTCTTCACCCAGAGAGGCATGGGACAGTGCAACAGCTCCCCAGGGAAGTGCTCACAGCAGGAAGCCTGGCAGGAAGCATTTGTACAATGCTCTTGGGCATATGGTCTGACTCTTGGGGTGTCCTGTGCAGGGCCAAGAACTGGACTAGATGATCCTTGTGGGTGCCTTCCACTCTGTGATTCCATGGCAAGGCTACTTTCAGGAATAAGGCCAAAGACCAGCATTTCAGGTTACTCAAGGACAAGAGCACTGTGAAAACTTGCCAGCTGATTAACTCTACAGGAGTGATGCTCAGTGGACTCCTACAGAGTTAAAGTCAGCATGATGTAGAGGCATGCCAATTTACTAAGTGTTTCACTATCCAAAGGTCCAACTAATCCTCAGGGATCTGGATTTTGCTGTTGCTTTTGGCCAAGCAGTGGTATCATGACAGGTGTCTAAAAAATGCATAGATTGTGAATGGTAATGTTTAGCCCTAAAAGGGCAAAACGTCAGTTCTGCATCTCCTGGATGCTTTCTGACTCATAAATTTCTATTGAACAAGAAGAGTTACAGAAAAAGAATTATTTGGGAAAAGCTACACTAAAATTAATTTGTATGTGAAGCACTGCTCCTGGAACTGCTGGACCATGGAAATATCAGCACCAAGAAAAATCAGGAGACATTATTAAGACTGTGCTCAGCTTGCCCATGTTAGCTCTCCTTGCAATAAGTCTCAGGTGTAAGTGCAGAACAGAAGTTGTCTTTTTCTGAACAACACCATGCAGCAAATCAGAACTGCATGGCCTGGAGGTCAGATCAGGACAGATTTACTGCCAGCCAGCTGAGCGATGTACAAGTGTCAGCCCATTAAGCTGAAAGAGGATGGCTGTGGAAATTTTTAAGGCTGGGTTTCTGTATCTCTAACACCTGCACTCCCCATTAGTTATAAAATTTATGACAGAAAGTGCTGCTTCTGAAGATATTCGTATCTCTATGCTACATGAGCAGTTGAAAGTTTGAGAGTGAGACTTAATAGGAGATTATTAGGTTCTGCATAATTCTACCAGAATGAGATCATTTTACATCTTGTTCACAGGGCAATATATTTGCAATATACAGTACCCAAAATTAGAAGTCTATCATCTACTGTGGTGAAATATGCTGTAGCTTTTTGTGAGAGTTTAGTGCAAGTCATAAGGTATGAAACCCATGGTTCATCTCATCTACATTTCTTCAACAGTAGCTGCAGAGAAGTAGCTACAAAATCAAAAAAAATACACACCAACTGCAGGAAAAGATAAAAGAGGCTGCTTAATTCCAAAAGACTTGTTATTAATAGCTGAAAGACACTGGCTCAAATTATGGGGTTTTATGTCCCTACCCAAAACTTGAATCATTAAGTCAGTAGTGTTGCTAGTCATATAACTGTCCAGTCTTCCCTTTGTACCATGCAGCTGTGTATTGCACAGCCTAATTATCCATTGTCTAGAAATAATCAGCAATTGTCCCTTCTTGTTTGATTGAAGGCCTCTTTTATGCCAGGAGGAATATTAGTCCCTATTCCTCCTGCCACACAGCATTTGTTTTTTAACACTTTATTATGTCCTCTCTTGCTTTTTTAATTTCTCGAGGAAATCACACTATTCTTTGCAATCTCTATTCATGGAGGAGGGTTTTATTTCATCTCCTAATCATTCTCATTATCATTCTTGTAGAAACCCCCCCTTCTGTTTCTCTGTGTCCTTCAATTATACTTCCTCCTCTCTTAGTAATTCTGCATAAACAGATTACTTCTGACATCAGATGCTCAGTTGTCAATGCACAGCAGTATCCACTCCATTCACTCAAAATATTTATCAGATATTATGACCATCTGGCTCACTGGCCAGGCCATGTACAAGAGGCAAAATGGCTCTAAGAAGCAGGAAAAAATTACAAAAACAGGAACATCATCACCACCCAACCTCTTTAGCTGTGTTCTTCCATTAAAATTGAAGTGATGGACTGGGGGCTGCTCAGCCATGTCTGATGCAATACTTCAAATTCACCTCCCTGGATTGTGCTAGTCAGTGTTTGCTCTGGAAAGGCTATGGTAGCACTGGGGGTTTCCAAATAACCCAAAATAATGTGTGCTGAAGAGCTGACACATCCAGGGCAATCAAGACTGACAGTTGCTGGACAGTTCCCTACACCTGGAGATACCCAATCCTCTTGCTCACTAGAACTGGGAAAATACATTGTAAATTATCTGTTTGGGTATTTTGATGGGAAGAAGTTTGGCCATTCTCGCAAGAGTCATGGGAAAAGGAGCTTGGGCATATTTTTTCATTGCCCAGGTTTCCACACCTCCATGTGGCTCCATCTATAATTGTGTCTAGTCCCATTAATAGTCATTGTAAGAAAAGTTGAAGTAAGAATAAGTACCTTTTCTCAGTGCAGACAGTGGCTGAATTGAGGGAGATTTTATAAAAGCTTATAGAACTTTGAGTAACAAATATGAAGAAAAAATATGTGGATATAAGACATTATAAAAACAAAACTATATTTTTTCCCAATTTATTGAGAAAAATGTAAATCATGAAAAGAATTCAAATAATCTTTGGTTTTATGACTCCCTGCAATTTTCTACTAGGCAATATATAAAAAAGAGTTAAAAATGCTTCTAATTTTTTTTCTGCTGTTCCAACAAAGTGTCAAAAAAAGCATAAAATATTTTATTATTGTGCAAAAGACTATGGAAAAATAAGGGTTTTTTTACTGGATGCTATTCATTCTGTTTTAAAATATTCATTGTATTAATTTTTTTATTTTATTTTTCATGGTTAACAAAAGCAATCAGAATCATTCCCATTAAATTGTTCGTTTCCCATACATGTTAACAAAATGTAGGTGTTGATGGAATTTTTCTAGGAGTAAAATGCTGAATTACAACTGGTTATGACTTAACATTTATTTTGTTGTTTATATCTCACTGTGTTCTTCTCTCTATGATCTCATCAAACTTTATCTTTTTAAACATGATAAGTCCTTCATGGGTTAAAGTAAAAGCTTAGTTGAAAAAGGCTCAATCCAAGCAAATTTTATGTCTTATATATGTTCCCATGACCACATACTTCCATAGAAAGTTCTGTTTTCATTACAAATACTTCTGACCTTCAAAAAGCCAAGAAACGTCAGAACAAAAACTTTATATGTTTCCCTCAGAAATAAAAACCTGTTAAAATACTCTTTATACATTTAAATACTATTTAGTAATATCCAAAGGATTTTTGAATCTTTCAGTTGTAAAATCAAAGGACGTTCTCTTTTATATAATTAAATTAATCCATTTCCCTCAATAATTATGCATGTTTTTTCATAGTATCATATTTGAAGAGGACCTTTCTGTACCATTGCATGAAAGTATGAATATCATTTCTTACTAACTTACATTCTCATATTTTGGCTTTGTGTGAAGCTAAAAGTATTTTAAAAACTCTAAATATTGTAGTGGAAAGCATTTAATAGTTGGTGATTTCATTTTATGAATTGTGATAACTTCTACTGCCTTGCACCCATATTTCCTTCTCTCCTGTCTTTGCCTTATTATGCTGTAATTAATATCTTCTAATCAGTAGAGTGCTATGCAGGCAGAGGAGTCTTCATAATATACAGACTTAAGGCTGGCTGGAGCTAAACAATTAAACAACTTTCTTCCAGTGAGCACAGAAAGGTTGAAATTCTGGCTTTAAATGTAAGGAATCCAGTCAGAATAGTCTGTCCACCTACTTCATAGATTTTAGTCTGGAAGTTCTGGATAGACATATCCCTGAGAAAGGGGTCTAATTGATCTAAAATCAATCTCAAGACTCAAGGGACCAAGAAGGCACCACTTCTGACTAAGTTATTTTCCTCTTTAATTATCATCAGTTTTAAATTACTCAGATTTATTCATCATTTGAATATGTTTTCGCTTCAAAATCTGCATTTTGAATACTTCTAATTTTGGGGATTATTTTTCTTTGTTTTTTTGTATATTAAAGACTCTCTACTATAGGATAGGAAAGTGTATCCCCAGAAAGAAATTTATGCATGTTATAAATTTATATCTACTTCTGCATAATTTTGGTAAATATTTACTCTACATAGAGATATACATAACTTGCCAGATACTAGGAACCACCTTATCTAAGGACCAGTCTTCCATATTTTCCTTAGATGAGTGTTTGAGTCTTAAGGGATTCAGTTGCACATATGTTATCCTGGTGCTATTTATGATTCTTATAGTCCATGTGAGAAAATATTTTCCTGGGAAAATAAATAAATTAAACAATCCTATGAAATCCTATTAATCTGGAAGGAGCACAGAGAGCACCTAAATCAATTTTTCACTTTAGAAATAGCTTAATAGAAAATAAGCTCTATAATAATGTTCATGAACTCAGGTCTACGCCCAGAGAAAGGCAGCACCAAATATTTAGCATAAACTTTACTGTAAATTATGAACTGTAGAATGAAAGATCCATTTAGGTTGGAAAAAATCCTTAAGAGGATCGAATCCCATCATTAACCCAGCATTGCCAAGTTCACACACACCTACTGGCTGTAACTCCATTCACCACCACTCTCTGGGCCTGAACAGTTTTTACCCAGCAAAGAGTGCAGCTGTTCAGATTCTTTGTCACTGAGCAGCCAGTTTGTGCAGCAGAAAGAGAAAAATAGAAAATGGGGTCTAGAGCTTTACTAAAGTCCAGACAACTGAACTTTCCTTCAGTTTTCCAGCCCAGGTTAAGTCTGCTCTTGATTTCTGTAAAATTTAGGTTCCAGTTTTAAATCCATTTTAATGGATTTAGATCAGAGTAAGGATGATCAGGTGACCATTAATACTGATTAGGATATTGTCCTAGTATGGTAAAAATACATAATTTTTTTATTTCTGCAGGCCCATAATGCACATGAACCATATTTCTAAGCTCTTTGGTAAATGCCTTGAACTCCACATCGTGATTGCTCCTTTGTCACTATTGCAAAGTGAGTGGAATTGTACTTAAAAATAAATTGACTTTATACTGAAAGAGGTTTGCAATTGTGAGTGGCAGTCCCATAGGGGCTCTCAAATATAATATAAGGGAAGCAATATGCAATGCTTAAACCTTTCCAGTTATCTGATTTAGTTGAGCTCATTGCTGGAAATCCAAATTTTTTGGCCTTTAAGTTCCTCCATGTGCTGTTGCAGGGACTATTGTTGCCAAACAAAGGGATAAGAATTTAATTTTTGAGCCAGAGTTTAAAATCTAGTATGATGGTCTTCAGGGATGCCATAAAAATTTTGTCAACCAAATCCCATGCAAAGTAAAAACTCAAATTACAGTTTCAAAAATAAACTGAGAAACAGCTAACGACCTCAATTATCTTGCCTTCTTTCATATTACCAGCCAGATTTGGGTCACAGATTAACTGCAAGATCTCAAACCACTTTATTTTATCCCTTATTTTTGCCTACTGCCACTTGTTTTCTAACAAGTGATAACTACCCACTGGTAGTTGTCACTAACGGGCCCTCTGTCCATCTTTCATTCCCTTTTAGAGTGGCATTTGAAATAATTAAGTTTTTTAGAGGGATAGAGTTGTATTTGGTAGATGACATTTTTCTGAAAGGAAAATATAGCAGTAGCAAAGTCCTGTTTTCATAGAAGATTCACTAATCATAAGAAACCAGGTTTTGCCACATGTATCCATAAATATAATCATATGGTATATAAATAGAATTGTTTTTAAATAGAATAGCTGTCAAAGTCTTCATTCAGGCTTAATCAGCAGCTCTTTAAGAGAAAAGGCTGATTGAAAAGGAAAGTCAGCAGCAATTTAGAACAAGGGCTAATAGCACTTCAGTTTCACTCCTTTTAAGCTAGAGGAAGTCATTTGACACAGATGTCACTAAGAAGGGTAGAACATAAATACTGATGTTTTGCAGACCTCACAGGAACAGAAAAAAAAGGGTGCAGATATATTATGATACTGGTGCAAAGTATATCATCCATGTGATTACCAAGGGGGTATTTATGCTCCAAGGAAAAGAAAATATGTTCTCTCTCAATCCCCCTCCACTAATAAATTGAAATGACAGAAATAAGAAAACTATATTAAAAAAATACCTTCAAAATTAGAAAATGTAGAAGATTATTGTGATGGTGCAGGCATAGAAAAATATGTGCATATTCAATATATTGATATTAAAAACTGTGTGTGTGTGTGTGTGTGTGTGTGTGATGCAGATCCTGGTGAAGATTCATTGACTTTTATGAGGTAATCAGCAGCCCCTAGTAGCAGTTTCAAAGGTTAATCTGCCTTCATTTGTACCTCTTTAGCTGATTTATCATTTTCAGAATTAAACGAGGAGCAAGACAAAACAGAAATGCTGTGTTAGGCGTGAGTTTCTGAAGCTGCCCTCTTGCAGAAGAACAGATTGAGCCCTGTTCAAGGAACAGATTACACAGGCCTGGGCAGCACTGGTGCCACAAAGGCTGCTCAGGGGCTTAGCAGCATGTATCTGCCATAGATGTTGAGAAGCTACAGATCTTCTGGTATGGTTCAGAGATAAAAGCAGCTCTAATGTTGCATCCTAGGGTGAGGTACCAGTGGGAGCTGACTCCTGAGTTTTTTTGTGTAAGGACTGTGAGGGATGATTTCCATCGCCAAATGCATTGGTTCTTCCATCCCAAAGCTCTGAAAACCACCAGGAGATTTTCTTCTACCTATCAGAGGGAAAGAAATTGTCACTCAGCCTAAGATTAACCTGCATGGTATGAATTTTTTTCTGCTTTATGAATACTGGCTATGCACTGTAACTAATTTTTTCCAATATTTAATAAGAAATTAATAATTTCATAATGATATTTGATGCTTCCATAATTAAAAACATTGATGTATTATAAAGCTCCCAATCCTTAAGGTCGGATTTTTTCTTAACAAATCAAGTTCTACCAAAACCCATCCATTTCATTAGTTCTAAAGTTCACACTTAATATTTTGAGCTTGACAAAACCTTGACTGAATTGCAGGTTGCGTTCCACCTCAAGGCTGTTCACCTTCCTGTCAGAATAATGAGGTGGTTTGCTTTTAGTTTCTCAAGACTTTGATCCAGGTACCCAGGCCATCCAGAGTCTATATTTTCAGAGGGTCTTTTTGGATGTCTTTGCCACAATGTTGTGACATGCCTGGCAACTCTGGGAATTTTGAGGACATACTACCTATCAGACTCCTCATTTTCATGCTTTTTGATTTCAATAATGCTTGTTGCCTTGGTATCCCCAAATGGCTAGGGACAAAAACTTTGCAAATCTGAAACCAGCCTAATGTATCATCCTGAAAACTATAAATCCTTGAACATATGTGAGGTAATGAAAGCAATTGCCATTATTCAGAATCTCCATAGTAAGCATGCCAAGAACCTGAAATAATTTTAATTCATTTAGAAGATACTGTGCAGCTAAGAAAACACATCTTCAGAATTTCCATACTTTATTAACCATTTTATTTTAACTGTTGCAGAACTTTACATGTTTTGTAGTTAGAATAAAAGGAAAAAACACCCTACTAAAATATTAAACTGAAAATAATGAATTCCAACACTTGAGAGAATTTCCTCCTGGCCTGCACTGACCTGTTTTCTTACTTGATTTCTTTTTTTCCACTGACAATAAGGTGGGGATTTTCAATTTTCTTGACTTTTCCTTTGACAATATATTTTCTCACTTATCTTAGTTTTGTATGATATAATTTTGCAAGTGTTGGATAGATAAAGAAAATAGAGTTTTCTTTCTCCCTCATTAATTGCTTTATCTTTGTAATGCTGTCAATCCTTCACAAAAAACAAGAAGGGCAAACTTCTTTGTAAATGTGCTCTGCATCATTGCTGTGCTACTAATGACAGGGAAAAGATAAATTAGTCAAACTCAGAATAGGATGGTGCTTAGGAAGTCAGAATCCAAGATAAAAAAATGTTTGTAGAGAGAATAATTCTGGACTGTTATTGGCTTATAACAAGCTTGAATCATTATACTCCTCCTTACTAGACTGGCTCTGCTGATCAAACACTACATGTTGGGTACAGAAGCACTATCCCTGTGTGCTTTACATTTTTATGGATTCCTGTTACATGGCTGATACTGTCCTCCGAATACTGGCTGTTCCATCAGGGTTTACTTGTCCTTGGTTTTTAGGAGTTTCTCCTGATTTTTTTTTCTGTATGCCACAAAAACACCAAAAACAACATAATGCACAAATAAAAGCGCAAACAAAAGCACAAACTGGCAGCTTTATTCAGTTGAACACTGTGGCACAGCATGCCCTGCTTAAGCCATACATAGACCTATTTTCAATATAGAAACACCTATAGCTTTTTATTTCAGTGCTTTTGATGTTTTTCATAAATTGGATATTATGTATGTACTGTGGTGACTCTCTTTGTCACTACTTAAGGTGAGATTCATGTGATGAAATTTAGGCAGCTACTATCCATGCTAATCACTATAAATTCCCTTTAAAGTAAAAAAAGGCAGTTTGTGTGAATTACTACATCAAGTCAGTCACCCTCAGCATGTGATTGTCCCACATGTAGGTGTCTGTAATGCTGATGCTTAAAATTAGACAAGATAAATCCCAGCCTGGCTTTCTGTGGTAGGGAAAAGATTTACAAAATGAAATGGAAGCAGCATCCACCAGAATACAGAAATGAGAATGCCCCAAACAGGAGATTTATCTGGGTATTTACATATACTCATTTTGAGTTTCCTACCTCTGGCTTTCCTTTTTATACATATTCTAAACAACCTGCAGTAATAATGATGACAGTTTATCTTCCTTTATGTCTTCATAATAATTTTAATCTCCTTTAATAAGATTGAAGTCTGTTCACTTTCTGCTCCCAAGATAGCATGTTTTTATTTTTATATTTAAAGGAATTTTTACTTACTTAAAAAGTATAAAAAGAAAATGCTAATATAATCTTTAAATTATTATTATATAATAATAGAATTGTTTAGGTTTATAAAGCTCTTTAGGATCATTGAGTCCAACTGTTAACCCAGTGTTGCCAAGCCCACTCCTAAGCCATGTCCCTAAGAACTACATAAACATGTCTTTCAAGTATCTCCAGGAATGTAGCTCCATCAATGCCTTGGCAGTCTGTTCCAGGAGTTTACAGTGGAGTTTTCCTGATATCCAATCTAAACCTCCGTGGCACAGCTCAAAGCCTCTGCTGCTCCTCATGACATTTGTGCTCCAGTCCCTTCACCAGCTCCATGGCCCTTCTTTGGACAGAGTCCAGCCCACTCAAGAGGGTCCCAGAACTGGATACAGGATTTGAGGTGTGGCTCACCAGTGCCCAGTACAGGGGACAGCCACTGCCCTGGGCCTGCTGGCCACACTGTTGCTAGTGCAGGCCAGGATGCCATTGGCCTTCTTGGCCACCTGGGCACACTTTGGTTCATGCTGCTAAGGTCCTTTTCTGCTGGGCCACCTTCCAACCACCCTGACCCCAGCCTGTTGCCCTGCATGGGGTTGCTGTGACCCAAAAGCTGGACCCAACACTTGCACAGTTCACCCTCATTGGTCACAATTGACCTCAGCCCATCAGTCATGCTGCCATCACAACAGTAAAAAGTTTACCTATCTGCCTGGTTTTAGTACAATTTTTTTTTTTCTTATGGTTTAGGTAATTCTTTTCCTTTCAATACTGAGTCACCTTTTTTCTGAACTTAATAGAAAAATTTGGGAATGGCTAGAAATGTTTTGTTCATCTATCTTTTTCAGGAAGTCCCCTGGTTAACACACAAAAGCAGACAGGGTTTGAACTTTCAGAGAGACTACCTGTGAAAGTTACACAATTTCTGACTAACCATTCTGTAATGCATTTAGGTCTACTTTGTCAGGTATCAGACAGTGTGCAGATTGACAAACAATTAGGTGAGGCAAAAGTTACAGGGAAAACTAATATACTTCACTACATCATACCTGGTAAAAGACAAAATGAGCTTTTAGTTAGAAAAAAACCCCAAACTTTAGGCTTGAAATGCACCTGGGAACTTCTAAATCTGTGTATAAGATTATTTAGCTGTATTAAAAGTTGCTATATTATTCTAAACTCTGTTCTTATTTTCTTGGCTATTTTGATTCTACACATATTTATGTGTTCAGTTTCCTTTCATTTGCTTTTAGTAGGACCCATATAGGTTCTCTTTGATTTTGTTGTCTTCTTTGGCTCTTAGAGTATGGTTTGCATGTCAAGTACTAGGTCATGCTTATAGCATGCTTAGCTTCTGGGGAGCCTTGTGATGCTATTTTAGTCAAGTGGAACACAGTTTATATGACTTGAGTTTAGATCTTATGATTCTTCTTGTTTTATGGTAGAAAGCTGAGCAGATGATTCATGTCCCAAAAGTGATTATACCTTCCATTAACTCCAAAGTGATCTAAAGTTTGGTGCCTAAAATATGAATATCTATTGTGGGATTAATCTCCAGATGTCTCCAGACAATCTGGATTAAAATTAAATGTCATCTAAAATAGATGTCTCCATATAAACTAAGTATCAGATCCAAAAAGCAAAATTACCAATTGAATTGCCTTAAGGTGTCCAGAAAAAAAATCCATATGGAGTTGTCAAAAATGACCAAGAGACAAAGAGATTTAGACTTTGCAGAGTGGCAGTTGCACGCTGGGAGGAAGCCTTTAAGACAACCCACTTGGCACCAGACATGCATTTTGTCATTCAATTTAGTCAGTGCCATCAAGAGGATAATTCAACTCAGTTTACAGAAGATACCTGTGGTGAAAATCACATCCTGAATTTATGTACCTAATACCATTGAGATTCATAATGATTTGGTCATGTCATTCCTGTGCCTGCTCCTAGTGAATGCCTGATATCCTAGGGCATTATAAACCCACTTATGTATGTGTAACTAAGTCCCATGCTGGACTATCACTAGATTTATATGTTTTAAACTGAATCAAATCCCTCAAAGTAGATGAATTAGTCTTGCTTTCTAATCTTTCTCATTCCACTCTTCTGTAAAATGATACCAAGGACAGTGACAGCAAGATGGTTTCTTAAATATGTTAAAATGTTGTTATAACTTCATTAAAATAATTTCATGAAATCTGTGCATGAAAGCAGTTTGTGCTGGTGGAGGAACCAATCCAGCAGTTGTAAAGTGCTTTGAAACCATTCAGTAATGAGCACTATAAAACTGCACAGTAATATCTTCTAATAGATTTTCCTTAATTAGCCACTAAAACTGTAGAGTTAGATCTTCCCCCTGCCCCCCCACAAAAAAAAAAATCATGCAAAGTGAAACATTTTAACTGACTTTGCCATTTAATCATAAAATATGCTCAGTTCTCTCAGTCAATAGAGAGTTCCGAAGCCCCTGAATTTGCTCTGTCCCTGCATTCCAGCAGTAATGGGTGCACCAGTTATCATGGGATGGAATCTGAAGAAATTCCTGAGACAATAAATCATAAGAGAGCAGCATGTTCAACTTACACTTAGTGGATGGACATGGTGACATTTATCTAGATGCAGAGAGAGATACATTAAGGGTAAGCCACATGAGATGTTTAAAGACTTCAGCAGGGCTATATTACACATGCGGGGGAAAAAAAAATAAAAATTCCAGAGCACTAAAAAGAAAGTCACAATTAAATTTGCCATTTAGCTGTCAAAATATGTCCTACTGACTGTGCTACCAGTGAACAGAATGCATATTTCGTACATATCATGCATGAAAAGCAAAATACTTTGAAATATATCACAGGCCTCCAGCACAAGCATATTTCCTCTGGAAGCAGATGAGTGCCATTTAACCAGAGCTCAGTTAATGACTTCTGTCATTGTGCAAATCAATGAGGCCTCTACAATGGCTCGTTTATTTATTTTCCCTTTTGAACATGAGCAAGTATAATTGTATTCTTTAATTAAACCAATTTCAATTATATTTTTCATGCTTAAATACGACATATTTGTCAGCCCTAGACTTGCAAATAATAGTAGAACAAACATCATGTTCATGCCTCTGCTTCTTTTAGCTGTCTTCCAATAAAAGCCATTTTATTTGCTTGAGCTGCTAAAGGTCCTTCCAGTCAGCAGTGAACATTCATTTCAATACAAAAGTAACTGATTGTAACAATAGCCCGAACAAAAATTATACTTGCCAAGAGGGGATTTATTTCTGTTTGAGGGAGTAAGGCAATACAGCTACAGTACTGCCTATATCATGAATCCCAGGCACTTGGCCTAAGATTGCATGAAACCCCAAACAGCTGAAACAGCAGAGCAAGATCTCAATTCTAAATTACCTTCTTAACAACATATTGGGACGTAGAGAACAGCCTTGTGAGCATCTTCACCAAATGTCATGCAGCATTAGACATAATATTTTTCTTCTTTGCTTCCACTTACAACCATGTTTTATATCTTTAAGCAAACTGTGTTTTCCTTGATGGAAGTACCTTTTTATTTTAATGTATTCTTTCACAATCTTGCCCTGTTCTGATGAGGTTAATTCTTAGAACAAAATAATCACAGTAAAAAAATTTTCTAGTCTCTTGTTTATATAGCAGCATTTGGGAGTCTGTGTGTTATTTTTTCTCTCTGGTTTTATTGAGTTTTTTATAAATAAAGATATAGTAAATCTGTTGGAAGTCTGCATGAAATGCTACCCTGTATCTAATGAATAGCTGTTACATCGATTTTCAAAGAAAAGAAAATACATTATGTTAATGGGAAAATGTTAAATGATTAAATTTTATATAATTAATTTTGACAGCTAGTTCTCATACTTCACACTATTGCCCTGCCTTTCAAAGTGATACACTCCTTAGCTGTGAACAACAATGGTCTCAAGTTTTGTTTCAATGTGACCTACCATTATTGACTTTGCTTTTCTTTTTATAGACAACATTTTTACTTTAACCTTCATAAATTTAATGTGAATGTTGAAAGTGAGCCTGCCATGTAAAATTTAAAAAAAACCCAAATTATGGAGAAAGCCCTCCCTGTCAAAAAAAAAACAAAACAAACAAATAAACCCCCACTAGTTCATTTTGTTCACTGTATTATAGCTATTGTTATGTTACCTGTGTTACTGGATTTATCAGATATTAAAATCTTATGTATGTCTGATATACATTGATCTGGAGAGATGTTATTCCTGTTCTATATGGACCACAAACCATGTGCCAGAATCATCAGAGGAAACATTAAGACTTCTACATATATTAATTACTTGAGTTTATCACTTTCAAACACACTGGCCTTTTTTTCCTTTCTTTTAAACATATTTCTTTCAGCCATATTTAGGGGTTTTTTCCTTAATTTTATTTTTTTACACCCAACTTTTTTGGTGTTTTTCAAATTAAGAGGTTAAGATATACTGCGTGCCAACTGTTTAATACATAGAGAACATTTTAATTGCATTGAAATAGAGAGAAAGATCTTCATTATCATTTTTGCAATTATAGCAATTGTAATTTAATAATTGTAATACTTTGGTTTAAGAACTCCAGTAGCATCATTTAAATTCATCAAGCCCTTTCAATAGCATATTCATGCCAAACGTCATTTTCTGTTACAAAAGTATATTTGGAAAAAAAACATATGATACAAATATAAGCAACTCTGATGAAAACAAGCAATAAAACCTGAATTTTACAGTGACTGAATGAATAGAGAATGATTTATATATTCATGCTGAACACGACTTGAGTTTTTCCCTTACAACTACTATGATTCCTCTGGCTTACAGTGCATCTCCTCTGGCCTGACCTCTCCCTGGACCACAAATCACTTGAGTTTATAGAAGCATTCTGGGGAAGGATTGCTACAAAATTATGCTATTTTTCCAGTTCCTCACCGCATCTTCACTTTTCATTTGAAACAGAATACTGGACTAGGCAGAATTTTGATCTCACCTAGAAAGGCCATTTATGAGAAATCAAAAGACTATCTCATATCCCTGAAGTGAAATTCATTTCCAAATTATTTTAAGGATATTATTAACTGAGAGCATTGTGGCACTATCTGTCCTGCAGTTATCTACATCTCACATTAACAGAACATGACCTCTTCTGACAGCATTGTCAAGTGTTCATCTATTCACTCCTGGGAAAGAATATTGCTACCTAGAGTTACATCCTCAATCTGTGCAAATTGTCATGGCTCATGAAATTAGTGCAACTATAGTAATTTATACCTGCTGAGCATCTGGTCCCTGGAGATTACTGGGAAAAAAAAAAAAAGTTTAAAACCTCCACTGATGTCTCATATCTAATTTAGATTCTCATTTAGACCTTCTTGGCAAACTTCTCTTCCAGTGCTAGGTCCCTGAAATTAATGGTGTTATGCCAGCAGGGAGTTTGACCTGCTATTTTTGGACCAGATATTCTTATTTTCCAAGAGAACAAAACATACTCCCCACCATTGAAGCAACACTGGGAGGGTTTTGAATTTATGGCAAATTTCAGGCAGAACAAAATTACCTGGTGATAAAAAGCATGACTGGTTATTGTTCAAACTTAATTACAGGGCAGACCAGTTGCTCAGCTTTCCTGTTTCATGCTGAAAGTGGCATGTTTCAGACAGGGAAAACTTCCAAGCTGGCTCCTTCAACAAGCAAAAGATTTTACCAGGGGTTTAGTTCTAATTCTGAGAATAGAACAAATTAAAGGATGTCAAAAGCCAGCTGCCTCTAGCATTGCTTTACACATGCTAGAGACTGCTACTCTCCTGTGATATTTGTCAGGGTTTCCATTGAGATACAAGCATTTATTTAATTCACTGAACAGAAGTTCTATACAGATAGTGTTGAGTGCGTGAAACAAGCCTGGTAAAGCAAAGCCAGACATTAACACTGGCCATCAAAGGTCAGGATATATTAGGTGCCAGTGAGACAAGTTATTTATATAACTTCAAGTTTCTTAGAAGCTCACAGCAAGATGTCAGAGAGACCTTACATGAGTAAAATGACATTTACATGGAGTTTTAAGACTTAAATCAAGGGAGAAGGCCTTTGTAGTCACAGATCTAACTGCAAGTTATTTGAGCGTCTGGCTTCAATTGAATTTTATTAATCATAATTTATGTTGATGTTCCAGGCATTTCCTTATGATTTCTTAATACAGCTATCGCCTTCTGCTGAACACTAATATCTGGTTAAACTCTTGTGAATGCATGCTAGATCCACAATATTTCTTTTTCCCAGCTGTATAGCTGTGATAGAGGGATTTTAGTGTTTTATTTAGGCAGGCCATGACAGGGTCTGAATTGCTGTGATCTACTGATTTCTTTTGCACTTCCAATGAAAAATTAATTTTAGGCAATTGTCAATGTGTGTGTGTGAAAAGTTTTTCCACCTTTCACAGAAATAATATAAAAATAATCTTCCTTTTAAATTTTTTAAAGAAAGGGAGGAATGTCTTTCTTCCTGTTCTGTTCCTCACTTTCTGCTGTGGAAAAAATTCCATTGACCTTGACATCAAGACTGAAAGGCAGCACCACTGCAGTTGAGTGAAAAATGACTGCAAGGCTGAAACTTGTTTATTTTGCAAAAAATATCCCACTGCTAGCTTTCTTTCTACAAGTTTAAAAGAATAATTAATTCAGAGACACAGCTTGTTGTGACTCAGCTCACCAGTCAGCTGGTATGTGCTGGTACTTTTGAGAGTCTTTGTTCTGTTGCTGACAAATAACATTAATCACTTTTGATTTGTCAAATAATTTCAAGACTGAGGGAATCCCTAAACATTATTTCTTTCAGACCATCTATTTCTTTCCATTTGATTTTCCAATACATCCTGGTTTCAAGAGCTTTTTATACTCTTCACAGCAATTTCGGTATCATATCTCAAATGTGAGAGCTGCCAGAGGAGCCCCTGAGAGGTTCAGGACACTGATGAGGGTTCTCTGCATTTTTGTCTGTCCCCTGAATGTCTCTTTCAGTAGTACTGAAGGAAATAAAAAGATTAATATAATGAAAGACATTGAAAGGTTGATCAGAAACTCTTCATATTCACCATTTAAGCTAGAATGTTACTTTAAGATGAACTAATCAAATTAAGTTACTTGTTGGATGATGCATAATTAAAATATACAGCTGGGGAAACTAAGAACATAAAATAGTTCAAGATGAGTTAGGAAATTTTTGGAGGATAGATCCATCAGAGACTATTAAATTTGATGATCTAAGTGCAAACTTTGTCACAAAAACTCAGAAATTGCTGCAGATTGGAGAAATATGCAGAAAAAATAATCCATCTGCCTATGTTTTTCTTATCTTTTTATGGGAATATTACGACTCACTGCTGTTGATCATCTGACTCGTTATTTATTATATTTTTAGCTAAAAAGATCAGAATGTAATCTGAGTCAAACATTACAAACATACATTTTAAGAACTAGTGTTCCCCTTATTTCAAAAGGAAAACAAAAAAAAAATCAATTCATACTGAATATTGTTACATTGCAAAAAATATCAGTAAGGGAGGAAAAGATATCAAAAAGTTTGACTTTTAGTGATGCATGATTAAATCTTATTATGAATTTGGACTTCAGATGCACAAGTCTGTCTTCTGTTTATCAAGATTTCCAAATTATTTCCAAACATTAAGTATTTAAAAGGTTATTTAATGCTAAGCTCTTTTCCTAAATATGTTTATGTCATTGTTAAAAATGGCATTGCTTCATCATAAGAAAGTATTACTACACATCTTTGCAGTATTTCTTTTATGTCAAACCCTTTATTGGTTTAATAGAATATTACTTAAAAGAAGAATAAAATATTAATTGTATGCCTTTACTTTAACCTGCAAAACTACAGAAGAGCATCAGAAAAAACATAAATGCTTGACACAGAGGAGAGAATCTATTTAAAGAAACTTAATGAATACTGGATGCATCACAAAATCTTGTAAGGAGGTTGATCATTGCAACACTGAAAAAAAGATTATTAAACTTTAACTCAGGCTAAAAGTGTAAGGACAGTTTGGATGAAGGAAATGATAAATTATGTACATATTGCACACAGCAAACAGAGAAAAATCCAACCTAATTTCCCAATATCCCTTGCAAAAAAGTGGTAATTTAATTGCAGTTAATTTTGGTAAGGAATATGGATATATATATATATGTGTGTGTGTGTGTGTGTGTGTGTGTGTGTGTGTGTGTGTGTGTTCTGAGTTAACACATTATCTTAAAAATATTTGTTCATAATACTTCAGTTCTTATTGATAGCATAAAAAGAGAAGAGAAGAAAAAAAAGGTAGAAGTGGCAAATGAGAGGTAAAAAAGTCTTTTAATATCTCAGTGACACCTAATATTTAGCCTTTATAAACAAAAATCTAAGCTGCAGAAATGATTATCATAATTTGCTTGCTTATGTAAAATATATACTTGTCTGTTTTTTTAAAGATTGACACAATAACAATAGATAATATTTGGTCTGGTATTTTAATAATCATATTTAGCTTAGTCTAGTTTGTTTTCCCATCACAGGAGTAAGTAGGATTTTGTTCAGTGGTGTTTTTACATGGGAGTTGCATTTAATTATTGAGTTGCTTTTGTAAACTGAACAAATAAAATATTGTGACATACTGTTTGAGAGGAAGGGTTACAGAATTTCTGACCCTCCATGTCACATCCATTTTGTTTGTTCAGTATGTACTAAATAAGCAAGAAATATGCTTTGACTGGAATAGTGGACAACTAATATGTTGTCTCTTATCTATGTTCACAAGCTAGCTTTAATTCCCTGGTAATGCCCCACTTTCAAAGGAGACTAGCAATTATCTTCGGCCCTGAAAGTCTGACCTACTCCAGTGCAACACAGTGAATCCTGTCTTAAGCCATTACCCAAGAGACCAGTAAAAATTGGTCACCTACCACATATGACCTTTAGCTAAATCCATAGAAGACTGCAGTGGAAATTCTGGTAACTACATTAAAGTAATTGTTTAAGGTAAGATTATCTTCCAGAGGCAGGTTAGGATATGAATAAAATTTGTCTCTTTTTGTTTAAAATAAAATACTGCCAACAGTGTATCTTTAATAGATGTTTATTGTGAATGCTAAGTTCTTTTCACAGTGCACAGCCAGGCATCTGGCAGAGATGGTTAACTTTAAAAGCAGATTACTGTTCTGATATTATTGATGATGCTATTAATGCTTTAGGTAGGCTAAAAAGAGGAATTGCAACTTGTTCCTGGGCTGGTCTCACAGCAGTCTTGTCTCCTCTGGCAAGAAGCAGATTGGTTATTAAAATCACAAAAGGCTTCATTTACACTGTGGCAAAAACAAATTAAAGAAAAAAACCCAGAAGTACATATGACTTATACACCTTCTTATTTTTTCAGGACCAAGTTAAGGACATGATCCAAAAAGGAAAACTCCTTGAGAATCCCTCTAGTGATTAAAATTAATGCAAGAATGCATAGGTCCTAAGAAATCACATAATTGTTACATGACACTCTTACTCTCATGAATGCAGAAACTGAACTACAAATGCAAATTATTTCTGGAGAAAAGACCTTTGAGTGACAGGTGTGGTATTTTCAGAAACAAGCCTGAGAACTATACCATGAACCTGTAGATGTGAGAACCAGTTGGACTTTTATCATTCATTCCCAACACATTTTTTTGGTCACAAAGGAATGTGTTGCACTAGATTTTGGCCTGAAAGAAATAGACTTATCATTGGAAAGTGTTAAATGTTATGGGAGAGGAAGGAAGGATAGCAACGGGGGAAAAAAAGAAATCAGGGCAGCAGAGGAAACCAGAAAAAGAGACTAGGAGAATAGAAGAAAATGGAAAATGAGGAGGAAATTATGGCAGGTCTGCTCATTCAAGTTCAAAGGTGTGAGTTCAGAGATGTGTAGAGTTTGACTGTAATGAAGCCAAGAAATGGAAAGGCAGAGAAGAAAATTGACTCAATAAATTATCAAAGTACTTATACACTGGTTGATGACAGCAACTCTGAAATAAATATTAAAAAGTCAAATGAGCAATTAATTCCTAAGAAGGAAATAGGCTCCTGGAGTGAGAAGGCAAAGATATTATCCAGAGCATTTGGCAGAGGTGAGATGGGAAGGTCCTTTCACATGTCTGCACCAAGGTATACAAAGGTAGCAATAGAAAAGAGATTCTGCTATTGATGAATTCTTTTGACATTAGAAGGAGACGTACTGGGGAGATGAATTGTTTCTTGGCATTGTAGTCCTGTAGGCACAAGCTTTCTGAAAACATGCTGGTTTTAGACTTACAGGCAGCCCCTTTAACCTGCGGATTTCTCCAGAGGTGATCTCAAAATTGGAAGATGAAATAAAGTATGTTTTATCATCAGGGTTTTTTTGTCAGTCTTTTGGATTCAGTTATTTGGTTCATCATTTTTTATACAGGAGAAGAAAAATCCTGGAAAATTCCAAGAGAAATAAAAAAAATAATGCTGAAAAATAAGTGTAGCTCCTAAATACAACCCATGCATTACTTTGCTGCCTCATATTTAAATTTCAAACTCTTAATGTCAGGGGAATTAATGGCTAAAGATATCATAAGGCATATGCTGAATACATTATAGATGTAAGAGGATTATTCTGATCAACCAGATGGAAATGCATATTTCATCACACTACTACAGCTTTAACTCTGGCCCAAAATAAACAATGTTTTTCCATCAGTGATTTCAGTATGTAAACAGAACATAGCACACAACCTTGCTGAAAAAGAAACAGTTTTGGCTGAGATTTTTTCAAAGCAGTTAGTGGAGCTGAACCACTCTGTGACTCCCTGAGTTTTGTAAACTCCTTCCTAAGACCCTAATCTCTGTACACAGCTAAAATGTCTAAAAGAAGAAGTAGCTCTGAAATGTATTAGTTCATAACACTGCTTTTGTCTTAAAATCTCTAGGCACTCTTCAGCTGAGCCTGACAGTTTGTACAAACTGATGTAGTATTACCCTTTTGTTTTCACCTGTTGAGGTAGACCTAACATTTGAATGTGTAAGGCATACAAAAAGTTCCCTGAATGAGGACTGAGGTGCTCTTTTTGGTTGCTCAAGGTAATCCTAATTAAATTTTATTAATTATGCCTGATTCTCTACTGTTATTCTCTTTTCTAAGAGGTAATTTGCTTTATCTCTAGTAAAATGATAGAACGTAAAATGCAAAGGAAAAGACATTTTAAAGAAAAGTTAGAACAGCTTCAAATAACTACTTAGTATATGATCTTACAAAAATACATGTTATAAAGACTTGGAAAGTCATTTCACAATGGATAAAATAAACTTTGCTCCACCCTTTATTATGCCAGCTGTCATCAGACTCATAAGAAAATTGATAGAAACTTGTTTGGACTTTTTTTCACAATGCCACTGTCTTCTGCATATTCCTGTCTGTTTAACCAATCCAAGACCCATGAGCCATTGGGATGAATATTATGACTTTCATAAAAAATTTTTATTAAAAAAAAAAAACAAAAAACCAAAAAAACCAACCAAACAAACAAACAAAAAAAAAAAACAAAAAAAAAAAGAAAAAAATGAAGAATGAATCTGTATTGAAGACCTTTTCACATCAATATTTTCATCAATTGGGATTTGTTTACTGTCTTTTCCTTTGTCAGTAAGAGGAGCCTCACTTGCACTTGGCACCTTTAGCTACTCTGAAGTTACTTTAAATGCCAACATCTCAGAGCTTTTCTCTTTGTTCTCTTACTTCCAGACCTATTCACAAAGGCTTGCAAGAGAATTCAGAAACAGGAATGGACTGTCTTCTTCCTAGTTTAATGAAGTGGCATTATTCAGCTGTTCTGGTTGAAAGTCAGGCCATCTAAACTGATAATACAAAGCTAATCATCTAACATGGGGCTATTGAACAGATTTGGGGAAATCTCCACTTGCATTCAGTAATAGCTTTTTTGATTATTCAGGTCCAACTGCAACAAAGTCACTGCACTGTTGCTGTTATGGCTTCCTGGTTCCTGTGGATTTTTAAAACTATTCCTAGAGCAAATGAGAGAGGAAAGTTTGTGTTGAAGTCACTCTTCTGTCTCTGCTAGAAAAGAACACACTTGTAATTTACTGTAATGAAGAAATAATATTCTGTACACGGTGATCTAATTAACAACCTAGAAAAATTCTTTGCCAAGACTTCTTCATAAACATGTGGGTGAGGATAAGAATGAGAGGGGGAAGACAAAAGTTAGTTCTTGGATTAACATTCATAAATCTAACAATTTTGTGCAGCACTAAAGTAATTATTATATGTAATGTCAAAGACAGTGGATGGTATTAATAAGCTATATTTTAATATTACAGTAATAATAACTTAAGTTCTTGCAGACAGCTGAACTGATGAGTATATATAAACTCACTTTTCTTAGGAAAACTACCATCATTGTGGATGAGATAAATTTGTCTAATGCAGAAACATTCCTACTGTCGTGACCACTGGCAGTTAAGTTCAGAGACAAGTATCAAACCACCATAGCAGACAATTTAAGATTTCCAGTTCAGGACATATATCAAGGAGATTCACTGCTATCTTGAAGATAAGCCTGGCTGTCCTTTAATCTTTATGCACTTTTGGGGTATAAATATATTTTTTTTTCCTTTTTCAGAATTAGGTAACACCCCAAGAGACACTTCATGGCCAGTAGTGTTACAGTCTGCTTCATAAACTGAACAACTCTGAAAGAATTTGGAGAAATACATGTTAACTGATTGTTGATGCTGCTGGTCAGTTGTGTTCCCAGCCAGCAGTCAAGAGTTATACCATGAATTTCTAGACATCAACTTTTCAAGTGGAACTGGTGGTCATGAAAATCCATGTAATTTGTTTTGTTGTCAGTTATAGGTGCCCTTGACACTCAACTGTGCTGTGCCACGTGCAGCATGGACAGGGACTGTCGGTAAACACAAGCCCCTATGTTTTAGAATTTTTCCTCTGTGCTGAAACACAAAGGTCATAGGTTTCCATCAGGTAAGAGAAATAAAAATACCATCTACTTCTTAGGAAGTCTTCAATTTCAGAAAAAACTCAGCTCCTGTACAGACTAAATTAGTTTAAGGAGTATTTAATCCCACAGATTCCCATTGGTGTAAGCACATGCCTCCACAAAACAAAACTCTTGCTAGTTTCGTCCATCTTTTACATTATCTTTTTTTTCAAGACTTCACTTTTTACCATTTTCTGTATTTACTCCCAGCCATGCTAAAATGTTTCAGTGCTATGAGATTGAGAACAGGGAGCCAGAGGAGTATTTGGAGATTCTTTCTCTTGCTCTACAAGACTGAGAAACTCTTCTACCAGAAATGGAGCAATGGGGATTTTAAAGCTATTTTCCCCATTTATTTGTATTAACTTTCTGTTTCACAGACATCCTTTACAGGCAAGGGAAGAGGGGTGAAGTGTAGGGAGGCGGAGAAACAGTGAGATTTTTGATGATTAGCTGGGATGAGACAGGAAAGAGGGGTGGTTATTATGAGATGAATCATACCCCAAGGGCTTCAGAAGGCTTCATGTATGTTTCAAATACTCCTGGGCTGTAATTATCTCAGGATAGGTAAAAGAGGTATTTTTAGAAATGTCAATTTTCTTGATTTATTGGAATTTAAGAGCTCAAGCTGAAGACTCAGAAAATGGGAATTTGCGGCCCTGTAAAGGTTGACTCCAGCCATTTTGCAGTAATAACCTGAGGGAAAGAAAGCTCTTAATTCCTCCATCCCAGGAAGACCAGCAGACCTTTTGAGGCATTGATTTATGCCTAGTAAGTAGCTCTGATTTCCTTTCCTTTTTTTTTTTTTTTTTTTTTTTTTGTGTGGTTTCCTCATTTGCCTTTCTGCAACTAGGTTAATCCTTAGAGCTTGTATTGTCTCCAGTGCATCACTTGGAGGGATCCCCAGCGTCTCTTTATCTGTGGCTCTATATTCCCCTGTTACATGTCTCTTCAGACTGCTTCAAAGCAAGTTTGTACTTTTAATCAAATCCCCTTATGTGTCTTTTCCATCTGTTTGTTTGTTACTTGCATCCTCTGTGGCTTCACCATCCCTGAAACTGCTTCCTTGACCATTTTTATGTTTGGTAGGGGCATGGGGTGAGTTTGTATAGAAATCAAACAGCCAAGGACAGGCATTGGAATCTCAGCAGAGAGACTGGAACCTGGGCAGGTCCTCAACACCTCTCTTTTGTGCACAAATTTCATTGCACTTGTGCCCTCAGCCTGTCCTGCTGCTAAAAAGCAGCCTGGGACTTGACATTTATTACATGATGTATTTGTTGAGTTTATGTTCTGAAAAAAAATCAAAACACTGGTAAAGTGCTGGAATTACAAACTAAGGGAATATTTGTTCTGTCCAGCAAGTTACACAGTTGCTGTGTAACTATGTGCTGTAGAAAAGAGTTTTCTCTCTATTCATGGTTATTAACAGCAAGTTCCACAGCAGACAAGAGTATATAGCATCACTCATTTTTTTCAGGTGCAATTAAGTTATTGTTCTCTCTGGGTTCCCTACTGAGTATTTATTCACAGTATGATCTTGAGCAAATCATTCAGGGCCCATGTTCAGCAAACATTTTGGTGCATTTACTTTAGTGGTATAACATAGCCAGCAACTCAGCCCCGCTCAGCTTCTCACTCACCCTCCCCATGTGGGATGGGGGAGGGAAGCAGGAAGGGCAAAAGTGAGAAAAGTCATGGGTTGGGAAAGAAAGTTTAGTAGGAAAAGCAAAATCTGTGCATGCAAACAGAGCAAAACAGGGAATTCATTCACCTCTCCCCATGGGCAGGTAAGTCTTCAGGCATCCCCAGGAAAGCAGGACTACATCCTGTGTAATGGTGACCTGTGAAGACAAATCCATCGCTATGAATGTCCCCACTCCCTCCTTCCTTCCCCAGATTTACATGCTGAGCATGACACCATATGATCTGAGCATGACACCCTGTGCTCTGGGATCTTCTTTGGGTCAGTTGGGGTCAGGTGTCCCAGCTCTGCCCTCCTTGTGCAGTCCCAGCCTCCTCACTGGTGAACGGGGGTTGAGGAGCAGCAAAGGCCTTGGCTCTCTGTGAGCACTGCTCAGCAATAGTGAAAGCACCTCTGTGTTACCAGTGCTGTTTCCAGTACAATCCAAAACACAGCTCCACACCAGCTACTACAAAGGAAATTAACTCTATCCTAGTGAAAACCAGCGCACTTACCAAGGAAGGTCTAATCACATCACACTTCTGGGTTTTGCTGAAGTCATAATCTCCATGAAGTTGAAGAATATAGCATCTTTTGAATGTTTTTTCAGCATAAGATACTGGAGTTGTTCTGGATATATATCTTATTAACACAGGTCGGTTGCCTTTCAATTTACCAGGAAAAGTCACGGGGTTATATTAGTTAACGCTGTCATACCAGTACTGAAGTTTGCATATAGATGCTTAAACACTTTTTTTAATCTTTTAATCCTACCCTTCTCCAAATCCCTTTTGTTAGCAATGTAAACAAGAAGCCATTCCTTTTAAAAATTAGTTATTACTCTGATGAAAAATATGCACAAAAGTGTTATATGTCTCCCTTAGAACTTAAGAATTTACTTTTTTCTTTTATTTTAAATTCTTGTGGTCAGAGTGAAGGCTAAAATCCTAAAATAGGTGCTGTAGGCCATATAGTGGCTGCACTATTTGGGAATTCACAGTCTCAGGTGTCAAGGTTTAGCTTCAGCAGGTGACAAAGTACCAGATAGTCACTTGCTCACTCACAGAGAATTGGAAAGAAAGGAAAACTCATGGTTTGAGAGAAGAAGAGTTTAATAATTGAAGTAAAGTACTAGTACTAGTAGTAGCGTAGTAGTAGTAGTAACAGTAATAATAATTCAGCAATAGGATCATATTTAATGATAAGTAGTAAAAAACCCCAACATTAATAATTAAAAGGAGGAGGCCCAAGAGAAACAAGTGATGCGCATCATCCACTGGCTGATTTCCCCCACCAGCAAACAGTGGCTCCTGGCCAACTTCCCCCAGTTTGTATACTGGGCGTGACATTCTATGGTATAGAATATCCCTCTAGCCAATTTGGGTCAGCTGTTCTGGCCATGTTCCTTCCTAGTTTCTTGTGTACCTTCTCACAGGTAGAGCATGGGACACAAAAACGTCCTCAACTTAGACTAATCACCACTTATCAACAACTGAAATATCAGGGGGTTACCAATTTTATTCTCATACTAAATTCAAGCCCCACGTCATTATCCTCTACGAAGAGATTTAACTCTAGACCAGCCAAAACCAGGACACCAAGGGAGAAAATATTATCTCTTCAGATAGAATACTTCCATCTTTTAATAATTTTTCTTTATCATTTGCCTGTTGTAATCCAATGCTTAATGATGAAGAATTCCCATTTCATTATACTAATATATCTCTGCATATTGTTTTGATAAAAGAGTGTGAGTGATCTGTTTTCTTCAGCCAGCAACCCACTATTGCTTTAAGAAGTAGAAGATAAAAATGTTTGAGCGTTAATTACTGACGTGCTGCGCAGCAGAGCGGCTGAAGGCAATCATGTGCTGTACCCCTCTGCTGATATTTAAATAGCTCCTGGGAAACCACTTCAATGTCGTTTGCAAGTTTGCCAAGCAGACTTTTATTGATCAGAATGTCAATTACGGTATCTCATACACTTGCATTAAGTACCCTGTCCAAGAGAGTGTGGCAGAATGAAGGCTATCAAGGCTCATATTAGCCTGTCAGCCCATGAATTTGCAGCTCCTTGAGAGCAGGAAGAGAATAATTTCAAAGATGAAAATTCAACAAAGTTTTTGCACACAGCAGCTATATGTCATGTTCTGATGTCCAAGCTCATTCCACTATTTTCCTTTCAAGAATAACAGAATTTCTCAGGGCTCATTAATGTAATCTACAGCCCAGTCTCATGCGTGAATAAAAAAGTTAACTTGTGGAGCTCAGAAAGGGAAGTAGATCTGCATGAATTAAAAGCTCATGCAGACAAAATCTGACAGTGAACTTTTGAAAACAGAGAAAAACTTACATTCTGGCATAAAATCTCAAATTCCAAACTAGTTTCCTTTAAAGAGATGCTATCGTTTTTTGTTTATATTTCTAAATAGAAATACTTCTAAACTGTTTAATGATACAGTACTTCTCAGGATCTTTCCCTCATAAATGAATAAAGGAAAAATAAATCTAACAATGAATTTTTCAGGTGCATGTCATGCATCTGAATTATTTTTTTTAGTTAATTTTGACTTAATCTTTCCCTTGCCTAGCTCAAATTCACTAAATAATCACAAGCAGGCCCACCAACCGCATCTGCTCTGAATGGTTTACATGGGAGGAGCCCTCTTGACACAACTTCAGAACTTTCAGTGACTTACAAAAATAAATATTTGTTTGTCAGATGAAATATTCATTAAATCAGAAATTAACTATATTTTAAAAGATTTTGTATGAGCTTTTACATTTGGATGTAATAGCACCTCTCCAACAGTCCATGTCCTTCTCACACAATATATGTAGAATAAGGTTTCAAAACCTCTTTCACAGAATTGATATTGAAAAAAATACCTTTTATCTCAGAAGGTAGCAACAATTATTTCAGGCATTTTAGTGCAGATGAGTCACCATCTTTTCTGTTGCATGTATTCTGTACAGTGCCTAAAGCAGAGAAAACCTCCACACCCCTACCACAATGAAGATGCTACAGAGAAGAGGAAGAGAGAACATTAACTTATAGTTTCTGCTCTAATTGTGTATATTTTAGCTTCTGTAGAGAGAGTGGCTATCTGACTCAAGCACATGGTTCTCTAAGGGAAAAAAAAAGGGTTACCTTTAGACATTTACAGTTACTAAGAAATTCTCATTTCCATTCTAAGAAAAGCTTCATTTCAGTAAAGTGCATTAGGCTTTGAGAAAAAATAACTGTAGTGCTGATTGAATAGGATATATAAGAAATTCTGCTTGAAGTGACTTACAATGTCTGCTGAGTTAAACCATTCAAAAAACATTTTATAGTGTCAATGCTAAAAAGAAAAGCCCAACAGCCCTTTTGTAGAAGCAAGAATGAGGTGATGTAAAGACTGCAACTTGTGCAACCACAAAATTGCCTTTGTTTCCCTGCTCTTTTTTTGCTCTAGAGTTTAAAAGCCTAGGACATGTTCAAGGAAAGATTTCTCCTGTTTTGTAAGGAAAGGGTAAGGATTTACAGGAGTAAGATATATTTATGGGGGAGGGAAAAAAGGAACTAAGCCTCAACAGAACAAAGCAAAACAAAAACCAGAAAACTCCCATATTAAACCTCTCATTTTTTCATAAAAATGGGAACAGCATGATATCACAAGTCCAGAGCTATATCCCTGGCCACACTCTGCAGTTCTGGGCTTTATGTTATATATATTGTTCAAGCCAATATTTTCAGCATATTTTCTTAAAGCAGAAATAGCACAGTAAGATAAACATCCTTAGGGGATCCCAAGGAATCGTTCACAGAGAGATTGCATACTCATAATAATAAATCAGCCCATTTCACATTTGTATTCTTCTCTGCATCCTTTTTGGGGGGCAAATTAGAATATAGATACATTGGAATATAGATAATGGACATCTAGAAGAGGCATTCACAAGGTGACTTGTGATTCTTTTAGACATGTTCCAGATCTTGCTCTGTTTTATCACAGCACTTACAAAAGGTCAGTACCATTATTGGAAGTAATGCTTCACTTATGATTTTATGCACCATCTCCTCAAAACTGCTCCATATTCCTTCTTTTAAGGGATCTGTTAAGCTGGCCTTGGTAATAGTGACATAGTGGTTTTCTGGGTCACCTTGAACTAGCCACTTTAAAACTTCTTAAACCAGGAGAAACCATAAAAATTCCTCTGAATTTTAGAGGGCTAATGTGGATGAATAAATCAAAGGCCTTCAGTGAATGTTTAATAGCCATGTGTCACTGTAATGTCACTGCTTTTTAGGAAATGGGTGGATGCTTGTGATTTATATCTTTTAAATTAGTAAAAACCTTTTCAAAGGATTCTCTTGAAAATGAAGGGGCTTTATTTACTTTCTTTTTTTTCTTCTGTACAGTTACTATCTTGTAAGGGCATTCAGAAGATAGATCAGGGGGTTGGTACTAGACAATCTTCAAGGTCCCTTCCAATCCAAACCGTTCTATTATATGATTCATTAATGTTTTTGGACTGAGATGCCATGGTGATGAGCACCAGAGGAGCACCACTGAAATAATTAAGTTTCCTACACTGTCCAGGCTTTGAATAATGGCATTAATTGGAGTAAGGAAAGTTTACTATATTGAAACTGAATAGTTGGGTTTTTTACAAATTGTAAACCACATGGTGGGTGGGAGCAGGGCAAGAGAAATGGAAAATGTCCTGTTCTGGAAAAAAATTCTGCACTGTTGGAGAAGCCTTGGAATGTCTATATGTCTGGTTTTCTTTGTTCTCTATTTATACATATGTCAAGAAAGGATTCCTTATTCCAATCTTTACTGTCATCATAAATCTCCACACAAAACCACCTAATTATATAACATTTTTTAAATAGATTATATCACATTTTCCTCCATGCACATGTGTTTCTTGTTATACTATCCAAAGTTCTTCAATATTTGTAGAGAATTCAAGTGAATAGAGAATGAAAGGGAAAATTTGTAAATCAGAGCACATCTGGATCTGCCCCAATGAAGTGGAAACATCTGAGTTGTCACCTCCAGATACACCAGGTCATGGGTAACTGTGCATAATTCTCATCCAGATAAAGATATATGCCAGAAGAATATTTTCACCATTACTAACACGCATATAAGCACACAGATAAAGAATCATATAGGACATGTGTGCTTACTTATGTGCATGAGAATGTAGATCTACACACATACATTGTATACAATGACTTTCATGTATGTGAATGTGCATTCACTCCATCAAATAAAAGCTGAATTTCTGTCATATTTCTAAAACACATTACTGTTGAATATTTTTCAAAATGAAATATGAAAATCAATTATGTCCAGTGAAAATACTTATCCACAGCTCATAACAAAAATGTTTACTTATAGCCAGGCATTTTTTCAAACAAGTATTTCATAAATGAGCTTAATTCAGATTTTCTCATTTTCCCCAGCAGCGCACTCCTGATCCACAAGCACTTTGTTCAAGTCCACTGTTGCACCCATAAAAGGGTTATATTTGTGTGGGCAAGTGAAGGAGAGGCTTCTCTCTAAATCTGAAACCATCTTGGGGCACAAAACTATCACCAGTAAGTGACATCTAGTTTAGATGTGTGGCCAGTACTGTTTTCAGCTGGTTAATTTTCTTCTTACTAGCTAGTACAGTGCTGTGTCCCCAAAACACCTATTGTTTCTATTTCATAATTATATCTCTTAGAGTCTGTAATCAAACCATGCACTAGGCTGGACAAGCCTGTATGGAAAGAGAGTATAGGAAAGTATAAACAATAGTCATTTGTGTTTTACAAAATGACTAGTGAAAACCTGCAAACCTGGAAAAAAACCCTGACAAAACCCCTGAAAACCTGGTTTTTAAGACCTGTGTCTTTTTCCCAAACTTATTAGTTATTCTACAAGAAAACTGAACTCTTTCTGCCAGCCTTGCCTCACCTACTTTAGGAACCCCGGGAGGTTTCTGCAGTGCAAAGTGCATGGAATATACGTGATCTGGAGAACAGCTTTTTTCGTCATCTGTAGCTGAACTGCCAAAATCCCTAATCTGTTCTGAAAACCTGTCATACTATCTGACCTAAAAAGTTCAGTGTCTCATTAATAACCTTCAGAGCTGCCCAATCTCCTCTGCAATGTGTGTGTTAATGATGGATGAAGCACCCAAGAAGCAACTACAGCATCAGAGAAGGAAATAAACAGGCTGGAATTGCCCTTACAGCACTTGATTGATTTAAAACATGTGCAGGAGCTGAATAAAGGGTCTGCAGAGGTTTGACTACAGTTGCCAAGGCAGTTGGTACTGCAAGAAAAGGTCAGAGGAGTTAGACATAGTTGGATTGTTCACAGATGCCTGATGGTGTCATTTTATTTAAATAAAATAAATAAATACTTGGGTTTCGAGGGATGTATCAGTCAGATTCCACCACCAAGAGGATTCACTAGGATTTTATTTTTCTAATGGTTGTGGTTTTCTTGGAAACCCTCTACATGGATGTTCATTGTACCAGGAGCAAACTGAGACTAAACCTGCATTTTTTTCATAATCTGATTAAGAACAGAATTGCAGGATTTGTAAAGACAACACTCATGCCATGGTATCTCTGCTTTTTGTCATGTCTTCATTTGAAGTTCTGGCAGAGAGCAGGATGTCTTTTCCTCTGCTTTTTGTGACTTATACTTGGTAGGAATGGACTCATATTTTACTCACCTGTAGGTTACTATGACATTATTTCTACAAAATCTGCCTAAGTTTAGCATCTAAACACAAATGAACTTTGTCCTAACTTACCATAAACATCACAAACAGCTGCACCAAAAAAAAAAAAATCAACTGGTCAAATATTTTCCTGTTGTTTTGAAGGAAAAGCAAACTTCCATTTTCCTGGAGTTTTTATAAAACCAACCACTGTGTAGAAACCAGATGTTCAAAGCTGAAATATTTTCATTGGGGGAAAATTATTTCTGTTTAAAACAATTGCCTGGCTCCCTCATGAAACTAAAGCTCTGCTACCACAAATCAGTCTTTCTTTAGGTTACTGTGAAATAAATGTGTGAAAACTTCGTCACTTGGAGAGAGAATATTTCCAGCCAAGGCTGCATGGAAAATAAGTTTTGACATCTGACATCTTGGAATCAGACACATAACATTTAAAGAATCACATCTTATGTTCTATCAGAATGAACACCCCAGGAATTAAAAACCTGCCCCACAGCATAAGTTCTTCTCTGTGTTTCAAGGATTTTACAGAGTTTAGGCTTTCTTTTTCTCTGGTGAAACCAACACTGGCTTTACTAAGCAAGCTGGTGATTTTCTGAGCTGACAGCAGCCTTGTAGTTCCTGCCATGTTGTTGGTTTATCATCTTCATCAACTAATGTGTTTCTTAAAAGCACTTCTCATTGTGAAATGTGCTGATAGAAAATAGTAAAGGAGTGCTTTACCACAGAAATCTTTACAAATTAATTGCTAACCAGTCAAGGTGTTTCAGTTAAGAGAAAAGTATTGGTGTTTTCCCAACAAAACACAAACACCAGCAATGAAACCTCAGAAGTCCTTATTTACCTGCAAAATTACTAGAGTTTCTTGTTTCATGCTGGAATATATTTTCTCTGGACAGAAGTGTTTTTAAGACGTGGATACTGATAACACTTTGACATCCTCTCTAGTCTCACATTTAGCTATGTTCAGGGTTGATCAAAGTATTCAGATACTTTTGCAAATAATTATTGAGCTTTGAAATTGTAAAACTATGGAGCAAGTTGTCCCAGACTATCCTTCTATCACCTTCATATGTCTTATCCTATTGAAGAAGAAGTCAGGTACAGAGGAAGTTCTAAACATCAGGAATTTATGTATCTATCTTCTGAAAAGAGATAAAGAATGGACAGACTAAAATAAGATGGCATTTAGTTTGCCAGAAACTATAGAATTGCCTAGCAGCTGAGAACGCGCTTAACTAGCAGCCTGCAATAACACTCATATTTTCTATTTTTTTCTAACTTAGCAACACTGGTGTCAGAAAGTATTGGAAGTAATGCAGGATCTTTTACAAGACTTAAGGGAGGGATAATAAATGAACTCCAGTCATAGGGAACTTGACTCAAAAATTTTCATGTGGACTATGTTGCTTGCATTTGTTTAAGTAACTGGGATTTGATGTGGTATTGTGAGCTGCCAGAGGTTTACATTTCCAAATGTATGAGATAGCCCCAAGACCTCCATCCTTTCTTTATAGGTGTCATTCAAGGCTGACATTTCAACAGCAGGAACATCTATTTGGACATCCCTTATTGTGTGTACTTGGAATTCCAAAGGGATATCATGATCTCCATGCAAACAATTTTTTGCCTGCAGAGAAAAACTGAGCAGGCTGAGGTAGTTCAGGTGTAATATTGTTTAATAACTCATCTCAGGACTGATAAACAAAACTTGCTCTAGGAAAATGATTATCAGAAGCTTGCTCTCATAGGTGAGTTTGGAGCCCTGAGACATTCATGTCTGAATGGTGACAATTCCTGTGATATCTGTACCATGTGTAGTAACAGTGTACAGGTGCACCTGTATCTTGTTGATGTTCATGATACTTAGCACAAGGAAATGTTCTTGGAAACACAAAGCAATACAGTTAAGGGGGAAACCAAAAGGAAGGCACTTAAATTACACTCCAAAAAGGGTGTCAGAAAGCTCATGATCAAAATATTCATTTACAGTAATGCTGAAATTTGTTTATGATTTGCAAGATCATTCTCACTCTTCCTAATGGATGTCCCAACAGACCTTTTCTGAAAACTGATACATGCCTTGAACAATTGCAAAACCAGCATCCTAATTTCTACAAATCAATCTGTGCAATTGAAACACAGAGTTTCAGTAAAAAACAATGTATCTGCTTTCAAAACACAAATTTTCTTGTGTTTGTAAGCTTCAGTACTAAGTATCATTCATAGAGATGAAGATAGTTTATTTTCTCTTACGTGTTTGATATGCTCTAAGTGCTTGCAGATATGAGTATTTCATATATGGTTTTTTGATGGTCTTCAGTATTTCAACCTTATGGTTGCTGTCATCTTCAAGAATGTGCAAGCATTGGTACGCACGAACTAAGAAGCATTTCAGTACAATGAAAGATAAATTCAGTAAATAGACAACAAGAATTTTACAGTTTATGTTTTGAATTCACAAATAAAAGTCAATAAGAAGCATTACTCTACATTACTCTAAACCTCGATGATTTTCAGGGTTGTTCACACAGGATAAAAATATTTATTGTAGTGCAGCTATAAAAGCATAATTGAATAAGGGCATGTCAGTTCAAGAAAAGGTTTCAGGGAAACAAGGTGCTAGTTTCAATGAAACAAATCCTTAAACTCATTGGTAAAGCCTCCAGGTAGAAAAAAGTCTGTTATTCAACAGAAGGCATTACATGGTTATATGAAGTTTAGCATCTCTCTTTTAATAGAAGTCAAATATAAGTGATTTAGAGCTCTTCTATGCTGCCTTTTTTTTTTCCTTTCAATAAGTACTTTTTGAAAAGGACTTTTTTCACAAAATGTGAAAGATAATGTATTGAAACACTGTAACTTTTACATATTTCAGGGGAGGTTGTAATCAGAACTATATAAGATGTATTTCAGTATGGAATTTCTATGCTCATAGATTTCTGCGTACTGTTCAGTAGTTGAAAAAAAAAGGTTACTTCACTACTGTGTTGCAATTCCATCTATTCCCTATTATAGGGATTTTGAGTCTTAGCAGCTCTTCATGGAATCTGCTTTTTGCATCTCAAGCTGCAAATAGAACTTTTATGTATCAAGATCATCTGGAACATCCCCCATCTGGCGCACAGTTGTTAATAATCTGAAAATCACCACAGAAATACTTCTTACAACCTAATCAACAAAGGAAGGAATTAAAAGAAATCATATTACGTTTTCTTATGCAAAAAGAAAGAACATACTACTCACACATGGTTTACTGGTTTTAAAAATAAAAGCTCAGGAAGTGATCCCTGGAAGTATTCAAGGCCAGCCCTGAGTAACCTTCTCTAGTGGAAGGTGTCCCTGCCCATGGCAGAGGCATTGGAATGAGATTACCTTAATGGTCCCTTCCAGCCCAAACCTTTCTATGATTCCCTAGGCTAAAGCCTAATTCTTCTTAAGGAGTAATTTGCACACAATGTGTGTTTAGCACTCCTTTGGGTGCACCAGCTACTGACACTTAAGTCCTAGTCAGGACTGCATCCATTGTCCTGTGGAACATTTTGAGTGCAAGTCATAATCTCCCAGTTTTCCTTCATTTCCTAATGTATTTCTTTACACAAAAGCTTACCATCCTGTTTTCTTGAACTGTGACCATTTAGCATGGCAGTTCAGGTTGACTGAACATCAACCAAGTGTCTTTCACATTTTACATACTACTGTGTGGGTTTTTTTGTACTATCCATCACGTAATCAGAAATACTTTTATATTGTCATCTAAATCAAGACTAGGAATATTAAATAGCAGTGGAACAAGAGTGCTATTATTGGGTGACCTTGTGTAATGAGTTCTTCTTGCACAAAATTAACAATTGCATTTTGCAATCTGTTAGTGAAGCAGATTTAATCCCTCTATCATAGGACTTAAGCCATCCATCTTGCATAAAATTTAACTTTTAATCACAGTACCATGTGACATTATGCTAATTTTTCATATGAATTCAACTATACCGTACGTACCAGAACTATAATTTTTTATTTTATTTTATTCTAAAGTTTCTTAAAGTCTCTCTTCCAGAATCTAAGTCCTTCAGATTTGCAGCTATTTTTGAATATTATATATTCAATAAACAATTCAATACATAATATTTGAATATTATTCCATCATAAATGTAACTGCTGGATGCAAATGAGCCATGCCAAATAACTTGGAAAATGTTTTCATAGTTGCTGTTTCAGGTGATCTAATCCAATCCTAAATTATTTTGCTAATTTACTGTGAATGAAGGCTTTTAGATAATATGTCACCATTTGTAGACCCTCATCTTTTATGAATCTCTAGTTTAGGTTTCTCTAAAAAAATAATTAAATATAATGCCCTTTAAAAGAGTCATTTGACAAATAAGCATATTTTGTTTCCTTTCCTCCAAGATTTCTTTTGCAGTTTCAGATAAGTCCCTCTTTTTGTTAGCAGCATGGTAATTGGAATAAATATGCAGTACTTTCTCCAATTTTATTTTGCTCCTCTCTCTTTTCTGTGTCTCTTCTCTCCCTTTTCCTTTGCAGGTTTTATTATTAATATCAGCATCTTCTCTATCTTTTCAACCTATCCATGGGGACCTGCTGCTGCTCCATTCACACATTTTCAGTGATTCAATATGACTATTTTCTCATTCTCCTCGTGGTTTAACATACCAGCCAATACTAAAACACTGTTTGCCAGCGTTAAACCATTGTCCTTACACAGATGCCTTCAAAACTGCCTGCTAGTTATTTCTTCTCATTAAAGTATTGTGGCATTCACAGAAGGTTGGAGAAGGAACATATCTTTTTCTTAATTCCAGAAGAAAAACCAGCTACATTATTTCTATTTTGAGTTTGCAAAGACTGAATTTTGAAAATGATCATATATTGATTCTATACAGAATCATAGAATCACACAATGGTTTGGATTGGAAGGGATCTTAAAGGTCACCTCATTCCAAATCCCCTGCCATGGGCAGGGACACTTCCCAGTAGACCAGGTTGCTCCAGCCTGGCCTTGAACACTTTCAGGGATGAGGCCTCCACAGCTTCTCTGGACAAGCAGTTCCAGTCCCTCACCACCTTCGCAGTCAAGAATTCATTCTATTATGTAACCTAAATTTACCCTCTTTCTATCTGAAGCCATTTGCCCTGGTCTTGTCACTTGATGGCCTTGATCAAAGTCCCTCTCCAGCATTCTCGGGTCTCCCTTAGGTGCTAGAAGGGGCTCTAACATGCCACTGTAACATTCTTGTCTCCAGGCTGAACACCTCCTACTCAGCCTGTCTCCATGGCAGAGGTGCTCCTGCACTCTGAGCATCCCCATGGCCTCCTCTGGACTCACTCCAACAGATCCATACTAGTGGACTCTAAGTTCTCAAAATATGAAGTCTTTTACTTGTGCAGAAATTATTTCCAGACACACCAAAACTATTTGTGTAAAAAGTTACAGATGCCACAGAGTGATGCAACTCAATTTTGAGGAACATATAGAGGCTCATGTAGGTCTGCCTAGAAATACAAGTTCAGAGACTGTAAAGGTCACAGAGTAACTAATTTTCAGGGCAGGAAATATTGTGCCATTTCACCCACTTCTGCACCTCTGCAAGGGTCATTCCTTGTCATCAGAACAGTCTTCATAGCCATGTGTCCTTATAAATTCACAGATGCTTCTCCACCATAACTGATGAATCAACAGCACCCTCCAGTCTGAATCCTGCATGAATCCAGCAAGAGAATTTCTAGAAAAGTTAACATCAGATTTATTTCAGAGGGGCAGTCTGGGAGCAGATTTCTGACATGGAGTCAAGGTAAATCCACTTAAAAACATTATCGGATTAGCCCTTCTTGAAGTTTAATTAAATTGGTTTTCCTTCTATTAACTGTTATAACTAGGAAATGGCAGATGAGAATGAAATTTCATCTCATTACAGTTTAAAAAGTTAAGTCCCTTTTTCTGTCTCTAATGCTTAGAAATTTGCATTATTTTATATTAATCAAGCAATTGGATTTTAAGTTAACAACTTCAGAATGTGTCCTTTTGTCCGTGTCTCGTCCATGGAGATTACCCACTTCGTAAGTGTTAAAACCATTACTGGCTTGGGTGATCAAACAGAAAGGGAAGAAGCTTGTTCTGCAAAGCAGGCAATCCCAAAGTGAGCATACCACACTAAGTTGAGTGAGAAAACAAAAAAAACCACTTAAGACATAACAAGTGTAACAAACTTTGTAACCTTCTTCACCATCAAGTATTTTGAAATATATTTAGATATAGGCTACAAGGCTTCTCTTCTTTCTCCCTTTACAAAAAAAATATTTTTGAAGTTTTTTCAGTTTTAGAGCACGAGGAGATCTAGTGAATTTGAGAGGAAAATTCACAACGAAATGGATGAGAACATTGCAGAAATAATCATGTTTAACAACACTAGTGCCCTGGCAGTGCAGAAAGGCTTTGAAAAAAATATACTTCTAAGTTGGAATATGAGCTTGATCAGAGAAACAGGGAGAAGTGCAACTGTCTAGGTAGAATAGCAAAGGTGGATTGTAAGAATGGAAAATCCCAGACGAATATCCTTCTAATTGCCAACTCCAGACACCTGAACACAGCACCCCAGAGGATGCCTGTGAATGCCTGGCTCTCTGAGGCACTATTAAGTCCCTGCAAAACATGACTTCGGTAGAGCCCATGAAGCCTTCTTCCTGCTGTGCCCAGGTGAAGAGGAAAGAATGTGGTAACAATGAGAAATTTCTACTTAATGGACAAACTGAGAATTTTGTTATCAATTTGAAAGAGAAACATTTAGAACAATAGAAAAAATAATACTTCATTGTCCCAGATTTCAACTGGGAAAAAAATGAAAATGTTCTCTTGGCCGTGTGTAGCTAACTGAGGGCTAGAGATGTCAATGAGGCATTTTTGGCCCATCTCACTCTTCAGGTCTTGCAAGGGAAACAGAGACTGGATTGTGCATAGCTCCTCAGTGTTGTGAAAGCTGTGTTAACAATTTGTGAAAGGTGTCAGAATTCAAAACGGAGACTGGGAATTGCCTCTGGTTCATACTACCTCCTGATACATGCTTCGGGTTCATTTTGAAGAGTGCTGCCTGGACCTGTCCAGAAACACACTTAAAACCATTCTGACAATTTCACATCATAAACAATTGAAATCTGGTGCCTGGGAATATTTCTTGGTGCTTTTTAATTTAATGGTATAGATTTAGCTTCTGTCACTCATATTATGAGCTCTCTGGGAAAAAAAAAAAATCCTTGTCTTGCTACTTCTCTATCCTGAAAATAATAGAGATGGACCTTATGTTGATCTGCAGGGTGCTTTCCATAATATACATGGGTAATAATAATGATTATTATGATGGGTTAAGAGAGAAAAAACCCCTTGTTTTACTGTGAAAAATAACTACTAGAGATGTTAAATTAATTTTTTTAAAAAATCCTTTGTGTTTAAGAACTTCACTGGCAGTATTGGGGCTCACATTTTAGAGACATCTTTTGTTACTTTCTTTTTTTTTTTTCACCAGTGTGATTCTTGTTTCTATGGTGGACTAAAAGAAATTCTGCCATGCAGCTCTTCATACGAGTCATTTTAATTCGGACAAAAATTAATAACAGAAATTCAGAATAATGCTGATTCCCACAATGCTTATAAAAGCGTTTTGTAAAGCAGAAGACTGTGATATGAGGCTGTAATGTCATTGGTTTATATCTGATTGAGAAATATCTAATTTGTTGATTAACAATCACCAGAAGATATTTTATACTTTCAAGATTATGAAAAGGACTACCTTTCAATTTACTGCTCATCTACCATTTACTAGTAATGCTCTGTGGAACAGATAATCACATAATTTACTAAGCAGGTTGTACTTGCCCTTGAATTTTTTTTGATGCCAGTAACACCATGCTTGACACCAGTAAGGTCATGCCAATTCATACAGGTTCATTTGGCTGCTGCAATCATTGTAGCTTAACCGTGGCATTCTTTTGTCTACTTTATCATGGTGGGGTTTTTTTATATAATTCCTTCACAGAATGAAGTCATCCACTTAGAATTTTGTCACAGATTTTGTTTCTGTTTGTAGAAAATGTGACTAATCTACTATTTTTTTTTTCTTTTTATGTCTTCTTTGGATGAGATGTTGACCGTGAAATGGTTTACAGTTCAGAATCACATAGTCAGAAAAGGCCAGCCAAGATGTAATCACAAAATATCTGCCAATAATATGCACAGACAATAATCATCTGCTTGCACTTGGGGGATGCAGCTCTTTTTCCAAGCACTGCTTGGCTGGGACTTCTTTGTGTCCAGGTGCATTTTAAGAACCAGTTCTTGAGACATTAATTCCTCCACTCTACCTGTCATAGTCCAAATATAGATAAAGAGGAAGATATTTGGGTTTCTGTTAATGAGCAACATTGTTCTATGGTAATGAAATATAAAATAGAATACTTGCATGGGACTATGTAGTAATTTTATTATAATTTTCCCTAAGTCACATTAGTTTAGGCTTTATAAAAACTCTGAAATTCTGCTTTAAATGAAAGTCAATTGAAACAATTTTTTTTTCTTTTTAATTCTTTTTCTTCTTTCCTTGTCTTCTTTTGTTTAAGCAAGGATTTCAGTGCATATTTGATGCCTCTGACATGGGAGTCCACAACACTGGAATCAAGATTATTTTTGTATGTCTGCTGCCAGCCCTAAATGGTTTGGATTTTACTCCAAGCCCAGGCTAACTGGCTACAGGGATCATTGTTTGAAACTATTTCCTACTCAGTTCTGCTTATAAACATCTTCACAGAAGCATTTTCTTGCTTATTAACAAAGCTAGAAGTTAATATTCTGCTTAATCCTTTGTATAGAATTAATTATTTTGCTAAATTAGGATCTCAGTAGAAAAAAAAATATTTGAAACACAAAGGAAGAAATGCCAAGTACACCAGGAAAGAAAAATATTTGTTAATTTAAAATGACAGAAGTAGCTTAAAGTACTTTTGCCAGTTAATCAACCAGCTGAGATATACAGAAGCAATATTGACTGTAGAGCCCCATAATTACTCTTTGAAGGTTCTGTTACACTTTTGAAGTTCAATTTATTTGTTTTTAAATTACTTTCTTTCAGCTATCTCCTATTTTTGAAGTGTGATAATGATAATATTGGCTCACATCACAACTTGTTCAAGATAGGAATTATCTGCTGCTGCAGAAAGTGAGTTAATCTGTAGCAGAATAATTCCTCAGCCAAAGATTATAACCCATTTCAAAGTTCAGTTGAATGCAAAACACTTAATACTACTGTCGATTCTTGGGCTGAGTCTGAACATTTCTGTCCTGACAAGATGTGCATGAAATACAGTTTCTGCCCTAAAGAATGAGAGATGTTTTCTTCAAACCAATTAAAGAAATAAAAAATGAAAAACCATGATAGAAAGAAAGTCACTTGACCAGAATGCCACACAAGATTAATTAGAATTAATGCATGGGGACATAAGCTCTCCTTAGGCCACCTATTTCATCATAACTCTGCTAAGCCTTAGAATCACAGAATCATTAATGTGCTGTGTGCAAAGTCTACAAACTCTTGTAGTGAAGGCAGCAAGAAGTGTTTCCAGAAGTGGCCAGAGATGATTTAACCTCTCTACTTTAACATTCCAAGTATTCCATTATTGTTAAGTGAAATTATGTCCAAATAACTTAGGTCTAATGCATAATTTCAGTTTTATTGAAGCAGGAATTCAGTTTGGGCATAGTACCAGAGGTGACTCCATCCATTTTTTAGAAATGTATAATCTTTAGAGGGTTTATTTTTGTCTCAAACTAAGAGATGGTTGTAGAAGTAAGCCAGATAGTTTTAAACGTAGGAACATTTACACATTAAACATTTTCAGAAAATGTTTTTATTAAAAGGTTCTTTAGTTATGATTTATAAATCTTCAGAATAAATCTGCAGGACTATGTTTTATTTGACAGACTTTTACTTTAAAGATCACGTTTCATTTAAATAATTTCTAAAACATTTGACTCATTCCAAAGTGGATCTAAAAAAAAAAAAATCTGCAGACTCCTCTGCCATTTCTTTGCCTTCTCAAAGGTAGACAAATTCAATGAGATATCTACAAATCAAGTTAAAAATCCCAAATAGAAAGATTTCAGCTACCCCATCTTATTTAGCTATTGAAATATATCTGGTTTAGGCTATAAATGTGCCCTTAAATCCTGTCATGATAATCATGTTTAAAAATCTTCCTGTCATATTGAAATCTGTTATGATTTATAAGTCCTTTTGAAGTTTTATGTCTCTGATTTTCACCCAAAGGGAAGATGTAGTAAAAAGTTGAGTTCATTTTGAGTTCAACCAGATGGTACCTTTCACGTAACTACATCAGCTGTGGTAAATTCTCAGTGAGCTTCAAGACAGCTCAAGTACCTCAAAAAGTGCCTTACCACACGACTCAAAACTGAGTGTCCATGCTTCAATGTTTTGGTTAGGAGCAGTACAGAAAAAGACAAAATGAATTATTTTTCAATGGATTCAAAGCAATAAATATATGTCTGTTGTTCTTGAATTTTATTCCATTAACCTTCAAGAATGGCTAAGGTGTAAAAGCCAGGATTTTCCTCTAAGAGTTAGAGTGAAATTTTGTCACAAAATTTAAGAAAAAAAGATTACTTCCATTCTTCTTTATGTAAATAAGAATCATCACAGGGAAATTATTTGCTTTTCAAGCTAAGGAGTGTCTGTATTCTAATTAGTGTAAACTGCTTTGAGACAGTACAAAGAAAAAGAGCAAGCTACAAAGAAAAAGAGCAAGCTAACCGCACTGCAGAGCAGATCAGAAGGTCTAGTTGGTCATAAAGAACTTAGGAACTATATGATGCATTTTGAAGTCCTATTTAATCTGCTTGAACAATCTTTATGTCTGGGTATAGTTTTGTCTATTTTTATACATTATTATCTATATTTATGCATTTGCCAGTGTCTGCAATTTCTCTTTTGTACTACAATAAAATTCCCTGGTTGCTTGTGTCTTGCTGAACTCATTTGTGCAACAGATATTGCAGATGCTTCATGTCTGTTTGTAAATTCAGATAAAGCTAAAGGGCATTGAGTCAACCCCAAGTATTAAATAGCCTCTAGTTGTAAGCAGTGAACAGTCAAAAGGGACTAAACCAACCACAATCCTCCAGACTGGATGAGCCCATAGAGTATATGAATGATGAAATCATAATGAATAGAGAATTGTGGGTATAAAATATCTAAATCTATGTGTTTTTACTCAGTAGTGAAGTTAAAGAAAAAACAGATATGCCATTACAAAATATATAGCATAGCTGTGAAACTCAGTACCGTAGAAACTTGTGTCAGTATTTAGTGTTGAAAAAAGTTTTAAAAGCAATTAAATTCATAAGAAAAGGAATCTCTCCAGATCTAACAAACAAAAGACAGCACTAACACAAAAACTCTGCAAGCTATAGGTTGTTCAAAGCACTAGGGAAATATACTGTGAAAACATCATCATGTATGTGTCTTATTCTTAGACTCTTTTGTAGTGACTTACCATTCAACACAGTAAAACAGAATTCACAAATATACAAACTTCTTCTCTTGTTTTGAAAGGCCATTTCTCACTTCCCTCACATCATTCTCCTATTGTCTTGGAGCTCTGCATGACTGTGTAAGTATACTTAGGTAGGTCTATTTTATATATATATTTAGTATCCTAGGCACTCTCCTAAGGAAAATGTTTATTGTTCAGTATTCAGAGCTTAAAAAACAGTGAACAGTGTAGGGTAGCAATAAGTATTTCACATGATACTTTAAGCATTTCAAGCATTTCAGAAGTTTTGAGGATTTTGAAATTTCATTCCCCCTTCTCTTATGTCGAAGAGGTGAGTGCTCAGGCAAATAGGCAGTACTAACACAGCATTCTTCTGAGACAGGGAACAAAGTAGATCCAGTTATCTTTGTCAAGCATCATCAGGGCTGGAAGTTTGCATTCAGAAATTCTAGTCTTACATGTTTGAGAACTACAGAAACACTGAGTTGATTATCTCAGCTGAAGGCTTTGTGAGGTTCACAATTGAACCTAGAATAAAATTTTCAAATCCAGATTTGCTTACCTTTTTCTCACAGAACAAGTAATATGCATTAATCCAGAACTGATTTTTTTCCCATATTTTGTTCCTCTATGGGGTGCAATTTAACAAAAGTATTGTATAATTATTCAGTCCATTGCCTTTCTGTATCTTTTTTCAATTCTATATGCAATAAAGATGATTCTTGCATTAAAAGAGGACAGTGTGAAGACAACTGTAATGGTTTAACACAGCTGAAACAGCCTTGTTCCCTGACCTGCTCAAACTGACACTTCTGCAGGCTCTGGTACTATCAGTAGACATCTGTACATCACTCTATCTGGCAGTTTTCATTTTACAGCAGAGGTGTTAAGTAGTTAAAACCTAAAAGAACCCCACCATTGCAAATAAAATGGGAAGAAGTTCTGCTAGAATAAGGAAATTTTTCTACAGAAGAGTATATCAGAGAAAAAAAGATTTCTCCTGGGCCTAAACCATTAAAAAACTTCAAGTTAAATGACAATTCAGAGATACTTAAAAAGACTTTCTCTGTCTATAGGAAATGGAATTGCAACTTCTGTAAATGTTTATTTGGCTGTGACTGCAGTTTTCAGCTCAGGACACTAATTTTCTAATAAGAAAGCTTTTAAAATGTTTTCTTTGATTTTCTAGGCTAACTAGTCCATTTCCATACTAGGAAATTTTCTCAGGGCAATCCTAATGAGGCTGCTGCTGAAGCAGAGACAATCTTCTCTTTAGGAGACCTTTTGGTTAAAAGAATCCTCTGCTCTGTTGAATGTCTGATTACACCCAGATTAGATAAAGCCAATTAAGCACTTACTACTTAGCAAAATTAATATCTAACTAGTTATGTACATGGGAGTTATTAGAGGAAGTCAAAGGGTGACTTCAGTAAGCATCTATGAGTGCTTCCATATAAAATCAAAACTGATGTATCCAATAATGATATAAAATAGGAGAAAATAGGGAAAAAATCACTATAACTCTGCTAACGACATTTGTATTTACTGTGTGATTTATTAAATTTAGCCTTGAGGAGAACTTCAAAGAATCATATTTATTTGTTTATTTCCATGTTATCAGTATACATTCCTTCTTTTTCCAAAATTTTGCAACTAAATGTGGTTAATACCTAAGAGAACATTTTAATTGTTTTTAAATTATAAATATTCATTAAGTTTATATCAGTTATAATTACTTCATTACTGTTGTTATATCAGCATGACAATCCCTTATATTACATTACTAATGAAACCAAGAAATCAAAATTTTCTCTCTTATCTATAGCATTATAGTTTTATTCCTCTATTAACTCAGTCAAAACCATTGAGGTAGTCGTTGCAGAAAATATTATGTATACAATTATACATTTACAGTTTTCTCATTCATTCCAAGCAGATTTCATAGACCCAGCTTTTCCTAAGTTGAAGTTCTATTTGTACAGAAGGTAGGGCACTGTATGAGCTATAAGTTTGTGTCATCATAAGAATTACCATGAGAAAAATACCACTAGAAAGTAAATAATTTATTCTCCTCCTATAATTTTTTGGAACACAACATTTTCATGAGACTTCATCCAAACTTGTTAGCAATAATCATGTTTCCTTGGTAGCTGTGTGCCTCCCTTCTTTCTCGAACTTATGAGGTCTAAATATAAAAGAAGATTTCAATGTTTTCTGAGGTGTCTACAAAGTTTGTACAGAAATCATGTACCTCCTATTTTCTGTTTTTCTTCCTTTATGCATGGATTATGATGTCTATTTTCATATAAAGATTTCCAAAACTCATCAGGCTGTTGTAAAGGCTGTCATGATTTTGCATCTTACCTTCACACAGTCATTGAATCCTCATTTCTCTTGCACTCTAGGTAAACAAAGGTCTCTCCTCTAGAGCTCTCTGCTGTATTGGGTACTTCCAAAGGTACTTGTGCAAATAATTTCAAAGTCATTTCAGTCTCCAAGGGTAAGGGACATGATGGGAGGCAGCACAAACAAACCAAAGGAAACAAAAATAAAGAAAAAACCCAAGGTAGTTATTAAGTAGATTTTGAGTCTTGTCATTGAAAGTATATTATTAGGTATCACCTGGAAGTAAGAGAAATCTCAGATACCTTGAGGAGATAAATAAGATTAATCTATTTTTTACCATATTCCTCACAACCTTACAATATCCAAAATCCCAGAATTATTGCAACTGTTTGGGTTGGAAAAGCAATCTAAGATCATCAAGTCCAACTGTTTACCCCAAAACTGCCAAGTCCACCACTTAACCATGCCCCCAGGTGTCAAATCTTCATGTTTTTAAACATATCCAGGGATGGTGACTCCACCACTTCCTTGGGCAGCCTGCTCCAGTGCTTGACACACCTTTCAGTGAAAATATTCTCCCTAAAATGCAAACTAAACTTCCCCTCGTGCAACTTGAGGCCATTTTCTCTTGTCATATTTTTTGTTGCCTTGGAGAAGAGGCAAACCCCCACCTAGGTAGATAAACTCATTTCAGATGGTTGTAGAGAGCGTTAAGGGCCTCCTGAACCTTCTTTTCTTCGGGTACGCCCCCAGCTCCCTCAGCTGCTCCTCATCAGACTTGTGCTGCAGAGCCTCCATCAGCTCCATGGCCCTTCTCTGCACACACTCCAGCACCTCAGGGTCTTTCTTGCAATGAGGGGCCCAAAACTGCACACAGAACTTACTTCACCAGTGACCAGTACAGGGGTATGGTCACTGTCATGTCCTGCTGGACACATTATTCTGTTCAGGCTGTGATGTCATTGACCTCCTTCACCACCTGGGCACATGCTGGCCAGTATTCAGCTGTCTGTCAACCAACATCCCCAGTGGGTATGTCTTTTCTTCTTGGATTAAATAGCAATTTTCTTTTGTTGGTTGTCCATAGTAATTTTTGCATGTAAAAGATAATGGAAGATTTGAAAAGAAACCTAGAAACATGAAGAGTAAGGGTATATTTTGACAAATTTCCCAGCAAAAGGCTCAATAGGTCACATGTACTGAAAAGTGCATTCACCAGCACCAAAATCAGCATGGATAACCCTGCTCAATAATTTCCTTCTGAGCTGGCTGCAGATTTTGTTATCAGATGGTAGTACTTTTAAAACCAACTGAAGTACTAACACATCCTGTACACAGCTTGCTCTGTAGCTGTGTTCTTACCAGTCATCTTTTGCCACATGCCCCAGTAGGAATTTTATGCTTCCCTAAAGTCAAAAATAGTAGGGCAACTTTGCAATTCTTTGTATGAGCTAGCAAGGGAGCTTGGAATTAGGTTCATCACCTTGAAAAGCAGAAATTCCCATGTTCAGGAAGGAATAAAAAAAATGAAGTGATATTCCGGATCCTGATAATGAATGAACAAGAAAATAAAGGCTCTGGTCTATGTAAACAGACATCTGGTCTTAGGAATTTATTTTGTCCGCAGCTTTTAGCCTGGATTGCTGAACCTAATCTGTACCAGAGCCCATCAATGTCTACAGTTATTAAGAAAGCATTATAAGTTATGTGTAATATTGTAAAAATATTTACTGAAGAATCCACCAGGGCTTTATTTCAATCAGTTTTTTGGTATTTAAGTAATCTTTTCTATTAAACTGTCTGACTGCACATGGCAGAGCTTGACTTATGCTTAAATGATATCCCAATGAGAAACACAAAATGAGCTGGGATTCCATTTATGAAAGAATGCATAAATAAGCATACTTTGAAGAAATGAATCAAAGGAGTATGAAGAAAAACCCTAACAGGTTGCTAGTGAAACACATTTTTTGTATTTGGAAACCAAATTAAAATTCAGCTATTTCACTAAGAACCCTTGAACATGGTAAAGTCTCCTTGCATTTAAATCAGTGAAGCTAGGACCAAGTTTTGATCTTCTGCATCTTGACTTGTCACATGCCCCAATATGAATTTGACTGCTCTTCAAATAAGTATAATCAAAAAATGTTCAGAGAAAAAGGGTTGTGGCTAGTGCCATCAATATTGACAATAATTTTTTACTTACCACAGCACTCAACCTTTCTTGTTATACATTTCCATATTTTTCATAATACAACACATTTTCAAAAGAAGATATATTGTTGTAGCATTATAATTATGGGCATTTTCAAGTATGTATGAATGCATATGAAAATAAAAGACACAGAGTCAAGACCACAGAAGAGAACAGAGTTACAGGGTTATTCAATCTGGTTGCCTTGTCATAAGTGTAAAAAGAGATAGAGGGATACAAGTGGCATATTTTAGTTAATGTATTCATCCCTCTGTGTACATTAGTGCACATTTATAATGCTAGGTTTATAAAGATATTTATCTTACAGAATTTTTGTTCCTGCAAAGCACCCATTAAGAAATCTGTCAACTCACTGAAGTGATATATTTACCCTCAAACCAATATGAATTGTGATTAGAGCAGCGTTAACATTGATAAAGTGTCATGAGTCTTGCTTCTTAAACTTGGCTGATTGATCTTGAAAATTTATGATTCATGTGATCCAGATAACATGTAAAATATTTTTCTGAGCACTTATATATCCTACAACACCAAAATACTTGAATCTTCTTAAACAGTTTTCTTAACAAGACCATAATTACTTGGCAAAAGGTAGAGAGAAGTGTTGATAAACCAGATGGTTGCACCCTCAGTCAGAAGGACCTGGAAGTTAGAGAAATAGCCTGACACAAACCTCAGGTTCACTGAAGGGAAAATGTTAAATCCTGGCCACAAGGATAGTGAGCCTTCTAAACTAGCACAAGCTAGAGAACCAACCATCTCCACAGTAGCTTGACAGAGATGGACTTGAATGTCCTGGTGAACAAGAACTTGAACAGGAGTTGTCAGTGTCCATTTGTGGCAATAACATCAGCTGGAGTGTATTAGGCAGCAAAGTGACAGCAGGTTGAGTGAGGCGTTTCTTCCCCTCTGCTAGAGGTGCTGGTAAGACATACCTGGAGTTCTGTGTTCCTTTCTGAGCTCCCTGGTACAAGAAAAATGGGGACATATGGGATAAAGTACAGCAGGGAGAAACAAAAATGACTTAGAGACTAAAGCATTTTTAATTTGTGGAGAGACTGAGATAACTAAGGTTATAACTAAACCTGGAGGAAAGAAGGCTCAGAAGGAATGTAAACACATGAACAGATACTGATGGGAAGCAATAAAGAAGGTGAAGCCACAACCTTCTCAGTAGTACCATGATAGTTGACAAGAGAGAATGGGTACAATGTGTAATACCAAAAATATCAGTTAAATGTGATTAAAAAGTTAATTTTTAATTTATTTTTTTTTACCTTGATGAAGATGTTCAGCCCTGGTACGTGTAGCCTGAAGATAATGTGGCATCATCTCCAGCATTGGAATTGCCCTGAGCAAACTAGCTGACCTTCTGTGTTTCCAGAGATGCCTTTCTCTCCCATTCATTCTGTTATTCTATGAAGGACAGCTTATCACCAAACTGCTGAAAAAACAGAAAGACAGCAGGTCCTTTAGTGTCTGCATAGAGAAAAAACCTCCAAAACAAATAAAAATCCTCAGTCTGACTGCAGTGGCCACTACTGTAAGGCCTGTTTAGTGTGAGCAGATAAGCAGTGGAGTTAGGAAAAATAATCTCATTCTGTTCCTCCTGGTTTCCCCTCTGGTAACCATAAAGTATATGAACTGGATCTTATGTTTCTTCTTTTTTTTTTTACTAAATTGCAAAGCTCAGTTCAAGACTTTTGAGAAATGTCATGATTTGTCATTATGGTTACCTAATTATGCAAAGTACAACCATTAGAAAGCAAAACAGACAGTAAGCCGAGTAAGATTAGTCTGGAGCATTAGACAGACTGGATGAGTCACTGAAGCAACCACACTAACTATTGCCTCATCCAAAGATCACTTAAATCTTTTTAGAGGCTTCAGTGGATTTTGGTACAGCTCTCAAAAATATAAGTTGCTTCATTTTCCTGAACAATTTTAAAACACACAAAACCTCTTAAATCAAGGCTTTTCTGATATGAGCAGGACACATGAGGGGGACAGAGACATGCTGCTATTTCTATTCTAGTTTCTTAGAAAATTATCTAATGCTCAATGTTCAAGAGACCTTTAAATAGCCCCTGAATAAGCAGGCAAGCATTATCTACCAAACCAAATTCCTGTATATATTTTATGTATTTTAATATTTTTCTAAGTAGGCCAACAACAGTGGGTATGTCTGAATCATCTATCTGAATTTTTAATACCATCATTTTGCTTTTGAAGGTGTAATGTGAAATTTTTTTTCAACAGCTATATTTTCCTTGTTTATAGGATCCATAATGATATTTAGCTTTTTTTGTTGATTTTTTTTGGGGGGGAGGGTTGTGGGTTTTTGTATTGTTTTGTTTTGGTTTTTTTTTACTTTTAGATAAAACAAAACATTTATGCCAGGAACCTTTATTTCAGTCAGACCTTTTAACAAATAATTTTCCAATTATAATATCAATGCTTCAGCTTATATTTACTGCACTAAATGGTCTACTGCTATTTTGGCTGCTCTGTAGATATTCACAGCTTTAGAGAGAGGTGAATAGGTTTTTTTAGGAACTCTAGTAGCTTCTTAAAATACTAAAGGGGAAAAAACAAGATGTTTATTTAAATCTGCATTCAAAATAACATGTACTTCAGGCAACATGCCATGGGAAACAATCTTTCAATGGTATTTAAAACTTAGACCTGTACAGAACTTAAAACAGCAGATAATTACATGAAAACTATGATTTTCTCTTATGTATTCATGCATCTTAAAAATATATGTTTTAATGAGAAGACAATCCTATCTTTCGGCAACACAAAGCAAGGTATGTTGTAAAATGTGTAATGCAAAAATCACTCCAAAACCACTAGTCCCTTTGGAACCTTCTGTTTCAAAAAATGTTGTATGTTCTGGAAACAAGAATTGTTAGAAGACGTTTGTTTTCACATAATTATAAATTCCTTAGAGACAATCATGAAACACAGTCTAAGGAACAGTAAGCTTTGTACTACGAACACATTTGCAATGCTAATAAACAAAGATGAAAACAAGAGGTAACTAGCTAAAAAACAGAGTCTGAATGCTAAAAAGCTAAACATAGCAAGGCCCAGGAAGGTGGCTCTGAGATTTTAAACCTTCTAGCATGAGTTAAAATCTGCCCCAGATTGTCAGTGACCTCAGGGATTTATAATATAAAGACCTATACTCTAATTTGACCAATTAAAAAAAATTAAGTCTGTCTGTCCAGCCTTCCACTCCTCATTATCACAGGTCCAGAGGCTTATTTTACTAGACTGTGAGTTTACATTTAAGACCAAGAACATTTAAGACCTTGTCAATCTAAGCGCACATTGTTCATTTTGTCATGGACTTCAAATGCTTTATTTGCAAACCTGCAATTCACAAGTTACAAAGAAGCCATTTTTTTCCATGAGTGGTTGTGTTGTAATTCTCATTATTTTAACAGGGTTTTTTTTTGGTTTGGTTTGGTTTTTTTTTTTGCTTTCATTTTTGCTTGTTTGGTTGGTTTTCATTTGGTTGTGATTTTTTGGGTTTTTTTTTTTTTTGGTTTGGTTTGGTTTTGGTTTTTTTGTTTGCTTGATTCACCCAAAAAAGTTTTGTTTAGTTTTCATCTCTCTTCTGACACCCATTTCAGGAAATTCAGACTATTTACCTGAAAGAAAGCAAATAACCTTTTATTGAAATTTCAAGATGGGGACAGATTTATTTAAAATGAAAGGGATGAAAATTGCAGGAGTCACCTACAAATTTTATTAAACTCTGTATTCGCTAAAGTAACTGTGAAACAGAGATAGCACAGTTTGACTACACATTTGGGACTGGGGATCACAAGGAAGATCCCAACAAATCTTATTTCCACACTCAAACCATTACTGAACACACAGGACAAACTGGAAGTACATAATTTGGCAAGTAATGTTAATTCAGTGGGATTCATAATAAGTAAGCGTTTACACTACAGTGTTATTGTAGATCTGACTGAATAATAGAATAAATTAAACAGATTCATCTTAAGATTTCCTTGCAAATAGTTTCCTGGGAAGCTTCTGTTGTTATTTGTATAATTTATTGTGATTTGTACAACTGCAGACAAAATTCATGAAGCGGAAGAATATTTCTGAATCAATGAAGACTGATTGAAGCTTATTTGCCTTATGTTATTCGGGTGGTGGGACCTGCAGACAATTTCAGCAGTCAGTTACGCATAAAATACTAGTGAGAGGCATCCCTGCCCATGGTATGGGAGTTGGAACTAAATGACCTTTGAAGTGCCCTTCAGCCTAAACCATTCTATGATTCCATGAGTTGTGGTGTCCTTACAGACATGGGGTTTAGCATGTACCCAACCAGGCTTTTCAATATGGCTCAATGAGGTGAAAGCCTACAGGAGAGGCTACAGGAGAGAAATGGAACAAAAAAGATCAAGGGACAGAGAGAAGATGAATTACATTTCTTTCCAGTTATAGACATGGCTATGATTCTATAAGACTGGTGGCTTGAATGGTGATTTCCCTGAGATATACTGGAGACAATCAAAACCATTTCAGGTCTTGAGAAATCAAGATTTTTCACATGTTAGCCTTTTGGAGTGTTTTTTCTTTTTTTAAGAAAGGCTGATAATTTTTTGGAAAAAATAAAAGAGCAAATGAGTTTTTATTTAGTGCACAATTTTGTTGAATATGGCTTGAATCAAAATGCATTTCAGCTAACTCTAGTTTACATGTTCAAAATCTTTGTTTGCCAAGTAAAAATAACATAATTAAGATACCAACAACAAACTATTGCTGGAATCTTTTATGCTTTGTGTAAGAGCAATTTTCATTGAGTACATATAAATTTTTAAATTCTTGGCAGACACAAAATTCTTGCAGAATAGAACTTCTAAGAAATTACTTTTCCCTTCAAATTAATGCTTTCTCTATTCAATATGTAGCTATAACTGGTCAGATTGCTGAGAGACACTTTGATAAATTTAGAATGATAATTTAAGGGAAATTGGAATGGAAAGAAGGAAAAGGTCACAAGGTTGCAAATTGTTCTTTAGAAAAGATCTGTTCAGCTCCCCAGTAAATATGCCACAGTAAAAACCTGTATTAGATTACACTTTGTAATCTCTTGTCAACTAGCTATTCCTCCTTGAAATTTTACTGTGAGGGTGGTGCTGTGCTGGCAGAGGCTGCCCAGAGAAGTTTTAGCTGCCCCATTCCTGGAAGTGTTAAAGGCCAGGCTGGATGGGACTTTGAGCAATGTGATCTAGTGGAAGGTGTCCCTGCCCACATCAGGGGGGTTGGAATGAGATGGTCTTAGAAAGTCCCCTACCTAAACCATTTTATGATTCAATTAGTTTTTCCAGACACCTGCCCATGCCTTTTTTATCTCATGTTGTGTTTTTTGACTTCATTAAATCTAAAAAATATTGCTAATTTTTACTTCCTGGTAATAGATATTTTGATAGCATCTTGAAGATCCCGTCAAGATGTTGAACCAGTTTGTACTGGTTCAACACCATCCCTGAGATCTAGTTACCAGCTCAAAGACTCCAAATGGACATAGCAGTTGTGTTAATTCAAAGACTACAGTGCTCTTTATACTTGAAATAAGGTGGAATTATTAGTAGTAATAATGCACTTTTATATTTTAATAAGGATCACAGATCTTCTGAACTAGGAAATATACAGTAAAGAAAACATACTTTTTAAAAGTTAATTCATATTTTTGGGTCTGAGAAGACCCTGAAAAAGAATGAAACAGATAGGATGATGTTGCATTTAAAAGTTTTAAAGTAAAGAGAATTTAATTTATCTTTCCAAGAATCTGTATTATGGTTTCCTGGTTGTTTATTTTTTCATTTTATGTCACTGAAAACAGGACAAACATGTAGGCACAGAAATGCATTGCTTACACAGTACAAAAAATCACTCTTTATTCTGAGTGAAGTACATCTTCTCTCCATCTAATCATAACCGTCTAAATGAAATTATTCATTCCAGTTCTTATTTTAAGATGAGCATGGAATATGTAGTTCCTTTCCAGACCAGTTCCAACCTAGATTTCTGATTTACTTCTTTGGTTATGTGTCCCTCCAGACTGCCATAGGGACCAAGTCAAGGGATTACCTTTTAAATTACTTCAGCTTTTGGAGACCATGATTTCAATCATGCTTTCTTTTAAAAATCATGCTGTCTGTTTCAAAAAATTTAATTTTATTTTTATCAAGCATTCTAACCTGTTTATGTTTTCATTCAGAAATAATCTTAGTAACCTTGTGTTTTCTGCCTTCCCTTATGAACACAAGCAGGGAACACAAACATCTGGACAGCCAAAAGTCAGGATATTTTGGCTTCTAGCAAACTGAACGTGCCCAGAAATGTTTCCTGACACTGAGGCTAAGTACCGTGACTTGGCTTTAGATACAAGGAGACAGTGCAGAAACTGACCATTGGGAACCACCTTTAGACTATTTTGACAGCCAAACTCTATTAAGGAACTGTATCGAAAGGCTGGCAAAATTCATGCGAAAGAACATATTAACAGCTTAATGACCCTGTAACACACTCCAGTGCCTAGGAACCTTCCTGAGTCCATGGGTTTTCCTAACATGTCAAGTCTTTGTGCTGTTTTCATCTAAAAATTGATTCAGGCACATTTCTGACACAGACTTAAATTATTAGAAGCTTTTAATTTTTTTATATAGTTTTAAACTGTATTTACAGCAAGGACATAATATTGTGAATATGGGTTTCATATCTGTGCACAGGGTCAGAACAAAACATTATGAACCACTCAAACCACTGAAGCCAGGAATATGTAGCTCTATCCTAAATAATATTGGGTTATGAGAAAGACTAACAGCTAAATCAACCTGTCCACTTCAGTTTCACTGAGCTGTTTGTGTAGTTTCTGAAGGCAGTGCTTGGCTGAAAGACAGAATTTTTTTATTTCTTTTTTACCACCAGTGCCATTTTTGAAAGAATTTTCCTTTGTTACAAATTGGAGTAAAAGAGGAAAAAAAGATTGCACTTCATCTTTGGAAGGGAAGAAACAAAATTCATATTTTCAGCAGGGAAAACATATTGCCAGTATTGTCTCTCCAGGATAAAGTAATTTCAGCCTAGTGCACTGTGCTTTGCTTTGTCTGGGAGAAATATCAAGGTTGGTGTTTTTTGGTTTGTTTGTGGGGCAGATTTTTGCTGCTTTTTGTTGTTGTTTGTTTGTTTGGGGGGGAGGTTAATTAAAATCCCTCTATTATGGCTTTTCTTTCTCTTTTAAGACTGTATACTCTACTAGAAGAGTTGAATGAAAACCTCCTAGTCACCTTGCGTTTTTCCATTTCCACAAAGTGACTGAATTGCAGACCAAGTTAATTATTTTATGCATTTATTATTCTGATCAGCAATTTACTAGGTATTCAGAACTTAGCCACAAAATTTTATGGAAAATGACTCTTCACTTAAGCTCAGTATACATGCATAAAAATGATAAATCAGAGTGGATCTCTTAAGGATTTTTTTATTTTGTAATTTTTAGGGTGCTACTTTATTTTCAGGACAAATCTTTTCATTTCTAACATGAAATCCCTGACCAGGATAGCACTAATTGCATTGCCTAGGCACATTGAGTAGGGATTTCATTTCACACATCACAAACTATCCACACAACCTTGTCATAGTAATATTTCATACATATATTTTTCCCAGCAAAGTCTAATGTCCCTATCCTAGTTTCACAGTCCACTACTCTGAAACAAAGCTCAGTTAAATCTTAATAAAAAAGAAGAAAAATTAAAAAGATCAAAAGGCTCAGTGATTTCTTTCAGGCCATTGTCCCTGAACTTGATAAAGGTTTCTGCAACTTCAGCTGGACTTGAGGGACAGGACTTTGGTAGTCATCAAAAGAGGGTGTTACTGATAACAGCACATTCAAAGGGAAGGAAAATTAGGTGTAGAAAGACAAAGAATACTTAGGGTTAAGTGACCATTGCAGAGTTTAATAAAATTTTGAGGTTTATTCACTGTTTTTGTGGGAACTAAAGCTTTGAAATTAATTTTTTTAAATTGATACAATTTACCTTTAAATCAAAGACAATTAATTTGAGCTCTTTAAATTGAATAGTCTTGGATGGTTGCTAATTGTTCTCCTGTTTTACCTCAAATAAAAAGGTTTCAATCAGCAATATGATGAGAATATGGGAAATTTCCATTTGTGCACGTGGTATTTCACTAGATGTGTCATAAACATCTTAGATTTCCTTTTGAAACACTTTTGCAGGTCATTGTCAAAGTCAAAATAGTGGCTGATCCATTGACCTGTTATGGTGTATGCTTCTGTATATTGCTTTTCACCTCTGTCTCTCTCAGGCAGGTGCACAAAAAGGTGAAATAATGTTAACTCCTCCTATTTGAAATAGAGTATTTTTTGTTCAGAAAATTGCTTTTCTCACAAAGTTATGTGATTGTTTGTTGTGGTTTGAAATTCACTCTTGCCTGTAAAATTTCTTAGGGAGAAAAAAAAAATTACAATAAGCCAGCCACCAGCTGCGGTAAATTCATGAGAGTATGATAATTATTGGAACAATTGGCATCAAGATTGCAATACATTGGATGCAATGTTTGCATGAAATCAAAACAATTTGCACCATGCAATGATATGCTTCTCTTTCAATGTCTTGAAAAGCAGCTTTTGATTGAATATCTGACTACTAGAAAAAGTATAGCAGGTATTTAAAAGTGTGCATTGAGAGTGATACAGATTTTGTTACAAAGTAAACCCTTTTCTGCTTTGGAACCAGAAATACAGTATACTAAGCACACCCTTTGTTCACAGGACCATTGGGAAGACCTGGACCAGAATAAATTTTCTCTCTTGATTGTTTTAAATGTCTTTTAGAAACTGCCATTTCACTCCAATTATTTTTACGAGATTCTGAATCTGTCAAGATGTGCTTTTTCTCTCTATTTATTCCTCTGAAGAGGACATGGCTGTTCAGGTAACAGTCATTGAAAACCTGATAGCACAGGCCTATCATTAATGTTAGCAGGTATGCTTTCACTATGTAGAATGCAACCTACTGTTTTCCTGAAATTCAATGAACTTTCCGGATTTGTGAAGAAATTTAGTGGATTTAATGGACTCACTTGATTTGGCAATATTTAAGTGTCTGAACCTTGGAAGAAGTTTTGCAGGCATTTCAATAGTTTTGCAAAACATTTCTGAAAATTTTTATCCTGGGTATATATTGCTTTCTATGTTTCAATGTACTGAGATAATATTTAATGTCTTAGAAAGAATCAACTTCTGATAGACAAAAATGAAAATTGCATTTTTCTTTTCTTAAATGTATTAATGTTTTTACTACAACTTGCATTCTCCTAGATTATTTGACAGGAGATTTCAATTTCCATGTCACAAACAGCTGAGTACTGTTGGGTGCTAGCTCAGCAGTTTGGCCCTGGATGTGTGTAAGAAGATGTCTGCATCTTAAAATGTGTGTGCTTAGGCTATAGCTAATTAATCTATAGCTCCATTAAACTAGTTCTGATATTTCGGACTTTTCTGACAAAAAGTTAGCCCTGCTACTAACAAATTAAAGTATGCTTTCATTGTAGCATATTTGTTTATGGTATCTAACAATCTGCTCTGCCTGAGTGCCTGGTACAGATGAAACCATTGCCTTCTGCTTGGCAAGTCAAACAAATGCCACTAAAGGATTGTTAAACTCTGATAAAACCATACATTAAAATCTGTGTTTCTGGACTCCTCTCTTCAGTGCATCTGTTCCAATCCTCTGAGCACTGAAGATGGAATTCTTCAATGGATTTCTATACAGTCAGTGGCTTTTTTCTGATGTCTGTCCATAGAGTCTGCCCTTGGCTAGAGTATTACAGAGAAACAGCAAACACCCTGAGCTGGCTAATTAATGGAAATACAAAAAGCTTACTGCCAGGGAATCAAATGTTGGCAAACAGGTCCCTTTAGGCTCTTTCTGAGAGGGCTGGCAAATGCAAGCTGTCTACGCATTTGGCTTGGGATAAAACACAACGCTAGACATGGGCTCTTTAATTTTCCTTTTTTTTTCTTTCATGTAAAAAAATCTGCAATAGCTTGCATGGCTTAGATTGACTTCAAGGCAATTATGCAGGGCGCAGGCCAATATGGAATTCACTCTGCACAATCATATGTTTCATATTGGGTTGTCATTCACTTTGTAACTCCAGAGTATAACTCAGGAATGAGCCTGCCAAAGAATGCAGAGTTACATTTCTCCTTAAAGTAGATAAAAAAGTGAGAAGAGTATAGAGCCTATATTGTGAAGTTAGGGGAAAGAAAAAAAGGACCATGGTACTTGAGTAGTATGGTTTCAAAATTGTATGTTCTGCAAAAACCCCCAACCCTCCATTTCCCAATGAGATAATTCTTTGACATGGCTCTAAGCTAACCCTTGCTTTAAGCCTGCAGATCTGACCCTTACAGATCCGTTCTCTTTGGTGAGAACCAAAACACACATAAGGTTTTTTTGACTTTTTACCCACAGAATAGGATAGACACCAATCTTTGCAATGTAGTACTGATTTGGTGTGCAGAAAGAAGTAAATTATACTAATTTTTCTTTTATCCACCAGCTATGATACTGAGGAGTTTTCCTTTGGAGCACCTGATCTACCTAGCTACACTCCTCAACTTTAACTTATTTAAAATATCCTCAGAGAAATATCTACCAGTACTGAAAGGCTAGAGTAATTCTGTACATCTAGAAATGAAATTATGAATCTGCATAAGAGAAAAATAGCCCATTTTGGCATAGCTGACATCTTAGTTGCCAGAATCTTAAACTGGAATATGGGTTGTGTCTCATTTTCATATATCTGATCTCAGTTATCATAGAATCACAGAATGTCTTGGGCTGGAAGGAACCTTAAAAATGATCTGGTTCCAGCTCTATGCCGTGGGCAGGGACATCTTCACTTGTTTAGATGTTTAGAGCTTAATCCAGCCTGGCCTTGAACATTTCTAAGGATATAGCATAACCATCCCTTTAGTAAAGAATTTATTCCTAAAACTAATCTAAATTTACCCTCCTTCAGTTTAAGGAGGGTTGTCCTGTCCCTGTTGTCCTGTCACTCAATGCCCTTGTGAAACGCCCCACTCCAGCCTTCTTGTAAGTCCCCTTTAGGAACTGGAAGCCCCCTTTATGTACAACAGACATTTGTATTACATCTTCTTCCATTTTTAGTGCTTATCTCCATCCCATGGGGTCTGTGCTCTTTCTATTTGTACAAGAAGTTTCAGATGTCCTGGGTTTGATCACGTGCACCATGGAGAAATTTCTGGTCTCAGTAATTTCTGCTGCTAAGAAATCTGATACTCAGCCAAGTGCAATGGTCCCACTGGTTGTGCCCTGTCATCTCCATTATCAGTCTGCCTCAGTTGCTCTAAGCATGAACAACTGAATAGCTCAGGCTGGGAGGAACCCAAGGAAGGGTTGGAAGGGTTTATTAAGTCCAATTCCCTGCTCCTCACAGGGCTATGTAGAACTAAATGGTAGGAAAAAGAACATAATCCAGCCAGTCCTTGAAGTTACAGTAGGATTGCACCTGAACCTTGACAGCTTCACACTCGTTTTTATTTGCCAATGTAGAACTTTCTGTGCCCCTCACTTAGAATATCAAGTCATTCATTCCTTAAGCAAACAGAGCACAGAGTTCACACTATCTTAAAAAGCAACATTCTCTCCTAAAATTCCTTCCTAAATAGACAAGCTAGTGAAACCAACTAAGAATGAAAATAGTTTCACCCTCAAAATAGCCTAATAAAAGTCAAAATAAATCCCAAGTATTGGTTTTCAGTCCAGTTTATTCACAACCCATTTTGATCTTGTACAAAAACACCATCTTCGCTCTTTGTGTTATACTTGCTCTCAAACTGCCTTTTTTTGGTCCCATGGTGATTGCCACCTACTGCTGTTGACAATCTGTAATGTAAATAAATTAGGCTAGACCTTGGCAAACTATTTAGGTTTTCAGATGCATGTTCACAAAGAGTAGGCAGGCATTTGGAAGAGACATTTTCTCTAAGTGACACAATATGCATGTGGAGCTGTAAAATCAATACACCATTCACTGAAAAGGAGCTGATTTTCTGAAAAGTTTTCTTGATTGCCTTTTCTTTAAAATGCTTTTTTATATATCCCTAATTGATTACAGTCTTCTCTTTTGTGAAAACCATTAATTAAAATGACATCACACTCAGAATAACTTGTAAATAAAATGAACAGTATGACTGTGCTCTCATAATGAAATTTTGATTAAAAAATAGAAGGAAGAAGTATGGAATTCTGCTTAAACTTATATGTGTTAGGCAGATGCACATAAAGGATGACAACTTCCACTTGTATTTGCCTTTAAGATAATAACCAAACCTCATGATTCTTCATTTAATCAAGGACTATGTCAAAGGACTGCTATTTACAACACCAATTATTAAAACTTACACTCAGTTGGAACATTAAAAATATTTTTGTTTTACATACATTAGTTACTTTCTTGCTTTGTGGCAGTATGTGGCTTGTCTGAACCTAATTTCTAATCTTCAAATTCCAATTTCTCAGCTGTTGAAGTGTTGTAAGTTTCCTAGCAGTTTATTTTGGCAATTCTGGTATCTAGAGTAAGATTTTGGGAATAAAGAACAATTGGGAGCACATTGCTCAGGACAGCTTTTCCCACAATGCTTGCAAAGGAGGAATTAGCTATGGACAGCACAAGCTGTTATTGCAGCTCAAGGGAGTTCCCTGCAAACTGCAAGCCAATAAACTTATGCTACTCTTTAAGACACTTTAGGTCCCAGTTTTCTGGGGAAGTGCTTCTTTCCTTCTGTGCTCTTGAGAGGGCAGGAGATGGCAAATACTCAAGAGAAGACTCTCCCCTCTGGAACTAATTTCCATCAGTAATTCAGCAAAACCTGAAGGCAAAGAGAAAAAAAACCAAACACCAAAACTGTCCAGACAAGCTTTTGCCTGAGGTAGATTAGTATGATATTTCAGTCTGCCCTTGGTTTCTGTTTGAGGATGTGCCTTTGCATTTATGCTTGTTGAGTAGTATTCAAAAAAACAAACAAACAAAAAAGACTAGAGAAACTTGCTAAATTCAGCCAGCTATTGGTAAATAATTTAAAATCTATATTTTATTTGTTGGAAATATACTTGGACTATTAACATTGAAAGTGTGTTGTATTTATGTTATCAGAAATGGCTCACTGGTTTACACTGATGGAAAGACAGAAACGGCTCAAATATCTCTCAGCTACTTCACCACCTCAGCTCCTTAAGCCTAAACTAATACTCTTATTGTGAAGGCTGGAAATGAAGATGAATTATTTGTAATTACTAAGTATCTAGCTGTGTGATTTTATGTTCCATATTTTATAGCCACTACTGTGAGGATATAAGAATTGATTCCCACGCACACCAGATCTGCAGTTTAGTGCTTATTATTAAAGCCTTGTGAAAACAAAGGTGAAGATCACTTTTATGTTCTAAATTCTCCATACACTAAAAATCAAACAGCACAATAACTTAAAGAGGATAAAAGTTCAGTAGAAAAATAAAATGCTGGTGTGTTAGAGCTAAAGGGAGTTTTTTTCGTTAATGTCTGCTTGGAATTTTGTTTCATTTAAGCATTGAGAATCCCCACACAGAAACAGCTCCCATTCTATTTGTTATTATGCAGAGATTAAGTGCTTGAGAGGTACTACTGTCTTGAGAAACCTTGATTTCAGACAAGGGATAGAAAGAGGGAAATACTCTAATCCCCAGTTTACAAAAGACAGTGATTTAGTAAAGGGAGATAAAACCCCAGTGAGTGGACTACTGCATTTTGTAGGACCTCATATGTTTCAGAGTTCACTTCCTGAGAGCACCATCTCAGTTCATAGCATGCATTTAAGCGCACCAAAAATCAGGTATATTTATGATTTTAATGGAATTTCAGTAGTCTGCATGCTTAAGTGCTTTTCTAGGTCAGAACTCTCTCTGCTTTGTGTCATCTAAACTGTACTGCCCTCTATTACAACTGTTCCTGTGCCTGAGGCAATCTGGGTATTTGCAGTCCTTTCAGGAAAGATGAAGGATGGTGTATTCTGGTCAACTACTCCTTGCTAATAACACCTTTTCTTTTTTGTATGCATCAATTAAATTATAGTATTAAAAAAAAAAAAGAAAAAAAAAGAAAAAGAAACATATTTAAAAGAGCAGACAAATCTATCCACTCCTTTAAATCCTATAGTTCTTTGGAACAGACAGGTATTCAGTCTCCTTGACCACTCTCTGTCTTTCATCTACTTTTCTTTGCCCCTCAAGAGTTTTCTCAGGTTTTTGTCTTCTTTTTTTTTTTTTTTTTGTCTCACATATTTCTAAGAACTGGGTCATTCCCAATAATGCCATGTCTGCTGGAGTACTACAGATCAAGTAGAATTAAAAGCAGCTTGGTCTGCCAGCTAGTTTTCATCAATTCTTCAGTGCTTGTTCAGTGATAGCTACCATGAGCTTTCCTTCTCCTTCCCATCTGCAAGCTATGGACATAAACCCAAATACAAGACAGCAGCGAATGTAAGGAGCAGCGTGTGGCCCACCAAACACATCCAATCCATGAGCAATGGCAGATCTTCAGAGGCTTTCAGGGATCTCCAGCTCTAAAGATATTCAAAACTCATCTGGAAATAGTCCCAGACAACCTGCTTTATCGTAGAATCATAGGTTTTGGTTGGAAGAGACTTAAAAGACCATCATTTCTTTGGGAAACCTCTTCTATCTGAATGCTCCTGAGTAATGAGGTTGGACTAAGTGATTTCAAGAGATTATTCCATTTCAAGAATTTTTTGATTATTAATTAGCACATTTAAATGATATTTTCCATGATCATGCATATTCAGATTTGAAACAGTCAGACTTACTACGTGTGTGAAGAATAGCATTACCTTTTATGATCCATAACCGGTAACAAAAACTTTCACATATCTGTTAACTATAAAATTAAAGTATAATTATCTGACTAACTAAACCAGTTCAAAAGAACAGAAAAAAATATTTCTGGCATCTTCATTGTTCAAAGATTTAATTGTTTTCACATGAGTAAGGACCTCTGGCTGTACTATTCACATCTTCAATGTATTACTGAAAGCAATAGTGCTCCAGGATTTCAAGCTGGATATAGAAACGACACAACACTATCTCTCCCTGGGAAATGCAACTCTGTTTATGATAAACAATTAAATATAGAGATAGGGAGATAGGGATTTTACTTCAGACACTCCTTGCTGCTTTCAGGATTAGGGTTTCAATGGGTGGTCCACCCATTCCAGAGGGAGGGAGTGAGGAGGGAATGAGTTGCTTGTACCTTACTTAACTAGGCTAGAGCACTGAATTCCAATGTCTTGTTTTACATATAAGCAGGTTCCACTCAGCTAAAATTTCTCTATCAGGCAGTCTTTGATCTTACTATTCAGGCAATAAAATGTATCACTGGCTCAGATTAAAATATTTGTAGGGCTTTCAAAACTAGCCTAGGAAAGAGACCTATCAAAATGAAAGTATCACTGTTAGTTCTCTACTGTCTTTTACACTGAATACAAATGATAAAATCACCTTAAACTATTTTCCTTCTTTGCAAATGTCTAATGACAGTGCAGTGAAGTAATGGCATTTTAAAGCCTTTTTGATGGATTCAAAGTCAGTTATTAACATAAAAGAACCTGCCCTTCTATTTGCTAAAGTAATACAGATCTTTCACAAGGGTTACGGTGTTAAAATGGTTATAATTTTTGACAACAATCAAAAATGCTTTCGAAATATTAACAGGTTTTATAAATTTTTTTTTTTCTTTTGCTAAAATTTCTGTTTTTAAGATACTCCCAAAAGCTGAAAAATATATGTGATATGCTAGAGAAAGAATCAACCCTGACTCTGCTTAATCTTGGTGAATGAATTTCCTCACTTTGACAAATATACGTTTTTTCTTAGATGTTTGCACTTTCCAAATATTAAAGACACTTTAAAAGTTCTCATTCTTTCTGCATGAAGAAAATGCCACCTTGTCTCTTTTATTTCTCAAAATAACAGCAGTTTCAGGAGACAGGTCTGAGGACACCCAATATACCTAGTGACTGGAATGATTACCTCAGAGAGTAGAATCACGTTGATTTTTCAGATTAAGTACCAAGAATACAGGCCATCCATAATGAATTATCTCTTCTAAAAAGTAGACAAAGCACTCCTAACTTGTGCATAGAAAATTTATCCACTCCAAGTCACTTTTCTACATTTGAAGTGTTCTATGTGTCCTAACCCAAACCCTAAACAGTCTGGGCTCTTTTGCATTTTCTGAAAGGAAAGCAGCACAGTCAGTATAAAATTCACCTGACATATTTTAGGTGTCAAATGGAGATCCCTGGAAAGGAGACATTGTCCCAACTCTAATTTTGCAGAAGTCACCCTGGATTTACAGGAAAGGCATGCTCATTCTGGAACTGCCATTTAAACCTGTGAGACCATTGTACCAAAATAACACACTTCTTCCTGTGATTGTGGAGTTTCAAAAAATTATTTTGGACTCAACTGGCTAAAGAAAACAAGATAGATTACTAAAAACCTCTATTTTTAAAAAGTTTTTCATCAGATTCTATACTAATGCAGCATTTCTCAATGTTTTTCTATTGTTTTGAAATAGTATGAAATATTTTAATGTCAAAATTAAAAATGTATGTCTTATTAAGGACCATAAACACTTATGCTTTAAATAATTAATACATAATATGATAAATTTAATAATACTTACATCAGTGACTCATTTCTCTGTGCTTCTTAATGACATAATTTGATATCTGTAACCTAGGACTGCCTCTCTGCTTACTTGCTATTTCAGTCTACAATTAAAAATTCCAATTAATTAAACACTACCTAAATATATGTCATTAAAGATTTTATATTATCTTTGAGCCAAGAAATCTGTGGAAGATTACTAAGTTGATATTAGCCTGGGAGTAGAAATTGAAAGTGTCTAAATCCAGCTACTCAAAAAAAAAATATATATTATTAACTGAAATGATATTATGTGATAGATCAAATTTTATTTACAAATGTTGTTCCAAAAGCAGCTCTGACAACCAAGAGAAAAAAGCAAACTGAAAATCCCTAATATATTTAAAGATTCAAAAGAATTCAAACTGTATTTTTACAAGAACCTGATTTTTTAAGCATAGATGAGAAGCTGGAAATGGGTCTGCTGCTGTATTAGATGGATTGCACAGGAAAAGCAGGATTTAAGCACACTGACATAGTATCTCTTTTAAGGATAATAATTTGAAATGTGCTGAAGGGTTTTTGAATGAGGAGACAGAAAATATGAGAGAGACAAAGAGGAGCAAAGGATTTTCTCTACTAGCAAAGCACATTCTGTCTATGGGAAATAAGCAGGTTACTGAAATTTGTTTCACCAACGCTGGTACATCTCTGGAAATTGGTGAATGTATATAAACTTCTCTTGGGGAGAATAGATGAAAAGAGTGTAGGCAAACAGAAATATGAACTTCTCTAAAAGGCTAGGACAGGAAAAAAAAGATATTGGAAATTCACATAATGCTATCTGAACACATTTAGTAATAAACCTGATAGTTACAAAATAGAATAGAATAGAATAGAATAGAATAGAATAGAATAGAATAGAATAGAATAGAATAGAATAGAAAGAATATTCTTTTTGAAGTGACCTACCACAGTCCAGTCTAGCTCCTTGACCACCTCAGGGCTGACCAAGTAAAAGCCTGCTGCTAAGGGCATTGTCCAAGTCAGGACTGGGACGCTGACCACTTCTCTAGAAAGCCTGTTGCTTGAGCAGCTCTTCAGGAAAGAGATGTTTCCTAATGGCATACTTAACCTCCCTTGCTGTGGCTTTGAATTTTTCCCCTGTCACTTCCCTCTTCACTTTTCTTCCTTGGGAAGGAGCCAAAATTTTGCCCTGCACCCATCTTTTCTCCAAATCAGACAAAACCTCAACTTATTCTCACAGCACATTCCTTCCAACCCTTTCATCACTATTATTGCCCTCTTCTGGATGATAATTCAAGGATATTTTTGATAGAGGCTTATAAGCAGGGCCAATAGATATTTTATCTTTTACTAGACTGGTTGCTAGAAGTGAAACATTACCTCAATTGTCAGGTACATGAACATTTATTTGTATCTGAAATAGAAAGAAGAGACTTCAAACTTAAAGTCAAGACAGGAACAACTGTGCCAGTTGGTCTACCTTGAAGGAAAAATAGTACAGTGGAGTTTGGATGTTACCAGGGAAAGATAATAAAATAATTATTTTCTAGGTAAAATGAGGAGACAAGTTGTTTATAACTTGTGTGACATAGAGATGAACACCAAGAGATTCCCACTACTGCCACTGTAGATAATCCCACAATAGAAACGTCAGCATTTATGGATCTCTCATCTCCATGTTGCAAGATGGAGCACATTTCATCCTGGGTAGCAGTGTCCTTATTTTGTCAACACAGGATAAGCCAAGCAACAATTACACAGCAGGACAGACTCATGTAATCAATCAAGAGTGGAAACACCCCAGTGAAAATAAGGGAACATTTCTTACAGAACAGTCACTCCCTCTCTCCTGGTTCTCAGTGAAGTCTTAAAATCACTCTGAAATTAAGAGTCTGGAATATTCATAATTCTGTTCAGGACCAGAAACAATGAGCTAAACAGAGATTGATCTTTCCACATATTATCTTCTACTTCCCCTGCAGTGACAACAGACAATGACTATCTATCTTTCTGTTTCTCATGAGAGATAATTGTCCTATGTCCCTAATAACACACTCTCAGACCTATGCTGATTTCAAGGATGGCCTAACATAAGTACATCGAGCATTTTTTTCTTAACCTTAGCTTCAAGGTCTGATGTTTGCAAGAGGGAAACGGATGCCCAGTAGCTTGTCAACTTTTTTTAATAGGGATGATTAATATGATGACAGGTTCTATCTCCATTTAAATGGTTCATTTTCCTTGCTATTGTAAGTGCATACATAGGAGAGAAAACTCAAAACTGAATCATCAAAATTTATGTCTTCAGTAAATTGTGACTTTAAAGTTCCAGCATGCGGCAACATAGGTAGATAGGGAGATTATGAAGATGTCTGATCAACAGATAGACATATCGTTGAGACTTTTTTATCCAGAAAATCTATATTCCAATAAATATGTAAGGAATGTGGATAATTTTTGAAGATTGTACATCTGAATCCTATCTTTTTCAAAATGTGAGGCTTCATGAATGTTCATGCTCTCTGTGGCCTTTCTTAGCTCATGCACTCTAAATGGGAGGGATGGAAAGAGATTGAATAGAGCTCAGGAACTTCATTCCAACGCTTAACAAGCACTGTTACATCTGCTTAATAATATATTTTAGAAGGATCCACCAGTTTAAATGGGTGTATCTTTTCCAGAACTATATCACCATGGAAACAGGAAAAGATCATGGTCTTTGCACAGTCCTTGTCTCTTTGTCTTCTCATATTGAACTCCACAGGGGAAACTTTCAGTTATCTTTATTTTAAAACATTTTATAGGGTCATTCTACAAAAAGGAGCAATTAACTCACCAGAAATACCTCTAAGACTTTCAACAGAGCAAGTTTTAGAATTTGGCATCCATGGCTGATTTTCTATAGATATGACATTATCTCTTGACTCTTTTAGAGGAAAATAACAGAATTTAGGGTTCCTATTTCTCAGATGTAAAAAACCCCCAGCTGTTTCAATTTCACAATGTTGGGAACTTTTTTCTGGGAAACTTCTGAATTGATTACATGTGTGAGTTGATCATCAATGTGTAAAATTTGGAGCAGCTCTATCTGGGTGTTGCCGTTTCACCAGTTTTACCTGAATTTAATGTATCTTTCTTTGAAATTATTCCTTGCGGGGGTAGAACTTTTTTGACAAAATTAAAACAAAATAATAGAAACTGTCTTCCTCATCAGTGTTAGAAAAATCTATATATAAATAGGCAAATTGCTTCTTTAACATCTTCTAAGTTTTCTGAAATTTCTTACCCCTTATGTTTTTATTTCCAACTTCAAATTTTTTCTCAACTTGGTTTAAGAACTCTTTAAATTCTCCATCTTCCCAATTAACTTTTTTTTTTTAATGTCTCATTCTCTCTCTCTCTCTCAGCTTCTTAATATGTAAGAGCTGTTGAAACCACAGTTACTTGACTGAGCAAAAAACCTATTTTTTGTGTGATTATTTTTGTTTTATTTTTAACCAAGTTTGGCCTATACTACGGCATCTACTATAATTCAATAGGACAATACCAAACCTAAATTGATAGAAAATAGCATTGATCCCAGCAGGACAATGCAACTGTCTCCCCGGTTTTAAAGAAACTATAAATGACCCTAGCTAGAAAAATTAAGCAGCAAGTTGATTAAGGTTATCTTGATTATCTTGATTAAATTATCTTGGGCTTTTCTGTAGTACTTCCTTAATTTCCCTTGCCTCATCAACATTAAGATTTATTTCCATTAGGTAGTGACTTTTTTCCTCCACTGGCAGTCTCCAAGCCTTGAACACAGCATTGTTAGCTGTGACTCGGTAGCTGTTTCTTGCAGCTAATTTGGATCATTTCAGCTTGTACATGTCCAGTTGTATATTGCAGCTGTCATATTCTCCCTGATATGTTGTAAAAGGAAAATGAAGATTAGTCAGACTACAGGGTACAGGAGGCTCTAAAGAGCTATGGTTTCAATATCATTGCTCTTGTGTAATTAATATCAAGAGCAATTCACTGTGAATAATATGAAAATAAATTTCTCCCTCCAAGTTCTGGCTTGGAGGTTGTTTTATTAGATGTTACACTAATACAAATGAGCAGAACATATTTTTTATAGTCTAATCATTAAATTAACAAGACTGGGTGGTTTTAGAAGCCAATACTATATACAAATGGACTTAATAAACAGGTGTATATATTTTGTTTCAGATGGTGTTTTAATGGTTGTTCAGGTTGTTAAATGATAAGTAATATATTATGCCACAGAAGATAGCTCAAGAAAAAACACAAGATCCTAAAGATGGCTATTTGAACTGGAATTTCTTTGTTGAATGTCATTAAGGGCTGAGCTGTATTTAATACTTTAATAGAAATATGTCAGAGATACGACAATGTACTACCAGTGCTTGTAAAGAGGATTTTGCCCTTTCTTGTCTCCTCCAAGAAACCATCCAGCTTGTAAGAGAATGTTCTCAGCAAATAAAAGCTAAGTCATTGCTTTCTCAGGGATGCTGTTGATGGTAATTAAATTGGGTCTTGTACTGTTCTCTGAAAACTTCCCCTTTTATACTCCTGTAAACAAATCTCAGATTCATTGTCTAATATATTACTGAGGTAAATCTGGACCAACTTCAATGATCTCCACCCATCAAGCCTCTTCTCAGTGAAAGTTCAGGGTAAACTCACAAAAGTCATTGGCATGGTTTTGAGTTCCTACTGCTATAAATTAAACCTAATATTAAAAAATTGCATTGCTAGTAGAAATAATATGAAAGAAGTCCCTTTAGCCATGATCCTAATAATCCAAATTTATAGATTTTTTTTTCACTACTTCATTCACTTTAAACATGCCATAAATGTCAAAGCAAAGCTATGATACATTTTAAGTACAGAAGAGAGGGAAGAAACTCTGCAGACTTCATTTTGACTAAAAGAAGTAAAATATCTAAAAGGAAATATGAGAAGGAAACTGAGGCTAGAACATCAGTGTTGATAAAAGAACAGGAATTGACCATTGGTGGTGGGGGTCACATGTTTCCTTCTCCATATTCTAGTATTTGTGGTGGAAAACTAGATGAATACAATGAATTGTGCAATATACTTTCAATGGAATATTATTTAAAATACAGTAGATCCCAAGAAATTTTAAAAAAAAGTAAGAAATACTACCAGGAAATGTCCCATAGTGATGAAAAATATCCTCTTTATTCTATCTTTAGCTTTTCTGATGTTTCAGTTACAATTTGATACAATTAACTTGAAGGTACTATAAAAAAGATGCGTCCTCCTGTTTACATTTTGCTTGGGTAAAAACATTTGTGATGTTATGGAGTCTACTGAGAAGCAAAGCTGAATGGTGAGGGCAGGCTATAAAAGTAATATTCTTTGAGGGGAATAATGAGAGCCTTATTGGGCATACTTCATAGTGAATCAATTCAGTGAGATTTGCGTCAATTTGATAATACAGCAAACACTGTTTGATGGAAACCAAACTGAATAGAGTTCTTCTACCTTGTTTCTTTAATAATATCCTTTAAATTATCACTGCTGGTATTTCCTCTCTGGAGGGACAGTCTTGAGGCTTTGAGACCAAAGATGAAACCTTTATTGTGATAAGGCAAAAATATAGTTTATCTCTTGCACAATTCACCATTTCCAGCAGATAAATCCTAAGCCTGACCAATAATCCCACTCCACATGCATTGCATCTCTGTGGCAAAGTTTTGGTAGTGGGGGCAATGCAGGGATGGCTTCTGTCACAAGCTTCTAGAAGCTTCCCCCATATCCAAGGGAATCATTGCCAGCCAGCTCCAAGATGAACCCCCCTGAAATGCTGCACCCCATGGAAGGGATTCATGCTGGAGCTGTGTGTGAAGTGTAGCCTCTGGGAAGGATTCCCACTGGAGAAGTCCATGGGGTACTGTCTCGTGTGGGTGGGACCCCACACTGGAGCAGGGAAAGAGTGGGAAGAATCCTCCACCAAGGAGGAAGAAGGGGCAGAGGCAACGTATGATGAACTGACCACAGCCCCCATTTGTCTTCCCACCATGCAGCTGGTGTTGGGAGAAGGCAGAGATAATGGTGAATGAAGTTGAGTCTGGGAAAAAATATGTGAGGGATTTTTTTTCAATTAATGTGTCATAAGCATGTCTTGGAGACAATCCAAAACTAAACAAAAATTAGATTAGGTCGTATAATCATTGATTATTTCCAGCTCTACCAATTCTGTCTCATTTACAAGTGCAGCAGAAATCTGTGGTAAATTACTGCCTATGCATTTTATGGGATTGATCATATACATAAATAGCCATATTTTCAGAAGAGCTTATAGCTTTGCAAATGCAAACTTGAGCCAGAAATTGCTGGAAAATAATGCACTGAATATGTGTGGGAATATATGTGGAGAAGAGAAATGTTGTTATGGAGTGTTTTTGCAACCAGATGTTGATATTTCTATTTGAAAAAAAAAAAAAAAGCATAATCCCTGGAAGGGGCTTTTCATGCAAGACTTTAAAATGAAATAAAAATTTATGGTAATTTTATATGTTCCAAATCAGTTAATTATTTCAGTGGCAAATGAACTTATAGTTGGTGAAGTCCACAAACAGCAAGGCTAGCTAACCTCAAAATTATATGAGAATGCTCAGGTCTTTTTCAGCCAAGTTTTGAATATCTCTAAGTCTGGAAATTTCATAATTTCTCTTTTCCCCTTTCCAAGTGCTTGACTGCTGTCATGATGAAGAGGTTTTTCTGTACATTTATCTGGAATATCCTGTGTTCCAGCTTGTGTCTTATCCTATACACATCCATTTTCTAGCTGAAGATGGCAATAAACTCTCTTTTTAAATTCAAAGAATAACTTACTTTGGAAGGACTTTCAGAAGCCCTCTAGTCTAACCACCTTCTCAAAGCGATCAAATTAGAAAAAAAAAATCCTTATGTTTATTGAAACTATATTTTCTGCTGTTGAACTTTGTGGGGTTTCTGCCAGTCCACCTCACCAACCTGTTGAGTTCAGCCTGAGAGTGTTTAGTTCATGGATTTACATGATAACATGCCCCAACTTTATCAGGAAGCATCTAGTTCTTCCCTTCTCATTGAAGGTTAAAGTCATAAGTATCTGAATCTAGACAATGTGAGTCTCTCTTCTAAAACAGAAAAGTTGATCTTGCTTCTATAAAACTGAATGTTTTACCCAATCCAAAATTTCCCCTTAGATCCTTATTCTGATTCTTTTCAATCTAAAAAAAAAAAAAAAAAAGAGAAGGACTAGTTGGGTTCACCTTCTATTGTTGGTATTTAATTTCATTAGTTTCTATTTATGGCTAATGTAATTTGCAAAGATTAACAATGAAAATAAAGCAAAAGATCTCTAATTTAATTAAGCAAGCATCCTGGTATGATGATACTAAAAATGTAATAAATATAAATGAGATATTTAACATACATGTATAAGTTTTGAGATTTTTTGCCTATCATGTGTGTGTACAAAACTTCATAAAGTATCCAGAAAGTAAAAATGAAGCTCTGTATCAGCAGAGGCTTTTTATAAAGGTAATAATGTAGTTTTCACCATGCCATGTAGCCGAATTGATAGCAGTATTCAAAATTAATGGACTTTGTAGTGCAGTGGATTAATGCACTCTGTGCATATCACATAAATCTTCCTGTCTGAAATTTCATATGAAATCCAGAACTAGGCCAAATGTGAATGACAGAGGAAGACTTTTCAGTCTCTGGGCTGTACTGAAAACTATACCTTGACATTAATCATGAATAAAATTTATTAGCAGGACAGGTTCATCTAGAATTCAGCTATTTACCCTAAGAAAATACAAATATATGGCTAATATAGATTTTAAATAGCAGATTTTTAAATAATAGATTTTTAATGTTTTTCTCATTAGTGTCTGTAAATAAGTGCTTTTGTGTGTTTTATGAAATGTGATTCTAAGTGTTTAAAAGGCTTTAGTTTCAAAAGGAATGTTCTTTAAAATGTTGATTATATTATTATTTTTTGTGCTATAGTCAGTTATCCCTTGACCTTCAAAAAATGCTTGAAGGCTGGAAATGTATGAACTAAATTCTGCCCTTAGAAAACCATGTAAATGCTCAAAACAAATATTCAAATCATTAAGCCTCTTTGGATTTATATTGTTATATGAGAAAAATCAGAATCCAACATCACATTTCAACTACTGCAATGAAAAAAACAATGTAAATCTGACAGAAGAAATAATTCCTATAACTAATACAGGTTGTTTTTTTTTTTTTTTTCCTCTAGGATTATTTTATAGTATTAATTTATTTTGGTAAAATTTACATGTGTCCAAAACTCAGTGTTTATTATGAGATTTTTTGTTGTTGCAGGGTTTCTTTAAAAAGTGAAACTCTTGTATCAAAATCCTATGAAATGCGCATCTGTTTTCAATAGTCTCATTGCTCAACATATTTAGATACTTTTATGGAGAGGTGATATTCTTCATTACTGTCAAAACCAGTATCCATTATAATGAGCTATTTTAGTTTCCCACCCCTGTCCTGGAAATGATCTTCTCTTCAGTACCCTGGAGCAAAGCCAGCCATGCTTGCTTTCTCTGCCAGCTAGGATTTTCCTTACACAAGTAGAACTCCCAGGAGTTTTACTAGCTCAGAATTAAGCTAACAGATCAGTGCAAAGGAGCTATATCAGGAGCCATAAGTTTAGATCAATACAGTTTGTATCCCATCACACTACTTTCAATCTTACTTGCAAATTGTCTTCGCTACATTATTTTTTCCTTTTCTATTTTTAATTGCATAAGCATTATTATTTTTCCATTTTAATAGTTGCTGAAGGTTTCAGACTGTTGTTTCAGAATGAGCTTCTACTTAAAACATCCTTTTTTAGGTGTTGGGAAAAAGTTAAATCACTGTATTCAGTTTCCAAGTACTGTTCTACTAACATTTCCATAGAACACTTTTAGGAAAACTGTGCTCACTACTGCCTCCTACTATCCTCCTATGCCTCACTCTCCACTATTCTCACTATTCTGTTCTTTGCTATAAAATTAAAGTCAAAGAATCATGGAGCAACAGGCCATTATTGAGACTGGAAAGACTCTCTGAGATTACCTAGTCCAACTTTCTGTAGGACCACTTTCAAATTCAGACCAGATTGCTCAGGGATGCACTGAGACCCTTAACAGTGATGGAAACTCCATAGCCTCACTGAGAAATCTGCTCCAGTGTCAAATTAATGCCATCACAAAAGCTATTATACTAATATTCAAGCTGCATTTTCCTTTTTGCCATTTGTATTTTTACTGTGGACCTCACAGATGAGCCTGTCTATCTATTCTATCATAATTTCCTTTGTCATTAAATAGAGCTTTTTTTTAACCCAGCTAAACACTTTCAGCTCTCTCATTGCCTCCTTGTAGGTCATGTGCTCCGGTCTCTGATCTTCCTGGTGGCTGCTGCTGGACTTTCCTCAGTATGTCACTCCTACAAGGGGGCACTAAACGAGGCACTGTACCCTGGATACATTCTTATGGTAGCTGAGCTAGGGAGAATCACCACTTTCCTCACCTGAAGGAAGTTTTTATTGTCCAGTATCCTCAAGTCCTTCTTGGCAGGGATCTTCTCAAGTCATTCAAGCAGTTGTATTAAAACAAACTGGAAATTTCCAAGATTATTGTGTGACCCTTGTAGCTGTCTTGCTGTCTTGAAAGCTTCCTTGCCAGTAACTGCATAGTTCTGCAGTTGTGCAGAAATCTTGAGAAAAACCTTTCTGTGATTTCCATGCATGTGTTGACAGGATGGGTTTGTGTTTACAGTTTCCTACAGGCCATTTCAGCTGTCTGAATTACCAGATTATTGGCATTTAATATTCTCATGCCAAATGAGTACCGTATTTTCCACTTGCTCTCTTGCCTTTAAATATACTCTCTTTCAGAATACAGTCCTCAAAATTTGGAGTTTAAGGCCTTTAGGTACATGGATCACGTTTATTCTCCTAACTTAGGATATTAATCTTGCTTTTTTCAGTCATATGGTACCTTCCTGTCTTGAAAGGTTTGTTCTAATCCTTGTGCCTAGATTACACTGCCATATGAAGGAGACATATGGCATCACAATCTGGGAATGGGATAAAGATCACCAGATCATGTCACATATCTTGCATAGCAGCTTCTAGTCAATGGTAATATAAAAGTGAAAAGATCTTCTAATCTGCTCTCAGTACTTCAAGCCATGCCATTTGCACTTGGTGCTGTTTACATCCCATTTCATTTTACCTGATAAAACTAAAATCAATGTAGAAGCAACTGAAATTTTTCAGTTGCATTATATTTGCATTCTGTAGCTGGTACCTTTTCTAATGTTACTGTATCTGTGATATATAGATCTATCACAACTTCTGTTACTGTGCTCTAAATTTCAAGACTTAAAAAAAAAAATGATGAATGTAGACATTAGCATTCTCGTGGGCCTGGCCATCAATATTTCATCTTAGGTAAACAGCAGTTTTGCCTAATTTATTGGTTCTCATTATGTCTGGCATGTAGAAGCTAAATTCCCCTCTGCAAGGGAAATTGCCCATCTGCCTGGAAAATGACCTTTTGTGCTCTGCAAATCAGTAGGGACACAAATCAAAAGGGGCACAGTTGGTTAATATTGTAGAAAAATGACTTAATTTGTCACTAACTAAATTGTCATGAGTTTGACCCATTTTGAGATTAGTTAACATTTGCTTCCTTTCTCATGTTTCATGCATAATTCATTTGGATTCTCACCATACTTGCGCTATGCTTCTGGAGTGGGGATGTTTTGTAAAGTCACTCTTAGGAGCAATAGTAACACGACATTTGTCAAAGTGTCATAATGAACAATGAAACCTCATTATATGTCACTCAAAGAGCTGAATGAAAAGTATGCAATTTTATATCCAAATCTTGGAAGGTGAAAGACAGAAAACAAGTTTTTTGTTGCTTTAATTGTCTTCCAGTTTGATTTTTGCTCTCTGAGAGCTCCCACAAAAGTCAATGTTAATATTCCTAGTTTTGATCCTGCTCTGCTGGAGGTGTTCACTGGTGGAATTTCATCAGTGATTTCACTGTGAACAGAAATAAACTGCAAGTGAATAAAAATTGCTCATGTGTAAGAGTTTACAAGATAAGATCATCAAGGGCAGAGACTGTCTATTTTGTTTGCATTGCACAGTATGGAAGATATTCTTCATGCCACAATAAAAAAATACATAAGAGTTGAATGCTGCATGCTACACAACATTGCTGTGCTGCAATCCCCACCAAATAAGAGGCCAGTGCACACACAGGAAAAACAGGCAATATGAACAGTTCAGTTTGGCTACTGAAGTGTACATTGGAAGTGATAATTTCTAATTAAAAAAATGTCCAAACTGAATTTTTGCACCATCTCTTTGGACAAATGGCTTTTTCTGTGCCTCTTTCCATTTTGCTTTTTCTAATTACCTGGATATATGGCTTTTTTCTTTGCTGCTATGATGATGAAGTGCCTGTGCCCACCAATCCTAAAGACAAAGAAAAAAAATTTCACCCGTGTATTGATCATATCCAAAATATTTAAATTCCCTGCAGTAACACATCTCTTCTCAAAGTTAAAGTTTAGACACATTCCATCAAATCCAACCCTTTTACAGAAGAATTAGAAGAATCAAATTTCATTATTAACATAAAACTTTCCACAAAGCAGGCACTATAAACTAAGCTTTCTTAAGGTAAGAGCATCTTTACCACGGAGTAAAGGAACAGAAGCATCAGTGTTCACTAGGTTTAGCTGTGCCTTCACCCAAAATTCACCTTAGAACACAAGTCACATCTTTGGGTGTAAGGTGAATCAAGGCTTCTCATCAGGGTAAATTGTCTCTATCTAGCATTTCATTAGAAAAGATATGTGATCAAATATGGTAAAAACCTAGGAGTTAATCCAAGGATGACAATGTAAAAACATAAGCATAAGCTTTGCCATGTCGGTATACAGCCATACTGTCAGTCATTGTCAAAACTATAGAGCAGAGAAGCATATCTCATCTTTTCCTGTCAAAATGTTCCTTCTGACAAAGGTCAGTGCCTTCATGACATAAATCTGTTATCCTATTATTGTCATAAGTATCAAAAGAAGAAAGGAGTCAAATGTTTGGAACAGATAGAGTCAATGTAACTTAATTCAGGAAAGTGCCATATTTCCCACTTCCCTTTGTCAGGCTGCCAGCCATCAGTATGAGCTTTCCCTCCTGCAATCTGTTTGTGTTCCAGTGAGTAATAGCTTTTTACTGGCCTGGAAAATGACTATCCCGTTGCTAGCAAAGTGCATTCATAGGATCAAGAGGCTTTTTGAATAGTTAAGTACATCGTGCCCTTTAAATAGACCAGACTTCAGATGAAAGCCTTAAAACTATGGCCGATCTGTTGGAAAATTAAAAATATAGTAAATCTAGGGCTGAAACCAGGCATATTTATGAGCTACTCAAATATACAGTCATTCAAAATAGTTTGTTACTCAATGGAATTTATGAGGGGTTTTTTTCTTTATAAGAACCAACATCTCAAATAACTCATGCACATTTGCAAGACATGGAAAATTAAAAATATACATATAATATCTGGCAAAATTTATCTCAAAGTGATCACAGAAGGGTTTAATTTCACATCTATTTGAAAAGATACCAAATCATCATAAGAACTGTGTGCATGACTCTCTTCCCAGTAATGTCAAGGTGAACTGCGAGTAAATGGAACTGAAATCAATAAAGGGACATAAATTTAAAGCTACAGTAAATGGGAACATTGAGAATACTGGATATGAATATAAATTGGCTAAAACACAGAGACATGCATAACATATGTGAGGAATTAGAAATAATAGATATCAAGGTTTCTGGATGGGACTGGCCTGTTTCATGCAACGAAGAAGAACAGGCTAAAATATGGTTCCTAAGTTGTATTTATGTGATCCATGTGACTTATTACTTTATTTTGAAATAGTCATAACATTATAGCCATGTTAACATAAACTTAAGGAAATCGGGGGGAAACAGTCACCCAGAGCTTACAATCTAGTGTAAATTGCAGAGCAGATTCTAGTATAGAGTTTGAAGGATCTGATTATTCAGCCACAGAATACAGAATTGCAGTGTTGGAGGATTGATTGGACTATTTTTCATCTCTTACTGGTTAACTTTGTGATTCACACAAAATTACTTTTTTTTTCTGTTGGAAATCAAACAAAAGCTGTGCAGTTCTGATACATGAACCACCTGCTGGTCCCTCCTTCTGAGTGACAGGACCTCCAGGATTTACAATTCTAATAACAGGAATTTGAAAAATGAATGATAGAAAAAGTGTATTTTTTCCTTGCTTGTTTGACAGCCTATCTTTTCTTACAATTTGCAAATGGAAAAAAAATACAGAAACTTGAAAACAAAATTGCCACCAGTTTTGATAAAATAGAGAAAAGATGGTCAATCCTGTCTTTACTCCCTAAAGAAATTAATTTAGAACTTCTTTCCTATCCACTTTCTTTTCAAATACCTTGGTGGTGGTCTTGCCTCCTCCTGCATTTAGTAATACTGGTGAAACTTTCCTGGTGACTGTCACATCACATTGCAGTTTTCAGAAAACTAATATAATTCCCCACAACTTCCTTCCTTAAGATATTTTATGGGTTCCAGCTGTAGCTCTAACATCCTCTTTACTCATGCTCCCTGTAAGTGCTGTTTCTCCATGGTGTAACTGGCAGATGTTAATGCCTTAATACATTTGGAAACAACCTTAATACATTTGGAAACAACCTTAATACATTTGGAAACAACCTTAAGGGAGCAGAAGGCATTACAGAATTGTGTAGGGATGTAAAGGATGTCCCCAGAGAGAGGAGAAGACTGAGGGAGATGTCGTTGGGTCTTCAACATCCTCACAAGGAGAAGCAGAGAGGCTGGTACCAGTCTTTTCATTTGTGATCAGTGTTAGGGCTTGAGAGAATGGCATGAATCTGAGTCAGGGGAGGCTTAGACTGGATATCAGGAAAAAGTTTTTTTCCCCAGAGGGTGGCTGGCCACTGGAACAGACTTCCCAGGGAAGTGCTTAGAGCACCAAGCCTGACAGAAATCAAGAAGTGTTTGAAGAGTGCTCCCAGGCACACAGGATGACTCTTGGGGGTGGTGCTGTACAGGGCCAAGAGTTGGACTTGATGATCTTGATGGATCCATTCCAACTCAGTGTATTCTATGGTTCTATGACTATGAAATATTTTCACTGGGATCTTCCACTCTACAGGAAGGTGCTGGCAGAGTATTTCTGAACTATGCCATAAAATCTAAGCAAAATGAGGCACAAAAGCTGAAATCCTTATTTGGATCTGAAACAAGGAGCTCTGTCTCTGTGGGCAGCAAATTTGATGAGAAGGTCAAGACTGACCTCTGTATTTGTTGTTAGTTGCTAGGAAAAAATGTATTTTAAAAAGGTCTTAAAATGGATGCTGTAATTTAGGTGTTTATTCTCTCATAACTGGGGTGGTAACAAAAGTAGCATTGAAATACAGATTGCACTTACAGACTCATGCTCTCAGCCTTTAAGGACATACCCACATAAGGAAACTGAAAGTAAATCAGTGATAATTCAGCTTCTTTCTTTGAGGTTCTTTCATCCCTCACAGATCAATTAGTGATGCATACCTGAGCTGTTGAAAACAAATGTCCAAGGCTATCCTTATACTACTTCATTTGGTCATTTCATCACAGAAACACAAAGGTCAAAGTATTTGAGTGAGAAGTTCTCTAATTAGAACTGAAATAAATTTTTCAGGATGTAAAGCCTAAAGCCCAGTAATTTTTACTTTTCTGCAAGTTCAGAAATCAGGCCTCTTTCCTGAGTGCTTTCATGGGCCACTTCACAGGTGTCTTGAAGCAATGAGTTTTAGAAGCACAATAAGAGACATAAAGAAATAAGTTTTTCTTAACAAGTTTCCCATTTTATTTCCTTGAAATCTATTCAATTTTCCCTTGCTCTTATATTACAACTAAAACTTGAGTAAAAATGCCACCAATTCAATCTTTTCATCTGTCTTGGAATTATATGCCTTTGTTTTATACTGATTGTCCTAAAATTGCATGAAGAACAGTAAAATGATATATTTTTTAATACTTTTAACTTATATTAAAATCTGTAATTTTTAGTTTTGTTAATCTCAGGTCTCAGTTAAATATGAAAAACAAATAATGATAACCTTCAGGAATGATGAAAAAAGATGTGGAACTAAAAATTTATCTTCTTTCTAGTAATCTGGAGGGAAGGTTCACCTATTGTTTAGAAATTAGTTGTTTTATTACTCATTAAAGATAAGAATGCATTTCAATCATTATTAATTTCTTCTATAATTTCTGATGTAATATATAGGCAAGTTTCATATGCTGAGCAGAATTCCAAAAAGAAAATAATAATAGCAGCAACTAATAAAATAAATTTTTGTATATTCAGTAAAAATTTAAATGTTCATCTACAGATGGGGCTGACCAAATGCTGCGGAAAAGGATAGGTATCTTTGTTGCTGGTACATGAAGCTCTCATCAGACTGGTTATCTTCCTGTGCTGCACAATCATAATTTTGATTACAGTGTTTATATATATATATATATATACACATATACCTTTTTTTTTCCCTTAGGAAGTTGGCTGCATTTTCAGAGAATTTTTTCAGACATCTTTCTGGCTTTATTAAGGTAGGAGTACAAGATATGGACTATATATATTTAAAACTCTCTGTCATCAACTTTGATGCACAACTAAGTAGAAGATAAATGAAGCATTCATGAAAGGGAGGTTGTGTCAGAGAAAAAAAAAATTATCAAATTAAAAGAGTTTTTAAAGTTATTAATTTTATGCCTAAATATGGTACGACCATGTGAGCTGGTTTTGGAGGTTTATATCACCATTACCTGCACCATATTTGGGGTGTTTGTGCATCCACTGAACACGAGTTTAGGAAGTTCTTATATCCATCACTCACTTGTATTTCTGTATCTGTTCTGCTCCTATTGCTATGACCAGATCCTTATCACAGAATGTTCTGAGCTGGAAGGGACCCACAAGCATTACAAAATCCAGCACTTACGTGAATGGCCCTTCTGGGATTCAAACATGCAAACTTAGTGGTTTTAGTATTAGGCTCTAACCAACAGAGCTAATCTCAGGGTTAATAGGTTGGTGCCCATCACAGTCAGGCCACGTATCTGTGGAAGAGCTGCTTCAATTAAAAAAAAAAAAAAAAAGATAAGAAAAAAAGATGAAGAGGTGGAAAACAATAATTTAATTTCTTTTTCTTTATCTCCTTGAAAACAACACCTCTCCTTTCTTACATATTAGATGTGATATGACTCAGGTTATAATAACAGTGCCAGAATCTGTTTGGCTTGTGTGTGGATTTGTCACAGGTTCTTTTGGAAATAATTACTTTAGACTTGTGCTAGTTTTTGCCCCTCAGGTATATGGAAATTTTTGTAAAGTTTGTGCAGCCTGGCCCATAGTGCTTAAAACAATCTGCCTGTCTTTTCTGATAGACATCATTTCTATAATATATCAGCAAACTTAAAAGATATGTGTCTTCTCATGCATATTTTCACTAGCTAGATTTTGACTGGATCAAGATGGTATTAGACACATTTTTCCAGCCAGGAAAGGAGATAAATGGCCAATATTTTCAACATTTCTGGTTTGGTTTGGCTTGGTTTGGCACGGTTTGTTTTGGCGGTTTGTGGGTTTTTTGTAGGATTGTTTTTTTGTTTTGTTTTTGCCTATTTTAAACTATGTTATAATAAAAATTTAGATTTTCATAGGACTCTTGGAGCTTCAGATTTTAGAAAAAAATTCAGAGAGATGTGAGAAATGAAATAAATCTAAGAATATTTAATGGACAATTCTTAAAACTAACTATAAATACACTTATGGAATCAAGGGCATTATTTATTATCTAAGCCTTACCCCTATTTGCCCAAGTCTCCATAATGCTAACAGAATCCGTCTTCTTCCCCTCAGCCCTAACATGAGGCAAATTTGATAAAACAACATTATATAAAAGGAGGGGGTCTTCCTGTACTCCATATTTTCTCATATAAACTGCTATGTTTTGTTTTGTTTATTTTTAATGATGCATTCCAGATTTGTTTTGCAGTAAGTCATAACTAATGACCTTGGACAAAATTGCTCAACTCTTTTTGTTGTTTGTTTACTTCATCATCCACCTGACAGAAGAGCCATTGAGAAAAATGTGTAACATCCCTGACATTTAGAAATCTCAGTAGAAAAAGCATGTGCTATAGCTACCCACTCAGTGAACATATGTGGAACAGTTTGCATGTAAAATATAGTGTCAAAAATGAAATCCTTGTTTTTGGCTACTGCATATGCAGAAGAGTCAAGATTGCGTGGAGCAGACTTCTAAGAATGTTGTACTTTGTGAGTGTGATTGTCACTATGGCCTTTATAATGTAAATCCCCAAAACCTGGTGGGATCGTGTTTGGAACCTTTGTAGTCACAGTCTATCTCACATATCTAGTATCTGCTGCCTCAGCCTGTCCAGTTAACAACAGGCTTGTGGCTACTCTTACCTATGTTGCTAACATCAAATCTTTATGGAGTTTGCACTTGCAGAGCTGAGCTCCACCAGGTTCCTCACACATCCTACACAAAATCCCCTTGGTAGAGAATGGATGGAAACAGCATTACCAGGAGTTTTGTTTAGTACAAATATGTCTAAATGCAAGCACTTTAGACTTTCTGATCAAAGAGATTTAATTGGAACCAGGATTGAGGGTGTTTAATATTACAAAAATTCAAGTTGTGCAAAGAGTTTCAGAGAATTCCTGTGTGAACTGATACCATGAGGCTACAATCAAATCTACAATCTCAGCTACCCTTTGATGCCATTCATATGCAAAGGGTCTCCAGCCCAAAAGAGGGGTGGATATGCCCAGTACTGCAATATTATCTTTTCTTTATTAATCTCTGCAGGTTGATTTTGGCAAAATCTGCTCTGTGCCCTGAGATCTTCATGTCTGGGAAAGAGTCTGGTTTGCCTTGAGAGGCAACACAGAGGTCCCAGGCAAAGGTCAAGACACTAGTTTAACATTGAAAGACCAAGAGGGAAGGGGACAGATCCTAGTGGGATCTATCCAATTGTTTATTAACGCAATCAAGTAATGGTGAAATGATGGAAGTCCTGAAAAGGAAAGAGACAGGTGCTGAGTCCTCTGGGCTGATTCCCTCTTTTTCCCAGATGTTACCATGGATTTTTCATAACCTGAGTTAATAATATATCTCTGTTAACCTGTAAGCCACACATCATTGCTGCCTAGAGGAGGAATTTGTAACTTAGCTTTTTGTTAAACATCTCTTCCAGATCATTTGCTTTATTCAAAAGCTTCCTTCCCTCAATATGCTCATTCCCCGCAAACAGACCGTCATCACCTGTTCTCCACTTGTTTGCATGCTGATAGCTCTTCTCCTCTCATAAATTCCATTAATTAATGAATAGTCAGCAGGGAATTGTCTCTTTGGGCTCATTAAAGAAATGGACACTAAAATGATACGAAAGCAGCTGCCTCCTTTCTGTTATTCCCTTCTGACGGCTACTGCTTTCCTCATCACTGCTAAATTATAACACTGCTTTGATTAGCAGTCCTGTTACTTGCTGCAGCTGCATTTAAAGATGGAAATTTTAACTATACAGTCATGTTTAATTGATATTCTCATCAAACTGATGGCATTGTAAAAAAACACAGCCCTCCGATACATCAAGCTTGTGTACATATATTAAATCCTGTTGGAATTTTTTTGACCTTGTAAACAGATTGAAAAGACATGTTTCTTGATGCTTTCTCATAAGTCACTGATTATCAGCTGTGCTCATTTGGGAACCAGATGTAAAATTTGTGAAAAATCTCAGGCCAGAGTTCATTCTAAACAGGAACATATTTGATTATTATCCCAGTGCCAAAGTGTGAATGCTCATTTCTATGCTGAAAAATTTAGAAATTATTTATTTTAAAGCATAGGATGAGATCTGATTTTTTTATAAAAGATTTCAAATCAAAAACTATTCCCCACCAAAAGAGTGAACTCAAAGCCAGACAGATAATCTATATCACCGTTGATATAAATCACAATAGTTTGGAAGATGTTCTAATTCATGCAAGAAGGATGATTGTCCCAGACTTGCTCAAGGTTTAGGTTCCAAATCATCCCTTGTTGAAGAAACATTACTCACAGAACAGTCCAAAAGAGGACAGCTTTCTCTACTCTGAGGCTGCTGAGACACGCTGAAGCTCTAATAGCACAGTCTTTGAACAAGAGATTATAGAATCCTGGAGTCACTAAGGTTGCAAAAAAACCTTTAAGATCATGAAGTCTAACTGTTGTTATATCACTGCCATGTCCACCAGTAAACCATATGCCCAGCTGCCATATCTACATGTTTGTTTAAGATTTCCAGGGGCAGTCTCTTACAGGGCTGGACCATACTTTCTGTAAAGAAATGTTTCCTAATACCCAATCTAAACTTCCCCTAGTGAAACATTATACCATTTCCTCTTGTTCTAAAAGAAGATGTCTTGCAGCTTTGAGGTAACCGAACAGGAATTGTTGTTAAATGCCTTTTAGTGGTTGGTGTTTTCACTCAGATAAAATCAGATCCCTTTCTGGGATCTAGAACTAAGTGGAAAATACAGGACAAGGGGACCAAGTCCTTTGGTCTGGTGCTGATTTGTGATGCTGCCCATGTTCAAGTTCAGCTCAAAAGACAGAGGAAGAGGTCATTTGCAATGGAATATACCAGCAAGCATCCAAAATCAGACCTAACAGGAGCAGCTCTTTAAACCCTAGCCCTAGGAATAATATATTGAACACAATTCTGAAATTATAGAAAATGTAATGGAAAGGCTTCAAACCTGTTTTTCTCCCTGTTCATTAATTTCAGAGGTGGATTTTGACTTTGGTTACCAAAAAAAAGCATATTTTGATGACAAACCCAAAACTTTCAAATTTAAAGGTACTACTTTATAGAAATAAAATATCTTTCCCTGACCTTGAAAACTGCTCAGCTTCACTTGGAGAGATTTCCATTAGATGTTTCAAAGTTTGTGCAGGATGATTATAGAGTTTGTAATTCACCTACAGTACTTAAACCCCCTATTTTATTTTGTATCGGGATGAACACTTAAAGGGAATCTCCCAGTCATCTCCAACTCCTGCATTGTTGAAACATCATCTGTTCCTCTTCTCCTGTGCCCTCAATGTGGGCAACAACCTCAAGTCTAACTATGAGAGCTTGTTTAGATTCAAACTGGACCTTTTGGTTTTATTTCTACTTTTAGAGCTCCAATAGCTAAAAAATCGGGTGATTTTACTAAGTTTCCATGTGAGTTCCTAACTTCCTGCAAAGAACAATAAAGGTGGGTACAGAAAAACCTACAGAAAAGGTGAGACCATTTCCTTTTTGATCAAGACAGAGACCTAGGCTCTTGCAGTAAACATCTTAAATTGCCCTGCTGTGAAGAACCTCAGTTTTTCTACTCTAGACTTAGCAGAGAAATTTGGCCTTTGAACTGAAGAATTGGAAAAGTAGTCCCCCCATCAACTCCTTATTTGAAATGCTCTCATGTTTCATTGATAGTTGGCTTTGTATCATGTTAAATACTGCTACTTTGAATAAATTACTAAAAATTTTCCCTTTTTATTTCAAGTGTTTCATTTCCTTCATTCTTTGATAGTCTGTGATTACACTCTATTATTCTCTATTAATTGAATAATATCTCCCTTTGAACTGCTTTGTGGAAACAGTGAAAACGTCTAGGTAGTTCAGAATATCACAGATATCACAATATATATGTGGAGGATTCACATATGTTATTAGGATTATTTAAAAATGTCATGTCTCTGCCATAAAAAATAATTTAAAGAAATCATTCTCTGTAGTAGTTTGTAACTTGGCTCCATTGGTATGGGCATCTCAGCTGCCTTAAATTAGAATAAATTATTTTAGGCCTGAGAGGATGATTCATGGGCACTCTATAAACTTCATGGTACAAATTCAAAACTAGAGGCTTCAGAAGATTTCGGTTTGAATTCAAACAGAGTAGGACTCTAAAATGAAGCAAACATTATTCTTGAAATGTAGTGCACATCTATTCATTGGTGCAATACCTAAGTTTAATTTTAAATTTTTAATAGAATTTTTTATAACAGTTGTGCTCATTAAGGATAACCAGGTTTGTTGAACATAAGTCTCCTGAAAGTCATTCTCTAACTCAAGGATTCAATAAGACAGACAGGATTTATCAATTCACTATACATAAAGAATTCAGTTATCCTGTGGCAGAATTTTTTTTATCCTGGGAGGTTAAATATTAATGTATTCCATGTATGTGAAAAATTTTACCTCCTATTAAACCTTTCATATGTTTCCCATGCCTACATCTCTTTTTGTGTATACTGATCTCTAACCTACAAGTCTTTAAATTATTTTTGCCTCTAAGGTAATTTATTAATTATGACATACATTTGTTGTTAATTAAAAGATGCAGTTAGCTTAGTACTTGATATTGTTGCTAAATTAATTCACAAGATCTTTTACTAAGAGCCAAGATACGACCTTCTTATAGTGTTACACCTGATGCTGTTCCACACCAACTACCACAAGATCTGATAATAATTACAGAGGATTCAGGCTATCTGGCTGCTAGTAAGAATCTCAAGGCAGTAGAGGAGGGAAAATTATTAGAACTGATATTTGTGTTCACACTCATAGGGAAAAGGAGCTTGTCTAAAAGGAAAAGGAGAGTCCTAATGGCACAGACAGAATACATAAGAAATTTTTATTTAACCACACAGGCAGATGAATCAGTGTTTCAGGGCAGTCAGAATCACTGCCCTGAAAAAAGCCCTGCTTCTTTCCTAACACTAGAATGAAGAATATCAGGTAGTCTGAATTAACCTGATCTGGGTTGTTTTCATTTAGAAATGTACAGTGTATAGGTCAATAACTATTGTATTTTGATAAAGTAATTTGTAATTACAGCCCTACTGGAGGTCCTATGATAAAAAATATTATTCTTGTTCTTCGTCTCACTGTCTCAAGAGCCTTTCTGCTGGGATTATTTGCATTGGAATAAGATAGGATGCAGTTTTTGATCCAGCAGACTTCAAGAAGGATCCAATATATGCAGGAAATTACCGACATCTCTCATCTCTTGCCAGGCAACAATGTCCTAGCATTCCCTGATATGCAGATGTTCTGGTTTCCTCTTTTCCAGAACTATTCCAGGCTCATCAAAGCCTCCATGGCAGAGAACCTGCTTTGTTTTTCCTGTGCCGCCCATTTCTTTGTATATATCCATCTTTATTTTTGACATTTATTCTTTGGCTAATAACAGTATCAACAACACGTACAGTGTTTGGTCCATACATGGATTCACAGCCACTATGTCAATCACAATTAATTTCTCTATTGTTAATTCTCATAAATTAGTTTGGGTTTATTTGGTTTTTAGAAACCCAGAGACACCCATATTTTATATTCATTGCTGAAGTATTAACTAATTGGTCAGAAATTTAAATCAGTGGAAAAAAACTACCATGGGAGAAGATTAATGTGAAGATCATGTAGACAGGTCATTATTTGTGCTAATTGCATTACTTGGACTAATACACTGTGTAAATGAAAGTGGCACTGCTTTCTCATCTATTCATACAGATAATTCTAGATTTCCGAACAAGTAAATGTACTTATATTTTTATGTAAAACTTGCTCACATCTTCAGGAAAAGAAATATATTCTTATTCATGTAGACTACTCCTTTCTAGAAATCCATACAAATAGGTTAAAGGAAATGGCAATATTGTAAGTCATTATGTAGAAAATGGTCAATAGGGAATGTATTATTTGTAGCCATATTTTCCATTACATTCAAAGGCTCTGGAAACTAAATGATATTACAATAGGTTTCACTTTTTCATTTTTGATTTTATATTCTGATGATCTTTTCAAAACATTACACCAATGTGACCAGAACATGAGATCAGATCATTCTTCCAGAATTATGCTGGGACACTGTGGTCACATTAGGAAATGACATGTCACCCTGGTTGCCTTTTACGAATGTTTATCAGATAAGGGTACAGCAATAAAATGTTTGGTCATCAAGGTCAACAGGAAGGTTCTGTCTGTCTTGTGTCAAAGCAACATTGGAATTGAGTAGACCTAGGGGATATATAATTTCTTCTCAAAAGAAAGCTTTTACTCTCTTCTTATCCTGCACATTTCTATTTAATCGGAAATAAATTGTACTATTTGGGGATTGAAAGTCATATTTACCCAGATAGTAAAAAAGGCTTTTACTGGTCCTTTAAAGCAGAAGTTCACATCAAATCTCTGTCAATCCTGGCAAGAGCATATTTTTCAGCTCTTCAGGAAGAAGGAAATTGATATTTGAATGATAATAATTAGAATTATTTTGATAAATGACATAATAGAAAGGACATGTAGTTTTTTAAGAAAAAAAAATCACAAATGTATTCTTTCATGTGTGCTTCAAAATTTGTCAAAAATAAAATAAACAGATCTGCATCCCATGCTAGATATGAAAACAGCTTCACTAGCAATGAAAATAAAGACATCAAAAGGATAAGGAGTTTCCAAAGCCATGAATGTGAGTAAATATGAACAGAAGGAATTAAGGGTTATTTGGGGTTATCACAGCAACCCAAATAAAATGGATTTTAATGTCAATCTGTTTTTGTGAGATACAAATGAAATACACAGATGCTTTAGAGATGATCAAATTTAACAGCTCTGAAACTTTGTGTATTTAAAAGCATAATATAAATTTTAATCGACATTTCCATATGGGAAGGTCTGTGGATGAAACTGCAGATCTCACAGAAATACAACCACTGATGCCAGTGTTTGTGGCACTGGGGCTAACACAAAATGTCTTGCAAGGACAAAAGAGAAAGCTGTTATAAACACTGGGATCAGCAGCGCAGCAAAATGCTGACTTCCAGCCACCGTCACCTTCCACAGCCCTCAGCCCTCCTGCTCCTTTCCTGGAGCACATTTTAGGCAGGATCCTTTCAGAAGGTCTGAGCTGTGTGGGATTTGGGAGGATATATGTGTAAGACATTTGCTCTATGCTTGCTACAATCACAGGTGACAGGATTTGATGATCAGATGATCATTCATCTTTTTTGCCATAAGGAACAGTTGGCCACTAAAGCTAGTATAACAACTTTAAGAGAATGGCTCCTAAAATTTCCAAAACATATCAGCTGATTAATCATTATCACATTTCTTCTTAAAAAGCTTGTTTTGAAAGAAATTACATTGTACTCAAAGCTTTCTCTTAGTAAAAACAGTACTCAGGGTGTTGTCATGGTTTGACACTAGCACAATGCCAGTGCCCCCATGAGGATACCCTCTCCCTGGTTTCTGCTGTGAGATGTGACCAGGAATAAGCAAAGCAGGCTCCTACTTAGGAAAGAAAAGAAAACAAAACTTTATTAACTACACTACAACTATAGATAAAAAGGAACACACACAGGAAAAATTAAAACCTTACAAATACATTTCCTCCTCCCCCCACCAAATTTCCAATACAATACATCTATTCCCCAAATCACCAACTCTTGGTCCAGCACCACCCTTCAGACAATCAATCCTCAGTTCATCAAGAGGAGAGGAGTCCTTCTTGTACCATGGGCTTCCCCTGGAAACACAGCTGAAGCCTCGTGTGTTTCCGTGTCACTCGTGGCACCGCCCGGAGTACATCTGCCATTGTGACCTCTTCCTTTTCATGTCCAGTGCTCTCACCACTGAACACGGACCAGAGCTGCTTCTAGGGTTGTCTTTTTAAGGATGCTCTGTCCTGATCCAAAAAAGGCACAGTCTCTCCTTTGGGACACCTGTCCCCACAATCTCTCCTTTGGGACACCTGTCCCCCCCATATTTTTTCACCCCCTGGGGCCGAGGGGTACCCACACCAAACCCTCTTGGTTCTGTGGCCATTGCCTCCCCCTAGAATGCAATCTCTGTGTCACAAGGAACATGGTTCTGTCCATGGCTGTACAAAAAGAGTCCAGCAAAAGCCACTCCATCATCTCTTCCCACTAGGATTCTTCTCTATTCTTCCACCATCTCTCACTTGCCCAGACCTCTCTCACACTTGCACATTTCCTTCCTCATCTTCCACTCTATCTTCTAGGAGAGGTCAATGTTCTGTAAAGTTCTCATTCTCCAAAAAGGGGTTAAAAGCTCCTACAAGCGGCCGGCTGAACCCCCCCTTCATCTCCGTCCCAGCCGTGCTGCCGGCACAGGCCCATGTTTATCCAGTTTCAAGGTTACAGTCCCAGGCAGTGGCTCTCTTTCTCTCTCTCTCTCTCTCTCTGTCTGTCTCTCTCTCTCTCTCTCTCTCTCTCTCTCTCTCTCTGTCTCTCAGGGGGGGCTGCCCGATGGCTCCCGGTCTCTCTCTCTCTCTCTCTCTCTCTCAGGGGGGGCTGCCCGATGGCTCCCGGTGTCTCTCTCTCTCTCTTCCACCCTTCCACCCTGGGGCTCAGGCCTACCTCTCCCGGCCTCATGGCTTTTCCCCTCTCCCTGTCCAGCCAGCAGCTGGGCCGGGGCAGAGACCCGAACTCTTTCCCGCCGGAAACCCAAGAGAACCTCCCAGGGGAGAGCCCTGCTTTAACCCCGTGTTCTCAGAGGCGGATCCAATGTCCCAGTGGCCACATTAGGTGCCAATATTAAAATCTGAATATCCATTGGCCCAACCACAGCATCCCAAAAAACACATCTCCTGTCAAACCACCACAGGTGTCTTGAACAGTTGCCAGAAAAATATAACGCAAAATTGAAGAGTTATTCCATTTATATGATCATAGAGCACATGGGTTGCTGAGATTGTGATGATTTTTTCTTTTTGTACTTAGGTCTATGCAGATTTTAAAAGTGAAATCTGAAAAGTGATCAGCCATTGACAAAATTTATGATATTTTCAAATTTGGATCAGAAAAGGAGTAAAGATCATTGCATTACAGACAAGGTGTATTTAGAAAACACAGCTTCCCCTGGAGGTTTGCACTCCCTATAATTACATTCCGCATACAGTAATTGAAACTTGTGAATACGTCAAACTGTGTGTTTTCACAAACCTGCAGTAATCAGCTCAAATTATTTAAATTCACTATTTGACATAATTGCTATAAATATGACAGAAAAAGATATTTCTAGTGTATATTGCTTCATAACTCTATCAAATGACTGCCTAGGGAGATAACTACATTGTGTTCCTATGGAAATCTGCAGGATAGCAACATCCAATAGTGAATACTTGTCTTTTCACAAACCCTCTTTAATTTACTAAAAGATCTACTGATATTAAAGGGAAAGCTCTGCGGTCTGGGACAATCCACATACCTCTCTGATTCAGAAATTACCATAAAATCAAGCACTTGGAAACTGCTGGCCAACAGCTCAACAGCTGTCATCAGGAATAGCTCCACTGAAGTCAGAGAAAACAATGCTGATTTTTACCAACAGAGAGTTCAAATTGCACATCCAGGGAGAGTACACATGCTGGGCTCCTGACACCACCTCAACAGACTTGTCACCTCCACAAAAACTGCTCTAAGACCAGAGATTGTCCTATTTGTTGTGCATTTAATGTTTGAGAGAAAAGGCTCTCTAGGGGTTCATGAAAGCCAAGTGCCAATTGTAGTTTCCAGCCCTTGTGAACCTTTGAGATGTCATGAGTGCCAGAGAAAAAGATTTTCCCAACACCTTTGCTTCAAGAAGTGCTGTGAAGATGGAAAGGAAAAGAGGAGGGCAGGGGGATGGAATGGGTTGGGGTGTCATAAATTATAGTTGAATGTTTCCTAACATGCAGTTTAAGGAATTAATTTATCCCAGCCTGTTTTCTGACTGACCAAAAGGCAAATGAGATATTAATTGATAATATGTATCACTGCTGGTAAAAAGAATAAATGGAGTCATTGTAGGAAACAAATACACAAGAAAACATTTGTAGATTTTTATTAGGAAACATGAGAACTTTCCAGAGGTCTTTTACAACATCTAACAACTCTTTGATGGCCCCTGGAGTTAAGATGAATTAACACAGAGGAAGAGAAAACAGAAAACCATGCAAAAATTTTTTTCAACCTTTTAATTATATGTGTGAAAGAAAAAAAAAAAAGCAACAAAAAAACCCCAAAAACAAACCATAAAAATAAATTTGCAGAAACTGCTTCAGCTAGAAAGTAGAAGTAGGCTTTAAAATGGGGTATTTTCTTTTACTTCATCCCTCTGACTGTATGGTGGAAGGATGAATTTAAATCTACTAAATCATCTTTTCTTTCCCTCAAGAGTTAGAGAGCCTTGTGTACATTTCCTAGAATTGTAGATGTTCAGATGACACTCTGTGAGGGTGGCAAGGCACTGGCACAATTGGCCCAGGGAAGCTGTGGATGCCCCATCCCTGGAAGTGTTCAGTCAGGTTTGATGGGGTTTTGAGCAGTCTTGTTTAGTGGAAGGTGTATCTGCTGTTCTATGGTCATATGAAATGTATTTGAAAGGAAAGGTAATTTATTTAACATTATTTTTATTCCTTTATTTTTTCTTTTTTAATGCAGATGGTGTGTGCTTTTCTCCTTCAAACAAACTGATCTGTACATGTATACATATTTACATAACCACAACATTTTATTAAACAAAAAGAAAATATATCTGTTAAACACCTAGTTTAAAAAAATTATATGAAGATGTCGCTGAACACCCTAATTACTAATCATATATCACTATTTTAACCATTCCACAATTATGAGAAGTACTGGCCTGGCAAATCAACATAACCACTGTTTCTCAAAAACTGAAGAAACTTCTAGCTGCAGAATGGCCACTGGAGCTCTTTGGTGGCAGACAAATAGCTGAAGTTTAAAATAACCCAACAACCTTTTTTAATCAATACCCTGATTTAAATGAATGCTGCATTCACCCTTTATTCAAAGCCTAGAGAGTCTGAGAAAAAGCCTCAAGTCATCTCTTACTGACACACACAAATAGCTTTTCAGAGAATTTACATGGAAATTAAAGTATTCAAAAAATAACTAATTCAAAGATTATAGTTAACACATTGTAAGATTAGGAGATAGTCAACAAGAATTACAATGAGAATATAGCAAATCCAGCACATTTTGCCAGTTTTTTATTAGCAACCTCTACTCCAACTCTATTTTTGGACTAATTTGCTTTTTTTAACTAAAAAATTAAAAGAAAGCTTTGAGGACCAATGTTATGAATTGTCTTATGGTGTATTTAAACCTGAATGTTCAAGAATGTCTTAACTCTTACAGAGAGTTCTTCTAGTTTAGTTCTATCCAAAGTGAATTCTTTATTTTACAGCCCTACTAAGCAGGCATAATTTGTGAGTTAAAGCATCAGGATTTTATACATTTTTATGCATCGTGGCCCTCTTACTATTTTAAATTGCATCAGACTATTGATGACCTTTTCTGAAATTTTAGTGATAAGATTTTTATATTGTATAAGCCAAGGGTATACTGGGAGTCTAGATATTGTATTAGTATCTTAATTTGGATAGATAGTAGGTTTGGAGTTCCTATTTTTTTTTCACACCTTCTTCAACCTGACCAGACATTTTGGAAATCTGGGTTAACTCCTGGTTAACTCAGTGCTAGCCTTCTCATGGTGTGCCAGGACTGTAAGATGAACAGGAACATCCAGCCCTTTAAGACACAACATTAATTTGGAAACTTGGGAGAGAACAAGCACATTTTGTTCTAAATGTACCATATGAGCTAGGAGAGGTATTCTTTCTTTCATTGATATATCTGAGCTTTAGAGTTCCCATTTAAGTGGAATAGTGGCTTCACATGTTGTCAGAGAGGGTCCAGCAGAAGAAGAGTAGCCATATGGATATTCTTCAACAAGTAGCAGAGGATAATGGCAGTACAGCACTGAGTCACAGGATATCCTCAGATACCTTCCAAGCCAGAACATATACAATCCTAAAAATCCCTGTGCATATCTAAACAAGATTTTAAGCAGTACATACGCATTCGTTTGTTCAGATTGTCTAAACTAATGGGTTTTCTGGAGTGCAATGTGTGGTTTAGATGTCTGTATTCAAAAGTCTGACCCCATCTCTATAAAATCTAATGCATTTTCCTTTGTACTCTACAAATGCTAAGTGTAACAATTTGATTTCATTTCATAAATGTTTTCCCAAACACAAACTTCATCACTAATCCTTCGTTAGTGTGTTCTGGTAAAACTGTACTCCTGTCTTTGAACTTAGCCTGCCGTGTATTTCTGTACTCAGAGTGAACAAATAACATGAGTATCTTTATCTCAGCCAAAGTGGGATTTCTGAAAAAGGAACTGTGTACTGTTTTGGGGCCACATTTGGGAATACAATTTTTCTTCTTTTATTTTTTTTCTTCTTTAAAAGGCATTTCATAAGCCTCTCCCTTAGGCAGCTGAAAAGCTGTTCTAAGTCAGCACTGTTGTGGAACCTGAGCATGCAGGTATCAAAGTGCCTGCTGTATGACTCACAGGAGTTATTTTCAGCTTTGGTAGTTAATATGGGAAGGTAGGACAACTGCTTAATAATCCTAACCACCAGAAAGGAATTACAGCTGTGGAGACAGAGGTTCATCTGATCAGTGTTACACACTCTGAAGCGATGCAGGATGCTTGGATCAGAAATAATACTTGTAGCTGGCTGTCAAAATCCTCTGCCAGTGCCACACTGAAAATTTGCTTTCTTCTATGCATGTCTTCACAAACACTCTTCACTTCAAGAGTCTTTCCAAATGTGCAACATCCTTTTTCCAATTAATAATAAGGGGTCAAAGTCACACTTAATCCTCAAAAAGGTTTCCTATAAGCTCGGATAGCAATATGTGAAAACAAGCTTCTTAATGATGGGAGAGGGATTTTCAGAAAATTTAATTAATATTCTTAGTACATTTATTTCTGTTATGTCACTAATATTAGCTGTTCTCTGTGCCAGAGACCTAGGAGACAAAAATATCTCAAACTGCCAGTTGTTCTTATAACTGGATTCACCTCTCCCCCAGGAAGTCATAAAACCTATTGATTCCCAGAATTTGAGAGGCACAGAAAAAGGATCACTTTATAATGGACCCATTTCTTTTACTTGTCTCTAGATATTCAATGCTGGCTCAAAATGAAGCCATAACACATGGTAAGGCAGATCTCTTGCTTAGAGTGCTACTCTCTCATGCTGTAGCTCAATCCAATTTCACAGAATAGTCAGCCATGCTCTGTCCTGTGCTTTGCCTTTTGAAGGAAACATTTCTAAGGTGGGTTATCATCATCCCTGCATTGTTATGGATTAGCTGGAAGCTGGGCTGGGTTTCCTTTATGTAGTGCATTTTTATCTCAAAGCAACAGGAGGAAAAATGGGTTGTATTCTGGACATGTCAAATTCACTGCTCAGTGCAGGTTATGTGCTTGCTGGTGCTCTAGCTCTGACTCCCTCTGACACAAGTTCATCCTGCACCAAGAGACACAGCCAGGAAAACTGCGTGCTCTTTGGTGAGAGATGTGCTAAGGATAGCTAATGCTGCTTGACCTTGGAGGTAAATCCAAAGCTGACTGCTATATCCTGTTACATCCTAATCCCACACAATAGATCTGTACAAGTGGCACATGTTGCAGCTGTCCCATCCCTGACAGTGTTCATGGCCAGGTTGGATGGGGCTCTGAGCAATCTGGTCTACTAGAAGTTGTCCCTTCCCAAGGCAGAAGGGTTGAAACTAAATGGCCTTTAGGATGCCTTCCAACCTAAACTTTTCTATGATTCTGTGATTCATGGAAAACATTTTTGATCTATGTTACCCATCACACTGCAAAGAAGTGTTTGTGCTGCATTGCCCATTGCTCAACTAGGATGACCTTCATTTGGATCACATTATAGTCATTGTGGGAGAAGGGAGCAGAGACAGGTTAGCCTTTAGAAAATGCTTTAGGAACCTTTGTCTGGGTGCTGTATGCAGCGTCTTTTGCATTTTGGCATGCCCCTGTCACTTTTATTTATAACCTCCTGTCTCTTGGTTCCAGTCTACGTGAGACAGAAGGGGCTTTCTGTGACAGATTAAAGAACAAGCAAAGTTAAAGTGCCAAAAATCATGGAAATTGCACCAGGATGTAGAAGAAAATGTAACAGACACCTTAAATTTTATTTACATTTTTCTGAAACACATCCTTATTCATTTGGGTGGGTTTGCTAGGCATGAACTGTATGACAAATAGATTTCTGTTAGCTTAGCCTATAGAAATAACATGTTTGTGTGGATTTATTGGAATTTTTCTTTTCTTTTGTATTGATGCCATCTGTATTTATTGTTAGGCATGAGGTGTTCAGACCTTTCCGATCTACTTTCCAAATGAGTGTTTTCTCGATGTTGTTCCTCTTTCTTTTGATTGGCATTTAAAAATATGTGCTTTTTAATATTAACTGGTTTTATTATTGTTATTATTGTTATTTCTCAGTTACATAGAAAATTGTGTTATCTAGGTAGATATGCAGTAGCTACTGGTCTATTTTTGCATTTTATTTAAAAGGCATATTACCTACTCATCCTCAGACTGCTTTATACATTCAGAGATTAGAGGGAGGGAGCTCATCTCTGATATCACTGCTGGCCCTTGCTCTTCCTGTTCAGTCTTGTCTCATGACTTATACATGAGCTACTCATTCACCTACACACCCACAGATCAGAACAAAAATTCCAAAGTGTCAAAATGTCATTGAAGAAAGAACAGAGAAACCTGCCAGGCACTCCAAGACACTGATGACGGCTATGACTTACAGCCTCTGGTGTTCTGACACAAAGGTGTAAAATAAAGATCCTGTGGATGATGGATCTTATGTTGCCATAAATTCAGTGGACCTTTATGCCCCCAAACCTCGCATAAATATAATGAGGCAAAATGACTATTAAAATGTTGCCAGTGAGAATGGAGAGTATTTTCTATTTGCTTTGCATTCATTTTTGCAGAGGAATAATTTTTCAGTTGGACTTACCCTGAGTGGCTTTTTCTGACACAAATTTCTGCTGTTACAAGACAACATTAGCTATTTTCTAGGGTAGGCACAAGCATGTACATATCATCATCTCCCACTGAGGAGTTCAACTGAGCACTCTTTCCAAGTTGCACTTGCATCAGGCCACAATTATTGCTGGTAAATGCTAACACACCCTTTCCTTTATACTTCATTTGTTGCCTAATCCATCTAATCTAATGGCCAGTCATTGAAAAGGCATTACTTTCTGTAGTGAAAAAATCTTCCTTTAACTTTTTTGTGATAGTGACAATGTCCTATCCTAAATTTCTCTACAGGGATTATATTTACAGTGACTTTTTTGCATGTTATTCTCCCCACCATCCCCTTATATACTTGCAAGAAAATTTAATAGCCAGGATTTAAAGTCAGTTTGTATCTCAAGCTTGGTCCTTATATTCAGGAGGTGGGACAGAAGTAGAGATACAATCAAAGCTGATGGCTTTGTATTGCTGCTTTAAAAGGTGTTTCCACAAAAGAGGAAGTACTTTGTTTTGAGGATAGGCATGAGCACAATTTTTGCTATCTTATGCCATTAATTTCTAATCCCTCCAGAGATTGGTTATTCAGTTCCTCACTCAATTTAAATTATATGTAATTCATTTAACCTAATGTCAGGATCAAATTTCAGCTGTCTATATACAGGCTTATTGTACCTTTTGAGATAGCCTAATATAACTGAGATACCCTCATTGAAATCACAGATGTCATATTGGAAATTTATATCCCATTAGAGCAGCAGCAGAAAGACATGAGCAAACAGTTCACAGAGATATTAACTCTGATGTGTGAGAACAAACCTGAATCCCACCCTGAAAGTTATATGAGGTCAATCCTATCCTTAGAAGAGCTAAACTGCTAGCTCTTACCCATTATGCCTCACAAACATCCTGTAATGATAAATGGGGTTCATAAAATGATGCAGATAAATTCACATTTGTGGTGTGAATTTTGACATCCTTTGACCTAATTTATTTTCATGAGTATGACTTTTTGCACGTTTGCTACACACTGGAAAAAGACAAAACAGAACAAACCACTCCATTAAGGACAGACTTTCAGGTAGAGAACAAGGTACTTGTTGCTGTAAGCTTCACCACAAGTGGCAAAAAGTATTTTCTCCAGTGGAACTGCGAGTGTCCGGTTGGCTCGCAAGACCACTTCTAGCAGTGCCATCTAGGGGCTGCAGCCACAGCAGTGCTCTCATGAAGAGAGATTGCCAAACCTGTTTTTCTGTCTCACTAGCATGGCTAAGTAGTTCAATAGAATTAATTTTGAATTTTAATAGTTCTTTGTTCTGTGAGCTTCAGTGAATCTTTTCTTTTAATCTGAAATATAGAGACTTGACAAAAAAGAAAGTGGTTTTGACTTGATTTTTAAATGAAATGTCTTGGTGAAATGCTGGCTCTGCTGAAAGCAATGCAACAGCTTTCATTGATGTCTGTGAGCTGAAATTTCACTTGATTACTTTTTCTATTTAAATACATCCCTCTTTTAATGAAATACATTTACATCTATAACATTTGAGACAGACAATTCTAAAGCTTAATCTTTCTGTAGAATCTTTAAACTTGAGTTGAAAAGTTGAAAGCAAATCAGAAATAATAACTCGACATTTATGCTTTCCACTCAAGAGACTGTGCAGAAATGCATTGCTCTTTTTTCTGTTTTACTTCCCTTTGCAATACACAAAACATTTCATCCATCAGTACCTACTGCTTCAAAGCCTCAAAGGCTCCATAAATCTTGGATTATCTCTGCAGTCTCTAATAAGAAAGAAAATATTTGAGGTATGACCTTCTTCTTAAATTTCCTAGTATAAGCACAAGCTAATCATATCAGTAGAATTAAAATGATAGAACTAATAGCATCAGAAGAATTATCAGCAGATATTATGGACCAGCTTCAAATAATCACCTCCTAGTTTTGTTTTTCCCTCCTACCTTTTCTACTTTAAAGGTTTTTGGGTACAAGAATATGCATGATAATGTGCTCATTGGCAATTTCTAAGCCTCCCATGGATTTATAGAATAAATGATGAAATTATGTGGAAAACTGAGATACTGCAAAAAGCCAAAGCACTATGAAGAAAATGCATGTTTGCTTCATTATTGCTATTAGCTTCTGTTATGTTACATCACAAATGGAGGTAGTACTTAATGCAATGGTTTTTAAATAAACATTAACTGAGGAACAGAATAGGTGTGGAGGAACAGAAAAGGAGGGCCCTCTGGAGATTTTTGAGACTTCTGCTAAGCTGGTGTGCTCCTAGATTTTATCCTCAGCTGCCAGCAGCTCGGTGCTACACAGCACCCACCGAAAGCTGAGTATCACCACTCTGTGCTTGACACAGTGACTGTTAGAATTCATCGGCATGAGGCTTGGCTGAAGAATACCCAGTTTAGCAGCTGCAGGATGATTACATTTCTGTTCTGATGCTTTATCTGAAAATGCCTGTTCAGCTAGGAATCCTAATGCAAACCTTTCCTATCCTTGCTGGCCCATCAAAGTGGGTTTTCTTGTTAAAGTGCAGGTGATGAAGGGAGAAAGGATCTCTGATTTTGAGCTTCCTAAGTGATTTTTTTTTTGGTTCAAACCAGACACCTCTTTTGACCAGGCGTTTTGCTGCTAAATTCAGAGGTGCTTTCTTGGGAAACCAGATATGCTACTCAACTACTAGGCAGCTAAATTGCAGATAAGGCTGTGGCTTCTGCAGGCTTCCCATCAAGAACATTTGGGGAGACTAACACTTGTGAGGTGGGGTTTGGAGTACCTCCCATGGCCTGAAATGGAGTCGTCTGAATAAACCCAGCTGTGCCTTTGGAAAAATGGATCTGAAAATACTTGAGTGTGCCATACTGTCCCAAAGATTTGGATTACCAAATCTGCCTTTCTACAATCTCCCACCACAGTGATGTACTTTTACTGTTGTGAAACCCAAGGTCGTGGAGATGAGCATACATGTTGTGGGAACTAATCATAGAAGGCATGTTACTGCCCTGGAATTTCCCCCCACTACACTTGGTGAGGGCATGATCTTCACCATGGTACCCTGGAGGCACGGAAACAGTCACAACTCTGTCCTGCATGTAAAGGGACAAAGCAAGTCAACAAATTTTACTCTGTGAAAAATTGTAGGAGCTCAGTCTTGCTTGGTCTACATGTATTGTCAACCCACATATGAGGATTTGATTTGGTCTCCTGCTGTTAATTTTCACTCATCATAAATTCCATGGTGACTCCTTTCAATACAAATGCAATTCTGCCGTGCTTGATTTATTTTTTTTCCCCCAGGGAAACTGCATGGCTGAATTTGAATATAAAAATAAGGAGATAATCATAGAATCACAAAATGTTTTGGATTAGAAGAGACCTTAAGGGTCATCTATTTCTAAAGCCCATTGCATGGGCAGGGACCCCTTCCACTAGACCAAGTTGCTCGGGGCCCTATCCAACTTGGCCTTGAATGTTTCCAGACATGGGTCAGCCATAACATTTCTGGGCAACCTGTCCCAGTGTCTCACCCCCCTCACAGTACAGTATTTCTTCCTAATATCTAACCTAAGCCTTCCCCCTGACAGTTTGAAGTCAACTGCTCCTTGTCCTGTCACCCCATGCCTTTTTCAAAACTCCTCCTCCATCTCTCTTTAGAGGCAGGGACAGGGGAAGGGGTCCCTTCCAGATCAGAAAATGTCAGGTGGTGTCATGGGTTCCCATGGGAATCATTCACCTCTTTCTTGTACCCTCTGTCATTAGCTTTGTTGCTGTTACCATTTGCTGCCTTTTGTTTCTCCAGTTCTCCCCACCAGCCCTTTGCAGGGAGGGATGTGAGAGGGAGAAAGGTGAATGAGTGAGTGCCACATGGTTTGGAGTGTTTTAGAGGGAACATTAAATTGAGAAATACCATTCCTAAACTACAACAGCCTGTGGGAAAGCTATGTGATTTCTTTTACTTTTCCCTTCAGGGAAGTTGAGGAAGCTTAAAATTCTTTTTCCTCCAGCATTAGAGTAAAACAGAGTTGTCTGTGAAAGCACACCCACCAGGGCAAGAAATAATATCATGAATACATTTCATCTGGCAGATGAGTGTTTATGGAAATATCTTCACAATATTTCTTTCCTTCTTCAGAAGTACTGCTTTTTATGGATAATAAAATTTATTAGTAGAAAATATGAAAAAAGTATAGCCACAAAGAGCACTATTATTTTGTGTGGTTTGGCTTCTTAACAGCTTGACTTTAGCTTTGTATCAGCTTCCTGATTATTATTTTTCTATCACTGGTGATAAAACTAAAGGAGATGCAATAAGTCTTTAACAGAACTTATGCTTTTGCTGAACTCATTTCTATGTAAAATTTAAAATACCATAGAAGTGAAGGTATTTTTCATATTACAATGTGCTTAAATGTCTGTTGTTGGGCACAGCCTACTTAGGCAGGATACCTCTGTCTAAATTCTGCCCAGACCACATCCTGATTCTGAAACAGATGATATTTTCCTGGTCACTTTAATGAAATTGGGCTTTAGGTCTACATACAGATTCCATTGTTTGGATCAATTTTAATCTATCAGTTTTTCTTCTTGGATCCGTCTAGTTAATTTTTTTGTAGAAAGATCTGGTTTTGAATAGAAATTCCTTGGCTTCAAAGCAGGGGGAGCATCCATGAATCCATCCAAAGGACTGCACGTCACAATGTCAGTGTTTACATGATTTAATGGTCATGGCAATGTTGCAGGGATCCTCAGAAAGCGGGGAGCTCTAAGAGGATTTCAAGTTTTCTGAGCTGCCATGGGGCTTTATGCCTGACTCATTTGATAGAAAGAATCAAGTCATAGAACCATGTCACAGAATCATAGAATGGTTTGGGTTGGAAGGGACCTTGAAGAACATCTAGTTTCAACTTTCCTGCCACAGGCAGGGACACCTTCCACAGGTTGCTCAAAGTCCCATCTAACCTGGGTTCCAACACTTCCAGGGGTGGAGAAGCTACAACTTCTTTGAGCAACCTGGTACTAGTGCCCCAAAGAAGTCAAGGAGAGCCCTAGTGTTCTCTTCATCATCTTTAAAGTATGGTAAATTACGTCAGCATGAGCACCCAAGTGTAAAAGTGAAGCAAGGAAAGGGTTTTCCTCTTTAAATCATCCAAAATCAGAGGTTTTTACGGCAGTAAAACCATAATTAAAGTCCAGTGGAAAATTGCAGAGAATTCAGAAAATTGAATTGACAGGGGTTTCTGGAAACAGGGGTACATCTCCCTATTACCTCAGAAAGAAAGAGAAATGCCATCAAAAGAAGCAGAAAACAAAACCTCTGTGGACAAAGGGCTCAGAAAACTGAGTGGCAAATACAGATATAAACAATGCTTCAACAATTTATATTTTCCATGTGAAAGAGACTTTCCGTCTTTGGCATACAAATTCTCCTTGATCTGTTTTGTTACAAATTTACATATCAGAGCTGAAGGTCATTAAAGAGTTTTGGGGCAGAACTTTTCCATTGTGTTAATCACTTACAACCCTAATTTCATACCACACCTTTGTACTCAGGCTCACAGAGCCCACTACAACCTCCCTCCAAAACTCCTACCACAAAACCTATTTGCTCCAGTTCTCCAGTTCTGTGTTTTCAAACTGTGCATTCAAACCAGGAGTATCTGAGATATTCTAGACAGAGAAGGGAGGCATAAACCACTATGGAAAAAGAATTTCTGGGTAAGCTGGATGTGGATTAACTTCTGGTGCCTTTCAGCAAGCCCCAAGGCATCTCTGAGTGGTGCACAGCTGTCAGTAATTCTGACCCTAAAGATATATGGAAATGAGAATACCAATAATTTTAACTGAGAAGTGGGGGATGATCTTCTCAGAGTAGTAAGGGCACAAAATCCACTAGCTAGCAGCTATAAGCATTTATTTCTGAGAGGCAACAGCATCATGTTAGGAAGATTTAGATTAGGCTAAGTATTCAGTGTTTCAGTGTCCAAAATCCACCTTTCTGTAGCTTTACAAGGGATCTCAACCTCACAGATCTGTGCCCAATCTTCCATCAATGTTCAGTCTTCAGAGTGAATTCCAGAGTACAGCAGCTTCTCTTTAATTAATATTAACATGTATAAATTAGGTATCTATAATAAGATGTATATAAGTATGTCTAATTATATATCATTTCATCTGGAAGAAAGAAAAGATTTAGTATTCAATCATTACTTTTCCAGAGAGAATACAATATTTTTCCAGGTCTTCAAAGATTATCAAATATCATGTCCTTTTTTTGGCTTTTTCAAGTTTTTGTTTGTTTATTTTTTCTATATTCAGTATGTTTACCTTCTTTCATAAATTTTATTTGACAGACATCCTCATATTTTCTCCATGGTGTCTCCATGAAACACTGACCAATTTGTAGCTTTGTAGATTTTTAAATAATCCCATAACTTTCTTTTTAGTTCAGGAAAATACAGAAATAAAATCCATCCCTAAGATGCAAGAAAATTTAAAAATTGCTTTTAAGTGCATTGCTGATTCAAAGCCGTAATATCATTGGGAAGAAATATTAGAGGAAATGCTTCGGATAAAGCCATACATAAATGGGACATTTCACAAATAAATATTTTTAGCCCTCTCATATTTTCAGTTTCTTCTCTCTAAGCTTCTTATTGAGCATTAAATTCTTTCAAGCTCCATAAAACCCTGGAAATCAATGTAATATTACAGGTAGCGTGAACCAGAATATTCTGTGTAGAAGTTAATTATTCTTTTTATTAGAGTTTGGATTTAGAAATTAAAACCCATGGTGATTTAGGCTTCCTTGTAATTAGATGTAATAATTGGAATTTCTTTCATAGTGAGCTGTGCCTTTGTTTTGAAGGAAGAGCAATATTTTATACCCTGTGATGTTTGATATTTATCAATTTTCCAACATTTCCTTGTGGCTTTCTCTCTACTGAAACTTCCCCAAATGATCACACAACTGTTATTATGGCAATGCCCATCCCTTTTTAGAGGTCAAGGAGTTTTGCACAAATTTCTTACTTTCCTTCCATTTCTCTAACTGCAATTTCCTGATGGCTCAAAAGTGACTTTGTGCAAGGGGGTGATATTTCTGAAGAAGGTACAGCACAAACCAAACTGACCCATGGAAATTTGCCCCAGCAAATTTGACTTTTCAGAAGAGTGAGGTCTGACATCACAAACAGTTCTCCTGCTACATTCTTCCATACCTGTTTTTTGAGTACTTTTGGTTGTTTATTTCTTAGGCTCAAGTGGCAGCTCTCTGGGTCATCACTTAATATGAGATTGCATAAGGAGAATGGGCTACATAATTAACTATTTTGTCAATATGTTAAGTATGCAGCTCAGAAGTAAAATTGGGTATTAACAGCTATCTAACATGCACCTTTTACAAATAATCCCTTTATGCTGACAGCTGGAATTTCCTGGTTTTGAAGGCAATCATCCTCCCTCTCATAGGGAATAACTAATTAAAAATGTCTCTTCAATCACTCCTCATCATCCAAGGATTCTCTAGTGATGAAGGTCACCTGCACAGGGCCAGCATTTAAGCGCATTCACATTAAGCTAAAGAAAAAGAATATTAACCAAAATCCAACTTACTTTATAGAAGTGTCTCTGAGATGTGCTCATTGCCCTGATTTTGAATCTTCCATACTTTAGGATATTAATATTCAGCACTTTGTTGTCATTATTTAAGACAACAAGTTTTAAGTCAAATACCAATCTGCATTCAGGTTTTGATCAGCTAGCCCTAGAAATCTGAAGTGATGGATAAAACATCCATTTTATATTCCATGTTTATTGTGCAGATCAGTTTATTTAACAAAATTATAATGGTTTCACACTTGGTTCCAATATTCTTCTGCCTTTGCTTCTCTTTTTAACATATTTTTGCAGATAATGCCTCATTTTCATGATAGTAACAAATTATTGAAACATATAAAACCTCTGCAAGTTATTTTTTATGTTGAGTTTTTTAACCTTTGATCCAGTATTCCAAATTTTCTAGAAGAAGAAAGCACAAGTGGAGGGAATAGAGGTTTCATAGTAATAGAAATCAAAGCATTGAACAATAAACCAAGAGCTCCATGGATGAACAGACAGCAGAGAATGGCAAAATTAGGAGACAGCTGGCAAAGAAGCACAACTGAGCACTGTAAGGAATATTTCTACAGCTTTTTTATCTGCATTATTCCAAAGTTTAAATATCCAGTCTGGGGTGAAATTCAGATGAATTTAAAAGCCTAGAAGGAACACAAATATTTTTTGCTGTCATTCAGGTGTTCCACTAGAATTTCACAATAATAAGGGGTTGCCTTTTAACCAATGGCAAAATTTCTAATGTGAAGGATGCTTGGATTTTAGTAACAGCTGAGACGGTGATGGCTAGAGAATCCATCTCAGCAAGCAACAGCTTACACGAGTAAATGCAACCCAACAGGCCAAGGCAAACAGAAGAAATACATAGAGAGGCTGAGAGAGCTTGTTTATTCAGCTGAGAGTGGAGAATAAGAAGGAGGAGAGTTTTGTCTTCAGATGCTTAACAAAGAGATGTAGAGATGAAAGAGCAAGGCTCCTCTGGGAATTGCACAGTAAAGAGGCTGTGACAACAAGCTGCAAAAAAGGTAATTTTTGTTAAATATACGGAGAAAGGGGGGAAAATCACAATGAGAGTGTCTGAACACAGAAACAGGAACCCAGAAAAGATGAGCGATTTAGTTTATACACTGGAACTTCCTCTTGTGACAGGATGGACAGGACGATCTTGGAGGTCCCTTCCAATCTGTTGTTTTATGGGCATGGGAGAGGGTCTGTATTAACAATATAACCATGTGCAGGATTGTTTCCCAATGCCAAGTTTGAGCCCTAGTTTCCTTTTACATATATTATAGATGTAACCTATAATTCTATCAGCTTATGATAATCATCTATAATGCATACAGTGATATAACATAAAATTTACCCTGCTTTAATATATCTATCCAGTCCACAGCACCCATATCTGAGGAACAGGTGATTTCAATGAAATTACACTCTTCAGCCATGTTGTCAAAAAATTCAAATAAAATTTAAATTTTGTAGGATAGATTATAGTGACAGCTCTGTTGGCCAAATGATGAATGTACTATTTACTCAGATACACAGAACAGTGCCTGGGATTGCTCAGTTGCTTTGTTTTGTAATAATCAGATTCTATTCTGTAGCCCCACTTCTTACTAAGACACCTTGCTCCCAGAGAAATAGAACCTGATGTTGTTGTGCATCTGCTCAGGGTCCACAAGCATAATCAGGAAACAAAAATAATTTCAATCAGAAGATAAGAAATTTTGATTCTCTGAAAGCTTCTAAATCACCCATAACTGAGGTTACTGCTTTCAGGATCATTGCTTTTCCCAATTACATGTTCTGAAATTATTGTTTTCTGTAAGCAAATAAAAGTAAAATTAAATATTTTCTGATACAAATTATAATTGGACACTTGTCTGTTAAGATGGTTTTATTTAAACAAAATGTACTCTTGTAATACTGCATTTCCGATTCTACAATCCTGTAATCTTCCGGCTGCTTCTCTTCTCCAAGACATCATAATTAAAGGCAGGTGTTCAATTTAGCCACCAGAAGGGATGAGTTAATCTTGTAATTATTAGTTGCAAAAGATTTCTAATTAGAATTATAAAGTACTTAGTTGTGAATAGATGCAGGTAGATGCTCATAAGAGTTTTTTTTTTTAAATAAATAAACACCTATCTCCAAGAAAATGAGAAGGACTTGAGCTCCTAAGTATGTTCAAAATGTCATTAGGAACTTATTTATGTCTCAGAGCAATAATTAAAAATGTTCCTTTATACGAGATTCAGATTTAAATTATTATCCAAGCTTGCTGGTAACAAATATGTATTACTAATAAGAGTTTAACGTCCTCCTTTGTTACTAACAGAATAGAAAGCATTATATTTAGTTGAAGCATTTTATCCTGATTTTCTATTTTCAAGTAGAAAACAAAAGCTTTTTTCAAATAATTCTCACCTAACGACCTTGTTAATAATAATGTAAAACATTTAATAGACATAGAACATAGATTTCTTTTTTTTTTCCTCAATAGATACTGAATACTATATTCTAAACAACATTTAATTTTTGCATTTAGCTTGCACTAGCAGTTTTTATACCTCATGAATATTGCCAATTGCTTCTTTCTTCAGGTTTTATGAATTGATCCCAAATTTGTGCGAATTATATTGTGCTCTTTTGTAAATTTCAAATCTTCATGGGGTTTTTTGTTGTTGGTTTTGGTTTTGGTTTTTAAATGCAAAATTATCAATGCACAGTATAAAAAAGTGCCCTATAATAATACCTACATATTGAACACCTCAAAATTAGCAGTTAATAATCAGGAAAGACATCTTGGAATTGCTATAGGAGTTTCTTTGTAAGACTAGTATCAGTTTTTGGTAAGAGAAATAAAATATGGAACTATAACTAAAAAAAAAATGAGGTTGAGAACAAATGGTTGTCTCTATTTCATTGGATGGTTCCTTCTACAAATTTTTTATGACACAAGTACTTGTCATATTATCACAGCAAAAATATAAGAAACAGAAGAGTACTGAGAATACTGATATGGAGGATCAGAGGAATGGGATATCTTGCATGAAGAAAAATTGTAAGGACTTTTCCCTTTGAAAAAGAGATGATGAAAGGTAGGATCATAAATGAGGTCCACAAAACAGAAGACATTTTAGGTGTATCACTTCTCAGGATGAGTGGAGTCTACCCTTCATCCTTGAAACAACAAGGAGACAATTTCTAATAGTGGATATTAAAATTTACATTTAACAAATATTGCATTGCAAGAAGAATATCTCTACCTACCATCTGTAATCTGATAAAAGAACTACATGGGATTTTGATGAAAGCTAATATTTTTCTATTGATAAATAATAGACTTAAATGGCAGAACACTTTAAGCAACTACAGATCATTTTTCATCTCGTTATCAGTTTGCCCTGTAACTCCTAAAATGGCTTTCTGACAAGTACTCATTGTTTAAAGTAATTTTTTTCCTTTTAAAATCTAAAGTAGAATCATGCAATGATGGAATCATTTATGTTGGATAAGACCTTTAAGATCATCAAGTCCAACTGTTAATCCAGCACCGTCAAGTGTCCCACTAAACCACATCCCTAAGTGCCACTTTTAAAAACCTTCATGGACAGTAACTCTGCCACTTCTTTGGGCAGCCTGATCCAATTCTTGACAACCCTCTGAGTGAAGACATTTTTCATCAGCCTTCTATAAATGGAAGAGTTTGTTGCCCTGTGTATGTTCAGCTAAACTCAGGTAGCAAGAAGGACACTGGGTCCTTCCAGTTCTCTGCATTTTCCTCCCCTTTTTTCCTACTTTTTCTATGATTGGGGGCAATTTTGCTGATCCTGAAGGAAAGCTATGAGGATCCCAATTATTTCTTCTCCAGAATGATTATGGACAGATCATGATCATTTAAATGTGGATTAACACATATATACATCGGGATCAATTAATACCTCTTTTTTTTTTTGAGTAGTTCCTATTAAAGAACATAGCTCTTCACAAAGCTGGCCTAAGTCAGCCTTTTTGATGCCAGCAGGGGATAACCAAGCAGCTTTAAAGTAATAAGATCAGAACAGGAACAAACTACTGTGTTTAGACAGAGTAAAACAGCTGTTCCTATTGATAATCTTTTCTTATGCATAACAATAAAGTGATTGTTTAGAAAGAAGCACTCACTTGGGATGGGAAAAGCAAACCAAAAAGCTACTCCTTTGCCTATCTAATCTTTCAGACCTGAATATTTTTTCAAAAAGTTTTCATTTTATTTGGTGGGGAGTTTTCTGCTGTGCTCTTCAGTTCTGACCCAAACCAATTAAATCAGACAGTTTATTTCATGGTCTTTTTGTTCCAAGAAAAGCAAGAAGACTAGAACAGTGTTCAACCCATCTTTTTTCTTCTATATTTCTGGTTTTTACAAATTAATATCTTTCTATTTTGTTCAGTGGAATAATAGTGAGAAAAGATAAAGGCTTTTGACTTCTATAAACTTTATATTATGTATTTCACTAATCTAGAAAATGTATGAACAGTATGAAATATTTTCTTCCAGATAGAGGCTTTACAAAAAAAATTAAAAATTGATAAAATTGATTCTGTTTAGTTGTGATATCATTATAGTGATTCATTCTATGTTGCTCAAGACATTTAAATACACTAGAAAATAAAACATAAAAACACACATAAATTTGCTTTGTATTATTTAAAAACAAAATACTATGGACCTTCTGTGAAATCCTTACTTATATTGGTCAGCTGCTGCTTCCATTAAAAGCCTCATAAACACTACTTCTGTTATATGAGTGAGTGGTCTGCAGCATCAACAAAAGAAAGGCAAAAATGCACAGTTCATTTGTAAATATCAAGATCATATGCACATCAATTTGTGCAGCCATGGGGTTTGAAAATGGCTTAATTAATTTCAATTTCCTATTAGTGAAATCAGAGGATTCATCAAAGGTAATTGCTAGATGAATATTACTTACTTTGGACTTGGGAACATGTATAATAAAAACAAGTTCACAATAATTTAATAAATTAAACTGATATTTGCCTGTTCATCTAGAAAAAGATTAAGTGTAGAAAGCAAAAACCTATAAAACTGTAACTTGCTTTCGGGTTTTTCAAAGATCAAATTTTGTTTCAGTGATGACTGTGAAAAATAAACACGTTTGATTGGGCTGGTTTTGGCTGGAGTAGAACTAATGCTCTGCATAGTAGGCAGTACAGGGCTGTGATTTGAATTTTTGCTGGAAATAGTTTTGGTAACAGAGGGATAGTTTTGCTGTTGCTGAGCAGTCACACAGAGCCAAGGCCTTTTATGCTCCTCACGCAGCGCAGCACAGGGGGCTGGGAGGGGACACAGGCAGGACAGCTGACCCTGACTGACTCAAGGGATGTCCCAAACTGCAGGGTGTCGTGCGCAGCATGAAGACTGGGGGAGAAGAAGTAAGGCAGGGATGTTCTCAGTGATGGTGTTTGTCTCCCCAAGTCAATGTGATGGAAACCTACAGACCTGGGAATAGCTGAATGCCTCCATGTCCAATAGAAGTAATTAATTCCTTGTTTTCCTTTGCTTTACCTAATAAACTGTTTTGTCTCAGCCTGTGAGTTCTCTCACTTTTATCCTCTCCATCCCCCTGGAAGAGTGAGTGAGGAGATGGGTGAGGGTTAGTTTGCAATTGGGGTTAAGCCATGATATAAAGAAAGTAAGAAAGTTGGATTTTCTATGCTCTTTACTTCTTCATTAAGCCTCTTAGAACAGAAAAATAAAAGCAGAAACCATTAATGAAGTAATTCAAAAACCTAATAAATATTTTCTCTGCCTTAAAACCATAATTTATGTTCTGACCAGGCCAGAGAGTTCAAGGTGTACCAAACCATGCACAGGGATACAGTACAGACTGCTTTCTTGCATTACATGTGTTTCATTAACTGTACAGGGATGGTAAAGAGTGGCTGTTTCTGTGGTCTAATGCATAGATAAAAAATGTCCAGGGCTAAGAGCATAATCATGAGCCTAAAGAGCACCTGCATAACACTTCTGATTCATAAAGTTCTTGAGGCATTCATGATACAGACTATTGGAAATGGAGGCTGTTGCACTATTGTCTTCTACTAATGGATTGTTTTCTCTGAGATGAATTCTGGGCTTGATGACAATTTGGTTTGACACAATATGATTTTTTCCCCCTCTGTGTTTGTGTATTTTTCTTTTAACAAAATAAACTAAACATATTTTCCAGAGCAAGTAGTGATTTATCCAACTAAATCAGAATCTCTTTAAATTGAATTGTCATGATTCATCTCATTTCACTGCAGAAATCTCCAGCGTGAATGTCTGTGTCAGAGCTAGTAATCCACATCTTATTCTCAATGGAGACAAATAGGCACTTTGAGGCTGTGATTCAGTGTATCTTAAGATAGAAATCTAAAATGCATTATATCATAAAACTGCCAATGTTGTGGAATAAATCCACAGCAATGTTCTAACAGGAAACTCACTGTAACATGATTTTCACTTGGCCTTTTGACCCCACATGTGAAATCACTGGGATCCAATCAGAAATTTCAATATAAGAATTCATTTCTCTTACACATTGCTTCACAGCTCTTTAAAGGAAAGGTAAGAGGTAAAACTGCTGTCAAAACTTTATTTTACTCATTTGACGGGTCATTAATAAGCAAACTTACTTTTATTTCTGATATAATTTCAATTTCAGTATTTAAAGAAACATAAGTGCCCTGATGGAAGGCACCATTTAGCCCTGTATTTGGCCCCTAGGAGGGCCAATATATAAGAGAAGATGCCTATAGAAATCACTGAATCCTGTCACTGACTGCAAACCACTCTTTTTCATTCCCCCATCATGCAGAATAAGGGGTTTTTTTTGAGATATTAGTGGTTACATTCTTGCTTTTTTGAGTTTATTTTAATGGATGTGCAGTCTATGAAATTTTTTTACTCTTTTCATACCAATTTCTCTTGACATCAGCTTTTGGAGGTTCACTTTTCAAGTGGAGTTTCAGATTTTTTTTAAACTTATCTCCTTCAAGCTTTAGACAGTGTCCCATCTTTCTTATAGTAGGATTTTTGGTTAAAATAACAAAGGAACAACCAAATAACTCTATATCCCCCTTAACTTCTCCCTTTTGACTCTGCTAACCATTATCATACTCCTCATATTTTCCTTCCAGAGCTTCTCCCTTTCCCAGGACAGCTGCTCCATTGCCTTTACCATTGTGATTAAGTTACTCTAAAGCTTTTTTAAGCTCCACAACTTCCCTCTTGAGATGAGGAGAGCAGATCAGCACTTCAAGCTGTGGATACATAAGGCTTTTTACTGCACCAAATAATGCTTTCTCTTTTGTTTGCAATGCCTTTCCTGATGATGCTCAACATTCCTTGAACATTAGGGCTCACACTAAACACTGATCTTCAAATAAATATCCCAAACCAGTACCAAAGGAAGCCTGGTTTTCCATTGGCCATACAGAGAATCACCTAGCTTTGAATAGTCTTCTACATTAAAACCTAAATGTAGATGGTGTGAAAATTTCCTAAAATTGAAGAAAAGAATATTCCATGCCTTTTTCTGAATTTCCTGGACTCTGTACCTAAAGCTGTATAGCATTTGGAAAGATCAAGCCTAGTACTGTAACTCCCATGGATCTAAGTGGAATCTGAATAAGGAAAAGATAGTTTTATTTATATCTCATGTTACAAAGGTAAAATTTTCCTTGTTGGGGTTAAATGGATCATAAGAGATAAATGGGTCTTTGGAGAGGTTTAAATCCCATGCAAAGAAAATAAACAATGAATCAGAAACCACAGGAGTTTGATGTGTAGGTGTTTTAGTAGGAAATATAAACTTCCCAAGAGTGTAAGAAACATGAAGACTCATTGAGCTCATAGAGAGCCTCAGTTTCCTTCAAGGGTTTTTGACTAATTATACACTACTTGGACCTTCATTCAGAAAAAGAAATTAGAAGACAGATCATGGTACTTGAAGAAACTGATAGTAATTACATCTCCAACAGTAATGAATCAGTAATGTAGCATGACAATTCCTCATTAGCTTTTTTGGTTTTTAGTACATAACTGTTGTTCAAATACTTCTCCTTATCTTGATGACAAATACACTGTGTGGCAATTCACACACACAGAGACTCAGAAACCCACACAGGCACTCACCCAAATTGCAGTGTTTGACAAGGAACAGTCAGGTAGAGTGAAGTACTTATTACAGAAGCAAAGAATCATAGAATGGTTTGGGTTCAAAGGGACCTTAAAGATCATCTGGTTTCAATGCCCTGCCGTGGTCAGGTACACCTTCCACTAGCTCAGGTTACTCAAAGCTCCATCTCAGCCCAGCCTTGAACACTTCCAGGGATGGAGCAACTTCAAGTTCTCTGAACATCTTTTCCAGTGTCCCATTGTAAATCTTGCAAGTAGAGGCAAACTCTGCCAGAGAAAGCCAAAACTCTAAGGTTAGACATTGGGCCATAATAATCACAGAAACAAAACTTGATGAATGCCTTCTAACTTTTTTTTTTTTCCTACTGAAATAATAGTCATGTGTGTGAGAAAATCCTCTATAATCACCTTCAAGAGATTTTCTAAACTCCCTCCTCTATTTGTTGTCTGAGTCCCCCGTTACTAGCTTGTATGGAATACTTCACAAAACCATCTATTAATTCAGCATAGAAGGCAGTACCAATCCCTCCTGGAAACAGCTGTACCTTGACTGCCAGATATTTGTCTTCCTTCTGCATTTGAAACAACAGCTGCAGGTTCTCACTTTAGGGATTATAAAGGGTGCAACAATGTGAGGTGATGCATCCAAAGGAACATCTTGTAATGTAATAAATCCATCTGAAAAAACATACATAACATTTAGAGGGGGATGGGGGAGGTAACAGCAAAAAACACCAAAAAGGCAAACCAAAACAAAACCAAAGCAAAATCTTCATTGCACCTACTACATTTCTCTTCCTTTAATATAAACACAGAAAATAGTGAAGAGAGCAAGCAATGCCAGTTGTAACTCTGTTTGTTACAATTTCTCACAAAATAGCATCCCTGAGCTAAGATACTACTCTAAAAGTCAGATCTGGAAATTATTTGTTACACAATCCTTGTAAAATCACTGAACAGAAACACACACACCTGAAACTCCCTAATCTATTACATCTCAGAAGTTCTACTGTGCACTAAACCAGCCTGTATGGTGTGATTTGGGCTGTGCTACAGGAGTCACTTTGCTCTTGGTTCATAAGGTGCTTTACATGCATGATCCATTTTACTCCCTGAAAGACCTCATTCAGCAACCATTTTATTTGATATTTGATTCTTTTTTTTTGCTAAAAATTCCTTCATTATTGAGATATTTCAGCTGAGAAATGGTTAATCCATCCATGAAACACTATCACTGTCTCATTATCAATGTCCCATTAGTGGATAGTTGTAGGCAGGATTTAATGGTACATAAACATAACTAAATGCTGGAGCTAAATTACCTAATAGCTGATATTGGAAATCAAGGGAAAAAATATAATGGAATGCAGAAAAACAGAATAAAAAGAGTAAAAAGGCAAGTAGCAGTATGGTTACTGAAACCCATGAAGGCAGCCTGATGTCCTATTGCTTGATGAGTCATTTTTAATTTTTTTTTCAGTAAGTAGTGAAGTCAGAAGCATCTGAAGCTTTTGAATTTGTAAGAATTTGTGCTGCAGTGAATTTTCTGGAGACTAAGAAACTTGTTCTAATATCTTAGCCTCAGCTCGTCCATTTTTATTTTTCTTTTATCTCCCCTAGATCCTGCTTCTCATCCATTCATTTAGCTTTGTCTGAAAGGGGTAGACAGTGAATGTATCAAAACTAAATGAACATTAGAATAGGAAGAACCACCTTTTTTTTGGGGAACTGTTCTTCTGTAGGGAGCTTGGCTACAAATGGTTACATCAGCTGAAATTTCTTTTATATGCCTTTCTGTAGAAAGCTATTAACATAAATTGAACCTCTGACTGAAATTTTAAATTATAGGTCTTACTAATTTATCCCTAAAATTATTTGAGATTCCTACTTCAGTATTCCACAAATAGCTTAATGGTCATGTAAAATATTTTTGTCCCGGGGCTGTTAAAAACATTAATATTTTATATATGGACACTTTGAACAATTCCAAATCTTGTTAAAGCAAAGCCTGTACCCTACTTACTGTTAAGAATATAAGAACATTCTACTGAGTGAGAGCAAAGATATATTGATGAGAACTCTTTTTTTCTAGTCATTCTAACTTTCCTATAAATATAAAAGCTACTGCTACCGAAAAAAATACAACATCCTTCCATTATCCCATTAGTAAAAAAAGCAAAACTTAATCAATTGGTAGTGTTCAATGGACTTTCTCCCATGGATGCAAGTGGTGTTCAAGAGGTTTTCCTCATTTCCTGGAAGGCTGCTATCTCATGCTTTCTCTCTTGCAATGCAGGATCTGTGCTCTGGCTGCTAGTAACCTGCTGGTGTGATTGTCAGGAGGAATGTCCATGTCTCAGAGTAGGATGCCATATGTATGCTGGGCTGTACTTGATCTGAACTGATGGCTACAACACTTCCAGTGTCAGAGCTGATTTGGAGTACTTCCCTCGTGGCATGCTGTGGTTGGCCTTGCTCTTAATGTTTCTCCAGCAAAGAAAACTAAAACAAATTTATTTTTTCACTCTTCTCATGCTCTATTCTGTGATATTCTAATTAGCGTTCCACATTAGAGATGTGCCTTTTTCTTTATTACAGCACAGTTGACTTCTGACTAATCTAGCCTCGTGCTTTATGACTTGACATTTGCAGTGTGCTCTCAACTGGCAGCAAAAACATTCTATTAAGCAGTTTACATGAAACACAGCAACTAGTGTTTATAAAACATATTTCCAAATGTATTAATTATAAAATTCAAGTGAATTAGTTATTAGTGGAAAAATATGATAAAAGAACAAGCTGAAAGTTAGAATATGCACCATTCAGTCAAGCTATCACATCTGGGAATAATACAAATCTTTCTGGAGTTGTTCCCATTAGGGCTCTGCATCTTTGTCTGTCTCCTAATAAAACCCAGTGCTGTGATTCCTTCAGACTTTGAAAAGGAAAATAGTTGCAGTGAATATGAAAGATATTTGAGTTCATTTGTAAGATATGGGTAAATAATGGGAAGATGCATATCTGACATTTATATAGTTTTCATAGTTATAGGCAACATTTTAATGTCCAAATCACCATTCTCTCTTCTCTCAATCATTGTACTTTGCCCAGTTGAAGCAAAGTACTGAGTTAATCAGTTGCAGTTCTCTTTTAGTACAGGCAGTTCTTACTTTATTCTAAGAGAATGGGATGAGCATGCTCAAAGCACAATTACTTCATCTAATAAAATCTAATAATATCTAATCTAAATCAGCCCTCCTTCATCTCAGGGCCATTACCCCTCGTCCCTGTAAAAAGTCCCTCTGCAGACTTCTTGTAGCCCCTTTTAGATACTGGAAGGCTGCAAAAAGCTCTGCCCAAAGCCTTCTCTTCTCCGGGTTAAACAGGCAGAACTGTCTCAGCCCGCCAATCTAATGCAGAAGATAATGTGGAGGTGATAATCTTTTTCTAAACCACACTGGTTAGAAGTTATGTAAAGAGCAGCAACAGAATCATTAGTGTGATGGCAATGACTCAAGATGTAAAAATCATAGAACTAAACACCTGTGGTTTATCTTCACCATCTACTTGTGGGCAAACATCTGAAAAGTATAAACAAGACATTGTGTGAGGGTGAGAGCAGGTGCACTACAGCCCATGAAACATGGGTGAACCACAGGAAGGGCCATAATTTAGACAGTCCTGTATTTTTTCTCTTTCTTCTTATTCTTTCCAGTTTTATATTCTATCAAATATAGCTAAAGATTTTATATTAATTTCTCAGAGTGCTGGAGGCTATTTCTGACTCATTTTGTGGCTTGTTACATTGAGCTCCTTGGTTTGTTTCAGAAATATGTTGTATAAAAATTATATTTCATTTCAAATGATAGATTTTTTTTTTCTTTATATTTTCCTTCAGTATTACATGAAGGAGTAAACAGAAACACTCATTTGACTAGCATAATATCTCAGATTTAATAAGCCCCTGTGACATCAACTCTTACTTAACTCTGAAATTAAACAGCCCAAATTTGTTTCATCTCTCCTCCCATGGCAGTCTTTTTGTGCCCTTAATAATTTTCATTGCCCTACTACAGACATCTTCTATTTCTGTTATCTCTTTCTTTGAGATGGTATGGCCAGAATTGAGCACGAGATTCAAGAGAGAACATGCCATCAATTTATATAATGGCATAATAATAGTTTATGAATTTGGGACATTGCTGGACTCACTGCATATACTTACTGCAGAATTCTGATCAGTTCACTAAATTCAGCGAATTATTATTATCCTATTAAGCATTCAGAGGAGCAGAATTGAAAGGCTAAGGGTTCCCTCTTTTTTTTTTCCTTTTCTTTTTTTTTTTTTTGGCTTCTACAGTGCTGTGTTTTAGATCTATGCTGAAAGCAGTGTTGATAACAGGGATGTTTTCTTTATTGCTGAGCAGTGTTTAGACAGCAATAAACCCTTTCCTGCTTCTCATCCCATCCCACCAGCGAGGAGACCAGGGGTGCGCAAGATGGGAGGGGACACAGCTCTGACCCCAGCTGATCAAATGTGTCAGACTATATTTATATTCAGCCCAAACCATATCACATTCTGCTTGGCAATAAAAAATGGTGGAAAAAGAAGGAAGGAGGTGGTAGTGATGGCGTTTTTCTTCCCAAGTCATCATTGCACATGATGGGGGCCTGGTGTTCTGGAGGCTGAACACCTGCCTGCCCATGGAATGTGGTGAATGAGTTCTTAATTTTGCTCTGTTTACACATATGGCTTTAGCTGTTCCTTGGAAGCTGTCTTTATGTCAGCCCATGAGTTTTCTCAGTTTTACCCTTATGATTCTGTCCCTCATCCCACTGGGAGCAAGTGGCTGTGTGGGGGTCAGCTGCCCCGCGAGCTTAAAGTGGGATGGCAGCAATACATGTGATGCACTTCAGGACAGAGGTAGTGCAGAGATAGTCTCTTATCTTGCCCAGAGGATGACTGGTAAACTTCATAAATTAGGACAGATGCTGGATGCTACTGTGACACAGTGATGACACAGTAGAAGACACACTGGTGCTACTGTGTCTTCTCCCCTTTTTTGGCCAGAAAAGGCAGTTTTCAAGCATTTTATACCTGTAGAGGAAATTTCATACCTTGTTGCTGTGGATGACTGACTGCCTATTGCAGTCTCTTTGGACTAGGTGTAATGTACACACACAACACATACTGTGATATAATGATATGATAATCATATCATACCAACACCTTAAGATAATGATTCTTCAAGAATATCTTCCAAGATAAATATGTTTTTATCTTCTTTCTGTACCTGCATACCTCGAGTTCTAGAAATTATTGACCTGATATATCGACCTTTCAGTGACAGAAGACAAACTCTTTCTTGAAGAGTGGAAAACCCAAAACAACATCCAGTTAGCGGTTTACAGAGCACACAGGAGATTAATATTTTTTGAGAACCAGAATTCAGTCATTGATTTTTTGGTTTGGTTTTTGGGAAGGTTTTTTTGGTAGATTTTCGGGGGGTTTTTTAGGGGGGAGGGGTTTGTTTGTTTTGTTTGGGGGTTTTTGTTAGTTTTTGTTTTGTATGGTAACATGCTGGCATTTACATATTAAAACAAAAGAAAAAGACAAGATATTTTGTTAACCCTAGTGTTCGATAAACTTTATATTTTATTCTTTGTGAAGTCCCTAAATTTCTTCAAGAATATTTGTTCAGAATTCTTAGATGTCCTTTTTGTAATATTTGCTTACATTTTTCTGGAGAAAATAGTTATTGGCAGGTGATTATTTGCACACAGCTGCAGTGAAGACATTTCAAATTTAAAATAAATGCTCTGCTTTCCTCAAGTCAGATGATTAGGCATGAGTTTTGCTCACTGATTTGATTAGCAGACTTTTGTTAATTTTTTGGATGTCGTATTCATGAATTGAAATCTAAAGTGCCTTTACTTAAAAGTGCCATCATTTACTTTTTAGGCATATTGAATTTCAGGATTTAATCATTGTGATCACTTCACATAACAAATTCAACAACTAAGACATCTTTAAAAACACAACTGGAGAAGAAACTTGAAAATCCTCCCCTCCCATGAAAAAAAACAACCACAAAAGAAAAAAACCCAAAAGAAATAAAAAGAAAAGAAGAAAGAAAATACCAGAAATAGATTGTAACCTGTGGTGAGAGCTAATACAGTGACTCCTGTTCTGTCTGGTACTACTCACAGACTCAGATTATTGTTTAACACTTGTAAACCATAGATATAAAAATATGCCTATTTCCCATCTTTTAGACATCACTGAATTAATGGATACTAATGCTTTTAAAGAACAGTGAGTTCCTGCATTTTCCCTTGCTTTTGCTACTGGAAAATCCTAGTTTAACCAATACACTTTTTTGTCCTTTTAAAACCTTTAAAATCCCTCTGTTTTCTCTCTGATACAAGGGATGCTGATCTACACTCTTCTGCATTGAAACACCTTTTTGGATGTCACGTGATTTCACCTAGGAAATTTTTTTTCTTCTTCTTTTCTTCTTTTTATCCCTTACATGCACATGCTTCCATCTTCCTTCACAGCTTCTTCCCTTAAAACCTCTGGCACTTCTGACTACTTTTTTCTTAAAGTTTGGGGATTTTTTGTTAGGTATTAATCCAGCCATTCTATATTTTTTACCTGACCAGAAATTAGCTTATATAATAAAAGAGCACCTTTGGACTCAATGATCAGTTTTTTGCCATCCTAAAATACTTTGAAATGTCTTTACTTGCAGGAACCTCTTATTTTCTGACCTTGTCTTTCCCCCCACTCAGATATCACAACTTTTATGTCTACATAAACCATTGCTCTATATTTCCAGCAACAATTTATAACTTTTTCAACATCAGAAAACAAATGTGACCATCCTGAAAAATGGTGCGCAATAAAGACAACCTCACTATGCCTGAAGTTAGAGCTCAAGAGTACAGTCAATTTACCACTGTTAATCCCATTAAGTAGGCACCTCCTGATCCCTAGTAACATTTAGGTACTGCATTACACTTTGACTTGGGTAGCTGTGGTGAGCAATAAGCACTATGACCCTATTAAGAGCAGCTTTCCAAAGGTGCACAGGTTTATTTTGAAGATGAAACAAAGTATATTGAAAATATGAATGCTTTCATGTACCAGAGTGTTTTGTCTGAAAGTACCTCGCAGCTGCAGTCAGAGATCAGATATCTCATGTGCTCAGCTTTGTATAAAGCATATAATGAAGAGCTATTATCCAGTTCAGAGCCAACAGAAAAAGGCAAATAGAAGCCACAAAGGCAGAGAGGAAAAAGGATGGCTAGAGAACAAGAAATCAGTGAGGTAATACTCATTAGCATATCTTCCTTTTGTAGTCATCCTAGAAAAGGTCACATCTCCAATACCTCAGGATGAAAGTTCTAGAAACATGATGTAAAAATTGTCTTTTCAGTTTCAATTTTTGACTGCATGCAATAACTACTGTTACTTCATTAAAAGAAAAACTACCTGTTTACAAGTGATCAAATACACACCAAGTTAATAATTTCTGGGGTGTTTATTTCATGAGACAGCACTAAACTAGAGCTGTGAATAACACACTTGTTTCATAAGAATCAGCACTGAGATAATAGGAAATTTTGGTTGCTACTGGTATGAAAAAGCTTTATGTTTCTGTATTTCTACAATGTGTAAGCAAAAGGACATACTAGTAATCTAAATAAACCAAAGAGGTGGGAAAGCATCTTCAGACCTACGGTTATGACATATCCCAGAGAATGAGGATCTGTCTAAATTTCAAAATGATGTTGTAATCATTCCTGCAGAATGCCTCCTGCCAGTACAAGATAGTCACTGATCACAATTCAGTGTCAAGTATGAGAACAGAGCAGCAAATCTTGATTTAATCTATAAAAATGGGATACCTTGATACCTCAACCAAATGTGCAAATATAAATAAAATGACAGCATAATTGCAAGAGCTTCAATTATTATAATTAGACAGGAATTCACGCTTCACTGATGCTACACTTATGCTGCCCTAACTATTTCAGCATCATAGCTTGGGATACCACATCACTCGTTCTTCAGCAGTAAGTTAACTCAAAGGTTGGGCTGCATTCAGAATTATTATTGTTACATAAATATTTTACTAGAATTATGTTCTTAATATATATATATATACTCTAGAAATGTTTATTTTTTGCTACATTTCCAAACTTAGCAAAAGTTTTGGGAGCAAATACAGAAAATATGGAAGCTCCAGATGAAACTCAGGCTTCTCAAATTCAAATGAAAGTTTTAGCATGGTTCCAATGGGGCTCTTCACCCTAGAAATAGTGACTAGAGCAGTAAATTTTGCAGGAGTAATAGCCTTTGATTAATATAAATGCTTTGAGTCTGATTGTATTTATTAGGGCAGATTCAATGTAAATGAGGTCCATATACATGTTGACATGACCAAAGGATCTCTGTCACTTATGGGGTTTGACTTAAGATGGTCAAGTCATGGAATAGATCTAAAAACATTTATGAATGCACTGCTATAGTTACACCTGAACTAATTATCTCTGCTGAAAGGTAGAGATGACTGCATAATTTAGTTCTGTGCCACACTCTCTTGGTGTTCTGTCTTTGAGTTCTGAGTTAGAACTACAAACTCCCAGAAGTATTTACCATGCTCAAGTTATCTCAGAGGTTTTTACCAATGACCTTACCTCTGTTGCCCCATGCAGGTACATGTAACAATGTCTCGTCTTATTATGACTGGTATGATGGACTCACCCTGATATGACTTACACTGCAGGAGGTAGGAATTTTGATGCCTGTTTAGTTGCAATCAGGCCATAGCGATGGTAATTCACAGCAATTTCTCCTTTACTCACATCATTCAACATAGAATGATGTGAGTAACCCCAACAACTAAGTGGAGGAAACTCAATGGATGCACATGAGAAGCAGAGCTTAAAAGAAATAAATTACTAGTTTAGTTAGTTGAAAATAAATTGTTAGTTGAAAATAAAGCTATTTAGAAATTCCTAAAGGTGTTGACACACAGTCACGAATTCAAATGGAAGGCTGTCAGGCAAAAGAACAAACTACAAGCTTGGTCTCTATGTAAACAGCAATTAATTGAATACAGGATTTCTGTAAAGCAAGAACTCTCTGTCTTTTTCATAGTTCTTTTTCTCAGAAAGAAAATATATATACCTTCTGGAGAAATATTTTTCTTTTAAGATTTAACGCAAGCAAGTACACCTTTTAATGTGATGTTACCTGTGCAATGAGCAAAGATACTCTTCACCTGACAAGACCCTTTCAAATTGCTTTTTTCACTACTTTTACTTTTATCACTATTTCTTTTCTGCTGTTTCATTTACAAACGAGACTTCTTCATTTACCTATATATTATTAAAAGTATTTGAAAATGAATGTAAGTGGAAGACAATGCATCCAGTTCTGAGACCATTTGAAATGCTGAAATCCCAACCACATGTGGTATTTCTGATTTGTAAAATCAGGCAACCTTGGAAATTCAGCTGAAATCCATATATTTCAAAGAATTTGATAATTTTCTCTAATATCTTATCATTTTCCATAGAACTTCCTGAAGAATAAGAGAAAACATCTGTTTCCTCTTATTCTAGACAGACAGAAAGTACACAACAATACTAGCTGTAGGGTAATCCAAGACTTTTTAGAGTTTTCAGAATTACCCTGAAAAAAACCAAACCAAAACAAAAAACTCCTCCCAAAATATATTTGTATAAAATTTTATTTAATAATGAATAAAATATATATAAGCATATATGTTTATGTATATACATACAGGTATATATATATAGATATAGATATATAGGAATATATGTGCATGTATATACATACAGGTATGTATATGTGTAGAATATGATATGAACACATAAGTGTTCATATATACTTCATTAACATGCAAAAAGTCTGTATTGTTCTTCTCAAAATCCAAAGAACTGGCTTACTTTTAAAAGTGCAGATGAAAATGCAAATTGAGTGCACTTAACTTTTTGTAGTGCTTCATTTTGTGCAGTTCTAAGCAGTTACTGGTCAGACAACAAATGCAGTAGAACAGTGTTGGCCACTTTCGTGCTAAATGATTCCTGACCTCCATGCTGTGTGACTAAGCTAACAACATTTTTGGGAACTTTTTTCTTGTCCTTTGTGAGCTAGCTTAAAGGGGGAAAACTTCTGAGGCTTATTATCAAGTTTTCTCTGGATGCTAAGGTGAGAAGCAATGCTTTTAATGGGACTATATTGAGGCTGGGCATCAAATCTAACTTAGTTTTCTAAACTCTTTTCAGAGAAAGACCGCTATTATCTCTGAATCTATTGCCATTACCCATAGGAAGTAAATCCTCAGGGCCAAGTGTTTCCAAACCTGGTATTTACACTGGGTAGGACAAACAGACTGGTGACTGCCCTAAGGCCTGGGTCTCCCTTGCAGCTGTAAACCCTCCACCCCAAACCATGCATGTGGCTGAAAGACAAGGAGAGACACTTTTTAGTCTGCCAGAGTGATGTTTTTATAACCTCATGCTCAGGTTTGTGTTACATGCCTTTGATCCATTCTGACTTGGAATAGTTGTGCGTGGGCTATTGGACCATTGTTGAGGAACCACTTGAGTGCAAAAGGCAAGCTACCTCTAGGATGCAGGACTTAGAACCACATCCAGGCCTCTTTTTTGGTAGAATTACTTACTTTACACAAAATAATAATAAAAAAAATATGGAGGGAATACAGTTTAAAATACAGTGTAAAATCAAGGAGCAAACTAGGGATACACTTTGTTTAGCATCATGGCTGTATCTGTGACTGTATTCTATTGTAGGATGGGACAAATCATGCCCCAGGTGTCCTTGTCCAGCTCTTCTGAATATAGAGAAAACCCATACAATAGTTATAAAGAGAGTATATTTGCAGTGGCTGAAGTTCAGTGAGCTTAATCCCACCCAGCGTATTGGCATGCATAGCAGCTGTTATGAAAACCTCTCTCCAGTCAAATCTACCTGCTTGTGCAGCTCAGCTGTAATCAGTTCAGCTAGCAGCTGAGGAAGAGGCTCAGTCTCCAGGTCATTAACCTCCCAGCAGTACATCCAGGAGTGGAGATGCTGCAGAATGTGCTTACTGGAAAGTTTACCCTTCTGCTGCAAGTAATCCCACCACTGCTTCTCATCCCTGTTACTCACACGAACCAAGCATGGCTCATTTCAGTAGCCATAAATAAAGATGAATGAAGTTTTGTTCTTATTCTCTGTGGTCTCCTAGTGTTCCTCATTTCTTGGAGTCTCTAACTCATGGAGTCAGTGATTTGGGTACTAGTCCATTTTGTAATCCACAGCACCACATCTCCCATTAAGGGAGCAACAGGCTGTAGCCAAGAGCCCATTGGAGCATCTCACTATTTCCCATTTGAAACGCTCTTGCTTTGCCTATTGTTAATCAGCAGAAAAACTTGCTGCCTCAGAGTGAAACCCATGGTTGTAAAGTGAATCCTCAAACACTTAATGACGATGGCTAAAGGAAAAAAGAACCCAAAAATTTATGGTCATCTTCTGGGGTTTTATTTGTTTATTTATTTCTTAACAGCAGACTGTCTGGAGTAGTTTAAAATTTTAGACTGAGGAGGTAATCACATTTTAATTGAATTATTAAAGTGTGCAATTTTTCACATCTAGTAATAATTTTAATTACTTAATAAATTGCTTTGGTGTCATATTTGAATATCATTTTGAGTACTATATTTCATAAAAATGTCTGAATTGATTAATATTAAAATGCAAGTGTTCAAATCAAGCAATTATTTAAGTAGTTAATGAATTAATGTGAGCTTAGAAATAAGAAAAAGGAATGTCAGCTAAACAGCATTAGAGTTTGACCCTGAAATTTTTCCCAATCAATATCTTAGCTGTATTCAGTGAAACCATTCCTCAAAATGAATGAGTTTACATATTCAAGGAATGAAAGTTATCCACTCTAACTGCTTACTTACTTCTGAGTTCTGTGTCTGAGAAAACATGCAAATAAGTAGAAATATTTGGACATAATTGAAGAACTCCAGCTTTCCAGGTAGCAGTGTTTGAAAAGGCATAAGGAATCCAAATTAGTTTTGCATGTATCATTGTTTAAATTGAAGGAATTATGCTTGCAAACTTTTGAGAATAGTTTCTGAGTTGTTTCTTGGGAAGATAGTCCAAATATACATAGCTTGTAAAGATAAAATTTGCCATCATCTAATTTGATTTTCTGTATAGCTAAAGCTAGATAATACAAGCAACATAATCTTGTTTTAAACCAAATAAATATTTCATTTTGTAAAGAAGAAATAAACACATACAGGCATGAAACACTGATATGTTCACCTTCAGAAAGTAAATTTAGAGTAAAGAAACAAAAACCAGAACTGTAATTTCCAAATCTAACATGCCTAACATATAACTCATGGCATTATGCTAAAGTTCTCTTCAGAGAAGTTGAGCAAATTGAATGTACAATGAAAGTGGCCTTAAGCAACTACCTAGGGGAAGAAATTGATTGCCTAATTTTAACTAAAAGTCAAACAAATTAGTGCTGAAATCCTTAGGGACACTTAGTGATCACAAGGGGGTTGGGGTTACTTATTGGTAGCAAAGATTTAGAGCATTTCAAGCTTTCACAGTTTGTCCATCATATGAAGAACATTTGTTTTATCTCTATTAAGCTTCAGATCTCATAGCATTAACCAGCTTCCACTTAACTAGTAATTAAGAGACAGAACAGTACAACCCAATCTAAAAAGTCAGAGAGCTCTCTGTTTCTCACCTTGCTTCATTTTCTTATAGCTGAAAACATCCTCAATTCATGCCAAGGCAAGAGCGCAGCACAGGTGTGAACGAGGCTGTGCAGCTGGCAATAGCTGAGAGCTCCCTTTCATCATGGGCTTTATCAATGTTCAAAAGGAAATGCTCTTAGCACAAAAGAAAAAAAAAAAAAGGTTGAGGTAAACTGGAGGTACTCTCTGACATCTAGACCAACTCTTCTCATTAAGACAACCCTCTTTCATGCTGTCCTTTGTCAGGGCTGTTCCTCCTGTGGCAATTCAATTGCCAGTAAGTCTGCAGGTGACACCAATCTGGGAGGGCACTGAGCAAACAGACAGACTCAAGCTGTGGAGTGACCTGGTGGCAGTTGGGGCTGCAGGCAATGTCTGAGAGATTCAGTACCAATAAACATCTGTCTAAATACTCATGAGGAACTTGATATATGAACATTTGAGCATCTGTGGTACTATGGGGTAAGTTGTACAGAATGAGGGACTAATTGGTTTCTATTTTGCCTTGAAGAATTCTAGAGTTAATGAGATCATTGCTTCCAACCTCCTCCTAGTTACTACTTTTCACCTCAGGTGAAAAATAACAGCAACAGAAAAACCCACCCTGACACCTTGAAATTGCCTTTCAGGTCTGATGATTCTATTATCTTGGAAAATGTGTTGCCAGCTTAATCTTATATTTGTCAGGTCTTTCTGTTCAAATGTGGCTCTTCCCACCCTCTGATAATACACTGCTGTTATTTTGACTTTCCTACAACCCTGTCTTTCTGTCTAAAATGCATTTCTAGACAAATTCATGTCTTCCTTCATCAGAAATTCTCTGTCACAATCTGCTATTTACAGTCACCTGACAAGCAATTGGCTCATTCTCTGTGAGGTAAACAGCAAATGTGTAGCTCCTTCATCCTAGAAAAAAAAGAAAGCAAGATATTTTCATTTCTGTATTGGGTCAGAACAGAGAAAAACCCCTCTATTTTGTTCCTCTTTGTGAAAGATTTTTATGAGTTTTGGTAAATCTTGTAAATATATAGAGTTTTGGATTTCTCTGTGGAAAGACTATGTCCACACATACATATACAGATTATGTATAGAGTGGGTATAGATAATTGGAAACACATATATCCAGTTGTACATCTGGTCAAATTTTGCTTCAAAGAATATATTTTATACTACATGGGTTAATAATTTTGGGGTGTCTCAGAGAGAGTTTATAACCTTTGTGAAAATCAAAATTTACCCTATTCTTGTATGATGAAATTGTGGAATAAGGAATAAGACAGTAGAGGGGGGTCATGAGCTTAGAGAAAGGAAAACTGGGACATCTAAAACCCCAGACTCTCCTTAACTAACAGTTTGTCCAAGACAGCAAATTTGTTACTCTGTCTGCTTCACCACAAAGAAAAAGCAAACCACTGGGTTTAATGCAACTCCAGTACAGTCAAGTGACATATCTGCAGTTTTACCTTTCTTAATTACAAAAGTCTGGAGATCAGGGGGAAAATAGCACTGAGAACACATATGGGTGTTACATGGCTCCTTGGTGTGCAATTCCCTACTTTGTTGTGTACTCCTCTATAACCTCAGGGAGGTGAGTCATAACATTCACATTTTTAGTGACATTTTAGACACTTTCTTAGTACTTCAGATCCCCTGAGATTGGAAATGTTCATGTTTAGAAGGACATAAGTTATTCATTCAAGTTTCATTTATTGCCTTTCTGTGTACAATTAGTTAAAGCCATATAAATATTTAAGATTACCTAAATAGAGAGATAGATACTCCATATAGATTACTTATAAAGAGTGATTCTAGGAGTGGAAGGAGGAGGAGGCTGGAGTGGAAGCCAGACCTATGAATCAAAACACTATGTCAGTGAGCCTCCTCTGAATTTCTGTTTAAGCAGGAGACCACATTATGAAATTATTAAGTCGCTCAGCAGCGAGTAGGAGCCCAGTGTATTGATATATCTGCTTAGAATTCACTGGTTTTATCTGGAGGTCATTTTACAGCATAAATCATTAGATCAGAGATTTTAAAGGCCTCCTACCCTTTGCAGAGCCGATGAACGACCTCCAGGCTAGCCAACATGGCTAGTTCAGTTCAGCACACATCCTCAGAAGAGGAGCTGTCTCTCTGGACTAAGAGCAGATACAGATAGCCCATGCTCAGTCTCCAACAGAACAAGGTTCAGACCTCCCTTTGTCAGGTGACATGTCCCACTAACTGGCTGCACATCCCTAATAACACCAATGCACCCATGTCTAAATACTCATGTGTAATGTGATCATATATAAACACCTGAGCTTTTGTGGTACTGCAGGAAAGGTATAATCACAGAGTCATTTAAGTGAGAAAACACCTTTAAGGTCATTGAGTCTGGATATCAACCAAGCACTGCCAGCACTGCACTATATTCCTCCATGCCCCATCTGGACATCTTTTGAATACCTCCAGGGATGGTGACTCATCCAAAGTGCATGTTTGAACAGCATGCAGCAGAATATCAGTCAAACTGAAATGCATACAGCAGGAGGTGACTAATGGCTTACTCGTGCTGCAACTCTGTTATGAAAGCATGGAATTAATGACATCACTGCTTCCAGCATCCTGACTGCTATATTTGATCTGCAATCAAAAAACCATCAACAAAAAAAATACAGGAAAAATATTTAAAAATTGATGCTGTGATAAACTGCCTTTCCCAGTTTGATGTACCCTTCACACATGCAAGAATCCTAGCTACCTAGGTGGCACCCAAAATAATTACTCTGCTAATAATTACTCTGCTAGGGGCCTTTGCTACTAAAACTCTTACACTGACTGTCAAAAGCAGGAATCCTGACTTTACCCCATTACATGTCTTTACTTTGCGATCCTTAACAAGTAAAGAAGACACAACTATACTTTCTTAAAGGCCTGAGTTTTAATATATATTTTTAAGAGTCTCTTTTCAGTTGCTTTTTGTGTGGGTTTTTTTGTTACTTCTTCTATGTATTTTTATTGTTTTTCTTCTTCTAAGTAAAATTACTACTAATACCTCACTGGTAAAAAAATTGCATGCAATCAAGCACAAGCTGGTTTAAAAAAAAAATTTATGCTAAAATCACATCTTTTAAAATAAGCAATTCATTGCTCTAATCACTTTTTCTTTCAGCTTTTCTACCCCTCAACATTAAAATAAGGAGGATTATTAAAGTGCATAAGCTTAGTCATTAGCAGGTTGTTAAGATGCTGAAGTGATTGACATCTGTCTTTTTTCCATATTAGCAGCTTAATCTGCTGGTATGGCCAATCAAAACAAAAATAGGTTGATTATTTGGTGAGTGCTTAGCTTGAACAGGTAATTTAACCTGCCTTTATAATCAGAATATACTGATATACTTTTAGAGATCACCCGATAGAAGCAAACAGTTCTGAAGGCTTTCAAATTATTGTGCCATTGGGTTTGAAGGAGGTATGTGAGCTGAAAGTCATGGTAAAAACCTGTCACTGTTTTGTTCCTAACCAATAACTGCAATTCATTGTATATGTACCTATGTAAAACACCTTGAAAGAGGATGTGAAGTTTAGTTTTTTTCCATAAGTTTCCCAATTGCTCTCCTTCCGAGCAAAAGAAGGAAAAAAAGGCATTTAATTGAAGTTTAGTTTGCCTTCAGAGTGATTCCTTGGAGCTACCTTATTGTGCTTGTATTTTCAATTCCAACCAAAATGACCTTACATTTTGTAAACAAAGCCTTTGAAGAAGGAAAACAGTGTTTTCATGCTAGTTCACTGCCAGCTGTTCTGCCTTTCATCTTTTTTCTATTACAGAGCTTTTACAAAGGAAAAAACAACAGTAGACTATATATAATTAACAGTACACCTTGACCTGCATCTCATGGTTAAAATATTTAAATCAGCAGCATGTCAGATACAAGTGAACAATGCTACAGTAAATTAGGAGCAGCAAACCTTTTCAAAAAGACTGCAAAACCTTTTCACAAAAGTAGCAAGATAAAAACACTTGAGCCCTGAGTGCTCCTTAAACCAAAATATATGTAACACTCTGAAAATGCCTTTAAATGGAACTTAATTTAGTAGTAGTAGTGAAATTTCTTTCCATTAGTGTTCCGTGTTTCATCTAACTGCAAATGCATAGAAGGTATTGGTTGATTAAGCTTTAGGAAACTGTCAGTATACTGCTGCACTGATATAAATTGAAGTGATGAGCACTGGGCTACATGCAGGCTGCATATAGTGTACATAGCTACCATTTTTTACTTAAGCCACTGAAACTATGACCTATGCATTGATGTATAATCTAAGCCACTCTCTCTCCCCAAAATTCTTTGGCTTAACCCTCAAAATAAAAAACCCCAAGAAATGTTAATAGTCTTCTTCATATTTGAAGAACCTGAGTGTGCATATGTGGTAAATTCTTCATTTGTAGATACTTAAACTATGTACAGTTTAAAATGCATAAATCAGAAAAAAAAAACCAAAAAAAGGCCACGAAAATATTTGATTTGATTGCTGAATAATTATTGTCAACAAGATTCCAAAAATTTCACTTTTCCATCTGCAGCTGGTATTACAAGCAGATCACCAACAAATTCATATCAAGATAGCATAAAAGTGATAAGTACAATCAATGATCCCTGCCTAGATAAATCCCTGACCTGGGAATAGCTTTGGACTGAAAGAGAGGGAGTTTGGATATTAGTAAGAAATTCTTTACTGTGAGGGTGGTGAGGCACTGGCACGGGTTGCCCAGAGAATTTGTGGATGCCCCACCCCTGGAAGTGTTCAAGGCCAGGCTGGATGTGGCTCTGAGCACACAAGAAGGGGTCCTCACCCATGGCAGGGGGTTTTGAACTAGATGATCTCTAAGGCCCTTCCAAAACATTCTTTGATTCTATGATTCTGATTTAAGCATCGAGTAAGTCCATTTAGATAAAAAAGTGAAAGGAAATTAAGTGAAGACAACAGATATTAATCTGTATTTATAATGTGAGAGTAAAATTAATAAACCTAAAATTAATTAATTTTTGAAATGTATATGCTTGGACCCACAGATGCTTGGATCCAATGTTTTTTAACTAGTTCTACTGAATAAACTGCCACAGTGTGAAATATAAAATTGTGTGTCTTTCCCAACTAAATTCATGGAGGTAACTAAGCATTTCATGGCTAAAGATGTAATTTGTCATATTAATGAAATATTCCTTTTAAAAAATCTATATACGGCCTATTCTGCTGTTGAATAATTTATAGGGACAGCAGTGCTCTTTGAAAAAGAATTCTCATTACCATTGTAAAGGAAAGGTAGTACATGATATTTCTGACCACATATCCTATTGTGATGCTAAGAGCACTTTACTGCATGATTGAAAGACTTTTACCCCTAACTACAGTTATGTGACAGTAATAAAGTATTGCCCATTTAGGATAAAAAAATTACCTTCCTTTTCTCCTGCACGTTTAGGTTTCTGGTCTATGTGTTCCATTCTTAGTCGCAGGTTCAGTCTGCCTATCCTTGGATACCGATGCAAGTACCAGTGAAAGGAAAATAGAATCAAAACTTAAACTGGAAAAGTCATCTTGAAGTCACCTGATCAACCTACTTCCAAAGCCAGTCAGACCAGTTCCTCTTGAATACTTGAAGATGTTCAAGAACAGGTTGATACAATTCTGAGCAACTTGGACTAGTGAAAGGTGTCCCTGCTCATGGTTGAGGTTGAAACTAGAAGACTTTTAAGATCCCTTCCAACTCAATCCAATCTATGACTTGTGTTCTATGATTTGGAGCCTATGATTCTTTCAAAGCTGGATCTCATTTTGAAATTAGATGGTGTAGACTTGTCCAGTGAGCATTGAGCAAGAATTGAGGTTTTGCAAGCTGTGTAATCAATGGCAGAAGACACTTTGAAGACCAATATATCTTCCTCAAAATCTGAAGTGCTCTTTAGAGTTGTTTGTGGACATAAAAATGAGATATTTTTTGAAAGCTGTGACTTCCAGTTTTACCTTTTTACTTTCTTTCCTGTTTCAATGTTGTTGGAAGGCTACTAGAAAAGACACCACTTTTTTAGCATCTGATTCTAGTATCTTATATTTGAGGTTTATTTTAGAATAGGATAGTGCTGAACAATAAAGCTTAAAGACTGCATATGCCCTTCAAAGAAAAAATATATTTTATTGGAGTCAACATTATGAAAGCTATTATCAAGCAGTGTCTTTGGATTTTTTTTTAATACAGGGCCTTGTGAAGCTGCTGTATTGGTCTTGACAAAAGAATGTCATCTTGCTGAACTAGTGAAATCCCTTCATATGGTTGATCTGGGAAAAAAAAGCAGCTTGTATAACTCGTGTATTTTTTTTTTTTTTTTCAAATGCTTTATGGTTAGTTCAGCATTACTCTGTAGGGCTGTTGTGGTTTAGGTTTTTTTTTTTAACCCAAATCATCTGAATCAGCTTCCAAATGTATATAAGAAAAGGGGTGTGGAGTACAAAAAGGAAATGTGTGAACAAGACAAATCTGTCTACTTTGAACAGCCACTGCAGCTGTAAGGACACCTTCATAGTCAGTCAGGTTCAAAGTGTCTTTTTCTTCCAAATCACAAGTATCATTTACTGAAATAATACTAACTGTGCTTTGGCTTTTATGCAAATCATCTAGTTATTGCTCATCACAGTTAATATAAGATGCTGCTTCTGAAAAAAAATATGCACACTGTAATGCTAATTTCCAAGACAAGGTTTCAGTTTAAATTAATAATTTTCAGTTTTCTTGATCTTCAGCTGTACTGTTGCTTTTCAGTTGCTAATATTACAAATTCATTTGATTATGTTGGTCAGAACATCACTGGATGTAAATCACTGTACTACTGATGTGCTGGTGCTACCTAATGACCTACAAAATAGGAGCTCACAATATGGACTTCATGTTATTTGACACTGAGAAATAGTTTTGGGTTGACACCACAGTATTATATTGGAGGCACTTTAAGATTAGTTTCACAAATGCCTTTAGATTTAGTACTTTGAAAGTCTTACGATATTATTTAGTCTTCCCTATTATGATAGCTGTTTTGTCCATTATTTCCAAATACTAGGTTTCAAGAAATATATAATCCTATCAGATTATTTATTTTATCTAAATCTAGGTTTAGATCTTGTCAGTACTTGAAAAGATTTAAATAGAAAGCCTGATGACGATGGAGATGCACACTTGAAGAAATTATGATTTCCTAATTTTCTAGTCTCATGGTAAGGTCACTGGAGATTTTCTTCATTGGAAACATAAAAAAATCTAATTAATTTATTCTTTATCAATTTAATTTCATAAGATTTCAAGAGAAGTAGTTGTCATTTTGTTAAAGGTACATTTGATGTCAGAATAGGTGATTATTTGTGGTCTCTTGATTCAGGATTCTCTCAGATTCAGAGTCCATTCTTCTAGATGGTCATGGATTTACTGCTCTCTTCTGTATTTTCTCACCCTGTGTGGATACAAGAATGCTGACTACCTTCCTTACAGAAGACAGAAAGTCTTCTTTTGAGCTCAAAGCTCAAGGTGGGATAAGGTGGGATAAAATCATAAGTACCACAAGGCAAATATATTTGGCACTTCCTATGTTCTCATGTGTTACACAGTCCTAAAATCCCAATTTTATGACTCAACAGTGTTCTCATGTCTACCACATGCCAGGCAATGTGTTTCTCTGACACTGAGCTAGAAGATGGACTAGAAATCCTCACAAAGTTGAGAATGTGGTGTGGGAATCTGCTTTCCACACAAACTGAAGATTCACCAGCACATCTCAGGAAAGACCTAACTCTCAGTTGAATAATCTATTTTACTGTTCTAAGGCCACTGTGTAATGTTTGCTAAGAAACAGAATAGTTTTCCTCTATTTTAATATTAGGAATATTAAAAACAAAAGAAAACACAAAATATTTTCATATTTTCTGCTTGGAATGTTGAATTCAGAGAAAAGTTATAATATTAGGAAAAGTATGAGCTGTTAGTGTTCAAACTGTATTAGATAAGTTTGTAACAGATTCCTTTATACAATGCAGAATAGCTCCATTGATCATATTTCAAATCAAAATTCACCTATAAACTGAAATGAAACATATTAGACTGATAATGAACTAAAAATATAAATTTCCCTATAGTTCTGAGAATGGGTCTGGGGAAATCTCAAGGAAATTTCCTTCTCTCGCCCTTGAGATCTTTTCTCCTGATAAAATGTCATTGAGTTTTCTGTTACTATGATAGGGCCTCGACAAGGAGTTGAGAGGTTTTCCTTCAGCTCAGCAGAGGGTTCCAGAATATACACAAGCTGGGGAGTTTCTGTCTTCATCACCCCCACAGTGCAATGGAGTGGTTAAATTCCCTGCTGCAAGCTAATTACACTTCTCTATGGCACAGAACACTTGTCTTCCCATAATTAATTATGAGTAAGAAAAAAAAATGCCCTTTTGTTGTTTTTAATGAATTAATCCTTCATGAAAATAATTTCTGTGACATAACAACAAAAGGACATTTGTTCACTGTTCTCATCGCCATGCACACCATAGTACATAAATGGCCTCATGTGGGGACTCTCTTTGTCTCCTCGGTCCAAGAACTTACTTTATTGCAGACATGGGAGTATTAATACCCTCAATTGCTGTACAGGCAGATAAGACTGTCTAGATCATTATAACAAAAAACTACAGAGGAAAGAGTCCAGTGTTTTGATAGTAATTCTCTCTCTAAAATCAAAGGAACAGTTCCATTAAATGGATTTTTCTTCAGACATAAAAAGCCCACATTGCCCTACTTAATCTAGTCATTTGAAACACAGCTTAGATAAATCTATTTGACTAAATGAAGAAAGTCAATCTCTGTTTGATTGCTCATCCAAGGTGTAGGAAAGGAATCCATTATGTCACAAGATTGAGTAACTCAAGATGTGCTTTGTAAGATTAATGGATACTGTGTCAAATGTGTATTTAACTGGGTTGTGCTGAAGAGCCTGAATATAGCTATCTGACATTTTGCTAAAGCTGACATCGGACGAAATTCTCTAATATTGTGCACAGTAGCTGCATTTCTTTAATTCTTCATGGAAGTTGACTGGATCATCAAAGCTTAGTAGATAAATGTTTACATTACCAGTGAGATTCCACAAGCTCTAGTATGCTTTCTGTCAGGTAAAATCACAGAATCATGGAATGATTTGGTTTAAAAGGGACCTTAAAGATCATCTTCTTCCCCATGGCAGGGACACCTTCCACTAGACCAGTGCCACATCCAACCTGGCCTTGAACACTTCCAGGGATGGGACATCCACAGTTGTTTTGGGCAACTTGTGCCAGTGCCTCAACACCTTCACAGGAAAGAATTTCTTAATATCTTATTTTAATCTATCTTCCTTTGATTTAAAACCCCTTGTATTATCACTGAACTGATTTTAATTTAAGAGCGGGTGTTATATTACCTACAGAAGATCAAAACCACAGGTGGATTTCCTGCTGCAGCTGCCTGCAGATACTGTTTCATCACTTGATCTGGGCGTGGACACCACAACACCAGAGACCATGGGAGAATCTGAAAGAATAATCACCCTAGAGTTCTTCAGTAAAATCACATCTGTTGCTACAACAGATATAGCAGGCATTGCAAAACTTGTTTGTATTCATAATGCTGATTTTTATGACAAGATGTTGGCTCACATGGCATTTATCTCACCCTATGACATTTTCTTCTGCATTCTTATTCATCTTCTCTTGAGTAATGTATATAATTTATTGCATTTTAATTTCCTTAGACTTAAGTTTATAAGAAAAAGTGGTATGAAGTAGCTTAAATTGTTGAAAATTTTATAGTATATTTTGGATGAAAATACAGAACTCATGCTACCAGTAATAATATTATATTTAAAATCATGTATAAGAAGTTCACACATTTTCTCTTCATTTCTTCCATAATTTTCAACAGCTGTCCTTTACCCTTTGAGATAATTAATTAAATATTTTTCATAGGCACTGAGACCATTATATCCCCCTTTCACTTGTAATAAATGAAATATATTGAAGATCTAATAAAATCTTCCATGACAGGAGCTTTCCAATATATCTTTAGATATCTATTTTAAGGCAGCTGCCCAGATTCACCCATTACTCAGTTGGAAGAAATAACACAACCTATCCCATCAGTCGAAGGCTTAGGCTAAGATGAGATGAAGCGGTTTCTCCAAGAATCATTTTTTTTGTATACAAACTCTGCAGGAGGGCAGGATTATAACTTATTTTATGTCACTCACAAAATGTTAAGAAATTTAATATTTTCCATTCCACAAATAATAACCAAAAGTCTTACCCTCTTTCTGCAGTAATCTTACAAACAGCTGGCAGAACACACAGGGTTCTGTAGGAAATGCAGGACTGGTGCTTGGAATTGGGTTTAGTTAGAAGCTTTTTAAATAATTCCAACAGCTAATCCAGAACACATGTCTCTATATGTTGAAGTTGTCCCTCTTAATTGCATAGGGGGTGGGACTAGATGGCCTTTGAAGGTGACTTCCAACCCAAACTTTTCTGGGACTCTAACATTTCAGATTCAGAAAAATGGTGTAATTACAGTTAGTTTAATTCCTATATTATGCTTTGCATCCAGTCAATTTAATGATTTTGTTTTACAACTCCTCTTTCAACATCATTTGCTCTTACTTATCCTGGTTTATATATTCATTCTATTAATTCACCAGAAATCAATTATTGTGTTCTGGAATACTCATTGCCTTATAGGAAAGTCCATCATCAACAGGTTATTTTATTTTATCTTACTCTTTGCAATCTAAGGGTTATGTGTATTAGCATAGGATGGAAAGCACTGCTAAAGCATCTTCCTGCAGAGATGTGCTATTTCCTTCCACTTACTGTCGAAGGGCTGAAAAAACAGCAAGTATAAATTCATTTATGTGTGGCTATTTGGGGCGGAGGTTAAGCCCAGGGAAGAGCATTATTTATTAAGCCACTACAAAGACCAGTGACCTCAGCACTTCTGACTCCAAGAAGTCCTTCCTCTGCAGGCTGCAACCACTCAGCAGCTCCCTAGCACAGGGCATACAATAGTGAATTCTGAAAAAGATGAGAGTGGCAGTCATCAATAAATTATGGTACAACACTGTGATGGACCTGAGGATATTAGAGGTCCTTTATAACATTAGTGGTTTTGTAATTCTATGATTCCATGGAAGGCTCTGCTGTTGACCTCCAATGCAGGAGAAATGAAAGCCCACAGAAGCTGTTGTGCATGTTTCTCTACCCATCCTGCTGATGCATATTTGTAAGACTCCATCAGCATAATTAACAGATGTTCCTGCCTTTACTTGGATAGAAATATTAGTACTATTTGGAAGAAATCAAGGAATTATTAAGAAAGTCGAATATGAAAGTAAACCAAAGTAGAAGTTTAAGGATGGAATGAGACATAGTACTAAAGTGCAGCTGAAGTTTAGTTTAGCACAACTGTCACTACACCTCCCATCAGCTCACTGTGTACAAGCTCCACATGGTCTTGCCATGGCACAAGTTGCCAGACATGTCAAACATTTCAACAAGGAGGATGTTTGGTCTGGCAAAAGATGGGCAGAACCTACTTTCTAGTAAGGTTTTGAAGGAGGTTAAAGCTGAAAGAGAGCTAAGATTGGGGCAAAAGCTTGTTTCTTTGGATCTGAGATTAAACCCCAAGACTAAATCCAGTGGAAATAGAGTAAAGGAAGAATATAAGCAACAGAGGTCAAGAGCTGTGCCTGGATGGAAACAAATATCATATAAGAAAGGGCTGAAGCTGAAAAGAGTTTATATATTTTAAGCAAGATTGGAATACAAGAATGAAATGTGGAAAAGTGTCAAGGAGAAGTTAGTACAAATACTCTTTTTTTACACTCAGCAAATATCTGAAAAACATTGCAAATAATGTAACAAAGACAAATTCTTCATAACTGCAATGGAAAAGCATTAGTCCTTCCATAAATGCAGTAATTTTCAAAATGAGATTTTATTCTCCTCTTATAACATTGTTTTAAACAAACTCATTAAATACTGCCCCACAGTAATGGAAAATGCTGTTGCATTTTAAATGAATCCTGTTATCACACATTTTGGTAGGAAGTAAGGACATAACATTTCCCTCTTTGAAGTCAGACAGATTTTTCTTTGACCATCTACTTGAGTGGGAACAAGCTGAGGCACAATTATCAATATTTTTGAGTGTGGGCTCTAATTTAATCCAAACATGGGCAGCCCAGTTTGTCTGCACAGCTTGAGATGCCTTTGGCTTAATTTTCATAATCAAAGCATATTCACGGCATTCCTGTACAAAGCAAAGATGACCTCTTCCTAGCTGGGTGGTCATTTTATTAAAACATTGAGTTTATAAGTTCTTCTGAACACATTTCTGGCTGTCTGGAACTTGGAAAAAGCATCTATTCATTCCTTATAGCTAAAAGGAATTTACTGTTAGTTTTCAAGGGAAACCTGCATGTTCTTGGATTCTTAGGATCAGAGGTTTTGTCTTTCCATTTCTATATTCCCAAAGAAAATAATGCATGTGTTCTCTGTTTTGTCAGCATAAGATTTATAATGCCTTTAACTATTAATTTCCTTGCCATAAAGTGCATAGGTTTTGTAAATTATGTGAGAGTGACAATGCTGTAGTTTCCTTGGCAACCTTAACTGGTTTTCAAAACAGTGTGTTTCATGTTTGGAATAAGCATTGATTTGTAGGATCTCACAGGAAAAAAAAAAGAAAAGAAAAATGAAAAGAAAGAAGGAAAGAAAGAGAAAGAAACCTCTTGAGGGAAAAAACTGGCAACTGAAACGATTGCAAATCAACCTTCCGCCACTTAGTCATCTCTATAATATGAACATTAAAGTGCTAAAACTTAAAGAAAAATGCATCTGAGGCTGTCAATTTTTTTAAATTTTTTTTCTCTGCCTGAAGTCCAGAAAAGCTACAGTTTTAGCTTATTCTTCCTAAACTTGTCTTACTTTGAATTTGAAAATTTGCTAATGTTTAGACACTAATGAGATGCTTACTAGGAACCTTTCTACTGGTTTTGATGGTGTTTTTTCCCCCATTTTTATAATTAAGCACACTAAATACCTCTGCATTGCAAAAGGGGAAGTTAGGCATGGTGAGGCATAAGATCAGACCCTAAACTAAATATGTTAATTGTTGAAACATTTTCTATGAGCTGATTGGAAAAGAGATGTTGTGTTAATCAATATGGATCTTTATCCTTGAGAGAAAGAAGATGATTGTTTCTTTTTATGGGGAGGGTGCCTGTGAAAAGTTTATTTCTTTTAACCAAATTTTAGATTATCCCCAGGCAAAACTTCAACAACTGGAAAAATATTATGTATTCTGTGTTTGGCATTTTCATACAACTCTGTGGTGTTTTCTGCATCTTTCTGTTTTTATGGTATGGTAACAAGGTACTGGTTATGTAATAGAGAAGAACATAATGGAAATAATATCATTCCAATGGCATGAAGGGGGCAAGCATGGTGAAATCATTCCATTCTCTCTTGCTTTCTGTTCAACATTAGCCAGGACCCTGCAAAAATGCTCAGTGAAAGAAGGTGTTTGCATTAGTCTAAAACCTAATTCTCATTTAAAGTAGATATTCAGTTATGAGGATCGAGCAACAGGAACATAGAAAGCTGTAATGCTGCTGTTTGTGGAAAAACTGCAGATGTCATCATTTGCCCCCACAGTCCTTGGACTGTGTGGTTATGAGCAGAAAACAGAATCAAAACTGGGTGAAGGGTTGTGATTTGTAGGGAGCTTGGACACATGAGCTGAAGTTGTATGAGATAACTCATAGGAGATATGTGGTTGAAATCCCTATATAGACAATATAAAGGCATAGCAAAAAGAAACAACCACAGAATTTGTACCCTATTTGGTATTCTAGCCTATGTAATTCTTTAAACTGAGCATCAAGATTCTGCTAACAAAGATCACGGAAATGTAGAATATTCTGAGGTGGAAGAGACCTAAAAGAATCGAGTCCATCTCCTGGCCTTGCACTGAACAACTCATACAATGTGCCTGAGAGCATTGTCCAAGGGCTTATTAAACTCTGCCAGGCTTGGTGCTATGACCACTTCCCTGAGGAGCCTGTTCCAGTCCCAACCACCCTCTGGGTGAAGAATCTTTTCCCAATATCCAACCTAAACCCCCACTGACACAGTTTCAAGCCATTCCCTCAGGTCCTGTCACTGATTGCCACAGTGAGAGATCAATGTGTGCCCCTCCTCTTCCCCTCCTGAGAAAGCTGCAGGCTGCAATGAGGTCTCCTCTTAGTCTCCTCGTCTCTAGGCTGAAGAGACTAAATGACTTCAGCTCTGCCTCATAAATCTTCCCCTCCAGAGCCTTCACTATCTTCTTAGCTCTCCAGTGAGTGCTCTCTAGTAGCTTAATGTCTTATATTGTGATGCCCAAAACTGCACACTGTAAGATATTACTTCTTACTGATAGCAAATGTGGAACTCTTCCATATTAGACCCCTGAGAGAGAATATCTCTCAATGTGATTCACACATTTTAATATGAAAGGGACAGAAGAGTTTGGATTTAGAAGAGAGCTCCTGTAGCAGGGATGGTCTCTCTTTTCTAGAGCTAAGATATCTTTTACTAAATCTTCTGCCTTGTAGTAATATCTTATGTATCATTTGTGTAAGGAGAATGTAGCTCTATCTTCTAAAGTTTGTTTTGGATATAATTTACTTCTGCCAGCTTAGTTTTCTGACAGCTTGATGCATAGCCTCGTGAATATCATTACATTGATACAACCTGAAAGAACTTTCTCCAACATTTGACTCAGGGCATTAGGAATCCATCACTGCTCCCAAGCAAAGGGCAAATACTGATGACCAAAGAACACAGACTATTTGGCAGATTGGTACTCAAGCTTGAATGGTAGGGAATGGTATCAGTAAGCTGTGCATGTGCATGAATTCTTCACATTTAAAAAACCAAAAAAAGTTGAAAATTTGCCTCAACTTGGAGCAACACTGCTTAGATTCCTTATCAGGGTTGGTTTTATGGATGCTTTTCTTAAGTATCTGAAAGATTATGTCCATTTATAAGTGAGTAACCACTTGTTCTTGTCCTGTGGCATTAATCTCTCCTTGCTTTTCTGCATTTAACCATTTAAATGATGTATCTTTACACAAGTACTTCTCCAACAATCTACTCCGGTTGGGGGCATCCTTCCATGAGATATATAGTTATATTTCCACAGAATTCCACAACAAATATTCATATGTTCTCTTCACATTCACCCACATCAATGTAGGTACATGTGCAGAGATCTCAGAGATTGACTATCATGTACACTAGGAGTCCTTTACACTATGAGAAAAATCTAAGTAGATAGTAAAGTCATCTGTATTACTTCTCCATCCACCTCTAGGCCTACACTCTGACACCTAAGTGTATAAGCCTGGCTTTTATATTAAGAGTCTTTTGGAGCTCTTGAGCCTCTGCGCCCTTCCCAAATTTTAAAAATACCTATAGACGATCTAAAATTAAAAATCAAAATATTCTGACAAGTCCGGTAACTCTGGGTAACTCATTACATTCTATAATGTATTTGCTCCTCATTGTGTTTTCTTTGTATAACATAAAATACAGGAATACATGCATAGTTTTTACACTTATTCTCACAAGAATGGTGTTCTCCAGCTTTCTACCAGAAAATAAGTGAAAGCTTAAGAGAAAATATGCTTAAAAGAAATAAAAGCATAAAGCTTACATTTCTTTTTTCTGTAGTAAATTCATAATTGTTTGATGGAAAAAAGGGAAATAAAAATGAAAAAGGTCTCAGGCAATTAAGAAAATTGTAGCACTTACTGCCTATGTCCTCAGAAACAAGGAAATAATACAATTGTGCTTTTCAAAGCATTCCAGCACTTTTGAATAATTACATTCCCAATTATATGTAATAAACAGGTAGTGGAATAGACCAGCATGGAGCTTGAGACTCTGAGTCCTCGTACAGCACAAAAATGCTCATAAAAAGACCCTTTAGAAGCAGAGGCAAGACAATTAAGTATGGCATCAGTGATGTTACAGTTTTAGCATATGTTCAACACCATTGGTTTGAAGGGAGGAGTTAAATCACCAGAGGTCTGCAATGGCTCTGATATGATCAAACACAAATTTTTCTGCTCTATTAGTCCAATTATCTTGTAGGTAAAAGAAAAAGATTGTATAAGCTCATAACATCCAAATCTGTGTCTCTTTCCACTGAAGTTAGTGAGAGTGTTACCCCCATATGAATGGTAAGGTCTAATTTTTTGGCTGCTGATGGTCCCTAAGCATGAGCATAAATGCCAAATCCAGGCACCAAGGCAGCAGAGTCAGACAAAGAGTTTGGCAGTTCCATTCAAGTACCTGACTGAATGCTGGGGAGATCCCTCTGGTTATACTGGCTTTTTTGGTGAGCTAATAAACTAATATCATTGGTGTCCCTCCATAGTGCTGTCTGTGAGGAAATGATTAACGCTGACCTGCTGGCTCTCAGTGTCTTCCCTTTGCAGCACATAGTGCTGGAAATCATTAGGGACTGAGTTGTTAAGACATGTTTTATGGAGCTAGCACAATACCTAGAGAATACTCTCAGCTGTGCTCCTGCTGTTTGACAGCAACGGTGCTGCATAATGCAGTAGGGAGTCAGGATTTTCAAAGGTATAAAACTTGGTCTGCAATTTAAAAATGTTTAGCTTTGCACTAAATTGCATTTTTCTTGGGTTTCTGGTTAATTGTTGAGGCTATAGTGCACTTGAATCTCTCTTGCTTACCTTTAATTATTTTACTTGTTTTTTATGGGTAAAAGTAAGAGGTAAGCAAGACTGGTTTTGTTTATTGCAAGCTTGGGAAAAAATAATAGCATAGGAGATAAGAGGGGTATAGTTTAAAGACACTTTTGTGTGCCTCTCCAAGGTGTGATGGTTATGTTCCCCTGGTTAAAATAGCTTCTGGGTTCCCAGAAAATTCACTTGGTTGCAAAGGCTGCAGCAAGGGACTGGAGCATCAGCTTACACTGATCCTTTGTTGTGTCTTTTTTGCTCACCCGCACAGTGAAACCCACTTGTCCTCTGCTCAATATCTGCTCTTAGAGAAAGGAGTGGAGGATCCATGCTCATACCTTTGTAGCAAAACAACTGTTTTCTAATCTGGTGATTCACTTAAGAGATATGGAAAGCTCATTATTTCATTCTATCAGCATCTATTCTGAGAAAATATTCTTAAATAGTTATTAGTGCTTTGCTGGTTCATGTTGATTGCTTGGAAGCAAACACAGGTAAATGAGCCTGTGGTCCTCCTGCTTTTTTTTGGAAAATATTTACTGAGCCAGAGGAAAAAAGAAAGTGCAGTGTCATGGATGAACTTTTAAGATACTCATGTCAAAGGAGGGCTCAGTCTTTGTCCTTTCTTTCTCTCTTCACATTTCTTCATTTGTGTATCCTAGTGCAGGTGCAGCTAGCAATTCCCAAAGGCCTGACTACTTTGTTTATGGTGTACCAATTCTGGGAGCACAGATATTGAGTTGCAGTTGTTAAAACATCACTTCCATATCCCTGAATATTATTTTCATAGAACATGAGAATGTTGATAGGATGAGCAACTTGGACTATTCCAGAGCATATATGCAGATTAGATTAATGCTCTAGAGGACTATTGACATTTGCTTTTATGTTAAAAGCTTCTTTTTAAACTAATTACAAAGCAATAACAACAGAATTTAAATTTCTGTTCAATTTTTAAAAAAAAAAAGAATGCCAAAAAACCCCACCTAAAACAAACAACAAAAAAAAAGCAATCAAAAAGCCCCAACAAAATCAAGGAAAGCTTCTGAATGATATTTGAGGCCCACTATTCAGCTAATAATATAAATCCAGGCAACATTAGGGGCTATAGTCTCCTTTCTGGCACAGAACTTGAATCTCTGTGAAGAAAAGAAATATCATGAAGAAGGTTTAATCACTTGATTCACAGAGTGCATGTGTCAATATATATGTCTACTGCCTATTTCACTCTTCTGAAGTCATGAGAGACATGAGAGCAAAATAATTTATAATTCCTGTTCCTTCCTGAGGCACAGCTTGCTGAGAAAAGACCATTAGCAATTTTCAAGAAAGGAAGTAATTGCATTTCTGAATATCATCGTCTTCAAATGAGATTTTTAAAAAGTATCATATTTTGTGTTTACAATCTCTCATTATGTATTCTATATCTCTTTCTTCTGTATTTGTTTGTCTTCTGAGTTCAGTGATAGGATAATAATTATACTTGGCAAAACAAGTAATACTCATTATGGTAATTTTTTTTAAACTTATTTTGTGTGCCTTTGGTTCAGGTTTTAAAAACTGTCAGATGTAATTCTCTTCAAATACCATTTTCACCATTTCTCTTCTTTTTCTCCATTACTAGGAATAATAATATAAAAATCGATTTGACATTTCTTATCAATTAATCTGTTAGCTTTTTATATGTTCTTTAATTTCACATTTATATTTATTCATTTTTTTAAATATTCTTCTGTCATAAATACATTTTTCCTATGACATTGCCATGGAATGATATAGAAACAAATTAAACAAGACAAAACTTTTCTAAAATGTGGAAGGTTTATTGAAAGCTTTTCTTTTATATGCGCCACAAGAAGCCTGCAAGTTTCTGCACTCCTTCAAAAGAAGTTTTTCTCAGCTAAAATCAGTCGACCTGATGAAACTTGGGTTTTCAATGACATTGTATCAACGTATCAATACTGTGTGATCGCTAATTGAAGCTGTTCTCCCAGGTCATTCAGAGAAGTGTTCACCAAAGGAGGTTTTGTGGTATCTAGCAATAAATGAATTTACAAAGAAGTTTCTCTCTTAATGAGCTCCAAGCCTCTATGCAAATTTCTATTTCAGAAAAGTTGAAGTATGGAGTAGGAACTTCATAACTCTAGAACATTTTTGCTTATGTCAAATTTCTTTCAGAATAGCCAATCGGTTAAACCTCCTTTTTTTCCCTTAGGAAATGCATGAAACATGCCCCCTCCACAAACACACAATCACAAAGTGATTACAGAAGCTTTCTTTTCTGTAGAAAACCAGGGTAAAAAACATAATAGGAGAAAAAGAGTAAGTAGCAATTATATGTAATGAATAGAAAAGCAAAGAACTTGGTAGTAATAAGTAGAACTCAAAAGTTAGGAAATGCAGGTCATTGAAATTGTAATCAAGAGTCAAGTATTCCTTCAGAATTTGAATTAAATTCTGAATTGTTGATTTTTATTCTAAAGCAAATTAAATAGACTTGATAAAATATCATGCTCACCAGCGGCACAACTTTTGTAGACCATAAGACTGGAGATTTAAAATTTTAATGATGCTATAATATATTTGTAATATTTTTTTGGTCACATTATTACCCTTTTGAGTAAAAAAAACTGATATTGTTCATTTCATTTTCGGATTTCAATAGATTTAGATGCCACAATTTTAATCTCATGTATATTTAGCAGAAGGTAATTTATAAGTCTGCAAAGGAGACTTTTTCAATAAGTTGATTTCTAGGCCCTCTCTAGCCCTGCATCCTCTCTGACTTGAGAGAGAGATATAAATGAAGAAGAAAAGATTGACACACAGAGCAACACAAAACTTAAACCAGTGCAGCATGGAGGCATGTTATAATTTGAATGTCAAATTTGGTTGGTGAATAAAGAATGTCATGCCATTTCCTGATCCCACTACAAAATTCCATGTTTTGACAGGAGAGAATGCCTTGGACTGAATATGTGCTGGGATTTACTGCAAGATACAAAGCCTTGCAACTTAGTTTCGTGGTTCAAATCCAACTGAGAATGAAGGAGTGAAATTTGATTAAAATCCAGTGATTCTTTAGAGAAAAAAAAAAGAATTTGGCATATGCAAATCAGGCTTTAGAGGATGAGTATTCAAACTGCAATACATTTACATAATTTTCATTGATGCCCATCTCTACTTGTGGTTTTAACAAACAGGCTTCATTAACAACAAAAATTCTGATCCCTAATGGCAGCAGGAATGAGGTTTGAACTCAGAAAAAAGCAAGATACATCTCAAAATGATTCTGCATGGTAAACATCTCTGAGAATATTGAAATATCTTGAGTACCAAAAAATTGGCTGAGACGCTTATGAAAGATGGCTGGAATCTCAAGGTGATTTGGATCTTCCATACCTGATCTTTTGCCTAAAAATGAAAAATGAGAAATTGTGCAAAATTTCCCTCTGATGGCTTCAGATGTGTAAATTGGCAGCTTGTCTCACATGGTCTACCTGTATAACAATTTAAAATTTGATCTCACACTTCTTCAGATATTGGGCCTGATTGCACATCCAAATTCATAAATTTCAAGTAAAATCCTGAAATTATCATCCATAAAGCAAGTGCTATTCCCTGGAAGGTAGACACATTTCAGTGCTGTACTAGATGGGGCTGACCCAACTGAGGATTGGGTCTCAGATTAAAGTGAAAAAGCTTTGTGACCAATTCTTATGGTTCTTGAGTTTTGTCATATTCCTCTCTTCTTTTCGTTGGAACCATGGAAGGTGGACTCTAAGTATTGATCAGCTCAAGATTAGTTTTCAAATGCAGAATTAGCCTTATTACAGAAAAGGGATGGAATGGGGAGGCAATTGAAACCTGAATCTATACCAAAAAAGCACTCTTTAATTTGTCTTCTCAATTTTTTAAATCATCTCCAAGGAAACAAGGATACAATGTTTGGTGTAATTTTGCATGTTTAGGAAGTAACAAATGTTGCAAAAATATGTAAATATACAATTTACTGGAAAAGTTAGCGTAATGATCATAATTGTCTGTAATTACGCACAATACTATGAGTAAGTTACAGGGTGCCATGAAGAACAGTGGCTTCCCTGGGGGCTGGGATTTTGGGAAGAATGGAGCCTCACAGTCAACACTTGTCACACCAGACTGTCCCAACACAGTCAGCAGGAGGGCAGCAACAGGAAACAGGCCATGGGGATGGGTACAGGACAAGGACAGGGCAGGGAATCCACCTGTAGGTAGTTTACTTCTGCCTTCAAGTAGTGTCTTCCCTGTTTATACCACAGTTCATTGTTTTCCTCCCTGCATTCTTGAATGTCAACACACATCTAGACTTTTCAACTGGATTCAACAATTTTCTTTAAATGATGATTCAGTCCTCCCTAATATTGGCAGCCTCTTCCAGTTTTTCCAGCCAAAAGTTTGGATGACCACTTATCTACTTCTTATCTCTATGTTATTGCCAGATTAAGTGGAGCCAGTCTCAGACTGATGACAGGAGACTACAAATAAGAGCTCTTTTCCTCTCCAATTCATCTCTTTTAAAATAAGATATTGCAGTCTCTTCATTAGTCAACTCTTTATGAGCCTACTATTTTTATATCAATGTTCACCATCCTTTCCTTGAGCAGTAATTTCCAATGGAAAACTGCATCTAGTCTTTCATGTGGTTTTATAGTGATTTTTTTGTTTAGATTGTTTTTTGGTTTTTTTGCTGGTTTTTTAATCTGCATGTACTAAATCCACTGCTTCACATAATCTAAAATATCAGTCTTTAAAAGGTATTAGATTAGAGTAGCACCTTTGATAAAACCACATGGATCATTTATTAATTTGCCTTTGTCTCTGTGTCCTCAGTTATTCTTTTTTTCAAGAATGCTTATAATAAATTGCAAAGCATTTAAGTCAAATTTAGAGTCCCGTAATTGCAGAGATCCCCTTTATTTTCCCTTTTCATGTAGCCCATTATGTTTGCTATTCTTCAGGCAGGGTATTACTCCCTGAATTTACACATTCATTAAAAATCCCTCCTACTGCTCTTCTGTTAGTTATGCATAATTATTATGACGCCATCCTCTTGTGCCTCAGATTAGTTTATGCTTTAGGTTCACTCAGCTTTGTCTTTTAAGAAAATATCCTCTGAATTTTGCGTCCAGCACTGCACTTAGAGAGGAGGAAAACTAAGGAGGGAGCCACATTATTGAGCAGGGCAAGAGCACCTTTGCCAACACACTTGCCATGCTGGTGAGCATGGACTAAATTAGGAACAAAGGAGGGAGATGATGAACAGCCAAGTTAAGAAATGATGGTCTGTGTCAGGTAGCATTGTACTGGAGTGCAGATGGCAGTTTAAAGGGGATGATCCTTCCTCTCTACTCAGCCCCAGTGAGACACATCTGGAGAAAGGCCAGCCAAGGACCTGAAGAGTGTTAAAGGACTGACTGTAGTACCTGACATACGTGGAGAGGCTGAGAAGGTTGGGGCTGCTCAGCCCAGAGAAAAAATATTGAGAAGATCTTATCAATGTATATAAACACCTAATGGAGGGAGCGACAAAGACAAAACCAGGCTCTTCTCAGTGGTGTCCTGTGCCAGTGCAAGAATCAATGGGGACAAAATTAAACAAAGGAAACTCTTACCAAATATAAGAAAAAGTCTTTTATTATGACAGTGGCAAAACACTGAAAAAAAGTCCTTGAGAGGTTATGAATATTTCACTCCTACAGATATTCAAAACCCTACTGCACCCAGTCCTGAGCAACCTGCTCTAGCTGGCCCTTTGCACACTGGGTTGAATTAGAGATAATATTCAATTTATACTGTTCTAAAACAAAATTCTGTTATCTGTTATTAAATTGATTATAAAATTGGGAAATTTTGATAAGTCTTTTTCTGCCTGAAAAGGCACAAAAGCCCTCATAAACAAGGCTATAGCAAAATGTCACATAAACCACAGGACTATTTTATAGGTAAGTCACCATAAAATTGGCCACAAATTTGCAAATGTCAACTGTAATTGCTAATTTGCAAGACACATCCAATTAAACAAAATTTTAGTTTGCTAGAAAAACTGTAAATAGCCAATAATACTATAAATGTTATTTGAAAATCCACAATGGTAAACAAAGCCTATTGGAATTAAAAACTAGTGGATATTCTTCTAGCTGTTTTATTTACTTTACTTTTATTTTATTTTATTTTACTTTTTCCATGTTTAAACACAAGGCTCCAGTGGGAATGTGGCATTTCTATAACAAATGACAAACAGAAAAATGGCTTCTGATCTTTTCTGAGATGCATCTAAGCTTGTGTAACATGGCTGTCATGTTCAGTGCATGACATGAGCGCTGCAAAGCTGTGAGAAAAATCTCAGTCCTGCTCCAAATGTTTCAGCCCCCTTTAAGTAAACAGCCAGGGCTCTGGCTGTTTGAATTAGCTTTGAATTAACAGCTGAGTGGTCTTTAGTTGCTGAAGCAGAAATCTCCAGACCGTAGTCAAGGCAATGCAGTTTTGTGTACTGGCTTTAAAAATATCCACTCCCTGAACTTCTGTAAGGCTGTATCAAGTACTGCCTTTAGCCTGTAAGATCATTCAAATTGGATAAGAATATCTTTGTCTTCACATTCACAACCTCTGTCTCTGGTCCGTCTTAGAGTTGAAAATCCAGTTTTGAGCAGCTGTGGCTGGATCCACAAATAAGATTTTTGTGAGAAAGTTTTGCATATCTTACATTTCAGAAGAGTAAATCCCTAAACTCCTAAGAACGATGTCTGAGTTTCCCTTGAACTCAGAATCCTGTAAAGCTCACAGACATTTCTGTTTCCTAGTCTTCATGTTGAGAATGTCATACCTCACGCCCAAATCATAGAATCACAGAATCACAGAGTGGTTTGAGCTGGAAGGGACCTTAAAGATCATTTATTTCCAATGCCCCATGATCGGGGAAATCTCCCACTAGAGCAGGGTGCTCAAAGTTCTGACAACTTCATAAAATGCTAGCAGGAGTAATTAAATATTGCCTGAATTTCTTGCCTGGTCTATCAATAAAGGCTATTGAATTAATGATAATGAAGACTGTGTAAATCTTTAGGGATTCTTTACAGGTAAAAGTAATATGACCTCTTTAAATAAGGTCATATTAATGTTTGAAGCCTCCTTGATGTGTTTGTGTAATTTTTATTAGTGAGGGGAATAATGTACTTACATTTAGTAGAGAAAAGTTTCTTGTTACCTTCATCATAGTATAAATAACCTGACATATTCAGCTCCCTTTCTGAAGAGCTCTGGCTTGCAGCACTTTCAGTAGATAAAAAACATAGTCATACCAAGGGAATATCAAAGAAAGTACATCTTATCACTCTGAAACACAAGGAACTCATCTATAGTTGAAAAAATAATTAATCTCTACATATGTCTCATTATTACCACTTTCTGAAAATCCTTTTTCCTGGAAGAATTATGTCCATAGTTCTAAAGCACTACAGATTTAAAGAACCGGGGTTAGAGGCCAAAGGTGCAGAGCTTTTAGGATCTGGAAAGGGGAAAGAGAAATCATTAAATTTGAAACAGAATCCAAAGCACTTTAAAGAATTTTCTAGAAAAATGCTTAAGACTTTTGAAATAAGCATCTTTGTGACTAGGAAGACAATTTTACAGATGCAAAAACATTGCTAAGATTTTGAATAACCACTTCAGGTTCTTGACTTCCGGTCTTGTGCTAATTCATACTGACTGTTTAGGGAATATTTTATCCAGGTATCCATACCTTGCTCAAAGAGAAAAAAACAGCACAACTATTTCATCTGTGTTGATCTACAAAAACCTTCTAGACTTGAAAGAAATTTCAATCTCTTTAGGCATATGTGAGAAATGAAAGATCCTGGTGATCCAACATTGCTCTCAGCAATGGGAAAGCCAATTAAAATAACTGGAATGCAGTATGTAACTCTGCCCTCAGTATGTAACTTTAATGTGACACTGAGTATGTATATTCAGAAAGAGGCTGACAGTAAAATCTACAATAGTGATGTTTTTTAATCACATTTTATCTTTTTCCTTCTGGCAGCAGTGGGAAATTCCTTAAACTTTTCCTCATGGGCACTCCACTTATGCATGACTGAACAAACATAGTTTTAGAACAGTCTGGGAATACAGAGCTAGGCTAGTTTAATATTAGTGGATCAGAAAGAAGAGAGAGGATTTTGTGCCCTGATGTAGGATAGGTCTGCAAGAGTAGGGTTTCTGGATTCCACCCCAGAGAAAAACACTATAGAGATTGTGGTAAAGAGAGTGCTCCTTCCTATGGGACTCAAAGGAAAAGGCAAAATGACCATCATCCCTTTTCCAACAAAGGGTGCCTATATCATACTGTGAAACAAACATCCTACAAAGTAAAAATATTTCCTTCTCGGAGATGCAAAAAATAACCCTTTCAGAATTTCTTATTCTTCTTTTCATTCAATGTTTGTTTAAGTGAAGATATTTTGGGATTTCAGGTCAAACATTTAGCTAGATGAGCTTGACTTAAACCTGAAAAACCAATAAAAAGCAATATCCTTCTCTCTCTCAGCAAGAGAAAAAACTCTTACTAAATCTCAACATTGTTAAGAGTAATTTTGGAGAGGCTCTTTAGTGATCACTGCTGGTTTGAGACAGGCTGTCAGGATCTCCCCAGTTATTCAGGGCTATAGGCCTGGAGGTAACGTTCTCCCCCAGGTTTGCTCACAAGGCAGTGCTACCACTCTGCAGTGTTTTTATCCAAAAAGAACCACCTCTTCTCCCTAGGAGTCTTTTTCAAGCTTTGGAATAGGTCATATGATTCTCACCAGTTGTGTTTCATGTTTGATTTGCAGTGACTGAAGGACTAATACTGTGAACAGACCAGCAAGCATGCAAACTCCAAGGGTCAGCCTTTTATCCTACAGGGATTGGCAGGAGTTTTGCATTTCCTATAGGTGACATGAGTACAGCTGTATTCTGGGATAACTCCAAAATATGATACTCGAAGGAGAGTAGGAGCCAGCTGAAATCCCAGTTGAGTTTTTTGATAACTTGTTCTGTCTCCTTTATCTTAAATCCTGTTTAACTAGCAGCAGCTGCCACTGACATTTCCACTAGGATGGTACAGATGGAGCAGTGACTCAGATCACTGGCACTGCAGAGTTATGAACAGCTAAAACTGTTGCTGATGAAGATCATCAACAGGGCTGTAAGAGCGGCTCATGTGTGATTGAGGCTTGCAATATGTGGAATTCAGATTTTCCGCTTGTATTGTTTTTACGAAAGAAATTGCGTCTATCTGCCTACATGTACAACTCCAAACATGAACAAATTCTTAGTCATCACATTTTGTAATTGTAACTTTCTCTCCTTTCTGTTTGTTAAGAAATAGTTAAAAAGCAAAAATTACATGAAATAAGAAGTTATTACTTTTAATGTCAGCATTTAATCTGGGATAAAAAGAATTCTTTATTGCTTGATGTTCTTGTAGCCTGAAAATGGTTGGGGTGGGGAGAAGAAAAACAAGGTAAATCTGTTAGCTGAGGTTTCCTGTCATTTGGGTCACATCACTGCTTATCATCCCTCATTTTCCCTGGGGAAACAGAGAGTAAACAAGAAGATAGCTGCACTGAGTCTTTGTGATAAGGGTTTAAGTTGGAAAATATAATCTATTTTGTCATTTCTTGGTCAAAAGATATTTTGAGATTGTTCATTCGTTTACAATGAGAGGTGTGTTTATTTGTTTCCTGTAATATTTTAGGTGCATAAATTTCTTGGGAAAGGTACTAAGCTAGTAGATTTAAGCAAATACAGTTTCAATTCATTAGAATACATGACAGATCCAATTCTTTACAGACTCGGATGATCTGCATAGCAAAAAATATAAGGACTTAAAATGGATTCTGCTGTTGCCTGGGACAGAGCACAGTTTTCTAAATTTTATTTACATGTCCAGCAATAACTCCTTACCTTGATCAGACACAAGTAAACAACTATTTCACAATCTTCATTCAGAAAATAATCCTTTCTGCATGGAACTTGCACACATACATTCTAGAATATATCTCAGGTCAGAAACAAATGTCACTATGTTCAAATTCATGTCTTTCCTTGAATTTTGATGGGGTTTATGAAAGTCCAATAAATTGTTAGTTATGATGGATTTTGTTTCCAAATAGGAGAGATAGACCTCATTTTTTACACTTAGAACACTATATGCTAAATTAAATAGCCACTATGGGGGCAAGTTGACATTAATTAGTTAATGAGAGTTAGAGGCTTCTGTAATGGTGACAGAAGTTACTGAATGGGATGTATCTTTCATATTTGAAAGGAGGAAAGGAGGTCAGTTTTGCTCTATGACCCTCAGCTGCAGGATCTCATGGGCAGCAGGCTTTATGCCTTTACACATGGGATTAGTCTTAAGATGAAGTAACTTCCTGCGAAACAATGGTGGGCATGTGAGATTTCTGAAAGTATTGTAAAATTTGTAAGCATTTTAGGATTGGGTTTGTTCCAGCTCCAGAGTCAGTATATAACTTAAACTACCCTTAGCATATTCCTAGGTACAACTTTGCTTCTTTTTGCATGAGAAGAAAAAATCAGTCCTGAAATCCTGAGCTGGCTTTAAATCTAATTACAAGAAAGAAAGAAAGGTAGAGAATGTAATGTGTAATCTGTAGCCAAGATTTGAGATCCAGCCCTTGGAAAACCATGAAAATATTCCAGCAACATTGTTCCACAAATGTCTTAGTAAATCCTGCTAAGCCCAGAAAAGTTATGGATACCCCATCCCTGCAAATGTTCAAGGTCAGGTCAGACAGGGGCTTTGATCAACCTAATCTAGTGGGGGGCATTTCTTCCCATGGCAGGAGGCTTGGAACTAGATGATCTTTAAGATCTCTTCTAATCCAAGCTTCTCTATGGTTCTATGCTTCTAAGCATAGCAGCAACAGAAAAATGCAACATTGAGTCTGTTCATCAGTATCACAGCAATTTATTGCACCTGAAACACAATCATTTGTAATTTCTTGAGATGGAAAATGAAAAACATAACTACCATTCTTAGGATTCAGCTCAAAAAATGTTTTTTTTGCCAAATGACCTCTTAAGGAAGTCAACACAAGAGTCGAGAAGAAATCCCAGAAGGCATTTGATTAGCATCATTTTCAGCATGGACATGTTAAGTTAATCTGGGAACTGGTTAATCTTACAAGCCCAGAGAAAACAAACTGTCTGCCATCTTCGTTCAATTTCTTCCGAATTCGTTTTTTGCCACCAGGTGTCAGCACGAGTGCACAGACAAGACACCCCAGAGATCCCTGAGAGGTCTCCAGAGAAGCAGTCTGTGCAATGATAATGTTTCATGTTAGTTCTCATGCTCCTGAAAATATTCTCCATTTTTAGTTCCACTATGGGGAAAAAAAAAAAAACAACCAAAAAAACCCCAAACTAATATTGATATTGCTTACTTTCTTTAACTGCATAGTCTACACCAGTTTTGTGTACTGTGGGTATCCTAGAATCACCTATTCTATGTGCCCTAGTATCTTCACCCATCCTCTTCTCTGCCCAAGAGTCACAGGGCTAGATTATCTCCCTTCAGGCTCAAACCTGAAGATGTGGAATCTATGAGGAGCAAGACAGGAAGGAGGGATCATTTTCACTTGATGTGGATAATACAGCTGAAAGACTTCCAATCCCTGATGACTATTCTGCTTTTTAAAAGTCACTGTCCATATGCCCTTTAAAGCTCTTGATGACACCCAGCAGTTATGTCCCTAAATCTCCTTTATGACAAGTGGGTCTCTGGTCATCGATGGAAACAGCACCCTGGGATTGCCCTGTTAAAGGCAGTATCATGAGCTGGATTTCAGTTAATCTTCATTACAATATTAAGAGAATTCCTTCTGACTTCCCTTCAAACATTTGCGCAGCAGACATTTTTATATCAGAATTTCCTTATTGCAGTTCCAGTGCCCTGATGAAAAAGAAGTGTCTTGTTTTCAGGATATTTCTTACATTACATGGTTTCCTATTCTAGGCTTTTCACAGAGGTCACTGTAGCCTTTAGTTCGCTGTTATAGGGATGAACCAGAGTATAAGATTCTTGGTTCTATTTAATGTTAAAATGTGTTTGGAATAAGTGCTTTTAATAGGAGGAGAGATCTGAATAAATAAGAAGACAAATATAACATTCCCATGACTATGACAGAACATTCTTGCTTTTAAGTGAAGAGCAAGTTTTCCTAAATGAGAAGAGCCCTTCTTGACGCCAGAGAGATACAGACTGCAATGATCTGGTTATAAAGTCTTGTTTCAGTACTGCACCAATAAATCTTGCACGGGAAAGGAATGTGAGGACAGAAGGGAGAGGTCTTATCAACTATTTGCTCCAAAGAGCTCTTCAAATCTCCTAGCTGTAACTGGGAAGAGAGCAACATGACATGTATTGTCATCTCAGGTTTGTCTCCAGTGATTCTCCTAGAAGTTGTCATGACTGTTGTGTTTTCCCTGCTTGTCTTCCTGGTACACTGTATTTATCATTTTTTATAGTCCGCATCTTAGTGATTCATATGTTTGGGTTTTTTCTGCAGGGTGTTTTGACTTCTTTTATAACTTCTATTTGACTTTTTTACTTTGTTTTTTCCAGCAGTGTAAGAGATACAACCCTGGAGCTGCAAAGTTGTACATGACCTGCAGGGCATCTATTTTTTACATTTCGAGTCTATGCAGAGACAATGATAGAATTTTAAGGCTTAAGGATCCAGATTTCTGGAAATGATTGGCTCTTTTTCTCAGGGTTCTTTGAAACTCTCAAGTATTGTATGTCTCCTTTATCAAATCAACGTCACTGAGCTGTCCATCTAAAAACTGTAGTATTTTTACCAATTCAAGTCCTAAAGTACACCTTTCATGTTTTCATTTCATGTATACAATGTCTGCAACAAATTCTGTATAAATCTGCCGGAAAATTAAAAGAAACATATTTATAATGGTGACTCCAAAAATAGACAAACTACCCAACCCAATATTTTACTGGTACTCTACTGCAATTACTAGGGAAGTCTCTTTCAGTGTGCTGATTTAATTTAGCACTGAATATGTGTGCATCCATTTGTAATTTAAAGGATTCTGGTTGCAGTCATGGTCCAAGCTATCAATGTGGTTTACTGACTGAAGAACACTTTTTTTTTTCTGAAGTATTTACAGAAGCGCTTGGTGGTGGATTGAGCTGATTAATGCAGGTATCATATCCAGCACAGAAAGTAGTTGAAAAGGGAGGGATATTCCCTACACCACTTATTGACTGCCCATGGTTGGGTAAGAGCCATGTTACTGTCATATTTACAGTGCTGGAGCTGGAAGCATTTGTTGGTTCTGGAAGTACAGCCCGGGTCAATTATCAGACAGAGACACGTTGTATCATGTCCTTCCAAACCAGTTCCTTTTGGAAATGAACATCGCCACACAGGCAGACAGGGAAGTAGAATGCACAATCAGGACTGCTGGAGTAGCTTGACTGAAAATTTCCCTTCAGTTTCCATGTAATGTATCTTTATTGCACAAGTTGGAGATGTTTTGCTGGAGTCAGTAATAATTATATATTGCAGTCCTTCCTTTCCTTCCGTATGGACTTTTTTTGGTAAGCATCTCATCAGCTGTACTGGAAAACATGAATGAAAACCATAAACCTTTGCTTTTAAGGATCTCCAACAAATCTAATTTTCTCTATGCTATTCTGCTGGACATTTCTATATTCATTCAACCAAGTGCATTCTGCCAGCTGCTGAATTTGGCACATGGAGATCTGACCTGCTGACCCCAGAAAATGCACCTCTTCAAGACACTGCCAAAGCTGGCTTTCTACCACAACCCATTGATTCCAGGATTTTCTTGGCAATGGCTCAGCCACTCATCTACAAATAGGATTTGATCCAGCACCCACAGAAGCCAATTTAAAGGACTTCCATTAATTTCAGTGGATCTATCTCTTCCTTTTTGAAATTACCTTTGCCCTGAGAGTGGCACAAGCCCCTGAAGAGAGGGGTGCCAAGCAGGACACCAGAGTCACCCTAGCTCACCCCACACAAAGGAAAATGCATTGTTATCAGGAAAAACCAAAGCAACCCAAGAATTCAAAAGATTTTTTTAAATTATACCTTTCAATTTTAAGGAACTGCAGCACTGCAAGTTCCTATTATTGTGCTATATTGTGTCATCTCAATTTCAAACTGAATAAAGAGTTTCTCTAAATGCAAGTTACTCTCCTTTGAAGAGTGACATGTAGATTATTTACATATTTTAATCCTGACTCACAAAGAAATTTGTACACAAATGATTCACGTATAATAATTCATATTTACTTAAAGAATTATTGCCATTCTTAGGCAAACTGAGTGAAAACAATATTTTGCTAAAACCCCTATTAAACTATCTTGCATCCCCTTCTCATTGTCACTAATTAGTTGAGTATGAATGCAAACAGAAGCTTTCTCCCTTTTTCTCTAATTGAAATTTTATTATAGGCAAACAGAAAGTGAGAAATTAAAAGTAATATATATGCATGTACAAAAGGACTGGAGATGAGTGTCTTGCTTTAAAGAAGTTCTTTCTTGCATGAAGCATTCCTAACATTGCAGCTCCAGTTTAGGAGCTCTTCATTGAAGCAGCAGTTATGAAGCACCATCTCTCTCCTAAATAAAATAAGGGCTCAAGGTCACAAATGAGGCAAGAAGAATCTGATTAACTTCAGATGCACCTTTCTGCCATTCTTTTCTCCAACTACAAAGGGAGGTCCTGTGATCAATTTTAGCTGCATTGCTTATTTACAAGTTTCCCTTTCACCCCAAATCCTTCTGAGGCTTGAAGTACTGATCTGGTAGAAATAGTGGGAAGATAGGGTTTCCTTACCTCCATAGCAGTGACCCCCAGCCATAGTGATCTAGTAGTGCCTTACCTAGAAAGTTCTAATTTCCTGTAGGTCTGTGTAGCACTGAACAGGAAGTTGATCTCTAGGCTTTCTGTAGTGCATTAGGTGATGAACAGAGCTGCTCACAGGGCAGTGATGATTAGGGTTCAATAGAGATTGAACCCTATTGAACCCTAATCAAATAGGGATTTGGGTTAGGGATCCAAATAGGGATTAAGGAACAACAGAGAACTATATTTCTTAAGTCACCTTTTAGACTCTGCATAATACAGCACTTGGCAAGACTTATTTCTTCTTTCCCTTGTAATTACAAACTGACCTTTTTATAACTTCCATGTATGAATGACTGAGGCTTTAATGGGACAACACCATGTTAAAGGCTGTTTCTGGAGGGTTTAATTTTAACTATTTAAATATTCTAAAGACTGTCCTCTGTACAGTAATCAATACATACAGAACGACCTGTATCCATACTGTGAAATATTTTCACACTCCAAACAAAACACTAAGTTGACTTTTGGAATTTGGTCCTTACCCATGTTAACTCACCAGCCATTTTAACTGCCCAATTCCCAACTCCCTGCCCACACTCGGGAGGTTATTAAAAATTTTTTTCCAAAATTGTATCATTGCTTAGTTTGGGTCTGGTGTGAAACCAAGCATAAGATCATGTGAGCTGGACTTCCTAATTCTAACTCTTGGCCTGACAGAAGCACTGGAATAATCTCGAGGGAGTGTGTTTCCATGAGATTTTCATCTTAAAGTTTTGATACAAGAGGTCCATGAATCCTAATGTATTCTAGGTAAGCCAAGACTCTTGAGGAATATAAAATTTTTGCCATGTAAAGATAAATATTGTCAGTGGTTTCATTCTGATGTACTAGGAAATAAGTGCCTGCATAAGGGTGGAGGAATTAAGTAATATTTACAACAGAATGTTAGCTGAAAACCTTTCTTCCACTATATCAATTAATGCTGAGTTATGGCCAATTCAGAAGTGCTAATTCATAACCTTCGTGATTGACAAATAATCCCTATGTATGGCACCAAGAACTCAGAAATTGATTCTGTTGTTATAAATTCTGCATTTCTGCAGAAGAGTGAGCAAAAACCACATGTAAAAATAGCAGACAATTTGGGCATGAATGGACTTGAATGTGCAAAATTCATGCAGCTAGTCTTCATGATAAACTAAGCATAGGACAGAGCCACAGAAAGGAGTTTTGTTTTAAATTGGAAAAATGACTCCCAGTACATGCAGCTTGTTTTTGCAACCAAGGGAATAAGCACCACAGTGACAGAAATACTGTGTCTGCTGATATTTTATGAAGGTTAGAACAACAATCCACTACCTTCTGTATGTGTTTGCCTCCTAGCAGTGGATTACTGTTTTAATTTTAGCTTGCTTTATTGCTTGCTGGTTAGAGCATCAGGCAATACTAAAATTGTTATTAAATGCAATCTGTCTCTTTAATAACAGTTCCAAAATTAAAATCATAAAGTTGATTCATAAACCACAGAAATATATACAGTAGTTGGAGTAGCCTTCTTTCTGGGGCATTATTGAAATGTACCAATTCAATGGACTTTATAGAAATAGCTTGCAATTACTGTTGTTGATGAGAACGGGAGCTTGTAATAACCCAGATGCATGTGTAACGTGTACAATATAAATTTGGAAAATGCTGCCAGCACCGTCACACACTGACTCTTGCTCAGTGGGTTAAGAGGTGATAGTGTGCTTTTATTAGCCACTAGCCATTAAGGTAATATCAGAAAAGGTCAGAAAAGTCATGGAATCAGGACTAAGCATCAAAGGGACCACTCTTCCAAAAGCTTACATCCAGATGGGCAATAGCTAACCTGGAATGTGCAAGGGAACTTGCATATTTATTAAAATAGATATTTCAATTATTGACAATTACTGACAATCTAGAGATAGCCCAGAAGTACCCAAGCTTATACCTTTGTGACATGTTGCATTGCATGTGTTTGGGATACCCAGAAGTATCTCTGGGCTGTCTCCTTTTTCTGGATTTCCCTGTAGCATGCACCAGGAAAGGGTTGGGTAGCTGTGAAACAGACCTTAAGGAAATACATTTTAGCAGGATTCTTTTGTCTGGATTCAGCCCAGGCTGTTTATCTTTAGCCCTGCTGGTTGAGAACTGGTCATGTGGGACAAGCTTATTTCATAAAAAACCCGTCCTTTTTTATTCTCATTAGGAAAATATGATACCCGCACCTCAAAGAAGCCAGCAGCACGCCAAGTGTGAATAGTTCTCCATCATTCATAGCTAAGTTTGGAATTCCTCTGTGCCTCCCAAAATGTCCACAGACTTTCCCAGTTCTTGGTTCACAGCTCTGTTAGTGGAAGTAGCTGATACAGAGAGAAATGTTGGTGTCACTGTGTATTTGTTGATGTTAGAAGACTGGCAAACATGAAATAGGATACAAACTTCAGAAGTGCTTAGCTCTTCCCTGCATTCAAATGTGCATTTTAAAGCAGTTAATTTGAAAACCCATATGCTTAACTGATACAAATCACCCTTATTTTCCCATTTCAACCCTCACAGCTATGTATCAGCCAGCTGCTTAGGGATGCATCTGTATATTTTGGAGAGTTGAAAGAATCCTGTTATTCCACTTTGCAGGAAGGAAAATGGAAAGAACAAGGGATTTGACCAGGATCAAATAAATTACATCTGTTCTAGCATATTAATTGTGTCTTTGTATTCCAAAACTGCTTGCAGACTACCTCCTGGGAATGGTCCCTGGCCTACTCTAGTTCCTGAACTGTCTAGAAATTCTTTAGGAGGAAGGTAATCATCTCAGGGAAGCTTCTAACAATTGAACAGTTAAACTGTTTTATTTTTCACAGTCATTTTCCAAACAGGCTGAAATGAGTCAGAAACATAAAAATAATTTGGTTTCCTTGATTTTGGCAGTAATGAACACATTTACATCAGACACTGAGGTTATGTTGACCCAGACCTCTAAATCCATACGTGTTTCAAAGTAAATTTGCCAGCACAGATAAGCACCTGGAAGATACCTGGTGTTCAGACTATAGGTAGTTCTTCAGGGTCAGGCTGCATCCTAAGTCCTCCAGCAAATCCTTGCCACATTTTTAGGCCTAATGTTGTCTAACTAGAGCAAGCTGATGATGATTTGTGTCTCTGCTGCTCAAACAGAAACTTTATGGTTTTCTGCTGACATCACTAGTAAAAAGTGCTTGGGTTCACTGCCACTCTAGTGATTTTGCACATTTTAAGTATCTTTTTCACCAAATACCAAAGTTTTCATCACAGTTCTCTATTCTTTCCATTTCCAGTTAAGTCCCTGTTCACTATGTTATCAATAAAACATTTTAAATACCTAAAAAGAAGTATTCTTTGGTAAACTGTGAAAGTCAAGAGAGAAGACATATAGACGAATTGGCTTTGAAAGAGTTATTCAGATAGAATCACAAAAAGCAACACAAAAAGCACAAACCAAAAAACTTACGAATAGATTCCTTAACACTTGGAAGCTCTAGACAGCATTAAATAGAATAAGAATGAAGATACCAACAGGAAACCCATCTCTTACAGAAAAATTGGGGGTTTCTTATTTGATTTTTTTCCACATCAGTATTTCTAGGTTCTGGACAGCTATATATACCATTGAAAATATTTCCACGGTGCCCTCTGTTCTGAAAGCAAACAATAAAATTACTTAAGTTTAAATAGTATTCTAGTGTTAAGGATAGGACAGGCAAATATTGCAAGTGGTGGTCGCTGTTTTAAGGATCACAAAGATTTGTAACCATTGTATTTCTTCTGCCATAGTGTTTCCTTTTTTTTAATATTTCTTTTTTTTTTCCTACCCCTGGAGAATGTATCTGTATTTCCTGAGACACACTTATCCAATTAAAAGGAAGAAATTATCTCATTTTGCTCTTATTTGTCTTTGCTATGTCTTTCCTGTCTCAGTGGCTTTCATTCTCCTCACATGGGATCATCTCAAATACACAGGGAGCAATTTCCAGGTTGTTTGCACCAATCCTGTTATTTAGCCATTGGTGCCTGTATCTTTTGTACATAGTGGTCTGTGTTCACACTCTCATTACAGTCATTTCTCACAATTATGTTCTTTGCTTTGGTATCAGAAGATTGCAGACTTCTCACTGCACTTGTAGCCTGCATGAGGTTTCTGGGTTTGTGTGTTGCCATTTACTCTATTTTTTTTTCTATGACAGTCTTTGAAAGGAGAACAAGACATCTTGGCTATTTACACAAAACTGAGCTTGCAAAACAAAGCCATCTTCTAAGCTGTGATTTGAATTGGAAGCTTTTTAAGCATCTGATCACCCCTATCTTGCTTTGACCCTGTTTGCTGGCTAAGAAAGGCAGAACTGATATAGCCAGGTGATTTTTGTCAGTAGTTTGGGAAGGTGAAGATGAGGTAAAATATAGCTGTGATGGTTTGGGATTTTGTAGGGAGAAGTGTTCTTTGGTTTTTTTCCATTTTTGGGGTTTGGGGTATTTTTAAAAAAATTTTTAGTCAAAATTTTTATTGCTTTATTTAGCTATCTATATACCAACCTATCTCCTTTCTTAGAAGAATATTACACTTTTCTTACAGACCCAGACACACAAGTACTTTTCTGGTACTCTGGACAAACAAGAGGATGAGACCAACACTCCCTTGTCATTAGTAAGAGAACTTTAAATGTAATAGGACATATAATTGCCAAAAAATGAACAGGAGAAAGAAAAACCAGTCTAGTTTGTTTTACATAAATATATTTGGTCAAAAATTTACTGTGTCTCCAGCAGAAAGTTATTTGCTGAGGAATATGTTAGTGTTTGGGGATATTGATATCACTGGAGGAAGCTATGATGTCTTAGGAAAAATACACCTGATTCTTGGCAAATTTTGATATACCTAACTTAATCAATTCTGTCACAGAGAGCTGGACATGAGATCCACTTGTTCTAACTCAACATTGCAAAACAGAAAGGTAAGTCATTAAACATAAATGGGCTTTTCCAGTGGCCCAAGCAACACAGACAGCTTTCATCACATTAAAATAAATAAGTTTTTAAAATCAATAAATTGAAAACACTCCAATCCTGATGAATTTAAGGAAAATTAATGTAGTCACTTCAATGCTGTCATCCTGGGTCTACCAGCAGCCAGGAGCTATGGCCACACTATCTATGTTCCTCCTTGACCCTGTATTCTCCTTTATGTGCTAATTCTGTTAGGCACTTGCACTCAGATGTTATCATTTATTACCGAAATGCTGATCATTTTTGTTTAATGTAGTGTCTGTCTGAAATAAGTAGATGGAATGAGAAATCACAGGGGTAGCAGAAGGGAGGAAAGAGAAAAGTAGAGAAGGCATGAAAAGAGTGATGAACAAAAGCAGATAACAACAGAAAAAGCTGTAGAATCACTAGTCTCCATTTAGGGCATGAAATTCTATAATCTGTGTTCTTCAAGCAACCAGGCTGAAGAACCATGAAGATCTTTCCTAGCACTGAGATCAGTTCTACAATTGAAAAACAGCAAAATGCCATATTTTACCTTTTTTTATTATCTTTTTATTCCCCCAAGGTTTCCATTGACATCAAAAGAGAAAAGGCAATTTGAAATCTTATCCTTAACAATATCCAGGTCTCTAGTTATGAATTAAAAGTATGATCTAGCCTTTTCCATAGAAAGACCTGCAGCTGCCCAGTTAAAAATCAGGCTGGACTTTCTATCTGATTATCTTTTAATGCCTGTGATTAAATGAAGTTACCTATTCTGATTCATAGTTTTCTTATAACATTATATAATGGTCTTCAGTTTTATAAAATCCTTTTTTTTTTCTTTTTTTTCCTCAGACATATTTCAAAACTTTCATCCCCGACTGCCATTAATATAGACATGACCACTGCTGATCTAAGTGGCAAAGGAATTTAGTAGGAAACAGTACTGAAATAAGAAATGTTTGAAATACAAAAATTCAGGGTAAATTTAAAATTGCAAGAAATTTTAATGGAGATTGTTGTAATTTAAACCCAGATGGCAACCCAATCTCGCAGTTTCTTGCTCACTGTCTGCAGTGGGGAGAGAGGAGAGAATCAGCAAAGTAAAAGAAAACTCATGGGTTGAGATAGAGAGATGCACAAGCAAAGCTAAACAAGGGATCATTCTCCAATTCCCACCAGAATTCAGGCATTTAGCCTTCCTCACAAAAACAGGTTTCCATCACATGTACTGGTAATCTGGGAAGACAAACACCATCAATCTGAACGTCTACCTCTCCTTCCTGCTTCTTACCCTGACTTGATAAGTTTTGCATTATGCCATATGGTGTGAAATGTTCCTTCCTTCAGTCAGGGTCAGCTGTCCCAGCTGTGTCCTTTCCTGGCTACTTTTGCACCCGCAGCTCCCTTGCTGGAGGGATGGGGTGAGGAGCAGCAAGGGCCTTGACACTGCTCACATGAACATGCCTGTGATAGCAACACTGTTTTCAACACAAATCCAAAGCACAGCCCCATACCAGATAAAGAAAATTAACTCTATCCCAGCCAACACCCAAAGGACTCAGGCTCAGGTATAATCTGTTGTGTGAATGATGAGGTCTACTGGAAAAATTGTTGTTTGGACTCTATCTAGACTGTCCGAGTGTTCCTTATTGCTCCTAATTGCCGAATTTCTAAATTGCTTTGTCCAATAAACTGTATTATACTCTGGTATTTTATTCTGGTGCATAAGCTGTCAGACATATCCATTCCCACTGCTTTTGTCAGTGTCATCACAGAGCAATCTATCAAATAACCAGCAAGAAACATTTCTACCGAGACAATACATTCTGAAACAAACATCATCTTACAGAAATTGGAAAAGAAAATGTTTTCCAAATACGATAAATAGAACTGTGAGTTAAATAGCCTCAAAAAAATACTTGATCTTGGAAATGAAGGTCCAGAAAAGCTGCAAGGGAAAGAAAAGATTGATCAATAGATGATTACAATGGCAGATATGCAGAATCAACATCTTGAAATTGATTTTGCTACTCTTGAGAATTTATGACATGAGCTAAAATTTCCAGCTTGGTGGAAGACAGGACTTTTTAGTGTTGCAGCATGTTTTCATCCCATAACTTTATTGCTTTGAGTGCCCTGTTTTATCACCCAATCAGCTGAACAGAGAATTTATCATTCTTTCAATGCACTTTCAAAACACTATTTCATGATCCTAACACAATCATTGAGTTAAGAATGGCTTGTATTTCTAAATGTCCAGCTGAAAATAGCTGGCACTCTAAGTAAATAGGAATTAAGGGCTCTTCAATCAGAGGAGCAGCCTTGACTGCCACTAACTGAAATAACCTTTCGTTATGTAAGACTCTACAATAAGCCTTGGTAACAATGAGGTTCAATTGCATGAAAATAACAAACTTCCAGTACAGAAGATGATACAATTAGTGATACCAGAATAACTTTGTATTCAGAAAATAATGCCAAGTGACCTCCCTGCCAGAAAATGGGCTCATGTCAGAAAATGGGCAGGTGTTTCATAAGAGAAGCTTCAGACATGACTTTATGCAGAAAAAAGTACACTGGTGTTATTTCTTGTTTGACCATTGGAAGACACTATCTTTGAACTTTGGTCATGATGGTTTCTTATTCTGTAGTATTCTTATATAAATAAGCAGGCTTATTCCCTGAGCAATTCACTAAGTACACACAACAGAATGCAAGCTGATGCACGCTGCATCTTCTTTGCCTCATTCATTCACCTCTGTTTTCTTTTATATCAAAGGCAGAAGGTGAGAAGAAAAATATATGTTATTGTCACTTGCATTATAAATGAGCCTTGTACCAGGTAAATTTTCATTCTTTATTTTGCAATGCCTAATTCTGTTAGGAGAAAAGCAGACATGCTAAATACTAATTCATTCCATTATGCAATGATCAGGTCCAGATTAGGTTGTTAGTTGCTAAAATATGTTGAACATTTTTTCTGAATTGTAATTTAAATTTAAAAGAAACATGCTGCTTTAGTGTCATGCACCATAATATCTAGGACAAACTCAAAAATAATAAGAAAAAATCACTAGAAATGGCATTTTTTCAAGTGAGTTTGAACACATATACGAAAGAACCAGCCTTTAGCACTACTTCTGGGAATATATTTTGTGATTAACTGAAAAAAATTGGTTTCTAGAGGAAAAGAAAGGGTAGGGCAACAAACAACCTAATATAAATACAAAAAATACAATTTCTTAGGGCAAATATTTATAATTTTCTTATTCCATTCAGAAGCTGTGAAAATCCACCAATTTATTTACTTTATTTATTGGAGCAATCTTATAAAGATGACTAGTTTTCTCAACAAAAGTAAGCTGTTTCAGTCTCTTGCAGTCTCTTCTGAAGCATGAAAATACCTGGTGACTACAATTATTTTTGTAACTTCTAGGCATAAAGTGTTTGTTTAGCGTATGTCATATGATATGTTCTCCTTTTTTTCTGTCTTTGAACCATGTTGAGAAAGCAGCTTGATGACAATCTGTGGGAACTTCTCTGGGTTGCTTGTCTCTTTCTAAGCAAAGCTTCAGAAGTGTTTAAGAATATCTCAACAAAATATACTGAGTCACATCAAAAAATATACTCAAAATTTTTGTAATGCCTACTCAGCATTTTGCAAATTTATAGCTTCTGGTATCATGGAATGGATTAGGATTCAACGTCAGAAATTACTTTTGTTTTGAATCTGCTTCCCAGATAAATTCACTTTTTTCCATCCTCAGGAAGTTTGGATTGCTACCTCTACAAAGACAGTCTGCAGTGCCCTTGTAATGACATTGGGCCTCAGCAATGGGAGGCCACCAGGCCCCATGCCACAGTCATATGTAATTCCCTTTCCCTCTGTTCCTGAAAAAGCCCTGCTTGTTGCCCTGAAAATCCCTCACCATATTTTCCTAACCCCACCCATGCACACTTGATCAGACAATTTGTCCTGAGTGACCTGTCCCTGGTTCTTTCTATTGAATGCTTCCAATGTTTGACTTTAACATTTTATCCCTGGGGCATTACTGCAGTCACTGTTGGAGCCATCCTTGGATAGCAGAGGCTCTGTCTCGGGGCACCTCGCACTGCTTACATTAAACGCAGGGGAAGTTTCTGGCAGCTTCTCACACCAGCCACTCTTTTTAGTCCCCCTCCTACCAAAACCTTGCTGCAGTAATCCAGTACACATGGTTTCAGCACAAATTCAATACAAGTCCTAATGTTAATCAGTAGTACATTAACTAGTGCTTATACATTTTCCTTTGGCCCTATTTTGAAGGAAGATATCCATCTTTTCTGCTGTCTTGAATTTAACTGCCTGCGATTTTGTCCCTTGAAGCAGAAACCTGTGTTGTTTAAGGCCATTAGCCAGAAAAATTGTGCAATCACTCTGTTAGCAAATAATTTTAAATCTAATTTAAACAAAAGAGCAATCATATATGCGTTGTATTAACAATGAATAATTACTTTCCACAAATATATTTAAAGAACTAATGGCATAAATTCATTTGAATTTGCATTTCAGAAAATGAAACCCACTAGAAAGAAAATAACATAAGTAGTAGTGCCAGGTTTATATTTTCATTTAATGTAGGAAAAAAAAATCTGGAGCCCTGCTTTAAAAAAGTGCTGATATGGGATATATGCAGTAATATTTTAGACCTCTGCAATGTGGTCACATTTGGCTCCATGCACAAAGTGGAAGGAAAGAGGCATTCCCTCTGTGTAGTTCATTTGATCACATTTAGGCACGCTAAAACATCTGCATCTCTTCCCCAACTGTACAGAACACCTCTGTCACCTCTTAACCTTGTAGATTTGCACACCAGGTATGAAGAATCAGTACTCAGGTATTGAACTACCAATAAATACACCTGTAGCATCCTACAAGAACACCTTTCTACATGTCTCAAACTTGCCAGGGGCAATGCTGATGCTTCCAATAAAGGCACTATCCCCTTATACTGCCCCTGCTGACACAGGGGCCCTTGGGTGGAAAAATCTCAACTGAAACACCCCAAGATACTTATTCAGAGCTGTGACTTTGTGCTTACTGTGACTCTTACTTGTATAGAGGTGAGGGAAAGAGCTGGCAGAGAAATCCCAATTCTACTCTCAGTTTTGTAGACACCAGCTGTGAGAAGGGGTCTGAGCCTGCTGAGCCGGAGGGACGTCCTGGGAAAAATGAACAGCTGATCACAGTCTTGCTGCCTGTCTGCAAGTCAGGAGGGGTCCTGAGCCCTCTGACAGCTATCAGACAACCTTCAGCTGTCATTTCCTCAGAAATACTTCACACCAATGTTCACTTGTAACACCCCAAGAGCAGCAGTGGTGTTTCAAAGAAAATCTGCAAGCTTAGACCCTGCTGCAGCTGATGTTAACCCAGACTCCTCTGGGTCAAGGTCAATCCAGCCACTGAGCCTCTTTGACTGTTGTGTGATATAGCAATATCTATAGGCAGTTGATTTCTCTGGTGTCACAGCAATGTACACATCTGCTTCCTTTTGCAGCATTAGAACTTCCTTTATTTCTTTTGCCAAAGTGTGTTCTGCCTTGTCAGAAGATGCTTTGATTTATAATCACCTTCCTGCTGCTGCCTGGGTGAATATATTGGGTGAATATATCCTTGATAAATCCAGTAGTTGTCATTGGGATTCCTATTGTGTGAGGAAGGAAAGGGACAGGAAAATAGGAATGGTCCATGCAATGTCCAGGATAGTCCAAAAGTATTAGGGGTTATGGTTATTATCTGATGCTACTGTTCATCTGAATATGACCTGGAGTATTATTTTTTGTTACTAAGGAAAAAAAAGAACAAGAAAAGAAAGAAAGTCATGGCTGTTCTGAAACTAACTGCATGCTCTTTCATATTTCCTTAATGTGTCTTTAGAGTGGTTGCAATAGTAGTTAGGAGGAATATTTTTGTCTTTATTTTTCATGGTACTGAATCATGTAGTCTATGTCCTCTCATAATTTAGATAGGTATTTTCTTATTTTAAATGAATCTACTTTAAATTTGTGAAGTAATTGGTACTTATTTTTCATTCACAAACCCAAATATATTTTATTTAGATTTTTGAGGAGTTTTATTTGATGAATCTACAAATAAAATTGTTCTTAAGGAATCTAATAAGATTTTTGGAAAGTGAAGAAAATATTCCCCAAATACTTGTAAACCAAACTTGTAAATCATTTTGCAGTGCAGATACCAATGGCAGTCTTCATTATATTTCCTGGAGATTATTACATCTGTGGTAGTCCCATTAGGTTATATTTATCATGTCTCGAGAAAACTTGGCTCTTTGGGGGAATTTTTCTGACCTATTGTAAACATGCATATCCAATGATTAGATGAATCACACTGTAAAATTTTATGCATTAGTCATCAACTCATTACATAAGACAATTCCACCTTATTTCTGTGGATTTGTAAACTCTATTTTATCCTCTTGTCCAGGTTCAATTATAGCTTAGAATATCAGCACAAGAATTATTTACCTCTCTATGAGGATTTGTTCTTTCTCTGTGTCTTCTTCATTAATCCAGCTCACAAGAACAGGCACCTGTCTTGCCAGGCACAGCATGAATATCTCTGGACTTCTAGAACTAAACAATATTTTCCCTTGTTCCTTTTAGTGTAGTGGCACTCAGAGCTGGCTGAGACAGAATTCAGATGTCTTCCATCGGAAGCCTTCAGGATTTAAACTCCTTCCTTCTTGTTTTAAATTATTTTAGTATACACAGTATCAAAGTTTTATATAGGAAATTTGGAATACTATTCTTTCTTTCAGGCTTGCCAAAAAAAGCTTAAACATAAAACAGGTGGTCAGAGGGATAAGTTCATGTTTAATCAGGATAAGTTCTTGTTGTAATGGCATATCCCTGAAAATGTTCGAGGCAAGGTTGGATGGAACCCTAAGATACTTGTTCTAGAGGGTGTCATCCCTGCCCATGGCAGGGGGTTGGAACTAGATCATCTTTAATGTCCCTTCCAACCCAAACCAGCCTATGACTCTGTTCTGTGAATATTTTTATGCCTTCTTTCCATATTTTTTTCCTTCTGTTTTTCTCTATCGCCATTGACAACTGGAATAGAGATTTACCTGTCTGCCTTAGATCCAGATCCTGTGTCTGATGCTGAGGTGTCTTGACAGTCTGCTTAGGAAGTGAAGGAGCAGAGCAGCTGAGTGAGACTGTTGGTGCTGGTCTTCAGGTCTCATTTCCCACACACACAGGCTAAGCTGGCAGATGTATTTCTTAGAGGAATACTAATGTTAACAGAGAATAATTTAGGTTTCAATTTAAGCCATCTTGAGCTTTCCATACATTTGCTGGGGAGAATTACTTTTGCAAATCCTCCGAGTGGATTTATAACCAAATGAGTGTTTGGTTTCACATTACTGCATGCTGAGAGGGAAGCCTGTCATGGGAACAAATATCTGCCCTAAATTTTCACATCCTTCAACTTAAAAAGGTGGGAAGCTTAAACATTAGCTCCTGTGTTCTCAAAGAAAGAAGGAATGGAAAAAATGTTGTGTGGACTGATGTAACTTAAAACACTGCAATGCATATGTATTGTCCAGAGCAGTTGTGGATGTCCCATCCCTGGAAGTGTTCAAGGCCAATTTGGTGGGGCTCTGAGTAACCCGGTGAAGTGGAACATGTTCCAGCCCATGGCAAGGATTTGGAAATAAATGATCTTTAAGGTCCTCTCCAACCCAAACCATTCTATGATTCTACAGTACTATGGTGAAGGAGAGATAAGTATGTAATATTTCTTTTTCTGTATTATAGGCACAGTGAAAGCCTGAATAATTATACATGGAACTAGACATGAAAAACACTGTATAAGCTCTTGACATTAAGTACTAAAATGAACTGACAGGCTGCAGCTGAGCTCTGTATCTCATATTGTGCTTGTCTAAGGGAGAGCTACAGCAGAGCCTCCAAAATAAGAATGGCATTCGACATCCCATCGCTTTACAAATGAAGGCCTGAAAGAGTCTCCTGTTTAGACCTTTCTGTGGGCAGAAAGATAGCAGAGGACATGAGATGATGTTACCTTGGAAGTCCTCAGCCCTCAGAATTTCCTACCAGGAGTCATAACAAACATTCTGTGATGTTTTCAGGTACTTTGTCTGAAGTCCAGTAAGGATGTACTCTATTTTGTCACTGTCCAGCAAGCTGGTTTCAGTGTTCCCACCTGAAACTGAACAGTAAGATACTTTTTAAAAAAGAGTAAACAGGCAACTGAAACTACACATGTTATATACATATTTCCTGGAAGGCAGCTAAATATATAAAGGCAAAGATTGATCAAAACATTCTTTTTCATGGAACCTCTGAAGTTATCTCAATTTTAATCTTTTTTTGACAGAAAGTGTACAAACTGTCTTTTTAAAACTAAGCAAGGGAATTTCCTTATAATATCTTTGTTTGGAATTCTTTCCCTTTTCCTATCATACTGAAGGTTTTCCTTACTTTCTGATCTCAGCAGGAAAAGAATTGGCCACAGGAAAGAGCTGAAAGCTTTAGTGTATTCACATTGCAAAGGTAAATCAGGGCTGCTCTCTGGAAGACATCTTTTTCTCCAGACCAAAATCATCATAGTCTCCACAAGACAGAATTTTTTTTAAACATTAAATTTAACTTTGATTCATCATACCATAAATTATACTCAAATTTGAAGGGGAAATTTGTGATCAGTCCTATCTACTTAGTCTGCATAAAAGTTGGTTTTTTGCAAAAATCCCTCACACCATTAAAGGATCAGATCTTTTTATTTCAGGATTAGAGTGTGCCTGTATTCAATAATATATGGCTTTATTCACAGGTTTTCTCTTGCCAGCAAACCTTGTATGCTACACATGCTGTAGCATTATGCATCTTGTTCCATGGACCTCTTAGATCAAATGCAAAATAAAATCTGTCTTTTTCTGTCTATGTTGCTTAACTTCTCTGAACAATAGGGACACAGTGTCTGTTGCAGTGATGCTGGAATCAAGAAGGGTATGATTGATTATGAAAATAAGAACCAATTTTTTATGTAATGCCTTAAGAGCTCTTGCTGTTAAGGCTGGAATATTTGTGTCCTTGCATAATAAACCTGAAAGTTATATGGCTTAGGAAATGGTTATCACCTCATAAACAGGAAGCACCCTCAAGGTATCATCTACTATAGGCAATGTGATCACAAAAATCTGTGTTCCAGCTTTGCAGCAGTACTACATCAGTTCTTTTATGGCATCATTATGTTAAATGTTTTAAATGCAGGAATATTTCAGAATAATAGCAAACTATTTTCTGTTTCACTGCAGTTTCATTCAGGTCCATTAACATGTGAACATGAAATAGAAACAGAGATTAAATGACTTGTCTAAGGTCACAGTGATCTACTGGATTAGATGTGGGAACAGTGACAGAAAACACCTGACATCTGATATTGGTTTTGATTTGCTGTAGGACCTCATACACATCACCTGTACGAGGTCACTTATGGGAGTTATTAGAGCAAATGTGAACATGTATATCTAAGCTGCTTGTTACATATATTGTAAATATTCAACACTGAAAGTAGAGAGGAGAAGTAAAATGTGATAGCCCATTTTCACCCAAAGCAATAAACATCAGTATAAGTTGCCAAGATATTGCTAATCTAAGTCTAATGTTTACACATTACATAATGTTTACACCTTAAATTCATACTTAGTTTTCTTCTTGTCATTGTGTGTAAACGTACAGATCTGTATCATGAATATGTAATATAACAGATTTTGCAACCTAGGACAGCTTCAGTAGTGAACCACACTGCTGTTTTAATGCAAATGTTCTTGAAGCACTGGAAGGGGCAGAGCATCTCTGCGCCTTTAACCTGTCAGCATAACTGCGTTGCTGTCCCCAGTGAACGGGGATGCGACAGAGGCTTGGTGCACACAGTGCTACTGAAGGACACTAATGGCAAGACAGAGTAGGATTTCACCAGCTGCACAACACAGAGCAGCTCTGTGGCCTCTGCACTTCTTAGAACTGGAGAATGGCAGAAGGGCTTGGTTTGGAATAGACTTCAAAGACCATGTAGTTCCAATTGCCCTGCCATGGGTAGGGACAACTTCCACTAGTCCAGGCTGCTCCAACCCTCTTCTAACAAGGCCTCAAACACTTTCAGGGATGGGGCAGCCACAGCTTCTATGGGCATCCTGTGCCAGAGTCTCACCACTCTCACAGGAAAGAATTTCTTCCTAATGTCTAATGTAAACCTATTCTCCTTCAGCTTACAGCCATTCCTTGTGTTATCACCACATTTCCTTGTGAAAAGCCCCTCTCAAGCTATCATTTAGGTCCCCTTTAGGTACTGGCAGTCTGCTCGGAGGTCTCCCTAAAGCCTTCTCTTTCCAGCCTGAACAAACTGCAGTGCTAGTGACATGTTAACATGCAACAGACATGCTGCAACAGGAGCAAGTACCTCTCGTTATTTCCCTGCAAGCAGTAAGACAGCAGGAAGGGAATTTATTTTCCCCAAGCCATCATTTTGTCCTGAATCTTTTCCCCAGGTTTTTCTTTCTGAAGGAACTAAGTCTCAGATCGACTCTTTACAGTGTTTCTGTCTTCTAGATGACACAGATTGCAGAGTTAAACAATAGTATTTTGCTGCTGTACTTATAGCTGCTCGAGAGTAAAAAAAAAAAAAAATTAAAAAAAAAAATGGGCTTGTGTCAGGGCACTGGGGTGGAAAGGAAGAGAGTTCTCACTCAGAGCTCAGAGGTAAACATACTTGCTGCTCAGCTTTGCCTGTCAGCATGCTCACATTCTGAAAAATATCAATTTCTCTATTCAGATATCTGCAAATGTGAGTGCCACATGCGGGTCTCTTGCTCTTCAGACTTCAAAAACTGATTTCGTAGGTCTTTTCTATATATTTGAGGTCATCCATACTGAGAATAAGAACTGATAATCACCTGTCATATAAAAAAAAAAAGAAGAACAAAAACGACAGAAAAAATCTGCTGAAAAATACCAGAAGCATGAGTAATTTGAGTGACAAAGGCTATTGTTTTCTATTTGCTGAATTTATTCAACTTTACAAATTATTTTCAGAGGGGTATGCAACTAATGAAGAAGGGAAAGGGAAAGGAAAAGGAAAAGTTGGACAAAGAAGGAAAGCAAAACTATTTATAGGTTTGTCTCTTTTCAGGAGTTAATTGTATAAAAAAACCAAACAACTTAGTATTAAACTACTCTACAGTTTTGTAGAGTAGATTAAATCATGTGATTTTCCATTCATTTCACTGGTATTTCCCTTTGCACATGTGGTGTGGTGCAAGGATAATATAAAAATTTTTGGGCCAGGTTTTGTCCTTTAACACGAGTCACCCTTTTCCTTGAGTATAGTCATGCGATTGCAGTATGTTAAGCCTTTAAAAAATGCTTACTCCTATGTCATTAAATTTAATGGTCTAGAACTTCTTAACTCCATATTTTTTATATATAGTGACACTGACTTAGTTTCTTAGCTATTTTGTGTTTCCATTCCTGAAACATCTGGTTAAATCCATTCTTCCTTTGTCATACTACTACCGTCTATACACACTCACATCATCTGAGAGGATGTCCAACTATATGTAAATACTATTTTTGTCTTAATTGTCTTCAAATTCCTAGTTCAGGAGATTCATGCTGGGATTTCTGTACAATTTTTTCCCAAGCTTGGCTATTAATATTCCGTTGTAGATCAGCACATGATTTTCCTTTTGAATCACACTACTTCCATTTCATTGAGGACTGTACAAACGTATAAATTGATACTGCTGAGCTTTTTAGATTTAGCCAGCTGCTGGAAAAAAGGTTAATAGGCTTGGTTGCCTGGTGATACTATTCCAGTTCAAGTCTGTCAGATGTCTAATCATGTGTCTCAGCAGATGATATTGCCCATGATATTGCTCATAGCAGCTTTTTCTATCTTCTAAATTTCTATAAAGTTTGTAAAAAGAGTCTGTCCTATCACCAAATGCATGATTTAGAGCTGCGATTTTAAGAATCAGATTAAATCATGTATACATACATATATTTGAATCTATATTATGTAATATAAAATATTAATGTCATATACATAATACATATGTTAATATGGTTATATTTTTGTATGAAATTCTTTTAAGCACAACTTGTATGTTGACTCTCACATTAGATGAATCATTAGACAAAAGTAGGCATATAGGTTGTTTCAGGAATATACTCAGCCAAAAGAAAAAGAAAATAAAGGAAAATGCTTGGGGTTTTCTTGGATTTAGACAGTTTTAAGCTATATGTGGTTAAATTTGCCTTCCAAATGTGCCAGCCAGGTGTTTGCCCACTTGAAAACTACTCCAGCGACTGCAGTAGAGTGGCTGATTTGCTGAAGTGCAATAGTACTCAATTGGTCTCTTCAGTTAAGAGCTCAGTTTCCTTGAATTTTGGGTGGTTTTTTGTTTACATCACTAAAAAATGACCTTTTACAATTGTTTTTAAGTCACCTATCCCAGTGTGTGGGTGGATATAGATGTATGTGATATCTGCCTTGGCCAACACTTCATGGAATATGCGAAGGATGTGCTTATTTGTCTAATGGGTCAAAATTTACATCTGGGGAGAACTCCAAGTTAGTTTTCTCTGTGGATGAGATACCATATGGTCACACGCACACACATTTCTTGTAAGTCAAGTCTGTATTTTAAAAAATGACAAAAATGACAAAAAGCACGTTAATTTTGCAGTTGTGGTGCTCATCTGTGATGGGGAGATGAAGCACATGAACATCATTTTCAAAAGTATACTAGACCACAAATAAAAGCTAAGATAATACTAAAATGTCTGAATACTTGAAAAACATAGGAAAAAAGAACCAACAAAACAAAACCAAGAGCTTTATGAGGTAATAATATATAGGGATTTAAAATTAAGAGGATTCCAGGCAGCACAGTTATCGTCATTGCCTCGAGTTTGCCCCTTAGAGTGTGTATTAATTGCTCCTTCCTATCAAACTTCACAGCATTCAAATCGGATCAAAGCTGGGTTTCATTTAGTTGGAAGCATTCATAGTAATTATTATTCCAAGGTAATTTGGTTTTATAAGGTGGCTGCTTAAACTTTCTACCTTTCAAGTGAAAATCCTTGCCAATTACACTGATAGGTAGATCAGCTCTGATTTACTTAATCAGTTTGGTTTTTTCTTTGTATTTATCTCCTGCAGCTTATAGTTCTAGGCTATTAATCCATGTTAAGGATGTGTTGTGAAAAAGGGAGATTTCCTCAAACCCCTAGTCCTTGATAGTCTGTCAGCCCACAGGAAGGATGAGACCCTTGTGTGCCATCAACCCATCAGCATCCCGTTATGGGGACCCTTAACTGAACAGTCCTCTGGATCAGAGGTGGCTTGACAGACTCATTCAGGGACACAGAACAACAGCATAAAGGGGGACCTCTCAGTGGCTCTCCCCACTTTGTGACCCCTCTGTGGTCTCACCACTTTTTTCGAGTATGTTACCTGCTACCAGCAATGGCTAGCACCTGTGCAGGACACACACCAACAGTTTATGGAATAATGCTCTTTATTAATATAAAAGAAGGTTCAAGAATTGTCAGTGATAATATGTCACTGCAAAAAGATATTCAAAGCAATGCACAGACAAGCTCTAATCCCCAGTGAAATTATTCACTACCGGCAGAGTGTGGTTCTTATCCAATAGGTGTCCCCAGGGGAGAAGCTGGGTTCAGCCTGTTGTTTGATCGCTGAAATTTTGATGAAGTCTTTCCTAAGTTCTCCCCATTCCTAGCTTACTTTAACATTTCTTTATGTTTAGGTGGAGCTTGAGTGACTCAGTCATTTTGTTACTGATATTCACAAAAGGCTGAATGTGCATTTTCAAGTTCTCCATGTTTGGGCACATTTCTTCCTTGTGATTTCTTTTTCTGTGGAGTGTGACAAGAAAAGGCACAAGCACGTTGGGCTTGGAGGATCTATAGGAATAAAAAAACTATATTCCTTAAAGTAAAAGAGGATTTTTTTTGTTTCCTCCCTCCCCTAGCTATTTATAGGAAAGTGTAAATGAAAGATGAGATAAATTCTTTGTGAATTTCACCAGTCATCCCACCAAAAAAAACCACAAAAAAAAAAAAAAAAAAAAGACCAAAAAAAAAAAAAGGTAGACAAATACCTGGAAAAAACCTCTTTTTTTTCCTTTGGCAGCTTGGCAGTGTGGGCTAGTTTTTAAATCTCTGCTGGAGCCTTTTAGACGAATTACCTTATCTCTAATGGCAGCTGTCACTTTGTCTAAATCTACGCTTAGCGCTTTGTATTTTCTGCTTTCTCATTTGTGCTGTTATTACCATTATACATCCCTTAAGGGCTACAGGCATAGAAAATAATATAACATAGCAACGTAACAGGACATAACAGAACATAGCATGACATGACAAAACATAAGGAAGAAGAAAAATTGGATAGGAACCGAAAGAGTCGTTAAATCTTTACGGAAGTTTTTCAGTGAAGTATATGGTTTGGAAACAGATAATTGCAGCAGCATACCCACATGACAGGGTTAGATTGTGTTATTTCTGTAAAATTCCACTCTTCCCAATAATCAGTAGGTTTTTGAAACTGTGTGAAGAATATAGTACCTGGATAGCAGCATTACCAAACAGATACAAAAGGCCAGACTAGGGCTTCTTTATTTTTCTACATTTTTCTTTCCTTTTCTGTGCATTGTAGTCTGTACAGACTTGGGCAATTTAAATTGATTTTCCTGACAGCTTTTTCTGTAGGTTTTCATTGTTGAAATCATGATAAGCTTTGCTCCTAGCACCAGTGGAAAAGAAAATTAAATATACGCATTTGTAGGTTGAGAACTCTCATAGGTGTCTATACCCTCAATCTCTAACATCAGTAACGTGCTGGAGACATTGCAACAATAGAATGTACAACATGAGAGGAAATCCTATGAAAATCTGAAGACAGGCACTAGGTGTGTGGGTTTGGTTTTGTTTATTTTTAATGTGTTTATTTAACACTCAATATAATGTGACATGAACTCATGAGAGTTTCTTTTTTTATGTCAGTACTGTTGTGTACATACCCCCCCTAAATCAGGACAACTACCCTCAAAAAAGGAGGAACAGTTTTTAATTGCATTGTTTCCTAACCAAAAAGAGGCAAAGGTGTACTGAAGTGAGCTTCTAACTTGCTGTCATGGATCCAATTCCACTTAAATCAGTGCTGAAACTCCCACTGAGTTGAGTCATACAGGATCATGCCAAAAGTCCTCTGTCATCCTAGATTAGAGAGCACACAACTTCAGTGAAACCAGCTTTGAGTCCTGGGAGAGCTGGCACTAACTACATAACAGTGAATTTTAAGTATTTTACAGATGATTAGCTCTGTGGTTTTGTGTTCAGCAAAGTCAAAGTAAGGCTGTGCAAAGAGCAAACTGGAAAAAGGAGGAGGATTCTACACTCAACACCCCCAAGGATATTATCTTCAGTGGCACTAACATGGCCTGATTAACATTATGACAGAAGTTGTTAAATCGGATTGGGAAAGTCGTCTGTATGGCATATCTTGTTCCTTCTCATACTGCCTTCTGATTTTTACTCTTTTCCCTGTATTATATCATACAAGTAGATTAGATAAAGAGAAATGGCTTTGAGCTTTGCCAGAAACTGGAAACCACTAATTAGCAGCTACTTAGAGTTGAAAAGTTGTACCATTTAATTAATGATATTCATGGCATCATGGAATTAATGAAAATAACCACTTTTTCCTCATTTTTCTGCACACATAAATTTTCTGTGTTTTTCTGAGTCAAGAAAATTTTACACTGAGAAATATATTATTTTGCCCTTTTGTGTTCAAACTGGAAAATTGTGAGATAAATTTGGGGTTTGGCCAATTATTTCAGTTTTAAAGTATTTTTTCCCAAATTTTTACAATGGATAAATATTTCATGCAATATATAAAGTGTTTTAGCATAAAGACCAGTGGTAAAAAATGCACAATAAAACACATTGTAGCTCTCTGCCAGTGCAGCTTGCTGTTGAGTATGGGAATAGCACTACATGGTGCCAAAACATAGTGTTTGTCACACTGAAGACCATAGATCTGTTTCTGACCAAGAGATGAAGCATCTGTCAGGCTTCACGCTGGGATAATTCCTGCAACTTGCAGTCCAATTCAGTATTTTTTTGGTTTCCAGTAGCACTTTTGACCACTGCAATTACAAAATCAAGACCAAATAAAGCCTAGTGCAGCTGTTCCATATCCTTATATTGTGTTTCTTTGGTGTAGATTCAACTGTGAGCAAATGTGTCAATGGCTTGAAGATAAATTTAAACCTTTCTGAGATAAACAAAGTGAAACAAAACAAAACAACTTCATTTTCTGTAAAGGAGTAATTTTTGAGAAAGATTTATGCGATACAAAAGAAAACTACAGGCCTGCAGTAAGGTAACCCTGCAGTAAGTTTAAAGAGTTTTTTTCCCATTGTTCACAATTTTTTATTTTCCATTTACAGAGAGGTACAATCTGTTTTCTAATAGAATTATTTTCATAATTCTTTATGGAAATAGAACTTAAAGTGCATGAAAGGGAGTTTCATTTCATGAATATCTTTGAGAACATATGAACTAGTAACATCTGCAACATATTCAGAAACTCTGTCAGTATCTAATATCCAAGAATTCACATAGCTTCTTGCCCGGACCTTGTATCTAAGAAATAGAGTAAAAGGAGTAAAAAATTATTTCCCAAGACCTTTCCTTCCTTTTATCTGGATAGCAATTATATTGACATTTTATCATTTACACATTATGGTTTTGATGATTGGCCTTTTTTTTCTTGATTCAGAGAAAAGAGGTGAACAGATTGTACATTGGGATTTGTTTAACTTCTGCATGGTTGCTTCTGCTGATGTTAAAGTTTAATAAGTTTGTTTCTTGCAGTATCTAAGGTTAGCTAGACCTTCACTGGCTTTATGAAAATGAACCAAATGTCTCCTTGGATGCATGGGCAAACATATCAGAAGGACACATATAAGGCAAAGTGACTCCCAGTCTTCTGCCAGATGCAACCCCACCATCATTGACAAGATGAACTAGTGCTACAACAAGATTGATTCATAAGCAAAGAGTATTTGGGTGTATCTAAGTGAGAGATTAATGTGACAAGCAAAGGATAATTCCAAAAAATAATAGTTTATTTTGGCTGAAGAAACAGGCTTGCAATGAATTAATGTCTTGGAAATGTTTCGGGATACAGATGCTGCTCTCTCATATAGCAATATATATGATTGAGACATCTGTCAGGTTACAAAATTACTTCCTTCTACTGGATGCTAGCCTGACCTAAGCTATAAATACTGCAATTTCCAGCCACGTGAACTTGAGCAATACTGGATTTAAGCATGAAGTACCTACAGAATCTAGTAAAAAACCTTGAAGAACCTACTTCTAGTACAAAATTTCCAGCCAGCCAAAGCTCTAGGAAGAAGACTAGGATTAAAAAGTCTGAGTATCCAACACATAAAATTTTTTTTTCATTTACACATAGACACATTTTTAATATAAATATGATAGTACTATAGTGGGAGAGTTAAGGAGGAAGTAAAAATGTGAGTGGTATTTCTTTGGCCTGCATTCAAGCAGGCATAAGGGTATAAATAATTAAAAAAATAAAAGATTTATATCACTCCACTGTACAAACAGAAGAGAAATGACAGCTGCCTCATTACAATCCCTTAGCAGGCAGATAGGACATATTACTGAATAAAAGACCTGATAAGAAATATAAATCTACCTACATGTAAAAGAAAGAACAATCACAACAAATTTTGTTCCAACCCAAGAATTTCCTTGTAAAAGACATTTCCACATGATTGTTTCAAAAATTTCTAATAGATGCCACTTGTCATCTGGAGAATAGCAGAAATACCTTAAAAATCTTGCAAATTTTTATCATGTTATTACCCTAACACTTTTACTCCTGTCTTTAATACTTCTGCTTGGAAGGATTGTCCAACCTAGCATATTCAACCACACCAATGATTTAAAAGAGCAGTTACGCCTTTAAGCTCTACTAGTTAAGCTGTAGCTCTTCACCAAACAAAATGGCTCACACATAAATAATGCAACACAGACTTGGGGAAAAAAATATCTCAAGTGACCAAATCAAATTACAGTAAAGCTACCCATGTCAGGTGTTACTTTTGATAACTACACAGCCAAAGTTTTTCTTTGGAAATAATTATAGAGCAATTGAAAATATTCACACACTATCGTATATATATATTATATATATTATATATTGTATATAAACACACTATTGTAACAGGATTGATTTTAATGTCGTTTAAATAGAGTTGTTTTTTTTTTCTCTTCCAGCAATTTTCTAAGTATAAATGAGTTGCATTTCCAGGACTCTTTTCCCTGTAGGAATTTTTTCCCTTCACAGAATTTTAGGTTGTGGTAGTTTCTTCAGTAAGCTTCAAAATTCTGCCTCTCTGTATGTAATTAGTTAATATTTCTAAAGAGCTTTAAGAGATAAAAGGCTATATAAATGCTAAGTGTTGCCATTTCTTTTTGCAGAGGTAAATCTGATTCTGTCTTATAATGATGAGGCCATAGCTCATCATCTTGGCTGATTATAGAACTTACGAGAACAGATTGCCCATAACCATTGCACACCCCTCTTTCCCATTTTGAAAATTATATTGCTCACAGCTTGACTCCTTAAAAGGTAGAATTATAATAGTTTTAATGTGTTTGAAATAGAATATCAACTAAGACTGGTTGCTCTGAAGAATTCCACTCAGGTTTATTGTCGAACCAGTCAAAGTAGCTTCAAAACAAAAAAGAAAAAAAAAAAAAACAAAAACAAAAACAACAACAAAAAAAAAAACCAAACAAAAAAACCCCAACAAAATTATGGACAAGATGTTCTTGGAGGTTTTTGGTTTGGTATATTATGTTTTTGGGGGCTTTTGAGTTATTTTGTATTAATCCCTTGAAAGGTACATTACAAGAGCTGAATTACGCTTCCTATTTCAGCCTGTCTGCATCTGCTATGTGGATTAATAAGGTATTCATTTCCATAGATGTTCTTCTGGCATCATTCTCAGCCTTTCTTTTCAAGCACAGAAGAAAATAGTTTCTTTCTCACATATCAAGTATTATTTGTAGCAATAATGGTGAAAGAAATAGCAGGAAGAGAGTAAAAGAAGAGACTATCTCAACTGTTTAAGAAATAGCAAAGTGGATCTGGAAAGATTTTATTGAAAATGTCAATTTTATCTCCAGTTTATCTCCTCCCAACTTATTTAAATATCTTGACTAAAAACATTTCTGCTTGAGCTACTATGAGATTGGAAGTTCATTATGCATGCCTCCTTTTAGCTGTTATTTACTGGACATGATTATGTTAGCATGACTTATTGAAAAGCAATTGCAAATATAAAGGGAAGGAACTGACTATGAGCAGATGAGGAAGAATTTTTTTATAATTATGAGATGAACTTCAACTTTTGAAAACCTGAAAAAAAAAAAGTAAAATCTATTCCTCTTGCACTATGTTTCTCTTCTCACAAGTGACGTTTCATGATATGATTCTTTTGTGCTGTATTATAATACCAAATAAAGGACTGATTTTTGGTTTAGATGAATCTGGATGCCCAAGAAACCAAGTGCAAAAAACACCCAAAGCCAAAACAAAACCAAAAAGCAGTCTTCAAGCTCTCACATTAAAAAAAAGAATTAAAAACAGTACTTCTTGAGCAGTTTGTAAAACATGAATGTAAGAAGATTTCTACTAAATTTTGATTTCAGTGTTCATAATTCCTTTTTGTTATAATCATTCATTACCAGCTGTGAACTGATTCTTAAATAAGTTTCCTTGAGCTATTAGTCATTGATGCCTCATTAGTATTGTAAATACTGCTTTGTAGTATTTACAAATGCCATCCTTGCTTGGCATTCAAGGGTTTAGCCGAGCAGTTTGTTATTTTTTATTTATATTTCCAAGACTGAAGAGAAAAAATGTTAACCAGATGCAATTCTGCCTTCAAAATTTACTGAAAATAGGAGTCATCATGCTTTATAGTTTAAGAGATGCAAAATTAGCTATATTGCTTCAGGATTCCTTGTCTCTTCCTCTGGAGTGAGAGGTACAAGCTAATAAAAATCTATGGGAAATTCATTTAGCAAGATGAACATTAAATTTTAATATTTTTTTTCAGTTCATCATTCACATTTTTAAAAAAGTTGCTCTTTTGTACTTTTATTTTCTCCTAGTGACTCGAGGTGAAGTGAGATCAAGACTTTCAAAAAATCTGAAAAAAAATAATTACAATATTTTGAGCAAAATTTTTTAAAAGAAAATAGATTTTATGGGGTTATTGGTTGGGACCTTTTGTTTATTGGTTGCTTTTTTTATTTTTAAGAGATGTCAGAAACAAAATAACTGCCCAGTTAACTGTAACACTGAGTAGTGCCAAGCTTGGGATGTGGAACTAACATGGCTGAGCCAATTCAGTGACTACAGTGAATCTGTGTAGGGTGGTAAAGGAGCCAAAAATAACAGTAATAATTACAGGCAGGTTTTTTTGATTTCTATTGTAACAAAAATGAAAGGGAAGAAGAAACATTGTGAAGCCAACTTAACATCAGTCATATCATTCCCTAAAAGGTGCTGCATGTTTCCTCCAGCTGAAACTAGTTTTAAAATGGAAGATTAGATTTTCATGTGACTGTGAGACCTGGGTTGTTTCATGATGCCAGCTCTGTAAATTTCCTAGTAAAATCTGCAGGAAATGACAATGCTGTCCAAGACTTCCTAATCCTTTGCATCAGGAAAATCACCACCGCTGTCAGCATGACCAAACCATAAAAAGTCTTAGGCAAATTAAGCCAATACTGTCTATTAGTAAAGAGATCAGTGCTCTCAGTTTGGGGCAAATTGCTGTTATTTTTTATTTCTATTATTATGACACTCTGTCATTATTGATATAAAAAGAACAAGGAACATGTGCAAAAGTAAACCACATGCTGTCTCAGCTAGCCAAGAAAATATTTACCAGATGGGAGATGATGAGACAAGCCATTAGGATGTATCAGCCGTCATGGAACAAATGCCTCAGGGCTTACTTGCTAAACCCATGGTACTGACAACACATGGGATTAAGGTGTCCACCTGTGAAACTCTGTGAAAATATGCCCTGTGCTTCCACAGAAAGTGCAGTCCTGGCTTCAAGGTGACTAGAAGTAATAAGGCGAATAGTTTCTTTTCTAAAACTGTAAGACTTGGAGCATCATTCACTCAAGACCTTACAAGATTTGTGTGAGTAAAAATATTTTTAAAATTATAAGGAAAGCATGGTGAAACAACCTTCCCACCCTCAGTTAGTAGCTGAGAGATTTGATGTTTGTAGCTGAGAGATTTGAGATTACTGATGTTCCCCTTTTTGAAGTTGTGCAGCATCTAACATTTTACAGATGTTGGGACTGTCAGTATCCAGGAGTTCTCTTCAGCAAGGACTGTGAAGAGGAGAGACACTACTCACAGCCTGAAATCATGCAAAGTAGCTCTTTCCCCTAGTCCTTGCAGCTTCATTTTAGCTACCTGACAGGTCATGTTTTTCCTTATTTCTGATGAACCAAAAGACAATTGACCTCTGCCTTGGCACCCTTAATAGGGTAAAATCACCCCTAAATTGATCTAAATCTAATAGACAAAAAGTCACACTTTTATACCCTTTCAGATTTTACCTGAAGTAGAGCAAATAGTACACCCACAATTTTATAGATGTTCCCAGTAACTCCAGTTTAAAATATGCTGTTGTGCTAATCTGGCAGAGTGTAGACATACACTTTACTTCTGTACTGAGATTTTTATAGGACCTAACTGTCCCCCACCCCTGTAAAAAAAAATAAAATCAACAACTGTGAAAATCAGCAAGAAAAATTCACAGAAATGCAGACACTTAAGTAGTAACTGAAGTGTTACAAAATTCTGATATAAAACAACAATGACTAATAAAACAGTAAATTTAGTGTATCATTGAAAGTTGTTGTACATATTATTTGGGATACTCATAGATGTATTGCCCTTCTGGGCAATTCCCACTCTTTAGATTTGTCATCAATTCGGGGATTCTATGATCATCTACGAATGACTTGAATATATAATTTCCTTACTTTTATTGCAGTGTATTTACGAACAATAGCCAAACCCCATTTATTTCCCAGTAGAAATATTTTTAGTAAGAGACTACTTCTGATTGATGAAAGCAGAATGAAAAATAATTTAAATATTTCCGTTTAACCAAGTAATTTTTTTTAGTCTCTTTACTTATTTGAAATAAGCTCTCAGCTAAAATGAGTCCACTGAGGGCTGTGTGGGGCTATAACTGGTAGAATAATATCTGTGTCTGAATCTTTATCTCTTCCTAGGTAGCTGACAAGGATTATCCATTTATCCATTTCCAGATTTTCTCTGAATTCCAAGAAATATACAGTAAAGATGAGAACAAACCTACTGAGAATATAGGCCCGACCACTTATAGGTTAGTGAGCATCACTACATATGTGAGCCTCTAAAAAAGGATCCTAACCACAAATCCTATCTTTCCATAACATCTTTCTTTTACTTCAGTTTACCAGGTGAAATGAATTTTTTTTCTTATTCTAGCTTGCATTAGTCTAAGCTTAATTAATTAGTAATTTAATTCAAAAAGCTTCTCAAACCTAATGAAATATATAGAAAATTTTGTATTTAAAAGTCAGAAAGAAACAATTGTATTCATTATGTTCAGCAAAAGGTTGCTAAGTAAAATTTGGGGGTCACAAGTAAAATTTGAGAGTCATTTAATAATGGGGAGGAGGTTAAGGAGTCTACTATGATGATGCAATTTCACATTAGAGGTATATTATTGCCAGTGGAGGTGCTCCATTGTGAGCTGGGGATAAAGTCCTGTCTTACTGACTGGATGTAGGATTATCATAATTTATTTCTGTGTATGGAATTTCATTTGGTATTTTCTTTGCTTTGCAGTTTACCAGGTAAAAGTAGTATTCCAAGTACTATGCAGCTATTTTAAAAGTTCTGAGAGAAAACTACTTACTGAGAGAGTTCAATATACATAACTCTTCCCCCCTACCCCCTAATTATTTCCATAGAAAATGTAGAGATTCCATCTTAAAAAAACCCTTAATAGTTGAAGAATATAATATGGTACTTAATCTATGAATAGGATTTTTTAAACTTTGGAAAAAAATTAGGGAGCAATTTTAAAAAAATGTTCATAAAATTAGATATATATTTCTGAGCAGTAATTATATTTCATTCTCTGATGCTGCCAAATCAGTCAGTTAAAATAAATTTATCTAGGAAATTGCAAGTAGTGCTTTTCCTAGTAGAAGGCCATAAACCAGGATATTAGTTTGCAGTAGGATACCTGCACTAGGAGCCATCTGAACAACCTACAGAGAGCTGGATCAGAGCTGCTCACTCAGGTTGGTTTTAAAGTCCAAGGAGAGGGACAAGCACTTTGAAAGTATCTCATCCAAAACAGGCAGCCAAAATAGGTGAGATGGACCACATTCTGAAAGTGATTCCTCATTTCCACTGACTACAAGGAACAGGGCAGTGGATTATTTTATCTTCAGCTGTGTGCTTCACAGACTTGCACACTGAGTTAAAGGAATTCCATTCTGATGAGAAAAAGCAATTAATCATGTTCAAGCCAAACAAGCCTTAGTTCATTTGGTGGCCCGGCATCTTTGTTTGTGCTAGCCACTCCCTGTATACCTGTATACATTTCACAGCTTCCCTCCTAGTCTCATCAAAACAGGATTTCAGCAATAAAAAAGAAAAAAAAAATTTAGTTACCTTGTGCATTTCCAAATAATGAATCCCTGTGCATATGTCTACAATTTTTACTCAATATTTTTTCACTCTTTAAGACATTATTTTTGTAGTTCTATTTTTCCATTGGTGAAAGATAATTTGAAAATTAGACTAGACTCAAGTTTGCATATAAAAGAGAAAAGGAAGGTAAGACCCCCTTGTAACTCCTCCCCTGTGAGTAATTTCAGTATCTCCACTGGGTTTGCAAGAAAATGCTATACTGCAGGACTGGAGTATTCATTTGAAATATAAGTAGCAGAAAAATCAGAAGTATTGATATTACAGCCAGAACTAGTATTTGGGAGTCTGCAAAGCCCCTGTAAATCAGGAAAGAGCACACTGTCCAAGGAAGCAAAAGGATTTGGTATCAGGGGAGAAGAAGCTGGAAGAGGAGAAGCTTTTCTGCTGCAGTCTGACTGCATTCATGATAGAAAAATATAGGAGCATATGTCTACCAGGAGTTGCCCATGTGTTGATGTGGAGTTGAGTTGAGCTATAGCAAAGGTGGGAAAATGAATTTTTAAAAAATTGATTTCTGAGTTCTCTGGAATGTTTGAGTGACCCAGGGTACATTGATGGCAAGTAATACATCTATAACCCCAGAGCTCTTCAAGGTAGAGGCATCACTTTGATGAATCATCATTGATCATCTCACAAGATGACTGCACCTGAAGACCTATGATTGCAGTTATCCAAAAAATAACCAGGCTGGATCTAATCAGGAAACCACTGATTATTTAGTCAGAAAGGTTCCCAGAGTGGTTGTGGATGTCCCATCCGTGAAAATGTTCATGGATGAACATTTGGACAGGGCTCCAAGCAACTTGACCCAGTTGAACACGTCCCTGCCTATGGTAGGGTGACTGCACTACACTATCTTTAATGATTTATTTTGTGGGGGAGCTCCTTCAGTGCGGGTTCTTTGGCGAGCAGCTGCAGTTTGAGCTGCAGTTCAAGCTCTGGGGTGCGGGAGCCCATGCCCAAGACAGTGAACAGCCGACCCTTCACGCAACAAAGGGCACCTCTGGCCCATATAGGTGTACACTGCACACTGCACAGTCATAGATACAGCAGGAGCTGAGAGCTCCACACTGTCCTGAGTTAGACTGAGTGGGTAAAAGCCCAGGATTTCCTTTGTTCAGGGTGCCTACTCAGAGGCACCAGCTTGAGCTGTTATTTAGTTGTTGCACCAAGATTAAATTGTAAGGATCTGGACATCTGCAACTCTACTATGGGAAATCTGGGATCAAAAAGGTAAGGAAACCTGCTCTGACTGTGAGTGTGGAGTGTGTAGGCTTAAAGGGGCCTCAGTTCCAGCTCAGGTGGTTCAAGTGTGACTGTCAGAGTGGCTCCTGGATGGTCAGACAGGGGAGTTTCCTGAACACCATCTAACCCAAACCATTCTATGATTCTGTGATCCAGTTTTCATATTTTTTTCCCCCCTCTGGCTTGTTTCTGCTTCAAAGCTCATAATTCAAATATGATTCTTAAGTTAGAAACCGACTTTGAGTCCAAGTTACAGTAAAATGCAATTTCAAACCTTGGACTCACATTTTCTCAAGAGAAAAAGACCACAACACTAATTCTAAACTGAAAATCAAACTGTATCACTTTCTTGCAGTATAACTCACTTTCTTAAAACTGTTCAGCTATATTTTTTTTGAAAAAGGATGGTGAGCACATATATAATTCAAACAGGATTTTTACATATAACTTTCCTGGCCATGCCTTAGTAGGCTTTTTATGGTTCTCATCATGATTGCAATTTGTAGACCTGAACAATTTTTAGGTACCTCTTGAATCTCACTACAATTACATTCTTTTTTTTCCTAGCTTTTCCTTTATCTTCGCATTTAAGTGTATTTCACTCTAATCCTCAATCTGCCATTCAAAATGTGTCAACTTGAGGAATACTAGACTATAGCAGTAACTGACAGTATTTTTAAAAATCAGTCTAGACTGTATGCAGTAGGTCTCAGAGAAAAGTGCTTGCCTATGATATATGGCATTTTAACATATTATTTTAAATTACTTCCATCAAGCAATGAAATGGCATTCAGTTCATGAGCATGTGAACAAGCTGTAGAATTTCCTTTGACAACATGCTCCTTGTGAGATCAAACTTGTAAAACATCACATCAGATTTAATGTCTAATACATCAACTAATTCCCTTGCTTTGTTTTTTTTAGTTCTAAAGATTTAATGTTGAGAGGATATTTTCCCCAAGTTGACATAAATATTAGAAATCAGAAGAAAATGTGATTTGTTCTTCCTACAAGAATTGTCTCTAAAAGACAGTGCAGCACTTAGAAATAATCAGCCAGCAGAAATAGAGAAGATAAGGAAATGACAGATTCATTAAACAGCTGTTTGCATCTGTCTTTAAAGCAGAAGCAGATTTTAGACAGCTGCATAACATAGAAATATGCTCTAATAGAGCAGAAAGGAGTAGTTGCATGCAATATAGCAATAACAGGAATTGTTGCAAATTTTAAAATGAGACAGCACTGTGCAAAGTGACACGAAAATAACAACATTGAGGATTCTGGATTTTTTCTTCCTTTGATTTCTCAGTTGTCTTCCAGTCTGGAGAAGTGTAATGTATAAAATGAGGTGAGCAGCTGTTTTGATTTTCTTGTTTGCAAGAGGGGATGTGCATCAGTCTGGCTTGAGCTGGGCAGTGCTCAGATGAGGGCTGCTCTCACCTGTTGCTGCTGTGGTGTTCCTTGCTCTGTGAAGCACTTCAGTGTGTTTGGCAACTGGCAGTCATTATCTCCTCTGTGAAGTAAAGGAGTTTATTAAAAAAGATAGCCTTGTCATTAATCTTTCTTAGTACAGGGACTACTATATTTAATATAGTTCTATATTGCATAAAATATTTAAAATAATAGAACATATATGTGTATATAATGTAAATATGAATATTTAATATGATGGTATGACCTGTGTGTCCCACGACAAGCACCTCAGTACTACCATCTTCCCAGGAGGGCCCTGACTGTGACTGGCATCTGTGTAACCAATGAAGCAGCTGAGAGTCTTGAGCCTCACCACCTACACCCCACTTCAGTGGCTAATTATGCAGTCTATAAAATTCCTTTTCCCCACTTTTATCTTCTAGTGTACAAGCTTGACCTATACTCAGAAATATAATACAATACTCTTGTTTTAAATTAAAAACCAATTCCTTGAGGGAGTTTCTTATATTATTAATGATGAACATTTTTTTCCTCTTAACAAGGGCACGTGGCAATAGGACAAGGAGGAGCAGCTTTAAATTGAGAGTAGGTTTGGATTGGATATCAGGAAGAAATTCCTCACTGGGGATGGTGAGGCACTGGCACAGGTTGCCCAAAAAAGATGTAGTTGACCCTTCCCTGGAAGGGTTCACGGCCAGGCTGGAAGGGGCTTGGAGCAGCCTGATCTGATGGAAGGTGTCCCTGCCCGTGGAAGAGGGTTGGAACCAGATGATCTTTAAGATCTCTTCCAATGCAAACCATTCTTTGATTCTGTATTGGTTTGTAATCCAAACTGGAGACCTCACCTTACTTATTCTTTCTTTTTAAACAGTCTTGAACCAGAAATTACTATGATATCACACTCTTACATTCCTATGCTGCCCCCATGAAATCCTTCTGATATAAATAACTCTGAATTCACCGTCATGGTTATTATATTTCTCTGGTATTTCTCTACATCACCTCTTCATTTACACCAAATTTCAGTTCTGGTACCTTGTTTTCTTTTAAATTTGGATTCTTGGCATACTAATCTGGGAAAAAAAAAAACCAAAAACTTTATGGTGGCCATGTTCTGCATTACATCTTTATGAACTTGCAGCCATCTTTCAAGTGAGTGACCTCTAGGTGTCTGCTTTTGGTCTGCCATGACCAGAATGAGTGCAGCAGGAATTTACCCATTAAATCGTGTCACCAGTGTGGAGGAGGTACAGATCCATCCTTCCTTCCTTCCTTCCTTCCTTCCTTCCTTCCTTCCTTCCTTCCTTCCTTCCTTCCTTCCTTCCTTCCTTCCTTCCTTCCTTCCTTCCTTCCTTCCTTCCTTCCTTCCTTCCTTCCTTCCTTCCTTCCTTCCTTCCTTCCTTCCTTCTGTTAATTTTGTCCACAAGCTAAGCTAAACAAAACACAATTTGCACCAAAAATGCTGCTGCTTTTCTGTGTGATCCCCTTAGCATTCTTTGTTTGGTCTTCTGTGCATTATTTATCTTAACTCCTTAGAAAATAATCAGTTTTTATAGGAATACATTTACTGCAATTTAAAAGTGAAAAACCTAGAGAGTTTTTAGAGGTTTGGATCAAGATTTAAAAATACCATTAAAAACCTTCCAGACTCTAATTAGTCTAGGGACAATTTCTAAGTTACATTCTAGGTTTTGATATTTTATTCCAGGACAGTGCTGGTTTTTTTCTCTGTCACTAAAAGACTAAATTATTACAGAAATGTATACTAGAGAATTCCCTTCATTCCACAACTGTATGTTTCTCTCTCTATTTTTCCATTAGAAACTGATCAGGATTATTTTCCTGTTTTGTACTTCCACCACTGACAATGCAAAAGAGAAACTGAAAGCTGAAGAGCTGTATCTGTCCTGAATGAGCAAATGCACAATCCTAGGTTCATCCTTTCAAAATGTTATGGTAACATTTGATCTAAAACAAAAATTATAGCTCTGGAAATTTTTGTGCGTTCACTCTCAGCCTTTAGAAATATATCAAATACTTAAATAAAGATCAGAAATGCTAAATCTTCTTTTGTCATGAACACCATAATAAGAAAATACCAGTTGATGTAGAGATTGGGATGAAGGCAAAGGAAGGCCTGATTTTTATTTTTTTTCCTAGAAGCATAGAGGGACTCCAAGGAAAGTTAAATGAAGCAATAAATTAATAATTAATTAAAATATTCAAATAATTAATTTAAGAAGTCATATTTAAATCAAAAATTTTTTTTCATTTTTCTTTTCTGTATTCCACAATAAAATATATACAACTCTCTATGTGTGTATATACATATATATATATATATATATATGTATATATGTATATAGGCAATTTTTACTTCAAAGAGGCTGTTGATGTTGATATTTTTGAAGCAGTATTGAAGCAATCATATTAGAGCTATCAAAACTAATTATCACATAGAAACTGATGTTACTCCCATGCTTGTATTGTAATTGATGTTTAATATGTAATTGATCTTACTACCAAGGGCCATGAGCAAATATCTTTCACTCAGCCTCAAGGAGGAACCTTGAGGGGCATCCCTACTCAAGGGAGAAATCCACACACACTCCAAGAAGTAGTTGGTTAGAAGATATTAACAATTGAAAGTGGGGTGAGACTTTTATAGTATAAAGTGAATGACTGCTGGTCATACATCTCCAGGCCAGCTGCGTCAGATCAGTAGCTGTAGATATGTTATCAGTACTGTCACTTGTTGGTTCCTTTATGAGGTACTGTGTCTGCAACATCCTCACCACTGCCAGTTTCTGTCAGGAAACATTATCCTTCCACAGGGTGTTTAACTTTAGGGTTGATTAGTCAGGTTGGTTTCAGCACTTTTCAACACAAAAAGCAGCCTGACCCCCATTCTCCATCCATTATTGATGGCTTTTCAAACAGGGTGTTGTGAGTGCTGTTTTACCTCCACAGCAAGAACTGTTAGGGAAGCTTTTTCCTTTAAAGTTTCCCAATAATTTCTGTCTGGCATTGTGGACCATAATCTTCATTATCCTCTCAATATGTCAGTTGCACAGACGATCAGATTTGCTTAAGACTTAATTAAGCACTTGTTACTTTTACTAGGTTAAATGCAGACCAGTCCTACTACAGTTATTATAGAAATGGTAAAGCTTGTTAATAACTGGAAATCTCTACTATTGTTTTGCAAGAACAGGAAAATCTCACTGATTAAACATCAGTACATTTATGTCACTTTTTAATTGCAGCATGACACTGTTGGCCTGGGATTTAGCTCTGGGTTGTAGACATCTAGGAGCAGGTGTTGAACTAGATGCCTAATTCAGTTTTCTAGCTAATTGGGAGCTAGTTAATGCAGTCAGTGGAGCCTAGCTGAATGCATCTGCATTAGAGTGAGTTGGGCAATTCTCTAGGCTCCTTTCATTACATTGGTTACCACTGAGTATAATGAGAAATCAGCAATTCATCTCCCCTGCAGGCATATTGAGACATTCAAATTTAGGTACCTGCAGTCTGGAGTTGGGTCTACATTTAATGACCTGACTGGCTCATCTCTTGGAAAGTCAAATATTTTGTCCAAGCTGCTGGATAATTTGTAATGAAAGTATCTCCTAATCATGCTGTAATGGAAATAGAATATGTTTCTGGTGTAATGGACCTTCTTTCTCTTGTTTTCTTCTCTGTTTTCCTCTCACACATCTGTAACATTTTTAGGTAGGTATCTTTTCATCTTCTACAGATCCCGAGCTGTTCTGAAAAATCTTTGTCACAACTCTTACATATCACAGCATATACCTTGATTGTTCACCTCTTGTGCTTTTAATTGACTCATACCCCACTCTTTTCATCTTTTCCCTTTCTTTCCCTGAGTTTTCAAATTGCCAAGATCTCATTTTTGTTAATATTGGATTAGGCGGTATATAAATCACACATTCTCTGTTACCGAGTAAAGGACTCCTTCCAGTTCCTGGTCTGGCAATGCTGCAACAAGATCATTTGGGAGGCTCAGGCAATGCCAAGCGCAACTTGAGAGGTACAGAGGCTGTTCTGCCTTTTGTTTTTTTCTGAGCTCACTGGGATTTACACATTGGAAAGAACCACTGGTGAAGTCTAGCTCTGAACCACCATGCAGAAAGCCAGGGAGAAGGCCTGGAGCTTTACTCCGCTCAGTGCAAAACTGTTAGCCTTCTCCCAGGCTCTCTGCTGTGCTCCAATTAACTCCACACAAAATAAATCTCATCTGGAGGGAACTACTGAGTAGTGTGGACTCAAGCCAGTCAGAGTTGTTTGGTTCCAGGGTACTCATTACTCAGCAATACAAGTTTTGATCTCAAAATTCTGGTTAGGCCAGCATTTTGCCTTAGCTATATCGCTTACTCTTCTGATCCGATCTCCTGAGCAAAGAAACCCTGGGTTTTGAGTCAGTTTATTGTAAACTGAATAATACATAGTTTTATTTCTACCAATTATGAAGATATGATCCTACTTAGTGCTGGAGGACACCACACCAGTTTCTTAACTATTTTTCTTCTTTCATAGATGACACATAAAGATCACATAGGTAACTGTGTAAGCATGATGAAAGAAGCCTGAGTGTCCTAAACAAAATATAATGTGGGTCACATTCAGAAAGAACATGTGTGTAACTTAATAATCAAAAGAGAAATATTCAAGTGAGATGTTAGGATATCTTCTGATCTAGGACCAATGTGGTATTTGTGCATCTGTGACTGGCAGCATCCAAAAGGTGAGAAATTACAACACTTAAATGACAAAAATTTGTTAAAGGAAGAGGTAGAAAGATTTTAATTTGCCCTAGAATTTGTGTCTACTATGAATTTTGACATTCTTTTGGTAGATTAAGTTTATTCATGATGTATATCTTTATTATTATTCACTTTAATAAGTTTATTTATCACATATACTATACAGTTAGCACATATATAATATTTATTAACATATATATAATATTTATTTCATATTCATAATTGGCCTGACTCCTTGCACATCTGAGATATACTATGTATCCATACATATGCTTGTAAGAAAGGAAGAGAAAAAGAGTAAAGAAGAGTTAAAAGTTTTCTTTTAACAAACTTTGAATTTCTAAGTAACATACTGGAACTGCCAATTTAAAAGAATATAATAGTTGAAGAAAGCAAAAAAAAGTTAAAGAAATTATACAGACTTTGTTTCTCTTGAATGTAGAGAAAAAAACTACGTCCTAACTCTGTGTGTATAAGCCAATTTTGGAATACATATTTAGTTTTTACTTGATCTAAAGCACTATATAATTTTAATAAAATATTGGATAACTAAGTATCAAGAAAATATTCTAAGGTTTGACCCCACAGGTATAAAAGTATCTCCTTTTTTTTTTTCTTTTGCATTAATTCCTCCTTTCCCTTAAGATAGTCTAAGCCAGAAATAATTCTATTGGAATCAGCAGAGTTAAAATTCATGTAAGACCAGAACTTGGAAAACAAAATGCACTTGAAGTTCAGGCATGTTTATGTTTAGACTTTCCACTTTTCTTATCATAATAGAGAAATCTGAGCCTCTGAGCCAGTGCTGAATTTCCACTGTGTGTCAGATGGGAAAGGATATCTGCACTGGGAATATTGTCCAAACCCATGATTAGTTTTTTTTTTTTAAATAGCAAAGCAGACAGAAAACAGATGTTAATTGCTGTGAGAGAAAAGTTATTGGCAGAAAAGAGAAACTGAAAAAGCGATGTTTTAGCATAAAGTGCCTTTGATTGGAAATGGCAATAACGCAGTGAAAAAGGGAAGCCATCTTAAAATGTAAGACATGGCTCAAGAGCAGCACTCAGGCTGTATTTCCAAACAGGAACTTTCTGAATTTTGAGGATATTTTGCATATCCTGCACGTAGCTAATAACATGCTGAAATGTCAGACTTATGTTTCATCTCCTTTCTCCTTACCTGCACTTGCCTTTGGATGGTAGAGGACAACATAGAATTACCATAGAAATACCTCACTTATCTTGCAAGGTATTTGTCATACAAATCTTCCTTTAGGGAAAAAGGAAATCACTGTGTTAGTGATTATAAGATCCCTTAAAGAGGCATCATTTCCCCTCTGAATCTAGTATTCATAGTTTAATGAAGTTAGAAGAGTCATTCCCAGCTAAGATGCCTCACATGCCAAATTTTATGTCTGTCTCTGCAGAAAGAAATTTAACACCAGTTATTCTTTACAGGGCAGTTTTCTTCCAGTTCCCCCAATGCTGAAGGATGCTGTAATTGATGCAGTGGGTTAACCCCAAAAACTGCAAATCAGGATGAAAGCAGGGAAAGATGGAACAGGCCAGTGAGATGCACTACAAACCAACCAAGGCTTTATTTCTGCTGCATCAACACTGAGAAAAATGACACTGGAAAAAGAAATTGACACACCTAAAGAAAATAAATGGAATTTTGGGGTTGATTTTTTTTAACCTCCATACTAACTAGGTCTAACAATATTTGGCAGAAGGACAGAACACTTAAGTAAAGCAGCATTAATTCCTGATCACTACAGGAATGAAGTATCTGCATTAATAAGACATAGTTAAAACTAAGCACAGCCTTAAGTTGGTCAGGATTTTGCTCCTAAGCAATGAAGCACACACATTGAAAGCAATCCTTTACCTTAAGCTGACAAGCTATTACTGCATAGCAATAATAGTTACCATGTTTTTCCTTTGTTTCCTTTTAATTAAGCAGGAAAATGTGCTAAGCATAATGTGTTTGAGTTGTACATGTCCCATTTCTAAAGGTATGGAGGTTTAAACCTACTTTATCTGGGTGTGCCATGGCTTCATCAGAATCTGTGTATTATTTGAGATCTGTGGATCAAAGTAATGCAACCATTACAAAACCATTTTGGTTTTTTTTTTTGTCTCTCCTGCACCAAAGTGGGTAAGAGATAGCAGATTATATCCGTGGGATCTCAGGTCACAAAATGATGCAATGTTTGAAACAGCAGAGAAAAAACCCCTTCCTCACAAATGCCATTACTAGAGCCAACAGCTCTACAAGCAGTCTGCAGAGGCTGCATGAAGAGCAGCATTTTTGATCATTTACCTTACATCCTCACCCACTGTGCCGGGGTGGTGGAACCATAATGGTTCCACAGGGCTGTGGCTCACGTTCTACAAAGTGCAGGAGACAGCACATCAACAGAGCATGTATTTGCTGTATGACAAAATAAAAATACATTTTTCTGATGGAAATTGCAAGGCCGACCTTATCCTTATTAAATGACATGGTAAACAGTTTAGTCTTCACAATACAGACACTCTTAAACCAATCAAAAAAGAATGTTCTTTTCAGAATTATGTATTAAATTCTCTAAGTGACAGCTTCTATATCCTGCTCTGCATTGCTGGAAGCTATCTACTTGCACTGAGGAATGGCATTTCAGCCCTCCTTGGTAGATGGATGCTTTGAAGAAGTGGGCAAAGGTTCCTGTAGGTACTATGATATGCATGATCTTAGAAGTGGAGGGTTCCCCCATCTTAGTGATAGTGGGATTTGGATGAACACTTATTCCCATGGTCTATGAATGAACCAACACTTTTCATTATTGCCACAATGTCCTAAAACTTTGAAGAGTAATATCTTGATATTGCAAATAAAAATACACAAAGCAGTTATCTCAATTGTACTATTCCTGGTTGTGGCTAATTACTGGTACTCTGAGAGCTGAGAGTAAACAAAATTAAATTTTCTGCTTGTAGTTGTAAACTCAGTAGAATTTTAGGTAGGCGAAAAAAAATAAAATGGTGAGTCAATTTAAGCATGAACATATGAAGATCCTCATTAAAATGGAAACAGGGGAACGTACTGCCAGAAGTATAAAACAAAACCTGTTCCACACTGTTTATTACTTAGCATCCAGCTGATCATGCCTTCTAATCAGTGGGAATTTCTTGTAATGTTTTGATATTTAAAATTCCCTTTTCTCTAATTTTTTCTCTAATTTTTGTGGTTACTATTGCAACATGCCAAGTTGCCAAAATGGATTTTAAGTATTTTTTCCCTCCATATATGGACACATTTTGCACACTGCTGTATCCTCCCACCTTTGTTTGCCATCTCCTTACCAATATCTTGATTTGTTCTGTTGTAAACTGGTCACCTGTGCTTTCTAACCAGGGAAATCTTAATCCAGTGGAGACCTGGAAGTATCCTGAGCAGATTTAAACAAATCACATGGTGCTGGACAGAGTACACAGAAAGCAGCTAAGGTGCAACTTCTGCAGTCGCTGTCTTTACATGATGTTTGCTTTCAGGTTTCTGTCAAATTATTTCCTCCTGCTGTCTTCTGGGGGGAAAAAGTGCATCAGTTTCTGGTGCCTGCCTCTTGCTTGTACCCAGCCAGGTTCCAGTGTTGCTGGTCCAGCAATCTGGGGACACAGAGTGAATGGCATCAGGGAGCTTGTGTGGCGGCGGAGTGAGTGATGCTGAGAGCAGCACCCATAGCACCACGGCCCGGCTGCTTTGTTTGCAGCTTCCTGGTGATTTATTTTGCATGTTTTCCTCCCAGTTGCACAGTGATCAATCTCTTTCATTGGCATTTTGGAGAGAAATCTTTCCATAGTTCCCTCAGACAGGACAGGATGGGCACCACGCTTGTACATATTTCATTGCTTCATTGTAATTTGGGTTCTCTAAAATTGAGTGTTTTAACTGAAATTTTGCCTGCTCTACATTGTGTCCTTTTAGAAATGCTTCTCATCTTTGGGTGTAAGTTGAAGTAACTGATTATGTGATTATGGTTAAAGCTTGGATTTATCAGGAAACTACAATTGTTATTGTAGTTGAACTATTGTAGTAGAACCACTAATATCTCTGATAGATGCTGTGGTCCCTAAATATAATCCACACATTGTTTGCCTTTTTTTGTTTTTGTTTTCTTTTTTCAGTTTCCCTATATGACACATTTTTTGATAGATAACTTCATAATAGTTACTGCTTTTGGTTGGGGCAGTCAACCAAGCAAGCTTGGTTCCTTAGTCTTCACCACATTCACATTAACCCACATCCCATTTCAGCATCGTTTTCAATTGTGGAATTCAGATCTGACCCCTAAATAAGGTCATGAGAAACACGAAGCGATTTGAAGCTGAGGCTCAAAGGGATGCATACATCAGGGAACTGGGGCAGAACCCTTGACTAGTTCTGTAAGTTTTTGATGGTACAACCAGAAAAGGTTTCATGCCTCTGGGTGGAGTTAGAGACAATGAGAAACAAGCAAGGATCTGCTTCAGGCTGTTCAAGGAGAAACCCTCTTGCCTTTGATGTTTTTCTCTGAAATAAGCACAGCATGGTTAGAGCTGAGGGCAAGGGCTGTGCACAGACAGAGACGTACGCTGGCAAGTGCAAAGGTTTCAGTTTGAATATATTGGTTAGAGTTTTCCACTTCAAAGTATGTTTGGGGGTTTTTTGGTTAGGAGTTTTTTGTGTTTGGTTGTTTGAGGCAAGGGGTTGGGTTTGCCACTTCTCCAGTTTTACTTTTTATTTAAGTATGCAATGCAAACAGGTTAAAATCAGAGTGGAGAATTATATCTGCTCTATATTTAATAAAACATATCTAGTCTTATTGACAGTGTTCCTATAATGGAATTCAAGAAGGTTTTGAACCATTTAGCCTTTCAAAAAACAAAAATCCAAACTGCTCTTGCTTTGCTTTCCCCCTCTGTACTCACATCCAAAGGGAATCTGATTCTTCCTCCTTTTGCATCCTAACTGTATGCCAGCCTTTGTAGCAGCTGCATACTGATTACAGCAATTTTTTGCCCTGTCTGCAGGGTCTTTGTCCCTTTGTCAAATTTTGATAGTTAATTTATAACAAGCTCTTAGCTACTCTGCTAAGGAACATTTTTGATTACCTGAGCATTATTCCCACTCTATGCAGTGAGTTTCAAAAGAAAAAACAAATTCCAAAAAATTTCAAACCAACACTTTTATTGATATCATTTTATTATTTGATATTTTTCTTTACTGTGAACACAATCAATTGTTTCTTTATGCTTCTTTCTTCACTTTCTGGTCCCATTTTCTTGTTCATATGGCATGCAAATAGTTTTTAGCCTATCCTTAGCACAGTCCCTAATTGTTTACTGAACATGATTGCCTCCTGTTATTGCTTCAAGATTCCAATTTGACTTTAAAGATTGTAATCTCTCCTCCTTGCCCTTTAACACCTCTCAGTGCTATGACAGTAGATTTTCTGCTAAAACACAGTTGTTTTTCACCTTTCAAGGTCTCTTTCCAGTGCACTTAACATCAAAGTATGGACAATGAATATCTAAAATCTGATTCTGTTTTCTGCTTTTGTCCTGAATTGGTTTTGTCCTTATGCTTCCCATGCCCTCACTCCTCTTCTGCATATCCTCTGCCATGCACTCCACTGGAAATCACAGCAAACACTCTAAAGAGCCCTAAGTTCCCAAAACAATATGTTGCTTGACTGTTTTTCCTTGCCTCAACTTCTGTTTCCATCAATTGAACCACAGACAGTATAAGATAGTTTTTTTCTGAATTGACCAATTAAGGAAATTGATTAGCAAACACAGTTCATCCACTGATCTATTACTTGAACTATTTTCTAAAATAAAAAGGCACCTTTGCATTGCCACAGCAAGTATTGTTTTCATCTAGAGAGTCCAGGAGTTGCTTCCACTTCTGTATTGTACATATAGCATTAGATCAAGTGACCATAACAGTTTTATTTTATTTCTGAGAACTAGCATTGCATTAATTCATGTTTCTTTTATAGCTGTCAAGAATAGAATATTCTATTAATCTATTGATTTAGGAGGAAAGCAATATCTTTTCTTTGTTTATTAATTACTTTTGAAAAGTGAAATTAATTCTCATTATTCACTGCTCCATTACTGAAAGGCACTTTAGAAAGAATTAGTCAAAGTTTCCAGAGTGAAAAATTGTAATGAAAAGAAATTCAAGCAAATTTCTGAAGAATTCAGCTGCAACATGCTGTTCTGCCCTGCCTCTGAAGGACACAAATAAAATTTACCTTGATGTCACTGAGAGTGCCCACCAGTTATCACAAATGAAGGACAAGTTAGGATAACACATCTAATTGTAACAATGTGTTGGGCCAGTCTCTTGCACATAACAAGTGGCAGAATGAGAAGAAATTACCTCAAGTATTGTCATGGAAGATTCATATTAAGAAAAATTTCTTCTCTGAGAGGGTGGTCAGGGATTGGAAGAGAAGAGGTTGTCCAGGGTGGTCTCATCATCCCTGGAACTGTTCTAAAGTTGTGTAGAAATTGTGCTTGGGGACACAGTATATTGATGAGCATGGTTAACAGTTGGACATGATCTTAGAGGTCTTTTTAAATAGAAATGATTCTATGATTCTATGGTCTGAGACAGATTTTAGTTGGGTTATTTTGAACAGCAAGAGAATGGTAAAGAGATCTCCTATTTACTACAATCGGATCACAAGGTGATCAGATCACAAAGTAATCAGAATAGCTGAAAAATGTTGAAGTACAGAATCTCAAATGTGTTAGACTCTGCAATTCCAAGAGAAGTAGCCAAGAAAATAGTAAAACCCTTTGGCAAACCTTTGTATGCCTCACTAGGATATAGAGGAGTGAAAGGAGTAGATAAAGGAATTGCACTGCTAAAGTTGAACAATTATACAGAAGATGACATATTATTTCCCATATAGTCTCCTTCAGATGTTACAAAACTGGTAGATGACCCAGAAATAAGGCAAGACAAAAAGTAGCGAAACTGACAGCAATTTCAACTGATTACCTATGTAAAGGACTTAAAGTAGAGTCAATCCTAAATGGCTGCTGAGATTTTACAGTAATGGAACAGAGCATGCAAAGAAAGACTGAGATCATCAGAATAAAGACTTATGGCATTTTTCGGTCTCTTACCATAACCTGAAGAAGTCAAACAATGTTCCAGGTTAAAACATACTCTATTATGATATTTGCATTGATTTTCATATTAATTCATGATTCCACCTGCCTAATGTGCCATGGTAGTCTTCATTACATTAGTCTTTATGCATTTAAAAAAAATTGTATTTAACCACTACAATACTGTTAGGAGGTAAAGAGAGTCTTATCTGACAGATTATCCATACTAAACAGAGGATGAACTGCAGCACAAAGGAGCAGATTCCTAAGTCTTCTAAGGTGCTAGCATGCTCATTATCTTTTGAAATGGGGATCCAGTCCAAAGTTAGATGCTCTGAGTTAAAAAATCCATATCTCAATATGGAATGAGATTCACCTTGCCATACTCTAAATATCAGATATCCAACCTAAGCTAGTGGTCTGCAGTCTGTTTCTTTCCTGTTTTCATTTATTCTATAATTTAGCATAATTCAACTTTACCCTGAAAAGAAAATAAAAACTGGTATGGGCATTGCTGCTCTACTAAGATAAATTTCCAGAGAAGCTTGCATATTTATCAGGGGGAAAAGCTTTGATTGGTTGAGAGTTCAAGGAATTCAATCCTGTCTTCCTCACAAACAGTTGTTTTTTTTTTTTCGTCTGTCATCTTCTTCCGCAAAGTCAGTTATTTTCAAGGACAGAGCTTCATTGACCTGCTGTTTCTCGTTGTTTCCTTTCTCACTGAAGAGATGACCTTAACAGCAGATCCTAAAATTAAGCACACAATGGGTGGAATTAAATCACAGTATCACAGAATGGCTTGGGTAGAATGAGACCTTAAAAATAATGTAGTTCCAGCCTCTCTGCCATGGGCAGGGACACCTTCCACTAGACCAGGCTGCTCAAAGCCCCATTCAATATGGCCTTGAACAAAAACCAAGGGAGGGGAATCCACAACTTCTCTAATTAAGTGGCACTTCCATAATTGTTTTGTCATTTTGTTCAATCAAAACCCTTACTGGGTCCTGGAGAGAGGTGAGAGGAGTGATGAAGTGGATTAAATGCATAGCTGGGTGCCCTTGTCGAGATCACAATTTACCAGCACTTATGTTTTCCTGTTCACTGACTAATTCTGAAACCACTTCAGTTGATCTCAGGCCCTGGAAAGGCTTATTGAGGTAGGAGATGAATCCAGAACATGCATAGACATATATAAAAAATTCCTTTTGAATAGAACAGTGAATGAGAATCAATTAATTTGCAATAGGACCTGACTTTACATCAGAAACACTAAAAGAGGGAATGCACATTTTTGTGAAAGTCACTGGAAACCAGGATGCTGGTTCTAACCTACAAAGACTCAGACAGGTCAAGAATAGCTAATAAATCATCTCTTCTTCAATCATGACAACCTTGAAGGAAGAATTCAGGCTAGAACTTTCACAGTGTGAAAAAAGCCAGAGCACATTCACTATGATTTATTTCATCTGGATTGTCTGCTTTTCCAGTCTGCATTTGTTAACCAGCTAGGTACCTCTTTCTTTTTTTACTTTTCCTTTGCTCTTTTAAGGCTGTGGAGGCTTTATAGTCCTGTGCTAATGGTTTTGGTTTTGTTTGTTTGGTTTTTTTTTTAATTTATTTATGGAATAGATGCTCATAGCTCAATACAGATGCTGGTAATTTTAATCTAAGTTATTTTTATTAGTGTTTTCCTCCAGCTGTGCAAAAGACATTTTATTAATGTTAGGTAAACCTAGAACTTGTCTCTATTGGAAATCATCTGCCTTCTTTCCATCACTGGCTCCATACAGTGGTAGTGAGGATCACAGAAAGAGCCAGGCTCAGGGTAGGACTTCAGATGAAGCCACAAAGTGACAGAAAGCACAAATAAGCAGAGGAAGAGAAAGACCTCTCCTCTATTCTGCAATGACACACCTATCTCTGCTGCAAAGCTAGCTTCTTCAAGTAAACATATTGACACTTACGTCACCTTGCCACCCCACCTGTCCCTCTTGATGTCTACCTGCTCACATGCTCCATGATTTCAAAATCCTGTGCTGTGAACCCTCTGAGATGGCATCAGTTGTTGTGTCCCTTGCTCATATAGAGGCTTGCACAATGGGGCTTTAAAGCACAGCTCTAATTTCTAGGCACTAAGAGAATAATAATAAAAAATATTAAAAGCTGTAGTAGCTGCAATAAAACATGCATTTACAGGGGTTAGCTTGATGCCTAGCTAACAAATCATTTAAACTTTTAAATACATATATATAAATAAATAGCAACAATAAATAAGATGAAACTGCAGCTGGGAGAGAACTCTTGTGGCTGTTAATTTTTTTTCCCCACTTATCTTCCCTCTGCATAAGGGATAATAGGTTTGCATTGCAAATTCCAGGCAGTCAATCTCTCCTCAATGACAGTTTTGCTATAATTCTCCTAATTTCCAGCTCCCATTTAAAAAGGTAACTGTAAATGGCATCCAGGCCATTTTTGCAGTCATCGGCAGCTGACTCAGTTGATTCATTTCCACAGATTTAAGTTGTTGCACACATAGTCAATCCCTCTGGAAAAAGGCTGCTTCCCCATATCAAATGGCTTGTGCAGACTCCAAATCCTGATTTTAAAATAAGCATAAAAGCTAAGGTTTTTAGGGTCTGTGTCATCACTCCAGCCCAGTTCTTGGGAGAGAGTTATACGCCATTTGCAAAATCTTCTCTTCAGGAGTTTTCATAATGATTGTTACAGCAGAAACACATGAACATACAAATATAAGATCTGGAGTAGCTCTTATTTTTCTTTTGAAAATCACATGTATATTGGTAATCAAATAATTTTGAGCTCAGCGCTGATACCATCCAAAGGTCTGACCTCTGATAAGTAAAAAATATAGTTATGACACAGTAACTTGATATTATAAACCACTGGCCAGTGCTACTCATGTTAGTTCCCTCAATATATTCCTTGCTATATTTATAATTATTAGTCAACAGGAATTTCCTCTGCTAGAATCAAGAAATTCTGTGTAAATGCTGTGTAAAGCATATTTACAGTTTAAAAACTCTGTTTGGTCAAACAAGGATCACTATACATCTGTTGAATTTGTTCAAATTCCAAAAATGGCAACCAGACATTATGAAATCAGTAAAATCCCTAAAAAAGCTGAGACTGTTTAGTCTAGAGACCAAAAGACTGAAGGAAAACAGGATAATCATCTCCAAATATGCAGAAATGACCTTCAAAGAGAAAAGGAGTAAAACATTTTTTTTGTCCTCATTGAATATAGTTAGAAGCAAAAGCTTCAACTGCATCAGAAAGCACTAGGTGAAACTGCTGGGAGAACTTTTTAACAAGAATGCAAAACACCAGACTAAGTTGCTTAGGAGACTGCAGCATCTTCCCTTGAGGGTTTTACAAAAAAGCCCAAATCAAGACCAGGAAGTGATTTTTGCACTCTCTACATAGGTATCAATGAATGTATTGACACTCTATCTTTTTATTTTATTTTATTTATTTTTAAATCTTATTTATTATATTTATTATTTACATTATTTTCTATTAATATTTTACTTTTTTTTATCTTTTACTTTTCCCGGTTTTCCCATGTACACACTTTCTACACTGTTTCAAAATACCAGTAAAGCTGAGAAATTTAGGATTAAATTTCTTTTGTAGAAGTACATTTTTGCTAAACTTTCTGCAGGTAGATGCTTCATCATGAGACTTCAGGTCTAGACCAAAAGTCAGTTTTTATTTTGTAAACTTTACAGAAATCACTGCAGTTCTGTCTTTAGGTATCCTGAAAATAACCTAACAATAGTCAAAATGAGCAATGCTGGGTAAGCAGCTATGTAAGAGCCAAGGAGAAGAAAAATATAGCACAATTCTGATATGGCTTCTGCTGCTTCTGCTGTTGCTGCTTCACAAGACTGTTGCACTTTTGTGCACCTGCTGTCTACACTTATTTTTAAATATATAAAATTTACAGGTAACAGCCCAGAGATGAAAGTAGTAAGAAATGTAACGGGTAGCAGAACTCAATGGAGCCCATATATTTCTTGCTAGAATCCGAATCTTGGTGTTTACAACAATGTCAAGTAACTTTCTTATGCTGCTGTTGTGATGCCGTACTGACTTCTGCTGGCATTTACATTGTTGGCAAATGTGCTGCATGAAGGGAAAACAACCTCACCTTTGAGAATGAAAACCACAGGAACACATTTTTGTCAAGATATTTTATATACACATGTAGCTCTAAGCTCTCTCAGGTCTCTGCAAATAAAGGTGATCTCCTGTGACAGCTCTTTTAAAGACAATTCACTTAAGTGGATTCATTTGCATTTTAAAGAAGGGTGTAGGAGGTAGCAATTAAAGAAAAAATTCTTGGTTAAATTTGTTCCTTTTCATAATGTCTTAAACCCTTCTTCCTAATATCTAATTTCTACTTTACCATTTCTCCCTCTCATTTGACTAAAAAAATAAATAAACCCAGAAATATTTTCTTGACCTGATAATTGTTCAGGTTGAACTATGAGGCTTTATATTGTGGCAAATGAAATGAGAATTAAAAAAACCCCAAAGTTAAATTATAAGCACGTGTCTTTAGTCCTCTGTGTTTCTGCCTAGCCATTTATTTTTTCATCCCTGTTATCTGCATCATAATGACCTTTCTTTGGGAGCTGTATCATGCTCCTGTGGCAATATCATGGCATTCTAACTCTGATTGTGACATCTGTGTAGATAACAAAACTGAATAAACACTGATTCACAGTTTTCTGGGAGGGCATTTTCTTTTTTTACTCTAATATTTCTTTTAAAATTAGCATATTCAAATGGTAACAGCTACAAAAGAAAATAAAAATTGATTCAGTCTATTTATTACCAGGAAGCTTTTGATAAAAGACTTGAGGTTTCTTGTAATGTTTTAAGTTAAGATAAACCATGACTCAAAATTAAACTTGAAAAGCACATACTGTAAGTTAAAGTTATCGCGAATCATCAGATTAGCCTGTTTGGGAGTTTTAAATGTGCCACTTAGTCTGAGTTTTTTGATCTCAAGGTGGGGTTATGTGGAAAACAATGCTGTGAGGAGCAGCCACAGTCTGTTTCAGGGTATGAAATTGCCAACATTGCTAAGACATTCTAACCTGTATTCGGCTCAATGTGTATTGGACAATTCATAGGAAGAAATGTTTTGCAACTCCTTCAAATATTCAGGATTTTAAATCATGAACTATCATAAAAAAATTGACTACATTTCTCTTAGTAAGAGAGTACTTTGCTTCATTCTGTTGTAAGTCATGCTTGGATGATTTGAATTCTGTAGTGTTTAACAAGATTCAGATAATTCATTTTCTCTCAGGATGATAAAAAGGATACAATGTCATTTATGGTTGTAATTCTCTTTCATAATTTTGCTCAGCAATATTTTTTTTAGTGAAATGCTCATTGAAAATGGAACTATTACATGTAATGTAAACATTTCTGAATTGAGATGTTAACATTTAAAAATTGCCTCATTTCTCTTTAATGTGTTTTGCTGTTTTTCTTGCCTAATTATCATTCTTTTCAATATTTATGTTAACATGACCTTTCTCTGACTGAATGGCTTTAAGTGCTTCTCAAGTACTTATAGCATCATGATTTTTAAATTAAATTATGTTGTTGCAGAAGAGACTGCAATGAAGCCCACAGAATAGCAGGGAAAAGAACAAGTTTCTTGTCCCAGAATATGAATGTAGTGATAGTGTTTATTAGCTCACTCTTCGAATCAATTCGAAGCAACTGTATCAGAGGAAGTATGACTTTGTTTCTTGTTCATTATTAGAAGCATTCCAGCAAATTTAATGCTGGTCAAAATTGTCAGATTGAATAGCTGTGAAAGATTGTTTAATGTTGTAAAATGTTTATTACTTAGGTTTATTATGCCTTCATCCTGCTGACAGAATTAAGATTACACTACTGATTCTGTTTGCCCATGGGAAAAGATCACAGGAACACAGGCAGTAAGATCTGGCTCCACATCTTGAATTTTCAGGTCAATGTTGTTCCACAGCCAAAACCTACTCTTTTGAAATCTGTGAGGTCTAGGTCTATACCCTATGCAATAATAAGCAAATGCAGAATTTTCTTGTAAACAATGTGAGATGTTTACTTTGATTTGCTGCATATCTTTCAGTGTATGTGTTTGGTTTGTCTAGAATTTAAGAATAAAGACCAGACTATCAAATCAGTTTCACTATGAAAGCTGTTACTGTATTACCAGGCTTCCCAAATGTTTTCTCTTTTCCCTTCACCCTAAAAAAATAGAACAGTTTTTCTCAATCCTTCCACTGTTCTCCATTTAGAGATGACAATGAGTAAGAATATGATGAGCTGAAAGACATGAATGACACACATCAAGGGAGAAAAAGGGAACAAAATAAATCACTGAAAAAAATTGAAAGAGACGCAGATTTTTAATATCTAACTTTTTAACATTGAAAGACGTGAACAAATATAAAGACAAAATAAGACTGAAGGAAAATAATGGGTGTTAAAAGACTTCCTAAAAATGAGACATAAAAGAAAAAAAAAAACAGAAAAAGCTTGTAAATTGTAGCAAAAGGTAAGCTTTAACTGAAACAGTCACTAATTAGCAAAATTTCTGTATACTCATCTCACTCTTTAATTCCATTTGACATGAAAATGTCAAATAGAAAAAAAAGAACTGGCAGCGAACAGTCAATAAGTTCACAAAACTTACCACAAGCTTCCCACAGAACAAAGCTTAATCCAGAAGAATGCTGAGTCTTCAAGGTTTGCTGACCTCAGTGGTTGAGCAATTGGGAATGATCTGACGCTGTACTTTGTGGAGAGGTTGCTTGGGCTGAGTTTCTTAGTGGAATTGAGGAGGAGTGGGGTTTTTACCCCTGTATGGAAAATGCATGTAGTCTGTTTCTTACTGACTTTCTCTTGTATTTATGAAGGTAGAGAATACAAAAAGGGAACTTTTTGCAAGGTCAATGCATAAGTCAGGAAGACCAGGATCTTAAGGCAAGTTACTATAGATGAGTGGTGTGCATGGATATTCCAGAATATGAGGACAAAAATAGCAAGGCATTCCTGGAATTGTAAATTGTCAAGGTTGGAAAAAACTTTAGTGATCATCAAATCCAACCATCATGCTAGCACCACCATCATGTTCAACACCAAAGCATCCACACATGTTTTTTGAACGCTTCCAGGGATGGTGGACCACACAACCTCCCTGGGAAGGTTGTTCTGAAATCTGACAGACCTTGTTCTCTTTCCCTGAAGAAATTTTTCATATATCAAATCTAAACCTCCTCTGGGGCACCTTAAGGCCCTTTCCTCTCATCCTCTTATTTTTTTTTTCCAACACTGAGTGAAGTTTTCTCAGCCCACAAGTTTCTGTCACTCTTGTGCCAATAGCACTAATACAGCTTCTCTAACTTCCTTCCTGGATGTCAGGCCTGGCCAGGTAAACTTTAACACTTGGTGTTCACAAAGGACGCTCTAAAGTTTGGCAAGATATAGAAGAGCTTCCTCTGGGAGGCGTTCAACTAGAGTCAAACAAGACAGGTTCACTGCCAAGAGCTTTGGAAAAACAGCACGAAAAGAGATGAAGGGAAAAAACAGAGAGAGAAATAGAGAATGCAATCATCTTTTTTTTTTTTTTTAATGGGGAAAGATGTCAAACTGTCATGTTAGTCTCTGCTGAGGTTCTGAGCACGAACAGTTGCCAGGGTAACTGTTGTGCCAAGCCTCAGCACTTATGTATTTTTTCCATTGATAATTGCTAATGTGAACAAGTGCTGGCTTGCACTTTACACCTGCCTGGCTTGTAAGTCTACTTTAATTGGATGTGCCAAGATTGAGGAAAAAGTAATCTGCCCTTTCAAGACAAGTGACAGATAGATGAAGTGTTGCTTAGGCCTTTACTGTAAAAATTTTGCTGACAAAATTACTATGAATTGTCTTCCCTCAGTGCACATATACTGCCTTTGTTTATGGAATTGAGAGTTTAGGCTTCAAGGTTCATTATGAGTAATTATGCCATAAAATTTTTGGGAATATGTTGATGATATGTGGCAAAATTCTACTTTTTTCCTCCAGAGTTCAGAATGTCTTATATGCATATATGAAAACAGTTTTTCAAAGGGATGGAGAAAAATTAGGAAAACTCAAAGAATATTACCATCCTTATATATATATGTGTGTATATATATATATATATATATGTGTGTGTGTGTGTATGTATATAAAGTTCTTAAAAAAAATGTTCTAAGTAAAAACCCTGGAGAATGAATAGGGACAAGTTTTAAAAAAAATATTCTGCTGATACTTTGTTCCATAACCTCAGAAATGATGTGGAAATTTGGAGTGATCAGTTTTTGAATGTCCTGTCCAAGATATTCTGAAGACTGATAGATAGCAGCAGCATCTTAAATTCTTAAAGAAGTTCCCCTGAAAACTTCAGACTGAAAACCAAGGAACTCGGGGACCACATAGCTTTTTTCATGGGTTTTTTCTTAACTATATGGTCTCTATCCATATTTTTGACTGTATTACAAAATCCTATTAATAAGGTCTAATTCACTACTAAGCTGCCCCAAGAGGTAAAGAAAAGTTATTAGAGGGCCTTCTTTTGCTGTTTTTCTCTCTCTTTTTCCATCCTTTTTTCTTTTTATCTTCATGATCATCAGGAGATTACAGCATTTCTATTTGCTATTTATTTGCTTTCCAGAGCTGTGTCAAGCCTGGCCTGCTCCATTGCTTAGTGTATTCATTGTGTGTAACTGTCTTTCTTTGATGTTGATTTCTTAGTGCACTTAAATGAAGTTTTCTGAAACCAATATGCCAGAGCAAATTAATATATGAATAATACATGGTGCTTATTTTAGCAGCTTTCATCAGAAGACCTCAAAGAACATCATGAAGAATAGCAGGGAGAAGGATGTTGCACTCCTTACATAAAATGGCACCATCAATGAGGGTATAAATAGGAGAAAACTATCCTACTCTACCAAAAATATCCTAAAAGTTAGACAGCATTAGATATGTCAGTAATTCTGATTGCATAACCTGACTTCATTCTGAGTTGTGCCAAAGGTTTCATGTGCATCTGTTTGCTCCTGTGGGACTGATTGAGGATTAAAAGGTTACAGTATAAGGCAGAACAGAGCTAGTCAGTCCAACCCATCAAGCTGCTAGTCAAGACAGAGAATTAAAAGAGAAATTAGTGAAATCCCAGACCTACTCCATAAAGCACTATGAATGCTAGATAGGAATTTCATGTCCAGAAGCACAAAGGACTCAGAGGAATGCTATTTTTAATTAATGCTATTGGTTAAAATATGGTTAATGCTATTTAGGTTAAAAGCTTAAAAAAGGGAAGCTGCTGAAACTGCCCAGGACAGCAGAGGATTTCAAGCACCTTACTTAAGATTCTTTTTAATACATGTTTTCAGTGATATTCATGTACTTATGTAATTCCCCCATGAGATAGTCTCATGAGGCTAAATTCTCTCTCATATTTCTGCTTGGTCACAGTATCATGGAGATGAGAGAATTTGAAAGTACACAGAAGTAAATGAGAGTGCTGTGTGGTAACCACAGTTGATAAGCCCCAACTGTAACGGAGTATTAGCTGGATGAGTGTTAGAGTTCTTTTATTAGTGGCTGCTGCACATAGAAGTGCATAATGTCATGCTATGGGTTAGTAGTGCTGATCAAAGTTTAGGAGTTCATCAGAGTTTACTCTATCACACTTTCCAATGTCATCAGAAAGAAATTTGATTCTGATGTGAAAGTGAAGAAATTGACCTAGATTTTTAGCTTCACCATGAAGATGCTTATAGAAGCATCTGTAATGGAGTTTATCCACAATGATTGTGACTAAACTGGAGCAGCAAAAGCATAATATAGTGGAGAACTGCAATGCAATAACAAATGTTGGTCTAACGACAAAGAAAAGTAAATTGTAGAATCAAGTGTAGTAAACAGATGATTTTAATTCACACAACAATCAAATAAAAAGTTATTATCTTTTAAAATCTGTATTACTGGCGAAATCACACTGGATGTTATACAGTGGTCAATTTTAATTTTATTTCATAGTCTATCAATCTGAAAACATCATAGCAGAGCTAACAGAAAAATAGATGGGCTCTGACATTATAGTTTAGTAAGAAAAAGTTGCTCCCTGGAGATATATGATCCATTCAGCTTTCCAAAGAGAATTTGGAAAAAAACACCTAGAAAGCAGACCAGGAAAATGTACTTCTTAGAAGCACTGTGGCTGCCTGGGGCTGATATCTGCCATTAATCCAGTATCATGTTGTAACAAATTGTATGATTGTCTTGTTGCACTTGGCATTGTGAGGCTCCAGCTCAAGTACTAGTTAAGTTTTGAGCCCCTCACTTCAAAAAGGACATCCAGCACCAATGTCCTTTTGTCCAGAGAAGGATGAAAAATCTGGTGAAGGATCTGGAAAACATGTCTTTTGAGGAGCAGCTTAGAGAGCTGTGGCTGTATAGCCTGGGGAAGAGGAGACTCTGAGGGACCTTTTTGCTCTCTACAACTGCCTGAAAGGAGGATGAAGTGATGTGGTGTTCATTTCCTCTGCCGTGTTTTAAGTGAAAAGATGAGAGGCCTTAAGTGGCACCAGGGGTGTTTCAGACTAGATATTAGGGAAAAAAAAATCACTGAAGGATTGATTAGGCATTGGAATAAATTACTGAGGGCAGCGATGAGGTCAGTGACTCCAGAAATGTTCAAGAGGTATCTGAATGTGGTGCTTGGGGATATGGGCTAGGGGTGATTATGGTGGTGCTGGCCTGGAAGCTGGACTAGATGAGCTTGACGATCTCTGCTGACCTTGATGATTCTGTGTTCAAAGCCAGGTTGGATGGGACTTTGAGCAACCTGGTCTAGTGAAACATGCCTCTGCCCTTGGCAGAGGATTGGAACTAGGTATTAATTATGTCCTTTGCAACCTAAGCAGTTCTATGAATCTGTGATAAGAAAATAGGATTATGCTCCTGTTGATATGTTAAGTCACAAAGTCAAGAAAGTTTATCAGCTGGGGTTGCAGCCATGTTCTTCCTGTGATAGTCCTTTAATCAACCACCCTTTGATTTATTATCTGTAAAATTCAGTATAAGGTAGACCAATTCATACATTTCCCTCTTGTACAATTGAAGTCAAAGACAAATCAGCAATGTCACTTATTTATGACCTACAATTTTGCCTGGGGGAGAGGCAAGGAATAACCAATGTCCAGTTTGCTTAGTCCAGTCTCACTATGATTTCCCTGGGAATTGCTCCTCACCACAAAATAAAAAGCCTCAGCAGGAAAAGGTGGGATCAGAAGTGGCTAGAAGGCAGAAGCAGGGTAAAGGTTTTTTACACTTTTCTGTATAATTAAATTAAGCACTGCATATAGTCTTTTATCCCCCTGTGAGGACAGGGTTTTTCTGGCATAGATAGATAGATAGATGGATAGATAGATAGCTAGATAGATAGCTAGATAGATAGATAGATAGATGATAAAATGAATTCTTTGTCTCTCCTTTAACTGTGATAAACTGTGTGAATGCAGTGTCTTGAAAGGACTATGTTGTTCCAGGAAGGACACCACTGTTGCTGGTAAAACAAGTTTAAATAGGCATATTCAAAATTATTATATTTATTTGTTTGCTTGTTTGTTTGTTTCACAGCTATTATAACAGACTTTTTTCTTCATTTTATTTTTCAACTTTCCTTTCTCCAAACCAAGAATTTGCTTTTCCTTTGAGTTAAAGAACAGCATTTCACCCTAAGTGCTCATCAATTGCAGCTGCACATTTAATTATTGTTAGACTTTAGAACTTTTTACTCGTTAGCATTAAACTGGTGCACAGCCATGTAGTTCCTACAGTGTGAGAAGTAACTAAGGTCAACTTATAAGAGCAAATCAAAAGAGAAGAGCACCACCAGTGTAGCAGAAATTAGAAAGAAAATAGAATGGAAGAAAACAAAGAAGGAAATCCTCCTAGATTTCAGAAGTCATTATCATCCAATTCTTCCACTCACATTAGAGCACTGGTAGAGTACAAGGTAGAGTACATTCACTGAAATCCATGATGAAAAAACCACCAACTTTTTCCTTTAGGTACCGACTTCAGTTACACTGGCTTAAAATAATACCCCTTACTCTTAGCTATGCCCAGGTAACTGCCAGCATGTCTCCTTGTAGCCATCCTGAGTTTAAAGTCAGGTTATTTAAGCTAATACATCTTCTCCTTGATTTAAAGTTTTATATTAACCTGAAAGGCAGGGAGAGCTGAAAATCATGAAAACAATAATTCATAGAACTCAATTGATAAGCTGTAACTCATTAAATCATTATAACTATATCACATTCATAAGTGTGGGTTCTTTCCTTGTTCTTGTCTAGGATTTGTGAAAGGCCAAGGCAAAAAATACATTTTCCTGATTTCTACACTATTAAACTGAGGGAGAAGCAAACACTTGACATAGTCATGATTTATATAAGTAAAATTTTGATCAAATAAATATGCAAATTACAAGAAGGAAAAAAAATCTGTTGAGGAAAACTATTTTTCTAGACACATTTTCTTTCTGGTTCATCTTTTTTACATTCATCACTTTAGCTATCAAAGGCAAAGGCAGCACATAGGCTTGGCTCTCTAAGTGTGAAGGACAATACACAAAACTTCAGTGACAAATATTGTCCCTGTAAATTTCAGCCACTGTTATTTTCCAGGCAGTTTGCCTGGGGTTTTTTGTTGTTTTTTTTTTTACTTTCACTGCTGGGTGTCAATAGCCTGCTGCTTAAAACATAACATCTGGGAAACAGGAACAGAACAAGCTGGAGCTAACTATTTGCAAAGTCGCCTTTACCTGTGAAGTTATTTTGTGACTATGTTACTATGACATTGGTGACTGAGCTTAAACTACTGAAAAGGCTTGGTCACTTTTAGGTAAGTGCTAAAATGGTTGAGTCACCATCTCTGGAACTGTTGAAAAAAACATGTGGATAGGGCACTTGAAGATATACATGGTTTAGTGGTGAACATGGTGGTGGTGTTAAGTTGATGGCTGATCTTGATGAACTTAGAGGTCTTCTCCAGCCTCACTTAGTCTATGATTCTAAGGCTCAGGCTCTGGGATGGCTAGATTTGAGGCCAAGACCCACATCAGATTCTGAACCTAGTTCAGAATTAGTCGCATCAAAATCCCTCAATTTGAATTGCAAATGACAGCAGAGTCTCCTTCTCAAATCACCTCATAAAACATAGGAACTAAGGGTTGTTTTAAGTTTGACTCCCCAAATAGTCAAGGCTAAGGGACCTGTTACTGCTCTGACAATTTCACGGAAAACAGGAAATACTCTTCCACTCAACAAAAGAAAAATTGATCAGCATGTTCAATGCAGCTAGCCAGAATTTGGGAAGAAGAGGAGACCAAATGGCCTCAAGTTGTGTAAGGGAAGGTTTAGATTAGATTATTTAAATATTCTCTTTGGAAGAGGTTGTCAGGCATTGGAACAGGCTGTCCAGGGAAGCAAAGGAGTCTCCCTCCTTGATGTTTAAAAGATGTGTCGATATAGCACTTGGGGACATGAGTTATTGGGAGGCTTGGCAGTGCTGGGTTACCAGTTGGACTTGATAATCTTAAATATCTTTTGCACCCTAAAAGGTTTTGTTTCTATGATTCTATGAATCTGTTCTGCTTTTGTACCAAAACTATCTCCTATGGTGTTTTAACAGTTTGGGAAGATGAAATGATATCAGAAGGGTCCTGACTTAATTGTTTTGGTTTTATATTACATTGTGTATTACCTTAAAAGTATATATGTATAAGTATATTTGTAACGTATGTACACATGTGTATGTACACATGTGTACACAACATGTGTACACATGTAAATACACAACGTATGTACACATGTAAATGTGTGTGTGTCTTGAATGCTAAGTATTACAGCCTTAAGTGGATGGAGTATCTTTGCTGGCCTAGTGGGAAACAGGATGGATAACAAAGATGTGCAGTTGTATATTTTGATACTATTAGGTATACCTGGACCAGTTTTTTCCCATTGAGTGTATATATCAGTAATTCTAGGTTTAGGTCCAGGAATGAAGGCTCACTGACCCTGCTGCAGACAAATATAAAATTTGCTTTATGGTTTAATATGCTTTAATTGAAATAAAAATCTGCATCCTGTCAACAACAACTCAGAAAATCTCCTGTATAAGTATATGATATGAAATATGATATAAAAAAATGGTGACTTTCTAAAAGCTCTTTGAATCAGCCACACAAGAAGAGCCTTCAGTTTTGTTGTGTTGTCTTGGTTTAACACTCATTAAATGTTTCACAGTACTATGATCTCCTCACAGCAAATATAATTAAACTTCCTTTCCTCTGGCACTAAACAGAACTTCATTATTACTTTCTAATTCCATAACTGTATGAGAGAAGCAAACTTTCTGAAATTGAAAGTCTTTTTTCCAATTTCAGTTTTTCTTCCTCTTTATTTTTTCGGTAGGATGGACATATTTCTTTGTTTGGAAATTAAGATGTTCTCTGCTTCTGGGACATCATGGTGAAAATCTGTAATTAAGGTAAGAGAAATATCTTCAGATTTGCTACAATTTTACAGTCATGCAATTACTCATGGCTTCAGAAGTCCTGCCTGTAATTATCTTTCTGTACTTCTCCTTTCCTCATACTTCTTTTAGAAACTAAAGTTACTTTGTTGCATTTTTAATGACATAAAGACTAAATTGTTACAGAAGCTTATTTAGCTTAACCAGCACCTGTGGGCTTTTTGAGTTTGTTGTTAGAGATGCCATCACAGATTTAAATTTTACCAGCCTGCGGGAATAGATTGCCTTTCTAAAGAAAACAATTCTTTTTGTAATGTAATTCACCCTGCAGGAATTTTAAGGCCTGAGGATCTAAATCTGGTTTTGGAACACTTTATAGTTAGCATAAAATTTGAAAAACAGCTTTATAAACTAGGACCCTTCGCTCCCACTCAAAGAAAATAAGACTTACAGGATTTGCAAGTTTTGATCCCTCCACCCCTAAAGAACTAATTTAAGAATTGATCTCTAGGTCACATCATTTTCCACTGAGGTTCATTTTCTAATATAGCCTGGATTTGAATAGGCAGTGTTGATGTATTGGGACTAAATTACACACTTCCTTCTAGAGGCATGGATTAAAAAACATAAAGTTGTAGCATTTTAAAGGAGTGGAATACACAAACACCAACACAAGCCAGTGGGAGCAGATCTGGCTATCTCTTGTAAGGGCTTTTTCAAATCCCTGCTCTAAGCAGCATTGTGAATCAAATCAAATGCTTAAATCAAAGATAAATGTAGGAATGATGGGAGGCCAGTTCTCAGAAACAGATGGATTTACCAGCCTCTTATGCTCTATGTGGTGGGATTACCACCAGCAGGTTCAGCATGGAGTTTGTCTGGCAGCCTGCTCAGTTTTCTGTATGGCTCATCACTTCTATAATTTGCAGTGTGCTGCTTGGAGAAAAGGGATGTAGGAATGTTGTTCTCTTTAGATCCCTCACTTATTTACTAATCAGAAAAACAGTGTGTTTTAAGCAATTATATAATTTCTTTAGGACACCTAAATGCTGTTCAGGTGTCCTAAAGAAAATTTTTAATGATTGCACATACACAAAATAATAAAAAACAGCGATATTTACTGAACTAAATACAGATATGGAGGTATGTAAAATGTGACTAATTCTTGACAGATTATTTCTGTCACGTAATAGACTGTCTAGATGCTTTCAAGAAAATCTTATAGACTTAATCTTTTTACAGTTGAATTGATGACAGATGAGTTTTGCTGGCTGCTGTTGTCTGGGATCACTTTTTCTGCATGGCATTGGCATGGTTAACATTGTTATAGTAATGTCCAGTCACAACTTCAGTAATAGTTTGGCTGCCAGATAAAGCTGTGATGCTTTAGTGATAGTTTGGTTAAGAAGTCTGTCATCATTGTTCAATTATAATCTATAAAGAAAATACCTAAGGTTATAACTGCGTAAATATGTTTATATATGGGCAACACTATGTGACCGTGGTCACAAGGGTTTTCAGGATGAAGAAGAGACGAGAATGTTGACTCCATGATCAGAAGGCTTGATTTATTATTTTATGATATATGTTACATTAAGACTATACTAAAAAGCAATAGAAAGGAAAAGGTTTCTTCAGCAGCTAGCTAAGCTAAGAATAGACAAGAATGAATAACAAAGATCTGTGTCTCAGACAGAGCAAGAGCCAGCTCTGCCATGAGTGGTCAGTAAATCCAAACACCCACAGGAGACCAATCACGGGTCTACCTGTTCCATTCTACAGCAGCAGATAACCATTGTTTACTTTTGGTTGCTGAAACTGCAGCTTCTCACAAGGAAAAATCCTAAGAAAGGATTTTTCATGAAAGATGTCTGCGACAACACTACACACCCTCTATGCAGTCTATAGGTTGCAATTGATATTAAAATGATGGTTGAACCCATTCTTTACAGAAAGTTGCAGATGATCAGTTTCTTTTTTATTTAGTTGCAAATTAAATCCTCAGTGGTGTAGCACCTAGAAATGCCCTAGTCATGCCATTTGAAATTTCTGTGAGAACAGCCAAAACCATTCAGCATTTTTTCCTAAAAATACTCAAAAAAATCAGAAGTATTTTCTGAGTTCTGCAGTTTCTTTACCCACTGTCATCAAGAATGCATTTTGCTGAAATATTATGCTCATGTATTCAATTTTCTTGGTCATATTTCATTATGTCTTGAAGTGTAAGTAAACTTGATTGATGAAAATTGACTGATTATATCCAAGTTCTAACCCAAGCCTTGCAACAGTTGTTAGCAGATGCTGAGAATTTTTTGCCCTTACTCTACTTCAAAGCATAGGTCTGCATTTCAGATGATGTTTCTATAGTCCTGTGTAAGAAATAAAACCTATCATTTCTTGCTGAACTATATCCACAGCTCTGAATTATCAGTTCTTACCAGCCTTATGATATCTGGTAATTTATATGTAATGTGTGAAACTGGAAATGTGAGTTTGAGTGTAAATATATCAAAGCATCATTCTGACTGAATTTTAAGTTCTTTATATAACCTTGACTCCAATTTACGCCTATCGGCTTATAGGACTTCTTTTACTTAAAGTAAACATAAATTTATATCCGCTGCTTCTAAAATCACTTTATTTCTTTTCAGTAGCATAAAAGTAACTTCTGACTGTTTCAGTTGGCAGAAGTTTGAGTGGAAAATTGCTATTAAGAAAAGGAGAGAAGGCCCATAGAGTTTGCAAACTCACATTTAGCAGGTCCTACAGTGAAAAATTCTGAAAAGCACAAGGATAGAACAACATGTGATTTTAATTGTAGGATAAAAATTGGAACAATTACATTTTTGCAAAAACAATCACCTTGTTTTTAGCTGTGTGAGCTAGTGAAACATCAGAGATTTTTAAGACGCTGCTTTCAAAGAGCGGTTTGAAAGCAATCTCTTGTAAAATGCATATAACCTCCAGAGTTTGAGCACAGTCCCTGTGTGCCCACCTGAAATAGCATGCAGCAGAATCATGCAAACTTCAGATTATTATTTTCCTAAACCCGGAACTTAAGTTAGACCTTCCTTAAGAATAAATAGCTGTTGAATATGGAGCAGAATCAGAACTATGGAACTGAAATAAGACATGATTCCTAAAATAAAAGCAATTTCAGCCTTTAAATGAAACGTTATTTTATTCTGGTAGAGGCTATTCAGAGAATTTCTGGTGATTAAAAGGCATTCATCCAAGAATGGAAGGAATGTATTCAAGCCTCAATATGTTTTATTGCCAGGCTTCTAAAGACCCTGAATCCCAACCACAATGGTGAATGACAGCACTCTCTGTGTTTTGTTAGAGAGAGAGGCAAGGCAGAACACCACAGCCTTTGTCACATGGATCTCACTCAGATGTCAGTGAATATAATATACATGCAGACTTATAACCTGATTTTTTTTAATGTTGAATTATCAAATGAAGCCTAGTTGTAGCATTAAATGTCTAATCTGTTTGAGATTGTTTGATGGAAAATATGCATAACTTTAGTGGTGAAAATAAAGTCATAAACTGCTGTCTGTGAAAGGAACATGGATCTCTCTATTATCTTCCTTCTTGAGATAACAAAACCAAAAAATAAGGAAAAGAAAAATAACAGCACCAAAAATGTGCTTTCATATTGAACAGAAGCAAATAATTTTACATATAACTGTTGGAGAATCTCCGAATATTTCACTGAAGATATAGATGGTCTGCATCATTCAGGTACTGTCAGAGGAACAGAAGTGTCCTCTTCTGGGAATGTATTGTTGAAATATATCTGTCACTGGATGCCATCTGGTCCATCACAAAACAGACCATGTTGCATTTCAGAGGTATCTATTCATAGTTCTTCCTAAGAACATAGCTACTGACAGAATGGGACAATATGCAGGAGGGAAGCAATGTATGGAAAGCACAGATTATTGCAAGGTACCTTTCTTCAAAGGTAATGTCCTGAAGTTCCCTGGGTTACACCACCCTGAAATACAGCCTGTTTGATAACTGGAGTCCAGTGACAACAAAAGCCATGTCTTCACAGTGTCTTCTGACTTAGGCGAAGTTTAATTTCAGTTATAAAACAAGACAAGAACTTGCTAGATGATGCTGGGAGCCTCCCCTGAATGCACTCCCCATGGTAGAGCCAGCAACATTTGTGGTCCTTGTACCCTGTGAAATTAAGCCACTGCTTTTTCAAAGTTTTTCCAAAGGGAAATGGGCAGGGTATGGCATCAGGGTCCTTCTAGCACTGGGCTACAAGTGTTGACTATGGATACTGATAACTTTGTGATAACTTACTGTTGATGGAACTGTTTTCTGTGAGAAAGTACATTTTATCTGAAACCCAGAAGCTTAGAAAAAAAAATTATTTTGGCTTCCAATTAATGTGGATATTAAAAGAGGGAACATTATTTTCTTGGAATTAAAATTTATAGAGTAATGAGCAAAACATAAATAAAATAAGTTGTTTTGGCAAAAGGAGACATTGAAGTTTATGACTCTCAACATTCTTTCTGTAACAATTTGTTTCTGGTCAGAATTAAGAAAAGTTATAACAAATCACTTTGAGCAGAATTTGTTCTGTAATCAACTCTTTTCCACAATAGATCTGAAAGTTCAGATTTTCTTTTCCTGTCTTGATCACAAGTGTGTCTCTTGCCAGTTAAAGAGGTGTCAGGGCACCCTAAAAGCTGACCAGTGTTGGAGAACTGTTTTTTGCACAACTGGAAGCCAGACTTCACCCAATCATTTTGAGCATGGAGCAGCCTGGTCTAGTAGAAAGTATCCCTGTCCATGGCACGGGGTTTGCAGCTAGAAGGTGCCTTTCAGCTCAACCGTTTTATGGTATTGCATAAGAAGAAACTTGGCTTCCTCACTCTTTCTGAAGTGACCAGACTGAGACTTCAGGCCTTCAGAGTGCTAAGATATCTGACTCTATGCCAGACAATCATTTCAGAAAAACATTGAGGCAGAAAATCTAGCCAATGCCTTGTTCAGCAATCCTTCAAGCAGAACATTATGAGGGAGTCTAAGTTATCTCTGTTTCCTGTGAATAAGGAGGGACTGGTGAGATGTAGTGGGGGAGATAGCAGCCAGCTTCCAAATAGGATAAGCAAAGGTGATAAAAACGGTGATAAAGTCAAAGCTTTATGACAGAGGGTGGGGTTTTTCGGGTTTTTTTTTTTTGGGGGGGGGGGATTTTTTGGGGTGGGGGGCAGTTGTGCATTTTTGTCCTTTTATAAATTCTAATTTTGTTGGTTGTTATCAGAAACGATTAGTTCAGCTATCACAAGATAATGAGTTAGCTACAGTACTTTTAAAACAAAACTAAATCAAGACATTGTCCTGGAAGAACAGTGTTGATTATGAGTGGTGTGATAAACCAGAGATCATGTCATAGCAACTAACACATCACAGCAGTTAGGGCTGACTGGTTTGCTTATCAGCCTCACCATAATAGATCTATCATTGTTTCTTTCACTACTAAACCTCTTCATTATGATTTTCTGATAGTATCTAGAACTGGACTTTGTGACCCAGTTATTAACTCCTAGCCTTCTACATTCAATATACATCAGTAGCACAAAAAGCAATGTGTATGTGTATACATGCACACATATGTATATATATACATATATACACATATGAAAACCTACTGAGTTATGATAATTGATATTTTGTAGTAGATACATCTCTGCTAATATATCACACCACAGCATATGTACAATGTCATTGTCTCCCTTGGGTTTTATATGAAATTTTATAGAGATGAGACATATGATTTTATGATACCATGATGTACTGTATTCTCATTTCTTCCACTGTTACATATGCAATTCAAAAGGCTTCTTAATATACTTCCCAAGGGAGCTTTTCCTGTGCTTACTATTAATAGTTTTTGTTCATACCCTGTTTATTTCTAATGACAGCTTTAGACATAATTTTCTACACTTAAGTAGACATGGAGAATTACAGTATCAGATCAATATCTGGAACTATTATGCAAATTCATTATTTGTATGCTCCCCCCCCAAAAATAAATTTAGAATAGAGAAAGATCTGAAGAAAACAGGTCTTTTGCCACATTTCTACTTTTTCAAGTCTATAAAATTCATGTATTTTGAGACAGATCCTGAGGTCTGCATGTAAAATCAGCTATTTCTTGTGCTTATATATCCTATTTTCCTGACAAAAATTGGGTATTTTTGTGATGAGGTTTGGTTATGGGGTTGTTGGGCAAATAATTCTTGTGCCTGCATTCCAGCAGCATACTAGTCAAACAGATATTTAATGGATACTGTAACTTCTGCTTGGCAAATGAAGCCCTGTTTGATAGAATTTCAATTTTGGTAAAAAAGTTCTAAATAATAATGGATCTTCTGATATGAAAGCAGAAGTGTTTAAAGTCAGATAATGGTATTACCACTTTATAGAAAATCTGGTTTCTAAACTCTTTATTTTCTTGTGTCTGTGGGATGTGACAGGAGAAGGTAATGACTGCTGTTAAAGGGAGACATCAGTTACAGTGCTGTTCATAAATGTAGTTTGTTCAGTAATAATGTCTTTTTTCTCTGGTTTTTCTTTTCTTCTTCAGGATTTTCTTATTTCAAATTTCTTTATTCTTTAAAGTTTAAGAAAAAAATTACATGATGACAAAGGGGGCCTATATCATCACTCTGACAGACAATGTATTTCAGGGGGCTTGCTTACTCGAAAGGCAGATATGCCAAAGAGATCTTCAAGACACCTAAAAGCACAAGCTCATCTTGATAGTGGGCTTAAACATTTAAAATAGTGCTGGTTTTTAGCTTTATTCCTATGAAAATTTTAGCTGTAAACCCTGGCTGCAATAATTAAAAATGCATGGGAATCTCCAGTGAGCTTTCTCCCTCAGTTTATTTCTTTGTTTTGCATTTTGTTGGAGTATTTCTGTTAAAACCTCATTATGTCATTACTTTGCCAAAACTTCTGGCTCAAACTGCATTATGAGTTGTTTTACTGTGTATTCATTGTTGATGTGCTGTACATTGGCCCACACTGGATGCTCATTGCTGCTGGAGAGGTACTTAGTTCTCAAACAAAAATCTCGAAATTTGCAAACCTGAGCTTCTATTAAATAACCATTATAATTATTTACACAGATGACATAATCCATTTGAGTAAGATTGTGCTTAACTTCATAGGAGTTTTTATTCATCTAGTAAAAATAGTTTTCAGGATTTTTTACTATTTGATTTGTGAATTTCCTATACAAATACCTGCTTAAACAGTTTTCCGTTAACTTTGACTTCTTCAGTTTTTGTTAAAGGAAGTGTTAAAAAATTGTTTTGTTAATTACAATTAACTAAGATTATACATCACACACCTTTTCTTTATTTTCCAAAATGTGTAAATATATCATATTGATATATATATTCTCTATATAATGTATACAATAGCGATACTTGCCAGGGAAGAATTTGTACAACCTGGCCAAATCACTTTCTGTCAAGCGACTTCTAGGCAGTACTGGGAAGTGAACACAGCAAAGAATGATTCTCAGGGTGCAGTTTGGGTGCTGGAGGCTGACTAGTTTTGTTGGCAGTGCAGAGGGCTATTTCATGATAGCTGGCCTCTACCTGAGGCTGGTGCTGGACATGTTCAGCTATGGATGTTCATGGTCTGGGGTTCACACTTGCTGACTGCTGCACTGACACATAGCAGAGACCTCTGGGGCTAACCAGCACATGCCCTCAGAGGTCTGTGTTACAATTCCTCTAAACATCCTGTGCACTAAGGTAGAGGCACAACATCAGTACCTTCTGATCACCCTGCTTTGAATTGCTTTGTCAGCTATTTTGGAAGGATTACCATTTTCAGACCTGCCACAGCCATGGCAAAATCTTCCTTACTGTGATCAGAACAAGCTTTACTGCTCCCAAGGAAAAAAAAAAAATTGAGACCGAAAAATTGAATGAACAACTAGTTGCAGTTGCATGAATAAAACATGAACTTGCAATAAAACTTCTCTTCCAACATTTTACCAAGCTTCTAAAGCCACCTTGTAGGTTTTGTTATTTGCTTAAGAGACAGCATGCTCTAAAGAGTTCTTTTTTCCTTTCTCTTTTCCCTTCTCTGTGTGACAACTACTATGTCTATCAAGAAAAATTGCTTAGAAGGGTTTGTTTCCTCTGTAGTACAAGATGCTTTCCCCTCCTGATGCAGCTGTCCATCATTCCCTGTAACTGGGTAACAGGAGGTCACATGAGACAGGATGACTCTGTCACTTCCACTACTTCTCTAAAATTACTTGAGCATTATTCCTATTGTGTATTTATTCCATTTCATTAGAAAATTTTTGCCTTAAGGTTTCAGTCTTCCCTCTTTTGCTTACAGCTTTATCAGCCCAAGTGATATGTATTTTTTATGAGCTCTGTGTTATGAGACATAATACATAATGTATAATGTAAAACCTTCTAAGATTTGTGTTTAACTCCTACAAGCTTTGCAGGTTGAATACGTATGACATGCAAATGTTATTAAACATTCTCCAATGAATAAAATTGAAAAAATATACACTCCCCATTTGATAATTTGAAGGAATTTTGTAAGAAAAAAAAAATTAATATGGCGTCAACATTTGTGTCATTAACTCATTCATAAGTAACTGTGCAAATACAGTCTAGCGACCTACTGCAAAGCAAGACCGCTGTGCAATTATGCTGGAATTACAACTTAATTACATAGAAATAACAATATCTAAATTTTACTTATACTGTCTTTTTTCAAATTGTAGTAATTAACCTTGAAAGTTCTAGGTTTTACCTTGCATAACAATAGCATGCATGACCTGGCTAAGTTCAATTTTTCTGCTCTTACGTTTACTTCTTATAAAAATTAAGTCCTGATGTAGGATCATTCACTAGCCAATTTAAATTGAGAGTTCTTTCAAGACAGTCTGTAAACAATACGTAACTAGAAAAAATATACATGTGTCTATTTACTTATAATTTCAAAGTTTGGTCATCAAATATTAAGATGTCAGATCTTGTGTTAAGAACCTTTCCTTTGCAGACTTTTTTTTCTTTTTTGGGTTAAAAACTAAGGTTTGGCTCCATCTTCCATAACTCTAGATACGTAAGATGGATAAATTCCATTTCCTTTTTCATTTTTTGTAGAAGGAAAAACTTGACTAGCTCAAAGTGATGTGTATCTTTTAGGGGTGGTCTTCCCAATGTCCTCTGACTTCCTAAACTGGTGAATGACAAAGCCAGTTTTTCCCTCTGCATCTGCTTCCGTGTTCTTCACCTCTATACCTACCAGCACCCATGAGTCAAGTAGTCTAACAAAATGCACAAGAAATACAAATGTACAAGGATTGTGAAGTAGCATTGTCTTCTCAAAGTCTCAGTGCATACTCTTTATATCTTAGGATTTAAAGCAGATAACAACATGATTTGAATATTTGTTACTTTATTATTAATATGAAACATTGCCCTTTATTCAAAAGGTTGTGTTTAAAGATTTTTGAAGCGTTCTTTGTCTTCAGACCTATAGACACAAGGAAAAGGGAAGTCTAATGTCCTGTTATCAGAAAGATTCATCCTTGTTTTTCTTGTTATTATTCCACAAAATTTCTAAATGCTGTACATAAAACAACTAAATGTTTCTAGCTAAATCCAGAGATTAAAGATGCATCAAATGAAATACAGGCATAGGAGAGGAGTCGAAAGTGAAGTAATCCTGATTAAAGGGTTGAGCAGCATTTTCAGAATAAGTCTCACCTAAATGTTACCCTTGTTGTTATCAAAACCAGATTCTCAGTAGATATTTTAAAGTCATGTTTTGTGCTTTGTTGTCATGGATTTTCTTTTTATAAAAATAGCTTAAGTTCCCTTTGCTAAGAACATCCTAAGCTGGACTCCAGCAGAACTACACTATATCTCTAAAGGGGGGCAGTGGGCGGGGTGTTAGATGTAAGAGGTTTTAAACCTGCATGTTGCCAGGAGCATCTGAAAGTCTAATCATGATATGCTGTACATCCTTCCATTTCATGAGTCTATTTGTTCACACCTAATCAATGATGTAATTTTAAATAATCAGATTAGGACATTTTGCCTCAGGAACAGACAGCAATTCAAAGAGTTACAGACACAGTAATACCAGCAACAAGGATCAGTGATTTCTTATTCCTCATTATGACAAAATTCAATTTAAAGTTATCATATTTTATCACAAAAAAGGAAATTAAGATAATCCTGATATGTGCATTTGACATCCATACATCTTCTGTGCTACCACGAAAAAAGAAGGCACAAATAAGAAAACAGTAATTTTATGAAGATGGGGAAGAGAACTGTATTATGTATTTTTGTTATAGGGGCACATTTATTACATTTTTTAGATATCTGTATATGCTGCTGTTTTCTCAATGTCCATTATGTTGTTATCTAACCATGAAATAATGTCATAACAGAAACAAATGTTTGTTCTTAAACCTTTATTCACCCATATCAATAAATCTGAGAAAGAGTTTTCCTGTGGAGAAAAGTACACTGAAGAATAAATGGGTTCATGTGTTAATTTCTTTCTCCTTGAATTTCAATTTAATAGATATATCTTTTTCTTCTAGGGTAAGCACATGGGATCTGACTAAAAATATTTTTATTTCACTGTTCACTGGAAATGCCAATGATTATGCCTGTGTGCGCTACAAACATTTGGAATAATTATGTTCATTACAGTATACACATAAGTTTGAATTCATGTAACTAAACTGGTGGTATAGCTTTTAAATAAATCAAAACTATGTTTATGTTAGGAAGGAAAAGGGGCTGCCTAACTGACACAAAATATATCTCAGTATAAATTGATCATTAATAAATTTAAACTGGTAATTAAAAACGATGATTTAGAAGGGTGAGGTTCCAAAGCTGTAGTGTCATCATTGGGTGAAATTAAATCAAGTTCAATTTATTTCTGAAAAACATCAGAAACAGGTTATGCTTTTGATAGTGGGAAGGTGAAGTCAGTGAGCCAGGAGTTGTCCTCTTTGGTACCTCAGCAAGGTCAAAAGGGACACACTTTTGCATTAGAAGCAAGTAACTATGAGTCAGGGAAATAGCCAACAGTTTACCTCTGATTACAAAAAATGTTGTAGTAAAAATGGTTCATGAGAAGCATGCTGAATACCTCTAAATCTGCCACCTGAAGTAACTAGATTGGTGGAAGAGGAGTAAATGCTGATGGAGGAACAACAACCCAATTATCTCAACCACACCAGGAAAGGAACAATTTAGGGAGGGACGTTTTTGTTTCAACTTTATTTATTTTTTTTTCTTCAGGTAAATTCCCTGAAGTTTCTTGTTTGGTTAGCATTTCACGTCTAACCTGCCTCTTAAGCATATAATTCAAACCCATTAACACTCTTCTCTTGTTTTCTTACACACAGTGGTTTTAGAAGCAGGTATGGCCTGGTTCAAAGACCTCTGAAAGCAAAGGACAACCTTGCATTAAGCTTTGGCAAAATCACCCTTTCTGTCATTACTGCTCTTGCAGTGTAAGGTGAATAGTGCACTGACACATCTTCATTTAACCAGAGCTAGTTTTAGTGAACTTGCTACAATCTGAAGTCAAACTCTCCACGTATTTTTATATCTACACAGTCACGTTTCCTATATGCTTAAACAGTTGAAAGGTGCAATTAGGAAATATCACTAAGTTTGCAGTCCTGATATCCTCATCTTCTGATTCAGAATGACAGGAAGGAGTGAGTGTAAAAATGGTAATTTTGTTACATCTGTCACTGCCATAGCCAAAGGTATCAGATCACTGTAAATTTGCCCATCGGTGTGCACATAGTAAGTAACTTCTCCTCATAGACCATTGTACATTTCCTGTAAGTATCCCTGGAAAACATTGCCTAGCTATAGGTTTTGGATTAATCAATCAACTTTTGTTTTTATAGCACCATTCTGGAAAATCCACTCATAGCACTTTCTGTAATAGAGATAAGAAAAACAAATCCATACTCTCCTTTTAAGTCCAAAGCATCTATCTTCTTGACTATGTTCACTTAAGACATTTCAGCTGTGCAAGTACCATCAGTTTTATACTTTTAGGAACTCTTTAACAACAAAACAAACCGACACAGCAGGCAATAAAAGTATCCAAGTCACAAAAAAGAATGTGAAGTCAACTTTGATTTGACCCTACAAAATATATCTTAATTTAATAATTTGGGAAAATGAGGAAATATTGTGAAGTCATTTCTACAGGTGACAGTGTGGCTGCTGAAGGGCAGCTGTGGGATTATTCAGTTACCCATAGATATTGATAATGTGGATGTCTGCAGCTAAGCTAGGATCTTTTCAAGGTCACGAACAATAAAAGGGTCTCTATGGCTCCAGTCAACTCAGTGGTTTAGGAACTCATGACTCATGGCCTTCAAATGTCTGTTTCTCTCTTTCAACCATTAAAGGCATTGAACATGGTTAGCTCTGGTGCAGACATCTACAGAAACCTCATTCATTTACTAAATGAGTTTTGTCATGAACTATAGCCTGACATCACAGTGAAGCTTCAGCTTAGCAGTGAAAGGGGAAAGAAGTCTAATAAGAAACTCAGCAAATTCCACATCAGACCTGTGTAAAAAGATGTTAGCAGCATGAGTTGGTGTATTTAATAGTAGTGTGCAATGCCATTAGAGTTTTGCAAGAAAATAATGCCATGAAATTATGAAGCAGAAGCTGTATTCACCAAATTAGATAAGATTTTGTAATTTTTTAGAAGAACTAAAATGTCAATACAATTATTACTTCCAAATATAAATAAGGTGGAAATTTACACAAAGTTCACAGAGGTGCCTAAATTCATTCAAAAGCTAGCTTCTCAGTAAAATAAGGCGCTAAATGGATTGATCCTAAATTACATGCCAGGTTTTATCAGATGGTTCACTGACCTCTGTTCCCACAAGTTATCCAGAGAAAAAGATTAACACGTGGTGAATAGAGCTAGAGCAAACACAAATGTACAACTGAGCAGCTACAGAAATATACAGAAGGACAAAATGAGGGAATTTCTCATATGTACAATACTCAAAGAGAGCAACATTTTGGGATCCAACTTGGAGTTCAAATCCTTGGAGAACTGGAGAGGAAGACCTCTGAACTATAAAGTGAATTTTCTGCTTCTCTTCATCTCACCGCCTCCTTGGCTGTTTTGCAAAACTTGTTCCGGTTCTGAGTTGTGTCTAATTTGTCCTCCAAGCACCACACCCCTCATTAATTTGTGTTCACTTCATTTTATTTTGCAAGCTTCCGTTGTGCCAATTCATTTGGGGGCCAATGATCCCTCTGCCTTTCGTCTGTATGTTAGCATATTTACAGAGGAAAATTCAGTAGCATCGTACATATGCAACATATGTTTTTGCAGGAAAAATTATATACCACAGAATAAGTATGTCCATTCTGAACGCTATAGAAAAGTGGCTTTTATTAGTGCAAAAAATCAAAGAGTTACAAGGTCACTTATCTCTTGCTGTCAGGATGCACCTACACCTTTATTTGCACATTTGCTGACAAGCTTTCTTCCTCTGGCAGGCTTAAAACTTACTCCTTTCATCTGTTCTCAAGGTAAATGCAAGTCCAATATGCAAACAAAGGTCTGTTGAAACAGCCCTTCTCTCAGACCATGCTCTCCTGACCTGAATTTGCTCATTCAGTAGCAGTGAGATTCCAGTCATGTAACTGTACATAAAAAATTAATCATCTAGTGCTATCAATTAAGCTACCTACGGTCTTTTAACAATACAGGGATTTTCTGACTGTGAAAGGTGCTTTCCTTTTTTTGTGAAAAGTAGCACACACCCAAGGTGGTCTCTGCAATTTTTTCTTTTCTGGGTTGGCTCTAGGACATCAACGCTAGAGCATCAGAGACTATTAATTCGTTCTGCTGTGCAGTCTTTCCCAAAACCTCAAAACCCAGTCCCAGCCAGCCATGCCCAAAGAGAAGAGAGCAAGTTCCTCCCTGCACTTCGTGGCATCTGGATATCATAGGGGCAAAATCCTACCTTTTCACTTTCTCCAGCATTCCACAGTACATTAGTTTCTCACATAATTTCCCTGTAACCATTTCTTTAATTGGAGTAACAAGTAAGGATAATGACGGGTTGGTGACAAAGGCAAGAAAGAAGATAATAATGTGAGCAAAATTCATTCTAGTTCCATCAGAGAGCCAGTAAACTCTTTGTGTGGCTACCATAAGAACTATATTGAGGACTCCTATAAAGGCTAAAGTAATAGCTTGACTCGGGAAAATAAAATTAAGCTTTCAGAGCTTAAAGAACTGTACAATTTGCTTTCAGTCACTCATATGCATATTCAGAAACTCCAACTGCATGTTATGTGGAAAAAAAGGGATTGCAAAGATGTTAGTATTTTAGTATGTGTGCAGAAAAACACCAAATACCTGCACAGATTTAAGTACGCTGCAGTTACCCCTGTCACAATGAAGAAATAACCCATTTACTTTTGACCAAGCAAGGTAGGTTGACCTTGGCTGAATGCCAGGTGCCCACCAAAGTTGCTCTATATATCCCATCTTCAGCTGGAAAGGGAAGAAAAAATATACTGAAATGTTTGTGGTCAATATAGGGACAGCAAGAGATCACTCACCAATTACTGCCATGGGTGAAACAGACTAGACCTTGAAAAATTTATGTATTGCAAATTGAATCAGGGAAAAAAAACAACCAAAACTGAAAACAGTTTCCCCCCTACCCCTCCCTTCTTCCTGGGCTCAACTTCATTTACAATTTTCCCTCTGTCCTCCCCCTCAGCAGTGCAGGAGGATGGGGAATGGAGGCTGAGGTCAGTTCATCACACATTTTCTCTGATAGTTCTTCCTTGTCAGGGAGTGGGGGGGGACTTCTCACATTATTCCCCTGCTCCAGTGTGAGGTCCTTCTCACACGAGACGATTCTCCACAGACTTCTCCATCATAAGATTCTTCCCATGGGCTACAGTTCTTCATTAACTGCTCCAACATGGAGCACCACTTCTGTCGGGTGCAGTACTTCAGGAACAAAAGTTTCCAGCATCGGTCCCCTTCAGGGTCACAGCTCTGCCATCAAACCTGCTTAACATCCCTCCATTGAAGAGAGAGCCAGGAGAGTGCCAGGAGCCTGCTCCAGCACAGTCTTCCCACGGGGTCGAGCATCCTTCAGGTTCCCCCTGCTCCAATGTGGGGTCCTTCAGGGGATACAGGTGGATATCTGCTTTACTCTGGATCTCCATGGGTTGCAAGGGGGCAGCTTGATTCAACATGGTCTTTACTACAGGCTGAAGGGGAATCTCCAGTGCCTGGAGATTTTCTTCCCCCTGCTGCACTGACCTTCAGGTCTGCAGAACTGTTTGTCTCACACAGTTTCATTCCTCTCTTTGGATGCAGTTTTTGTCCATTTTTTTATCCACCTTTCTTTTTTTTCTAAAATATGTTATCCCAGAGGTGCTGCCATCATTGCTGTGGGCTCAGTCTTGGCCAGAAGTGGGTCCACCTTTGAATCTGGATGTTATTTGCTCTGTCTCACATGGGGGAAGCTTCTAACAGCTTCTCACAGAAGCCAACACCTGTAACTCCCCAGCCACCAAAACCTTGCCACACAAACCAGATAGAGTAATATAAAAGGTATGACAGCATAATTGTGTAGCAAAATAACTTGTCATTGCAAGTACATTCTATTGACAGAAGAGAATTTTGAGTTAATTACCTGATTTCTCAAAGCTCTTCGCTATCCACTTTCCAGTCACTAAGTATTGAACATTTGGTGGTCTCTGATTTCTTACAGACTTCTTCTGCCATTCTGTTTGCTGGCCACTTACTGATGATTGTCCTGGGAATGCCCTGAGTTTCAAAACAGCAGTGTGTTTTCTACTGCTTAAGGTTGTCAATAAATTTAACAGATCTAGCAAGAAAAACACATCCTTATTCATGGGGCACAGTGAACATGAGGACTCATCAGATTGCCAGTGGGAGATTTAATAGTTTGGATTGCCCTGAAATGAGCTGCTATTTCATACCTCTAGCCTTCACCTCACAGAAAGCTCATTACTGACATGCTCCATAGTACCTCAGTAGAATTTTGGTGTTTGAGCAGACTTTATTCTTACAGAGACAAGAAAAACATCATTGAGAGGCTGCTTATCAATTATTTATCTTTGATGAAACATGAGTTCTGTGACAACTTTTCTACATATATTGTAAATACATCTCAATATCTTAGAATTATAGAGTCACAAGACAATTAAGGCTGAAAAAGATCTCTAAGATGGAGCTTAACCATTAGCCCAGCACTGTCAAACCCACCACTAAACCATGTCTCCTAACATCACATCCACAGGTTTTTGAACATTTCAAGGGACAATGGTTACACCACTTCTCTGGGCAGCCTGTTCCAGTGCTTGACCATCCTTTCAAAAGAGATTTTTTTTTCCCTAATACCCAATCTAAACGTCCCCTTGTGAAACTTGTGGCCATTTCCTGTTGAGCTCATTATATGTGAGAAGACACTGACCCACACTGGGCTACAACCTTCTTCCAGGTCATTGTACATTGCAATAAGGTACCGTATGAGTCAGCTTTTCTCCAAAATATATAGCCCCTCTTCCCTAGAGTAATCCCAGTAATCCTTACAAGTGCAGGGAATAGTCTTATCTATAAAAATATATGTGTGCACACACATGATGTTGAAAACATGTGCCTTCCATTCATCCTGCATCTTGAGGAAAGTGAAGCAACCACGGGAAATATCTCAATTTTCCAGTCTTCTCCAGGAGAAACTGCTCAGCCCTGATGATCGCACCTTGGTGTAGTGTTATCCTACATGAGGACCCTGTGCCTGAAATTGTAGACACCTTTTCCTGCTCTTTCCCATGGCATTCTTTGCTGCCAACAAGGAACACTGTAGTTTCTGGTTTCTGGTAATTGAAATCATCAAGCCCAAAAATTTTAACTATTTAAGCCAATTGTTGCTTAGCTTTTCTTAAGTGTTCAGTATAGCATATAAACAATGATCAGAGACTCATTAATAAATAAAATGGATTAAATGAGAAAGAGAAGGAGGAGACTATGGACAATAGAGAGTAAATAAAAGTCACAGCTGGTCTGTGGCTGAGCAATTAATTTGGCACTAAATAAGAAACCCAGCCCGGTTCCATAAACCAGTCCCTGGGTGATACAGGGACCTCACCCAATCATGTTCCATCCTAAGCTGCAGACATCTCACTGGTCAGAGAACTGGGAGGTGTTAAGGTCAGACCAATCAGCAGCTTAGACCGGGTGTTTCAAACCCCTGTATAAAGTGAGTTTGAACAGTAAAACACTCTCTGTGATCACAAGGGTCTCAGAAGTGTGTGTCGTTGACCACCGACCCTATGTAAACAGAAAAATAAGGAGCTTTATACCCTTCTCAATCTATTGGGATTCATCACCAACTCCTGCAGGGTTGGTAGTTATCTTCAGTCCTTTCCCATTTATCTGGTTATTTGTAATTCCACCAAAAAAACCCCAGAAATTCTATTTCCAGATTGTACATGCTGACTTTTGAGGAGGGAGTTTAAAATTCATTACAGGCATAAAAACAAATCAAGCTGACAGAATGCTCAAATATACTGTGCTGCCCAGATTTATAATTGAAAAACCCTCTGCTGCATGAAATGAGTGAAACAGAGCAGATGAACCAGCAGACAAGCAGGAGACCAGAATTAAACAAATTTGTGTAAATAAATCCCACTTATTTATCAGATACCAGGAATTCATTTTCTCTGTATTTGGCCTCTCTGCCAGATAATGTGAGCAAATATTGGTTTGGATTGGAGGGCAGAGGGCATACAGATTATTTTTTTATTATTTATTAATTTTCTTTCAGGTAGATGATATCAAAGGCCTGTGTGAAGTTTTGGGAAGAAATGAAAGACTGAAAGGATGTGTCTGATTATGATTCATAATGCTGTGCGCTCAGTTCTCCTTTGGGATGCTCTAAATACTCTGTTTGGGAGCCTGGTTTGTTTTTCAGATATGGACCACCTGATGAAAAGTAGATGTCTGGCTTTGCCTAAACATTACTGTCGACATTACCAGAGTGTTTGGTTATGAAAGTATTTACCTGAACATTGAACACTAGTTATATATCCAATTGTGGCACAGTTTAGCAAAAGTTAAAAGTACTAGCTTAGTTTTGATCACATAATTAAAGGTACATTTTTTTGTTTAGCAGTTGTGGATTAAACATTTAGTATTACTGTCTCTTTTATATGACCTCTGAAACTCTTGGACTCAGATTTCCTGAAGTCACAAAAATCCCCTTAATATTAAATATATAGTAAACAGTTGACCTGGCCAAACTGGTTGATTGTCCTTGGTGTCTATGTATGTCATGGTGGCAACTTTTAGGAAGAGGATTTGATTGGTAGAAGGAAGCCAGCCTTACTGTTTGGGCAGTGGTCCATGTGATTGTGAGCCATTTCTCATTGAATTTAACATGACTCCCACAAGCTGCAAGCCAAGCAATGCCAAGCCACTATGACCAAGAAGCCAATTGCTACAGGTAAGTCCAACAGTTCAGAGAGACTCTTCCAGCCCTTCTACCTTGTTAGTAGCATGATTGAACTACTAGTTCCTTAGGATCAACCATTAAAATAAAGGAAGAAAGGTGGTTTACAGTTTTTTCCATTTATTTTCCTCCTAAAAGTATTTTGTCCAGACACTTTCCCTGGGATCCTACTAATTTGTCATTTTTGCTTACAATATCCACCAATTTTTTTAACACTGGTAGTCAAACAAATATTATATGCTTGGCAACAGATAACTAGATGAGAACAACTCTGGAAGGTGGTAAAAAATATGAAAGAAATCTAATTAGAGCCTGTTTCTGAGCTCTTTGGCTCAGTGTAGTAAAAGTAGTTGTGAGAACAACCCATGAACAGTTATGTCTATCTACTGAAAGATGCTATTTCAGAAGAAAATTGGACATTAAAAATGTGGATAAGCCTTCAAGTTGAAAAGAGTTTTCTTCATCTTTTTTGAATTTATGACACACCAAGTGCTGTGCAGTGGAGACCTTTATTTGCTGGTGTTTAGCCATCAGAGGTAGCTTTGACATTAATATTGAAATACCAGAGGTAACCACAAATAAGGTTTTTCATTTCCTCTGGTCATCTTGCCAGGGAGATGACAAGAGTAAGTACCAGTGCTTAAGTTACCAAGTTGTAATCATTCAATGCTGACCATTTTAGAAATAGAAACTCCAGCAACCAGTCACGAGGAGAGTCAATATTTTATTCCTCTTGTGCAGTAGCACACCTAAGAGGTATGGAAAAACCTCAAGGTGAACTTGGATAAACATCCAAAAGCTCAAAGGCTTATCCAGACCTAGAGTTTACTAAACAAAGCAGAAGCTTTGTGATTTCTGGTGGATGTTTTCCTTAGAAATTTAAAAATTAAAGTTAAATGGATCATACAAAATAATTTGGAACCTTTGTATATGTTTGTTCTGAAATTTGGGTAAGTTTTCAAGGAGAAAGTTTCATGCCCATAATCTTCATAAAAATCCAAATTTAACAGCCTATACAGAGACAAAATGTATCTTTTTCTTCTGAGCTGAGTTTCTCCAAGTATACTTATTAAATGATGCTAACCTCAGAGAAATCTCAAAGCTTTCTGCTGTTAAGGAGTTAAATTTTGTGTCATACTGAGGCAGAAATTGATGTTGAGGGGGAAAGAAGGAGGGACAAATGTTTGAATTATTTTAAATCTGGTATCATTTTCCTACTTGTAAAAGGCTCGTTTAATAACCCAAGAAAATGCTTTTTTTCCCCTGTAGATTCAGTCTTGCTCAACAAATCTTAGCAGAGGATGGGACCTGAGGAAGTTCCACATTATCATTAACTGTGCTCTCTGGTGCCTTTCCCTAGTTCATCTCTCTACCCAACTTTTATAAATTATCTGTTTGGGAAATTACTTAATTGCCCATCTCCCAAGAGTTCTATGAGAACTATTTAATTAGTCTGGGAGGTGTTCTTGAAACTATTCATTTATTTCATTTTATTTATATTATGTCTGATTAATAAGTGCTAGAAGTGCAAACTGTTCAAAGTCATTGAAATTATGTCGGGATTTTCTTCTTTCTTACTTTTTTGTTTTATTTCCATCAGGCTGGCCAGAAAGGGAGACAGTGACTGAGGAGCTCAGAGTTTGGAGAGAGAACCTTTTAATACTTATCAGTGCCTGCTTCAAGTCCCTAGTCAACCATTCCTATGATTAAATGACAGAACAGGTCTATTTCCCAGTTCCAGAGCTAGATGATGATGATGGTAATTTCATTATATTTTCTCCATTGCTTTCAACTTGTCCTTTTAATTAAAATGTAAAGGAATGACAGATTCCCCTCTGCTCACTCTGACTTTAGTGAAAGTTCAACGTCCCAAGTGGGACTTGAACTCACATTATCACAGAACAAAAGTTCAAAGCATTAAAACAGGAGCCATTAAGGTGTCAAGCAAGTAAGCTAGCACTTACTAGGATCAATTTTCCACTTAGGCAGCCTTTGCCCAATTGTGCTAACTCCCACTGAATTTATACCCACTAATGGATCAAAGCTGAGAGGCTAGGAATTCTTAAATCAATCATTCATTCCCAAAGCTCATTAATATAATATTACAATTGCACCCACTAGCTTTTCCATGAGAGGTAGGTCTTTACAGGTTTGCTTTAATACAGGTGGCTTTGGGTTTTCTTGTTTTCATGTGGGCAGGATTTCTGATCCAGTATGAAAGCTTACTATCTGGATATTTCAAACTGACTTGCAGATTGGTGATCATTATTTATTCAATAAATTTGCATGAATGTTCAATGAAATGCTAAGCTACTATAGTAGTAATAAAAACAAGGACAAGAAAGTGTGATATTCAGTAGCAAAAGGACTTTTTCTCATTGTCATATATTCTACTAAACTACTTCTGTAACTTCTGGATGAAGACAATCACAACTCAGTTATGAATTTGTCTTTCTACTCCCACCCAGATAAGTAAAATCTTCAGAATGTAGGAACATTTTATATCTTCCACTTGTTCTTTTAGAAATAATATTAAGATTATAAACATTAAAGAAAACTTTTGCTGAATGGCATGAGGACAATGAAAACAATAACATTGAATTTATCAAGGTGTTTGAAAATAGTTACAATAGAAGATACCTCTCAGTTGTTCTTCTCTTCTCTTGCTATTCATTGCTTGGTTTTAAGAGGTAGACCTAATGTATATTCTCACAGTTCATCCACTGTAATATCCTAAACCTTAAAATTTGTTCATTGATGCAATTAAGTTGGAACAAAATCAGTAATTTGGTGGAGGTGCAACATCATCAGCAGCAGGTTTCTAGATAAGGACTCTAAGTCTCCTGGCTTTACCTATCCTCTTGAAGCATCTACCACTGACTGAAGTGATAGACTCCCACAATGCTGCAGGGTTGAGAGTATATTACAACAAAATCTCTGATTTTGATATTATCTAGCAGCTGAATTTATCCCAAAGGGTGATGTAGAAACAAAGGTGTGCAAAATATACAACCTATATATATATAGAATCTATGCTGCACAGTAAATAAAGGTAATTTTGTTATTGATCTGGTGTTCTTTAAAGATTTGATTAAGAAAGCTGAACAAACAATCCTTTTTGAAAGATTTTTTAGCCTTGAGACAGAAGTCCCTGTTGTGTGGAAAATCAGTGTTTCCAAGCAGAAATCTATACATAAAACACATTTAGTTTTGTAATAGCTACATACTTCTAGACTGTGAAATGCACAAAATCTCAAATTGCAAAATAGCTGCCTTTCAAAAACTGGGTGCTGAGGCAATGTCTGCAGCAAAGCTTTTCTTTGTATATTAAAATACCAGATACACATTGTTGCACATTCTGAAATGAATTGCCTTGCCATGAAAAACAGAAAAAGTTTGAAAAATAAAATGTAAGAAGCTCTCTGAGCAGAACTACATTATTGAAAATGTCTTTGGAAATAATATGGATTGTAGAGCAAACATTAGGAAGCCACAGTGATGTTACTCAGTCCTGCATGGATATACAGGGGAGATAGTATGATTTAATTATTCGCACAATATTTTAAAAAACCCTGATAGGTATGAACTTGATGTTCTGTAAACAACTGACAAAATAATAGAAGCGAGGGTTTGATCTGCATGCATTGCAATTGAATATCTCTCTATGCAATAATTCATAACATTCAGAGGTTAACTAAAGAGAACTTAACATCTTTCTGTTGTCAAGGTTGAGTTAATTTCTCATTATAAGCCATATTCTAACAATCTCACAAATATAATCAGTTGTAGGAGAAGCTGGTAGCAATCAGTACATTTAGGCTGCCTAATGCATTTCATTATGAGGTATTACAGTGACTGTTTTTTCCTCTGAGAAGCAGTAAGGCCATTGTCAATTAACTGTCACATTGTCATTTTTCACATGATCACAGGGGATGCCTCTGTCATTTAGTGCACAGAGACAAAGAATTTGGTTTGCAAGGAAAACCATTGAGTTGCTCACTTTTTCAGCCTCAATAACATTTTTATAACCTTGCTTATTTCCCTGTAAGTAACATTTAATGCCCACTGTTTTAATATCTATTATTCCTTTATATAAAAATGTCAGGTTTTTTTTTTTCCTGTTAACCCAAAAGGCTGCTTCTTTCATGACATTCTCCATTTTTCTGATACTACTCACTGTTCTCTTCTTACCTTTTGACATTTTTTTCAAAACTGTGTAATAAAAAATGTCAAAGGAAATTTAAATCACAAAATCCATAAAGCTCTCTGTGAAAAGTCAAACTGAGAATCTAGTGGTGGCTGTGTCAATGTGTGACATTATTTTCTCTGCAGTAGATGCTGAATTGACAATTGATAAATATCAGAATTCCATTTAAATCCTCTCTGTACATCCTATTTGCTGTTCATAGGTGATGAGGAATATTGCAAGCAAAATACATTAAGATGATCCAGGATGAAGTCTTTTTCATGTCCTCATGGATGGCAGTCAGTGTTGGGCTTTTCACATGCTAAGCAGGAGTTTGTTATTTCATCTTCAAGATTTTTGCTCAGTTTAGGTGTGGACTGAGTGAATGGTTAATTTGAAGGGAAGAAATGCACTGAATACACCCACTGATGACTTCATAGAATCATGAGCAGTTAGGGCCAGAAGGAACCCTAAAGTTCATCCAGTTCCAGCCCCCTGCCATGGGCAGGGACACCCTCCACTAAGCCAGTTTTTTCAGAGCCCCACTTGGCCTGGCCTTGAGCACTGCCAGGAATGGGGAATCCACAGCTTCTCTGGGCAACTCTCTGTGGTTTCGTAAACAGAAAGGCACAGACCATCCCAAGTCACTCTGGCTGGAGCATCAAACACTGCAGAACAGACTCTCACCTGGCTCATCCTGTGCATTTAATGATCAATAAATGCTCTTAATATGCACAGCAACATTTTTGATGACCATTTTGCAAAGGTGGTCTTTCTGCATTTTGTTAAACAATTTCCACACAAATAATAATTCAATACTGTTATGAAGCAGAATCAAATGTTCATATATAAAACAAGATGTATTTGTATGTATATCTTAAATTTTATTCCAGTTGATATGCAAGTTTTTTTTTTTTCTGTTTTCTGGTAGCATGTTAATAAAACTAGTTTGTATCAGATAAAGAAGTCTATCACCCTCAAGCTAGGGAGATTTCTTCTTTCTTTTTGTTTCAAGAAATGTCCTAGAGATAATCATCATAAAATTAAAGTCAGTACAGGTGGGTTCATGGTGCTGAGACAGTGGTGGAATCTAATTAAAAAATATGTCTGTAGGTTTTTATCTGTAAAATAATTCTGTAACATATACCACAAAGCTTAACAGTGTAATGATAGGAAGATGTGGAGACTGATATGAAATTGGGTCTGAGGTTCACGGATGCTACATTGTCTAGCTTTATCATTACTCATTGCATATTTATAGGCAACTTGACCAACATCCAAGGCACATTTTTTGTATGCAAATAGAGAATATAACACTCCATATCTGAAAAGATTAATCTCTTTTGCCAGAAATCGTTTTCTCAAAGTTTGATTAAATCATTTCAGATGGAGCTTTTGAAGGTCAGTGCCCCCCTTCCCACACATACCTTATAAATACAGGACAATGATCACGTTGTATAACCAAACCGTCTCAGGATTAAATGTGTCCAATCTTTAAAAAACAGAGATTGTACCAAGATTATTCAATTTATAGTCACTGTGGAAAACTAAGAAAATTAATGCAATTTAGACCATTGAAAACATCTTAGAAAACCCTACTCTTGTTTTATTAATTGACAACTGAACCTGAAAAAGTCAATGTCAAGGCAATTGGACTCAGCCTGAAATGAAAATGTCTGTCACAGTGTTTTATCCTGACTATAAGTTCTACTAATGGGTCTTTTCTCACAGACCCCATTGTCAACTCCACAGCTGTGACTGTCAGCAAAGTTAGGGCAAATGTCAAGTTAAGCTCAGCAATGATCAGATACTGGATTCTGATAGGAAAACAGTTTGGGTTAAAATTAAAAACTTAAGATTTGTGGGCAGTTTGTTCAGCCTATGTGTGAGAGGCAATTTTTTTTCCACAGAATCAATGAAATTGGAAAAGACTTCTGCAAACATCAAGTCCAACCTTTGACTGAACACTGCCATGTTATCTGGACCATGGCACTAAGTGCCATGTCCAGTGGTTCCTTGAAGACCCCCAGGGATGCTGACTATACAACCTCCCAGCTCTCTCAGCTGCTCTTCATCAGACTCATGCTACAGGCCTTTCCACGCTCTGGGCGCACTCCAGCACTCAGTGTCTTTCTTGGATTGAGGGGCCCAGAAATGGACACAGGATTCGAGGTGTGTCCTCACCAGTCCCATGTACAGGGGTCCTGCTGCACTGGTCCTTCTGGCCACACCATTGATGACACAGGCCAGAATGGCACTGGCCTTCTGAGCCACTGGGGAACTCTGCTGGCTTATGTGCAGCTGCTGTTCACCAGCACCCCCAGGTTCTTTTTCACTGGACAGCTTTGCAGCCACTCCCCAGACCACAGCACTGCTGTGACCCAAAGGCAGGACCTGGCGCTTGTCCTCATACGACTGGCCTTGGCCCGTGGATCTGTCTGCAGAGCCTTCTGCCCTCCTGCAGATCAACACTCCCACCCAGCTTGGTGTCACTGGCCAGCTTTCTGAGGGAACACATGATCCTCTCATCCAGATCACCAGTAAAGACATTAAAAAGGATTGGGCCTAACACTGATGCCTAGGGGACACTGCCGGTGACTGAGCACCAGCTGGATGTGGCACCATTCACCAGCACTCTCTGGGCTCAGACACCCAGCCACTTTTTAACCCAGAGAAGAGTGCATCTGTCCAAGCCGTGGGCTGCCAGCTTTTCCAGGAAAAAGCTGTGGAAAACAGAATGAGAGGCTTTGCTGAAGTCTAGGTAGACACCATTCACAGCCTTTCCCCCATCCACTGGAAGGGTCACCTAGTCATAAAAGATCAGGTTTGTCGGGCAGGACCTGCCTTTTCTAAACTCGTGCTCACTGGACCTGATCCCTCAGTTGTCCTGTATGCACCACATGATCACACTCAAGATGATTTTTCCTTGAAAATTTTTAAAAAGATGATATTAAAGCTCATCCCAGACTTGTTTTTTCTTAGTGCTATGATGCTTTAGACCTAAATCCTGGCCAAATATGGGTCTAATAGGAGACAGCACAGCTAGAAATCTGGCCATCTTAGGCTGTAGCTAATGAAGGAAACAAGTGGTTTCATGATTTGTGGAGTCTGTGATTCTCAGGAGAAGTTTCACCTCATTTACCTGCAGAGGTTTTTAGTGTAGGCACTGAAATGAAATGTCCTCGGTCCTCCATAGAGGCAAAAATAATCGCTGCAGGGCACCATTCATCTAACCTGGTGCAGATGTGCAGAGAGATATGAACCATGCTCCAGAATTATTTGTTTTTCTTCAGAGACTAAAGTACCCCTGGATGGCTAGCTTGGATGTCAAGTTCTCCATTGTAAATGCCAGACTTAGATGAGATTACTCTTATCCCAGTCTTCATAAATTTCACAACATATAGAACTAGTGGTTTTTGCATTATAATCAGGTAGCTAAAAAAAAAATGCCTAGGAAAAATTTGGATTTCCATGGATTTCATGTTTCTTCTTCTTGTAAGTAAAGCTTTACATAACTATGTATTGTTAAAAGCAAACTATAGAAAACAAAGTTGCAACTTGAGGGAATATTTCAAATATTTACAATTTAGATGGCACATATGTTCCCCAACAAAATTTTTTGCAAATTTCCAGCATAGTTGAAAGGAAAAGCCTAGTAGGGGGTCATTCTAGCTTTTTATTTATATCACAGTACTTCAGCAGCCTCCCCAGTGTCTTCCCTTTTCATTTATGCAACACCTGCCTGTAGTATCCTTCTAAAATTTTTTCACTACAATTTGTTGTCTCAAATTTTCTTTTTATCATATTCTTCTTCTCAATATATTTACAAAGCACACCTCAAAATAGTTTTTCACTGGTTTTCTCTTGTCCTTCTGCTATTTTTTTTAATTTTTTTTTTGCTATCATTTGGGTTACTAAGGTGTATATTATGACCTTGAAAAGCATCTCAAGACATAATTTGTCTAAAAAATATTCTACTACATGGAACATAATGACAGTACTGTATAATATTACTGTTAATAGTTAACTTTCAGGTACTTCTGAGCTTTTTGGATATTTTCAAGTTTGGCAGAACAATAGCACCTTCAGGTTGTTCATTGATTATGTTTCTCATAGGAACAGAAAAAGGATCTACAGGAGACACGTAACTTCTGTTTTCTAGAGATGTTTTATAATTTAGCATTTAATACCTTTCAAGAGACTGAAGGCTTCATTTTTACTTAATCTGTTCAGTAGCTAAGAATTTTGGCAAACCTAATCATTCTTGCATCCAACACCTTCAAGAGAAACTGCTTACCTCAGATTAGGTCCTCTGCCTTAGCTGCTTGGTGTGGAAAACTAACATTCAGAAGAAGGAAGGGCAAGAGGCAATGCAAAACGTTAAGTCAATTTTTGGGATGCTTTCTGACCAAACTTAGGGATGAACACACCTAAATTAGGCGCCTTCTCCTTCCTGTGTCTCTATCTTTTTTATCTGTAGTTTAAACTCCTTGTGGTAACCTCAGGCTGATTTAGGCTGACATTTGCATGTCAGTGTGAATGAATTCCTTGGAAGGGTTCCAAGACTGAACAGGCCATGCATGGTAGAAAGAATCCCCAGATGCAAAGCTGACCTGAGGCACTCAGCCCATTCAGTGCATTTTAGCAAGATGTGGAGGAAATAACTGAGGGATGGGGTGTCTGAATACAGACGGCACCCTGAGAATCTCACTCTATCACTGCCAGAAGCAAACTGGCTCACTGAGCACTGTGTCAGCTCTCCATACACACAGTGCTACTTCACATGTCTTTGAAGGATTTTGCAGAAGGTCTGAGGAGCCAGTGAAACATGAAGAGAAAGAGCTTCTCAGTTCTTTGAGGGAGAAACCACAGCTGTGTTCCATGCACAGTGCGCTAGCTTGGCATATAGTAGGATAGTAGAAAACACAGAATCTCCCAAAGGAGACAACACGCAGAATGTATCATGTCTTTTTTGTCCACAGATCTTGTATGTAAGGAGATCAAGTACCACAATTCTAGTTCAGCTAAAATGACATTATCTTATACAACACCTTGGTTTAGATTATTGCTTACTGTTGGTATCTAAAGTGTAGAACTGATATAATTTTAGTTATTGGCAGTACTGTGCTATAACCTCCCTCAGCAAACCCAGTACGCTGCTTGTGTGCAGCTTAAAAGCTGACAACATCAGAAAGACCTGGCTGTATCCTTGATGGAAATACCTGTAAAACAATGATGGTGGAATAAGAGGCAATAAAAAACGATCTTTTTTTGTTGCTGTTGTTTTTCCCCTTAAAAAGTTCTGAGGAAAATATATTTAACATTTGTCTTTCAATGACCTTTACATTTGTTCTCAATCTATTTATAGTAATTAAACAAACACATGGAAATTAAGGAAAGGAGGAAGAAGAGTGAAATCTGGTAACAAAAGGAAGCAAAGTATGATAATCCACAGAAGTAATAAACATGGACAGCAGAAGCTATGCCACCCTCATATGTGTTTCTCCTTTGTAGATTCTTTGGTTATTAGGTCAACATTATCCAACTCCGAGTAGAAGCATTAGAAAGGGAATCTCTACTTATTCATAACTATGTGAAATTTAAAGGAAATTAATATTTTTAATGTGTCTTCATAGTTCTTGAACTCATTTTGAAACCAGATTATTACAATTTAAAGAATTGGCAGTCAGTCATGCAAACATGCAGACACATAGACAAGCCCACGTAGGGACATACATACTGTATTAGGACATTGCATAGACTTATAGAATCAGGCTACAAAAACACCTGATGTGAAACATGTTAAAATTTCATTGCTGATATAAACTTGTTCCAATGATGAAGAGTTAATTATTTATAATCAGAAATGAGTATGAAAATGCACAGAAATCACAGTATAGTGAGAGCCTTGGTGTTTTTTTTCTTTTTTTCTTTTTCTTTTTTCTTTTTATTTCTCTCTGAAAACAAGCTTTTATGTTGAATACATGATTATAGGATATTTGAAAGAAAAGATCTAAAACAGAAGATTTGCCCTTATCTGTTGAGAAATAAAAGACACATAAAAGAACTCTAATGCCAGAGAATCAATTGGATTGAGCTCATAGATAGTGCTGTAGGCCTAATAGCAGGGGACTGCAAGAGACCAACATGACAGGAAAGGCAGGAGAAAGAAATACTGTATGATTAGATAAGGGAGACAGGTAAGATTGGGATTATGTGTGATTTTAGTCTCCCTAAAATTGTGGAGAAGCCTTTGAGATACTGGCTGATGGCATGTGGCATGACAGACATAACAAATTAATATTTTCTGAAGTAATATATCAAGGACTCTGCTAACAATAATTTATTTCTAGATTTTATGCATTTTGTCTCCAAGATATTAAAAGGCACATATGAACTACTCATCTATTTTATGTAGTGTAAAAATGTAAAGATGGGATATTTCCTGAAAAACCTTACCAGAATTTCAGCAGATTCTGAATTATAAAATAATATTTTAGGAAAGAATTATGTGGGAGGGTGTGCCAGTATGATTTGCTCCTGGAAAGGAAAGACACATGAATAGTTCTTAGTGTCGTTTCAGTCCCAGCATAAGAGCCTTTACACAGCCTAGATTCCAGTGTGCTTTCAGCTTGTGTTGCATTTCTCAGTTTCTGGAGCCTTTTATGCATTTTGAATGTTGCAATAAAACCTCCTCACACATTCAAACTTGCTCCAGAAGTAAATCTGGGTCAGCAGAGGGTAAGAGCTGAGCATAAGATCAAAGAGTTGGAAAGCACTTCAGTATACCCATGGACCAACCCCCTAATAAAGAGAGTCATATAGAGCAGGATACTCAAGGCTAATTGTTTTCTGGATGTCTCAAAGGACAGAAAAACCACAAGTCTTCTATTCCACTGGTTGACCTCCATCACAGTTGACCTCCAGCGCAGTAAAAAAGTCTGTGACCAAACACAGTCATCACAAGATGACAGAAATTATTCAGGCAACAAAACAGTTATAATTTAAATAATCCTTAAAAAACTAAAACTGAGAACAAAGGAAAATGAGACTACTAAAGGAAAAAAATAAAAAAGAACCGGATCCAAGCTGAAATGAAAAATGAACAAGGAAGTTCCAGAAAATGCCAATATAGTAGAGAAATTTTGAAAATTTAGTACAGGAAATGAGCCAAAAACCCCTGTAAGGGTTTCATAACAGGCTATGTACATGCACAGCCTACAGCACAACAGCCCACAGCAAGTCATTTATTTATTCCACAAACAAGTAGTTCTCATCTATTCACTCCTTGTTTTCATTTTTTATTTTGGAAGCAGTGAGAATTTACATCATCTTATGTATCACATGAATACAAAAAATTTTAAATGCTCGATCTCTGGTTAAATGGTATTTTGGTTATTCCTTAGTTCTTATTTGTTTGTGTAATCTCTACATTCTGTGAACTTTCACACTCAACTTTAATGAGCTGATAATTCTTATTTCTATTAAGCACTTGTTTATTGTACTTGATGCTTATTCATCACATAGAAATATATTTTTCATCCAGTATCCTCTCATGGCAAAGAAATGTTGTCTCTTCCCAAATACACAATATCTTGCTGTCCACCAGCACCCCTGGGCTCTTCTTTGGAAGGAGCAAAGCTGCTTTCCAGCAGGTCATCCCCCAGCCTGGGCTGCTCTGTGAGTTTATTCTTTCCCAGGTGCAGCACCCTGCATCTGCCCTTGTTGAATTTCAAAAGTTCCTCTCTGCCCATCTCTCCAAGGCCCTTCTGAAGGGTTGCACAGCCCTCTGTGGTGTTGGCCACTCATGTCAGGTTTGTGTCACCAGTGAACTTGCTGCCAAAGCATCTGTCCCTTCATCCAAACAAATGATGGTTAGTCAAACAACACTGGGCTCATTATTGAACCTTGGAGGACACAACACTAAGAGAAACAATCCAGTCCACTCACTTTTCAGGACTATATAATTGCAAAGGTGCCTAAAATTGACACAGAAATCTTCTTTCTGCATTCTAGTTTATTGTGAAATTATCCTAAATACTCCAAAATTCCTGCTTTTTGCCTGCAGGGCTATTGAAACTTCATATTGGGGGGAAAATATTTTTCCAACCCCTAACCAAATGAGGAAGTTTAAAAGGTTTGTTATGTGATGCATATGTCTTTTATCATACAGCATCTGAGAAAGTTAGATGCTCAGCCCAGAAATGGCAGAATTGTGTTCTAGACATTACCTCACCTATTGTGACTACTTCATACCCCACTTGTACCATGTAAAATTGCCCAGCTTCAACAGTTTTCCAAGCTATTTCTCTGGCATCTAGTGTCAATGGTGCAGGTATTCCCGCTCTTCTTCACTCCAGTTATCCTGTCTATTATTTAGAAAAGCAACTGTGAAAATTGCTAGTGCATTTTGGAATTCTATTGCATTTGAGCCTCTTCTGGTCATATGAAGCCAAAATGGTATAAAGCATGTACACACTCCTTTACAGTTCTGCGCTACAGTACAAAAAATTTGCTGCCTTTTAGAGCATTCACAGCCATGAGGAGTCATGCTTAGCAGCCCTGTGATTCTCTCAGAAGGATGTGGTTTATACCTATAGCATATGGGGCATGACAACTTATTTTTCAGGAAACTGTAGGTGTAGATTCACTTCATAGTATCTTGCTTGACACAAAGAAGCTGGGATTGAAGATGGAATAAAACAGTAGGTGCTTGGTGGACATAGGAGTTTCTGTAAAAAGGATTGTGTCAAATGGAGGCAGTGGTTACCCCAAAGGATTCTTCTAAGGTGTTTTTCTTCTGATTATTTCATTATCTGTAAATCATAAGTCTATAAAAAATTGAACACCACTAAACCCAAAAATAAAACTTGGAATAAAATTTTAAATTTGACTATATATCACTGTATGTGATATCTGTAAAATATTGACAATTTTTATGTATGCTAACTCCCCTTCCTCAGTCTAACATAATTACAAAATTATATTAATCAGTTCTAATGACCAATAGTAATAATTAAGGAGAAAATGCACCGGGCAATGGACATTGTCCTCCTATCTAGTGCAACATGACATAATTCTCAGTGCTTGAATTCCCTTATTGCCTGTGCATGCTGGAAATTATTGTTTCCAGAAGATAGACTAGAAATTGGAAGAGATCAAGAGATCTTACTGTTGAGATATTAATGTAATATTTTTATGGTATTTGCATTTTATGTACATATCCATATTTACAATATGATCCTGAGATTAGTTTAAGGAATATTGCACTATATAAGCCCTTCCTCTACAATTACCATAAATAAATGCATAACTATTTTTCTTTATTCTTAGCTGTATCTCTTTATACTTTGGTACTTCTTTTAAGACATAGCAACTTTCATACACTGCTTTTTCTGTCTTGCTTATTTTCTCATCTCACACAGAGTTGAATGAAAAAACTTGAACCATTGGAGTAAACCAGAAAATTGAATATCTAAAAGAAGAAAAAGTGAAAAACTAGATGAAAAATAATGAAGTCTGTAGGATAAGCAGCAGTATGACAGTAATGACAGCAAGAGTTGGACTGAAGTTGCTTGAACCTGCAACAATCATGCTTCAATATTAACTGGCATGCACCAAAACAATTACAAGAAATTATTCTTAAAGAAATAATATGAAGATGGACATAAAATGATAAAATTATAAAATTAATGAATCAGAAGACATGTACAAGGTGAAGCAAAGGTTATGCAAAACTGACTGCAGCTGTGGCAAGGTGGGGGTAACTATCTTCTCCCAAGCCACTAGTGATAGGAAAAGGGGAAGTGGCTTTAAATTCTATCACAGGAGATTTAGGTTGGGCGTTAGGAAAAATGTCTTCACTGGAAGAATGGTTAAGCATTGGAACAGACTCCCTAGGGAAAAGGTAGAGTCACCTTCCCTACAAGTATTCAAAAAACAATTGAATGTGGCACTTCATGATATGGTTTCATAGGTGTGAGGGTATTAGGTCAAAGGGTGGACCTGATATCTTACAGGTCTTTTCCAACCTTAATGATTCTATGATTCCAGGAAAATATAACATCATTGCTTTGTACTATTTCATTCCTCTGGTTCTCCGTATTTCTTGTTTCTGTTTTAACATTCTCTTATTCTAAGTTTTTCAACTTAAAATAATTATTTGTTAAACTTGAAAACAGTGACATATATGCTGCTTTTCAGCAGGACCACTGAGGGCACAAAATATTAATCATGTTAAGATGCTCACAGCACTGTTGAGTTCTGATTGAGTAATATTTCCTGTGAAAGGAATTATTTATCATGATTCACTGGTACATATTTTTTCTAAGTAGTTTATTCATCAGTGCTTCGACTGCCACAATTTTAAGTAATTTTTGTGACAATCCCTGTAATAATCCTTTTGACAGGACAGCTATTATATCTGTTAATAGAGAAAGAAGCTACTGACTCACCAGTGCATATATTTTCTCTTATTCAAGCTAAATGTAGATAAAGAAAAACCTCACATGTTAGGTTCAGGACTCTAAAACCTCAGATTACTCAACATAACCAGGGAAGCTTCCTTTTGCTTTAACAATATAAGAACACTGTATCTGATTTCCCCATTATGGAATACATCATCCTCAATAGATCATTTTCAGTGTGACATCCTCATTCATATACTTCTTACTTTAGATCCCTTAATTATTAATATTTTTTTTTAAATTATGCTCATCACAATCTCTCTGGGTGCCCATGTAAATTATTAAGAACAATGAGTAATGGATGACTGATGTGAAACTAAATTGAAAGAGACTCAGCTGCACAATATAATATAGACCTTACCCAATGCCCTGTTTCTCCCCTAAGGCAAAAGCCTCAGTCAAGGGGTTTGAAATGTGCCCAGAGGGTCAATGGGTTTAACCTGTACTGACCTTTACAGGGAAAACACATCAAAAAAAAGAGAACTTTCAAGTAGATTGTTCTCAGCCATTGTGAGGTCAAAATTATATATACATATAATTATATGAAACGTGGAAATAATTTCACCTATGTTTATGCTCCCAAAGTAGAGGTGTCTGCAGAGAAGGTAGGTTTTTAAGTCCCCATTATAGTGACTGGAGTTGTTGTCAGTTAACTCCAGAGAGCAGTTTCTGTCTTCATAAACTAAATACTCACTTCTCAATTTGGTTGTTTAAATATGGGCCCCTAATGATACCCTAGGCTATGCCAGGCATCTCGAGAGGTGAGAGCCATGATGCTGAACTCACAGGAGACATTGCTTTCTGGGCTTGCAGCTGGAGGACAGATGGGACACCCCATCTCAAATGGCATCTCAAATGGTACCATAGCCCGTGATAAGGCAGCTGAATCATGTCCCTGCTGGTAGATCAGCTGACTTGATTTCACCACAGACAAAAAGTAGAATTAGAATTTAGGGCATTAGGAATTCCTGAAGAGGAATGAGTTCCACCTTAACACTTCAAATAAATGCAGTCACATGTGAACTTGATCTGAAGAGACTGGAAACAATAGTCTTCATGCCATTGTCAATATGGCAAGGAACTCTGCCTGCAATTGTCGAGCCTGAGATGGTCAACTATTTAAAGCATCTTGAAAAGACATGAAATCAAACTGGCAATGAATAGGTATCTTTCATTACTCTATTTAAAGCCCATTGTAAATATAATGTGTGGGTTTTCCATTTTAAAATTCTGTGCTTTGTTGAAAGCTGGAAACCTATTTCATGTTTAGATTATAGATATAATATTTTTCCTACAATGAACTAGAATTCACAGCAAGTGAATTGCATTCGACATCTTCTACAGTTGTTGACTTGTCAGCCGCAACCTTTATTCATTAATATATTTTTTAATTAATTTCCAAAAACATGTATCTTCATTAATTTATTGTATTGTCCTTGGTCAAAAGCCTGAATATCTATTTTTCAAGCAAAACCTGCAAATTACAAAACTACTGAGGAGTAATATTAATGTTCTTGACTTCAGTCTTTTTGCAGATTTCTCTTCTTGGTGGCCTTCCTTTTTCTAATGAGACCACCAGATTTTCTTTCCAGAGTTCAACAAATGCATTGCAAAAATATGCTTTGCTGCACTTACCACTGCAGTGTTCAGTTGTTTCTATAGAGCAAAAGCAATGGGAAGATTATTTTCATTGTGATATCTTTTCATGTCTAAGTGTAGATCATCTCCCGTGCAGCCGATGGCTGATGAATGGCTTCAAGACAAGAAAAACATGCATTCCGATTTTCTGTCTTTCCAGAAATCTCAGAAAATTACAGTACTGCCACTGTTTACAGTGTCCTTACCTTTCTATCACTGTCTGAAGAGATTCAGACAAGGAGACATTATTATCTAGTTGTCTCTCAAAAATACATCAGCAACAGGAGTAGGTTCACATCCTGTATATGATTTTTTTCATGAACATCTTCACAAAACCTGTTGCCTATAAAGTGTCAAAGGCAGTGTCCTAGATTGGTAGAGTTAAGATACATGTAGATGGGAACTCAAATAATCATTTTACATATCCATGGCTCTAGGGCAGAATCAAATTGACAATAGCTGATACATTTCTATCCTTCTTTTGAAAACTCAAGTGATAGGAATTCCACTGCCATCCTTGGATATTCCATTCCTTAATTATTCGTATCATTATAAAGATTTCTTCCTACTATCTGACCTAGATCTCCACTGCAGTTTAACCCCACTACAACTATTCTCCCCCCAATAGGTACATGGAAATTTTTGTTATTTCTTTCTCTATGGAGCCTTTAAAATATTTGAAAATCATTAGCAGATCTTCATAGGAGTTTTTATTACACAGATTCAACCACTATGTCTTTTGGAGACTTACCTTCTAATTCAAGGTTTTTATTCCTTTAATTTGTTTTTGTCTTCTGGATCCTGTCTAAATGGTTTAGAGTTTCCTTGGAACATAGTGCTCACAAAAGGATATTCCAGAGCAGTGCAGTTTAAGTCAGTTGACTGGAAGTGAAGGTTGTTTCATGTCATTTAACTATAAAAATCCTGTTTATGAATTTGGTCTGAAGTTGCTTTTCGATGTGTCTGTATGAATATTACTGTAATTAGTAATTTCATTCTCCTGTTCCTTTTCTGGTGAGCTGCTCTGTACTCAAACTCCACTCTATATTTTGGTCATTGTAAAATGTACAGATAGTATATAGGTAGTTGAAACCCAAAACATTGGAAGAAGTTGACAAACCAAAGGCAAGTGATTTCCTGTAACATGTATTTGAGAGGCAAAGAAGGCAAATTCTGTGGCCAGACTGCGTATGAATAATGCACGTCTTTAACACTATACTCTCAAAAGATTTTCCTTTTTAAAAAAAGAATTTTATACCTTGTTTTCTCTTATTTGTCTGATTTATTTCAGTGACATTGCCATTGAATTGTATTCTCCCAAGTTTTCTTTTGATTTTTTTGTAAATATCCAGCATATGTTCCTAATTTTAATGTATATATATAATCAATGTGATAACCAGTGGATGACATCTCTTTTCAGTGAATATTTTCTTTTGTCTTTCCTTGACTTTAATACTCTTCAAGCAAAATAGATGATAAAAAGATAGGATTTCATAGAAATGCACAGCAATAAAGAGACTCTCATATTCTCTCAGGCAAGTTCATCAGTGTTCTTTTAAAACTAATAAAAATACATTTTAAAGCAGCTCTCTCTTCTTTATGTTCCTGGAAGGAGAACTTTTAAAAAACTGTTGGCAACTTTTTCAATAGTAACAGAATAAAATTCCTAAAACTGTAACTCCTTAATTCTTGGGAATTTTAGTTTTCTCTCCCCCTCATGTGTGCATATTAAACTGGAGATAATAACTTACATAAATTCTAAGAATTTTAGAAGTCAATGTCAGTCTTCAAATTTGAGGGGCCTTAAGACCCACAACATGCTAATGATAATGCATGCAATTTTTACTGGGCCTAATTAATCTTACCATGAATGTGTAAACCTGCCAGTATTGCCTGATGAAGAACAGCTACAGGACTGCACTTCCTCAAATACACAGGCTTCAATGTTTGAGCAGTGTGTTTCAAAGAAAATTTGTTTTGCATCCCTATTTAGAAATTATTTTATTTGGGTTTTTTTTTTCCCATTGGAAGAACCACCATTAGATCTTTAAACCTTAGTTTTGCTGAGAAACCTTAAATCTGATATTCTTCTGTCAACAGGCAGACACAAATAAAGCAGTTTCTTTTAAATTTCTTTTTTATTAATTTTTAAAATAATGAACATAGAAAAGAGTAAAGGAGAAGGAGTTAAAGATAGGCCATAAATAAGTGGTCTTCAGATACCAGAAATAGCTAAGTAAATACCAATATGGATTAAAAAAAAAGCCATTTGAAGCCCCTCTGGAGAGCCTTTTTACATAGGTGATTTATATATACTATTATGGACCACTGTATGAAATCCTTTATTTGACTGTTAGTTGCCAGAATGGTTACAGTGTAGATTTTTTCCTGGCAAATGTCTTTCTTGACCTCTGCTATCATAAATGTAACTTTAAAAATGGCACATTATCAACTAAACATAAATATTGAGATGAATTTCAGAGTTAGAAAAGATCGCTTTTTCAAGTAACATAATAAAAACTGCCTTGATTAAGGGTGAAATTCGCCCCCTGCAGATCTGAAGGCATGTGAACCACTCGAGTGACATTTAAATCCTCCAAATGGAAGTGAAGTGGTGAACTTCACTCCAAGCACACATTTTAGATGTTCTTCTTTACATAAAATTGTAGTCCCTAAAATTTTATTTTTAAAATTATTAGCAATGTTCAGAGCACTACACTTTTCATTGTGTCTAAATATTATTTTCAAGCCTATATCTCAAATGGATTTTGTTAATAAAGAAAATAATAGAGCCTCAGGAAATGGCGTAGTGACGGTAATAGACTTGGTTCAGTAAAGATTCTGCTGTTAATTAAGAAACTTTCATCTTTGAAGTGTAATATTAAAAAAATTCTTATTAACAAAGGTATGTCAGGTCAGCAATAAAGTAGATTTCCCTTTGAACATTATATCTAATCAATCCAGAGAGAATTAACACAATTATATTTTATCAGAAACATGTAGAGGGAAGGATCAACAAGGGGGATGGAGTGTGACTTTGGTATTAATTACAAAACTGTTTTAGGAAATAATCAATCCTTTGTTAATCAGGTCAGGTATATGAAATGACAAAGAAACTATTTATCAAGCCACAAGGGTGAAAGTCACACACAAGAGATTATAGTGATAAGTCTCTGAATTGTAGAGCAATCATATGAGCTTTTCTTTGCATTTTAGGTTGCATTTCTAATTGTATTCTATTCAAAATATCACTAATTAACTTAGAAGGAAAACATTAAATGCTATAAATTGTAAGAGACACATGAATTAAACCATTTCATTTTTCAGTGTTCCAGTTAGACTCTCAGAACACATGATTATTATTTTTTCAGTTTTCATTTCTGAATGCATTTGATGTGATTTGATGGAAAGGATATGTTTAGTCTCTTCAGTCATTCTTGCAATAAATCCAAACTGCTTTATTGAAACAAGAGCCATGTGAAAATTTATTGCAAACTGCATAACAAACCGCTATTATTCTTACATAGAGCACTGTCATTTCCAAATTTTACAAGTTCCCTAGACCCTACTCTTCTTTCCAAAATGCAATACAAATTAACTGGAAAATAGGAAATTTTAAATTTCACTATAAAAAGATCTTTGGGAATAACTAAGCAGCAAATTTGGCAGCATTCCTATAGTCCAGTCACAAGAATGTCTGAGAGAGGATCTGTTTGTTCTCTTCTCCATTGCATTACATTGTAACATTTAGGTCATAATTTTTCATCCTTATTTAAACTTCCTTGAAAAAGATTCAAGGTCTGTCAGAAGCACTACTTTTTCCCCTACTTATTTCTTCTTATTTCCTACTTACTTAGTTCTCTGACTTTTTCTTTGATGTTTTTTAGTTAGTGCTTGGAACATCAAAATCTCTGCATAAGCCTGATAGGTGAAGTCCAAGAATAAATTCAATTCTGTTTCCACTTTTTTATCGATCGTACAATTTTGTAACTGTTCATATATTTTGAAATGTACGTGCAATTCCTAGTCTGTATGAGCTGCTGCCTATTTTACTCTCTGACACGTGGTAGCTCAGTGTCTATTACAGTACAGACCAGAAACCATCCTTGTTGTACTACCTGACCAAACACACATGCAATGAGAGGTTTCGTTACATGGAGTTTGATGACCTGATGATCTTGGAGGTCTTTTCCAGCCATAATAATTCTATGATTTTATGACTGTTGATCAAAAATCTTTTTCCTAGGAATCTTCAAATTAAAGAAATTGTCCTCAAACCACCTGCTCTTCCCCGGTCAGTTGTTTGATTCTCTTGTTAACATCTATCATAATGTTAATTGCCATTGGAAAGACACCTCCACGGTTACTAGTTTTAGTGCAGCTTTTAACTACTACCTCATGGAAGAAAAGAAATAATGGGATATACTATTCCTCTCATGTGGGGCAGAAAACCAAACCAAACCAAAACAAAATCCTCTTTTTTCTTTCTTTTTTTCTTTTGGTAATATTTTTTCAACATTGTCTTACATTTTTTTTTCATTTTTCCAGGTGCCACTTTCATTAACAAAATACCTCTTCATTTACAAATCTTTTATCTCATCTCCACTCTTTCCTCTGCCAGGGATCTCTCTTGGAGATGTTACTGTCTTGCCTGTTGCAAGCATTTGCTGGATTTTTTGAATCGATCTCCAAGTGTCAGCTGCACAATGCCAATGCCAATTGGCACCCAAACAATATTCACAGTCAAGCCAAAGACTTAACAGCTATGCATGGGTTTCCTTTTTCCAAATCCTCCCAATATCATCTCCTACTATATTCTGACATACTGTTCATAAAAAGGAAGGCTGATCCTGAATGCTAGAAATAACCTCTGACAAATACACCTGATGTTAACTGAGTACATTTCCATTTTTCAAAATACACCTGCTTTTTTTCTCCCTCAAGACCTTCATTCACCAGAATGTCTCTGGGCTATTTTTGTCAAGGTTTGAAAAATGGCTTACTGTGATTTTTTTGATGCAAGTTAATACAGTGATAAGCACAGTAAAGTCTCCAGGAATAGCAAATCATTTATTTACTTTAGAAAATAAGACTTCAGTGATGAATAAGCCCTATAAGGATTCTATAGTTTTAAGCAGCTTCACTGACAGTGAATATCTGAACTGGCTAAAAGAAAAGTAAAGCATGTTACTAAACCTGTAATTATTTAATACAGCTAACCAGTAAATAAGTTTTAGAATGGAGGGTGCTCGGCAAAGTTGTTTGATATTAGATTTTACTAAAATGGATGACCTTTATTTTAAACATATTTTACCCCAAAATTATAGGACAAGAGAACTAGAAGATGCAGCTAAGAGGAGTACAGAAGAACATTTTAGGCAAAATAAATAATTTTGAACTACCATCACAATATAGACAATATCTTGAGTCACCTCCCAGTTTCATATGTTTTAATAAACTGATCAAACCCTGCTGATGGAAATATTCACAATGAAATAATTCAAGGTGCTGTGAGGCTTCTGCTCTGGAGTTCAGCCCACAACTGCAACCTCTGTCAGACCAGAAGTAAGACAAAGGCAATCTTTTCCTTTATCCTTAGTGATGTACCATTTTGCTTATTATTCTTGAAGTAATTTTCCCAAATCTCCCAATTGTCTTTTAAATCCCATCTCAGTTAAGTTACTCATAAAACACTATTGCAATTGAGAAGAGTTTGCAGAGGCAAGTACCTGATGCAATATCCTGAATTCAATAAGAATCCAGAATAATGCACTTGTTAGACTGTCAGCATAACACTCTGATGTTGAGATCCTTAGAAACCTTCCAAGTCTTTTTCATTATTTGAGATTTTTATTACCAAAACCAAAATATGAAGTGCTCTTCAGCCAGAAATTGTGAAGAGCCCATTTGTAGCATTTTTTAAGGAATGGCAATGTGTGAAGCAATGGTATTAGTGACTTCTAGCCAGGGAAAACTTGTAAATGGTCAAATGTCTGCTTCCTATCACAACCTCGGGTTATCTGCCAATATGTGACTTTTTGCAAGGGCATGTAGAGATAGGAAAAACGGGTGATGACTTCAAACTGAAAGAGATTAGGTTTTATTAGATATTAGGAAGGAATTATTTATTGTGAGGATGGTAAGGGAAGAGGTTACCAGGAGAAGTAGTCCCTGGAAGTGTTCAAGGCTAGGTTGGATAGAGCTTTGAGCAACCCTGTGTCCCTGCCCATGGTAGGGGGATGGAACTAGGTGAGCTTTAAGGTCCCTTCTAACCCAAACCTTTCTAAGATTCTATGATATACACGTGGAACTTTGAAGAAATAAAATTTAAAACATCCACTTCTAAATTATGGTGATTCCTCAATTTTACTTCCCAGTAACAGTTACATTTCTGGTGGAAATCTATTCCTTCTGGATTTTTGGAACCAACTGTAACAGCTATGACATAATTTGGCTCTAGGCCCAGTTTGAAGAAGGATTTGGCAACTTTGTCTGATGAATGAAATAAAGGAGTTAGGCAGAAAAGTTTAAATCATATGATACTTTGGTAGCTGGGGTAATACTAGGTTCATGCAATGAGTAGAATTAAAGGTTTTTAATTCTTCTATGAGTTTTAGTATTTGAATTTTAAAACTTCTATTCCATGCAGATCAGCAATGTGATATTTATGTTAAAAATGAGAAAATCAGCACTATTTATCCTTGTGGTTCTACAAGCCATATTATTCTGGACAAATCAGGACTCTGTGCTTAGTTATCTGAGGCCAAATCATACATCTGCAGAAAATGATAAATCCATATGGATTTTCATTTACACAGAACTGGTAATCTCCCTCATGTTACGAGGGGATTGGAATGGCAGGTACAAGATGATGTCCACTACTATGGCTCTTCTGCTCAAAAGCTCAGCCTGAATGGTCTCCTCACAAGCTCTTGAAAATCCAGAATAGCAGCAAATCAGAGAACTTTATGGTTCTGGAAGTTAAAAAGAACTTTAAACTTTGCATAAATGTTAGCACTTTGCATATACATGTCATGAATGTATTGTTCATAGGACCTCACATAGCAAGGCAGATTTTTTCATTTTCCTCTTAAAAGACATTTTATTTGAAAAGGTAAAGACCCTCCATGCATCTTCCCAGTAGTCTGTTTTAAAGGATGAAAAGATTAATTCATTCTTCTCTAGAAGACAGCAAATGGAGGGTAAATAACTGTGCCAGAGAAACAGTCTGCCCAATGGGGACATTCCCTTGTGCACTATGAATTTCCCTGCTGATCAATAATAAATGTAATTTACTTTTTTTGAAGATTGTCTGGAGTGAGATGGGTACAGAAAACCCTTATCCAGCTTTTCTTATCTCTATTTCTTATGGTGTGTCCAGAGGAGCAACATGAAATAATCAAAATTAATCCTGACATTTGGGGTTTTTTCACACACCATTAAAAAAACACTTTAAAGTATAAAAGTAAAGTGGAAGCCCCTGGACTAAAAAGTTAGAATTTCAGTCGTGGCTTTATTAACAAAGAGTTAATTAATCAATTGCAGCAATAATGTTCTGCATTGGAAATCACATCTTAAACAGAGGGTCTCAAAGGAACAGGAACACTGAAATGTCTTGGCCAAGATACAAAGAAGAAAATGTAGTCAGGCAAACTGTAATACATAACAGATTGTGTGAACCTTGTTTCATGAATGAATCAGAGCCATGACATCCTTTTGGAGATAACCTACTGGCTCTAAGATGGTGAATTTAGTCCCATTGCTCTTCACAGCTTAATGTCAACCTTACAAAAAAGCTTCGACAATTTGAAAAATAACACAGAAATAACTTGTAAACATGAAATAGGATCCAGAGCTCACAGAGCACAATGGGAAAATCCCATTTCCATTGATGTCAGTGCTATTTGCTTGAAAGTTCTTTAACGGACCTTTGGAAAGTAGGACTGTAGAGTTCTGCATTATATAGTTTAAAATTAATTCCTCCACAGCCAATCTAATGAGACTAAGAATACAAAATACTCACAAAAGAACAATAAATCAGCATGTTTTTGTGCAAAAATGTGCCATTTGCCTTTTTCTTGTCATCCCCAGCAAGGGACTTTTTGAACATGATATTATTCCATTAAATCTTCAGAGTATATACACAAATGCAACTATAACTTTTGTTGTTCCCAGAGTTGGCCCAGCAGCTGAACAGTTTGGCTAAAATTTGGCATACTGAATCTTGATTGTTGGTTAAGATTCAAGAGAAACAAAAAATTCACTTGCTTACCACGTCTTTTTCTAGTCCACGAGAATTCCAGGCTGCTGATGTACAACACTAATGGGATGGCCTGAGCCACCTCCAGGGACAGGAATGCAGCCATACACTAAATCTTTTTGCTGGCTAACTTTTCACTTTGGGTTCACCTTTAGTTCATCGCATGTACACTGGTTTGAGACGCACCTTAGGACATCTGCATTGTGGTGCACTGCATGTCTCAGCTACACTTATTCCATTCCTATGTGCTGGGGGCCATCCCACATTTTCTGCCATCCACAAACATCTCTGTTATGGGAATCTCTGGGTCTTTGAGAGGAACTCAGGGACTTGCAATGTAATGGAGTGACCTTGTGACCCAATGACCTTAAATATTGTGGAGTGATTAAGCAATTATTCTGACTATTTAATTTCTGCATATTCTGCATACTATAAAGTTAATGGTGTTCATAGCAACAGAGATAGAAAATCACCATAAATGCATTATATTTAAATCACTAGTCCACATTTCATGTCTTTATAACACTTAATAGAGCATCAATACAGAGTAAATTAGAAGCCAAGAGCAGCCAAAGCCCTATAAAATTACTTCCAAGTTACTTTGGCACTAATTCTTTTTTCTTAATCTTCACTTTTACTGTAATGTTAATTATGTAAATTAATATATTCAGAAAGCAGGGAGTCCTTCTGCAAAACAAAGATAAGATTGAGGCTATTCTCTTCTTCTCAGATGATGTCTACAGCCCCAAAACAAGGTACCTTTACCATTCATATTAGGTAATTCACACCTTTTATTTGTGTGTTCGTTACACTACAAAAAATCCTATCTGAATCATTAACAGCAGAGGAAAAGAAATCTTAAGGTTGAATAATTGGGGAGGCTGGCAGTGACAAAGAAATTGAAAAGCAAATTGAAGGAAATTTGTACAGAAGTGGACAAAAAAGACGGTGAAAGAAAACAACCTGATTTTTCATTTGGATAACTGAGAGAGGCTGTCAAACATTTTCACCTCCAGGGCTCTTTTTGAATTAGCACTAGTTTGACAGTTGCTGCTGTGAGGTGCCTCAGGATTAAAAGTGTGGAGAATAAAGATGTCATTTTGTCTCCAAGAGAAGATGACATTCAGTAGATTTGTATTGGATTGCATCTTTATCACAGCAAAAACCATGTCTCACTTGTTCTAGTAAGTGTCTTGCTTGCTTTTCATTTTCTGGACACCAAAAAATGCAGACTGACAGTCTGATTAGCTCATATAACTGCCATTAATGAGTCTTCATTCAATCACATTTAAGGGACATTTATTCTTTAAGATCAAGGTTATAAAGGACAAGGCAATAATGCTATACCAATTATTTTCTTCTTTCAGCTGTCCCCATGAAATACAGAAATTACTATGTTATTCAGCCAAAATGAGAAAATATTTATCTGAGTCGTCACTGAATGTAAATGTTGTCTCCCATGAGAGTCCTACCTGTAATTGAACCATTTGGAAAGCAGCATAGGTAGTTATATTTTCCATGTCTGTTTAATTCACATTTATAAATAAGTCTGAGAATTTAAAACAGAAAAACAAAAAATGAAAAAAGAAGTACTGATAGATTAATTTAAGAACTATTCCTAATGCTTCAATAAAAAAAAAAAAAGCAATGTCCTCCCCTGGGAGAAATGAATTAATTTGTAGGGGAAATCACTATACAGAAATCATCCTTTTGAATAATATAGATATTATAACAACTTCAAAAGAATAATGTAAGAAGATATTTTGGAAAAAAAAGAAGATACTGTGAATATTTGTTCAGGATACATTCGACATATGTATCAGTGTTTTCTAAATGTAAAATTTTTAATATGTTCAGTATTTTGCAGCCAGAAATAACATCATCTTAAGTGGCTAGAACCTAATGATACTATTGATATCATGGCATCCTCATTTTTCCTGAGCTGCTTCCCTTCCCCCTCCCCCACTTCCTCCCATAGTCAGGATTCCATTTTGGTATGCATAAAATGTAAGTTAACTAAGGTATTCTTTAAATTAGGGGTTTCAAAAAAGTGGCATCTAGATGCTGGGAAATAAAGAGTCTTAAAAAATTATGAATATGCAGTTCAGAAGCAGAACTACCAACAGAATTTATATCTGCTGCAGCGTTAGTCTTAAAGCCTACAAGTGTTAGTCTTAATGCCTACACTTAACAGTGTCCTTTCTGTATTACCAAACTGGCATAGAAATCCAAGTGGATTAAAGAAACCAAACCAAAACAACGATGACAAAAGCCAGTCACCCCCACCACCCCCCCCACAACAACAGCAACAAAAAACCCCATCCTGAACTCACAAAACTTTATGGGAAATGTATATTTTTATTCTTTACTCAACCTCACCAAGATAATTATTGTCCCTAGTGATGCCTTTTGCAAAAAGAAATCATATTCCCTATTCAGGCTGTGCTTAACCTGATGAAATGAGACAAGCATTTTACTCTCCTTTGGGAAAAAAATAATCTGTTCTTTTTCTTATAGCATTCTATTTTCCCTAAGTTTGCTTTCTGATTTCTACTGAAAATGTGTTGCTTAATGCACTTCATTTCCACATTTGATTTCCACATTTGCCTTTTTCTTGATGGTTAATAATGACATTTTTCAGACATCTTGATGAACCAATGTCTTCTTCCCATGCTATTTTTGAGCAAAAAGCCCCTAGCTCAGCTGAGAAATTTTAATTTTCAAGACTATTTGATGTCCTAAATGTCTTTACAATTCTATTCATTTCCTCCTTTGATCAAATGATTCTGCCATGATACTCAGATTCTGTTTCTGCTGTGCTGTCCTTCTTTGAAACATCGGCAAATTCTGTGAACTCACATTTAACCTCTGTATCCAAAACATTAAGAAACTTTCATAAGGCTCTTATATAGATCAGTTCTTGGGACTCTTTCCTGTTTACTGTCTCCTATTCTGTTTATCAAGTCCCTTGTTTACCTTTAAATTATTTTTTTACTGATCCTCTTTTTTCCAATTTCTAAATTAACCACCGATATGAGAATTTATGAAGTACATTATTGAGACATCAATTAATCTATTGCTTTTCCTTTCTTAAGAAAAGTATACACCTTGGAATAAACAGATCAGATTAAATATTTTGTTGTTTATTACGCTATCTATCAATTCTCTCAGGGTATAATGCAATTGCTATATATTTATAAAGCCAAGGTAAAATGGCCAGTTTAATTTTAGTTTCTGGGAGAGATATATTTAGACATGATGAAAGAACTTATTTTTGTTCACTAAAAATATGTTCGTATGTCAAATACAGCTGAAATTAGAGTAAAACTGCATCATGTCCTTATATTGGGTTAATAATTTCATTTAAATATTTTATTATTTTAATATTTCTTAATTTGTTAGGTAAAAATAACTTAAAAACAATTTTTTTTCAAAATAAAAAGTTTTTTCCCAAGAAATTAAAAAGTCATGCTACATCATTTTCAAAGTGTTTTTTCTGTACAATACCATACAATACAAATTTGTCCAAGCTAACCTCATTTCACATAAAAAAAAAATTGAACTGGTTTTGTCTAAGTAACATGGAACGAGAGAAAAACCCTTTGCATTGAATTTTTCCAGCCAGCTCTTTTATTACCATCCTTAATTTCCTGTGCTGGAGTTATAACTTTAATTAATATTTATAAATGAAATTTTACATTAAAATTCAAGTCATGCTGTGAACATGGCAAGATGTTGGACTGGTCACTTCTGGAACCTGCGCTCTGCAGGGAGAGACAGTAATAATGTAGGGACTATAGTCTCAGTTGTCCCTCAGCATCTCATTAACCAAGGACAACAATTTGATCCATGAAAATAATTTTTTAGAGAGCACAGAGCTGAGTGAAAGGATATGAATTCTGAAATGGAGGAGAGCCACAAAGAAATAGCATCTGTTCCATCTGCTTTACTTTTGCAATTGAAGAACGAAGCCCATAGCTGCTGTTTGAACTGAAAGTTGCTTCATTTCTATGGTCATTAGAGGGCTCATTCACACAACTTGCTCCAGAAGTGTAAGATTGGTTTTAGATTAGTAGGTAGAAAAAGAGTTTTTCTCTCTTTCTCTTTGCTTCTACCAGAAAAATGGACTCAAATCCCACTGGGATGGGAAAAATTGGAAAGAGGGGAAAAAAATTTCCTCTGTTCTGTATAGATAATCTGTTGCCATAACTCATTTTTCTGTGATACTCAAAGGGTGTAAATCAGTAAAATTCCCTTCAATCATATTATTTAGCATTTTTCTTCTTGTGAAAACTTACCTTCAATGAAAATCTGATGATGTGTAGCAACTTCACATTTTTAAATGCTTGATTTTTGTGAATAACACTGATCTTTTTGAAATGTAGATTTTTAGGCAACATTCTATGAAAGCAAAATAGAAGAGTTTCTGCCACGGAGACATGTTCCTTTCTATTTTCTCCTTTTACTGAGCTTTATCTACATGACATGCACTGTAAGAGTACAACACTGCTTTAACAAATGCAGAATCTAAATCCTAGTGAATTATCATTCTTCTTACAACTGCAGAAATCACTTCCATGACAAAGAACATATGAGATATTGAATGGTACACCTTTATTCTCTCCCACAGTTTTATTCTATCTTTCATCTCATATAATTACAAATTTTTTTGTACAGCTTTCTTTGGCTCTGTGTACAGTAATCTTATAGTAAAAAAAAAAATTTAAAAGACGTATCCTCCCATAGACTGAATTTGAATGACAGACAATCTTGACTGCAGAACAGAGTCATTAAATTTAGAAGGTATTTCAGGTAGGAAAGTTTGATTAATATCAAACAAAGCCCATTTAATGCTGCACCCTTTTCAGAATGGAGTGGCACATTTAATAATTATATGAAATGGCTTTAATTTCTAACACCTATTCCTTACAACTTTCATTTCCATAAGATTGACAGGATAAGAATACTTAATGCCCAAACAAGAAATTCTAATATTCAGAACCATCGAACTTTTGGTATTTTCTCAGTGTAACTCCATAATTGAAACAAAAATTGTGTCCCATGTTACTTCCTACTTTGTGATCCTTTCAGTACAGAAAAGAACAAAACAAAAACCCCTTAAACTCTTGCTTAAAGCTGTGTATTTCCTAGTCTTTCCACCAAGTTACTAGGCCAAAATATAACAAAACCATGTATTGAAGATGTAAAATTCCATCCAGACAGAAGTATTTTAAGAAGAAATTATTCCTTTTATTCATATTTATTCAACTATCTCTTGCCGTGATGAATAAAAAATGTGTATATAAATAAGAAATCTCCATATGTCAAAGAGATGTCAACACATGGAACAAAATATATTATTCTATGCTACATTATAAATTACTATCTAAAACTGAGCATGTTATTTAGTTTTCCTCTTATTTCACATTCCAAACTCTAGACAACATCCCAGAAATGCTGCCTTTTAAAAAAAGCAAGCCACGATTGTTCCTGCCATGTTTTGTTTCTGCACACTCAGAAACAAAAGCCTGCCTCAAAAGATTTATTATGAAAAAAAAATTCCTTTTTGCAGTTATATTCTTTCTGAAGATTTCCAAACTCTTTATCCAGAACCAAGGTAATTGTCACATTGCAATACAAGACACTAAGGGGTATTATGCACTACCCATTCATTTGACAGTCCATGCTATTGCCATAAATCCAGCTGGCCTGAAGGATGGATTCACTGCTTATGGACTTTATTTTCCTTTATGCAGCCTTGAGAAAATCAAGAAATCTCTCTATCTTCTTGGTGATCCCTTTATTTGCTCAGAATCCTTTCCAACATATTGGAGGTGGAGGGCAGAATAATAAAAACAGAATAAAAGGAAATGGACCAAAACAAGTGAAAGGAGTCATGGAATTTCACTTGTGCTAACTCGCAGTGTTCCAGGACATTCCCCAGCACAGTGTTTTGGCAGTGTGCTGAACTAAGTTCTATGCCATGCAGGACAATAAAGGAATATTTTAAAAGTTTTTAAAAAGAGGAAACTCCATGAACTTTCCAAACTTATCATCTCCCATGTTAATTCATTTTTACTTGCTAAAAGAAACAAAACTCACTTCTAATTTCCCCATGTTCCTCTCTCTTCTTTGGGATAAAATGGAGATGTTCTCACTGGAAAGAATATAACAAAGTGAGGTGGATTAAACTTAATAGCTGTGACATCAATGTGTTGCTTCCATCTCTGGATTACCAGATTTATTTATTAATTTCATCCTTCTGAAAAATTATCTACTTGATGTCTGTCTGAATTAAGCTGTGTGTTGTACAAGTATTCTTGATTGATGCCTAACAGAGGTGAAGAACATGTACTGTGGTTTTAATTATATGGGAGTAAGGATATTATAAGTAATATAATAATTAGAATAAGTAATGCTGATGACACACATAAACTTCTTGTTTTCTGCAGTGAATTACCTTACTTTGGTGTCAGATGTCTATTTCTTAACATAAATTTGAAGTATACTTGCTGACAAAGTACTCTGTTATGTGATTTAGTTGTAGCGTTCTTTGCACACCAAAGGTAGATGAAATAGTTCTTCTAGAAGAGAAATACATGCCATACAGCAAGAAAAAATAACTGTATTTTCACTCTGGACATAAAAAATGGTATTTCGACTTGGTGAACAAAGAGGCCTGACAATCAGATGTGTCATCTCACCAAACACTCACAAGTTTAAAATTTGAAAGATCAGGAAGATTAGATTTTTTTTTTACATCCTTTTATGACCTCAAGATTCTTTGCAAAGCAATACAACACTTCAGAAATTGCTAGTTATGAAATAACTAGTAACTTATGATCATCTTGATTGTTTTACAATTATCAATCGGTGAAAACCAGAATTAGAAATACAGCCCTTTCCTTACAGGCATCCTAAAACCTAACCTTCATCTTTATAGACACCACATACCTGAAACTGTACTGATCAAGATTTATTGAATTCTCTTTGACTTGCAAAATCTGAAAGAAATGTTTCTTCTTTCATTAGTATTAAAGAAATGTGATTAGAGGAGAATTTCTTCTTTTAGGGGGGTTAAGTTTTTTCCTACTTGTTCTTATCTGATGTTTTTTCAACAGATAATTTTATGTAATAATCTAGAATTTCTCCTCCAACAGTTTTCTGCTCAGTGTATTAGCCCCTAAAATGTTTATGTGTTTCAAAAATAACTACACAAGCTGAGATTGATTTTTCATATTATTTTATTACTCTTAGAAAACTCCTTTAAATTTAAACAGTTTGAAAAGCTCTTTCAATCATAAATAGCATTCCCTCAAGAGCCTCCATTTTGAGGATAAACACTCAAGTCCATGATTTTTGCTTTTTGTTTGATGCCTTTTACAATGAAGGAAGAAAAACACAGCAAAGTATAAACTTTTCCTGAAAAACACTGTTGTTTCAGCACATAAACAGAAAATACCCTTATTTTTAGTTTTAGATTTTGTTTGCTTTTTCCCCACCTTTCCTGTTCCAAAAGCAAAGTCTACATTTCTAAAACTTATAGAAGTATTTATTGTATCATATGTGCTGCTCAGGGACATCAGTTGTAATTAAAGTTGGTCCTTTTTGCATTGTTAAGAATTTTTCCATATTCCAATACTAAGCAAGAGTTGCACTAAGTATCTCATTTCTGTCACTTGTGCTAAAGGAAAGGCATGATGTAATGGGTAGTGAGTTTGTCCTCTTGGGTCCTGTTCCTGGCAAATGAAATCAGAATTCTGTTAAGCAGTGTTTTTCACACACTTTACTTAGGAGAAAATGCTGAGCCCACATTCTCTTTCATGAATAAACTTCATTGAACTGCATTAATCCATTAAACACACAGAAACACTGTTGGAACAAACCTTGGTACAGAAGGGAACAGCCCAGGTGATTTAATAAATCATCTCCTATTCATCACCTTTGACATGTGGCAAGCGCGCTCCAGAATTGGCTTCACCTCCATTACTGGGATCCTCAGCAGAGGTGCTGCCTCTGCTACGTTGTATATTTCCTGTTCCACATGAACAAGACCGTCAAAATAAAAGAAGTAGGGAGAATTAGATAAGAAGGGAAACCACCTTTCTCATTTCTTCTCTCACAGTCATCCCACTGACTCAAGCATATCTGTTTCTGCCTTCTTAATGTTTGAGAAATGATCAAGTTATTTCGAGTTGGACAGGATTTTATGTTCATTACATCCCCATAACAGGGATCTAGGTTTTTTCCGTGGTACGCTTCTGCATCTGAACAGTACACTTTTGTCTTAAAAGATCTTTGGGGTAATGAAAACCTCAGTGTGTGAAAGTAGCCATAAAATAACACTTCTCTTCCGATTGAAATTGAAGGTGATCTCAAGAAAAAGCTAATTGTGAGACTACTCTAGACTAATATTATCCTTCTATGATCCTGTGGTTTTCAAAATGGAGGAAAGGATCTTCTTTCCATCTCATTATCTTTACTCTTGACCTTTTATTTCAAACTGACAAATTTTCCTTCTCTCACCCATTTCTTTCAAAGAAATAGGGAGGAGGGAATACCCTTGTAGATCTGATTTCCATTTTTCCATGAAATTTCTGATCTATTCAGGAATTTTATGACCGTATAAATCCCTGAGTTGCCTGGAAAAACAAGGTGACAAATGTATTGGTTCTTTCTGGTGCATTGCGTTGAACAGCATTCCTGTAGTTAAAAAGTCTATCCACAAAACAAGTCTTTTTCAGGGGTCCTACAGGACATATTCAAGTCAAAGCCAGTCTCCTTATAACACAGTAGCAATTTCTGAAGTCAGCTATGAACCTGGCTGAAAGAAAATCTAAATAGGCACATTGGAAGACCATAGAACTGTTAAACCTGGGAAAGACCTTTAGATCAAGTCCAACCCCCAGCTAAGTGCCACTACCATGTTTACAAACCAGGTCTTCAAGTGCTATAGCCACATACTTTTTGACTACTTCTACAGATGGTGACTACTTTACCATTTTTCTGGGCAGCCTATTCCAATGCTTTCCAATGCTTTATCCCTTCCTATAAAGAATTTTTTCTTAATATCTAACTACTTGGGCTCTGGCAAACTGTGAGGACAATTCCTCTCGTCCTATAACTTTTTACCTGGGAGGAGACACTGAAACCCCCACAGCCTTGTTTTGGGCAGTTGTAGAAGGCAATGAGTTGCCTCATGCGCTTCCTTTTCTCCAGGCTAAAAACCTCCAGCTCCCTCAGCTGCTCCTCATTGGTCTTGTGGTGCAGCTATTTCCCCAGTTCTGTTGCCTTCCCTGGATATCTTCCAACACTTCAATGTCCTTGTAGTGAGAGGCCAAAAGTGAACACGCAACTCAAGGTGTCACCTCACCAGGGCAGAGTACAATGAGGAATCATTACTGCCTGGGGTTGTAGTGACCCAGATGGAATTTGGCCTTGTTGAACCTCATACGGTTTGCCTTCTCCCATCAATCCAGCCTGTCCAGATCCCTTTGTAGGGTCTTCCTACTCTTCAGCAGATCAACACTCCTGCTCAGATTGGTGTTGTCTGCGAACTGTCTTAGGATCCACTTCGTTTCCTTATCCAGGTCACCCATGAAGATGTTAAACAAGGCTGGCTCAAACACCGAGCCACTTGAGACCAGCCACCAATTGGAATCAACTCCATTTGCCACCTCTCTCTGGTTCTTTCTGGGCCCAGCTGTCCAAACAGTTCTTTACTCAGGAAAGAGTACATCCATTCACACGATGGGAAGTCAGTTTCTCCAGAGAAATGCTGAACATACCCCTTGAAAGGACTCAGCTATTATCTGCCAATGAAAAACCCAGTTACTAAAGGATGGGCCAATATTGCTATATGAGGTTAATAATCAGGAATTTCTGTTAAACAGACAAGGAAGAAACAGACAAGCACATTTTTATATTTTCACTTTTTTAAAAAATAAGTATTTTAAACCTTTTAAAACAGATCTAGCAAATATAACTGATAGGAATGAAGCTGAAAAGAAATTCAAAAGTATAAAAGTAATATCTTCCACTACATGAATCTTTCTCTGGCCCACATTACCTTGTGGGATTTACAGATATTTTTGTCAGTGCCAAAGTGGAGGGTAATGAGTGCTGGTGTGAGGACAAACAGATTACCCAGAAAAAGAAGGAAGGAAACTTCTTAAACTTTTCTTATATGAAGAAATATAATGATAAACTAATCACTGTGCATGAAAAATCTCAAAAAATATAGTGTATTTATTGGTTGCCAACTTGCTATATTCTTATCTGTACCCATCCAGGCTTATGAAGAATTTTTGTACATGTCTTTCTTATTACATACATCTACTGCCTGTGAAAGTTAAGGCAGGAGGGAAAGAGTTCTTAACTATGACAATTAAACCAGAGTTTCAAAACAGAAATTATTTCATTTCTGTAACATGAGGTCAATAATCCCATTAGTTGTTAATGCATTTGTATTCCCAGGCAACCACACTGCTGGCATTATAGATGCACATTCACAGTACTGGGCTAGCATTGCTTGATAAGTGCACTGACTCTCCACTGTAGTGGTAATTTGACTCTCCACTGTAGTGGTGACCTGTGAAATGCCATTATTTTTATTGCGTAAACAGGAGATAAATCTCCATCCAATTTTTTTGCTGATGGATGGCTTTTGCATGGAGTTCCAGCTAAGCAAGAAGGGGCCGCGAAGACACTTCAAGGAGAGAGGGAAGGAAAATAATGGACAGAGAGAATATGTCTCTAAAAAATCAAAGTTGTCTGCTAAAAGTCAAAGTTATTCAGTAAACACCTCAATGGCAAAAACTCCTGAGTTTTCCAAGACTGCTGCTGTGACACGTAGAGTCAAATTGAAAATCTTTACTTTCTTTTTTAGTTACTCTTGTAGGTTGCATCTGGGACAATTTAAGAATGGTCATTTGACAGTTTTGATACAGTGTCATAAATTTGTAAGCCTGAACACTTTTAATTTTTCCAGCTATGCTACTTTCTCTTAAAACAAACCAAATCAAAAAAAACTACCCTAAACCATGAGTTTTTCCTACTCATACTGTTTCTGGACTCGCTGTAAAGAGAAAAGAAAATACATCACATATATTTTTGCTTCTAATTGTTGAAATAGTATACTTGTTGTATGTCTGGGTGTATTATCAATGAATTCACTAGTTCTCCATATTCTGACTTCCTTGTGGTCCTTTGAAGATGAATTTTTTTTCATTATTTGATTGTGAAGCTATTATTTTCCACCAAAAAGCTGATTTTTTGCTACTTATAATGGATCAGTACACTGTAAGGAGACACATAGTAGACATGAAGAGGTCCTTGGTATGATGATGTTTTTCCTATATCGTGTTCTTAGACCTGAGCTAGACGCTGGGCAAATACTACAGATTTAATTTTTCTTTACCTGTCGGAAGACAAAGTAAACAGTAGAGGAATAACTTTTAAGACAGCAATATGCTTGGAAGAGAGGATGTGTGGAGAGAAAGAGGCACCATCTTTTAATTGTCTTCTTAAAACACAAGAAATGTCCTATCAATATTTCCTACACTTATTCTTTCTCTGAAAGTAGTGGCATAAAAGGCCGTTTAGGGAGGATATGCAAGTCTAAACTTTGAAGGGAGATTACTTGTCCAAAATTATTGTAGTAAGGATTTTAGAGGGTACATATCTCCAAATTCCCTTTCATGTATGTTTAAAGTTTTCAGTTTTCCATGTCACTAAAAAGATAATAAAAAAGCCAACACCACCCACCCCCCTGAATCCTGCAAAACTGCTCAGAGCATGAATGCTGCTAAAGCTAAATCAGGTCAGCAGTGATTATTTAACAAGATGTGGAAAATCTCCAAGGATGTGGATTCTTCCTCCTGTTGCAGTGTTATGATCTTTCTCAGAGAGAAAGATCTTTTCAATATCTAGTCCCCTAAGCTCCAGTTTGTGTCCGTTCCACTTTGATTTAGCATCTGCCACTAATAAGAAGAACTGGACTCTGTAATCCTTGTAACTGTTCTTGAAGTAATTCCAGGATGACATTAGACTTCTTCTTTTACTCACCTTAGTCATATTAAATATCCTCATCTTCCTCTATCTCTCTGCTTTCTGTAATCTAGGGCCTCAATCACACTTGTCACTCTGCTACCTCTGGTTTTGTTACACGCTTCTTGAATTTGAGAGGTCAAAGACTGAGCACTCTTCTAGGTGGAACTTTATCTCCAATGGTGAGAGTAACATCCACTCAGTCTCCTGGCAGTTCTCCTCATAATGTATACAAAGATGGAGCATGCATTCTTCACAGTGATTGTGCTCCTGGCTCCTGCTAAATATAGTGCCCACCCACTGTGCCCAGGTCCTTTGCAGCAAAACTATTTCATCCTGTCCGTTAACAGCCGTAATGATAAATGCCTTTATTCTGCTCATGTACAAGACATTGCTCTTCTCCTTGCCAAACTCCATGAAGTTTCTGCTCATTCAACCTTACAGTTCATCAAAGTCCCTCTAGACTAGGGCTTTTTTATTTGTTTTGTCAGTCACTCAATAGCATTGTATTGACTTTGCTCATTTAATGTCTAATTTGCCTCATCTAATTTGTCAGCCTAATTTCTCTAATCCTTTTTGAGCCTCTTGATACTCTGTGTCTCCACAATCTCCTCTGGCAACAAGCTCCAGCATGCTATTGCTTCACTCATATTGTTTCTACTTTCAACAAAACCCCAAAGTTTTAATATTCAAAGCAAAGTCAGAACACGTCTAGGGACGGTGATTATTTGTAATGTTACAACATATATTGCAGTTTCCTCAAAAAATCTATTTATCTTTATTTTTTTCCCTGTGATGCAGTATATGATTGTCATTAACATTTGAGTTCCATGGGGACATGGTTCTCCAAATATGAACTGTTCAGCCCTACTACTTGTCTTTCGTCATTAAGTCCCTAATTCAACATAAGACCTGAGCGCATCCATCAGCACGTTCATGGCATGTTTTCTTGAATAATGATGATGTATGCACTGCTGCATTAGTGTTTAAATGGAGAAACTGCTCCTTTGCTTTTGTTTGTTTTTCTTTTTCCTCTGTCTGCATAATGAAACAACATTGCAACAGGTGCACATCATGTATCACAGCACGGTCAAAAATCACAACTGACACCTATCTGTTATATAGGGAAATTAAGGAAAGAGAAGGGTGCCAGTGTGGCCAAATACATCCCTTCTTTTCTAGAGAGAGAGTGTGTGAAAATCACTATGCTCTTTTAGAACATAAAACAAGGAAACATTATTCTTATTTCTATTCAGAGGGACAAAATTTTTCAGAGGAACCTCTACACTATGAGGAAGAGAGGACGCTTTGTGTCACTTACCCAAGTTGTCAGTGAGGATGTTATTTCAAAATCAAGTGATTTTATCAGGGAAGGAAAATATAACAAATCACAAACCTTTCCAAAGGGAGTTTCATTCTCCAGATTCTATCAGAAGTGTTTCTATATGGTATAAGTAGGTTTTCCATAAATATTGTCTAATCTGTTTCTTTTTTCTTTGAGAGTGCTCATAAATTCTAACTTATTAATGGGCAGTTTGGGTAAAAAAAAGGTATAAATCATGACAAAGAAACTAGCTAAAGGGAAAAAGAAATATGGGATCCAGTGGGACTTTAACTTAATCATGGTATCCCAATATTTTCTTTTAAAATAAACCAGAAATGACAAATTCTTCTCATATTTGAACCCCTGACATCACTGGAGAGTTCTGAGATGTCAACACAGATGGAAGTGCAAAGAACAGAAATTTTAAAAAATGTATTTAATTGAGTTTAATACCTAAATCTGTTCTTCTGACAGTGACAAACCACTAATGTGAATAAAGTGTCTAAAATAAAATGTGTACGGATCATTTAAGATCTGTTTAAAAAATACATTTAAATTTCTATCAATTAAGGGAACATGACAGACTTCTTTGGGTCCTTTTCAGTTTGTCTACCTGCCCAGTGGAGAGATTTTCCCTTCTGCATCGCCCCCTTTTCTTCTGCATGCTTCTGAGAAGGTAACACATACACCTCTACCTTCCATTATGTAGCTGAAGGCCACAGTAAGATTTCACTTCAATTTCTCGTTTCAAGGCTGTCCAAAAACAACTCTTTCAGGGTCTGATTGCTTATACATCGCACATTCTTGAGCCTTGGGCTACCTTCATAGGTCTACTGCTGGACTTGCATCAGTGTATGAATAACTCTGCACAGCTGAGCACAGTACTGCACTTGTGTGCATGCCAATTTGGGGCAATATCAGGAAGAACATAGAGAATTAAAACCACATCAAAATCTGTCTTTTTACTGCAAGTCTTTTTACTGCAAACAGACACGTGTCATAAAGCCCAATTCAAGAACCATACCAGAATACATTTATATGCATCTTCCAGTTAGCATAGATCTATCCTTAATAGATTTTTAAATGGAGACCTTGACAACTAATTTTAATTTTTTAGCCACAGAAGAGTCAGAAATTAAGCTAGTAGATCTCAGTGTTTATTAAATTTAAATGATTGAATCTTAACTTGCTTTTAACCTAGGGAAACAAAAAGCAGGTAATAAAAATGAAGCTACCTGAAATATATTTGTTTTACATTTTCTTACTCCATTTTCTCCATGCAAAGTCAAAAGTGCATTAAAAAGTAATATTGTGCTGAGCTCACAAATATGCAAACGCCTCTAGATATCTTGTCTCAATAAAGTTTATAGAATGCATTCCCAAAGGTCTGACAACAAAACAGAATAAATCGCAAGGCTCATAAAAAGATAATGCATGCCATTTTTTTGCTTACATAAACACAAACAAATGCAGCAAGAGGCAGGAGTGACTCTGAGAGGCCTCTTCCTTTCAAACTAATTCCTCTTATCATCACATACATTTGTAATGAATTATCACTACCTAAGGCAAAAATAAATAAAAGATTTTGTGAAGCACATGGACATTTGAAAAAAAGTCTGCATTCTTGCAACTTCTATGGGAAATCATCTTTACTTCCTTTCCTCAATTCAGATTTGCTGTTGAGGATCATATCCTATGGGGACTACACTCTACAAAAGAAGGAGAAACAAGAGTGACAGAAAAAAATGCCTAATGTTACCAAACAGCAGAAAGTCCCCAGCAAAGTCTATTGTTAATTTATAAAGAAAGGAAAATACATAGAATGATGTTACATATTCAGAGCACAAATATCCCAGGCAAATCCTTTCCTACATCATAAATTAAGGAGGTTGTTTTCCTCTTCTATGAGCAGGACCTTTAATCAAACAACGAGAGAAGTCAGGAAATGTTCCTGGTGTCAAAAATGAATCCTGAAAAAAATCTACATAACATTTAAGCCTTTTTAGCTGACTTACAGAGGTCTGACCAGAATTGTTAGTGAGTTATTATAGTCTCCCTGGCCACAGTTTTATACATTTTATTTATTGACATTTTTAAATGGTAAATGGAGTTAATTCCTGTTGGTGGCTGATCTCAAGTGGTGTTCTCCAGGGCTCAGTATTTAGGCCTGCCTTGTTTATATCTTCATTGATGACCTGGATGAAGGTATCAAGTACACCCTCAATATGTTCACAGGTGATACCAAGTTAGATGGGAGTGTTGGTCTGTGGAGAGCAGGAAGGCTCTGAAGAGGCATGTGGGCAGGCTGGATAGAATGGCTGAAGCCAATGGTATGAGGTTCCATAAGGCCAAGTGCCAGGTCCTGCCCTTAGGTCTCAATAACCCCCTGCAGTTCTACAGGCTGGGGAAAGAGAGATTGGAAAGATGCCTGGCAGAAAGGGACCTCGGTTGCTAGTGAATAGCAGCTGAACATGAACCAGCAGAGTGCCCAGGTGGCCAAGAAAGCCAGTGGCATCCTGGCCTGTATCAGAAATAGTGTCACCAGCAGGACCAGCAGAGGAGTTGCCCTCCTGTACTCATCACTGGTGAGGCCACACCTCAAATCCTGTATTCAGTTTTGGGCCCCTCACTAGAAGAAGGATATTGAAGTGCTGGAGTGTGTCCAGAGAAGGACAGTGGAGCTGGGGAAAAGTGTGGAACACAAGTCTGATGAGTAGCAGCTGAGGGAGCTGGGGGTGTTTAGCCTGGAGAAAAGGAGGCTCAGGTGATACCTCATTGTCTTCTACAGCTGCCTGAAAAGAGGTTGAATTGAGGTTGGGGGTTGGTCTCTTTAATCAACAAGTGATAGGATGAGAAGAAACGGCCTCACGTTGCACCAGGGAAGATTGACGTTGGATATTAGGGAAAAATTCTTCACAGAAAATTTTTCAAGCTCTGGAACAGGATGTCCAGGACAGTGGAGGAGCCATCACCTTCGGAGATATTTGAAAGACACGTACTTTTAGGGACTTGGTTTAGCGGGGGACTTGCAAGAGTTCAGTTAATGGTTGGATTCAATGATCTTAAGGGTTTTCTCAACATAAATTATCCTACTCCACAATTTTATGGAAATAACTTCTTCACCTTACATACAAATATTCACTATGAATCTTTGAGACACACAGAAGTCAAAGGAATTGTCTGAGACTGCAATGAACTCAACATTAGAGTCACCATTCAGAGTGGTTCCATGGTCATCATCCAAAGGTCAAACTATTTATGTCATTGTACCTGGAGACAGAAACAAAGATATCTAAGCTTTACTTATTTTCACCTGACCCTGAAATAGAAATGTCATGACTACAAATCTCAGGTGAACATAATAAAAAAGCTATTAATTTTGTATACCTTAAATATTATATTTAGCATCAAATATAGAAAATTAAAACAAGTTAGTTTGGGCTATTGTATCTTTGCTTTTACTTTTCCTTGAGTATACATACTGCTGATACTTAATTTTAAATCTTTTCCTTTGATCTGTGTTAACAATTTCATAAATTAAATGTGTATCTTTGCTGTTTCTTATGATCTCATTTCTCATTTATATCTTGATTGGAGATTCTATGCCCATAATGGGTGCCAGGTAGATGGTCTATTTTTGGTCCATCTTTATAGTTATCAAGCAGTGTTATATTCCCTAAGAGTAAGTGGGAGGAGCAAAATTATGGAAAAAAAGAGTAAAGAGAGAAAGCAAAAAAAATTCCATTCCAGGAATCATTTTGTCACAGATTAATGTAGGCAGCACTGTCAGAACTAGTTAGACCTAGACAATATGCAAGCTTTCCCCCACCACTATTTTTCATAACTTTGCTGATATTAAGTATGAATTTTCATGGCATGAACTATATCACTAGTATTTTAATATTTACTACTGTATTTTAGCTGTATTCATCAAGTCCTGAATAGACGGTGTGCAGTTTTTTGTCATTTTGGTGGGGTTTTTCTTTATGATATACCTCTGAAAAATAAGACTCTCTCCAGGATGATTTTCAATATTCTTCCAATATGGCTGGTGTGTTATGATTCTTCCATTCACATTGTAATAACTGCTGCAAAAGCAAAGCAATATCAGCCTATTTTTCAGAGTTCCTACCTAATAAAAATAAGTACGCTTGGACATGCAACTTCCATTATCATCAGTAATGGAACAATTACAATGTAAATCAGTGTGATGTTTCAGAATATGGATAATTTGCATATTATATGTGAGTTTAAACTTCCTGAAGGTATTTAAAATTAAATTGTAAAAGAAGGGAAAGATATTCTGTACAGCAAGTTGAGGTTCTTTCAGTAGCTGTATTACAAGCAAGAAACCATATCATTCAATTTTAAGACCTCAAGGTGTCCTATTATGAAGCGTGTCTCATATATCTATATATAAATATTGATATGAATTGCAAACATGTGTAGATGGAAAGAGATGTCTATTTTTTGCCACTTTTAATGCCTATCCTGCTGTACAGCAATTACAACGGAGCTCATTGAAGTCTTTCCACCGACTTTGGGTTTGTGGTTTATGTTCACTAATATTATTGCCTTAGTCCTATAGCACCTGAGATTCTCATGTGATCCCTGTCCAGTTATTAACAGCACCCAGGAGCCTTGTGTTGGATGGATTCAGTTTGGAGTGATTGTGGGCTGAAAGATGTGTAAACAGTAGAATAATGTTGGAATCCTGGATGCTGAGAATTTTAAACTTTCTGTGCTTAAAGGTACAGACCTACAAGAGAACACTACAATTGACTTGAGGCTGTGGAGAAGACTTTAAAAATTGATTGATAGCACTGGGATTACGGGTGTGTAGTTGGTTAGAAGCGTTTAAGATCACAGGGTGGAAAACTTAAAGTTTGGGGTTTTAGAATATAGAAATAAATATGAAGCAAGACGGAAGTTTTAGGGTGGAGACACATTGTTCATCTTTACCTTCTTAATCCTACTTCTTCATGGGTTTGGGAGATGTTTTGTAATTGGACAGAAAAGTCTGCATTGTGGGCTTTGAGGGATCAGTTATTGGGTTAAAAGGGAAAATAATCTAGGTGTCATTTCTTAATTGGATAGTTTAGTCTTAAAATACCTTGTACAAGAGATAGTTAGTCATTTTGTGCCTTGCTAATGAAAGGCTGCTGAACTCATGGTTGTGAGGCTGTTTCACTCATCAGAAATAATAAACACCTGAGTCCAAACATGAACTACCATCTCAAGTGCCTTCAATCCCGACCTTGAGAAACCAGTTGAATAAAGCTGTCTTATATCCTGATTGAACTGATTTAACTCTCCCATATAAATGAAGTCCTACAGCTACACAAGTGACAACACATTGGTATAAATGTGCCTGTACGAAAATTACCTTTCCCTTACAAAGAATGTAAGATACACCATTGCAAAGTACTTCTACAGCTCCATAACCTGCCTATTTTAGGGGGTGCATCAAAATGCAGGGGTTGTCAACAATCATACTCTTCAAAGAAAAGTTATACTCAAACCAGCTGTGTAAGGACAGCGAGCTGAGATCAAATTTCTGTCTGTGGATAAGAAACCCAAAGTTACTAAGTTGGGTTCAGGCTGTACTCTGGGGCCATTTAAACTGTCCCTGCAGTTCAAAGCCTGAATCTCTGTTTTTCTGAACATTTTTACCTCCAACGATTGGCTTTCTTTTAAAGAATCCCCACAAAATCCAAGCAAGATAGATTATCTCATGGTCACCTCTCTGCTTACTGTCTCTTTCTTTTAGATGCTTCAATGTTATTGTGTCTGAGGACCAAATTAATAGAGAAAGCTCAATAAGGGGTGCTGCAAGACTACCCAATGTTTTTGACATGTCATTAGCCCATCTATGGCCTGAACACATCCTTCAAGGGACCACACCCCAAGTAGTTACAAAGATCATATAATTATAGATGAAGAAAAGCCTTTGATTAATTTCTTCAATAACATTTTTAAGGAAAACCAGTGGCTGTATTAGAATTCTCTAAATACCTTTTCCTTGATTGCTCTCCTCTCAGAGTTCATAATTCCTATCCCTTCCTAAAGGACACTAAGTCCACAGTTGATGAGGAAGATGGGCATCTGTTTAGGGACAGGAACAACCTGATTCTTTTCCCTTCTCTCTGTTACAATTTCCTTTCACTTTCTAGGCTCATACACATGTAGGGCCATGCCTTCCGTTGACTGATTACTGGCAGGTTTGATTATAAAAATAGCACTCTGCAATTCAGCTGGGTTGCAGGCAACAATGAAGGATTTGATGGAGATATATTCTTTCTTTGCAGTCTCATTTATCAATGTACAGTTTCTCACTTGCCATTTATCATCTGCTTTTCTGTGCTTCCCTCGACATCTGGAGGATTTGTAGTCTGCTAAGTGGAGCAAGGCCTTGTCTTGAATACCTTACCATCCCTGTCTAGGCAACATACTCCTGATTTTTCCCCAGTTTAACTTTTCTTTAAATAAACTTGACAGGTTCAATATATCCTCACTGCAAAGAATATATTGAGAAAAGTAGTAAGCAATGGAGAACATACTAAAAAAGCTACAGCCCAAGGAAAAAAATAGTGAGACGGAGAGAAATGCACCTCTAATGCGTATATGAATTTATAATAAAAAGCAGTAGTGATAATTGTGTGTCTTTTAACTCGAGAGGACTATAAAACAGTGTGATGGAGTATACAGATGAGTGCCAGGTGGAAAGCAGGTCTTCCGTTTTGCAAGTACTTTCAGGATTTAGAGATGTGGGATAGAAAGAGGCTTCTTGCTCTTGTTGGTTATGAAAGAAGCAATGCATCCTGGCATATTTGAAAATTTTGCAAGATGTCTAAATATCTCACTGCCTTAGAGATGTTCCAGTACCAAATAGCTGAGGAATAAGGAGGATAGAAAGAAAAAAAAAAAAAAGGACAACTCGAGAGGGAAAAGAAGCAAAACAATAATAAAAGAACTCTTTGAAAGAAATTGAGTTAATAACACAGTTATAAATTGGGAATCACTTTGTTTTGATAGTGACCTTTCAAAGTTCCTTTTATTTTCATTTCCAAATGTCAAAACAGCGTATTTTGACAATTCCAAACCCTGATATATTTTCTTTAAAATTGAAATGTGATATTTTTCACAACAGGTCCCTTTCTGCAAATGGTTTCACTTTTGAAGAAAGTTATTATTTTCAGGGTTCAGGAGAGAAAACAAAAGGTAAAGAATTTCTGGAAAATCATGGTACTCTTTACCAGTAAAGTACGTGCTTGACATAATATGGGCTACCTGTCCAGTTTCAGAAAACAAAAGGTCGGGGCCCCTGTGAGTTTGAGCTTCACCTGGTAGGTCAGCCTAAATAGCGCCTTAAGCAGGAAGGGCATGATGAGCCGGGAAGTGGTCGGCCCTGTGTCCAGCACCTGGACTAGCCAAATCCCTGACCTGGCCACCAGGTGGAGGAATTATACAGAAGAAAGTGTTTTCCCTTTGCAACAGCTACCGTGTGCATTGACATTTATCTGAACAACTTTAGAATCTTGTCCGTAGTCAATGTACCAAAAGCTGGCTAAAGTCTGGTGGCTTGTCTTGACTTGTACCATCATGGAAAGGCTCTCTGGCACTGCTGGTTGTAGGGTTGGGATGTGACTTAGGAGAGGTGAGCTCACTCATTAGCTGTTGCAGACTGATATGACATTAGGAGAACATTTTGGGACAGTTTCACAGGGGATCTTGCTGTGTTGCTGGTGCCACAGCTGAGCTCATTGAGTTTTTCGCACAGCTGAGTTCACACACTGAAGAATGAGCTGACACCCTTTGATACAGCTTGGTTCTCTCATATATCACAGTTCCTTCTCTATTTGTTTTGCATCTCCAGGTTTTGTGTGATACTCAAATGTATATGTCACAAATATTTTCAGGCACCTCAGCCATTTATCATTGGAACACACCCCCATTGTGTACTTCTATGCCCAAAAAACTTCTTGCATACTGGAGTGCAGCAACATCAAGCTCATGGGTGGGACATAGGAATCACTGAGTCATTTTGCAGTTAACAGGTTTTAACTAAAGCATCTGCCTTGGTTATTAGCTGCTTTCTTCTCTCAATTTCCCTATATAAGTCAAAAGTAGATCTCAATATTTTGAGATCTCTGTCCATCACTCAGACTATTTTGAGTTTTGTGATGCTGACTGTCATAGCAGTTTCTGATCTCATTGCACACCAAATTAATAAAACCCAGTGTCCCAATGGACTGGGAGGAAGAACAACATGACAGAGCAGAGTCTTAAAGGGTGTCACTTATGACAACTCCATCCAAACTGATAGAAATGTGATGATTTTCACCAGCATCCAAGACTTCCATCCCCCCAAAATGAAATCCCACATCTGTTCACCCCATTGTCATTTCTTCAAAGGAATTCATATACCTTCTCAATATACACATTATGCTAAAATTTTTATATGTATTTAAAAGTACGTGGAAATTCTTTCAAAATATTCTAATGACGTAGAAGTACTCAGTTTAAAAGCAGGAAAAACTGTAATAGCAACAGAAAAAGCAGTAGTAGTTCAAGTAAAAGAATTTCTTGCCTTTATAATAACACTTTACACATTTGTCAATCTCTTAAATGGAGTTTCTATTGATGGACAGTGGATTAGTCTCAAAGCAACTGGCAAGACTCTCTTTGAAATATTGCCACTAATGGGTTCAGATAAGAAAATTAGCAAAAGACAAATAAAATAAACATAAATAGTTTTAATGGAAAGCTTTCTCTGAGCTGCTTCTGTCTTTCTTAATCAACTAAGAATAGGCTGTGATTACAGTAATCATTATGCAATTAATCACTATAATTACTTTTTACTGGAATAAGAGTTTAAAAAGCAACTAACATATTTTCTATTCTTGCTTGACTGGAAGACATTAAGTGCTTGTCAAGAAGTTACTAAAATTATGTCTTTGCAATTCTTTTCTTTTTGTCATCTTATTTTGGTTTTTTTTTTAATGTAAAAGTAACAGTGCAAGTTTATGCACATCCTATACACAGACAATATTCACACAAAACACGGCTGTGCAGTTCTCCAGTGGTAATAAGATGCAATTTTTTGTGTACTTAGCATGCCACATGTGTTTTTTATACAGAGTGCACTTACATATAGGTATCTATAGTTTGGTTGTGATCCTTGTATCAATGAAAAATCAACAGTAAATTAACAATTTAGACCAACTTATCATTGTGAAATTGAAGTTTTGATGTTCCTGGGCTTTTTTCTTTTTGACCTCAGGGTGAGAGTAGCTCTTAGGATCTGAAGGCTGGGCTATGTGTTTGTAGCTTCTCCTAAGACCAATCAGGGGACTCAGCCCTTGCAAATATTTCTCACCTCAAGTTTCAACGTAATGACAGCAAGGAAAGAGCTTGCTTCATAAAGAATTGCAGTTTGTGAACATTTTATACACAGATCCCTATTTCTGTATTGAGGCTGTAGTGGGAGGTGTACTGCCTGAGTTGGGCTTGTATTTAGTGCTCTTCCTTCACCTCTTCTCTCTTGGGAATTAGTCACAGTCCTGAAGAGACAATCTCCTACTGTTTTCCTTCCACATCTCCCCCAGTCACCACAAGCCTCCCAGGAACATTATCTAACCCAGCCCATCAGCATTTCTACCTGTCCTAGCTCACAGCCCAGGATACTTTTAGAATTTCAAATCTCTTTAATAATTTTTTTCTTACAGAATCTTTGCACTGCAGTGGACAGGTACAATCCTTTTCTGTCTACTTACTCTGCTGTTTCATACCACCTCAACTCTGAACATGTCTCAGACAACTATGTGCCCACTGAGGGGACTGTTTTGCTGTCTTAAATACAACCAGGACAATACAGGTTATACATGGCATTGTGTAAATAAGAAAACTTTTTCAAGGGGGTAACCAGCAAGCAATGCATGGCTGAATCCACTGATAAACAATCTAAAACAAGACCTTCTTGGACAATATCAAGGCTTCCAAGATGCTGAGGTCTTCTCCTAAGTCATTTTATGTTTCTTGCAACAATTATCCCTGGACCACAAACTTCTGGGTTACATGCTGTACTACTTAAGCAGGCAAGAAAGCTGTCAGAGTTAGGACTGATTTCAAGCACTGATTCCGTCCAATGATTTTTAAATATGGAAGTAAAGATGTAGAGAGTATTTCATGACAACAAGTTCTTATAAAAACTTTAGTCTGAAACGTTGGTGTAGCACATGGGTTTAGTTACTGAGAAATTGCCCTATTTATAATTACTTTCTCCCCAGACACTTTTTAGAGACAGATCAGCTGTGGCTATTTTTTGTTTCCCTTGGCAGGAGGTAAAAATGCTTTTAAAAATGTTGATTGTCTTCTGACGATGGACTCTGACAATCTACTACTAACAGGCAAACTCCCTGAAATGACTGATAAATGGAAATCCTCCTCCCTACATCTTTCCAAGCAACTCTTTGACTGGCAGACCAAGAGAAATGCTTATAAATAGCAGTTCCAGTCAGTGTGGAACCTTGCTGGTACCTTTCAAGGAAGGTATGAACCAACACAACTACAGTTTGCCCTGCAGTAGAATTTTACAGGCAACTGCTGCAGCATTTGGGAAACTAGAGGACTTAAACTCAGAGCAAAGATACTTGTGCAAACATTGACACATTCTTACAGAACATTTTTATTTGAAGACATTAATATTTTCTGACCTCTGGAAAATTTATGATTCTCCTAAGGTGAGTAAAAATGTTTTGTCTACACTGGGGCAAAAATTAACATGTCCTAATGGTAGAGTTTTTCTCTGTGGATGTCTGTGACACAGCTGCTGATATAAAAGTTATAAAAGGTAAAGATATGTCAATAACTTCTTTCTTTTCCATCCATTTGTTTTGAATTTTTTTTTTTCATAGAATAGTACAATTTCTTGAGTTGAATGGGACCCACAGGGATCACTGTGTCCAGTTCCTGGCCTTGCACAGGGCATCCCCAAGAGTCATACCATGTGCCTGAGGGCATTGTCCAAACCCTTCTTGAACTCTGTCTGCCTTGGTGCTGTGAACACTTCCCTGGGGAGCCAGTTCCAGTGGCCAGCCACCCTCTGGGTGGAGAACCTTCTCCAAATATCCAACTTAAACCTCCCCTGACACAACTTCAGGCCATTCCCTAGGGGAATCCTATTAAAAAGTTCAGTACCAAAGTGGCTGCTGGTTTTGAATAGTGAAGACAAGCTAGCAATTTAGTCTCTGATAAATCATACACACTGTGGGTTTTGAGGCTATTTTTCACCCTTTGCCTGTTTCTTTTAAAATAAATATAACTTGCAATTTTTCTTTTAATCCCAAACTAAAATAAATGTCTTTGAAATGGCTACTTCTTTATCATCTGTGTTCATAAAATATTTCATGAATTCACAAAGAATTTTAAGAGCTCTAAAACTAATTTTTTCAGTAACATTTTTGGCAAGACATGTGGGTCAGTTTTAGCCAAGTATGATGACTAATTTCCTGCTCTAGGCTTAAAGCTGTTTCCTAAGCATTTGAAAAGACACAGAGTTCCTGGGACATTTGATACTTAAGATGTGTCTCCATTTTGTTTTCTGCCAATTACACTGACGACTTTAAAAATTAGTTTTATCTAGAGTAGGGCATTTTTATAGTCCTTGATATCAGTTTCCTTATCACATGCAATTTCTCTTAGAAAAAATAAGTAAGAAGTTTATGTCCACTCAAATTGTCACTAAGCTTGTTCAAGTTTTGTATAGCATTGTCTGACTTTTACAATCTTGCCACGAAGCTTTAAATCTCCATATTATAAGTTATTTTGGGGTCAACTGAGCAAAACAGCACATGCTAGTTTCACAGCAACTCATGGAAGCACTTCCTCTCGCCTCCAGTAGCAACAGGCTTTTGGCACAAAGGTTTTAGGGTTTAGTGTGTCAGCACTGCCACACAACAGCAACACAGATTTTCCCAGTTTGGGGTTTTATCACTGCCTGTCCCTGAGCCATTGCCCCCTCACTCCCAGCTGCTGGGCACCTGCATCCTTACAAAGGCTCACATGGAAAATAAATGAGCTTGTTCTGCAGCAGTGGGAGCAGTGTCCTATTTTCAGAGCAAAGCAGGGAACAGTTGTCCCCACTGCACCCCCTTAGGGAAGCCCTTTGTCACCCAGTGCTTCCAGCTGAGGTTGGAAGCTGTTGCTGGAGTGAATTTAAAGTCAAAGATCACATTTTCCTTTGAAAATACAGCTGATATGCCTAGCCAGCAGGGAAGTGTCAGTTCTCTTTCTCTCTCTGTTTTGTGTTTCACGAGACCAAAGATTTACCACTCCAATGGAGTAAAATTTGGGGATTTATCTTCATTCTGACAAAGCAAGAGTGTATTTTGCCTTTGAGCCATGTAGGTGAACACCTGTTCCCTTTGAGTTTTGGCTTTGAATCAATGGGGAACTTCATAATACTCTCAGTCAAAAAACATCCAGTTCTACCTGGCTTGGACATAAAACCCAAAAGCCTGTCTCGGGTTAATCTAAAAAAGATTTAATCGAAATGTTTGAAGGCTTTTGTTTTCCTTTTGGTGAGTTTGGGTTGATCAGTAACAGAACCCAGTCCCATTAAGTTTGCATGAGTTCTGGCTGCCTTAGGGGCATTTTTCTAAAGTGAAGTAATAATATTTTTCTGATGTCCAATATGCCTTTAAAAAAGAAATTCTGTCTTTTTTTTTTTTTAATTTATGGTGACTTAATTAATCCTTGCAAACCACCAAAATAAACTAAGTCTTCTAAAATGCCTTGTGGTATGGTGCAACCTTTGTAAGCTGGTATTTAGGAACAAAATAAGCATGTCTGGAAATTGCAGACACAAGTCCCTGCACAACAACAAGATAAGAGGAAATATATAATATTGTGTTTAGCTGCAACTTCTTACACAAATATGCACCATGGATTTTTGAAGGGGTTCTGCAGCACTTTAATTCTGCTCAATTGACACCTGCTGATGAAAGGGAGCCCTGAGTGGCGATCTCAGATTTCTTTAGATCAGAACAAAACTGACAGTCTTTCAAACTAGGGCAGAAAAAACAGATTTTGTGCCAAGCTGGGCCATGCAGAAAGATGACTTTGACAAAAAGAACTAGGAAAAATAAAGAGAAATTAGGAAGGGCTGAGAGGGGCCTGTTTGCAGTGCTATAAAGTCACTAAAACCTTGAAGGTACCTAAAATATTTGATATTCATGCCACTATATCAAAAGGTTCGGACCTCCATTAAGTATTAAAATTTGTCATTTTAAATTGCTTTTTTTTGCTGGCACGAGCAATAGAAGTATTGAAATTTCCTCAGAAAGTGCTTATCTCATCAAGAGTAAAATTATAGTATATGAAATACTAATTACAGTATTGTGAAGAAAGGTGAACTTTCTGATGACATTTTATCTATTTGTAGAATACTAATTTTCTTCTTTCTTAAAGCAGAAGATGCCACACATGGTGGTTTCAGTTACTTTCTCATCAAAATCTCTTTTAAAAATATGTATATAAAAATGATTTTTTAAAATCTTTCAAATAATCCATGATTCCAAAGAAGCAGCTGAGTTTTGATCACACTTAAATCAGAGTTCATCAGTACTGAGGAGTACTGAGGAGTTTTTCATGATATCTAGTCAGCAGAATAATATGGAAACTCATCCTGGAGCTTTGGACAATCATGTAACTGAAAAAACCAATATTTTATTTTGGTTTATTTTATTTTATTTTACTCTTTTAAATTATATTTTTAATTTAATTTTATTATTTATTTTAATTGAATATTTTATTTTTAAACACATATTGCAAACTTCTGTTGGAATAGAGTAGTGAATTCATTTTTTTTTTTTTGGTGGTTTACTTCTATTTACAGGGAATAATCTGTTTTAGATGACATACAAACTTATTTCAACCTTTGATAAGATCAGGTTCCATCCTCTTTTGAAATGTGATTATCATTGGCTAACATCTTCATTTAAGTATTTGGGGTTTTTGCCATGTGTTTAAACAAAATCCTTTGAAAGGAAAGATATACTGTTTTTGGCTTCAGAACTTTTTCTCATTTTTCATTTCTTTAGTGCATTTTTTCTTTGCTCTATGTTTGTTCTTTGTCAAAGGCTGTCAGTCTGATCTCATGAAATGTCATACTGGGACTATAAAATATTAAATAAGTTTGTATAAGTTTTGGATATCTAAGGAAAGTCATTTCATTATGTCTCAGTTGTACACAGTTCATTATGTTGTGCTTTGGTCAGGATGAAAATAACATTTTTAAAAAGTCTCCATAAATATTTTATCTGACAAATTTATCTTCTCTTTCTATCCAAATAATAGTACCTACAAATAGATGAGTTTACTTGCTTTTTCCCCCATGTATTTGGGGATTTTTTTTCTTTTCTGTGCACAATGGCAAGCCTCAAATATCCTGTGTTCTCTGTGTTAAACTCCATCTAGATGCCTAGCAGAGATTAATTAAATCAACCACAGGGTTTTGCTTTCATTGTTGACAGCAAAAAGGCACAATCCGTTCAACCACAAATACATTTGCATGAATGTTCATCACAATGGTTCCACTTTCAATTTTAACATTTATTTCTGGTAAATATTTGGCCACTCATTCTACACAAAATGTAAACAGAAATGTACAGACAGGAAAAATGAATATCAATGCACTGGAAAACCACATATTTTTCACACCAAATTTTTTTTCTTCTCTTGCACATATTCTGACATTTTCTGATAGCTTTTAGTCTCTGTTTTTTGATTAAACTCTTGTCCAAACTTTTACTCTGTGTTCAGTCATTCCTGGCGTTGAGTAGGCAAATCATTTGGGTACAGATTTCCTGCTTGTGGAATTTATTTCATTGCAGATTCCATGAGTGGTTCCAAGAGTTCACTTGTTTCTGATCAGGAAAGAACTGTTCAACGTGTCTTTCAACTGGGGTAATTATCTGCTGTGAAGGGACGTAATAGCACATAGAATTGGAATAAGAACCCATCAATTGATTTGGACTTTTGTCAGTGAGAGAGTATAGTTAAACAATTTATTTTAGTGACTATAATGAGTGCTTGCCTTTACCTGTCTTTTTATTTCAAAGCTGTGGCCAGTTGTGCATGAGGAGAACACAATCAAGTAAGGAACACCTATAAAAGCCAATTTATAAGGCTTGTTCCTGCAAACCTGATATATTACTTTCTTACTGATTTCAGTGGGTGGCCTGTGCCTGTTCCAGCTGCAAGCCTCAACCTGTGGATAAATCAGATCCTGTAAATCCTCTGTCTGAGGAAGAAGAATAGGAATCATATGCTATGTGAATATGCTATGTGCAAGCTGCTAATCATCATTCCACTGTAGTTCATTTCCACTTTTAGCACCAATTATGTAAAAAGGGAATATACTTCACTAAAATACAGGTTGAATTGATAGGAGTGGGAGTATAAAGAGTAGTGGTGAGGAACCCCTCACCTTCCCTGGGTTTGACCATACCACCATCCTCCCTGTCACTACACTGGCATTATGATCATGATTAGCTCCCTCTGATTGATGTCAGGCAGGTGAAGCAGGTTCTTGTGCTGCAAGAGGGCCTCCTGCTAAACACAGAACCACTTCTAATGGCTCTGTAAATCAAGTTCATGAAGATAATAGGTTTTATCTACAGATCTGAAGGTTGTTTATGGCAGGTGAAGTGCTCAAAAATACACACTGTCTTATTTCTCAGAGTAACATGTAGCCAACAGTTAAATCCTAATAAAGTATTTTTCCAGAATCCATTTGCTGTAAAGAAATGGCTGCCTTGAGCAATAAATATACACCTTGAATTCTTCACTAGCAGAGAGGAGAGTTTTCAGAGAAGATATGTGTTAAGGGCATGAGGAATATTCACTGTTGTAATGAATGATCATTTTGTATATACATAAGTATAAAAGCAATACTATTGACTCTTACATTTATGCCTTTCTGCTGAAATTTGAACCCGCAGACAACTCGGTAGGTGATGTTTTCATGCATCAGATAGGCATTTATCCAGATATTGAGCATATTACCATTACAGAATTTGTCTTACTGTGACTTTCAATTGTGTCCATCTGCACATATTTAAAATGAAACATGATCAATTGATTAAATGGAGAAGAAATTTTTTTTTTTTTAGTGAAGTGTGATGACAATAGGCAATATGACTTTCAAACATTTCAACCTCAGACATTCTTGGCATCCCTGACATCATGAAATCTATATTTTTTGAGTGTAAACCCTTCAATGGCAGCATCAGTTGTAGAAAAAGGTTTTATTTAATCATGTTTTCTTTGCTCCACTTATCCTCTTTCTCTGCTTGCCTGGATGTCTTTGGGCCGTGGGATGTCAATGTAGAATGTCAGGGTTTAGGAATGGTATTCCTCAATTTAGTATTTCCACTGAAACACCTCAGACAAGTGCTACTCTCTCACTCCTCCCCTCCTGTTGCGGCAGCTGGAGAGGAGAATTGGAAGCACAAAAAAGTAAAGATCACAGGTTGAGATGAGGAGCATTTATTAGAAACAGCAATGAAATAAGAAAGAGAACAGTAAGAACAATACAGAGAGTGTACAGGAAAAGCAAACAATTCACACGCAATTGCTCAGGACGTGGAACCTGGCGCCGCCAGACCCCGTTCCCAGGCAAACCCTAAAGAACGTGACTCCCTGACCCTCTGTGTCCCCTTCACACAGTGAGAGGTCACCCCTGTATAACCCCAAGGTCCTGGTGCTGCTGCTCCTGCCTGCTGCAAAACTTAACCCCTGGTGTGACCAGAAAGGTGACATATTGTTTGGAGGGATTGGTAACTACTCTTCCAAATAGGATTTCCCTTCCAAAAACCTGCTTTAGCAGGACAGTTTCCCAACAAGCAAAATGCCTTCCTTTTTCTGTTTGGGTCCATTCTTATTCAACACATGGAGTAGTTGGAAAAAAATTGTTTTCTTTATTTTGTTAATAGTCTTTAGAAAGCAATTGTAAAGAAAACAAAAAGTTGCTGAAATACTATTTTGTGTAAAAGATAACCTGCCGAAATAAAAGAGGAATTGATGCTTTCTGACATGAATGTATTACCTGATAATCCTTCCTTATGTGCTCTCATTACCTCCAAGATGTCTCCTTTTTTTAATGAATATTTATTTTTAATAGATTGACAAAATTTGAAGGATTTTTTAATGTTTCTTTAGAGATGTTGAATCTTTTGCTTGTGTTAAAGACTTCTTTTAACAGACAAGTGCATTAAGAAAGATAATTTTGTGAATATTATAGTAAGAATTATCTCTGCATAGCACTCGAGAAGCACATGTGAAAAGCTGTAAAAAAAATAAAAGGCATGCACAGCTGTAATTGTTTTGATTTTTTGGTAAGGAACATGTATTATGGAAGAGAAAGCTCCTTTTTAATAGAGAGCATCTATTATCTGTCCCATATAAAAACACCATAAAAGAGAATTCCCTGCTCCAAAAAGTGTAGAGAATAGAACTGAAAAGCATAAAGGAAAAAATAGAGGGGTCAGACAAACAGTCTTTCAAATGTTCAGATTATAGTTTTGATTTTAAAATGTGAATAAATTGCCAGTTTTTATAGAAATCCTTCTGCATTATGAGGGTTATACAAGACAGTGTATAAACACTTTGATCCTCACAGAAAAAAAAACATTCAGGGCAATAGCAGAATTTCATCTGTCTGGGTCTCTGAAATAGTCAGATTTCATGAAGGGTGAAGTCTCTGGAGAATTAGAAAGCAGTTTAGGGTCATGTTTCCCAAAATAAGGATTGTGTTGTCTGACTGCGTTTTTTGAGGCTTCAGATATGTTGTGCAGAACATCCAAGGGAGCGCAGGGACAGGGCAAGGGGGAATGGCTGCAAACTGAAAGAGGGTAAGTTTAGATTGCATATCAGGAAGGAAACGCTTGTTGTGAAGGTGATGAGGCACTGGCACAGGCTGCCCAAAGGAGCTGGGATGCCTCATCCCTGGAAATGTTCAAGGCAACATTGGATGGGGCTATGAGCAACTTGGTCTAGTGGAAGATGACCCTGTCCATGGCACTGGGACTAAATCTAGATGACCTGTAAGGTCTCTTTCAAACCAAACCATCCTATGGTTCTATGAACATTAAGATAGACTGCATTGATGACCTTTACTGATCTCGCTGTCCTTAAAACCATCATCCAAAACATCTACTGGTTGTAAAAAATATGAAAAGCAGAGAAAAGCACTGTTTTGATAGATTGTACTTCACTGTGTAAAATCCACACAGCGACACATTGCAATTTGAGGATAACACTTGGATCACCAGCTAGTGTCATGCTCATGCAGATGAATGCTGGCCTGAACACTCCAGAAATTATTATTCACTCAGAGCTGCATTAGAAAAAAACACTTGCAAGCAGGTAAATGAGATGCTTGACACTTCAGGAAGACAAGAGAGAAATGAGAGAACCTGGCAGGATGATGTTCAATGGAGGATTTACACAACAACATAGCACTAATTCATGAGGCAAAATCCTGGATGGTGCAGGATTCGGGAAGCCAAGTCTGTGCTCTCTCTTAGCTTTGAACAAGCAATTTAAGTGTAAGCCTAACTCTTAGCTGTGGTCCCAGTTACCTCAGTAGGAGTATTCATACACTTAAAATTAAGCATATGCTAAATATCTTGTACAATTGGGACACATTTACATCTTTAAGTAGGAGAAGCAGCATGGGTGATGGAGTAAGTAATTTCTGGATCTCAGGCAGAGAAACACATAAAATTAAAAATATGAAGAACAAATGAGTAAGAGCTGTTTTAGAGCGGTAAGCGTTTGCCTGTAAATTGTTAGCAAACTCGAGCCATTAACATGAATTCACATGTTTCCAAAAAGCCAGTGTGGAGAGTTACTCTTAATGCATGTCATAAACATCTCTAATTATCAAAAATTAAATTCCCTCATTATTTAAAAACAGCAACCCACAAATGAAATGTACAAAATAACTCTGTGGCTATGCAGGTACAATTTTCTCATGTCTCACAGTTAGGAGTAATTTTCTTCCTCTGATCCCTGCTCAGCAGTCTTCTGTGTGGATATCCATGTTCAGACATGGTGAGAGAGAGAGAAAAACCTCAATGAGGAAGTGTCTTGTAACATTGTACTTCTGCCCATTGTGTTGTCTGCGCACATAGCTCCCATTATGGCCCCATCCCCTGGAAATACTGAGGCTACCATAACATCTCCTTCTTTCATACTCTGTGAGGGAAAAAAGAGAGAAACAAAAGAGTCTGTGAGGCCGAGGCAGCAGGGGAACAGTGAGGTTCATACAATTAGCCCAAGTCATAGAGAACACCTACTCAAATGATTTAAAGTATCTTCCATATGCCTCTGATCTTCCTCAGCCCACATTTCAAATAACTCAACTGAAAGATTTCTGACAGCACAAGAAATTGTACTTTGGCCCTTCTCTTGGAGATGGACCAGTATTTTCAAGCAGTTTGGGATTTTTATGCTCTTGAAACACCAAAGGGGCTTGCTTCATCCAGATATATTTTTTAAAAAGTAGGTTTTCCTTGGTCTTCCTTGGATAGCTGAAGAGGAAGATTCAGTAGCCATTTCCACTAGTCAAACTCTTCCCAGTCCTCTGCCCTCATATAAATCTGAGTTACAAGGGTTTGAACTCAGCCTCTCAAGCTGAAGTATTGAGGGAGCAGAGCATTCTGTGTTTAGATAGAAGCACAAGGCAGCAGATCCCAGTAAGTACTAAATCTCTTAGCTTAGTCACGTTCCTGCTGCTGTGAATTTGACCCATATTCAATTATTTATGAGCAAATAGGCTTGTGCCTATGGATAATAGGAGAAATGGAGTATAAATGAGTCTTTGTGGACATGTGCAGTTCATTGTCTGCATGTAGATTCTCACTTGTAATTTAATAAGATTTTTGTGAATATTTGGCCTATCAACTTTGGAAAATAAATTTTGATCTAAGTTTGCATTGTTCAAATATAGTGCTGTTAGTTCTTCCTTCCACTACATCACAGAAAAGTCACTGATAAAATCTATATTCATAAGCTTTTAGTCTTAAGGAACTGACAGGAAAATTAAGTACATGTTGGACATTTGCCTATACGTAAGCACCGAAAATCCATCTCTTCCAATTCTTTCCCATTTCTTTAATTCTCATAGCACAAGCATTTTTCTGTGTGTGCAAGTACTCAGCTGGACAAGGAAATCACGACCAATAATACCAAATGAAGAGGTTTTGTGTGTACTTGTATCTCTGCATCCCACAAATATTCTGTGACGAAACCACTTATGAATGCACATACATCATTGTCTTTATTTATTTGTGACATCTCTGACATTTTGTAACTTACAAGCTAGTTCTCATCCATGTTTAGTTACAAGTGAAAAAGTACAGAAAGGAAAGAATAAAAAAGGAAGAAGATATCAGATTTTTTTTTTCCTAGATGTTGGAGTACTAGGAATTTCTTTAATTTAAAGGCTGTCTCATTGACTGAATATGGAGCACAGATGTATAGAAACAAGAAAATTGAAACAAAAAGCATTCTGAATCTATCGCTCTTATGTTGCACTCCTCACCATGTTATTGGAGTGCCATGTCTGCACACATTCTCAGCAAAGGCACAATTAGGTAGTGCAAGAATTATCCTGTAGGAAAACCATTCTCCTGGAATTCACATTTTACATTCACTGTCTGAGTGAATGTAAAAAATATGCCCTTGTGTTTCTGGGTAGTAATAGAAGTGCCAGAATCAATTATCTCTAAGAGCTCTTGGGCAGTAGGAACAGACATGTCTGACAAAGCAAGGGGCACTTGGCATGCCATTTATTGAGTCTAAGATATGTAACACAGACAGCAGCTCTCTCTGATTGCAGGATCCACTTCTCCTCAGGTCCTATAAGGGGCAAACCCACTACTAGAGATTAAGAACCAGGAATTACATGCCCAGACTGGATATTCCACATATACAAGGCAAGTTAGGAGTCTCTGGAGTAATTTCTATTAACTAACATCATGCATAGACACGCACTTGGGATATGAGATGAGAGAGAAGTGACAGGGCATGGGGTAGAGCTGCTGCTGCTGCTGCTGCTGCTGTGAAATAACATAGATCAGTCTGATGTGGCCATTTTGAAGGCTGCTGCATATGTCTGCCCAAAGTGTGCTAAGCGAATCATCTGCTCACTGAAGAATTCAGAAACTGCCTGTTAACATCATCTGGGGAGGGTAGGGTGCCTTTGACTTCTGCTGGCTTCCATGAACAGAGATTTTCATCAGTAGCTCCTCATCAGTAGCTCCTGAAATCAGATATGCTACCCAAAATTTCTAAGGTTTTCTCCCCTAACTCATACACTTCCCTGGACTAGGTTGTGTTTGGTGGTTTTGGTTTGGGTTTTGTTTTTTGGGTTTTTTTAATATAAGCTCCTCTATTTAAGAAGCCAAGTAATATAACAAATTTAAACAATAGAAGGAGAAAAATTTCTATTTACAGTTATATTAATAGACTAATGAAAGATTTTATTAAGCCTGGGTCTCTTTTCCCTTCTCCTTGTTTTATTAATTGACATTCAAATAAAATGAATTTGCCTTATGACTCAGAAGAATACTCTGATCTGACAAATTAATAGCTGAATTGTTTTGGTGCGGTATTTCAGTGATTATCAGGAGGACTGTTAGTCACTGATGAACTTGCTCAAGAAAGATTAAAAACCCTCTTGTCAATCATTTTGCCAACAGTTGAAGCAATATGGAAAACAATCCTGCCTTGGACACCACAGCATAGCTTTGGGAATGCAGTAGGTGCTTTTGTTTTGCTGTTGTATCTGATCCACCCCAGATCTGTCAAAGAAATGTGTGTAAGCAGCCACGTCAGTGGGACTGATATTTAAGCATCTGATTATTTTGCAAAACTCTGACTTCAGAAGAGGATGAAAAATCTTTAAATTTCTATTTTAATCGTATGGAAATCAAAGATGGCTACCAAAATACACCTCAGGATACATTTGCATCCAACATAAAAATATAGATAAATTATTAAGGGTTATCAAGCACTGTATCAGGCTGTTCAGGGCAGCAGTGGAGTCACCATCTCTGGAGGTATTCCGAAGATGTGTAGATGTGGAAAATGGGTATGAGTTTTAGTGGTGGGCTTGGCAGGGCTAAGTTCACGATGATCATAGGGGTCAATTTCAACCTAAATTATTCTTAGGTTCTCTGATTCTATTCTACATAAAATCAATTACAAAAAAAAAGAGAGCGTGCCCTTCATCAGGTACCAAACTCTAAGAAACCATCAATGTAGCAAACAGACACAGCACACCTCACTGCTTTTTTTTGTCAATCACCTTGTCTCTTCTATGCTGTAGACTAAGAGCTGGGGCAAGGAGGCACAAAAACTCACTAAAGAGGTAGCTAAAATGAATGGAAATAACTTTATTTCTAGAACAAATAACAGCTGCATTTATGCAGATTTTTTTGTTTGTTTTTTTAACAACAATCTAGAGACAAAAAGGGTTATCCAGAAGGTTAGCACCTTGAATTCGGTGGTTTTTTTAAGATGGAAGGAATAAATGCCAAAAGCTTAAATTTCAGTTTCTTTGGCCAAGAAATGGGAAGTCTGCTTCATTCTGATCAAATCAGATCTTTTTCAATGAGGAAGGCAAAACCCAAGAGCAGAATCCCAATTAGAGAGGGAATTAAAGAGAGGACAATTTTATCATGCTGATGTACTTTATCAATGCCACTGCATATGAGAGTAAAGAAGCTGCTCAGGACTAGCAGATGTTAGAAAGAGTTCCACTAAGCTAAATATTGTCAATAGTTCCCAGATTACAGAGGTAGTGGCCAGGATAAATTCATTTTATGACATGCTTAAATTTCTACAGTGTCTCAAACCTAAATCATAATATCAGATTATGCTCCTGCTAAAAAAAGTTTAAGACAGAGGTTGGTTTTCAGACTTTTTCTATTTTAATACAACAAAAAAAAAAATATCTATAACAGTTCAGATTTGGGAAAAAAATAAAATGTGGGATTGATTTGACCATTCAGTTTAACAACCAAAGATCTTATGCATCTGCAGTAACCTTCCAAGTGACCCATAATTAAACTAGTTTCAAAATTACATTAAAACAATTAAAGAAACACAGTGTTTTGATAACTGCTGAATTATTCTCTCATTTCTCTTGTTGTTTATCTAATGATTAGTTACAGAACTAAATCAAGATCATAGCCTTCAGTGCCAGATGTTTTATATGTATAAAGGTTGTATGGACTGCTCTATCATCCAGCATTAAATTTGAAACTGTAATTTGGCTAAACATCAAACATTTTTCGGAAGAAGATCTACAGACCCAGTGCTTAAAGAAACCAAAATCTGATTTTGTAACCCCATCTTAGCATGTCAGCTATAGCTAAGATCTTGTATAAATAAGATCATATCTAACATGTTCTCCATCTGTGTGAAACATCTATAGCTCCTTTCTGTATCCTTAATGTCTTTTCTGACTTTCCATCATGTTTATCAGAAGATCTGGCTGTCAATTATTCTTTGCTCCTGGATATTTTTTACTTGAGAAATCTCTTAAGGTAAATGGTGGCATTATGTCATGTACAGTGTCCTGGCTGGTCCTGAAGATATTGTGCTCATTGTGCAGACATTGCAGAGTTAGTCTATCAAATGCTCAATTCAACATGGCTCAAATTGCATGGTAACTTTAGTGAGTTCGAAACTGACTAAATTGCTATCCTCTTGGAAACCAGAAATGTAAGAAGATAGGCAGGAGCCTTTAATGGTTTGTTTGTTGTTCTTCTTTTTTTTTCTGAGACTAGCACTTAAGGAAAGATAGTATATTGGGATCTTTTCATATTAGCCAGATGTATTCAACCCTTTTTTAAACAATTTTATTTCTACTGATGACTTGGATATCTAAACCTGCAAGTTATGAGAAGATTTATTTTCTGAAAGTACCTCAACCCCCCTATTATCTCTGCAAGCATATGTTGAAGTCTTTCAAGAATCTTCTTGTTCCTGAGTGTCAACTCAGAATCGAGAATGGATTTAAACTCTCTGGGCAAAAGATTATTTTCATTATTTGCAGCATAAAAGGGAACTGAGAAATTTAAGAAATTTTGGTGAATGTATCAGAAATAATGGTTCTGGTATTGACACAGAAAGATTTAATGATTGTCAAGAATACTGTCCCTTAAAGGGGAAGAAAATCCCAAACCAAAATAACCCAACCAAACAAAACCAAACCACTAGCAAACATCCCAAATCCAACAAATTTGTTTTCCAGACTGTCAATGGAATTTAAAACATCAGATGAGTTTGAAAATCCCTTTGTATTTACAGCTATTCTACTCATAAATGTCTTTTCCATATAGTTTTATAGAATCCTATTGATGAGACTCTTTACTGAAAAGCTAAAACCCCTTAGAGTTATTGAACATGAAAAGCTATCTTAAGGACAGTATTATTTAAAAAAAAAAAAGTCTCTCAGAGCTTAAGATTCAAAAATATATTTATATACACTTATCTAAAACTAGCATCTTTTGTAATATGTAGTCTAACTTCTCAGTGCTGAATCTTGAACTACATGTACTTAGGCAAAATATTTCTATTTTTCTGAAGACTGCTGTGATCATGGTGAGATACCAATCAACTAATGAAGTCAATGAAGACATGCAAATGAATTGTGATTTAGCTCCTGGTATCTGTATCTGGTGTGTCTCATCCCATTACCATTTCCTTGACTTATAGCATTAATATGATCTGACAACTCTTAATATCAGCTGAAATGACACAATGGAATATGACAACAATGTAAAAGAATACACTGCTTACAGACTGTTTTTCACTCTTCATTTCCGACGGGCTCTATGTAAGCTAAAATAAACCAAAGTGATGAGATGCCAGTTTATCACAACTGTTGTGAATGCCTAGGAACAATACTGTCTACCATTTTACTGATCTGTTCTCATGCAGGTGAGATTAAATGCATTTTAAGTAGAGTTATGTAACCTAATTTATGTATTAGGTTATGTATAGCTCCTGTGTAGCCTGAGCACATTAAATTCATTAGAAGCTTAACTTGGAAGGATTTTCTTGATCTTGAGTGTATGGGCAGATTTTGCATGGCTGAGACGCTTCATTTATTCAAAGATTCTCAATCAACAAATTTCATTGCTCTTAAGCTTTTGACTGTCAGGTACTGAGTTGCTGTATACCAGCAACTCTATGAAAAATCTCCATTCTATTATTTTGTCACTTAATGGGGTTACACAGGAGGATTGGTCTCTGTCCCACAGCTACAATATACTACCACATGACCTTTTGGACTTTTTTTGTTGCCCCGGTGAAAACTGGTTAGCAAAAAAATTAAAGTTATCATGTGCATTAATGAGGGCTGATTAATGTATATACATGCTTCTGTGTCCATTCCACTTGCTCTCTGAGGGGTTTTGACAGAGCAGGTTTTCTTTCTCAAGGGAACAAGGTAGACCTCACTGAGAGCAGAAGCACCTTTAGATCTGAGCTTATTCTATTGAACTGTCTTGGAGCAAAAGCAGACAGACGTGCACAGCCTTGCAATGAAACATGGGTTTAAATAACAAACAGCGTTGAAAAACTGCTTGATCTTAATTCACATAAAGTTGTATCAAATTATCTACCACACATTACAATTCTTTGCCATGAGCTTGGAAGGATAACTGGCTCTCCTCAGGACTAATGTATGCATTGGAACAAACCTCTGGTTTTTTCACATTATAAAATCTTTGTTTCGTCTTGGAAGCACAAGAGTTTGACCTCTCCAGTAAATAGGATTAAAGTTCTTAGAACCTTGCAGGCATTTGCTAGTTATTACTCACAGCATTTTACTAGGAAGATAAGAAATTTCTGCTGCTTTATTTTATATCCCGGTAAAAAGTAGGAGGACAGAAAAGCTGAGGTATTTACCAAGGCTGTTGTCTGTATCTCACCTAACCCCAAGGACTCTGGACAGCAGGAGCTGAAGTTATGTGATTACATTGTATTTGAAGTAAATACAGGAAAACATTATCTTTAAAAGACCAAAAGCAGTGAAGCACTTTTTCTTCTTAAATACAAATGGTTGTATTAATGTTTTTCATATTTATTCCATTGTATTGTTTCTAAATGGGAGTATATTTTATAAATGTTAAGAAAATCTCTAGTTTAACCTTGGAGAATAAACATCATAAATGTTTACAGTCTGCAGTGCTCTGAGCAGTGCTTAAGCTGCCAGATACAAGAAGCAGTGTTAATATTTCTCTGCCATTGCACATCAGCTGAAATCTCTCCTGTATTTTTCTACTAGGAAATTTTCAGATTTTTTTTTTCCTGAAAGTTAACTTCAGTTTCTGTAATTATTCATAAAACCCCACATTTCCACTCTGATGTTGGGCTAACATACCCCTCACTGCTGCCTGCTAACACTGGTTCTTGATTCTGATCTGATTCCCTTCCTCATTGAGATTCTTCCTTCTTGTTATTTGCTAGAACTTGAATATGGCATCAAACAACTGATGAGAAACATGAGATTCTGCAGGGAATATGACAGCTTATGTCCTGGTTTTTGCTGGGATAGAGTTACTTTTCTTCTAAAGTAGCTGATATAGTGCGGTAGGGTTTGGGCTTAGTATGAAAACAGTGTTGCTAACACACTGATGTTTCAGTCTTTGCTAAGTTGTGCTAACCCTAAATGCAGCTTCCCATGCACAGGTGCACAAGAGGCTGTGAGGGAGCATGACCAGGACAGCTGACCCAAAGTGGCCAAAGGGATATTCCACACCATAGAACATCACATCAGTATATAAACTGAGAGGAGTTGGTCAATTGCTGCTGGGGATGAACTGGGCATTTGTCAGTGGGTGAGCAGTGGTATTATGCATCCCTTGTCTGTCTGGGGTTTTACTCCTCTCTTTCATTTTTTCCCTGTTTTTTGTTTTTATTATTATTATAATCATCATCATTATTATTTTTCTGTTTCAATAATACATTGCTATCATTAGTATTCTTTTTAAATTTCAATTTTAAATTTCTTATCTGAAATCACAGATTTTACCTGTTTCTCCAATTCTTCTCATCCCCCTGGAGGTGGAATAGAGACAGTGGCTGCATGGTACACAGTTGCCATCTGGAGTTAAACCGTGACATTAAATGAGAACTAATGAAGAAACTTCTTTTCTCTTGTGATATGGAGCAGCTTTTTCTCCCTGTCAGATGCTTCACATCTGTCATAGACTATTTGATACCCCTGCATCCATCACATACTCTGTCTTAGATCAAATGCCATGCAGTTCACATCATTTCAATTCATCACAAAGCCAAATATGTGTCTACACTGGAACCAGGAAATACAAGCTAACAAATCCAACTAAATATAGTGAAGACTTTGACACTTCTGTTGGTCTGTGCTCCAGGAGCAAACAGGGGTTTCACAAGTTTCTTGGTGTGGAAACCTTTCAAAGGAAATTTAACCCAGCTACAGAAAAATCCAAGTACCTCTGGTCATGTGAAGATGCTTTCACCTTTTCATTCACTTATTCTTTCCTTACAGTTTGATTATAGCTCAGGTAGCTCTGGGAGAAACACTAAGTTTCCTCTTAAGTTTTTCTGGAATTCCATACTGAGGGGATTCCCTGGAATGTCTGAATCTGCATTTTGGATAGGCAAGACAGGTAAACACCATGACCGCTTTTTTAACCATTATATGGGTATTCTATACTGTTATTATTTTTATTTGAATTCAATAGTCATTGGCAGGAGATCATAAGCAAATAGCATCGATTGCCAGGTGAGATTAGGAAAATTCTATTCTAAAGTTCAAGAATGATGAAGTAAAGGGTCAGATTTTGGAAATGGGCTGAGGTGCAGCAAGTGCTCCATAATCTTAGCATGAAATGGGGCTCCCATTTTCATCTCTCCAACAACGAGAATGGACCTTTGACCTTGAGGGGATTTTGAGGAGTTCATTGGAAGAATTACATGCCACAAAGCCACATATGATTTATTAATAAACAAGGGGAAAGGAAGGAGATGGCACAATGAGCAAGGAGGGCATTTACATTCAAACAACTTAATTTTTTATGAACTGTATAAATTCCTCTGTTTCTAAACCTCAGTGTTCTACTGCATTTTTCAAAGAAAACAAAAAAATTATATTTAGAGTGCTGAAGTCTTTGTGGTCCTTTCTGAATGCCGATTTTAAGGAAAACATATAGTAGTTCTTCCTCAGAACTCTGTGTGACTTAAGGTCTTGCCAGTGTTCTTTAATGCACCTTTGTCTGAGACATGAAAATCTGCACATATATAGGTAATGTGGGCCTGGAGATGCAGCAGCTAGATTCAGTCTATTTCATCTGATGGGTTTTAATCAGCATCAACTATTAAAAAAAAAAAAAAAAAAAAAAAGGCAGCACAAAACTGTCAGAACTCAGCAATTATTTGATATTTTCAAGTGATCTGAAAAATGTGAAGTATGTAAATATCAGTGTTATTACCAAAGCCTCATGTTTATATCTCATTGTTTGTACAACCAAATGCTCATAGGCTTTTGAAATTGCCACTCCTGTGCAAGGTCAGTCTATCATCACATCATCTAATTTTATCCATATGAAAGTTAGTCATCGAAGGTAATTATCTACAGCCAACACAGAGAATATAGCACCTCTACAGGCAATCCATCCTAAATATCTCAGATATCTAGTCTTGAAAGGAATTAATTGCTCAGTACTGATGCCAGTATCTCTTCACTATAATCACAGGGAATTTAAGCAATTTGGTTATTTAAACTACTCAAATTTTTTATAATCAAAGTCGAGCAAAATAAATGGCCTTTAAGGCAATTTGTCTACCAGGGAGAGTTTTGGGAATCCACTTGAACTATGTGAGGTCTAGTGATTAGCAAAATCCTTAGCACTCTCTGTGGAATTTTCCCTGTTGAAAACCCTGTCCATTTGGGCCATTGAGGGTATAAGTTTTAGAGGGAGCTTTGTTGAAGATAGCCCTCAGAATCTACAAGGGAGGGATGGATTCATGCATGAATACATGGATGCTAAAGGCTGTTATAAAATGAAACAGCTAATTGAGTCTGGAGCCTTTGAGGGTTTGATGGTAATAAGCAACACCCAGGAATAGCGCAGTAATTTGAACATGACAAATTCTGGAGGTTTCTTTGATGTGTGATAGAAAGTAATTTGAATCAGCATGAGAGTCTGAATCAAACAACATAAGCCCTACCATAACCCGCTGGGGCTGGCATTCTTCTGGCTCGATAAAAGGTTTCTCAAGGCATTAAGTAAAGGCCATAGGGGGTGGGAACATAAACACAAACAGAAGCCACCAAAATGTTAACTCCAGTTTTCCCTTCCATCCCATCTCTCTTCCTTTTCCCCAGAATGAATTTGTCATGAGCTGGTTAACATAATAATGTATGCTTTGAAAAATATATATATATATTTGTATATATACTGGACATCTAGCAAAGTTTCTAGGGTGGAGGTCTTGTTAAGATAATTTTTCACTGACTTGTAACAAGCTTGGACACAAATATTTTACAAATGGGGCAATCTCCTATTTAAACACCATGGTTTTGGTCACATCAATTTAACTCAGTTTCAGCATTCTCTGACAAAGCAAAGTTTGCAGCTCATCCCTGGCAGGTTGGAGCTGAGGTGGCAGGATGTTCATCCATCGCCTTGCACAAACCTGGCTTGTTCATCGAGATCAACGTGTGCCATTGCCCAGAGGCATCTTTTGGGGTGGTTTTTCTTCCCAGAAGCACAGCTTTTGTCACATAAAATGTTGAGTCGAATCAGCTGCAGCTGCCACTCCACGCACTAAGATGACAGCTCAAGTGGAAAGCTTTAGCTGCTGAATGCTGCATCAGAACAGCTCAGCTTTAAAGCCTTGAGATTATTTAGAGCCACTGTGTTTAGAACCTTTAGGGGAAGAATACCAGACAAGTTAGATCACTATGAAAAATGATCACTAGGGACCACAATACATAATAAGGTATATAAATAAGTGTCACACAAAAGTGCTGTAGAAAAATGAAAAACAAAGTTTGCAACATTCTTCCATATAATGGCTTTATGGAAACATTACAACATTACACAAAGCTCAGAGTACAATACAAACCCCTGCAGACACTGAAATGCAGTAAGCTGTAGGGTACAGGAACCCACAGAGAAGCAAAAGCAAAGGTTTAATGGTATTTTAAATGTTATGACTACACAGAAGGAGAAATCAGCGATCTAATCCTTTTCAGAATTCTTTGTGCATGGCAGAATAGGCGGGCACTCTGATGCTGTCCTCTAAATCCAGCTGTGACCAAACAAGCACTGGTAAGGGCAGCAGTTAAGGGACAGAGTGTGCAAAGACAGGGCTTAGGATATCATCGAGGTCTGTGCAGCTGTTTCAGTGCTCTTCTTATTGCAGTGCACCACTGGCATGTGAATACATTTCCCTTTTGAGAGACCCCACCCTCATGCAACAAATAAATTATGCTCTCAAAGGAAGAAAGACTAAAAGGCTTCAATGTCAGACTCCATGAATTTGCCTTGAACTAAAATTCACTTCCCTGGGAGGTCCCTGGAAACCTAAAGGAAAGGGATTTGGCTTTTAAAGTAGGGTGCTGCTAGGTTAAAAGAAGTCATCACAAGATTTAAAAGTATTATAAAATTGCTCAAGCTTCTGTGGAGTTTCATCATCTGGAATTCAAACAGCACTAATATAAGAAAAATAATTTAACAATGGATATTAGCCTCTTAGCCTCTGCTGGGCAGAACTGCCTACTTTGTCCTGTAACCCTTGTGTTTTTCTCTATGAATCAGATGCGGAAAAAAGGAGAGGGTTCATCACATGAAATTGTCATGGACATACATTTAATGTGCTAAAATTTCCTTTCAACATAGCTATCCTTTTACAACTGAGAGATAACCAAAAATGTTCTTGTTTTAGTTCACATTGCCTCCTGATTATTCTTTTTTGCATTTCTTGTCAAATTTAGTCTTGAGCACACATATCTCAAGCTTGAAAAAGGAAAATGCAGATTAATGAAAATTATTAAGCAAACTAGAAAAGGAAAACAAAACAAGGAAATCAAAACACATCTTTTAAAAATATTTATTTTATTGCCTTGAAACAAACCTTTGTCTGTCATAAGTCCTCTTATTAGCCAGCTGTTTTGTTAACTGAAATATTGATCAAACCTGTCACACTTTCTTTGTCTGTCAGGAACAAGAGAAGGTGGTGACCCTTTCAGGAAATTGTAGTGACAGGTCTGTAATTTGATAATCACTTGTTCAGAAAAGATTTCACTTTGGTCCCTGATGTAAATTCAAGCTACTTAATTTCCTTTGATTTTTTTTTTTAAGTTTCAAGCTTTGTCTTCTGAAAACTTCAGTTAGATGAAGAAATACAATATGGTTATTGCTTTTTCAGAATACACTAGATAGATTTTTTCTCTCTTTACCTGAGGTGACTGTGCTTACTGATGAGAAGCTATTTATCTTTTTTCTCCAATTTCTCATTATATGAGAAGAATGCCTATAGAAGAATCCTGCCATATTGCTTTTTTTCAGACTGGAACTATAACCTGCAGCCATTTCCAACTGGATCTTTACTGTTGATGTCAAAGGGTCACAGGATCATATAACAGTTTGGGTTGGATGAGACATTAAAGGTCATCTAGTTCAAACTTCTCTGCCATTGCCATGGACAATTTCTACTAGACCAGGTTACTCAAAGCGTCATTTAACCTGGCCTTGAACACTTCCAGAGATGGGGCATTCACACCCTATCTGGACAATCTGTTCCTATGCCTCAGCAGCCTCACAGTGAAGAATTTTAACCCAATATCTCTTTTAAATCTGCCCTTTGTCAGTTTGAATCCAGTCCCCCTTGTCCTATGGCTACATGTTCTTGTAAATATTCTCCCTGTCACAACAGGCTGTTTTGTGGAATTGGCTATTTCCCATCTTGAAGTGACTGAGAAACTGAAAAAGCACCTCTCATGGGTTTTTTAGATACCCATGAGGCCCAGATTCAGGTTCCTGTTTCTCAAGGACTTTAAGATAACCCAATCACCTGCTTGTTCATCTTCCTTACCAGCACTTGAAATAGAACAGTGCATCCTGCAGAGTAGAAAAGCTTCTCTCTCAAATTTTTGAGTAGTCAAATAACTAAGTTAGGCAATCCTTCTGTAATTATTTTGTACCATTAAATGTTCTATCCATCAGAATTTAATTGTTGTAATTAACAAAAGAATTATTCTTCCTCTTCTCTCTATGTCACTGAAATGATCTTGTGCATGCCATTACTTGGCATCATTCACTGACTTGAAGATTGTGTGCCTTCATTTGATGAACAAGGCTGTCACCTTCCCTGGATTTTTCTTTCTTTTTGATATGATCAAAAGTAGTAAAATATTTTTCCCTACAGCTAAACTACAGCAATCATGCTCAGAGGTTACACACACCTGAACAGCTACTTCTGCAACAAATTTCATTTTCCTCTTAGATGAGCTACATTGAAACCAATTGGCTAAAAAGAAATTTGATGTTGGGGCACGTTATTAAATATAGCCCCAAACTGAAGGGGATTTTTAGTTTGCCATTATACTGTTGAGTGCCTGATCGTGAGTAATGTATGCATTCTCTTCAAGGGAAATATCCAAAATGGTGTCACAGAAAATTTTACCCAAATCCTGCCACATCTTGCAGGGTGGAGGTTCAGTTTTTTACAATCCTATATCAATCTTGAGATGCTGTTGCTTTTCACTTACTTAGGTTGTTTAAACTTGGAGTTTACACCTGATCACTAATGAGTTGATTCTGTCCTCAGATGGATTATCTGAGACCTATATGACTGTATTCTAGCCTTCAGAGATCAAGAACAAGGCCAAATAATACCCTCCTAAAATAAGGTGAAATTTGAAATCCATTTTACTTGATTTCATACAACAAAAAATTAGATTTTTAAGCCAAGATGAGGTTCCTTCTATATGTATTTAGCAGAGGGAAGCTATTTCCAACCTGAATACTCACGATAATGAACATGACCAGACCTTTTGAGGATGTCTCTGTTTTCCTACTAGCCATAGGCAGAACCTGAATCAGAGTCAAACACAGAGTCACACATGATATCCTGACTTGGAAGGGGCCTGTCAGGATCATCATCAAGTCCAACACCCAGCCCTGCACAGGCACCATCCCCAAAGATCACAGTGGCTTGTGCCCAAGAACATTGTCCAAACACTCCGTCAGGATTGGTGCTGTGACCTCTTCCCTGGGGAGCCTATTCCAGATCCCAACCACCCTCTGGGTGGAGAACCTTTTTTAAATATCCAGCCTAAACCTCCCCTGAAACAACTTTAGGCCATTCTCTCAGGTCCTGACACTGGTCATCACAGAGAAGAGATCAGTGCCTGCCCCTCCTCTTCCCCTCATGAGTTTTCAGACTGCAAGGGTCTCTCAGTCTTCTGAATCACACCTAGCTTTAGAAACCTTGATGAGGTAAGCTCCAAACTTACTGACAAATTTTCCTTATCCAATTCAAGAGACATCAAAATAACATTTTTCACATCTACAAAGTATCTGTAATTCCATGGCAACCTCTTCTGCCAGAATTTTGGATTGACATCTCATCTGTCTGTCTGATGTATACCCTCTTGCAGTTTTGTTATTGCCTCTGTAGCATCCTCAGAAGCTGTTTAAAACTCCCTTCATTCACACTGAAGCAAAGCAGGTGTAATTCAGTGAACAAAAAATAACTCTTTGTGCAGCAGCAGAATTAGGTCTTTTTTAAAACAAACAACTATGACAAGAGTATTAGGCATGTCATGTATACATCCTCTTAAAGACAGGGATGAAAAGGCTAAAGAGAAAAGAAAAAAGCAGAAAAAGTGTGTCACTTAGGAAGGAGTTGGCCAAGAATTTTATCTGTATGTTTCAGTAACTGTTGCTTTTTTAATTTCATTTTTCAGTTAGGCAAAATAGCGCTTTGGTTTTACCATTTTTTGAACTTACTACATAATAGAAGTATTTCTTCTAAGAAGTTAAAGGTTTGACAGAAACCTCCAAAAATATAGAGTATCACTGCTTACCGCTAGATGTGGCAAGGCTTACTGAAGTTGATATTTTTTAAGGTGCAATGTGATGAAATGTGGTGATATCCTGACTCATCTGTTGTAGCTATTAGACTGCTCATATTAGTATTGTGTTCACTCTTTCCCGGTGTCAGTGGAATATTTTCCTCCTCCTTTACTTTAGATAAGCATCAATTGGCTACACTTTTTGTGTAGTTTTATTCCTGGGTGTAGCCCTAACAATAGACACCCCTCCCATTGCTGCTACTTCAGCTCTTTAATATTTTTGAGTAAAAGTCCATTTCCTCCTGAGTACTTATGTCTCAACACTGTTGTTCTGAGGAGTTTTATCAACCATAGGTGGTGCTGTGCTGTAATTCTTTGATTATGTTTTTGGTTTTTTGTTTTTTTTAAGTGGCTAAAAGAGGCATAAAGGCCACCAAGAAAGAATCTGTGGTTATAGTTTTCAGAAAAAAATAATAAAATAAAATAGAAATGTATGGGATTAGTTCAAAACAAACTCAGTGGGTGTTCTGGTGTACTTCTGAATTCTCAACTTCTTTTACTCTCTATCTTTCTATTTATATATTTTTAAGCTTCTGTGTATTTTTTTTCCACCACCTCTGGCTATACTTTTAATTCTGGTACTTACTGGGTAGCCTATTTGGAAGATATCTCACAGCTTGACACCTTAATTTACTTTGTTTATCTGCAGAAAAGCATCATCATAGAAGCTTCTGTTCATATTTAACTTTATCAGTGTTTATCTTTTTGTTGATCTGTACTTATCATCCTTCCATCAGTATATGCTTCTGAAGTTCAACTGGAGACGGACTTGAAATCATGAAATGGAGTATTGAGCCAAAATCTGGTCTGAATTTCTCCAGCTAGGAGGCCAGGGTGATTTACCAAGCAAAAAGTGCAGACATTCACCTGAGTCCTTTGAAACCACTACTTTTCTGTATGATGATGACCTAGAAATGTCCTGGGAAAGCCATTTCTGACAGGCTTTCTGTTTTTGTTTAGCTGAAATGGTCTGGAAGCACCCTGTCATAAGGTACCACTCTGAAAATTAGTGCAATAACTACAAGTAAGAATTTTAATTTTTTTTTTGTTCTCCCCCCCCCCCACCACCACTGCACATTCTCTTTAGATTTGATTTTTGACCCAAGATTAATTCATTTATTTTGCCTTAAAACCAATGCCTCCTTTCCCATGTGTTGCAGGGAAAGAAAACCTTGCTCAATTCATGTGGTTAAAATCAAATCATTATGAAGGAGGTATGTCAATTCATTAATGACACATCATTATCTCACAATCAGTGAGCTATACAGTCAGGATCAATTCAGCTATAACACAAGCAAACCACAACATCTGACGCTTGCAAAATGCTAACCAACACCTGTGCTTTTTGAGACATCCTCCCATAACTATTCCCCAAAAGTTTTAATCACACCCACATGCATGGGTTATGCAGATAGAGTTATAGAATCACAGAATGATAGAATTGCTTAGGCTGAAACATTTAAGATTAACAAATTAAACCATTAACCAAGCACTGCCAAGTCTGCCCTTTAACCTTGTCCCTAAGCACCGCATCTACCTGTCTTTTAGACCCCTGCATGGATGGTGACTCAACCAACTTACTTGGGTTGAGTTCACAAAATTTCTCCCAGGACACTGTAGTCAGAAGAACACAGCCCTCTCCTCAGAGCTGTTTTCCCCATTTTCACAACATCCCTGTTGGAGATATGCCAGCCGTACCACTGTGGGTACCCACATCAGTACCTGCAGTCCCTTAATTCCTACCTGTGTGCACTGAGACATGCACACACTGGCTGTGGCTCCCTCCTTGCTGTCCCTGCACTGCTAGGTAGGAAAAAAACTGATGCCCTTATCTTTCAATTTTTTTGTTGTGTTGTAGGCCACATTCTTGCAAACAACTGTGCACAATAGTTGACTCCCACCACTGCATGTTGCAGCACGGGACATGTCCTTGGGAATCCTGCTACATGCTTGGCCAGGCTGTTTTGTGGTGGTGAGCTCCACATGATCACTACTGATCAGTTATTTACTTTTCCATCTTTTGTTCGGCATAATCAAAGAAAATACACAGCTCTTTGTTAAAAATTCCCTGAAACTCCCTCTAGATATCACATATCACCCTGCAAGACCTCAGTTTACAGAGAATGTCTTGGTTTAATAAAAAAGGGAAAAAATCGTCCAAAAAAACATTTATTTTAAAACAGAGAATATCTTAATTCCTTTTTTCCTTTGCTTCCTGCTTGGCTATGCATCTTCATTCATTTTCATCTTGTAAACACAAGAAAAGGTCCTAGCAATTTTTTTAACGGAAGAGCTTAATAAACACCAGCTGGACTCCAGAGAAGCTCTATTTTGATTTTAAAAAATATTCATTTTGGACATCCCTGCAAATGTCATGGACCACCATAATATTCATGTTCTTCCTGCTTAAAAGAAAATGCACTGATCTGAAAAGCAAAAACTTTTTGATTGGCACTCAAGTGAGTAGAGCCTATACTGTACTTCTGCTGTCTTTGTTGTGGGCTGCCATCATTATATATGAGTGTTTAGCAGCTAATTGATGGGCAAAGTTGTATTCCAGATAAGATAACTTTTATGTGGAGATAATAGTCACAAATTCCATTCTCTTTATTATGGAAGATTTTAATCAAGCCAGGAAACTTCTTGATTCAGTCAGTCATGAAGTAGCTCAATCCAGTGCTGATGTTTCCTGGAAGTGCAGTCAACCTGTTCATCTCCAGTGAAAGGGTTTTTTTTTCTCCTGGCTGCTGTATGACTTATGCTGAAATAGTTAGAAAATATTCTAGTAGTTGCTGAGGCACCCAGAAAGGAAATCTCTAAGGTATTTGAAACCTTATGTATGAATTGCTTTGAAGAGCAGAGTTCACCGACAGCCAGGGGAGCAACAGATAAGTTTATGGCTCATCTTGATACATGGGGGAGGTCAGTACCTAGCTGAGACTGTACATTATTTTCTTCCATTCAGCAATATATGCAATGAAAAACAGCAGTGCAACATAGAGGTGAAAAATGCACATGTCACCGTAACTGCAGTCTTCTGTGGAAAAGTGAGGAAAAGATTCTTAGGTGCTGGAAGAGCAAGAAAATAGAATGAATAATATGATGCTTATAGGAAAGTATGTGTTTCAATGGTAACAAAGTGTTTGTTGGTCATACAGAAAAAGTCTTCAAAGGCATGACCTAAAAATATGAACTTGAGCAGGAGCATGTGCAAAGTCTGATGCACAAGAGGTCTATTTGGAATGTCTAGAAAATGAGAAACTTCTATTAAAGTGAGATCAGTTTGTAAATCCTCTTTATATATACACTGGATGGGAAAATATCAGGGAAGAACTAGAACCACAAGTTAAATTTGACTTAAACTGGACATAACTGTGGCTGAATTAACAACTATGTAAAAAAAAAAAAAAAAACACAAAACAAATACTAGAAAAAAATCTAGACCTGGAAGAGTAAGGGAGAAATTTCTTCAGAACCAATTTCAAAAGGTAGCTTATGTTCTGAAAAAAGGTTCTGTGAGTTAGGGTGTACAAAGAACTGGAGTGACCAAAGAGATTTCTCTCTGTAATGCATCCCTAAACCTTTCTTCCAAATTTACACTGAATGGAAGCCAAACCATCGATATGTTCATCTGCCAATCTCTTGCTAGCAATGTTTCTGAAGGAAGACAGCATGGGGGAGAGATTCATATGGGTCCCTTGTTTGTGACAGCCTTCAGAAGAACATTTTCTTTCCTTGTATTCTTTGGCATCTGCTGGGATCATAAACATATGAATTATCACAGACTCACAGCTTAGACACTGTCTTGCTGTCCATCTTTTGCATTTCCAGGCACTACATATCAAGCAAAGACATGTAAACATAAGCAGTGGGGTGGAGAAAAATATAAGGGAAGGACCTAGGGATCTGAAGTCCCTCCTTTTATCCTAGTTTTCTGACAATTTTAGGGCCTACTAAGATGTGCAGATTATTAGAAACTCACAAACCCAAGTCTTCCAATTTTTTTCACATTCAGTTTTGTAGTGCACTTTTGTCTGTTGAGCTGGGGTTTACTTTCCTCACTTTCAAATGCCTTTTTCAGCACTTAACTTAAACTACTCCCCTTTTCCTCTCTGTCCTGATGCTAAGCTGATGTTCTGAAATTTATGTGCAATTGCCAGCCAATTACCTTTACTTGTTATAAACCTTTTTCCCCACCTACTTTCCTTTGTTTCTACTTATTCTTGACTGAGACAGAGGTCATGTTTTTTTCATCATATCTGAAGAGAACCTCACAAAGATATAACACTAGATAAATAGTCATTATTGAGGATGAAAAGGTGAAGTTAAGTCATCCAAAATAATTCTACATTTTAGAACAAACTGGGGTCATCTCAGCTTTCTCAGACACGTAGAAAAACTTATCCTTTATGGATCTTTGTGGGGAAAAGAAGAAAAAGAGGCACCAGGTCTGCTTCTTTCAAACACAAATTTCCAGATTTTACTTTTTGCTATGTTCACTACCTCCCTTCCTTGGCCATACATTGCATATTTACATGCCTAGGTGGTTGTTTGTCTAATAGAAAATCACAGCAGATCTAGGAACCTTTTTCTGCCACATTTATATGATAAATATTTGCATATGTATTAAAAATCAAATCTCTAAATCACACAAAAAATGTGAAAATAATTTTTGATCTGTTTAAGCAGTCAGTCAACATATTGCTAATAACATTGAACAGCATCTCTAAACTTCTAATAAATTCAGCTTATGGAAAAGAAAATGCACTAAGAGATTGTTTTCCTTACAGATGAATTCCATATAGAACAAAGAAATACACAGTGAATAAAATACTTTCTTTAGGGGCTGAAGAATTCTTCTACTGATCTAGAAAATTTACTAAAGTGATCCAAGTTATACAAAGATGGGACTTGGGTTTTGGGTTTGGGGTTTTTTAGCATCTTACATTTTCAGTGTTTCTCTGATTTTTTATTATTGAAGACTAATTTTATTTAACTTTTGTTTTGGGTTTTTTAAGTTATGTATACTTGTACCAGCATCTCTCAAATATTCAGCAAACAACTGCTTTCAGTCATGAGCCATCACAGTTATATTGACTGTCTAGCAAACTCTATACCCTTTCCATTAGGAACTATAAAATGCTTTTTTTTTTTCCCTTCTATATACAGGACATGAATAATTTCTGAAAAATGCTTCCAGTTCCACAGCGTTTCAACTTTTAAAAACCCTTATTAGGAAAAATATTTTAATCTTGAGGTCTTCCCCCAAGCACGCCTAATATTAACATTGCTGCATCAGTTTACAGACACTATGGCAACAAGACCTAAATTTTTCTGTGATGATCTATTCCAGCAGAATCAGATATAGATTTCAAAATAATCTTATTCTTACTTTTTCCATTTCACATTATATACCTTGTAAAGAATTGAGTAGAATACAATTTTTGTATTTATCAACAACAGCATCTAGTTTTGAGCAGTTATTAAGATATAGAATTTTCTCAAACATGTCATCTGCCACTCTGTAATAAAACTATGGCAGTCTCTTGGCTGACATCTTAGAAGATATGCACAATTAAATTCAATAGAAACATCACAGGTTTCTAGTTCCTAATTTTAGGGTAAATTTAAGGATAAATTTTTTACCTTAAATTAAATTTAAAGTAAAAATAAGCTATTAGTTTTACTTCAAAAAGGGCCACTCAGAGAGGCTGAAAAATCACTTCATTTTTTTTTCCTTTTTTTTTCCCCTTTTTTTTTAAATTAATTATAGATCAGAAAGAAATGCAGGGTGAGAAAAGGCACAGAGCATAAATATGGTTATATTAAGTTCACTTAAAATTCTCTGACAGGAATCCTGTGCCATTCCTCAGCTCTTCTTAAAGGACATCTTAAAGTGCAAACCAAATCACTCATACAAAATGTTTCTAGACCCTGATCTCTCCCCAGCCACAGAGTTGCTGAACTGTCACAGGTGCGCAGCAAACCAAGCCAGTATTTCAGACCCTTGAAGCTCACTGGTCTCTCTATAGAACAGAGTTTGTGAAATGTTCAATTTAATAACAATGACCCATCATGTGCCACTATGGCATCTGATAACCCAGGAAAATGCAAATCCGTGTGTCCCACATAGAGGGGAGAAGTGAGTATGAAAGGTAGGGCTACTGAGAAATGTAACATAATTTAATACCCTTTAAAAGACAAAACTCCTTGTAACATTACTTAGGCAGCAATTTTGATTCAAGTAATGTCAGTAACATTATTTAAAATCCTTTTAGATAAGAACACCCACCCCCGCACTCATCTCTTCATCAACTGACACCTGTCAAGAAGAAACTGTGGGGGGAAGGACTGCTCTTTAAAAGGAATTTGAATAATGTTAATACATTGCTCAAAAATATTTGGCAGACACTTTTCTTCCTAGCAGCTCTCTCTTTGACCTACATGTGCTTATGCAATACCCTTGAAGAAGAACAAGGAAAATATCTAAAACTTCAGTCAGAGTTTAAAATTTCTTTTCTTTTAAGAGAAGGAGAGCTAGTGGTAGTCTTAAATTACTTGAGTTTTCCTGAAAAAATAAAGCTGTATGAATGATACAGTATGTTATAGACTGTGAAAATACTGCATTTAGAATCACAGAATGATAGAATTGATTAGATTGGAGAAGATTTTTAAGATCATTGAGGACAAGCATTAATCCAGTACTGCCAAGTCCATGACTAAACCATAATGACATCCATGCCATATATTCATGTATTTTAAATATTTGGGTATATTCGGGGGGTTTAGATCAATGGGAACATACAGGCAGATGTTATATGACCTTCTAGACACTGTCCTGACACGCTACCTGTGTTGCATAAGTTACAGTACAAGCCCTCTGTTGGTCTCCATGTGTTTGGCAACAGCCATGCCACATTCAACTTCTGGCTTTGTCCACAGCAGAAGCTGCCAAGAGAGCAGAAATGTGCCAGGTGTATGGCACATTTAGAATATAGATATAGATAGATATAGATTATAGATATAGATATAGATATAGATATAGATATAGATATAGATATAGATATAGATATAGATAGATATAGAAAAAAAGGGTTTACATTTGTACTTCTTTCCTTTCTCATTGCCCCCTTTTATGAAAATGAATGCATGAGTAGCCATTTCCTATTCCATCAATCTCTGCCAGTACACTGAAGTATCAAAATTGTTGTGACTCATGCAGTCTGGGAAAGATAAAGTGAACATATACTACTTTGACTTTATCACTGCTCTGTAATTCAATTGCCTATGGTTTTTTTCATTCTCTTTGGTTTTGACCTTCCTGATCACATAGAAATATAAGCTTACATTGTCCAAATGTAGGTGTCTGAAGTTCTTTCAGTCAGAACAGAAAAGGAAGCTGCTACTCAGTACTTCTGAGTGACCAAAATGGTTTAGTTTTATGTTCCAGTGATTACCATCCCTGGTGGTGAATTAAGACTTCTGAGATTGCATCTGTATAAGCACTTAGAATAAGGTAGTTGTCCCTGTCCCTTTGTAGTGAAAATGGACAACATTAAAGGGAAATGTTTGACAAATATTTAGATTTTGGGTCTTGACACAGAGAAATTTCATCATACAAAGATGCTGTCACTACACAAGACCTATGTAGGATTCTATTTTACTTTAGGATTCCCACAAATTCAAAGAAGAAAAGAGGGCATGTCTAGAAGGAGGTTGATCTTAAGGTCCCCTATATTCCTAAGGTTATTCAAGTCAGCAGCACTGTTTCTCTTCAGCAGTTGGAAGCAGACCCTAAAGAAATAACTGTCAATGCAAGTATCTGCTCTATAGACATTTAAAAGTTAGGTAATATAAACTTCTCTTGCTGGACATCAGCAACTTCCTGAAAGCTCTCCAAGGATACTTACACCATGGCAAAGGTGCATAACTCAAGAACAATTATACTGCCAATGAATCCATGACACTGTACTCCAAAGCAGACATGGATATGTGCATGCACAGGTAGCTCAGAACACTGCAAATCTTTCCATGGTGTTTGATTATGAAAGAGGCATGGATGTTTAAACCAAGATAGATAGCACAGTAAGAAAATTGTGTTTTGTGTCACTTCTCTTAAAGACATAAAATTGATATTGTCATCATTAATAGAAGCAAAACTCAAGGAAAAAGACTGGAAACCACTGAAGTAGGACAACCTTTTTACAGTGAAATCAATTAAATACATGCTGCTCTCTTAAAATGCACCACTTCATTTTAAGCAGCTTAAGGTATGAATAAAAAGGCCATAAAATGTTAATAACTATAATAACTGTAGCTTCTACAATATTTTTTAACTGTGCGGAACTGTAATGTGACAAGGAACAATAAAAAGAACTTGCAGACATTACTTGGGTTAGGAAAGGTTGAGAGATTTTACTGAGAAAGCTCTGCTCTTTCACCTCCTTGACCTTGAATGAATAAAGGTCCAGAAAAGTGAAATGACCAGGTAGTTTTTTCAAGCCATGGCTTGGGAATTGCCATCATATTTATTTTGTTGCTGCTGTTTATATATACTGTAATGCCTAGAGCCCTCGTCATGAGCTGTTGTGCTAAGCACTGAAAAATACAGATTAAAATGACAATCTCTGTCTCTCAGAGCTTGTATGTAAAATGTAAGGCAAGAGAAAACAGCCTCATGTGAAGAGACAGGACAACAGAAGGAAACATTTTCTTTCTTGGTCAGCCTGATAAGCAATGGCCAATTTCTTGAGGGTTTTTTTCTTTTTCAGCAGGCTCAGTGGTAAAGGACCTGCAAGAAAGTACAGCTTTATAGAAGATTTTGGAAGGCCTCTGTCAGGAAAAGAGTCTGTCTGGTATGGATCCCAAAAATGTCTTTTACATGTCTGGGAGCAGACTGAAGGAGATAGGACACTGAGCTGTAGATCTGAGCCAATCCAGAATGAGAAAGGTCCTTTGTAGGATATATGAAAAGAACAGAGCTGAGGGAATTTAGACCCATCAGAATCAATGAAGGGCAAAAAAAATTCAGATACGTTGCAAATGGATAGCAAGCCAAGGAGAACAGGATGTGATGCTCAAGCCAGTTTCTGAAAGCTTGAAAAATGTTCAACATTCCTTCTCTGCTCTGCTTCTTGTGAGCACACAACTAATAGGAAGTAGAGGCATCTTTAGAATTATTCATTATTGCTTCAGTCAATGTCATTGAAATACAAGGGACTCATTCTGCCTTTGAGAATCACCTCACCTATCCAACACAAGAGAGAAGCATATGGAATGTTCACTCTGGATGGGTAGCTGCACCCAAATTTACATGCAAGCATTCAGGGGTTGCTGAAACTGATAGGCCAGCTAAGGTGAGGAGCTGGACCCCCATGTCCCCAGGTCCAATTAGCAGCAAGTCTGGGCACGTGCTCCCTGTAGGCACATGCCTGGTCACATGAAACAGCACATTCTGGCAAATTCAGTGTTTACATGAACACAAACAGCAGCAATGTCCTCATTCTGTTCTCTAGCAAGTGGAAAGCCCACTAGTTGGAAAAAACCTTTATGTATAGATATATAATGTGGATCCATTCAGTAAGGGGACTCTGTCTGCCCAGTAGCTGACACTGGAACACCAGTTTCCCACTTTCCCCCTCTAGAGACACACACACGCACACTGGTAACTCGGTCAACTCCCAAACACTACAGTCTCTGCAGCATTTGGCCTGTACCCCCAGTCCCTACAGCAGTCATGTCATGGAATTGTAGAATCATGGAATCACGGGATGGCTTGGGTTGGAAGGAACCTTTATCTAGTTCCAACCCCCATGTCAGGGTATCCCTTGGTTAAGGGATATGCTCCACTTGACCAAGTTGCTCAAAGGCCCATCCAACCCAGCCTTGAACACCTGCAGAGATGGGACACCTACAGCTTCTCTGGACAAACTGCACTCAGCTGGGTCACACCCCCAGTTACACATAGACCCCACCAGCTTATGACCACTTCACCCTGCTCACCAGGTAGCCTGACTTGATATTTACTGGTGATGGCACACTGCCATATGCACTTGCACTTGCTCCAGTTGCTGGTACCAAAACCACCAAACTCAAAAATCAACAGATGTTTCTGATGATGCTATACCTTGGTCTGCTCAGGGCTGCTGCAAAGCAGTACTTAGAGAAACCTTTGCAGAGGCAATCCTAGGAAAGCAATCCATTGTTGCATTCATTCCTCTTGGCCATGAGAAAACTAAATTACCTATTATGACAAAATTGTACTTTTTGCCTGTAAAGCTATGACACAGGATTAGGAAGCTGGTGTTTGCTACTTATCCTCAGAAGCACCTAAGACTGCGTCTCCTATCAGCAGAAAGAAAAAAGTCACAGCAAAAGGATCCATGCACAATGCAATCATCTTCCATTCAGAAAACACAAGATGAGGAGTCAAAATACTGTTTGCACCACCACCTTTTAAAAATGCTGAGTTGTTGGCACAGTTTGTGAGACACAACTTTCCAGAGGAAGAGGGCAGTGGTGCCCTGCCTTCCTTTGGGATATGTTTCTTTTGGGGAGCTAAAGGAAATTAAAATTATAATTATACCTTCTCAGGTGCAAAAGGAAAGTTATGCTGTTTCCACTGTCACCTCCTGTTGGGCAAAGAAGTGGTCACAGGAAAAAGGATAGATCAGCAGGGCCAGGGGTTTTCCATGAGTTATACTCAGTTCATAGAATCATGGAATTGTAGAATGGTTTGTGTTGGAAGGGACGTTTAAGATCATCTCGTTCCAGCTCCCTGCCATGGGCCGGGAGACCTTCCACTAGACCAGGTTGCTCAAAGCCCCATCCAGCCTGGCCTTGAACACTTCCAGAAATGGGGTATTCACAGCTTCTTCAGGCAGCCTGTGCCAGACCCTCACCATCCTCACCCTAAACTTAGTGTAGAACAGACCCTGTGCCAGTTCCTCTAAATGACCTTTAGATTTATGGGATCATTAAGTTTGGAAAAGTCCTTCAATGTCATGGAGTCCAACCTTTGTCCAAACATCACCATGTCAACTAAATCACAGCACCAAGTGCCACATCCTGTCATTCTTGAACCCTTACACTGTACAGGCTTTGCATCTTATAGCGTGGGCAGCGGTGTCCATGGCCATGCTTCCTCACCATACGGCTTAGCCAGTATTTACTGAAATGTGGCAAGCACCAGGAAAGTATTTTTGTGCAGAGCACAGGCAGAAAAAACTGATATCTTTACTGTTTTTGTTCATGTACCCTTTCAAGATTTTTAATGTGTCATGAGTGACTGCATGCTAAATATCTAGGCAGATAGATTAGTTACATGCCAACCCAAAGAAAAGTAATCACCTCCTTCTGTAAGAATTTTTTTGCATGGGAGATTGCAGGAAATTAATTCCAAATTAATTTTTAATGGTTTAACGAAGCAATGTAAATACATATTATTAGGAAATCAATGTGTATATGAATTAGCTTACTTAAGTCACTTTACAGTCATATAGTCATGTAATTTGGAGAAGTTTTCATGATTTTTTGCTGTAGACATGAGTCCCAAGCATTTTAGAAGTGACAGATCTCTTTGGACACATCAAAAGCCATGCTCCAAAATATTAAAAATAGAGGCAATCAGAGATGTTTCCATTGAAAATTCCAGTCTGCATGTAAAGAGAAAAATTCCAAAAGCTGTTTTGGGATGAAAAATCTAAATACAGAAAAATTCCAGCTCTCAACAAAAATTTTCTAATTTGAGGCTGTAACCCCATAAAATAAAGTGCATTTGTTTGTTTGTTTGTTTGTTTAGTTCCTTTTGTTAAAAATTTATATAGCAAGAGACTGTCAATTAAAAAGAAAGTATGGTCATTTTTAAGCCTTTTTAAGCCACATAATTAATAAATCAGAATAAAATTCTTTAGAAGACAAAACTCAATCTTTTTAAAGTCATTCTAGCATTCCTGGAACCACTTAAGTGAAGAGTTCTGACCATTTAGAGGAGATCTCAGCACTAATTCTAAGATCTGTACCTAGATACATTGCAGTATTCAAGAATCACTGCCTCCACACTTCTGCTATTCTTTTGTTTCTGATGTTTTAACTGCAGAACCAAGTGGAAAGGACACATCTCCTTCCACTGTGCTGAAATACCCCTCAGGCAAAAGAAAACTCGGAGGATGCACACCCACATCTTCCCACTTTGAATCCAGAACTTTACTCCCAGGAAAGTGAAGTTTCATAAAACCCAGAAAATCATTTACTAAATGTCAGCTGAAAAGAGTAGGAGGGCCAGTTCTCACCTCTGAAAACACCAGGGGAAATAAAATAGAGCGGAAAAAACAAGTATGCAAATGTGACAATAAAAGACGATGAAAAGGAAATAAGAGAAGATCTGGTCCTCTTTATCAGCAGACAAATCTAGCTGTTATTAGACTAGTCTCAGGTCAGTTGGGATACTCGAGACCCCTAGTGTATTAAGGAACAGGGCCAGCAAACGAAGGTATTGTAGAGGGAGGAATTCACATTTGAGGTAGACACTCAAGAGTGCAGGTATATGCCCCTGCCTAGTGACACTGGGTTCATTTCACAGAACATGGACACTCCAAGAATGCAATTGAACTCATCACACACATCCAAAAAAGGTCAGATGAATCACAGCAAAGAAATATGTCTCTCCAGTGAGAAAAAAATTATCTTCAGTGACCAGCTAAGGTGGCAGACACACCACAGACAGATACTGATGACACCAGTCTCAGCCTTTCATCCTCAAACAAAACAAATTGTTAACTATAACTGAAGTAAAATTTTATATTTTTTTTACAATGCTTTCTATCTTCCTATAGAACTGAACACCCTGCAATTGTGGTGTGTAAAACACCTCATTGACCTCCAAGGGTAGTGATTTCTTATTCAGCAGTAATTAGGTGAGTTTATACTGTGGAAAAGTTACGGATGGACATTTAGCAATTCTGCAATGGGAACAAAAATTGAAGCAAGGAAATGTCTCCAATTTCTGATCAGGATGGATTTAGGACAGATGTAAGTCTCATGCTTCAGGGTCACCTATTCAAAGTTTGCTTAGCGCAGGCGAGCTGTTACTAAGTACAGACTAAAATGAAATCATTTGCCATTATTATTTAATTCTTCATCGCTCTGTATCAAAACTACCTCCACACTGCTGATGACATTACTTGCTAACCCACACATGCCACTGTTCTGCCCACAAATTAAAATATGATGCAGTAGCTTGTGGTTCCACTTTGCACTATTGGCTACATAGCCCGTGTGAGGTACAGACATAAGTCTCTAAAAATAGTATGTGTTAAATCTGTAGATTATATCTATAGATTATTCTTACAAAGGATCATATTTTGCACCTGGGAAAAGTGGAAAAATCCCATGTCTGACATAACAAGCATGTCATATGTTATAAGGGCATATAATAACCAGGACACAGGGGAATGGCTTCAAACTGAAGGAGGGTGGGTTTAGATTAGATACTAGCAAGAAATTCTTTGTGAGGGTGCTGAGGCACTGGAACAGGTTGTCCAGAGAAGATGTGGCTGTCACATCCTTGGAAGTGTTCAAGGCCATGTTGAATAGGTCTCTGAGGAACCAGATCTAGTGGAAGGTGTCCGTGTCCTTGGCAAGGTGGTTGAAACTAGAGGATTCCTAAGGTCACTTCCAGCCCAAACCATTCTATAATTCTATAAATGGATTTTCTGTACATATACAGGTCAACTGCACCTTTGCTGCAGTTGATTATTTGGACATTCTGTGTATTAAAAAAAGTGAAAAGTTGCTATTCTATGTTGGCCCATTACGAAAATATAATTAATCAAGTTGCAAAATGAAGATGAGTTTTCAGTAAAAAACATTTCATTTTACTTGGATTTATATATTCACAGAGGACAATTTTATAAAGATCCTCTTTAATAACAACAGCAAATTCTTTAATGCAACTACCAGCAATCTATCAATTAATGGCTTATTGTTGTGCTTGTTGTCCACAGATGGTGTGGATATACCAGGCAAACTGCATAGCTGCCACCAATTTCAGAAAAGTTGTAATCAGCCTTTAATCAATTTTCATAGATTTGGGGTTTAATATCAATGAAGCACTGCTGTCTCCCTACTTTATTCTCTATCATGTTTCTAAGAAAAATATTTGCTTGGGGGGATATTTTTTCTGCACTTACTGGGATGTATTCCTAGGACACATTGAAAGGATGGAGAGAATGGGGAGTGACCAAAATGAGTCCATTTAATTGAAAGAAAAGAAAGGCAAGAACTTTGTCCGAAATGCATGAACTCAAAAATAAATGAAGTTCCCCTGTACTTTCTTTCAAAGAGTCTTCACTCTAAGAAGAAATGTGTGATTTAGCCTCCAATATCCAATCTTTTTTTTTTTTTTGAGTAGACTTTGATGAAGCTAAATATGAATTTCATAGAACTTCACTGTTGGTATTGCCTGCAGCATTTCGTTTGTTAATATTGTCACTCTTGATGTCCTTCAGAGGAAAAATTAATTCTTAAATATACTGGCTTACCTACTGGCAGACTCTGTCCCCTTGCATAAAGAATATATTTCAGCTTTTACTTTCCATATGTCATTATTGACAATAAAAGGAAAAATAAATCTTATATTTTTTGGTATCAAATACATTCCAAAAAACCGTGTCAAGTTACTTCTGGTGCTAAAGAGAGTTTTGCAGCTGGCCAAAATGATGCAGCATTTGAGGCATGCCTGATAAATCATTTTGCATCTTTCTCACCCATGTCCTTCAGGATAGGCTTCTGTTTCTTGAACTAAGTGTCTAGTATTGTACCAGATTCCCTGGGATATCCCATTAGGTTTTGAATTGCTATTCCAGAAGTTGCCCGGTCATATCTACCCACTCCATGGGAATGTTTTGAATAACCTGGCATGTCTAAAGCACCACTTCAGTATTTAGGCGATTGAATTCTTTCCCCTCTTTCCAATCCAGTGCTGTAACAGCATCCTTATCAACAATAAAATTTATGAACTGAATTATGAGAAGCATAAATTCACACTGGGTGGCGAGAAGAAACTCTAAGAGGTGATAATCTCAATATTTATATACAATCCATGAAGGCTGGGCAGCTACATCCCCTCTGTCTGCCTCAAAGCTGTTTCAGAGCTTGGAGCACACCCCATGAATATGAAAAGAAATTATGTCTTTCTAATTATTCTTATAGAGTTTCTCCATGTGACATTAAACTGTGTGTTATTGCTGGTGTCTTTTCCTTTGAGGAAAGACTTGAAATTAAAAAAAGAAAATATGATAAGGATCTTGTACCATCATACAAGCAACTTGTAGTCCTGGTTGTCATATAAATTTCACTCTTACTTTTATTCTTGTCTTATGGTTGATTGTTCATATACAATGATTCTGAGATTTTTCATGCACTTATTTATATTCTGTGCCCATGGATATATAGGCTTTCAGAGTATCTTCAGTGATTCCTTTAATAAAAAAGGTCATATCAGAGAATTCTGTCCTTATAAGTATTATAGTACCCACAATATTGCAAGTTTTATCACATGCTTTGGACTTCAGATAGAGATGAGGAAAATAAAGTTATCCTTCTGACCCCACATGCAGTGCACTGTATTTGGATCATATTTGTCCCAAGCAACATATGGATGACCATAAGAAGTGCATTAGTTGACATTTTGTGGCCTGCAATGGATGGAAAAATCTACCCTAATAACAACTAATTTAGCAATTTCTTCTGGCTATGGCATATTCAAAGCAGAGAATGGTTTAAATATGCCCATATATATAAATACATGGTTTTTGGTTTTTTCATGGGAAAGGGTGAAAATCTTTTAGAATTATCTTAATAGTATTCACATTTGGACAAACAACCAAACTGTTTCTCATGATTCAATGCTAATAGGCTTTGCTCCTGAGGTGAGAGATTTCTTGGTGTAGGAGAGTCAGTACTGCCAAATACCTTAGTCTAGAAAATTAAAATTTCAAAATTTTCCTTTTGTTCCAGTACATGAGACAATATAAGACACATTAAGAAAGATTTCTAATCTTTTTGATTTTATGTGCATGTGGTCTTGTAAATTATTTGCACTTAATACTTCCAAAGCACATACATTTTTAATGAATGCCATCTAAAATAAATTGAGGTTTATATATACAGCTTCTTCTCTACAAATCACTGGCCTAATCTAAGTATGGCTATATACAGCTAGAGAAGTCCTTCCTGCTTTACAAACTGAGAAATTAAAATAAATAGGGATGGTCACACCTCTGGGCATGTTCTGCAACAAGAATTTTTCAAAATGTGTTAATGCACAGAAAAAAGCCATGAAAATTACCAAGAAAATAAAATCCAGAGGCCAAAACTCTTCCTGTTCAACTGTAATCAGCTAGGTAGGCCTAATGACCAAATACAGGGAAAGGAAATGCTGTATTCATATTACTTAATCATGGAGAGTAGGGCAGGATTTGGGGGCATATAGGCCTTGGGTGACAAGTCAGCTGTGCAGAACATCACAGCTGGACTCCAGCCCCTCCTCTATGGGTGTCAGGGCTCCTTGTGTCTTGTCTTTCTTGTGGAGAACATCCATATGATGGATGGGAGGCATCCTTTGCCCAGAACCCTGCTGGGAATTCCCTGCAGCCCAATAAGAGGTACAGAGGATCCTGGGATCAGTGTTCAATGTCTGTTAAGTCCTTTCACTGAATGTGGTTGACAAGCAGGAGATGAGGAGGCTGCATTCCAGACTGGTGGAAAGTTATTTCTTCCAGAAGAGCAGCAGAGCTGGATGGGGCAAACCAGGAGAGAAATGGGCTTCTGCATGCACTGGGAGCCACTGGGGCAAACACAGAACCAGGGGCAGAAAGATGAAGAGGACAATAAGGCTCTTAACCCAGAGCTTGTAGAGGAAAGTTGGGAAGAAAGGCGCCTCCCTATGGAACAGATCAGCAGAGGGGTGTTTTGTTTCAAATTCATTTCCATTTTACTAAACAAGTTCTGTGGCTTCTCTGTTTTACAAAGTTTGATGATCACTTTGATATTCTTATAAAAGTTAGGTCTAGATTTGTCAAGCCCCTTTGGGGTTTTTGGGGCCCTCTGTTTAAGAAGGAGGTGTTGACAGGCTCAGCTTTAAGTCCTGGCTGACTCTGGGACTCATCAAAGACACTTTCCAGACCCAAAGAGAAAATTACCCCCTGAAGCAGGAGGCCATAAAGCCACTATAAATATCTCCATTTGCCACACACCTTTTCTTCTCTCTGCCTCCTGTCCTTTGCTTGTCAGCTCTTGGTCTCCTTTACCTGCCTAGTGCTGCTTCTTCAGTACACCAAGAAGTCAGGTTTTCCTAGGAATTAAGATATAAGCAATAAAGTTCCTATCATATTTATTCTATAGCCTACCTTATAGTCTTACACTGCTCTGAGATAAGATGAATGATTACATAAAGCGAGGGGTTGTTTCAAGTGAGTCTCTTGGGAGCCGCGGATATTCCTGAACCAATCTGGGGTGGTTGCTATAGAGAATCATTAACCCGTCATTACAGAATAAATAACACGAGAGTCAGGAGAAGGTCATACCAATCCTGTCTCTTTTTGTAAAGTATCTTTAAAGTGTCTGGTCAATGTCACGTCTCACCTGCTCACCTACACAGCCGTTTGCATTTCTGCTCTATCTGCTTATCCCGCAGTGCAGTAAATCTGCAAAGCAATGCCATCCCTGTCATGCAGCTTTAGCATTGCCCTGTACCCTCAGTGCCTGCCCAGACAGCTAATCTGTGTAAGAAAAGTCTTCATTATTTCTAATGAAGGAGTTTAAATTTAAAGAACAATAATGTTATCATTACTATTTAATTCTTTATTACCTCATTTTTAATACAAACAAATGGGCACTGGCTACTGAGCTAAGAATTTCAAGATGATATTTAGCCACAGAAAATACACATTTGCAATAAAAAATAACTTTTCTTCCATTCTTGATCATTGCAATTTCCCTTCAGATTTTCCAAGCAATTTTACTGTTTGTGTTACAGTATTTTATAGCCAATATCACTGTCAAAGTTGCAAAGTGCTTGCATTTAAAATTATCTCTCCTAGCAGATGCACCTGAAACAGATGCAAACTGTTCCTCAAAAGAACTAAATATCTTGGTCTTTTCCCTTTATTTATGCTGGGGAAATGGCTTTCACCAGCCTTTTCTGGCAAAAAGCTTTTTTTATCCTTTTCTTTCAAAGGTCATATTTGTATGAAACTAAAGCAGTCCCTTAGGACAAGGAGGAACAGAAGTTCCTACCTGTCTAAACTTGGTCATTGAATAGACATATCAGCCCATGAAGCCAGTGTAGTTTGGAAAGCTGATCTGTTTTAACAACAGAATGCTGTATTTAATTACAACTGGACCAAGTTTAGCAGTTGGGCTGGGGAGTAAAATTTCATTGCTATTTATAAAAACACCCAAAACATGATGTGCAGTGTATTGTGCATCTGTCTAATGTCAAATAATCTGCACTCCATAGAAGTTTCCATTCTTGTTGCTCAGCAGATAATGGCAGATAAACAGGTGGTACAGGAAATGGGGTTTTTGAGGTTAGAGCGAGATTTGGGAGTGGGGAGTGATAATTTTTAAGGTACTTGGACTATTCACAAGATTCAAAGTTTGAGGGAATTGATAATGGTTGGATTCAATGTTCTTGGAGGTATTTTCCAACCTATAAGGTTCTCTGATTCTATTCTATTAAAAACTTGAAGAGAAAAACCTTTAAAAATTCCAAATACTGATGTCTGCTATAATTCCAGTTTCTTTGTCTCCCAGCTAGAATTCTATTTTGGAAATTAATAATTTCAAAATACTGATAGCATTTGAAATGGAGGAAAAATGCTAACATGGATAGTAAAACTTTCAGTTAAAACAAAAGTCTTTTACTGGCTTGAATGTTATTTCCAAAGGAAATACACATTATTTGGTAAGAAAGTGTGCATTTTGGTTTGGCCCAAAAAGAATACATAGTGAGTTTACACATATGCATATAAATGTTATGTATATATAATATTTATTCATTTATTTATTTATATCTGGGTATCAAGATTAACAGTCTCTCATCTCTAGGCTGCAAGTTAATGCAAATGTTATGAGCACATGAGATGGGGGGAGGGAACTTGGAACCCAGTTCAAGTATGTCAGCTTTAGGAAGGCATGAGCTCCAGTCAGAACAATGCCTGCCTCTAACCTCTGGGTGCACAGATATCTACAGAGCCAACTTGTTGAATCCATCAAACAATGCTTCCATTTATCCCTTTGATGGTGAATTGTCACTGAAATAGAGACTTTGACTAAATAGCTATGTACAGCTGGCAGCTAATGCAGTGTTGTCTATAGCAGCCTGAACAAGGTTTAATGGAGCTTTATTGCTTTTCATGGAGTTCTATTGTTTTCAGGTCTATTGTCCTACAGTATCTACTAGGATTATTTTAAATACTTTTGACACTTTTTGTTAAAAGGAAAAGACACCTGCTAGTCCTTGAGACCTGAGGATTTCTTCTTTCCTAGACTGCTGGATATAAGGCTGCTGTTTTTTCCATTTTGAGGTCCGTCCATGAGCAGGGATGAATGTGCAATCCCACACACACACTGAATGTGAACAGACCAGCACAAACAGGGAACCATACCTTTAACAACACCTGCAGAAACAGAAGCAGTGTAATGCCACATGGACTTCAGTAGTATTGATGGCCCTGTCCTGTGCTTTCCTCTCCAGCTGGTCAGGCTTCAAGGTTATTCCCACTTCTTATTCTACTGCTTTTCTATTTTAGCATGCTGGTTCTTTCACCACTTTTGTCTCTTCACAAATAAACAATCTGCACACAATTGTTTCTCTCTATTGGCCCCAGTTCTGTTAAAATCTGAACTCAAATAGTGTATTTCTGCTATAGTTGCTCATGTAATCTCAGCCCTAACCAGTCTTGCTGCTGCTGCTTCTGTGTGTACATTGTGTACAGAGCCCTGACAAGGCTCTGCTCCTCAAAAAGCTCCTAAGCCCCCTTGTGTATTTGTGGGTTTCGGCTGTGTCTGATCAGACTCTTCCTTAAACACCCACAGAATCCATCTATCCCTGCAAGCTTTGGCCAGAGTCTCACAGAGTAATTTGTTGCATTCCATGGTTTCTTGTGTGGTGTCCAGTGGATTTTTTCTTGCACCACATAGAGCAGAGCTTAATCACCTGGCTTACATACCTTAACAACTCCTTGTCCCTAAGTTTTTATCACCCACTTTTAAGGTTAGATCCAAACCTACCAACCTCAATAGATACCTTCCATGAGCCTTGGATGAAATCTTTAATGCTACTGCCTTTCTTTGAAAGATAATTGGAAACCTTTAATACTGAAAGAGTGAGCAATTTTTTGTCACCATCTGGGCACAAATAATTTTCTCTGATCAGTAGAAGTAACCTTCCACATGAAGCAACTCTAGTAATTGGGAATCAGATACCAAGTCCATCTGCCTAATGTGTTGATTCTTTGGTTTGACCATCTGGCACTCAGGTAGAGGTGGATTAAAAGCATGATCTTTACAATATAATTGATTCCCCTTTGGCTGAATTCCCCAGGTAACCGTAGTATCATTATTTTCCCATTGCCGGTGTTTTTGACTTTCAGACTAGAAATTTAAATTTAAAGCTGTTTAAGCTATATTTGTGTCTGTTATACTTGTGTTTAATTGCTAACCAGAAAACAGCAAGAAATGTTTCTTTCTGACATTACCCACCTCTTAAAATCAGTGCACAACTACAATGGATGATATCAAGATATCAGGAGCTCCTCATAAACCAGAACTAATGGAATTAACATTTTGTATTCTCTGAGCTTTTTCGTGGACATTACTGTATCTGTAAGGGTTCTACATTTTTAACTCATTAATTCAGACATAAGGATATTATCTAATTAAGTGCACAGAGTAGTCCCAGAGAGTCTTTAGAAAAATGTTTGCATTCAGAAGCCCCAATTTATAAACTGCTATTCATTAAAAAAAAAGTTAAATTAGTTCTCTTTTGAATAAGGATAGTATTTACAGCACCAAGATTTGGCTGAGGTCAGAATCTATTTCTGGTGTTCACAAGAAAAATTGGAAAAGACAATGCATTGGGTGAACACTGATATATTGATTTAATTTTTTAATCTCTTGGTATTACTGACATTACACAGTCCTACACTTTCTAAGTGCAGTCCCCTTTCCCCTTTTGCCCTCCAAAATTGGTAATGTATTTTATAATATATTAACAAGGAAGAGAAGAACCACATAATTAAAAGCAAAGTTATTTTTTCTCTGTTGTGAAAGGTTATGCTCTGACATTTTTGACAATTTCTTCTTTAAACAAAGTTGCAAATGCATTTCTTTGCTTGGATATGTATCAAGTTCCATGTATTTTTAATGGTTGGAATCTTGCCATAAATATAAAAGCCTATAAAACAATTAGGAAGTACACAAGCTAATAATAAATATTAGATTTTTTAATGGACTTTAATTAAATTATTCTTATCTGATTATATATGTTCAAAGCAACTTTTTAGCAGTTGGCTTTTTCCTAGATATGGCTATCCATGAAAAAAAAAAAAGAAAAAAAGAAGAAAAGAAAAAAAGGCATCATCTTCTGCTTATTATCAAGGACTAAATACTGCAGAGGAAGAATTTTCTCTTCCTAAAGAAAAATATTAACATGCACAAAAATAAAAATACTTAAAAAGCAATAAAATGTCCTTTGCAGGCTTTAAGTGAAACAGAAGCTTAATCAGTGACAAAGGTGTAGTAGATTCTGGAGTTCTGATATTTAGTACTAAAACAGGGATATCTCGGTAACAGAGAAAGGCTTATGATGAATCCAAGATAATACAGATGGGAAGAGATCAAATTTGAGATTGAGAACTATACAGCTTGTCCAGACTGGGATAAATCAATCTCAGTTAGCTGGTGTTTCTAAGTCTAGACAAAGCCTCTGTGGCAGGCAGTAGGGGGTGAAAGAAATGCTCAGCTAGGTGACCTCAAGTAAGAATGTCAGCTTTTGTACAGAATGCAGCAATAGGGACTGGTTGAAAAACAGGCAAAGCAAATGCTGGAAAATTCATAGAAAGTGGCTTGTGGGAATTAGAAATAGTAATTAATTCTCCAGTGTAAATATTGGACATTTGCAATTGTCTAAATTAGCCTGAATTCAGCTAGGAGATGAAGTGTTGTTTATGTCTTACCTTACATCATATACTGCTGGAATTATAGCAGATGGTGGAAACCTAGAGAATTCTACCTGAGCTCTACAGAGAATCTAGAATCTGAATTAATAATGAAAAAATGTTTAAGAAATAAATTCAACCCAGTTTTTACCAACTCACATGTGGCCTACACACAGATTTTGCTGGGGAGACACAGCTGATCAGCTGTGTTTGCATGTAGATCACTAGGTGTGGGTGCTCACAAGCCTCACATGCTTCAGCAGAGCTGGGACACTGTCTCTTCCTTCCTGGTTTTGTTACTCTTACATGTTGTACTTTGGAGAGCATTATCACAGTTGTCCATGGCCCTTAAGACTTCTACAGAGCTTAATGAGCTCTGATTAATTTAAGCTTCTTTTTGTAGGAGGCAAGTGTGCAGTTTCACAATGAATCCGAGGTTCACTTGATAGTAAATAACTCTCCCTTCAACCTTCAAAAGGCTTTCTGAGCAGAAAGGAAATAATAATGACAACTATATAGATGTCATAATAAGCAGGTTTATATGCCTTTCTCTGGCTTGGTTTCTTTTCTCTCCTGTATGTTCCTGGGTAGTAGGTCTGAGAGTGGCCAGTATGGCCAGCCACAGCACCCCCATGCAACAAAGTCTTCATCTGTGAACATACAGCCAGAATGTCTGAGTTTTTTAGAGGGAAGTTATCAAACTCATTGAACTCTTAAATGCTCACAAAAAAAAATCCTATAAAATGAATTAACCTTTCAGTATACGTGATGGAGTAATGAACTGTTAAGATTTATCAGTGCATCTTTACAGAGAATTGTGTAACTCAGAATTTTACTATACCCAAGGATACCTTTGCCCCAAATTTGGGCCACCAAAAACCTTGTGTTGTACCACACTATTCTTTCATACCATTTCCCCTCTCAAGAGATATGATGACTTAGCTCTCCAGATCCTGTAAATCTACCCTGGCTCATTTAATTCAGTGGAACTTCTGAAAACCGCCTGAAACCAGCACCTAAAACTCGAGTGTACACTTTTAAATGCATACCAAAAACTTCCTGTATATTAATTCAGTTCCCTGAGGCCTCCCTTCTAGACTAGTGTTCCTAAACAGTATTCAATATTTGCCAAATATTTCACAGATCTACATAGACAAACTGTTCTGGTTCACAGTTTAAGATGGATCATTATGACCATGTTTTAACTTTTAATTGAGTATGTGTGTACTATGAAACTTGCACATTTTCTCATTCCAATAGAGAAAAAGAAGGAAAGTGTTAAGCACACAAATGAAGAGAATTATTTTTAAAGCAGACCTCTTCTCCTTCCAATAAAATAAAATTTTAATATTTTTACTGAAGGAAAGATGATAATTTTAATGTAACTCCTAAAGGAAACTACTTTTTAAAAAGCAACAAAACAATCCAAATCTTCTTAATAATACTAATAATCCTATTCATGTTCTCAGATGAAAAAATAAAGGCTGCTAATTTTTATCAGGATGTTCATTTTGTAATCAAAATTCTCACAGAGATGCTGCCATGTTTGTTAAATGTGAGCCTCATTGTATTAAGATAAAGGAGGTTTCTATTCATGCCACAGATTGCTTGTCCTTTTGAGATACATTTAGTCCATTTCCATAGCATGAAAAGAATGGAGAATTGTAATTAAGTGCAGTAGCGTATACAACACTATAATCATAATTGCTAGAATTATATTCACAATTTTCCTCACATGTTTTGCAGATGCATTCTCTTTTATCTACATGCCATGTAGTTCATATTCCCATTTTGTAGAACTTGCCATCAATTTGTTACCACATGTTTTATGTGTCACCATGTTTTTTCCCCCTCCTCCTTTGTGGAGGAGAACAAGGGTCTGATTCACTAGAAATGTCCTGTAGATTTTGTTGTTTCTCCACTTCTCCAAGGCCCAAGGGAGACCATCCACTTTGCATCTGGTTTGTCATTTTCTCAGCCATGTACTGGACTATCCACTTCAAAAAAAACCTGTACCAATTGTGTGCTCAACCCATCAGCCTGGAAGTTCAAAAAGTGCAAAGTACTTCTCTCTGGGAAAAAAAAAAACCTGTAAAATGCATTTGGGAACAGAGATTTTATTAATCACTTGTGGCATTTGTAGGCCTCATGTGGAAACCAGCCAGAGTGCTGTAAATGGCATCATTTGTACCAATTTATAATGTAAAAGGAAGGTCTCCATCCAGCTTTAGTATTAGTTACTGAGTCCTAGAAATTCATAGTTCATCATATATCAGGATTTTTTTCTTCCCTTGCAAAAACACAGTCTATGGCAAGTTAGAAATTGTGACATCATCTGGAATACAGGCTTGGTTGTCATTACTGGCTGCTCACCTTCTTGAAGGGATAAAGATCACACTTTAGCATCTGTGAAATGATGGAGAGAAGAAGTGCAATAGGCCCAGTGAAGCATCAGGTAACATTGGACTTTGTGGTCTTGGAGGTCTTTTCCAACCTCAGTGATTCGATGTTTCTATGATTATTGTCTCACTCTGGCACTAGACCTGGACTAAAAGTCTGGCTCTGTCATTCTTCCAAAGAACTGGAAGTTTTCCCCCAGATGGTCAGGACCTTTGGTTAGGTCACAGGGAATGAAGAGAAGAGTCTGCACAGACCTTTCTTCACTGGTACTCTGTACTCCCTTCCTCCCACCTAGTACATAAGGTGTTCTGCATATTCTCTGCAGCCTTTTTTAATTGTCCTTTTTATTTTTATTTTTTTAAACATATATTTGCAGAATCTCTCAGCCAAGAAATGTAACACTGCCTGGATAGCCTCTTGCATCCAGAATAAATTCTTCAAATATATCAGTGGTTACAATTTTGAGATTTTTTTAATGCATCACATTTATTAGTTTCAGAGTACTTGAAACATCTTGCACAAAAAAATGAGACAAGTGTATCCAGTGACTGACTTCTCCCCCAGTCCCTGCATGGCTGATGATGTAATCCCATTTTAACATCTTCTTCCTATCATCTCAAAGTCCTCTGAACAAAAGAAATCAAAGGTTACATGTGAATCTTTTAATGGACACATACCAGTCTTTTTTTTGCTTCCCCAAGGTACCTTTTGTTCAAATTTAGTTAGAACTTTAAAACATTGCATGTTTTCTTGCTCTGTTTTTCATTTAAACTTTTGACTGGCAGACATTTCCTTAGGTACACCTTTTATTCTCTTGAGAAATAATTTGTCAAATTCAGAGCAAAATAGGGGGTTTGTAGTGCTATTTTGTCCTTCAGGAATGCATTTATGTTCCATGTTTATATTCTTTATTTATAATGGTAAATGCATAAAATATTAACACTGAAATAGGATCCTTGAGGGACAGTGAGTTGAAAGAGCAGCTTGGGATAGAGAGAGGGAAAGCATCCAAGAACAGATATTTGATTTATTTTGTAACTATAACAGATGAAACACAGCAAATGTTTTGCAAGGAGCCACAGTGGGTTAGTGTTGAACTCAGCAGAGTCTGTAACAGAAGATCAGCAGAGCTAGTGTTCACCAGCTCTGTGTGCTTCAAACACATATGGAAATGGAACAAGTGGTTGGGTTTCCTGGAAAAGATCCTGGTGGGATCTGAAAGGTCTGAGAGTTGCTCCTCCTGGTCACTATGAGTCCAGCTATGGACATGGCTCAGCAATGTGCCCTTGCAGCCCAGGAAGCTGACCATCAGAAACAGAGTGACCAGCAGGATCAAGGGAGGTGATTCTGCACCTCCTCTCTGTTCTTGTGAGACCCCTGCTGCATTACTGCATCCAGCTCTGGATCCAGCCCTCAGCACAAGAAGGATGTGGGCCAGTGGAATCCTAGAGGAGGACCACAATGATGGTACAAGATCTGAAGCACCTCTCCTATGGAGGCAGGCTGAGAGAGTTGAGTTTGTTCAGCGTGGAGAAGAGAAAGCTCCAGGAAGACTTTAGAATCCCTTCCAGTACCTAAAAGGGGTTATAAGAGAGCTGGGAAGGGACTTTTGTCTGGGGGAACAAGGGGGAATGACTTTAACCTGAAAGAGAGTAGGTTTAGATTTGGGATTAGGAAGAAATTCTACATTGGGAGGTGGAACAGGTTGCTCAGGGAAGCTGCAGCTGCCCCATCCCTGGAAATGTGCAAGGCCAGGCTGGATGGGGCCCTGAAAAAGTTGGTCTAGTGGAAAATTCCCCTGCCCAAGGCAGGTGGATAGTAACAAGAGGTCTTTCATGCCCCTTCTGGCTCAAACCATTCTATGATTCTTTATTTCTATGAAGTGCGCCTTCAAATCTCAGTGTCTGTTAGGATTGCATGGTTCAAAGGACAGCCTGTGTAGAGATATGAACTTTGAATCAATCAAAAGTAATTTGCCATCACACAAGGAGTGGAATTGGATGCTCGAGGCAGGAAAGTGATATTTCCTGTTTCCCTATCAGCAGTCTCAGCTTCTCAGTTTTGAGTCTTAACCCTCAAATCTGCCCTCTAACACAGGAAAACATTTTCATGCACATTCTAAAAATAACAATACTTAAGGCAAGAAATGAAATTTCTTCCCTGCCTGGAGTCTCAAGGATATCAGAACAAAAGCCAGGTTGCAATTCTTGACTCCAAGCCTTACATACAGGTGATCCTGTGCCCCCTACCTTAACAGGGTACAAACCACACAGGGTTTCTGCACTGCCAGGGACATGCTCATGCTCCTTTCTCTGCATTTTCCACAGTGGAAACCATGATAAAACATCCTTTATAGCACCTTGGAATTCACCCTGTTTAAAACACATTTTCTTCTCTGTCTATGTTTGCTCTAGAGATGAAATAGCAATTTATGTGTGACAATTTTCAGCATCACAACGCTGCTCCTTTAAAGATTGAAGGTAAATTTTTCTGAAATTACCCAGGTATTTTGTGCTGCCACTGCAAGCTTATGTCTAATTTGCTCTGTTATCCACACAAAAAAGTCTGTCTGGCAGACAGCCTTGTTTCTGTACAGGGTTTTGGGTGTTGATGGGTTTGGGTTTTTTTAATTACAGAATGGGAGTGTAGCCAATCATGAGACTACACTAAATAAAAAGGTGCTTCTGCTGCATTCAGCACTCAGTCAAAACAAAGAGGAAAGAGGCTTCATTTTCTCTGTGAAAATTCACTAATCTATTTTTATCCCATGGTATAGAACTGTAAACAAAATAATTTCATAGTATCCATTTCATGTATCAGTGCTGAGAAATTTCAAAGCTAAAACCTTAAAGCTTTGGTTCTACTTCATTGATTCAACCTGTATTTTGACATGATATCAAGGAAAAAAAATCTACTTTTAACTGGCAGCATGTGGAGAGTTTGTCTTAATGGAGAGAGGTCTGACCTGGGCTTCAGAGGATCTGTATTCGTTTTCCCTTTAACCCACAGGCTTGATGTGGTTTCATCTAACAAATGCACTAAAAGATAGCACAAAAGTAGAAATATAGAGAGCTTATAGACTCAACAGAATTTGTAAGTGATACATAGATGGCTCCCAATAGACTGGCAAAACACATTTTTTAAATAAAAAATACTCTCTCCAAGGGTGTTTAAGACTTACAGCCAGACTGAGTCTCCAATAGAGAGCTTCTCATTTCATTTTCACTCTCAGACTTCATCTGGGATTAGGAAAAAAATTGCATTGTATTACTTGAAGCTGGGATTCTCATAACTGCCAGGAATTTCACTATCTGCTGGATTTTTGCAGTCCTTGGAGGTTTGGATATGCTCCACAGGAGAGGCCCAGTTCTTGGAAGCTTATCTGAAAATCACTGATTATTTGGAAACACAGTAAGAAGGACAGACCTTCACGAGATGTCTAATAATTCCTACATGCTTTGGGTACCCTTTCATTCTTTGTGACACCAGTCTGCAAGTGCATGCCAAGAAACAATCAAAACACATTCTTGAAAGTTACATGTAACTTAAAACAAGTAATTTAAAAGTTATGTGATTCTTTGAAGAGTCAAGAAGCTTCTTTGGGTGTCTCATCGTTCCCTGAGCTCATCTAATGCAGCTCATCCCGCACAGAATGGAGGGCATATATGATCAGGATGATTCTGTGATGTGTTGGGGAAACCTAAGCAAGGTCAGAGTTAGATGGGGAGAAAAAAGTACTGGAAAGAGTAATTATACAGGGATCATGCTGAGACTGAAGGTGGCAACCCTCAAAGTTGTCACCTTTTTGATGTTGTCATACTGCTTTCCATTCTAAAGCCAGCCTAGCCTAAGGGATTTTTCATTGTGCCCACAACACAGCACAAGAGCACCCTGAATTTCCACACCCCTTGAGGTGTAAACCTTTAAGGACATGTCTGTCTTCTCTTAGCCTGGTATGCTCCAGGCTCTGCAACAATTGAAAAATGTTTTTCCTTTCTCTCTACTAGCAGTCAAGCTGGTAGGAAGAGATATTTATTTGAGTCAAAAACAGGTTGGAACTAGGACAACCTAGGGAATTAAATTATTAAGAGCAGTGGCCCTGGAAATGGAAGACTAAGAATATAGATTGAGAGACGTTAAAGGGAAGCACGTGGGGTGAGTATTGTGTGTGCTTCACAATATGTAGGATCCAGGAGAAAGGTATAACATCACTGTAGGTCAGAGGAAACTGAGGCCAGATAACAAGCAGGAGTGAATAAAATGGACTGGAAGAACAAAATTGGTTGGGAGGGATTATGTCTGAGGAGAAGTGTGTGAAAGCAAACCTGGAGTTATTGAAGAGAAACAAGAGGATTCAAAAGGACACACTGAAACTGAATAACAAAGGAGGAAACTGAATGTAACGGTGTTCACAGGGGTTTTCAGATTGGGGAAGAGACGGGGATCTGACTCCATGTTTCAGAAGGTTTGATTTATTATTTTATGATATATATTACATTTAAACTATACTAAAAGAATAGAAGAAAAGGATTCATCAGAAGGCTAGCTAAGAATAGAAAAGCAAAGAATGATAACAAAGGTTTGTGTCTCGGACAGAGAGTCTGAGCTAGCTGACTGTGATTGGCTATTCATTAGAAACAACTCTATGAGACCAATCACAGATCTACCTGTTGCATTCCACAGCAGCAGATAACCATTGTTTACATTTTGTTCTTGAAGCCTCTCAGCTTCTCAGGGGGAAAAATCCTAAAGAAAAGATTTTTCATAAAAGATGTCTGCGACAACTGAAAGGCTGAGGAGGAAGGAGAGAGCCACTCTGGGCTAGAAGTCTGGGACTAGCACTAGAAAGACTGGAACAAGATCATTTCATTAGCAGAGTCATGACAGATTAGGAAAAATAAACAGCAGTTAAGAAAGGCTGATATTTGTGTTCAACTAGAGAACCCATTCATACAACTGGTGTTGTGTGAGTGGGGAATGAGCCTCTGCTTGGTGCTACCAGCCCACACAGATAGTCTGCACACCTCTCAGCAGCTGGTTTACTGGCATGTTACTGCTTCTAACAGCCTGAAGACATTTTAGCAGTGGAAACTCTGCAATTCACATTTGCAGCATAAAGGTTTATGGGACTTGCAAAAGATGTGCCAACCATGTCTTAAGAGACACATCCCTGCTCTTGCTGCTGTCCCTTATTTTAGAACTCATAGTGAAATCATAGTGAAATCATAGAATGTTAGAGTATGCCTGGTTGAGAGTGGCCCACAAGGATCACTGAAATCCAACTCCTGGCTCTGCACAGGACAGCCCCAAGAGTCACACCATGTGCCTGGGAGAGTTGTCCAAATGCTTCTTGAAGACCTGCCTGCCCTTCTGTTTCTGCCTCTTTCATTTACCTTATGAAGTACTGAGGGAGTGCACTTAAGCAGTGGCCCTTAAGCAAAAGAGCAATTCATGGTCAGGAGGTGATACTTAGAAATTTAAAAAGGGAAACCCACAAGTCACTAAATGTGCTCCTGTGATAGGGAACAAGTTAAAAATCCTAATGTTACCCTTGCCAGTGGAAACAGCAGAAATTCCTCCTGCAGTGCTGTGAGGGACAAGTTTTGTTAGGAGCATGCAGAACCTGAGGAGGATGTCCTCCAGCTTCTCTGGGCTCCAGATTGAGAGTGCTAGTTAATAAAAGAGAAGGACAGAGATTCAGCCTTACATGGTGTTTGTGGCATGTACCAGAATTTAAGGATTCGCAAAAGTCTGTGCTTTCTCTGAGCTGCTAACTCTGAGCTGTAGTGTTCCTCTGCACCTACCTGGGTGCTGTGTTCACATTACACCCAGTAAAAACATCATCCCCATACACACATGGTCTAGGTTAGAAAAAACTACACACAAGGAAGGAAAGTCTAATGAAGAAAGCAAGGGAGGAGAAAGTTTAACAAGGAGAAAAGGGATCCAGCAAGAGAGTTATACAACAGCAACTGCATAACAAAAAGGTAGTAAACCCAGAAGAAAATTCTTATTAAATGTTTATACTTATTAAATCTTTTAGTTTACCATGCAGAAGTTCTTATTTTTTAATTTCATTGGATGTAACTAAAGTTTCCAATCCTGAATCATGTAGGTTTTAATACTATGTCAAGGGATGATATTTTGCTTTGTTTTTCACTATTGTAATTTTTTAAAATCTAATAAACGACATGTGAACACCCTCCCTAAAAGTATAATTATAATAATATTACAACAATCAAGCATCCAATATCTAAATGCATGAGAAACCTTAAATCATTTTATTCTTTTATCATACTTTACCCTGCACTAGAATACAGCTGGGGTTCATTAATATATTTGGACCATTTCAAATGACAGAAACTCCCATATGGAAATGAACAGAAAAGTGTTCAGGAAAAACAAAACAAAACAAAACAAAACCCAAACTAAACAAAACAAATCAAAAACCCACCAAAACAAAAGAAAACAAAAAAACCTCCATAATGTATAAAAATAAGAAAACAACATTCTGTATCATTGCATTTCTGGGCCAAGAGACATCAGGTCATTCAGAAAAATACTATCTGATCAAATAAGATATATAAATACAAAACCACACACACACACACATATATCTACAGATACATACACACAAATTTTTTATGTTTGCCTAAGGACAGATAAGCAAACAAAACTCTCTGGAGAGCTTGACTTTCTGTTTATTAATACTATTCTTTTAGTGCAGCTTGGGATGCAGAAGGGGGACAGAATCTCAGTGTGATTGTGTCTATGTGTATTGCAGGTAGTTACCAAGTCCATTGTTATCAGATAAGGTTTAACATCTAGCAATTTGTCTCCTTTGTTATTTAGGACACACAAACTAGTTCACCAAGGGGAAATGATTTCTGTGGCAGTCCTCTATGTCAGTTTTGGTGTGAGGAGACCAATGCAACGGCTCGGCCTTGTGCTGAAGACATACCTCCACAACCTGTCAAATGTTATAAAATGCACAAGTCAAACTGAAATTTGTCTCCCTTTTTTATCTCAATGAAATGGCATAGTGATGCATCAAAAATAAAACTAAAATTTTAGAAAACCCTATATTTCCTATTTTTAGGTCCACTTCATTTTCATAATCAAAGGCAACCAGATTTGCAGGTGTAAAAACACCAGTGAAGGACTTTGTTCTTTTTGTACAATCCAATTTTCTAAGGATACAGCTGGAAAATGTTCATCTACAAAGCAAGAATTACCAAAAAACACACTAAATAAATTTTCATCTGTGTCCTCTTTACTACAGACTAATCCAAATACATATATTTTTAAGAATGCAAGTAATGCCTTCATATGCAATACAAAAACCTCTCCTGAGAAAATGTTCTGCCTCGTAATATTTCTTCCCATGAGGTCAAAATGAGAAAATGGGACATCCATGACAGATGTTTCTTGTAATGCTGAATTTTATGCTATGAAGGCACTCAGCCTCTACTGAACAGATCTGCAGCATGAACACTTAAAAATGATTGGTCTTCTTTCAAAATGTGTTTCTGATGAATGTTGACAGATCAGTGTGGATCTGATGATCAATTAGTTAATGTTTGTACAGTGCTTTGGAGATGTAAAACGCTGTAAGTGCTGAGCATTGCTATTATTACGAGTACACTTCAAGATCCTTAGGTAACTGTTGGGAGCACAGCAGACACGATCTTAATCTATTAATAGCCCTTTATAAGTGCAGTCGTTCCGAGACTGCCAAAACATCCCTATTGTAGCATAATTCTTTTTTCTTTTCTTTTTTTTTTTTTTCAGATAGCATGGGTGTCATGAATGTTAATAGCAAGGAACCAAAATTGCTCCTGTCATCTTCTTCCCATTTTTATACATATAGTGTATGAAAGGGTCTGTTTCCTTAAAATGACAGGAGAGAATCACATCGTCCTAAGACTCCAATCCTCTGCATAAGGTCTAATTTGGGATTTGACTGCCAGATAATTAGTAGTTGAGGTAGAACCACACTGTTTTGTGAGTCCCATGGCCCAATTAGTAAATCTGATTGCGAAAGGTTACTAGAAGGGGCCTTTAGTCTTACCATCATTTTACTGTTATTGCATGTGGCAGACAGACCATCCTGTATCAGGGACAGGAAAAAGGAGAAATTTAGTGTCATAGCAAATTATCTGCTGGTGAAAATTGGTACATCTCCTTATTTACATCAGCTCAGAACTTGGCTCCAGGCCTTATAGACATTTCACATAGTGTCTGCAAATGGGTCTCCAGTAACCACTAAGGGTAAGAGGAAAGCTACTCAGTGAGGATGCACGTGTCTACTGATTTAAGGCAAAACCCAATAATCCAAAATCAGAGGTAGCAAGCTTTCTGAGCAAAAGAAGTCAGCATAAATTCAATTAAGGCCAGTGAAGAAAGAGCAAGAAAACAATTAGGACAATAAAAATGTATTACTGAGTTCTCTTATGCCTGTGCATGCAGGCATGCATAATGACACTCTAACAACCCCAGGTGTGTGCCAGTGTTGGTAACTTCTGAGAGAGTGTTTGTCAAAAGGCTGTGTTCAGAGATAGGGTGGAGCTGCAGGTAAAGGTCATCACATGACTGATTTAATGTTCGCTTCTTCCAACCTGCCCTGGTAAAAACACCACACCTGAAATGGGGCCAGCAGGAGCTGGAGGGACCTTCCAGCAGTCTGCACTGATGCTGGAGGGGACATAACTGTCCCAGGTCCCCAGGGTGTCACCCAGCATTGAGAGAACGGGAGCAGTGTGGGTCAGGAGAGGGACCCCTCACCAGTGCTGTGTTCCAGTTGTGCAAGACGTGAGAGGGGAGAAGACAGGCTGGCAGAGGTGACCCGGGAGCTTTATCCAGTGCATCACTGCATGCTGGGCAACCACTGAATCTCTGTTCTGTTCATGCTTCTTCCCCAAAATGAAGTAACAACTCTGCAAAATGCTGCATGAATGTGAAGTAGTGGCAATACCAATCCTGTTTACAGGAGTATTTGCTCCTCTCAGTGTTATAGAAGTCTGTTATTAGTCTACAGATCTCATTTATTTTTACTCAGTGCTGTCCACACAATTACCAGTTCTCATTATGAAAATAATTGCTGCCTGTATCACTGTGGTTTTGTTTGATAATATATTTCATGTTCAGAAGGGCCTATTAAAATTATCTAGCCTGACCTCCCACACAAGGAAAGCATTATATTCTCACTGAGACATTCTTACAACAACTCTCACAGTGGAGCTGTTAAAAATACCAGCATATGTTCATTGGCCATTGTACCAGACACATAACAAGGCATCACCCCTTCCCTGAACAATTAAGAATTTTACTGGATCCTGCAGTAGGGTGAGAAGAAAGAAATGTGGCTGTCCTTAAGATTATTAGTAGAATATGTGGAAAACCCAGAGAATAAATATAGCTCCCACTGTATTTATTGTTTTCCCTCCACAGCCATCCTTTTTGTGATGACTAAAAGAAAATCTTCCTTTGTAGTGGTAATTTTCCACCACCTCTTTTTTTTAACTGGTGTGATTTTTAGAATAATATTCAATTTATTTCCTGAGATAGGAGACCTCTTCCAAACCTCTTTGGTCCTTAAGAACATTTGCATTGGTGTGACAGGATTTCTGCCTGTGCCATGTTCTGATCTTTCTTGATATTACACAGCACCTATCACTGTCATAGCCAGCAAAGCAGCCTGATGAAGATGGAAAGCCTACCATGTTAATTTTCAGAGGTGTGCTCTCAACCTGCTGCACGGGGCATTAGCCTCACAGCTCCCATTAACCCCCACTGTGTTGAGTCAAGAACCAAGTGCATAAAGGATGTCAGGCATTATGCACTGGGAGTAATCAGATTTGCTGGTCACTTAGCCCTATCTGCACTTAAAAATGTGTGTTTGGAATAAAAATATTGGATAGCAGCAAAGCTGAAATCCTTGACAGCAGGGGTTGTTTTTCAGACCATCTAAAATACACTTGAGATGTGAGCGTACAAGGAAAGTTGTCCCAGATTGCTAATGCAGTGTTGGAATTTAAGTAGAATTTTACTTGAGCCATCATTGGTACTGTCACAGCAATTAAACTTTCCAGCAAGGTTTTCCTGCATGTGTGGAGTTATTTATGTGATTGTTTGCACTGTCCCCAGGCCACAGTCTCTCTCGAGCCTCCTTTGTGCTGAGTGTCGGATAAGTCCAAATAACCAGACAGTCCTTGCCCTGTTGAGCTTTCAGTCTGCAAAATGACATCCTAACTCCTCAGCTTGGTGTCACAGTTCAAGAAAAAGCACCCTGGCTGGAGGGGAAAGAGCTGAAACTGCAGGAGTGGTTCTGTCTCCCCCCTTTCATGGAGGAACATAACACATAACAACAGCTGGCTCTTTCCTCTTCACCCCGTGCTCCTGCTGTCAAATCTCTCTTGCTGCCGTGGCATCTGACAACCAAACCTTTCCTTCACCATCACCTTGGACTTCTTTTTTTACAGAAGCACATTATTAGCAACATAAATTATGGTCTGAGAATGGTGTCACTGAGCACCCAGGATTAAAATCGCATGCTTTAAAACAAAAATGTCAGTCAGACAGGTGTACATAACCTGGTCTGGGGAACATTTTTAACAAATGTGAGATTTCTTTTAACATAGAGGTTTGGAAGGGAAAAGTATTTGCAAATTCATTTAAGGTTTGAATAAGTAAGAAATTGTCATCAATATTTTTTCTAGATATTCCTACATTTATTTAAAAGTAATCTATGCTGGAAAAAGGAAGATACATGGAAATACCAATTAATAAATGTTACTGCAATAAAATAGAGCAGTGGAACTGAATTAAAAATAAAATATATTAAACTTACTCAAAACAAGGCAAAATATTAGGGAGAGAAATACGCATGGAAAATAACATTTTTTCAGCTCTCTCAGCTTCTTGATTTGTTTTAATAACCAAGCCTCAGAGTTATGCAGCCCTGTTTATTACTCGAATTTTAGGGCAAGTTTTATTTAAATGTCGCGGGGAAAGAGTTCCAGGGAAAGGTCACTTGTATTTGAAATTGTCCAGACAGAAATTCCCAATACCAAAACAAAATTACAGTGGGGGTTAGGTCTGAGGTCAGATTTGGGTTCCTCTTCAGCAACAATTTAAACACCATGGACTTGTGCATTACATTTAGATTTGCAAATGCAACAGACAGAATGAGTTATTTAGGTTTTTTCAGGCTTATGGAGAGTTTGAAATGAATATTTCTTATCTGGTTTTGAAAGCACTGCACATGTTATAATTAGAGGTGTGATAAAAAGTCTCCATCCCTTCCTACTGGCATGGCAGCTCTGTTAGCCCTTTATTAGCTTTGAAGTTTACATGAAAAATTTGCATCGTCCAGGGACACATGGAAACTTCAAATTTCAAGTGACAGGACAAGGGAAGCAGGAATATTTGGAAATCCATTTTTATGAATGACACCACTGGTGGTTGTAGGTCACTCTGTCTTCTAAGTTCCTGACATTTCTTCTCCAAACCCATAGATGCAAAAATCACAAACTAAACTGATACCTTCTTAAATAGTGTTTAAAAGTTCAATTCTTCTGTTTCCTTTCATTTCTTGTGTTTTCTTGATAATCCAAAAAAGACATGCAAGAGTTATTTGTGTTGAGGTGCAGCAGGGGTAGAAATTTCCCTTTTATTATATTTTTACTTCAATTTGTACATGCACATACTGGAGTGGAGCACAAAGAGGCAGTAAGAGTTTTCTGGGCTCATCTGAGGGCTCTGGCACCTCTGCAGGGTTTCACCTCTGGGTTGTCTCGGCAGCCCTTATTAGATTATTTCTGCTAAACGCTTTGCAGCATTCAGCTCTCGCTTAGAGCCTGGCACTACTTGCCCCTTAGCTTGTGCCTGAGGATCCAGCCCTCAAGTGTACTATTTTTCCCCAGATCTATTGTTTGCTGCTGGCACAAGCAAATTCCAAAGGCAGGACACTGGAATGAAAAAAAAATTGCAGACACTTCTTCACTGAGGATTGAATGTCAAGCAGGCAGCTCTCTGCAGCTTAGTCTCTTATGCTATTTCTTTGACAAATTTAGGGGACACAAATTTTTGCTGAAAAACAGGTCTATTTTGTGTATCAGAAATTTGTGTCACACCAATATTAAAGTGGAGTAGCAGATCACTTGGTTACAGCTAGAGTCCTTTAATTTACCATCATGAAAAAAGAATTCTTGGTAGGACATAGGGCCCCTAAGGCTGTGCAAAAGCAGTCATAAACATTAGTCTTAGATGAGAATAGCAGAGGAATTCCAGACAAACATTCTGGCTAAGATCGGACCACACATGTATTTTCTGATAGAGCAAGAGACTTTCGCTGAGAAGCTGTGATTGCAAGATTGCAGCTGGATATTGCTGACAGCATCTTAGGCTTTTTTTTCTTCCTTCTACAATCATTGCTAAATATGAACAAAAATCTTCTCCATTGTCCATAATTTGAGGCATATGAAATGGGAATATAACACATTAAGCAAAAAACCACAATGCTTGTAGGAGGCTCTGTTCCAGTAACACGCTGTTTATTTGCTCCATTTACAGCACTTCTCCTGCTCTGGCTCTGAGGTATTAATCTATTTTTCCCAAGTTTCTCAACACTTGCACTGAAAAATTCCCACTGACTGCTCAACAGCCCAGAGCCCTGAGTCACTGGTAGTCCGTGTAATGGACTTGTACAGGCATGTCAGCAAGAGCTGAGGACTGAGAGCTTCATGATTGTTCTTCCTGTGGTCCAGGCCAGCCCACAAACTGTTCAAATATGTTTACCTAGTTCTGTGACTCACTAATTAGTCCCACTGTGGTCACGCTTGTTTTTAATATTTCAGACAACTTACCCATCAATGTATATTCTGCAGTTACACTCCTAACTGCAACCCAGATTTCTGCTGGCACACATTTCACCATCACAGAGTGCTGTGGTAACATATTGATTCCTCAGGAGCAGGCAGAGATTTCCTTCACTGTGATAGAGCTGGGACCAGCTGTCACTTCTCAATCACTAGAGTTCTTTCACTGGAAGCAATGCAAAAATAAGGAACTGGTCATTGCCTCATCTTGCAGGTCTGCAGGACCACTTGTATGCACCATCTTGCTTGTCTGAGACTCCTGGGAAAGCACAGTCCATATGTCATACAAGTTAAGGTGAAATATGGACTTGGTTTGCTGGGTCTGCGTTACCTGTGTGAGGCTTTGTCCTCCAGAAAGCCCTGTGAGTGTCACTTCATAGAATCACAGAATGGAATCATAGAATCATTAAGGCTGAAAAAGATCCAAAGCTACCCAGTGGCATTTTTGGTACTTTTTGTGTTCTTTCCTTGTGTACAGGCTCATATGAATGTCTCATCACTTTTAACACAGGTTTCTGGACAGTGCTAAACAAAGGAAAATTTCACTAATATGCAATTATCTTCATTGAAAAAGATATCCAAGAGCTGAAATGCTCTCTATTTTAATATCTTTAGAAAATTTACCTTTGTGGATTCCTAATAAAATGGATAGGCAATAATTTTGAGAAAGCTGAGTTTGCCTTTAGGGAAGAATTAGACAATCTAAAAATTCCGCTCTGAAATGTCTCTTTTGTTGAGCAATTGAAGCTGCCATAATTAAGCAGTGTTTTGTTCTGCCACAGGTTTGTTTACATTTGAGAAAATGCAAGAGAACAATTAAAATTTAATAATATGGTAAACAAGATCTGAATAATTTATTCACAGCAAATAAAATGGATGTTGATAATCACTTTTTTTTTGAGAATAGAAGACAAAACTGACTTCTAAGACTGTATAGAAATTTTGTTCTTTTGTTTGGAACAAAATTTGATTGGATACATCATCAAAGAAGAAAACACAAGTATTTTTACTTAGAGACAACAGTAAATGTAAAGTATGAGCTCATTTGAAAGAGGATAAACTTGAATAATATAGAAATTATGAAATGGAAAATGCTGATTTTGAAGTTTTGTGTGCCAGCTTTTCCCCTAAAAGTAATTTTATATATGTGTACTCTGATGTGTAGTTATGCATTTCTTTATACTTTCAAAGCATTTCTATACTTTTAATGGAAATCATCAAGAACCTATTTTTTTTTTGCTATTAACTATAGTGGGATCTGTAAGATTAACTTCAAAAGTGCATGACCAAGGTTATTATTATTATTATTTGTTACACCAGTATCTATACACTCTAGATAAATGAACAGATCAGAATCACATTGTAGCTAAGTAGAAAGGCTTACAAGTTAACAGAATGTTTTGTTAAACAGATTCTAGAAAACCTTTTTCCCAACAATATGTATTTAGGTTTTTTCTCTGGAGTAAACTAAGTCAGAAGGTACATCTTCCATTCATAAAATATTTTCTATCTTATCGTTATTTACTTATACAGTCAGTAAAGAAAACATTCTTTATTTTCCTTTATATTTATTTGTTTTAAATATAGATTAATATTCTAAATACAGAAAAGAGTTCTGTGTGATTTGCAGCTCAAATTAATATGCTCAGAAACCATACTCATGGTTCATGGGTGGTTGCTTGACTCTGTAAGTCCTGGGTTTAAGTGATTCCTGGGCTAAAAGCAGGAAGGATAAGCTTTTTGGTCATTTTTTAAAATAAAAGAATACCACTAGAGCACCTTGCTGAAAAGCAATAGGAACAATCCTTCAGAACATTGTGTACTCCTGCCTCCAACATCCAACAGCCCAGTGCTCTAAATTTAAAGCCTAGCTGTGGGTTTGAGAGGATGTCTAGTCCAACAGAGTAGAATTATTGCTGTAATGCTAAGGAATGCAACAGAAACAACTAACCCATAAAACAACACAACTAAACCCATAAAATGCAGATTCAAAACTGTATGTGGACCATCTGAGGTTTAATATCTCCTGCAACCTATGGAGAATTTGATGCAATGTAGGACCAAATCCTGTGTCATGCTGGACTGAACTTTCAAACAGCATAGCAGAACAGCAAGAAACTTTAAAAATAGCTCAGTGCCCACAGTGTTTTGTAACTGAAGGGCACAGCCTGTCTCCCATACAACCTGAATGTTGTATTTTTCATTTTTGTGGTATCAAATATAATAAGAAAGTAGAAAAACTGAGGACCATAGCACTATTCCAAGTTAACAATAAAAAAATGGGTCTCAAATTTCAGGATTATTTTCCTTTCTTGTAACAGGCTGTAATGCTATGCGACATCCACAGCAATTTACAGAGTCATTCATGTAAATATTCATCTAAATAGTCAGTCTTGTTCTTTCCATATGCTGTGCCTTTTTCCTTTCTGTCCTGTCCCAGTCCTCCAACATGGCAGTAATCTGGAGAGAAAAAAAAATTAAATTAAATTCCTCGTTTCTTCTGGTTACCCAACTGCACAAATGTTAATGTTGAATATTTTGGTGCAAGTTTTCTCTTTTTAGAGCGATAAATGAAAGCCTAGGGCTTGGGTCTGCAAAAACCTCCTCAGTGTGCTACTGGGGCAGAGTATGGGAATGGCATGAAGGATAAAGATATCAGGGCAAATCTCAGAAAACTTGAATGAAACACCAAGCTGCTGAAAAATTTGAAGTCTGCAGGTCTCCTCTGGTCAGTGTCGAACCAGATCTCCATCACTGCTGCAGTAAATGAAAGGAACCTTTGACATGCATCAGATATTTATGGCAAATTATACTTAACTGGTTCAGTGTGTCCAGAAAAGTGTTAAAAAAGACTGGGTTTTTGCTTTGGTTGGGGAAAATGGGTTTGATGATTCCTTCTCCACCAGTAGAGCTTATATAGTTTGAAGACCAGATATGAAATGGGCCAAGCAAGGGGGTCTCCACTCCACCATTCCTCTGGGCATGGTGTGAACTCACTGCAGCTGAAGAGGAAGACTGCTTCTGTGAGCCTGTACACACTCATAGCATAGATGTGATGTTGGCATGCCAGGCTGGAAGAGATACTTGCTGTGTTACCAGAAACAATAACTTTGACATTTAAAATATAACTTTCATCTTCAGGCCTAATAAAATGTATAGTAAAAAAGATATTCTGAAGTCTCCCAAATCTTGAAGTAGCCAACACAGTAGTTGGAATGAACTCACCAAAGAAATCAGTTTATGTTTCACTGCAGAATCTATGGCTTAACCTACAGTACCAACTCTAATAATATCAGACATGTAGTGTTAACTGCCTGAGACTGCTAAAGCTCATTAACTAACCTACAGGTTTTTTATTGTTTCTGCAAAGTCCATAAATGAAAAGATTCAGTCATCCATTAAGTGCACAGCATAAATCATTTGTACCTGCAGACTGTGTCTTTTGCAAAGCAAGAAGTCATGTGTACCAGTAATAAACAGGAAAAACCTAAGGAAAACTCACTAAGAACCTAGGCATCTTGGCAGGTTTTATTCTTCCTCATCCTTCACCACTAGCTCTTGTACTTTATTCTACAAAAGTTTCTCATTTTTAGCTCTTTGTTATCAGTGAGCAAAAATGCCTCCTACAGATGAACAGATATATTTTTTTCTCCATCTGTTGAGGCATTTTCTTTGCTGTGCTCTGGAAATTTGCCAAAAAGAAAGAAGATAACACTTCTGAACACAGGATGGATGGCAGACATAAATCCGATGAAAAGATGGACTACAGCAGCTGACTGATGATTTCACAAAGGCTGTTTTGTTGATTCTCACTGAACCTGAGGTTTTCTTCTTCAATTTGTGTCAGTGAGGACAAGGATGTTCAAATCACTCCCTGGAAGAAGTGCAGGGTATTTTTTAATTACATGACTTTTGTCCTTCTTGGATTTTTGGCACTCCAATTAAATGAAGCCAGACATTACCATTACAGGTGGGAATTCACTGGGGAGGTAAGAAAGTGGTACACAAGGTATCTGCCTACCCTTCATAGCAATAGCCAACTGTATTTTCACTTTTCACTGTGTGTGAATTACACAGTTAAAGAACAAGATATTCAGAGAAATGGTCCTTTGAAAGCCACTCAGTATTTATGGGTTTTGGTGGCCTTTGAAAAAAAAAACAAACAGCTTGCTTCAATCAGGGTTTCTTGCAAGGCTGAAGTTTTTGCTCATCGATTACCATGCTTTAAGATACAGGAATAGTGAAGACATATTAATGATTTCAATGATTCATATTCATTCTTTCATGGAAAGTTTGGATTATCCCTTCCAAATCAGGGAGGATATACCTCACCAAGCCCAAACTGGTGATTGAACCTTTCACATAAAATATCCATTCAAGCAGCAAAACTCTTTTGGCCCAAGAGAGGGTTTCATATATACCTCAGTGTTAGTTATGATGCCTTTGCAAACAGGTACTAGTCCAACATGATAGAATTGATTGTGTGGTGGCTGCTATGGCTGAATGATACTCTTTGATTTACTGACCTGAGGATAAATCCACTTCCCAATGTCCAGTGGGAGTCAATGGAAAGTCTCCTACTCTATCAGAGGTTTATGGATTAGGTTCCTTCTGCACAATTAAAAGAAGTTCCTTCTCAGAGAAAAAGAAGAGAGAAGAAAACAAGCTCGAAAGCCAGTTAAGGATGCTCTTCATTTCTTTCTGAGGGCTGCTTTAGGCATTGTATTTAACAAGTATATACAAACAGCCTCTCAGCCTCTTGTGAATTACAATTGTTATATGTTTCCTTTGAAATGAAGACTTGGCCCTTTGCCCTAAATAACACAGTAGTTGTTTGTGGGGTTCTTTTGGTTTTGTTGTTTGGGTTTTTGGGGTTTTTTTGTTTGTTTGTTTTGTTGGTTGGTTGGTTTTGGTTTTGGTTTTTTATGATTTTCCATTAAATTACAAGCAGAACATTAAGTTTAAACACTAGCTTTCTTCTCTAAGGAATAGAATGAACTATTAATGTCTAGGTTGGTGTGTTTCAGTCAGACTTTTTTCTTCCCATTCTCTTCATTTATGTTATGTTTAAACAAGCTTTAATTTTTAATTTTTTTTAATGTGCTTAGCTTGGGCAAATAAATATCTCCCACCCTCACTTAGTAATTTATGAGAAGAGGTCCTCCTTTTACTATCCACTTCCAAGTGTTCAGTGAGTCAGTGAGGCTACTTATCATTTTGCAGTTATCTTTGCCCTCTATGGTCCTGTTAATATACAATATTGAAAGGAAGACCTCCAGGACTTCCTACTTTACATGTAGTATTTCAACAGAGATCATATCATTAAACAGCAGAATGACAACAGGAATACACATTATTCTAACTAGATGAGCAACAATGATGATTTACTAGCACAAGGTGTAAACCCAAGTCCTCTTCTAGTAGGTACATCAAGTTGCATTAATGGCTCTTTTACAATTTGTTTATGACAACATGGCAAACTGGAGAAGTCAGGTCCTTTTTTCTAGCCATTCCCCCTTCATTTCAGTAGCTGAAATTTCAGTGGCTGCAGTGGTTTGACAAATATCAAACTGGCCCCTAAGAAGGGGCAAGGACAAGTTATCACAGAATCATAGAACCATAGAATCATAGAAACACAGAATGACTGGGGTTGGAAGGGACCTTAACATCATCTAATTCCAACCCTTCTGCCATAGGCAGGGACACCTTCCACTAGACCAGGTTGCTCAGGGCTTCATTCAACCTGACCTTGAACACTTCCAAAGGCAAGGCATCCACAGCTTCTCTGGGCAACCTGTTCCAGTGCTTACTACCATCACAGCATTGAATATCTTACCATCTAATCTAAATCTACCCTCTTTCATTTTAAGAGTAAAGACAGTGGGAAGTGAAATAATATTGGTTTTGTATCTGGTATGAAATAGTTAACATTCTGAAGCCAATTCCCCTTGTCCTGTCACAACATGCTCTAAAGTATCCCAATAATAGGTGCCACATTCTTCTCCCAGATGTGCCAGGAAGTTTCTATTCTGTGCAACCCTTTGTCTCTCAGCACCTCTGTTGACCAGATCAGGTCTTTGCTGGTTGAAGTCTGGTTTATCTGATCCTACAAGACTGTCTTCACAGATACATATCCTTCCTTATTTTACATGCTGGCTATTCTTATCTGTTATTGTTTCATGACCTTCAATGTGATTTGTATTCTCACTATGAGACTTGAAATATTTTCAAATATTTCTTCCATATAAACAGCTCAGGATTATCTTCCAAAAGAAAGTGGGGATGAAAGTAGAGCAGATGTGAGAATTATAGAAATGGAACCCAAACCTCAGAAATCTAATACTTGCTGGAAATTCTTGCATCAAGGAAAAGGGCAGGCATGATTTTTTTTCTTTTTTTTTTTGGTAGAGCCTGTGATAGAACATATACACTGTGGGAATTTGCTCAAATATTTTACAGTGTAGTATATTCTCAATAAGGCAAAAAAGCAGTAGATTAGTGAAAAAATACAGGTTTTTAATAGTTTTTGCACAGTAAGTACATGAAATTTTGACTGTGCATGTGCCCTGAGATTTGTCAAGTCTCTGCATTGCTTGTAACTCATGAACAGCTGCCTGCTCTTCTGCTTTACCTAACTCCAGACAGAAGATTTAGACAGAGTCCTTGAAAGTGTGAAAAAAAAAACTTTATCAAAGCAAATCCATTTATAGTTTCCTTCCTTCCTTCCTTCCTTCCTTCCTTCCTTCCTTCCTTCCTTCCTTCCTTCCTTCCTTCCTTCCTTCCTTCCTTCCGTCCTTCCTTTCCTTTTTTTCAGAAGTCCTTAATAGAACATTGCTGGGAAAAAAACAACAATAAAAATCAAACCAAAAGCAAATAAAAACTTCCCACCCTGAAACCACAAATCAATCTGAAATCATGGAAGATTCAGGTCTAAAAAGCAATTTTCTGCAGTCTTTTAACAACATAAAGGCTAGGTGTTCTCATTTGTGGTACAGACCACCCCTCCAAGAAATTGCATTAGAATCCACCAAACTAGCCACAAGGAACAGGCTGTGTTTAAGATTAGTTCGAGCCTTAAATATGCAAAAAAGCATATGCTAATAATGTTAAGCTCTTTAAGAACAGATTTTTCTCTCATCAGATGTGTTCTTTCAATATGTGATATAATGGATGGGATTCATCCACTGTGAAAAAAAAATGGGCACCTGGTAAAAACAGCCATAAAAACTCTTCAAAAATTGCTCTTTCAACTTGATCAACTCCTAATAGGCTTAAGTTTTTAATTGAAATTCCTATGAGAAGTCCTTTCTTTGTTACAAGAACTTCTTATATTGTTTCTAAATTATATCACTAAGCCAGTTTCTGATACCCTGATGCAGTAGTGAGTTTGTCAGTGTTTTGATTCCAATTTTAAACAATAATTTTGTTTCAGTCAATGTATCATCCACTCCTGATTTAGCTAGATACAACAGTACAATGACCTCAGTAAGTGAGAAGAAATAAATCTAATGAGAAAATTGTTTCTGGATTGCCTGGCAGAGGGAATGGTGCCTGATTTCCTTACCCTCTCAATTTACATAAGTTTCAGTCTGGCCAGGAAGAGCTGACCTTGGGCAAAGCTGGGAATAGTAGTACCCTAAGATATACTTCCCTACATAAGACTGAGGCAGTCTTCATTACTGAGACAGTGTGCACATTTTTAAGCAAATCAAGAGGTACAAAGGTGTATGAAAATCTATTTTAGTGAGAAGGTTTAAGAGACTTGCATATGGCTAAGTCCTCAATGACACAGCAGTTTCTAGCACCATTCTGGATTGGGATGCTGTGGCTGAAGGTAGGTTAGATGTCTGAGGTAGGAGAACACATTTTATGTCACAATGCAGCCTAATTACTGAATTATTAGAGGTGTTTTGTGTCAAGGATTTAAAGATGGGTCATTTTTCAAGTCACTCTCTGTCCCAGGACTCCTGTGGTCACTCCATTTTTCACGGTTTAGCATTTTCTTCCCTTAAGTTGCTTCTCCAAATGTAAGACTTACCCTACCTTCTCTACTAGCTGTAATCAGCACCAGGTCAAAGCAATTAATTCTCTTCAAAGAGTTGTATCTGCACAGACCCATATGGCTGCTTCCCATGTGACTCTGAGAGCTAATTAAACTTGACTTTATTTTGCCCTCTTCCATTTTCCTCTACCTGAGGAATCAGTTCTCCAGTGCCTCAAACTCTGCACCCACGTTCAACCCCTTTAAAGTCAGCTTCTTGCCACTAGGAAGTCTTCCTATGTATTAAACTTAATTCATCCATATATTTAATTCAATTACATCATTTTAATTGTGTAATTTTACATCTCCTTAAGCAGGAGGTTTTGGCACAGGTACAAGTTTATAGCTGAGTAGATTTAAAGGGATGACTGTGAACATCTTACTAGAGAAGAAGTCTACATTTACTACTGCCATGTTGAGGAGCTGGGATTAGGAAAACCAGGGCAGTTTTCCACGATCTTGGATGCTGGGGTCAGCAGGCCAAGTCATATGGCAAAGAGAATTATCCAATCTAGAAACAGCTTCTTCTTGGGGCAACCACATTTCTATTGCAATTATTTGTATGGCTTTAAGCTGAAAGGGGGTAGATTTAGCTTGGATGTTAGGGAGGAGACCTTTACTGTGAGGGTGGTGAAGGAACAGGTTTGTCAAGAAGAGATGTGCATGCCCCATCCCTGGTAGTGTTCACTGCCAGGTTGGATGGGGCTCTGAGCAACCTCGTCTAGTGGTAAGGTGTCCCTGCCCATGCCAGTGGGTTGGAACAATATGGTTCTTAAAGTCCCTTTCAACCCAAACTATTCTCTGATTCTATTAAATTTATTTGATTTGTGTTTGGTATACACTGGTTTAGAAAGCAAAACTAGAAAAGTATTTTATTTAATTCTTATGACATCCTACTGCAGAATTGATCTTTATACTGTATTTTTCCAGTCCTTTGTACATTTTAGTTTTAAATACCGTGATGTAAGGTCACAATTCAAGAGATTTCTCAGAATATGAAGTTTTCACTTAGGTCAGTTTAACAAAAGAAGAAACAATCCCACTCTTTGAGTGACCTCCTCCCCACAAACTTTCACTCACTCTTTCTGTCCTCCAGTGCTAAATCCCACAATGGGGTTACTACAGGCCTTCTATGATTTGTCAGTCAATCTTTTGATGCATTTTCTAGAGCAGACTTTGGTCTAAAAAATACAGATTTGATTCATTAGTGGGTAGAGAAACTTATGACAGATTTTTGAGGCAGAAAAAACATTTTGTTTGATCTGTCACATGGCCTTTTATTTCAAGCTCTCTTTACCCTTTCTTATGCATAAATAAAATCATAGAATGCTTTTCATTTAAAGTGACTCTACAGATCATCTAGTCCCAACCCCCCTGCCATAAGCAGGGACACCTTCCCACTAGACCAGGTTGCTCAGAGCCCCATCCAACCTGGCTTTGATATTTCCATTGTTCAAGCAGCCATAGCTCCTCTGTGCAGCATATCCATCTATTGCTTTCTGTAGTAAAGACAGTGGGAAGTGAAATAATATTGGTTTTGTATCTGGTATGAAATAGTTAACATTCTGAAGCCAAGACCATCACTTGAATCCCAATATACCTCCCATTTAATCCATCTGCTGAGGAGGGATGCAATATTGTCAGTCATCAAGCAGGAGGATTTTAGCTATGCCCATAAAATACTCACATGAGTTCCCTTAGCTAAATGTTAATTAAAACACAGCAAGAAGTGGCCTGGGAACCCCAGTGGTTTTTTCTCTAGCTTTGCTATGTCAGGACTCTCCATACATGAAGTATTGAAAAAGGTTTGCTGTGCCTCAGAGACACAGGATAAGTGGTCAGTAGACCTGATTCCAATCTTATCTGCGCCACAGAGAGCTTGTCCAAAATATTTCCTTCTGCTTCAGGTTCCCCATGTACAAAACTTCTCTGATAGCATCTGCATGCTCACAAGAAAAAACTCGCTGTGAGGCCTAATTAAGAGTAGTGCAAAGTCTTGAAATCCTCGGGCAAACAACAGATAAAAATATAACAATTGTGTTTATACACAGCAAAAATACCATTTTAGACAGCCCCACAGGGAATTTCCTGAGTAAAAATGGTTAAGTACTTTCCTTAAGCTGAAAAAATATGAACTGTTTTGTATACTCTCTATAAAGCAGCAAACAAGCAAATAATCTTGAGTGAATGAATTATAGAATTATTAAGTTTGGAAAAGAGCTCCAAGATCAAATCCAGCCTTTGGCCAAATGCCACCATCCCTATTTAATGCATATCAAAAAGTGCCATGTCTACTTTTATTTTTTTAACACTTTCAGGGATGGTGATTCCACCACTTCCCTGGGGAGCCTGTTCTGAAGCTTAGCCACTCTTTCAGTGAAAAAAAAAAAAATTAATTGGTGCCAGAAAGAATCTACCTGGAAACATTCAGGTAATATGGTCACCTTTTTTTTTTTTTTTATAAATTTTCATAAATTTTTGTTTCTTTTGTTTAATATTGGAAGGATACAGAAAGAAGAAAATTTCTTTAGAAGTATCTATAATAGATTTAATTGTCTATCATTTAGTGAGTTAACAAGGTGATTTTAAACAGAAGGCTTTCAGGGTATGCATGTGTGAGCCGGCAGTTTTCTTCCTTTATAGTCTTCCATATAGACAGAATTATGGAACCAATCATGTATATAGTAGGGTAACAACACTGTGCAAACAACCTTTTAAGTCTTACAGTCTGGGTATTTCCTAACCCCACCATTATTTTTAAAAATTCCTTCCGAAACCTTCAAGTGACTCAAAGCCCCATTTAGAAAAGTGTATCCAACCTTATTAAAAAATGTACACAGTTAATTATGCGGGGCATAATTTACATAACAGAACAGTGTCACCACAGCAGATCAAGGCAAATTAGTGTAAGAAACAGTACCAAACCTTCTGGCTTAATGAGTTTTGCTCATGACATGAACAAGTGCTAAGTCTTCCCTCTGCCTTACCCTGGTGTATATAATTGACCGTAACATTGCATGCTTAATTATTTGAGCATTTAATCTCAACATGAGAAAATACAGAATGCATTACCTCTTTCTTTTGTCAAAAGTTTTTATAATTAATATTGAGGGATTAAAATAACTGATTATAGCTTACATTGCCATAGAGCTGTTGATACAAACTGTGAGATCATTAGTTTGAGTCACACAAGTCCCTTCTTATCCAACTTTCTTTTATAATTCTTAGTATGTTCTGGCAGCTCACATGGAGCAAAATTTCCCCTTTCCTGTTTTTACCTAATTTGACACTTGCAGCACTTGATTTCAGAACCCCATAATGTGCAAGGAGAATGTGTGTCCTGGGAGATAAATTTTCTGTCTTAGGTTTAGGGGACTGTGAGTTGAAACCTTAAAGGGTTTTCTTTATTACATATTTTGTATGCCTGTTTCCCTCTCACTGGAATATGGATGGCTACATTCTCACCACATAATTATCTTTATTGCCTATAAACAGGCTGCATTTGACTTGAACATTTCAGCTTTTTTAATGTCTGGCAAAGAAACAAAACCTATAGTAAATTAAGTCTGATTTCCATGAAGCTCTATGTGCATTCAAAGCTTGGTATGTGTTTTGTGTGAAGCCTATAATCCTTGTATAAAATGTTTAATTAACCTCTTTCAGAACATTTGTAATATTTTTCCACTGAATTCATGAGACTGTGTGGGCACCCACTGCTGGCTAATTTACAATATGTTTGCTTCCACTTCCCAAAATGTTGTGTGTAACTTAGTGGATGATCCTAGATACAGATGATGTCATTGCAAATCTTGCTATTGGCTTTTACACCAAAAAGATTAGTGATTTTTTTCCCATTTTTCTATTTTTGTTCTATTTCTTTTCTTCACATTTATTCAACACAGGGAGCTGAACGGTTTGCTTTGCTGTTGGGGTTTTTTTGTGCAATAAAATGGTTAACAATGTAAAGTATTTGTGCTGTTATCAGACTGAAGGTTTCTTCTGATTTATAGAAACATAGAGGCATTTAGGATGGAAAAAACCTCTAAAATCATTGAGTACAGCCATAAGCCTAACCTTTAATGGCTATCCTTGCTGTGCCTCAATGGCCAGCTCACAGCCAGCAGCAGTTGGAGGAGCTTTTTTACGAGTTACATCCTCTGAGATGGGCTTAAAACATGTTCTTCAATGTGTTCCCCCAGATGGCCTCATGTGGTGCTAGGGGAAGTTTAGACTAGATATTAGGAAAAATTTCTTCTCTGCAAGGGTTTTCAGCCATTGGAATAGGCTGCCCAGGGAAGTGGTGTAATTGCCATACCTGGAAGGTGTGTGGGTGTGACACCTGAGGACACAGTTTCTTGATCTCCAACGTGGTGCTGGTTTAATGGATGGACCCAATAATCTTGGAAATCTTTTCCAACCTCAATGATTTATGATTCTTTGATTCTATTATTCTTTGAATCTGTAGTCATCATTCTTGCCTTTCCCAGAGCTAAGAGACATCATGTGTAGTTAGACCCAGGAGAAAAATGCCCTTTTCTTTCCCACCTTGGTGGATTTTTGTGCTAAGAGGAAGAACTGCCTAGAGGGGTATTTATAGAGGAAAATGCCTGGTTTTTTTATTAAGTATGGGTGATCAGGAAAACAAAGATTAAACACATGAAGAGGTGAACAGGTGCTATGAAAGAACTCTGTATTCAGGTTCAGCTGTGTTGACTAGGTACAGGGAAAGTGAGGAAAGAAGTGATTGACATGTTATGACTACGGAGAGGCTTAGCAGCAGCCAATTTCCAATTGAAAACAAAAACTAGGCCCATGTTTGGGCCTTTTTATGAAATTTATTGCTGCAGGTCTTCCTCTGTACCAGGAAGTCATAAACTCATAAAACTCTAGATATTAGTGGTTACCTCTACTTCTTGAAGGGCAGGGGAAATGAGTAGAGTGGAAAAGAAAAAAACAGTGCACAGACTTATAGAAAACAGTTAGAAGAGGGATAGAAGTTACAAGAGATAGAAATTAAATTGATACCAAAAATTCAGGATCATATATAATCTCTTTCAGCATAACATCTGGCCCATATTACTCTACTCTGGGAAGGGCTTCCTTACCTTTTGGACAAGATTTAAAACCAAGGGCATGAGATATTGACACAGAGCTGCAATGAAAGGTCCTTGTATTGTGGATAACTTCCAAAGTCCCTGACAGTGACACTGTCTTTTAGATTGGCTGCAGGATAACTCTTAGGTCAGCATTTTCAGGGGAAGATGGAAACAAGCAGTTATGCTCCTGCTTTGACCTCTTTATGAGAGACACAAGATGTGTTGCTAAGGATTAAGGTTACCTGTAATAGGGTGCAAAGGCACCATTGCCAGCTATTCCCAGTATGGTTTTTCATAGGAGAAAGTTTAAAATGGCTGCATGTGAAAGTAAATCTTGACAGCACATGACCTGGGAGGTAGTGAGCAGTGAAGAGACTTTTATGAACTACATTTGCCTTAATGTCTCGTTTTAGGGAGACGATTATGGCTGTTGATCTGGATATGTTGTCACACAGATAATGGAGTCCATTCACTCTCACATGTATCAACCCCTCTGGAATAGGGATAACCTATTTTATTGATAATAGACTATTAAAAAACCATAAAAATGGGCAAAAACATTCTTATGATTTCCAACAGTTACAGAGGAAGAAACTGACCACTGCTCAGTGATCACCAAGGTAACATGCTGATGTTTCTTACAAGTTATTTCAACAGGTGAAAGGGAGAGGAGAGAAAAAAATAAAAGGGCTGTTATTCCTCTGTTTTTTGAGATATTTCATCAAGAACAATGCTGGATGCCCTATGAACACCTTCTTTTCATCCCAGAAGGCTCCAGGGTTACTTTATATGACTTAGTTTCCACCATTGCTCAGATGATGAGATAAAGTCTTTACCAGATTTTATCCCATTATCAGGAAGTTATTTCTCTTTAAATTTCCTTAGCCTGCTACTACATCTCAAGATAATATTTTGTATATTTTAACATATTAATATAATATATAATATCCATAAATACTGATATAATACAGAATATCCATAAATGTATAGGAATTTCTTTTTTCTTCAATTCTTGTAATTATGTGGACCTTCCCTGACTTCTACTGCCATGAGCAGCAGTGGGGAGCAGTGCTACAGCACTGGCACTGGGTTTGCACCTGAGATGCTGTGTTACACAGCATTAACAAATCTATCTTGCCTCCCTTCCCCATGCTTGCAATCTGCCAAAGGAAATATCTCAATAATACTTGAAAAATGCTTAGTCTGGAACCATGGGCAGATTTTTTGTTGCTGGTTCTGAGTACAAGGCAAAACAGGAGAGGATTATGCAGCTGAATGAGCAGTCATGATAAGAGAAATTCAGGGACAAAAAATGCCTTATTCCTGGAAAGCCAGGCAACATCTGAGGCTGAAAACAGATCACTGCTATGAGACTCTCACCAAGCAGAGAGAAACAACTGACAATAACTACCTGGAAGCTGCCTGTTGTCCCTAACTGCTAATACACTCTTCCATGTCAATTTGACACAGAATAGTCTAGCTGCAGTGGTCCACATAAATATGGTAGTGGCATGAAAAAGATGCTGCTATGGATGTCTGACTTGGGAGCACCAGAAACAGAGCCCATTTGTTCATCCCCTGACACCTGGCCCAAAGAAAAGTGCCACCAAAGGACTCTCTTCAACTTGACCATGCTTTCCTTTTTGGAGAAAAATGAACATATGGTCACAGGAGATAGATGATGTGAGCCTTCTACTGAGGATCCCCTCATCCCACCTACTGCTTGCTCATAAAGCCTCAGCCAAGCACTCTGACCACAGGAATGAGCTCTTCAACCATCCAGGAGCATCTGCATGCAGTATGGTGTTAGCCTGTGCGTTTCAGCACTTCAGAGCCCAGAGCACATACTTAATATTTGGCTTGAGAGACAGAGTGCTGTTACCTTTCCTGTATTGGGGTTGACAGCTGCAGCTATAAAACTGCCCAGACAACTGATTCAGTGAAGTGATTTAATCATCTGGAGACACAGTCAGCAGCAGGCAGGGACAATTCATGCAGAGGCCTTGAGCAACCCTTTAGAAAGACATATGAACCCCAGAGCCCCAACAGAACTGTCTGAATCTGGTCCACCTTGGAAAACCCTTAAGAACTTTCTGGCTCTTTTCTCTTTTCTTGTGAGCTTTGAAAAAAATATTCTGGTTTGGATAGGTCAGTCCATAGTCTTCTAAAGAAATAAGGGCATTTTTACTTCTTTCTTTCTCTGTTTTACTTGGAAATATCTCATAGAATCATAGCATGGCTTGGGTTAAAAGGGACCTTAAAAATCCTCAAGTTTCAACCCCCCTGCCATGGGTAGACACATCTTCCACTAGACCATGTTGCTCAAAGACTCATCAATCTTGGCTTTGAACACTTCCAGGGATGTGGCATCTACATTTTCTGGGCAACCTGTTCTAGTGCCTCACCATGCTCAGAGTAAAGAACTTTTTCCTAATGTCTAATCTAAGTCCCCTTCTTTTAGTTTAGAACTGATTTTCTTTGTCCTATTGCATCCTTCTGCATTCATCATTCTGTTATATTGCAAAGAATCACGGAGTTTTTGATGTTCCTGGCATGCAGACTGTGGCTAAAGCATGGGAAACCTCATCAAATTAATATCTCACAAAATGAAAAAAGGAAGCTAGCAGAAAATCTAAAGTGAAGTACCAAACCATAGACATTAAGGCAGGAAATAAGGACTTTGTCATAAAGAAAGTGCAATGAAGAAAGGATATTAAAATTCAGTAAACTGAATATTGCAATGAGTGTCACATCAAACACAGGCAACTATTTTTTGATGTGAAAATATATCTGATCTGGAGAGCACATTGGTGTTATTCTTGGTTTCAGATTGTGATGCGTCTGATCTGAACTGTGTTACTGATGTTACAACTGTCCAACCTGCCTGGATGATATGGTAGCTGGCAGGAGACAGAACTGACATTTCTGGTCTAAAAGGCACTTGTGTTCACTTTATTATGTCCAGACTTTTGGTATTTAGCAAACACCTCTTACTCTGAGGCAACTGATGTTACATTGCTATGGCTCTTAAGTTTCATTGCAGCTATCCAGATAGCAACCCCTGTGATCTGATAATGCTTCTAGTTTTAGCACCTATTTTACTTTTGTTTCTCCTCAAAATGCAAGCAATTGAGCCATTCCTTGCACCCTGGTTTTGTATCACTGGTGAGCACCGAGCATTTTCATTGTGGAAGTGAAAAGTGAAAGAGATGCTGGGAGGGTCCCAGAGACCCCCACACCAAAGTTTCATTGTAGAAACTGAGGGGTGATAACCAATGTCCCTGCAGGGAGCTCAGGAAAGACACTGAAGGATCCTACTCAGACCACAAGCCAGCATCAAAAGGCTTTGGAGAGTGCCAGCTGCCCAAAACAATGATCTTAGGAGCCATAAGCAAAACCCCAATCGCACTATTGAAAACCAAGTCAGCTTTGGCCTGCCTTGACACAGGAATGGATTCCTGGTAGCTTGTCTTCACACAGCTTTTGAAGTAGAAGTGCTTTTCTTCTTACAAAATGAACCATATCTGTGCCCAAGCTTTCATTTACTGCTCTGCTCACACACAAGTTTGAGAGTGATGAAGCAGAGTTGAAGCAAAGAGCCTGCTTTATCTTGTTCAGCTTCCTTCTGTGCATCGTAATTATTTATGTATTTATTAATTAATTTATTTAGATATTTGGAAATACCCTGATGAATAAAAAGGTACATATTTTAGTTTTCTGATTATTTCCATTTCCCTTAAGACTCCATTTGAAGCCTGCAATTATTTTTCCCAGTACAGCATTCCCATGTCTTGCCCATATGCCTGCCCATGGCACTCCAGGCACCACTGCTCGTGCAGTCTATGGTTGACCATGCAAGATATTCCAGTGCACAACAGTGGCTCTGCAAAATTGTCTCAGTCTTTCCATGTTGTATGTTCATTGTCAGTTGGCTTCTGCCCACAGGTCCTCTGGCTTCATGACTGCCAAAAAAGAATAAGTTCAGATTTTAGTTGCTATGTCTTCCTGTTCTCAAGTTCAAGTTGAAGGAGATTTGGAAGGGTTTGTTAAATACAACTTATCTTTTTTACTCAAATAAGCATAACAGATAATCCATCTGACATAGATAATCCACCAGACATAGATTGTTGACTGACTCCTACAAGCCTATGTTTCTCTATAGCCATTTTCTTTCTGAAAAGAAGCACAGTCACACTGAATGGAGATGTTTAATTATTTTAAAGAGATTATTTCATATTCTTTCCTGTGCCACATGGAAGCTTTCACCCATCTCACCTGGTGTGTGATTTAAATGCACGGTCTAAGCAAATTTTAACTTTTTGACTTGGATATGAAAACTATAAGGCTCATGAAAGAGCGAGGCTTGGTAGGATATGTTTTCAGAGATCTACAATATATGCTGCAAGCATAAAATAAGGAATGGCACGGGGAAGGTAAAGCATGTTGCAAAGTATCTTAGCACATAAAAATGGAAGAAGGAAGAAAACTCAGAAATTAAAAGTAGGCAAAGAAAATGTGGTACAAGGATATGCAGCCTGTGAAATACATTGCCACATAAACAGCTTTGAAAAGGGGGATAAAGCTGGACTCCCTGGGTGGGCACATGCCTTCCCCACCATCTAAATGTGTACTGGAACAAGAGTGATCTGTGTGCACACCTCCCTTCTTTTTGGATACAAAACTTGTGCTTTAGGGTGTAATTTAAGCATTAGCTGTTAGAATAAAGGGAGTTTTACAGTCAGAGACTTCTGATATTTTTGACAAAGCAGCATGTGTCTGAGATTTCCGGAGACTGCATTCTGGTTATAATGAGTCACTGGTCTGACCTAGAGCAGAAATTTCTTTGTGGCAAAAGAGATGTATTTATGTATGATTTCATAATTATTCCTCTTGTTCATGCTGTAGATGCTGCCTTTGTCTTGACTGTGCTTGATAAGGTCTGCATACAGCCAGGCTTGTGCTGACTATTGGCTTCTCTCCCCAGATAACAACATGAGGAATTTCAGGACAGTTAAGAAAGGGAGTAATATTTTCAGAGAATCATAGAATGATTTGGGTTGAAAGGGATCTTAGAAGTCATCTAGATTTAACCCCACTGCCATGGGCAGAAATGCCATCCACTAGACCAGGCTGCTCAAATCCACATCCAACCTGGCCTTGAGCACTCCCAGGGATGTGGCATCCACAGCTTCTCTGGGCAACCTGTTCCTTACCCTCTGAATAAAAACTACATCCTAACATCTAGCCTAATTCTCCCTTCCTGTAGTTCAAAACCTTTCATCTTTGTACTTATAACTGTCTTCTCATGCAAAAATCATTCTAAATCTTTTTGTAATGCCCATTTGATTGCTGAAAGGTCACAATGAGTTCTCCCATATATGTGGAAGTACAGCCAGTTCAAGATGTATTTCAGACTAATCTCCAATCATTAGTTGTGTCTTTCACAATCTAAGTTGTTTGTCACAGCAAGTACATGGCACCTGACAAGACCTCTGCTGCTTGCTATTAACTTTTTGGGACCAGAGGATTGGATCACTGAGAGGCTTGTCAAGTCTCAGCAGACAGTTGATGCTTTGGCTTAGAAGTTTATTTGGTGCTGCTCACTCATTGTAAACAAAAGGAAGAGTCTTCTGTCAACATTTCTTTTCATTATTTTATTCAGTAATTGGATCTAAAGTAATACACTTATCCCCAAATGTTGACACTCTTGCATTTAAGGTGACAATTTGTTGTAAACTTATTTTTAATCCTTTTGTGGATATTGTGGTATGTAGATGCACTATGCTGTGCCAACACTGTATTAGGGCTTAGGCCATTAACAAACAAATGCCCATGTGTTTGACTAACAGGCTTTAAACTTTTGTTCCTTACCTTATTTGTCCCTCCGGAAAGTCCTATTGTGTAAGAGCATTCAGTGTGTATTTGTGTTGAAAGTGTGTGCAGCACAAATGGTGTACCCCAGGATTCAGAAGTAAACTGGTCAAATTTCAAGTGTTTCTTACAGGTGAGAGAGTGTAATAAGGAAAATAAAGGAAGGTTAATAAAAAGAGACATAACCATAATAAAGGCACAGATAAAGGCACAGATATGCAATTGAAGAGATTTTGATAAGCCTTAAAAATGTTTTTAAAAAGATCACTGCAGTTTCAATGAATTACTTATTTGAGGGAATTGGTATTTTAGTAGTAATCAGGCTGGTAGAAACAGATTTGGATATATTGCTGGATATTTGAATACGGCATTTCATAGATTCATAGAATCACAGAATGAGTTTGCATTGGAAGGAATCTTAAAGATCATGTATTTCCTTTCTGCCATGCCCAGGGATACATTCCACTAGACTACATTAATCTAAGATGTTGTCTGAAGGCATTGAATTTGCCCAAAATTCTCTGTATTTGCCTGAAAGCCATCATTTACCCAAAACAAATTTTTATACCTAACATGATAGGTGTTTACAGAGTCTGCAAAACTGAATAGAAGAAGACAATGTCTCTTTCTTGAAGGGTTTATGGTCCCTGGATCTGCACAGCACAGAGCACATACCCCAGCAGCACATATCAGAGCACAAAGCACATATCCCAGCAGCTTTCAACATGTCCAGCAGTATTACTTAGCACACCATGGTGCTATCTTTAAATAGATTTTTTTGTAAGATAAGGCCTGAGTACAGCAACAAGACAGATATTGATGTGGCATTATTTAAAATAAAATGTTTTAAAAAGGGAAGAAAACCCCCAAATAACTAAAAAACAATCAAACAACTACAGCAACAAAACCCACATCAAAACCACAAAAGTTAAAAGTTACAGAATTACCAGCTACAGCTGCCAAAACCCACTAGCAAAATAAGGTTAATCCCTGAGTTCAGAGTGACAGGTTGAATTTCAGGACAAACAAGCCCTCCTGTGTCCTTTGGCCCAAAAAAGCCCCCTGCCATGATGTTCAGAATAAACATTCCCAACAAAGCTAAGTGCACGTTCCCTGCCCGTGCTAAGTCGGTGGAGCTGGGAGGCAGGCATGTACTGATTCAACTGAGCATGGAAAATGGACACTGTCATGGTGATGGCTCAGTGTCTGAACAAAGAACTTATTCCATTTAAAAGTTAGCCTTTTCATATTGATTTCAGCTGATTTAAGGAATAAATCAGATGAGTTTAGTGGAGGAGAATGAAAGACTTTTGAATATATTCTGTTGCCAAGTCTCAGCCAAGACAATTTATTGCCTTATGTCATTGTTTACATCCAGAGGGCACAGGGAGTGGAAACACAGACAGTAACAACAGTTTTTATACTTATTTTGCACCTTTTTTATGTCCACAAAGCCAGAGCAACAAGTAGCAATTTGCATACTGAATTTGTCCACTGATTTCAAAGTAACTCATATTTGAAAAAAAAAAAGAATTTACAGACTGTAATGGACTACATTTCTGCAACTGCTTACACATCTGCTTTATGGCAAGAGAGACTACTGGCCTAGTAGTGTGTGCTAATTAATGCACATGCAGAAAGAGGAGATTGTGCCTCATAAACACATGTGCTGAAGTGTGTGGACTTCACGATTTAACTTTGTTTCACAGTGTTCTAAAGCATGATAATGTGTAAACAGTTGTTTACTTATCTGAAACTTTCACCTCAGTCTCTCAACATTCTGTAGAACTCGTCTCTTCCTGTGTGCAGTAATCCTCAGCTACTTGACAGAGCGATAGGTGTGCTGGGGAGCTTTGATTATGCTGAAGTCTGGCAGTGGCAGGGGATCAGAAGAGATGCTAGCCCCTGTTGCCTGATGTGTCCAGAGACCATTGGGCTCAGAAGATGCAGGATATGGGGTGGCTCAGGGAGTCAGCTCACTGATTTTTGAGCTGTCTTTGGCATGTGTTAAAGCATCCTGGGGACTGTTTTAAACAACTCCAGTTGGGAATAAGCCAAATGCAGTAGTATTCTGGCCAAGTCCCGGCACTCTCCTTTCTCCAGGGCCAGTCAGGATTGATGGTATATTCGCAGGGTTCATTGACTGTGTGCCAGCAAGGGATGTTATAATGCCAAGAGAAATCTCAGCTGGTGAGATCTGAAGAGCTTCCAGGCTCTAAGCATTGCTATAGGAAGTTCATCTGAAAAACAAGTCCTGAAAGTGTGAGGTTCTGGATATCATTTTAAAAATGAGAAAAAGATGGCAGAAGTAAAAGGGAGCAAAGGTAAAGCACTAAGAAACTTCAGTAATAATAAGAATTGACACTTGGAAAAAATTTAGACTAGAAAAGACCTCTAAGAGCACTGAATCTGACTGTTAACCCAACATTTCCAAGCTCACTACTAAACTATGTCCCCAGGTGTCACATCTGAAAATCTTTTTAATACCTCCAGTGACAGTCACTCAACGACTTCCCTGGGCAGTCTCTTCCAATGTCAGGCAATCCTTTTGCTGTAGAAAATTTTCTTAATATCTAATCTAAACTGTCCCTGACACTACTTGAGGCCATTTCCTCTTGTTCTGTCACTTGTTATTCGTGAGAAGAGACTGACCACCCCCCTGGCTACAACTTCCAATAGAGCAATAAGGTCTGCCCTGAGTCTCCTTTTATCCAGGCTAAACATCCCCAGCTCCCTCAGCTACTCATCAGACTTGTGCTCCAGACCCTTCACTGCCACAAGAGCTTGTGAAGACTTATGAAGACACTTTGAAGTAGCACTGGTTTGGAAAGAAGACCAGCAAGGCCATCCAACAGCCAAGGCATGGACCATGGCACAGAAGAAAATACTAAAGAGCTAAAGCTGCCCAGTTTCTGCAGGTCCCCAAAATCAATTTGCTGGTCTCTGGTGTTATGCCTAAAACTACATCTTCTCCCTGCTCTAAATCCACTAGATCATTTCAAGACAGAAAATTAATGGCTTGGAGATCTCAGGTTTTAAAAATATTTTGGCAGAATATGGAAATGGATTTCCAATTACAGTGGTCAGGTTCCATCCTAAGACTGCCTTGTACTTTGCAGTATGTTCAGTCCTAGAGATCACAGTTCCTTGCTAGTCTCTGTTCCTTTCCATAGTCTTTTTATTGGAGAGCTATTATGACACCCTGCCCCTGAACTAATAAATATCTGACTAGTATCCACTCCAGTGATGTTGATGACCAGTTTATGTGTATCTTCCCTACATAATTATAGAGATAAAAAGGGAGAAGGGGAAAGCATATTTTTGTATATGTTGCAATCATATCCCATAAATACTTTCATCTTGTTAAATGAATGAACTGGTTTAATCCCTTCTTATAAAATATGTTCTCTATCTGTGTCACTCATTTTTGCACCTGTGTCTGCATTTAGGGAAGTAAAAGATTTCAGCAACTAAACCTACCATAGCCTATCTTTGCAGTTGCTTCTGTATGTACCCATATACTTTTAGTATCTGAATATTTGTAGCCTGAGAGTAGCTGACTGTTATGCAGTATTCCTCATTGTAACTTGGCAGATTTCATTGTTTGAATTTTTTTTTCTGTAGTTTAGTACATGTCTCATCACCACCACCATAGTTATTACCCTTGTTGTTGTTATTATCATTTCAAAAGGCTGCTCCTCTTAACAGCTCTTGATTAACCATGACAGCAAGATGGCCCTTACAGGAGCTGGTGTTCCAGCTCTTCCTGGCGCTCCAGCTCTTCCTGGCAATGCCAGTACTGAACAGAGGGTAGTTGTTTTAAAAATCTGCAGCATGAAAAAGTAAGGGCTTAGAATCACATTGGCATGTTACATCATCTAAAGGGCTTCTTCAAGGAACAGATTTTTAAGGACTGTGCTAATTAACATTGCCAATTGGCATTAGAAGTAAATAATTTGATTCAATTCTGGATGAGAGATGCCCTTTAAGAGTACCTTCTGGTGAAAACCATCATTATAATTGGCATTGTTTCATATGTTTTTTGAACATTAACACACCTCTTTTCCTAACACCAGGCAACATCTCAAATAGATGTCCATTCTTTTACCACATTCTCTTTTAATTATCACTTTCTTTCTGCCAATGCTCAGTGGGAGTTAAACTGGGACCTGGTTGAGCCCTGGAGGATTTAATAACTTTGTGATAATTCACTGAATAGTTTCTGGGAGCCTGGTGCAAATTGAAACCTGTGCCTCTGGGGAAAGACATCTCTGAGAGGCCATCATGCTTCTTGGGTAATGCAGGAAGCCAAACCTCAGCTTTGTGTCAGAGGATTCTCACATTTTTGAGGTTTCATTTTCAAGTTCCATGCTTCATTTTTTCATTTTCTTCATGTACTGTTTGTCAGTGAGTGGGACGAGCTTCTAAGCTAGAAGCTAGATCTTGAGTTGTCCTGCATGTCTGACTGATGCTGTATGTTTTATTAGATATGTCCTTAATAATTCTGCACAAACATGAGCCCTAAAGGAATCATCAAAACCTAAAAATTGTCCTCCTACATGCCCCTCTTGTCCATTTTCCCTTGTAAATATATCACTAACAGTGTCTCCTTAGTATGTCCCAATCATGCTTTAAAACTCAAAACATAAAGAATCAACTTCATTGCCTATTCTTATAATGACTCAATCCCCCAAACTTCCACTTTGATTCAATGCAGTTCCATGCACTGCTACTTTGCTATTCTCCAGTATTTTAAATTTTTGTGCAGGAATACATACAGTCTTCTTTTCATATTTTATTCATAGATGGTGATCCTAGTAAAACTGGACAGGAACTCTTAGGAATTTAGTGGGTACTGTTGTCCCTGAAAGCTCATTCACTTTCTCCATTGCCTTGACCCATATCTGACAGGCAATTGTGGGACTTTGTGGCACAGCACTAAAGGACCCTTTCAACATATCAGTGCTATGCGACAAAGCAATGCTCAGGAATACTTTAATAAACACCAGTCCTGTGGTTTGCATAATTTTCATCACTTAATCAGAATTGTTCTTACATGCAGTTGTCTGGGTCAGACTGCTTTCTCTGGTTCCTCAAAAAGGTGAACCACTGGCAGCAGAATGGCTACTGCTCTGTCTTCCTAAAAATGCTGTTTGAAGACCTTTAGAGGTCATTGGTTGAACTTTCCACCCAGACTGGGACCGCTACCAACACCAGATCAAGTTAACCATGACTTTAGACAAATATAGAAAAACTACAAGAACTGGGATTCCATATCCACCCTGGATAACTCTGGTTTTTCACAAAGTTGAAGACTGCTATGGAATGTCTCTTTTGTCAGACTAAACAAGCTCAGTTCTCTCAAACTCACCTCATACGTCACTTGCCTTGGCTAGTTATAATCTTGGCAGCTCTCTGCCACATTCCCTCCGGTTTTTTCCCTTAAATTAGCGAGGTCTAAAACTGCACCATTATTTCAAGTGTGGCCTCACTGGGAGTAAGTAAAGGAAGATACTTGTTTCTTTTATCTTGCTGTCCTTATGGAACAGTTTTGTTGTATTCTCATGCAGATACTGATTCATGCTTAGTCGACAACAACCTCTTAGGCCTTTTTCAGCATCCTCCATTCACATCAGTTGAATTGAGCCTATTGTGGTCATGCAACAGCTCAATTATTTGACTTATTAGTTGATTTTTTGGTCTTGCAAAGTAAAATGTGGTAACTTCTGGTTTTGTTAAGGATGTTGCTTCCCTTAGCCTTCCCTTTTTTTTTTTTTCCCTGATAATCTCAGTTCTGACACTCCTTTATTTGCTCTTGCATCGCATTAAACAAAACCATCAATCTTCAGATTCAAGGATCTTCATGACTTACCACCTACTAAGACACAGTGTCTTAGTTACCAGCTACAGAAGTCCATCCTTAGCACTTATGAGCAATACCTTCAAAAAGGCACCTTGGTGCTTTTCACCTGGCCCTCTGCAGGAACAGAAAGATTTTATTGCAAACCTCTGTGAAACTGTGTAATGAGTATTTGTATGTGTATATACAACCACCTATAAAGATATAAATCTATTCAATATAGAAGCAGTCTCAGATTGATTGCACAGTTAGCTCATAAAATATCTGTGATGCCTCTTGAGGATATCGTATTGGAAACCTTGTGTAGCTCTGGATCTCACCCCTCTGTAGCTACCTCTCTGTCCACATCCCATTTTGGTTTCTCATTTCATCCTGAGACAATAAGTACTGTAGTCAGAAACTGATTTTTTATTCTGTGTATATTTAGACACTGACTAATACAATTTAACCTGCTGCTTGAGCAGGTGTCCAGTCACTATCATCATAATAATGATAACGATAATAATAAATCCAAACAAGGCTAATTTTAGCAGACACCTGATCTTGGCTTTCTGAAAATTAGTCATTCAATATTCTTAATATCTAGCGTACAGTCTGTCTGGTTCTGCTTTGTCATACATATCACAGGGATAAAGTACTTATGTGCTTCTCTGTAGAGTAAATATATTAAATGGTCCTTTTATGTACCATAGTGACAATTTCCTATAACTAAGAATGCAAATGAGATACCCCTTTTCACATCAAGAGATGTAAGCTGGTCCTTTCTTCTGTACCATTAAGAGAGAAAACAGAACTGCTTCCAATTTTTACTGAAGCTGGGCTCAAGATGTTAAAACTTGCACCCTGCCCACAGAAATTGAAAGAAGAAAAACCAAAAAAAAAGCCTTCTAGATAGAAAAATGCAGATTTTTATTTAGATTCTACAAATAAGCCAAATGGAGCATGCTGCTCTAGGGTTTCCCACTCTGGTAACTGAATGGGACTTACAAGACAACTGAAAAGGAATAGTTTGCAAGGGCATGTAGTGACAGGATAAAGAGGAATGGCTATAAAGTGACAGAGGGAAAGTTTAGATTGGGCATTAGAAATAAATCCTTTGCTTTGAGGGTGGTGAGACACTGGCACAGGTTTTCAAGAGAAGCTGTGGCTGCCCCATCCCTGGAAATGTTCAAGGCCAGGTTGGATGGGTCTCTAAACATCCTGGTGTAGTGAGAGGTGCCGCTGCCCACGGCAGGGACGTTGGGACTAAATGATCTTTAAGGTCCCTTCCAACACAAACCATTCTATGATTCTATGACTGCCTTTTCCTCCAGGGAAGCCAGATGGCCCATCACAAGAAAGCATGAAGCCTAAAGGGAATAAAAACATGCTAGAAATGTGTCACATGGGATAAAAAAGAAAGCTAGAAGGGTGAATGTGGGTAACAGATATTTAGTGGAAATTGTAGTAGAATACAGGTTTAACTCTTCTTAAGTTCTTCTTACCCAAACTTTTATTTTTTTTTTTTTTTAGACTTAACTTGAGCCATCAAGCACCCCTGTAAAGTAAATGAGAACTAGAGGTCATAGAATCACTGAATTATAGAATATCCTGAGTTGGAATGTTGGATGGGACCCAAGTCCAGTCCAAGGGATCATCAAGTCCAGTGCCTGGCCCTTCTCAGGACCATTCCCAAGAGTCTCACCATGTGCCTGAGAGCATTGCCCAAACACTTCTTGAACTCAGACAGATTTGGTGCTGCGACCACTTCCCTGGAGAGACTGTTCCAATGTCCAACTACCCTCTGGGTGAAGAACCTTTTCCTAATATCCAACCTCTGCTGACACAGTTTCAGGCCATTCCTTTGGGTCCTGACACTGACCACCACAGAGAAGAGATCAGTGCCTGCCCCTTTGCTTCCAGGGCAGTTGCAGACCACAGTGAGGTCTCCCCTCAGTCTCCTCTCCTCCAGGCTGAACAGACCAAGTGCCCTCAGGCACTCCTCATACGGCTTCCCCTCCAGAGCCTTCACCATCCTGGTGGCCCTCCTTGCAATGGACCCTAATGGCCTAATGTCTTTCTTTTACTGTGGTCCCCAAAACTGCCCCCAGTCCTTGAGTTGAGGCTGCCCAGTGCAGAGCAGAGCAGGACAATCCCCTCCCTTTCCCAGCTGTGATGCTGTGCCTGATGCACCCCTGGACATGGTTGGCCCTCCTGGCTGCCAGGGCACTGCTGACATATGTTCAGCTTGTCATGCGAATAATATTTTAAACACTGCCTTGAGGAAAATTTGGTATTTCAGTATTTTTTCACATCTTGAAATGTGAGCTGAAATAAACAAACAAAAAATTATTATCAAGGAATTGAATGTTTAAAAAAATCACAACTTGTAAAGGTGTGATTTCCTGTCACATTTCCTTGCCTGCCTTTAGAAGTAAGTGGCTGGACTCCATGAATTTAGAGGTTTTTTCCAACCTCAATGATTCTACGATTCTATAAAAATCATGCAGTTTTTCAGTGCAAGAGTCCAACACATTCTTTTTTGAGTCACAGTCTTTAAATAAGAACAGTTGTCATGTTTCCTACTGATTTTTCTAATTACAAAAAGCTGTGGTTTTAAAGAACAAAATAAAAATTCCAGCTTTAAACTGTACCCTAGCTCTGATCGATAAACTGAATCTACCTGGTAGATGAGTTAACTGAGACTGTAATGATATCCCAATTTCGATTTCATTGATGTAAAGTGAAAGTGACTCCATTAGAATAAATTGAGTTACATCAGAAAAAAGCACCTTTAAAAGATGTTGGATTTCCACTCAGAAAGATCTTACTTACCACTAAATTAGAAGTTGATGATAAATCAGGATTGCAGTCGAGGAACCCAGCCTCACGGGCTATTACTTTAACAGCTGATCCACCACAGAACTCTTTAGACCTATTTCTTAGCCTATAATTATGAACTGTATATATCTAAGCACCTGCCTCCTGTGTAAAGAAGATAATTTCTTCTCAATCACACTGCTTAAAGTCCCCTTCTACTGTCTTGTTGCATAAACCTCTTTCACAGGGTTTTGTTCTTAAGCCACAATCAAAGAAAAGATATGTTCTTTAGTCTTATGCAGCAAGTAACATTTGGGAAAGCAAAAGCACAGTGACAATGTTAGATGCCCAGGAAATAAGAGGTGATGTTACAAAGTTTTGGAAAGCTAAAAATGAGCAGTGTAAAGCATAAAAAAGCAGTTTTAACTGTCAGTTTTACATCAGTGACCATACTGTATGATTCACTATCATGATAGACTAGTACAGCAATGATATTTAAAGATTTGAAAGGAGAAAGTTCTGATTTGGAAAGAACAGTTGTTAAATGCTTGTCTCCTAACTGCCCACTGTCACCCACAGGAGGAGTTGAGGGCACAGGGCTTGGTGGCTCCTGGGGTGGGAGAAGACAGAGGCATCCCCTCAGAGCAGAGCAGTGTCTGAACATCCAGAGCCCATCCCAACAACCACAGCCAGTCCCAGATGCAGCCCAGTGATGTCCTAGCAAGACTCCTAAGCCCTGAAAATAAGTTCTTGATACCCAAAGTGCCTATTAGGAACAGATTGTGGACTGTACTTGACCATCTTAGGTCTGTTCTGTGCAGGGCCAGGAGTCAGACTTAGTGATCCTGGTGGGGCCCTTCCAACTCAGGATATTCTATGATCCTGTCAGCAATGTCTAGTTGTTGCCTGGGACGAGAAACGTGCTGAGAACAGAAGAGATCATTGCATGTCAGGATTCAAGCCCCGATGTGTACAATTGTACACATGCAACCATGTTGTTTGTGCCAGTCAGGTATGGGATTAGGATGGAGATTGTCTTGGGGACCTTCACCACCTGCAAGGACAGGGTCAGCTCTTTCACAGGCTCATCTCTGGGCCACGCAAATTCACCCTCTCCAGTATCAGTTCTGTCAAGCTGGTGGTCACCATGGCCAGATGGTCTTGAGGTTGCATCAGAGCAGCAAATACAGTCCTGCCTTTGGCTGTGCCTGTGAACTCATCCTGTGTGTTGCTCTATCCCAAAAGTAAGGACATGCCTAAAAAGGGGAAGATCTTTCCTCTTCTCCAAAGTTTGCATTGTCATGAATGACTAGTGTGAAATATGTAGCTTGAGGACCCTGGTGCATCTGATAAGCAATGACTTTGCTCTTTTAAAAATGCTATTGCCAATTGCAACTGCAAAGCATTGTGTGCATGCTTAATAGGCTGCTTTATTTAAAGATTATTTATCAAATTAATCTGATTGTGATTCTTTTCTTAAACAACTATGCTACAATAACCCAGAACTTGTCCAGAAATAAACCTTCAAAACTCACTTTTATGATTCACCGAAAGGCTTGAAGTGCACTAGGAATAATTTAGCAGCACCTGTGTTAAACAGCTTTCAGACAGATAAGGAATTACATGAGATACTCAGAACTGTAGAGCAGAATTCTTTGTTAAAAATTAAATAGTGTGCTCTTCTCTGCAGTATGCTCTTGTGCATACTTGTGATTAAGCAGGTTGTTTGGCATCTGTTGATGTGTTCCTTCTTCCCCCGCTGTAGAAAACTACATTAGGACTCTATGAGAAGCAGTAGGAACTCATCCCTAAATGCAATGTTTTCCACTCTGAAGGCAGGGTCCGAAGTCTAACTGAAGCAGCTACACCACACTTCAAGGAAATTGCCTCCCAGTAATCACATACAGATAGTCTGCCATGCAGGCCTCTTCATCCTTCCTGAAAAAGTAATAGTCATCCACAAAAAAATCATATGGAGTTTTGGGGAGCTTTAAAATACTACATTCCACACTGAATCTGTATTATTTCTTCTCATATGGCTTCAAGGTTTATATGCATTTAAAAGAACCTTTGTCCTTTGCAAGGAACCTATTTTTGCCAGTAATTCACTCTGCTACTCTGACCTTATTTGCTGATGGCATAATTTGTCATGCAACCCTACATAAATACACTACATCAATAACATTTTCTCAAGGCTATTTTCCCCTGAACCACACAAGAGCAAATTGGTTATTTTTCTTTTAAGCAAAGAGGCAGACAACATATAACTTTTCTTGTAAGGCTCTAATGTAAAGCAGGCATGCAGACAAGGCTTGTTTTGGTTTTATTGCTATATTTAAGATGAAGACAAGGTGGTAAACTAGAGCTAAAGTTCAGGGTTTTTTAAAATCTACATTTGAATGTGACCTTTTCCTTTCTTGTTCAGTTTGCACAGAGGAATAATTTTCAAAGTAGTGTGGGAAGGAACAATTAAAGTTAAATGTTAATTTTCAAAAATGAGGCCCAGCTTGCCTTCTAGTTTCTGAATTGCCTCTGGAATACAATTCAGGCTCAGCCTCCTGGGGAAAGGCATTGGAACAAACCACTGGTGTAACAAATAAGAAGGAGAATAATAACTTGTGAAATGAGACTGGTCTTTCTGATGAACTGAGGCTTAAGGTAGCAGTGTTCTCCCCCAAAGCTCTTTTTGCTGTAATTTCCTTTATTGCAGACTGTGGACTCCTACAAAGGGACCAGGAGCTGCACCCCAGGTGGCAAGGGCAGAAGATGTTGGAGTCTGTTTCTGGTAAGGGGAACCAGATGAGAATGTTCCATGTAAAGGGAACAGTTTCAGTGTCTTCCTTCATCATTGTTGAGGTCTCCACCACAAACTATCAATTGGCTAAACCAAATGGCTCTTGGCCCTTTAATGTTCTTCTTTTAAAAGTTCTTGGCTTAGGCAGATTTCCTCCCAGTGTGGACACAGGACATCAGGACCAGAGGTGATCAAATTTTGCACCCTTCATGCTGAGTGCCATTATCATGCAGACCTACCCTGCTCTCAGTTTGACATGTGCTTCCATGTGTGCAGCATCTGTAAGATGAAGTCATGCCTGTGATCTACTGCCTCTGGCTGAGACCTCAGCCTCCAGGTAGTCATAATATCTTAAGTGTACATAAGCTGGAGTCTTTAATAAAAGTTCAAATAATTTTTTTGTTCACAATGAGAGGCAATATTCCAAATCACATCTGGAAGTGCCAGCTATTTCTCCACATCAATAAACACCATTCATAGATTTTGGTGGGCCTTAGGGAAGACTCCAATTTTATTACAAGTTCAAACCATGAGAGTACCATGCATCAATTCCTACCCAAAGTGCAATAGTCAGAGTTGAAGAAAAGTGTGTGGTGTCTTGTGAAACAAACATCCTGTTCCAGCTTTATAGTTTCTAATAAGAGAAACTTCACCACAAAATTTTGAAAGTGATTCCACAGACTAATAATTTCCATTTAATTATCTTTTTTTTCTTTTCTTGCTGAATTCAAATAATGGAATCATAGAATGGTTTGGGTTGTAAGGGTCCTTAAAAATCACCTCGTTCCACTGCACTGACATCAGCAGAGATTTCACCTACTAGACCAGTTTGCTCAAAGCCCCATCCAGCCTGGCCTTGAACACTTCCAGGGGTCAAGCATCCATATCTTCTCTGGGCAACCTGTGCCAGTGCATCATCACCCTCAAAGTAAAGAATTTCTTTCTAATATTGAAGTTAAACTTTCCCTCTGCCAGTTTAAAGACATTACTGTTGAGGAACACACTCAGTGCAGGTATCTGGGTAAACAGCTGCAGTTGGAGCTGCATGTTCGAGCTCCAGGGGTGGGAGGCTGAGCCCAGAGGCTTTGAACAGCTGCCCCTTCACATAACAAAGACACCTGTGGTCCATCCTGGTGACCACAACTCCAGAGTTCCCGTGCTTGGTGTGGGAGGGGAAAAAGCACAGGGGCTCCTTTGTTCTTGGGTCCCTCCTTGGAGCCACCAGCTCTTCACTGTGAATAAATGGCTTTATGGAACAAGACATCAGAGACCCTGCCATGGGAAATCCAGGGCTGAGCCAGTCAGGAATCCAGTGTGGGTGTGGGTGTGAGTGGGGGGTGTGGGGGGAGTCTAGCAGCGACCAGTCGGGTCACTGGAGCTGCTGCTGTGAAGGGGCTTCGGTCCCAGCAGTGCCAGTCCCTGGAGCTGGCAGCGCCACTGCCACAGTCTGTTAATGGTCAGACCAGGAAGTTTCCTTAAAAATTACCAATTGTTCCATCCCTACATGCCATTCATCTTGTCTTTCCTATATTGGTGTTGTTTTGCCATAATATTCTACACTGAAACGACTGCTGTTGAATTTCTGTGGTCCACACAGACACTTAGGGACCATCAACTGACCCTGTAGTTTTCTCCTTGGAAAGATGGAGTACCTTCTGTCTGCTAGGATGCCAAATCACCTTCCAGGTTTTAGTTACTCCCCTGCTCTACTCTGAATTCTCTGCAGTTTTTTAGCATCTCTCAGTGCACTAATAGCAGAAATGGACAAATTATTCCATGAATGGTTTCATTATTGTCAAATGCAGATGTATTATAATCTCACAACTCCCACACACCATCCCATATTTCTATCCATTATTTCTTTTTACTGCAGTGTCACCTGGGATCTCATTATTAGTTGATTATCCACCATGGCCCTAAGTACTTTTCAGCATCACTATTTCCCAAGTTAGCAAACCCATATCATTATTGTAGTTTGCATTCTTTTCCTATATACATTGTCCTTGGCCATATTGAAATAGATACTGTTTCACTGAAACCAAACTTTAAAATTTTTCATTAACCACTCCCACCCCTGTTCTGTCACTAAGAGATTTTTTTTCAGCACTAATGTAATTATCCCAGTCATTCTTAAAATGTCCAAATAACATAGAACACGGGAGTCCTCTGATGAACTGAGGGGAAACACAGGTACTCAGATAAAGTTCCATATTAATAATGATGTTTTCATAATGATACGTAAAGCAGTTTGTAAAATAATGTGCATATTTTTATTGTTATTGCAGCTTTTGTAATTTGAATTCATGAAACAGGACCTGTCATGATATCAGTTCAAATGTTTTGAAGAAATGTAATACATTTCATCAGCAATATTTCTCTATCATTTAAACTCATCAAAATCAACATTTAAGTAAAATGACAAAACCTTTTTACTCCAACACACACTAACTAGTTGCTAGTTTGGAGTTGAAGGTTTTCAATAAATTATTTATTAGTTCAGTTCTGCATCTGCTATTCAGTTTGTGTAGGTTACTGCAGCAGAATATTTTTTCTGTGGTTTGGATTTGCATCTTTCCCTTTATAAGGAAAGAGTTGTAATTAAAAAATTTCTCCCATTCCAAGTGGTATTTCACTTCTTTTTTTACCTAATTTCCAAACTAATTTGTCAATTAGATGAAATCACTACTGCTTTAAAATAATGCTTACAGTAACAATAAATATACTTAACTCAGATTCTCTATCAACCTTATGAGAAAAATTGTTTTCTTTTGCGGGTTCATTGTTTTATCTTGGAAAAAATACCTAGTTGCATAATTAACTCTGACAAATCACTCTTAAAATGAAAATGAAATATTTTTAGACCTGAAAACGGAAGAAACACAAATTCTAAATTATGTAAGATTTTTATATGAGATGTTTGTATCTAGCAATAAATTAGTTCCTTTGAAGACATATTTTCTGCATGAAAATAGAGAATATTTTCAGAATCCTAAATACCCAAATATTTAATTCATATTCATACCCCACTAACTGAATCTAACTATTGTCAATGCTAAAGGAGTATAAAATAAAGAATATTTATTAGAAATTTGATCACAGTTTTAATAAATCTGAAATTTCCATACAATTTTACCAGTAAAAAAGCATTTTTTAGAACATCCAGTCATGCTAGCATCTTGACCCTTTATGTCATTATATCCAAACACTGAAATGGCCTTTTTTTTCCAACAAGATCTGTTTGGAAACCAGGAATTTTATTTGTATCCTTAGGAAGCAGGGACTCTTGATTAAACCCCCCTGTTCCCCACACAAGAAATGAGTTTTGAATCTTGGCATATTTTTCCTAAACCAATGTTTCTCTTCAAAAGTATTACAGGGAAGGTGGAATTAATTAAACATAACTGCATGTAGCCCCTCTAAGTATGCCTCCATCTGAGATTATTGCCCTGGCTCCCATTTCTAGTCGCTGGAGGTCCTTTCAGGCCTTGACTTGTCTGGCTGAGTTCAGATGTCTGTTTTTGGAGAGATAAACTGCACTTGAGCAGGGGCTGCTTTTCTCACTGCTGGGAAAGGCTCTCTAGGGTTACTGGCTCAAATGGAGCTTTACCCACTGCACATATCTCACATTAGGGAAGGTGTTGCAGCAGACGCCTGTGGCTACATGTAGTGCTATTTTTCTGGATTTCCTGAGCCTGGGAAGGTCTCTCTGGCCTGTGAGAGAAGACAGGGCAAGCTTACTTACAGAAATCCACTAAGAGTTTAATTAACAGGGGAAACCAGTGTTTCTTGTTAATTTTCCCTAAGTGTGTCTCCATCATAAATATATTTGTTGAGTGTGGGAGACCATGAGGATACTCATTGTCTTTAAAACCCCTTTGTCTTGCTCAGCTGTTGAAAGGAGATATAATGCAAATAGAAATCATCCTAAAGACAGAAAAAACAGCTGATTTAGACCAAACCAAATTGAAGATTTTGCTCCCTGTAGCAAATACATCCTAAAGAATATTAAAAGATAGTAACTGTGCTGTAAAACTGTGGAAGGTTTCTCACAGCAGAAAAGCATTACAGGTGGATCAAGTGCTTGGAAGTTAAAAGTAGACAAATTCAAAGTAGAGAAAAATTAGGTATATTTAACACAGATTTGATTTTATAATTCTAACAGTTTCATGCTCAAATTGGATTTAAAGGTTGTACTCTAGTATAATGAGAAGTGATTCAGTAATGTTACTAGATTGATTTCTCTGATGTTTATGCAGATTATAGTGGGTGACTGTACAATCATGTTTTTCTTATGCAAAGTCCTATTCTTACAGAAGCCATTGACAGAAGTCCATGGTGTTCATTAGGAGCAGAATTACAGTGTTAGTCTCTGTTGTGTTGCACTAAATAGTTCATTTAGTTGGTTGTTTTGCACTGGGTGATGGGAATTTTGTACTGAGTGTGGTATGTCATGTAGATTATTCCCCCTTCTTCATCCCATGGTTTCTCCCCATGCACTCCTTTCTACACCCCTGCTGGTCTGCCCCATGGATCCCCTCCCCTCGCCCCTCTCCAATGGCATCCCATTGGCCATGGTCCTCTTTCCCCGCCCCCATCCCTGGGGATAAAACCCCACTGCAGGGGTAAAGGTAAAGGTTCAGCCTCTTTTGCCACCTGGGTGGTCGCTGTGGCCAGCAGTGTCCCATCACAACCCAATAGACAGGATAATCGTCCCACGTGGTGGAAGAGTTCTCCTCGTCTTTTATCTTCAGTCCGTGCAGGTCCGTGTGGGCTAAGGGTTCGAACTAGCCAGGTCGGACTTATATAAAGCCCAGAGAACCACAGATTATTGCAAGTCTCTATTATGCTATGCCTAAATACTATGTAATATCTGGTTTCTCAGCCTTTGTGAGTTTTTACAGAATGCACAGAGTTTATAGATGGATTATTTTATATTTCTGATCTAATGTTGTATGCTGATACCTGGAGAGGGTGCTAGAATGTGAATACAGAGAAATTACTAATATCACAGAAACAGCTGAAGGGAAAAATAGGAATTACAGAGCAATATACACTGCTTATTGCAATCAGTGTACTTACAGCATAACATAAAACGGAATTTACTGCATTTATTCTAAGCAAATTAAAATTCATTATTTAATCTTTAGTCTGTCCACTGAATGCACCAGTCACTGAAGTGTGCACTTCTGGGATAACCTGAGACCTATGTTCATAATTAAAAACCAGTATAAATTTCTGTCATTTTTGAATATCTACCATTTTGGATGAAGAGAGAATTAGAACATACAGTAGAGCATGTCTTTGTTTCTGCCTGTCATGTTGATTGGTATTTGTCTTCAATCCCACATGGAGATGGTTTCTCTTTTTGAAAAGAACAGAAAAAATTTCTGTTGCATTAAAAATCATCAGGTGTCCAGAGCTGCACTAAATAGTCAGTTTTAAAACTGTCTGCAAGGAACAGGTTTTAAAAATAACAGAGAGAAAATCAAAGGCATTTTTTATGTTCTTTACCTAAGTGGTTTTTTTTTGGGGGGGGGGAGGAACTTTTACTTATTTTATGTTTTGATTTCATATATATATATATATATCTGAATTCTACCAGAAGGGAAATCTCTGAATTAAGACAGAATAACAATAAGCCCCATCCATTTTAGTGAAGGCAGCCAGTTTATTTTCATGTAGGCATGGAAAGTAGCTCCTCTGTTAGCACAGTATATTCATAACACCATTTGAACATACTTCTTCTTTTATTATACCATATATTTTACCATATTTTATTATACCATATATTTCTAGCCTTCCTTATGGAAAAAGGGAGAGTGGGGTGGGGAAATCTCCACCGTTCTATTGTCATTCAACATACAATTTGTTCATAATGCCATTTGAGCAGACTTCCTCCAAGTTGTGCATCACTTATGTATGTTTCAAGCTTTCCTACCATGGCAAGAAAAACAGAGTTTTGGTCTTCAAAGTAGTGGGGGGTTGTCCTCGAAATGCAGGCTCAACTCCTCTCTTTCTTTGTTTATGGATTATTGTTCCACATGGGAGCAATTTTAACAAGTCCTGATTGGACTGTAATCTAGAAAGAATTAAGCCATGACTTCTACCCTGACTTTTGTTACATTAAGAAAAAAATTAGTGAACTCAAAATAGCCTGTGTTTCAAATGACTGTATTTTTAACAGATTAATTCCTTTTTTTTCTGCCATGGGAAAAGTCACATTGAAAAGCTATTGAGTTTGCATGCTGGAGGACTGACACAGGGTTCTCTGGTGATACCTGATGGACAATATCAGCAGTGAGAAAAAGGGGGATTATAAAATAAATAAAAGGATCAATCAATTGGAAATCAGTCACAGAAAACCCAAGATTTTTAATGGGGGTTAATCTCACTCCTTTAAAACTATCAGAGGGTCATAGAAGGGACAGTTGGAAGGGACTGTGGAAGCCACCTCCAAGCTCAGAGAGGACCAGGGCCAGCACTGGATCAGGGCAGCCAAGGCTTTGTATAACCATGTACTTCAGAGCAGATTCAGACATGGGCAAATATTCTGAGCTCCACAATGGTAACACTGCCTTCTCTACTCTGGTTAATTAAACATAGATTTAAAAAATAAATAAATAAAAGCCCTTCTTACTGACATTTACCAGGTTGTGCTAAATATCAATGCCTGTTTTCAAGTAGGAAAAAAAAAAAAAGAAAAAAACTCTCCCCAGTGGTCATTTCCAACCATAACCATTCTCTCAAAAAAAGAAAAAAAGAGAGAACTACTAAATTAGGATTTTCAGGAGATAGATACTCTCAACTCATCTGTTTTATTAAATTCTGTTGGGGACTGAAAAAAATTTAGCTCCTATTCAGCACTCCATTATTAATGATTATATTTTTTTGCTGCATAATGGTTTATAAACTTTATTGCTGTGCAGGTATTTTAAGTCAGTGTCATCTATCCAGCTAGGAAATGATGAGGTGTACTGCATAGAATTTATTTCAATTTTGTGTTAATCACTATGTAATAAGAAACTGAAAAATGACATTTTAAAATATTTATAATGTTCTCAGCAATAACCAACAGTATTTTCTTTCAGATTCCACTTATTAGAGTATTAGAGTGCTTTCCCTAAAATCTAAGATAAAAAGTTCAGCTCTTCTGAGATAGGTGCTTGATTCAATGCAACTAATAATGGAAGATCTTAGAAGTGGTTGAAATTGTAATGGTGTGCTAAAGAGCATAATGTGAACATAAAGAATTTCAGAGTTCATTTTGAGAGGAACTTCTTATAAAAATCTTACATACACGCAGAACTGCTTGTATCCCTTTGCTTTTCCTTCCAATCATAAAACTGAGGCTGCAGAACTTGGAATACACTTTTACAGGTTTTAAAATATTTTAACAAGGAATATCAGAGCTAATTGAATTTGCAATAATGGTGGGGTGTGCGTTAATGCAAAAATGTTCTACTATTACTGATGAAAATCTCATTTTATTACTGATTGGTGGTCTGTGGGAATAATTTATTGATTTTCTTCTGAAACTCCTGATATGCCTGTAGCAGAGTGGGGCCTGTAGATATTTCACCAGCAGCTCCAATTTTCTTTGTTGATGACGCAGAGAGAAATGCTAGCTGTGTGGTACAAGTTAGCTGTGGAAAAATACAGTCAAAGAACATTTTAAGAACCCCAGCTGAAGCAAAAGTGGCTATCATGGGAACAGTGGAAGGCACTGCTGCTATGTTTATTGATACAATTAACATCTGACTTCTGAGACAATCCAATGAGCCACAAATACAACTTGTGCAAAAAAAACCTGCTCCTTCAGTAAATTGCAAATCCTGTGAGACCATCATTCCGTCAGCCACAGCTCCTCTGTTAAACAACCTACCAAGCAAGCAGCTGCAAGAAACCTGAAAGGTGTGCGATGATGCTACATATTAATTTAACAGGTTGCTTAATAATCTGTAAATAAACAGAGTTATCAAGCTAATTAGCATTCAGGGAAAAGTTATGCTCTTTGAATTGCTGAAATTTAGAGACTGGTTAAAATTGCCTCAGACAAAGAAAAATAAATACATTCAAACAATAGTGAATATTGTATTACAAGGTAGTCCAGCAGTCTAGAAAGTCAAAACCCTGATTTACCTACATTTTATGCAACAATCTTAAAAAAAAATAAAATAAAAAGCCAAAAGAACTCAATTTTTCTAAACTTGTTAGGAAATCAGAGCAACAGAGAGAACTTTGGTGGATATTTTTTAAACGTCTCTTGTCTTTGTCATTGATGGTTATAACCAATGTAAACTAGGACAGTAGTTTCTGAAAGTTCCTTCAAATTTAGACATATATAATTAACTGTTCATATACTGTGCCAAACCAGCCTCCACTTGCTCTTCTAGATCCTTACAGGCGTAGATGCATAGAACTGCAACTGACATGACAATGTCAAAAGGCTCTTGGGCTTCTGACCCTCTTTTATTAGCTAAGTATATATAGCTAAGCACTGTTGTTTTCTTTTCTAATCTTACTAACATCTCCATTTCAAAGGGTTTTGAGGCTCCAAGGAATTATAGTAATTGTGTAAGCACATAGAGTAGATAAAAAAATAATATAAACAGTAAAGTTGCTTATAAAATACAGCATAATCTCTAAATAGTCTACACTACATAAACTTTTTCTTGAGAAATGCAAAATATTTTATTACATTTATATATTACTTGCCGCTTTGTGTAGCCACACAAAAACTGAGTTCAAATTTCCCACTTAACTAAAAAACAAGACAACTATAACAATTTTCTGCACTAATATTTAGAGATAAACAATTGAAAAGTAGTAATTTCTTGTTTTATGCAGTTATCAGATGCTATGAAAGGCTGTACAACTGAAAGTGTGTGGTCGGCATGGTGAGAAAGCAGCACAGGAGGAAAAGTGGAAAAGTGAAGGGAACTTAAGTGAGTTCCTCGAGAAGAACTCACTTAAGAGTTAAGAGCTGTGGAATTCTTTTCTTGCATTGAGTAGCAGTGTAATGATATTAAAAAACTGTAAGTGCAGTGCAATCTTTCTTGTTTTTCTCATATGGGATATTTAGTCTCTTAATGTGGTCTGTGGGCAGACAGTCCTACCTCCATGCTCTTCATTCTGTGCTCTTGGGTGTCTCCTGGGATCTCTGCACTCATACTAAAGCCCCTGTGAAAGGCAATTAAAAAGCAAACCTATTGGCACTAGACTCAGCTTTACTATAAGGTGACCCATACCCCTGCTGGAAAAATGAGCAAGGTGCTGAAAACCAAAAGGTGTTTATGAAAGATCATATCTCTGGAGGAAAAGGAGTCGTCAATAACATTCCCATTTATTTTCTTACTTAAACACTTTCTTACTCTCTAGACACCAGTTAGTTGCATTACAATATGGATCATATTCCTGCTAGGTTCTTATTTACTTCTATTGATGATGGCTTAGGATGCTTTTCTTGGTCAGGCATTCAGAACACACTGACAAAGGAAGCTTGAGAAATTTCATCCTGACCCTGCTCCAACAAACGATTCCTTTACTAACCCACACTCATGTATGTGCTTTATGTCCCTGTGCCATCTGTAAGGGGCACAACTAACAGGATTCCCAACTTTGCTTCAGAGCTGCAATCCCTGGCTGTAACTTGATAATTGTTGCAGTGGCTCATCCTTCCCTTCCCTTCCCTTCCCTTCCCTTCCCTTCCCTTCCCTTCCCTTCCCTTCCCTTCCCTTCCCTTCCCTTCCCTTCCCTTCCCTTCCCTTCCCTTCCCTTCCCTTCCCTTCCCTTCCCTTCCCTTCCCTTCCCTTCCCTTCCCTTCCCACTATTGTAGGCAAATTACATTGCAATAACAGGTGCTCATATACTGAGATCCCCAGAGTAAATATTTGAGGAAGGAGGACTGCGTTTGCAGAGATACACCATAGATTACATATAATTTCCATCCAAAAAGAAAACAAAAGGTAAAATATTTCTTTTTAATACTTCACAAATTATTAAATTAATTCTTAACACGTGTCTTCCCAAAAGTTACTACATTCCTTCTAATGTTACCTTGGTCACTTAAATCAAGCTATACTTAGTAAACAGGATAGATCTGCTGGTTTTTTCTGCCTGTCTGGTGTGTGAAGTCTGAAGAGATTTGTCCTGTTGCCTGAAGACAACTAAATTATATTTTTTCACGACTCCTAAAGGAAAGCAAATCTAGTGGAACAACTTCTCAGATTATAACTTCATTTCTGTGAGACATCCTGGGGGAGATATTCCTTGAGCTGTCTGAATTACGCTGTGCAAGGTTCTCAGCATGCTCCACACCGCCGATGTGCCCTCACATCTCACACCTTGTCAAGCACCGGTGATGCCCAGAGAGATGAGAATTAACCCATCATATCTTAGAAATGCCATTGACAGGACTCTGACTGCACCAGCCTGCAAGCAGATATGAAGGGAAGGGTGAAAGCATGCAGCAAACTATTTGCAAAGATTCCAAGAACTATTTTTTCATGCAATATTTACTCCCCCAAATCATATGTAAAGGCCCAGACTCTTCTTTACCTTGAAATTTGTCCTTTAAATAAGTCTGTATCACTTAAGAAACATCAGTACTACAAAGCAAATCACTTTCCATTTAACATTTGTGCCAATCTTGTTTTAGCATGATTCCAAGTCATGAAACAGATACCAGCCTTGCAGTGTTAGAATGTGCAAAAATATTTTGAAAAACTAAAAAACTGAAAGAGTCTGCTTTTAATGAGACTGGACATCAAAGAGAAACACACAGCTATGTGTAGGGATGCATGCAGTAGAATCTGTTTTCTGAGAGACTGCCATAAAGATCAAGTGCCATCACTTGTGTTGAGCTAAGTGTCTAATTTAGGCTGCTACTTTTGGGGTTGCAACCCTCCAGAAATCCTGTATCACAGCATTTGGAAGCAGAGACTTATACACAGACTATTTTCAAGTAGTAATAGTGGATCAATCTAGGTCTTCATTTCAGTGTTTCAAAAACATACACACTGGCAGTGCCTAAATGGCACAGCAGAATGCAGAGCGGGTAGTAGAGCAGATGCTACTATTTCTTACCCTTCAGCTATGCTTCTTTAGATTTTATTAGAACAAAATAAACTCAGCTAAAAATTCGTGTTAATATGTCTGCATTAGTTAACAGCCTGCTAGGAATTCTAATTATAATTGAGTTTATCATGGAGTACTACAGTATGCCCTTTCTTTAAATTTCTAGAGACCACTTAGGATGCAGATTGTTAGCTGTGTAAATATTTGTTGATATTTAAGATGCATAATTCATTTGTTTCCCCCAAAAAGCTGTGTAGCCTTTTTTGAAATACTGTTCAAATGATGTTATTTTATTGAAAACTATGCTGCTTAGCCAGTTAGGGTTCTTGCAAGAGATGAAGATTTGTGAATTAGGGTAGATGAAAGAAGGTGAATAGGGTAGGAAAATAGGATAGATGAAGAGTTGTGAATTTGGAGATGAAGTTCTAATAATCCCTTTTAAAATTATTCTTGGATATTCACTTAATCATTGTGACTTTATATTTTTAACCCAGCTTGTAAAAGACAAGACACAGAATTTTTAATTGATTAAGGTAAAAGTATCAGTTGCAGTGATTATTCATCCAGAGATTCTTACTCATAAGGCACAGAGGAATTCCTTATATTTTCCCTTTTTCCTATGAAGGTGCTGTAGGAATTCAGGGAGTTATTATTGGTCAGGATTAGATCAGAAACAAATTAATCATCAAAATTTCCATCTAATTCACAAGGCAGGCACTCTCTTTGGTTTATGTAGTTCAACACATTTCACAGAAAAATATGGCCATTAGCTACTGTTGTCTTATAAATAATATTTCAATTAGAAGTCATAAATAAATTATCATAGCTGCAAATCACTCTAAGTATCTCTTATTTAATGCTTGAAGAGTTTTTCCTTTTCTTTCAGCCTGGGTTTATCATTCTGTACTCAGTTTATAAAGATTAATTCAAAATACCATGAATATGTTGATTTGAATTTCATTCAAGCCCCATCACCCCTTTGACTTGTGCTACTTCCTTATTCTCCTAACCATTACATTTGTTGCTGAGCAGCAATCTTCACTTAGATCAGAGTTACTGTGCCCATGCCATAATCAGCTGGTTTTCTCATGGGCTGTCTGTGGGTTAGCTTTCTCTCCTGTAGCTGGAAATTTGTAAGATAAAGCCTGTGAAGAGAAAAAAAAACCCTCCACAGAACCCCCTCAAAGCTCCCCAGAATTTGTTCATGTACGGCAGCCTGTATTGTAATTCAATATCCTGTTTTGACATAAATGTTGCCTGCCAGAAACCTGAGTCTTTAATGTAGAAATAATAGTCCAGCTCTGACTTCTTTGCTTATTTGCTATATTATCATGTGTTCATTCTCTGATCACTGACCTCAGTAGCCCTTTCAAGCTAAAAAATTATATTTTCATGTCTTTTCCATTTTCTCTGGAAAAATATCAAATAATGACCTTTTAAAAAATACATTTTAGCATATGTGTCCTCTGCAAGCAGAAACCTTGCAAAAGAACCCAAACCAAAATGAAAAAACATTCCCTCAAACTGGATAGAATTCTTGTTTATTAGCTCTTGGAGACTACTGGGCTTTCTTCTCTTTTGAGTGAAGTTTCATTAACACTTTCTTGCCCCATATTAGTAAAATATGGAGGACCTGATGACTTGCTCCTTTTATGAGAAAGTGGAAAATTCACCAAAGACAAAAATGGAATGTGACATAAGTAGGGATGAATTACCAAAGGAATGGGGAGAAGAAAATATATCACCAAATATTCCTCTAATGAAACTTGTCACTTCTTAATGAAAGGAGTTGAAGGAATTTCTCATTTAAAACTGTTTCCTCTATGAATGCACATGTGAACTATTATTTAGGGGCAAAAAGCTTCTCCTCTGAATACCACTTCTTATACTCCATGTTTAATTGCAATGTGTTCAGACTCCTTACTATGATTCACCTTCCTTAGTTGTTAGTTCTCTTTATTATGCTATTTGGTTTTAATTCCCCCCTCATTGAAATACTCATTCACTTGATCAATGGTTAGCTAATATTTTTGTCACATTGCTGAGCTCTTCCTTCTTCCTTCTTAATTTTTTCTTGTTTGTTTTTTCTTTTCCTTCTAGTCATCTGCAAAGTTAAAGTTTTTCTCTACTTGGTAATTTAACACACCAGGATATTCACAGTAGACATATGAAATTAATAAAGATACTGGTCTGGAGTGTCTTACCACATTTTTACCCAAATGATAAAATAATATTGCAAAACAAGAGAAGTAAAAGGGAGGGCTTTTTTTTCCCCTAGCTTTAAATATTTTAATTTATGTGAGGTGAGTTTCAATGAAATAAAGGAATATGTTCTTTCCTAAATAATTTCAGGTGCATTCTTTGTATGGCACTGTGTGCTGGTTTATTACTATGTGGACATGATCACCTAATTATAAAGGCAAATGGAAGTTTAAAACTTGGGAATCAAGTCTTCCTAGACAGTTCTCAATGAATAGAAATTCTACATACATATTTATGGTAAAATTTTTCACTGAGTATTTAAATCCCTTTTGTTCTGTGAGAACCTGGATATAAAATCAAGAGATGTTACATTTCACTTTCTTGCCTCTTGGCATTTTCCAGGAAAAGCAATGTAAAATTTGAGTTGACCTTGCTTTAATACAGTATAAAAGTATGTGCTTGTCAAAGAAATATGACATTGTACTAATAGTCTCTTTCTCTTAAATTGCAGGCTATGTAGTATTTTGCCCTCACACAGAACAATTGTGTACTGTAGTGTGTAACATATAAAAAAACAAGAATTTAAGAAACCTAAATATTTTCCATGTGATCATATACATGTAAATGTACAAAATTCCCAATAAGAGCTTCTGATCTGCCTTCAAAAAAGGTCAGCAGAACAATTTTAAGCTTTATTTTTTCTAATGCACTAGCAATTTCAAAGTGCAACAAGATAACAGGGCTTCATGCATTCTGTTCTCAAAAGACTGTGTTTCCCCTGATAGAGCAGTGGGCTGATATGGTAATGCCACTTCCAAAACTCAGGCTAGACCTGCTTCATGTCACATCATGGCACATGGGCACAGCCTCTCAGGTGCTCTAGTTTCTGGGTATCTGCATTGCATTTCTCAGTTCGGTGTGTGTCACACACTGTGAAGATCCCAGAAGTAAACCAACAGGAATACAGGACTTCTGGGGCAAAGGTAGCTATGTGACCAAGCCTGTGGTCAAGTAAATGTGATCATTTTACTTGACAGTCTCACAAAAGTTCTTTCATGCATGTCTGTGAACTGCAGAGCCCAAATAATTAAGATAAATGTAATTTGAGAGAACTGATGGAGTTATTGAGCTGTCAATATCAGCCACATAACCACCATTCTTCTAGGTGAAAGTGTGACCAGCCCTAAGAAGCTCGTAAAAAGAAAATGTATTTTAGCTGTTGATCAGAACTCGAAGTCTCTTGAAAATCCATATTAGTGCCTAAGTTATTAAGACTTACACCTCGTCCTTTCTTCATGAAATAGATTCTTCATAGGATTAATAGAAATATAAGGATTGGAGTCTAGAAGAAATTAACACACTGGACAGGATAATAATGCTTCCCATCTAGCCTGGAAACAAGGACACAACAAAAGCCTCTGCAGTCAAAGAGATGTATCCTTGTACATCTTCATACTAGTGCAGAATGGATCCTCAGCTAGCAGAGACTGTGATGTGGTTTTGCATACTGTTCCTCAGCCAGGAATTATTTCCACAGAATAGTGACTTTTTCTCTAGGTAGCAGAGAGACCTTGCAATTGAGATTGCTTTCCTGCTCCTCCACCACCACCCCCTTTATTGCCTGTTAATCCTAATGAAATTTTTGACTCTTAGAAATCCAGCCTTAATATATTTTATGTATGGCATGTTTACACATAGCACCTTTTTCTTAAGGTGCAGCTGGTATTAGAAAGCAAAATATTTTTTAGTAAACAAGGAAAGGAAAGAAAAGCAGCATAGATTATACCATCCAACAGACCAGTGGTGTCCCTGCTTCAGTGTTGAGTAGACTACTAATCTCACACTGAATATTGCAGAAACTGAGATTTAGAAAAGATTGGCAGCATGGAAAAACTCAAAAAAAAAAGAAGAGTAGAATTCCCACTGTACAAAAAATACCATTGATCAGTAAAATCAAACAAAATTAATAGTCATTTGAAAGTTTAACAGGAGACCAGATTAATCAGACTGGACATCCAAGTAAAAACTTATTAGTGAGATAAGCAGAATTCTGTTATCAAGAGATTAAAGACAAGAATTGAGCTGGATTTATTGCCCAAAAGAATATCCAGAAATAACAGCAAGAGCAGAAGAAGATTTTGTGAGAGAACAAAATTACAGCATTTTTTAGGCTTTAAACACTAAAATATTATTTCATAGATTAGTTTAAACCAGAAGAGATCACTGAAGCCAATTTTGTCCAATCTGCTCCTCAAAGCAGGGCCAACTTAAGCCAGATTTCTTGGAATCTTTTCCAAGTTGGATTTTTAATTAAGAGATAGACATTGCACAATCTCTCTCCAAAGGTGGCACAACCTCTTTGTGCCATCTTTTCCAATGTTTTGTTACCTTTCATCACGTATAATCAGAATTTCCCATCCTGCAGCTCCACCTTTGCCATTTTTTGTTCTGTATTTCTGTGTCTGTTTTCATCCACATTATACTGTCTGACTAGACACTTATAAACAACAGCAAGTTCTCCCTTTACCTTTCTGTTCTCCAGATTGAGGAAATCCATTTCTTACAGTCTGTCACAACCAGATCCCAGACTGTGTTATTGCATGGGATTATTCCTTCTCCATTCCAGGACTGCCTACTTTCTCTGTGGTGAAGTTCCTTCGAATCCATACCTTTTGAGTATCCTCTTAATGACTGACCTTATCAGCTTATTGAGTGCTCCCCACACTGATCTAGCTTCACCCAAAATCTTGCTGAGGTGCTCTCTGTCCCACTGCCAAACCATTAGCTGACTTTAAGCAGAATTATCTTTAGGAGTGATTCCTGAGAAACACCACTGGCAATCAGCACTCTTTTGGACTTCTTTTGGACTTCATTCTGTTGATCACAACTCCATGACCCAGCAATACCCATTTATGTATCCTTCTGTTGCATCTGGTGCTGGCCAGTTCTACAGATGTCTCCAAACATGACAGCTTTAACAAGTGACCCAATATGACCTTCTAAGAAATATTTCTCCGTGGTTCTTTAGCTTTAGTGAGCTATTCAATAGACTTTATAAATAAATGGTTCCCAATCATGGAATGTGCAGAACTGTTTAAACGAGTCAAATAAAATGCTGGAGTAAGAAACATTCCAGTCTCCTTTGTTTATTTCAAGCTACAGTTGGTGTTTAGATTTGGTTTCTTCTTGCAGACTTCTGTGAAAACTATTTTCACCAGGAGGATTCAGCTTCTGAGAGTCTTTTTTCTTTTCTTTTATTCAGGATACTGCAAACAGTCCCTGATAAAAATTACATTAGTGTGATTTGCTGTTCTGTCCTTGCTTGCTATTGTACTACTGTGCAGTTAGTTCCTGACAAATCAAAGACCAGGGTATGAGTATTGCAAATCAGATTTGGAAAGTGTTTACTTCAGGGAAATTTGTACAGTTAGCATAGCATATTACATTCTAAGCAATGATTCACTCATTGTTCTCAACAAGACAAAAGATGAAACTAAAAGTAATATTTTGATACACTACCATAAAAATATAAACCCTCTAAAGAAAAATTAATGGACTTTATTGTTTTATGTAAGAAATAAAAAGACTGGCCATTTAATGACTCTGCCTAGTAGTATAACAGCAGCAAATGGAACATCAGCTCAAGTATTGTAGTGTCATGATGAAGCAGGTACTTCTTCCCATAGTATCTGCTGCACAGTCATATCAGGTGGGGTTTTTGGTATCTGGGAGTTGGTTGTGGGGGGTTTTTGCCTTTTTTTTTCCCCAAATAAGCAGATTGCTAGTATTGAAGTGAATTCAAATTTTCTTAGCATCATTGGCATGAATTATTTTCCTGCCATAAAAGTTTTGCTTCAGTTTCTTTTGGCAATATTTGTTGTTGTTTTTTTTATTAGCATGCCTAGGATAGTGGGAGTAGAGATTATAAAAAGTCTTAGCTGGAGTGTCAAATAAGGAAGATTCTACATTGAGAACAGCTTTTCCAAGCTTCAGGCCAGATGGTAGCTTTGGGACTCAGAAGCTGAAAGAAGTAGCTGGAGTTATGTCAAGACAAATAGTTAAAAAATAGGAGAAAAAGGAAGCAAAAGAGATTGTCAAGTCAAATCAGCACAAGCAGCTATTTGTGCTACCCTTTTATATATGAATTAATGGATGTATTACTCACATATTAACTTAGCAAACAAATCTAAAGGAAGGAGAACCAAGGCGAAAAACAGAATATTTGAATAACCCTATACAAATATAATTCACTCTATTCACCTGTGGGATATTGTCAACCCATGATGTCATAATACAACTTTTGAATTAAAGATTGACACTGCTACTTGTCCAAACCTATGGACACTACATGGAGACCCAAATGCCCAGACAGCACAGTTCATTGAGAAGCCAATGTCTTCTACTTGTGCACCTGGAAACCTTATACCCTGATGTGACTGTACCACTCTGTAGCCTGCACTATACCACCTCCCCTCTGGAACCAAGGCAAGGACTGGTGTACTTCTAGCTTCATATTTCAGAGCCATCTTAAAATATACTGAAGGATAATAAAGTGCTAAAATAAAAACACCTTCCAGATTATGGAAGTTTTCTTTTTTTTCAGAACTGACATTTTCAACCCCACCCATAAAAGGTGACAAGGACTGCTCAAAACAAAGTTCCTTGCTCATATGTGCAACTTTAATAGTGGGGTGATACCTTTCTTACCTTCAGCAGCAGCTAAAAGGAGTCAAAACATGACTGCTGTTACTGTGCTGTACTATCACAAAGGAAAAAGATACATTGATCACTTCATTTTTTACTGAAAGTGGCAAAAAATACTGATATATACATATAGATACACACACACACAAGAATTTTGCAGTCCAAGTCAGATCAATCCAAATCAGGTATATAGCAAACACTGAGTAGCAGGCATTGCAAGCAAGGGGTAACTTAGCACCATTCAAAGAGGAATATGCTGTTGCTGCCATGAATTGATCTCAAAATTAGTGACAATTGTTTTTCATTCTTATGGCATATTCTTGCTGGAGGAAACATTCCAGAGTAATAAGTTCTACAACAATTTATGTATTGAGAGAGAAGTGGAGTCTATAGGCCGTATTGAAGTTAACTGTAGCTCTTAGCTATTTGTTTAACACTGAGTTTCTGCCTAAGTGTGTGAGATAAAACAGGTTTACATAGCTAAGTTTTATATATAAGAGTTGCTTTGGATTACAAGAGAGGATTATTTACAGATTATAGAGGCTGGATTTTTTTCTTATGTAGATGTGTAAAACCTTTCATATTTAGACAATGTGTTTCCTATATATAAAACTAGAAGGGGAAATCCCCTTATTGATAGAAGATTGAGGATAACTAGCTGGAAGGGAGTAACAGAATGGATTTTATGAGTAAGATTTAAAAATCTTTTTCAGAGAGCCTAACTGCTTCCATTCTCAAAAGACAAGAACTGTTGCATTTTAAAACATTTGGAAAACAGTTAGGCTTGAAAGGCAGACAGAGGGGAAGAATTTCACAGAATTTAAAACCATACCTCTCTTTTCTGCAACTTACTGCAGGCTGAGAAATTCCTGGCATGCACTGACAAGGTGTGTTTAAAGAAAGAACTACCATACTTGAATATTGGGTTTATGTTGTGCTGGAGATGTTGTGGAAGTCTTTAGAGAACATACTGGTATATTTGCTACCTAATAACTTCAACAAGCAATTAATGCCTTTTGAGGAGATATAGTAAAATTCTCAATCAATTTATCTTATAATGGAGTTTAAGAGGCGGTTTCATCATGGTCTACAAGCACTTAAGTGAGGAAAGCCATCTGATGGTAATGACTTTTTAATTCACTGGAAAGTCATAATGAGTTGCAGTGAGTAGAAGCTGATGCTAGATAAACCGAGGCTAGAACCGAGGTACATATACTAAGTAAAGCTAATTAGGCACTGAAAAAGCCTTCTTGGATGCATGATGGATTCCTCACCATCTGAAGTCTAAAAGCTGAGGTTAGATATCCTTTACTGGAGTTTGTGAGAGTTCAAGCAGAAGCCATAATCTTGATACAGCAATTAGCATGTAAAGTTTTTTTTGTTATGTGCTTTTCCATAAATCAGACAGGTATTTTACTGATCTGTTCTGACCTTCAATCCACACAGACTAGGCAAATGTTGAATATTTTTTTTATGTTATTCGGAAACTCCACAGATGTTTGCACATAATGGGATTGAAACAACAGTTTGGTGTAAGTACACCGGTGTAAGACAAAAGGTACCAGACAAAAGAGGGGACACATTTCCTCCCTCCTGAGCTTGCTTTCCAAAACAGGTTTCTTGATAGTTATCCAGAACACTAGAATGAAGTCTGTTCTTGCAATGACTCTCCAAGCTAGAACAGGGATATATGAATCTTCACAATGCAGATGATGAAAGATAGCAATAATCAACATTTATTTTCCACCCTCAATTTTTTTATTGCTGAATTTGGTCCTGGACACTGGTGCAACGTCTTAGATCACCATGTTTCCTTTTTCCAAATGAGGCAAAAAAATGTTATGATTGAAAACTCTTGATTTGAAGCAGAAAGTAGTGATTGAGGTTCTTGTTACCAAGCCAGGATCAGTAACCAGTTTTTTTCTTTTTGTTTTCCTAATCTAGCCAAATGTAAAAAAATAAAAATTAAAGTACTCAGGAGGTTAGTATTGGAAATGCTGGAAGAATATTCAGTCTCAAACTAAAGACTGAATGAATCAATGGCATTAGAAATCAGAAGATTTCCTTGTTTTTTATTTGCAGTGTTTGGGTGAAAGAGTAAAAGAGATGTTAGGTCTTCCTGCGGAAATATCCATAAGAATCCGATCTGACCTTTCTGTTTAAGGATACAGTGTAACATTTTTTTGTTTTAGCTCAATAGATACATTAAAATTCTGCCCATTTAATTTTCTCACACCTGATTTCTCTCAGAAAGTAGAGAGAGTTTAGATACTTGTCAGCACATAATAAAAATGCAATCTTTAGGCTCATTCTGTTGATAAAGGAACTGATACACCTAACTCAGTTTTTACACATGCTATATAAAATTTTAAAGGACTTTGCCTTTCTTAGCAATTGAATGCTAATTAAGGGTATTGATTCCACTTAATGAGTTGCAAACACTTTTTAAAAGGTCAGACCTGAAGTGGGTTATGTGGAAATGTATAGAACTTTCAATATTTTTATTTCATTGCTATTTAAGTATGCACCTGAAGAACATTTGATGAAATGTTAGAGAGCAATGAATAACACTAATGTTTTCCAGCTACGTAAATGAGTTGGATTAGAGCTGACAAGTGTTCTCTGTTATTTGGCCACCATCTCACATTGTATATCCTCAGCTTTTCAATTTATGTTAAAAGGGGTTGAGCTGGAGAACCTGGGCTCATTTAGCATTTCTCCTTCTCCAGCAGTAGCTGCAAGCAGACTGCAGGAAAAAAGGATGAACCGAACATGCAAATTTGATGCTTACACCTAATATTTTTCCATCCTCTAACCATCTTCAGGTTAGGGAATTTCCTGAATCTCTGTAGTTTAGCTGCTGTCTAGTAAATCACAAAAGCTTTTCCAAATGCTTCTTTAAAGACCATTTTTCTTATTTCTTGAAGGCATGTACAGAAGCAACAATCTTTTTTTTGTCTTGTGTAGGTTTGGATGCAAAACAGCATTTCCTGTCAACACATATAATTGTGAACAGTCTAAATGCAAAACTGTATGCATAAGGAGTAAAAAAAACTCACTTGTATTTAAAAAGGTTGAAACACCATGGTTATAAAAAACATGGAGAGGAAAATCTCCTCACTGGGAGTTAAAAAGATGTGAAAGTTCTGACTGAAAATATTTATTAGGAATTTTTACATATATCTCCTACTGAAAAGTGGAGATATATGTAAAAGAGATACATGTAAGTGGAGAGTTGTATATCTGGCCCATTATGAGACCTCTCAAAAAAACCCCATAAAAGAACATGTCCCCTAAGTGTCTATTCATCAGAATCAGTATTAAATATGACAAGAAAAATGTATTTAATTTAATTAGCTAAATATTTTTATCAAGAACTCAGTTGCAGTGAACTCTAGCTCCTTGCTTTTCTCAAATATTGTGAGAAAATTCAACTTGAGTGACACAGTTCTGTACGTTTAGCATGACAGCTGATACTGGGAAATGCCCCATGCTCATTCTGGGGGAGTTTGGACAGAGCAGAGAAAGGATTTTCGTATCTGATTTTAAACATCTACTATCTGAGCTAGTTAAGCAGACTCCAGTTATAATCAAAGATGAGAATCAAGGGGTTTTAGGGTGAAAAAACATGTCATCTTGGAGAAGAAGTCTAAAAGAGACAGATGTCTCATAATGTAGCAGTGCTGTTCACTCTTCCTGACTGGAAAGAGAGCCTAGGGTGACTGGCTCAGATGCAGATGTCCAACTTAGGTGTGATGAATCTCTCTCTAGGGTTTCTCCTGTCCCTCCTTGTTAACTATAGAAATAATCCTTCTTCAGATTGAAAACTTTGGAAATAAGTCTTGTAGGAAGCCAAATATCTTTATGGCTTTAAAGCATTATAAAACTTTTGCCATTTCAAGCATTTGTGAGCAGTGACTAAAGAACATTTGAGCTGGAAGCCAGCACTGCTGTGTACTTTTGCACTGTTTTCCTACTCAAGTGTCCTGAGCTCTTTCTCTTGCCTTCAATATAATCTCATTTTGTTGTAATAGTCTTTTCTTCTTTTCTCCTTTTCAATGCTTGGGTTGTTAAAAAATGAAAATATGCCCAGAGACAGATGTAAAATTGCTGAGCTTTTCTCAAATCACTTCAGTCCAGTTTCCACTGTGTTCATCCTTCTACTGATATTTTCAAATACTTAAAATATCCATGTTGCCATTTCTTTCAAGTTAAAACTTGGTGTCTTGGATTAATTTTGATACAAATATAAACTCCAGGTCTATCTACAAAAATATAATACAGAAAGTAACAACAAAAATCTTATTATGAACTGTAGGACTTTGGATTTCATTTTGTAAATATGTAGCACCTAAGAAGCTTGTTTTTGTTTTCTTTGCATCATGACTGGCAGATTTCTAACTATTGTAAACCAGAAACTAGCTGCCACTAAAGAAATTTTATGAACAACTGGTGTTAACTGACACTAGCAGTGCCAGTTAGCAATACATAAATGAATCATTACAGTGACCAGATACATCACCACATAGTTTGTCAGTCTCTCTCTTTCCACAAAATCTATACAGCATTCACAAGAATATCTGAGCTGCTGACAAGGAGCTCAAGACTTTCTGTTTAAATCACAGATGAATTCTGGAGAGGAATACATGACTCATCACATTACTAGATAACAGAAACTGAACTGCCTTAACAGTGCTGGCTTCATGAGCATTTTACCATGTTCCATGAAACTCCAAGTAGAAAATTGATTTTTGCATAAAAAAACCAAAAACAACAGTGAGGGGGTTGCAGGGGTACAAGTGTGTTGTTCTTCGTCTTTCCAAAGATCACACTTCTTTGGATATTCATGTGGATGTAAGAATGCAAGTAGGTGCTTACTCTGTAGAGTTGTCCAGTCCCCCTTTTTTTTCTGTAGCTTTCATCAGAACTCATCTTCCATGTAGTATTAACTCAAGGAGCATCATCTTTAACCTGGGCTTTGATCACACATAGAGATCTCTAAAATCGGACTACCTAGACAAGCAGGTGGAGCATGGTTTGACATTTCAGTGTAGGGCTACTGAAAAAGGTGATGCAGTGATGGTTCAAGTGCTGAGTGCTGCTTTACACAGCTACCCTGCTGTTAAAGTGGTATTTTGCAAGATAATTGTAACTTGATAGGAATGTATGCTACTCTGAAAAATCAGTGAGGATGCCAGCAAGAGACCAATTCTATATTGTCTGTATGTTTGAAGCAGGTGTTTATTTGCAAGAGAATTGACTGACAATTACTCATAAAAAGATCCTCTTTGGGGGACAGTTAGAAAAGCTAGCAAAAGTTAGTCTTCTAATCTGGATCACTCTCTAAAGGATCCTTTCCCTGAACTGACTATAATGGAAGCCTGGGGAAATTATTCTTAAGTTGTCCATGACTTGAGTTAGCCTTTGTGAATATCCCTCTGTGAGATATACCAAAGTAATATGTGTAAATGCTTACTATAGTCTTTAAACTGACTGCTCCTTCACATCACACTTAAAGTAACACATAGGAAAAATGGATGTAAATATTAATTAGTTTTGAAGTACATGGAGTTCTAACATTCCCTTTGTCAACCACAAAATCTGAAGAGGAATCAAAGTGTGGGTGACCTGCCTCCCTGAGGTAACTTGAATGGCAATAGATAGTTGTAAGGAAGAAGGGAATTCAAGGCCAGATTTTCATTTCATTGCATTAAATCTTTCATGCTGTGCTCCTAGTCTATCTTCCTTTTATCCATCTCCTGTGTGTATGATTTAATAGCAAGATGGATTGGAGAAATTTGGGGCCTGAGAGGGTGCAGTAGAATCCTATGAGTGTATATATATGCAAATACTCATTTTTTACACTTCTATACAAACTCCCTCAACAAGGGAGTGTTCTGCCATTCCAGAGATATTGCAGGGTGCATCCCAGCCATCTACATGATGGTGTGTAAGCTGATGCAAGACCTCTGAGGTGTGTCCTTTAGGAATTGACCTGCTCTTTGGAATCTAAGGTGAGATGCTTCACCCTATTATCTAAGTGGCAGAGGCCACTTGTTATGTATCTGGTAGAGGCCAGTATTCTGTGGCAACTAGGCTGAGACAGCTGAGCTGCCTTTTAGACTCTCTGAAGTCCTATGTTGTTGACTTTCTAATTTAAGAAAAATCTCCATAGAATTCACATTTCCTGACTCTAAATTGAATTCCACTCAAAATCATGTTTCCAAGCAGCCACATATCCTAGCAAACCATAGAATCCTATAGAATTATAGAATGATTTGGTTGAAAGGGACCTTGAAGGTCATCTAGTTCCAGCCTCTCCGCTGTGTTTCTTTTCACAGTGATACCACAATGCAGATGTATCTTTCTTTGCAGTCCTGCTCTACCTTCTATTCCTGTCCACGTGTCAAAACATCTTCAGTTCTGCAGTGTAAATCCTGAGAATTCAGTGCAAAATAGTCAATAAACAAGTTCCATTAAACAAATTTTTAGGTTTCTTATAGCTATATTACTGCAACTATTGAAATTCATGGTAAAGCATGATTTTATTGCTTAGTTATGACTCAAAAATCACTTTTGCCCCATCAGATTCCAGTTGGCTACATTAGTTTTTACTTTAGGCTGTTTGTACAAACCACCATTTTCTCTGAAGGTCAGAGGTACTATTTTAGGAGGGTGAATTTGTATTCTTTTGTGACTGATTGTCATAGATAATGGAAAATGGCAACTGGTTTTGTTCTCAGTGAGATATGTCTGTAAGTAATTATTAAGAAGGACTAGAACTTTCTATGGCTGATTGTCTCTTCTTTTAAAACTATAAATAAAAACCGAGAGCAATTAGGGCTAAAGGACAATCTGGATGTAATTTGTGTTCAATGCCTAACACAGCAGGACTCTAATTCAAATGGTGTTATATGCCATGATATTTCCACAGTTCTGCAATTCCCAGATTTGAGCCTGAAAAAGCTCAAACACTATAAAAAGTTATTTCTAACAAAGTGGATTTCTGGAAATGTTGGAATTACATTAATCTATTCTTTTGCGATATCTGGCACAGGTCCCCACATGCAAGGCTTTCCCAAAGCTCTGGCAAACACATTTTTGACATATCTTCATCCCAAGAAAAATCCTGTCTACAATAATGCTGGCCCAGCTATAAAATATATCATAAATACAAGGTCTAAGGGACAAAAGTAATGTATTTAGAAGCTGATTCTTTTGGAAAAAAAAGCTTTGAGAATGGCAAGAAAAGTAAAATGTAAAGCGGTAGAAAACCCTCCAGCAACACTGGAAACACCAACAAGGATTATTCATCATAAATAAAAGGCATTCAAAATGGCATGGCAAAGCACAATAGCCCCTAGTTGTGCAGAGACTGGGCTACCCAATTCATATTGGAGACAAATGGTATCTTATAAAGCTCATGGCATGTTAAATGCTCAGTTCTGAACTGCAACATGCCTGAAGTTTTTTAATTAGAAATGCAGCTGTGCCAATTAGATGCAGCATATAGTACTTACACTTTCTAGTAGTACAACTGGGGAAAAATACCTGCGAAAAATATGTCTGGTGAAAATCAAGCCAGCTTATAACTTGTGTTCATGTGTGGCCTGCAATTTATCTTCAGCTTAAAAGGCAGAAGAAATAAAATAGCAAAACAACCCAAAACCTTTCAGATATTCTTTCATGCTTAACTACTCTGCAATCACTTTCTTTATTCACTCAGCATTCAGATTGCTTAATACTCTTCATAGCTTGTTTAGGTAATTTTTATATAATCACATAAATCAAACAATAACATTTCAAGCTTGGTTGATCTGTTATTTTGGTCCAGTAGTGAAACTGTGCATTTAGATCTTTCTTCAGACTCTCTCACCAGAAAGATAAAATACTTTTGATAAGTCATTTGGGATTGCCAAAACCTGTGTTTGGTTTGACTAATTTCTGCAAGCACAGAAGCAGGTCAGTCTGAACACCTGCCTCAGAAAGCTTCAAGTGTTCCAACATACAGGATGAGGTCTATCCCTAATGTCCCATTTTTTCCCCATCAGCCAGTTATTGCCCTGACTTCTGCTCCTCAGCTCCACTATGTGTGTACTCCATAATTCTGTGTTACAATCTGGGATGGCTGTCCATTGATGTCAGCATCATGGAGCAGCTGCAGAAATCATCATAAAATACCCCAAAAAACCAAACAAAACAAACAATCTAAAAATTACTCTACTTAGGACTTTTCTTGAGGAGTAGCACAGATGTCATGTTAGACATGTCATTCTACCTATCCAGAGAAAGGCAAGAGAGCTGCTGAAGGGTCTGGAGCACAAGAATTATGAAGAGAGGCTGAGGGAGCTGGGGGCATTTAGTCTGGAGAAAAGGAAGCTCAGGGGCCTTCTCACTCTCTACAAGTACCTGAAAGTAGGTTGCAGTAAGGTGTGGGTTGATCACCCAAGTAACAAGCAATAAGACAGGAGGAAGTGTTCACAGGTTGGGCCAGGGGAGGTTTAAATTGGATATTAAGAAAATTTCTTCCTTAGAAGGGTTTATATATCCTTGGCCAGATTTCTGCTTTCTTCAGATCTGCTAACCAAGTACTCTGACAGCTGCAGTGTCTCTCCAATTTTATTCCAGAAAGAAATAGAGGAAAAAAATCCACATACCTCTCTTCCTAACTACTGACTGGGTGGAGATGCTGCTCAGATCTGCCAATGGTGATGATCTGAGGCAGGGCTGGTATGCTGTCTCTAATTTATTTTGGCCATCTGCTTTTCCTCCTTCTAATTGGTGCATGTTAAGAGAGAAAATATTCTTAAAGAGCATTTAAGATGAGGATGCTCCTGGACTCACTAAAAACAGATTGAAATATAATATTTGTTTCTTATTGGGCAGATTGGTCTGTATCTCAGCAACCATTTCATATTTGGCAAGGCTATTCCTTTTACATAAAGTGATTACATGTACTAAGGTTGTTATTGGTATGAAGGATGCATTAGTAAAAGTGAGAAAAGATCTTTTTTAGCAGGTTCTGCTCACTTGTATAATATTTATGTTATAAATATTTGCAGTTTCTTTGTAAACATTGAGCTTTATGTGTCTTACTAATGCTTAGGAGATGGAAAGTGTATTCAAATAGGGGCCCTGAACACGGGTTTGTGTGCTCTGCTCCTTCACTATGAAACAACAGCTTTAAGGTTTGTCCATTGACTTCTCTCAACATCTCAGGGGAGGCCTTGGGAAAGGTGCATGAAGTTTAATCTGCAGTATTTCTGACCCTATACAATGGGTTTGTTCACGGGGAGTTAATTTTATTAAAGCCCGAACTCTCATATAAGAAAATTTCACAACCCTGAAGAAGCCTGCCTTCTGAGCCACTGCCACTTTGCAGATTGCAGGAGTGGGAGACAGCTAAACATTGTCAAAATAAAAATAGACAATGTGATTCTTGTTTCCCCTGCACGTTCTGGGTGGGATTCATGTTCTCTATGTCAACCAGCTGGCAGGTTGACATAGAGACATAGAGGCTGAGCTGACCATCTAAACAAATCGTGTGAAGAGAGGAACATCCACACAGGTGACTTGGTTTGCTCTCAGAGGTACTTCTCCTTCTCTACCAGCTTCAGATAAGAGTCTAATAACTACCTTAGACTAAGCTTCAAGAATGTAAAGCAGAGCAACACAAATTATACTTTCAAACAGTTTTTCCTCTAGCAAGACTGACATTGGATTTTCAAGGAGCACCAGAAAAACCTCTTCATTCAAGTAGATCAACACAATTTAGTTTTTATTCATTTTTATCATGAATATGCTTTTTTATAAAATAAATTAATAAGCCTTTTTTGATTAATTTAATGATTAAGACCTGCCAGTATTTTGCTATATTGTTTTCAAATGTCATTTTTCCCAACAGTAATCTTAGTTAAATGCCTTGTAATAATAGCTACACTCTCCTAGTAGATATGATATTTCAATAGCGTACAGTAATTCTCACTGACACTGTATTTGCATTTCTTATTTACAATATTCCTCAAAGAATTATGGTTTGTCTTTATCATTTTACAGGACACTGGTAATAATATATGGATTCTGTTGGAGACAGATAGAGTATCGTACAAGTATTGGATGAAATATTTACCTGGCAAACAGACTTGCTGGTAAGTCATTGTATTTTTTCTTCTCTTTTGCCACATTTCAGGTCCAACAATGTGAAGGAAGGTTTATAATCACGTTCAATTGGATTTTCACTAATTAAAAAAAAAAAAACCAAACAGAAGAAAACAAATTAAATTGTATATATTAAATATTTGCAGTTCCCTTTCCTAAATAGCTTCAGTACTACTATGTCCTATTTCCTCTCTCCCTTAGAAAAACATTTTCAGTTTCCACTTTGTGCTATTGTGTATCATGAGGCATTGTAGGTTTTTTTTATCTACAGGTACTCCCTCATCAGAAATGTCCAAAGTTCATTTCACAGGCTACTGCAAGATTCATAAAACTTCTTGCGATTTTTTAAATCCTTTTTTTCACTTTTTTTATTTTTTGGATTGGTCTTGTTTTATTTACTGTAGATATTGTGCTTTTGGTTTGGTTTTGATGCTAAAGAGTGTTTGTGGGGCTAGAAACATCAGTCAGCTTTTATTTGTAGCTGATTAATATACGTCAGGTGCTAAAGAAAATCACACATTTAAAAGATTAGTTTTAAGGTCACTGGCCAAAATTTCCCAAGTTATAGTCTTATTGGTACCTCTGGTTTATTGTGTGATGTTGAGTGAGTAATTTCTGAAGAGCAGAAACTGTGCATCTGTGAGGAGGTACAGTAATGCATGTACAGTAGTGTATGAACTGAACTATTCTTCTTTACGTAATTGGAGAGATCACCAGGTAGCTCTTAAGAGTGACTAAACAGTCACTTATGTTCACTAGGCCTGATAAAACCTACTGCTTCTTAAAATATTAACAAAAATGAATAATATAAAATATATTTTTTTGTTTTAAATGGAGTTGCTTTAACTCTTGCATTTTCAATATTGTTTGCAATGCTGATTGCTACTTCCATCCATTGGGTCTAAGATCTGCACTTGAAATGCTGTTAGTGCTGGGATTTTGTATCAAAAATGTGGAAAAGAGACCAAAGGTGAAACCACCATGTTTGGATTGCTAGGTTGCTGCATAAAGATACATGTTCTAGAGACTGATGAAATACAAAGGACATTTTGTTTGTTGTTAGCCAAATAGACTGAAATACTTGACACTTTGAAATGTCTTGAGTTGGTCTCCTCTGTTAAGTCTTTATTGGGAAGAAAGAAAATATCTGGGAAAAGTATTAGTGTTGCATTTTCACGCATTACCTGGATATGTACTAGGAGGAGGGGATCAAAATATATCCTTGGCAGAAGGGGGATTATTTCTACAGATAGTGTTCAAAACTCATCTGGATGATTTCCAAAGCAACCTCATTCAGTTAGACTTGCTTTTGAAGTAAGGGTGAACTAGACATCCAGAGGTCCCTTCCAACCTAACTTATTCTAACATTCTGGGGTTCTATGTAGTTGGGTGAAATGTGTGATGATCAGAAAACTATTTTATGATATACACACACCAAGGTACTTTACTTAATCTTCAAGAGAAATTTCATGATTTAATATGAGATGAGAGCAACGGGCCTCTAAAGATGCTGAGGGAAGTTGGGGAGCCAGAAAAGGGGAAGTGGGATTACTTTAGTAAAGTTAGTATCCAGCTGTGGGAGATAATTAGGTACTTAATACCATAGATGTACACATAATTTTTCCTGTGGTTTTAAGATTTTATTTTAAATGCTTTTGTTTTAAAGTATGACTTGCTCTCAGAAGCCTGTATGATCACTGAATGCTTTGATTGCTGGAGGGCACAGATTTCTACATGCTGAGCAAAACCTAAGCTCACTTGGGGAATCAGGACTGATTTTACAGAGGGAACTCTGTCCAGTCTTCCTACCAGAGGGCCATGAAACACCACAGGGGAATATGAGTGAAGAATACTATGTTTCTGTAAAAAGGAAAAATGTCATTTTGCAGTGTGGATAAAAGTATAGCCTGCAAAATGCAAAATTAACTACCTGCTATGCTCTGTTCAGTATTGATACAACCTCAGGAATATCCATGATGGGACACTTAAAAAAAAGCTAAAGATTAGCTGGACATGGACCTCTGAGGATAAACAAGGATGAGTATGCAAGATTCATGAGCAAGAATGAAAAGAAAGGTGGAATTGCTTGAGCTGATTTACAGTGATGAGCTTAAAATAAGTGATGGGCTTTTCAAAAAAGAAATAAATGCTTTATTCTCTCCATTAAATTAATCCTGGAGAGAGAAGAATGTTGGGAAATTAAATTGAACTCAATTCAGGGTGGGTAATAGCAGAGAGCTTAGACAGATTGGAAAAATACAGTGCTGGAATACACTGCTTGGATGCATTTTGGAGGGTTTTCAGAACAGGTTGGAGAATCTTCAGTCAGATATAACTGATCCCCATTGGGATATAGGATTAAGTCCATCTCCTGTGGTCTTTCCCAGACCTGCTTGTTTCTGGTACACTGCCCCTGAATCCAGAGCAAAAATTACCAGATGATCTTGCTCAAGGAAACAGTTGTGTAGAAAGGGTGGAGGGGGAAGGGAGGCTGTGGATAAAGTCAGCTCTCTGCTGTACATTATAGTGGCCAACAAATGCAACCTTCACCTGATGAAATTTGTACTGTCTGTCTCAGGAGTAAACAGCATCCACTTGGGCTTGTTGGAAGGTGAATCCCTGACAGGAGGCTCTCATTAACAACCATCTCAAACTGCATTCTCAATGTGTTGAAAAGCATAAAGGCAATATCTATTTGCCCTGTTTGCTTTAAAAGGGTGTGGCTTGGATACCCTATCTGAAACCAACAGCCCTTATATTCCATACATGATCATATCACATTGACATATCTACTGATTAAAGTCATAGATTGATGCTTTTAGCAGCAACCAAAGCCATATTGGGAATCTGAAGGCTTCTAAACACACCAGAAAACAGCTGTGATGGACATACACAGCAACTGTACCACATGCATGGGCAGAATATCATTTTGGAAGCACAAGAAATCAGCACTGTGTCTGGAAATGAAATTATTATGAACTAAATTGATAATTACAAGAAGTAACAGCTCTGTTTCCAAACACTAGGAATCATAATCCTTTTAGCAAATAATCATGCTGTTTATATGCCTTACAATTAGGTGCATGAATTGGGAGATGAGACACTTCTCTGTATATCTCAACTGTATAAAAATATAAGTAGTTATAACAGTTCTTTTCTGTGTAACTAGTAGAATCTGAACTCTTTTGACAAAGGCTTTTTAGAACTGAGATCTAGCTTTTCATATCTTGTGCTCTTGTACTTCACCAGCTTGAATAATATCAATTAGAGCTGCTGCTATACAGTCACCTATTAATTTTCTGCTTCTCATGCCTTAGCATATTCCTAAATTTGGGTGTAGACTGTTCTGCTGGATTGCTTGAATAAGAAAAAATCAATTTAAGATAAAAACAATAGTTCTTTTATCTGCAAAAATTTCTGCCCTTAACACTATTGATACGCATCCAGCACAGGTGCTTTACTATATAATTGTTGGAAACAGCTTGAAATAAAACATAGAAATAGGACTGGCAATCTCAAAAATATTGCCATTGCATTAGGTAAAGGCAGTTGTAAGATTGCACATGTATCATCTTCCAGTCTTTCACTCTCTGATGATCAAAACAGTAGCAATAGTACAGGCAAAGACAATAAGATTGCTAATATCCACTCAAAAACCTTTTCCTGAGTGGCAAATTATTGTGGAGTCAAGTTAGAAGTAGATATTCACGCTGCAGAAATCATAGGCAGCCACACCCAAAGAAATGCCAGGACTGAATCCATTGATCAAAAATGTTTCCATCCTTTACATTTCCTTATGGGTTAAATAACAATAAACATTGAAGGGAGAGACTCCAGCTGCAGCTGGAGGATTTAGAATAAATAGTTAAATACAACACACAGCAGAGTCTGGGAGCTTCCTTCCATACTTGAATACAGCAAGCTGGTTCCTTTTTTATAGGAGACCCCAGGTCAAGAGGAAGTAATTAATCCTGCTTTTGATGGAGAAAAACTTGTAGTTTATCCCTGGAAATATTTAAAAATATTTAAAAAGTTTTACTTTAGAAAAGTTACATTCATCATCATTGCTGGTTTTCTGACATTTATGGACATTTTCTGCCTGGCAATGAACAGTCTCTTTCTCTAGTCTTGAATCACCTAAAAAAGTCAATTTTTAGGTGAAAATTTGTTTGGAATTTGACTCTTCACAGCCCTCTCAGCACCACTGCATTTGTTTAGATCTTGTGAAACCCCAGCGCAAGTACTGCATCCAGTTCTGGGGTTCCCTGCACAGGAAGGATGTTGACTTGTTGGAGCAAGTGCAGAGAAGGGCCACCAAGATGATTAGAAGAAAGGCTAAGAGAATCAGGATTGCTCAGAGTGGAAAAGAAAAGGCTTGAGGTTGACCTGATTCTGGCCTTTTGGTACTCAAAGGGAGCCTATGAGAAAGATGGGGAGGGGCTTTTTGCAAGAGCATGTTGGACAAGGGGGAATGGATTCAAACTGAAAGAGGGTAGGTTTAGATTAGATATTGTGAAGAAACTCTTCCCTTTGAGGGTGGTGAGGCACTGCCACAGGTTGCCCAGAGAAGTTGTGAGTGCCCCACCCTGGAAGTGCTCAAGGCCAGGCTGGATGGAGCTCTGAGCAGCCTGGTTAAGTATAAGGTGCCCCTTCCTATTGCAGGGGAGCTGGAACAAGATGATTTTTAAAGATCCCTTCCAACACAGGCCATCTAACAGTTCTAAGATTCTAAATTGCACTCAGGTAGATAAAGTGTGCTGACAGAATCTATGCTAGGGTTCAAAACTGAGCAGTAAGATGGTTCAGTAATAAGAGTTTCACCTTTTTTTTCCGAAGACATGTTTCTTTTACTTTCTTCCTTTTACCAGCTTCATGATTAATTGCAAAAGTCCAAATCATGAATGGCTTTTAATTCAGCATGTAAAAAACTGGGCTTTTATATATTTTAATGGATTTTTTTGGCCAAGTGATAGTGAAGCTAACTGTACATGGATGTGTGTTATTTATTTAAAATGTCTGACTTTTGCTGGTCTTAGTCATGCTACTCTTGTTAACATAAGGTGATAGGTGTATTGATTACAATTACAGAATGCTTAGTCTTTTAAAGGTGTGGTTTAATTTGTGTTTGTGTCTTCTTGAAAAGAAATAGTTCATTCTGCTGAAAGTAATACAGCCATTAACCAAATACCTGCCTAGAGAGTCTGGGAAGTCATATTAAGCGATAGTCAATAAATTTCTTGGCTCTCTTAAAAAAAAAAAAAGGCCAGTTTTTGCCAGAGTTGCAAGAAAACAGAGCATTCCTTAAAGGAGAACTGAAATAACACAGGTTTTGGGTGTCTGCTAAGTGTTTTGCCTGTTTCAACCCTGTAGGAGGAAAAGGTGACCAAAGGAAAAGTGATTGCATTGCACAGTGGTTCACATCCATGCAAATGTTCAGAAGAAACTCTGACTTCTCAGAATTCATGCAAGATCATGTTGGTTTAATACTACCATTTTATGGAGCATAGTCTACAGATTGGTAATCTGAGAAGCATAGGATTTCAGTCAATTCATACACCTTCTCCATCCCCATCACCTCCTCCTGGAGGTGCTCTATCCAGAACGGGGGTGAGGAAACAAAACATAACAGAAACTGACTTCAGATTAGATTTGATCTTCCAGGGAAAAGACATAAAGTGGTGGACTTAAAACAGAAAGTCAAAAGAATTTGCAGAAACCTACAAAGAGAGTAAACTGGGTTAGTGGTGTGTTGTTTTCATGTGTTATTCCTGAAGTCTGGAGGTATTAGCTAAAATTGTAGGTTAGTTTGTAAGTAAGGATGGCTCACTCTCACAAGACATCTGTTTCTGAAATTAAAAAGCCAACAACTGCATGATTGTACAGATAGCAATCTTCATTTAATACAGATCCATGATTCAAAGAGGTATGTGACTTAAAATCTTCTAGGGAACACAAAGCAATTAATAGTTGGAACTTTTTATAGCACCTTTTATCCAAGGATCTCAAAACACTTTACTGGCTTTAATTAGGTCTCACACTATGCAGTATCTACCTGGAATAGAGAAATGTTATTTTTTAATTCTGCATATAGAGGAACATGTGATACAGAGGTTAAATGACTTGACAATGATCATGTAGAAGCAAATAGTAATGGTAGGAATAAATCCCAAACCTCCTGCCTTTCAATCCCATGTTCTATCCATTTGCTAAGTTTCTATCCTCTGCATTAAACTCAAGGCTTTTTTCTTACCTGTTCTGTAACATGTGTGATTTTGACTACAGGATCAAAGCCCAGGCAATTAAAAAGAAATTCACCCTTTCCAAAGGAATAAAAAAATTGAAAAATCAGTGTAAGACCACTTTTTGCTCTCAGGTAGAAGAGAAACACTTACTATTTACTGCATTGAGAGCTGTGAAAGATATGGAAGAGCAGATTCCAGAGTAAAAACGTTGTCTTTGGAGATAATGAGTAAGAGTTTGTGTTTCTGCCTAAGAGGAAGAATAGGCTGGGCTGGGCTTTTTTTGCAGATGATATAAATTGTGAAGAATGCTGCCTGCAGTATGCTCAGGAATTCAGTGTCAGGAAAAAAAAAATCAATCTTAAGGCCATGAAGGAGATAATCTCCTGGGGAAAGATAATAAGGAATCATCTCATGCAAGTATAGCCCCTGTAGCTGGGAAGTGTTGCATAAGAGACACAAGCATCTATACCCATGCAAACTCTTAAATGCTAGTCCTTGGCAGGAAGCAGGGGGAAAGAAAGTCAATATGCTTAAATTAGCAGATAATAGAGATAATTCTGCTGCTGTGTTTCTAATAGCAACTTGAATTAGGCTACTGGATAGATAATATGATTTGTTTCTTGTAGTTTAAAGTATATTTTGAAAATGGTAAGAGAAGGGAAACAAGCAAAATAACCAGGCTAACACTAGGAGCCTGAATAAAATCTGTGTTGCTTTCACAGCAACCTAATTTAAAGAGACGGATTTTTTTACTTGTAGAATTGGTTATTTGTCAGATGCTGATAATGATAACTGGTAAGAGAGAAAGAATTCAGTTCAATCCTTATTTAGAGAAAATCAGGCAGTTCACGAAAACTTGATTCATTTGCGTTACTAGAACATCTCTAGTCTTATCTTTACATCAAAGCTTGGAAGTGTGAATCCGTTGTTGTTTTTGCTTTAACTGACTCTCACAAATTTCACCATCATAAGCCACACTAAACACTAGAGCTGGCCAACCAGTGCAAATACTTCTTTACTATTTTTCAGTACCAGGAGATCCTAGAAGTTGATGTATCATGGGAAGAAATATTCAATCAAGTTTAGAATAAATAAAGAAATGCTTCCATTGATTAAAGTGTCCACCATTCAACTGATCCCAAGAACAATTATACAGTCAGGTCACAACAATGTTTCCCAGGCAAAACAAGCCTATGCATCCTCATTTCAGAGGTGATGCTGTGAATTAATTCACAAGGGTTTGTTTCCACAGGTTATTTGCCAAATGTTCCTTGGAAATAAGCTAAAATACCAAAGGTATAGGTTAGGAAATTAGAAACTACTTGCATTGCACTTAGACACAGGAAAAGATGGCACTGAAGTGCTTTCACCGTTCACACTTCACAAAATCTGCCGCACATAGACTTGACTTTTAAATAAATAACCAGTCTTTGCAGTTCTCATCACAGATTCTAAAGAGGCAGATGCAGCCATTGCAAATGATTTTGCTCTGTGTTACATTTGTCAAAAGCTGTCAGAACGTAGTAAAAAGGTGTTTGTACAGAGTAATATACTGCTTGAACTCCTGTATGTCTCTTAGGCTGGAGATTTTAGGTTGCTGATTTGTAAGAAAGAAAGAGTTCCAAAAGAGCCTGGCTTTTTTTTTTTTCTGGCTTTACTAATTTATTTATGGTTCACTTCTACATATTTACATGTCCGCAAATTACAGTCAACACTCAAGCCTGAAAGAGGAATTGAATCAGATAGGAAAAGACCAATCTGCTTCACGCTGAGCTACAGTTGCATAGTTAGATAGTAGGAATTGTGAACAATACAATCATTATTTTACCCATAATTTGGGATGCCTTTAATCATGTCTAAAATAGCTTTGTTTAAAAATGAAGTTTGTGTCAAGATTGGAGAGAAAGGGGAAGATTTGGACATATGCTCCAAATAACTCAACAAAGTTTACAAAAAATTTTCATACACACATACAAATGTGTGATTCTACTATCTTTTACATTGTGTCTCCATTCCATTAATAAAGCTCACCTGACCATAAGAAAAAAAATCAGAACCAGATCAAGGCTATTGGGTTCTATATAATGCACCAATTTAAGGCGAACATTTAAAAAAATCAGTATATTACATATTTTCATACATTTCAGGAAATACCATATTTATCTGGAAAACAGACAAGAAAGTTACATCCGACTGGTGAACAGGTACATGTTGGTCCTGTTGCTGACTAAATGAATTTTAGAGCCGACATAATATTACAATTTTAATTCATTCTAGTTTTGTGTGAATATTATTAGCTGAAAATTATTTAAGGGAACCATGAGGCAGGGGCAGGCAAGCATAGAAAAAAGAAAGCAGGAAGAAAGAGAGTTGTTGAAGAAAGAGAGTTGTTACTATCACTTTTGGCAAGCTGGTTTAGTTACATTCATAAACATACTAATTAAGGAATGAACTGATGACAGAAAATGATACCTTCAAGACCATATATGAACCAGTCTTCATTAGTGTGAGAAGTTTTAAATATGTACCAGTGCTTGAAACTAGTATTTCTTATGTTTTATGAGATGAAGTATAAAAATGAAGAGGAGCTGAACCTGCTAACACAATTTTTTCCCTTTTTAAAATTTGGAGCACAGGGAGAAAATTGCATTTGTCTTTTGACAACCTCCAAAGACACTACTTGATTGTCCTAATTTTTCTGAGAAAACCTTGACCATGTTCCAGGGGCAGAAAGGCCTCAAGAGTCTCTGAACTGCAAATTACTAGAGATTAGCAGTTAACTGGGGGGTGAGTTCAAAATATTGGATGGATCTGCTCTATTTTTATGCCTCTGCTCTAACTGTGGTATGATGGACACTCATTCTCCACTGAAGAAAAACAGACTGGCTTCCATTTGAAAGACCATTCTCCTCATTTCCTTTCCCACTAGAAGAAACTGGCAAAGATCACATTCTCCGAAACTTGCATTTTATAAATAAATTTCAGAGAGGGATTTATTTCATGCCATAAGCATGGGTCAGAATTCGCAAAGTAGATTTGTTTTGAATTTTAGGCTTTGAAATGCAAACTATATGCTTGACATAAAAAATATAGCATATCTTCCCAAAATGACAAACGTTATTTTATTCTGTTGGTTTTTGCTTGAGTAGAGTTAATTTTGTTCAGAGTAGCTGGTATGGGGTTAAGTTCTGAATTTGTGGAGAAAACAGTTTTGATAACACAAGGGATGATTTTGTTATTGCTGAGCAGGGCTCACACCGAGCCAAGGCCTTTTCTGCTCCTCACCCACCTACCAATGAGGGGGCTGGAGGTGCACAAGGAGTTGGGAGGGGACATAGACAGGACAGCTGACCCTGACTGACCAAAGGAATATTCCAGACCATATGGTGTCATGCTCAGCAATAAATGAGGGGGAGACTGGCCAAGAGGTTGCTGCTTGGAAAATGACCAGCTGGTGGTGAGCAATGGTTTTCATTTACATCACTCGTCTTTCTCTGTTGTTTTCATTTTCATTAGGATAATTGTAGAGGTAATAGCAGTAGTACTAACAGAAGCAATACTAGCAGCAGCAGGAGTAGTAGTAATAAGGTAAGATTTAATTTTAATTCAGTTATTAATCTGTTCTTACCTCAATGTGTGAGTTTTCTTTTCTTTACCATTTGAATTCTCTGTCCCCCATTCTGCTGGCATGGGGAGTGAGTGGGTGGCTGTGTGGCACTTAGTTGCTGGCTGGGCTTAAGCCATGAGAGATCTTTTTGACACCCAATGGGAGTCTCAAAGGGTTTCATTTAATAACAGATTGACCAGAGTGTATTAGAAGGGATTTATACTTGTTAACAGTTTTGGGTCACAATATTGATCCTTCTGTTCTTGATATTATTTTATCTGATCTGTACCCTTCCCTTTTTCTTGCTGTACATGTTAAAAAATGGTGTTGGCTTTTGCAGTTTGCTGTGCTCTGTAGTGGTTAGAGATGTTTTGCTGGGGAGATTTGTTATTAAAAACACTGACCTTGGTATTTGGGCTCTGTATTGTAGGTGCCATTTCATGAGGGCAATTAACAATAACGCCTTTTACTCATTTGTTTGGATGTTGGGTTTTTTTATTTGGGGGTTTTTTTGGGGGGGGGAATTGGTTTCTTTTTTCTTGGTGGGGGTGGGGTGTTTGGGGTTTTCTTGGTTCTGTTTTGTTTTGTTGTTGTGGTTTGTTGGGGTTTTTTGGGTTTTTTTTTTGTGGAGGCAAGACAGAATGACAGCTTTTTACTTCTATGAAAGTTGCAATAACTTTTCAGTATCTTGAATAACTGAGAATAATTAGAATATTTATATTGGTATTTCTAGGGACTATTGCTTTGGTTTTGCCTAAAGCTAACAAGAAATATAGGAATATCACCCAGTCCTTATAAGAGTATGGTGATGAGTGGCACAACATGTGGGAGAATATGGGGAGGTGTCTCAAAAGTGACCTCAAATGTTCTGAAACTTCACTCCCAAAAGCTACAGGATCCACACAAAGTGGTAGAATGTTTGCAAAAAATAAAATGCAAACCACAAATGCTGTGGCTATTCCAAAGAGCACAACCCTGCTGGTTATGATGCATCACCCTCAGTGAGAAAGATGGAAAACAGACCAAAAAACAGTAGAGCTAATCCAGACACTAGATCAGTCACCTCCATAACTAAAAGGGAGAAATGGAATCACAGAATGGGTCAGGTTAGAGTGGAGTCATCTGGTCCAATCTCCCTGCTCAAGAAAAACCCCTAGAGCACATTACACAATATTGAGTCCAGATGGTTCTGGAAGATCTCCTGTGAGGGAGAAGAGGACTCATTTAGTAAGATATGAAGAAGGTTTTCTTAAGAGGAAAAAGAAGAAAGAACCAAAAGACACAGCCAGTTCTGCAGAAAAGCAGTCACAAAAACAAGAGGAAAAGACTGAAATCATAAATGCAACAGAAACCTCTTCGTCCCTTTCTCTAAGTGAGCCTCAAGATATATGAAATGTTAGTTACCGATGATGGTCTATTGGGGCCACTAGTCAGGAATTAGAGCATAAGGAAATCTGGCAGCTGGGATCACTTGATAAAGATAAAGCCATTCACAAAGCCAAAAAAATAGCTCTGTCTTGTCCACTTAACAGAAGATAAACACAGGATTTCTTAAGTTTTGTAGGTTTTTGGAGAATGCACACTCCAAATTACAGCCTGATCATAAGCTTTCTCTATGGAGTGATCCAGAATTGTGACTTTGAATGGGCCCTGAGCAGAAACATGCCTTAAAAAAAATCAAATGGGAGATAGCTGTGCAATAGTACTTGGGACAGTCCAGACAAGACAAAGTGTGAAATATGTTCTTTGCACCTCTCAGCCAGGGATAACAGACCCACCTGGAGCCTCTGGCAGAAAATGCCTGGAGAGACTGAAGGTCAGCAGGTACAGTTTTGGTCCAAGGGTACAAGGGATCTGAAGGCTCTTTGTTATTTTTCTGTTCATCACTATAATTATTGTTAATAGTAGTATTAATTATATTAAACTGTTCTTATATCAACCCATGAGCTTTCTCACTTTGGCCTTTGAATCCACTTCCACCTATCCTGATGCAGTGAGGAGTGAGCAAACAGCTGCCTGGTGCTTAGCTGCAGACCAGAGTTATACCACAAAATTCATATGATAAACCTCCAGAAAGTCTCCAAATTAATCTTTACAAAACACATCCGTGTTTTATATTTTTTCTTCTATCACTGGGATAATGTGGGTCTTTTCAATTTCCCACGTAGCTAAACTACACTACTTTGTGCAGTGATTACATTTGAATAAATTGTTTTAAGGTTGATAGTATTTTTTTTGCCATTACTCTAGGTCCTCTGACAGAAGATGGTGAATAACATTGTTAAAGAGAATTTCACGATGAACAACCTCTTCAGAGTTTCTGTTATATTTTTCTTATCTTTAATGGGCATGTTGCTGTTCATAATTTAACCCCCTATAGGGATGGGACCTGGATACATAAACTTCAGTCGACATCCCTACCTTCTTTTTAGAAAGAAATGAGTGTACATCTAGGGAATGAATTTAAGTGTGGTCCACAGGCTGGAGGGCATAGGTACCAGGACCAAAAATGATATTGTAGATGAGGCCAACATAACTAACACAAAGCCCACCACCAAGATGGCCACTGCTCAGTTAAAATGATTTTTCTAAAAATGTGAAACTCATAAAATTCAAAGCAGTCTTCCTTCTTGGACTGTTCTATTTTCACTGGGATCATCAAAGCAAATTTTGCCAAGTTCTAATCTCTTACAAACTCTTGCTGAATGTTCAGTTAAATCTGTCATTAGGGAATCATTAACACATAATGATTATTGTATTGCTGTGAAGAGGCATCACTTCTAGTATAAATTTAAGATTTCACACACTCACACTCTAAAGCCAAAGCCAGCAGTTCATTCAGAGGATTTATATGTACATTTCTATGCCTCTAAAATAATGGGATTTAGTTTTGCTTTACTTTTTGATGCCAAAATCCAGAACTTTGATTAAGCCAAATCCTCAAACATAATTAAGCTCCAAGTTCCAACTGAAGGACTTGAAATCTTAGTTCCAGAGAGAGCTCTGTAGTCCCTTCCTCACAAGAAAAAAAAATCTTTGCTAGTAGATCATGTACAAGTGACAGAAGTGGTGGGCTGAAAACAATTCCATTGTAGGAAATTAGAGTTAATAAAGCTTGTATCTCCTCTATCCTTTGTAGAAGTTGGGTTGGACAGTCAAGGAGCTACTCATGCACATCTGCCTGACGTACCTCTGCTTTCTATTTCTGCAATGAATATCAATTAAATAGAAACATGATGAGATGATAATTTCCTGAGGACTGGAGCTGGATGATCCTAAAGCTTGAAGAACCTCAGAGTTTGCTACCAAACCTATGACATCCACGTACAATAGAAGTCCCAGGTTCCCAACAGTCTTAGCCATAATTTATTAATTTCTTATTTTCTTGAGCATGATAGAAAGATGTCCTCAGTTCTAAAACTGCTCTTTCCCAAAGGAAAACATACCACATAAGTTAAGGAAAAAACAGGAATGGCAAGAACAGCCTTCCACTACCTAAAAGAGATGTATAAGGAAGGCTGGAGAGGAACTTTTGGCAATGACAAGCAGTGATAGGAAAATGGGGAATGGCTTTAAGCTGAAATACAGTAGATTTAGATTACATATCAGGGGTAAATTATTTATTGTGCTGGTGCTGAAGCAATGGCACAGGTTGCACAGAGAAGTTGTGGGTGCCCCCTCCCTGGAAATGTTCAAGGCTAGGCTGGATGGGGCTCTGAGCATCCTGATCTAGTGGACGAAATCCTTGCCCATGGCAACAGGATTGGAACTGGATGATTTGTAAAGGTCCCTTCCAAACAATCCTGTGTTTCTGATTTTATTAAAACTGTCAAATACAATTGGGTATATAATTACAACAGATATTCAGCACAGACACCCACTAGCAATAAATTCTACCTAAAATATCACTTGTAATGCAGTCTGTTTGTGTGAACACCTTATCCAGAAGGTAAAGCAGTCCTTTCTATTGGTGTGATTGTATGATACAGCATTGTCTTTGTCATGTATTCACTGAACATATCAGTTCATCTAGCTCATACAAACTCTATTCATTCCTTTGAAGCTTCAGTAGCACATGCAGCTAGAACGTGTTTGAAAAGTGATGAAAGTATAAGGCCTTCTTGATAGAAGTAAAAGCACAGTTAAAGAGGATCTGCAGTAACTGTCAGTCACATTTTGCAAAGTTATTATCCTGTTGCAGACATCTGTTTAAGAGGCCTATCTCATTACCAAAATATACATAGCTACAACTATCTGAGAAAACAAAAAAGAGTTGTTTTATCTTTTGACTCTAATTTACGTGTGTGTGTGTGTGTGTGCACGTGTGTGCGTATACACTTTTGAACACCTGTTTGTCCCCCTCTGTGTCCATATTTCTTCCTCAAAATGGTAGTTGGAAATGTAGGTCTCTGAAGCGGTCACGCTGGAGTAGAATTGTCCTTCTCGGATGTCCCGGCTAGCCATCCAGCACCGCTAGCACTAGGGGAGCACTATCCTGACTTCCATGGTTCAGGACAGCACCTAAGGCAAACGCTCTGTGCCATGACAGCCGCGTGACCTTGTGGTGGGACATGGCTTGGCTTATGGCTACAGTCAGCAGAAATAAGAAGAGAGAGCTCTCCAGCTGTGGTGAACCCAGGTTTATTGGGTCCCAGGGGATACCGACAGTCAAAGAGAGATGGGGGAAGCTGCAACAGCTTATAAGGAGGGAGGGAAACAAGGGACGAGTCAGTCCTTGGACGAATAGGGTTTCAGAGGGGAGTGGGATACAAAAGATTGACTTAGGGAGAACACCAATGGGGATAACTTGAGGGTGGGGCCCCAGCCCCTGAGCCAATCACTCGACGCTCTAGCTGGAAGTTTCTAGAGAGTTCTAGAGAGAAGGGTGGGAGCGCCAAGTGATGGACAGGGCACTGGGGAGGGATTTGAGAAAGGATACATTAATCTCCAAGGCAACTCTGGAGGAGTTGGGATAACTGGCAGCACAAGGGAGGGAAGGGAGAACCAGGGGAGAACCATTACGTCATAGGGGGGAACAGAACTGCCCAACTTATACAGACACAACACAACAGGTCTCTAAACCAAACAAACCATTCCTAGACATGAAATAAATTCTACCAAAAACTTTTCCTTAGATCAGAATTATATGACCATTTGTTGTATGTTTTGGTTATTCCAGATCATGTGTATAAAAAGGAAAAAAAAATTAAAATCTCACTAACTCAAGAAAATATTTCTTAAATAATAGTAACAATGAAAGAAATGGGGAAAAGCTATTCAGCGTGGGTATTTCCTTGAGCAGCTACCCTTTGACATGAAGTGACACGTCTTTGGATGCTGCCTTAGGAAGCACTAAGAGTCAAAACTTAGCTACAGCGTCTACAAAAGCTGCACACCAAAATCTTATCTATTTAAACAAAGGCTGTTAACAAGAAACCTCTCTTTTACTACCTGTTGTTGTTGTTGTTCAAACTGACTCAGATTCTACCAAAAGTAGGGCAGAAAGGCTTCTTTGCTCTTTCTGTAGAAGAAAACATGTCTAGCATACTGAATTTATCCATCTGCATTTCTCTGAGAGAGGATGGCAGAAGGAAAAGAACTCATATTTTTACATACAAACCTCATACGAATTTCAGACCTCCACAAAGAACACCTAAAAATGACAACAGTCTATAAAAGTCTTATAGCTAAGAAATTAGAGCTACTTGCAGGGCAAAGCGAAAGGACGAAATTCTCAGTTACCCTAGCGAATAACACCTTGACAGGAAACTTCCTCTCTCAACAACTCAAATGTGAATTATTCAAACCACAAAATAATGTATCACAGAAGTGATGTTGTTGTTTTGGATGTTAGTGTGGGGAACCTCTGGAGATGATAGCATGATCCAACCCCTCTTCTTAGAGCAGGTTGTTTAGGGACTGTAATATAATATAATTCCAGTCCAGGCTGGAATATACCCACTTTTGGACAGCCCGCCACTTCTCTATGCAACTTGTGTTCAACCATTGTCACAATAAAAATACTGTTTTCTAGTTTTTAAATGGAATTGTGTGCATGTGGAATTGTGCAGAGAACACACCAACCAGTGTTCTCATCCACTGAGCCAATCATCATGGAATGAACAATATCAATCTAGTTAAGTAGGATTTCATTTTCATAAATGAGTGTAGACAACCCAATCTCTTTAGCCTGGAAATTGAAGACAATCACCTCAAGTATTCTTCCCTACCAACCTACAGAAGTGATCCTTCATGTAATGGCTGTGCCTCAATTCTGGCAGCCAGGAGTATGAATTTTAGGACCTAGAACATGAATATGTGATTTGGTGAGGAAAATCCTGAAAGCCACGACACAAGTTTAAATGCAAGTGTCTTGCTTCAGAAGCAATGTATTCAACCTGTATTCAACAAGAGGATCTATAAAAAGAATTCAAAAACTGGCAATTAGCATGACCACAGACAAGTGGAGATAATGAAACTAATTGTGTCTCAGTTTGGATTTGAGATTACTTTGGTTGGAGTATATCAGATAAACTATTCAGAATGTAAATCAAAAGACTCTTCCTTAAATGAAAAATAAATGAAAAATGTACTAATATTTAATCAATTCTGATTGAGTTTAAAAGCCTTATGTGATTCATGGGAGGATTTGATTTATCAAAATTTTTGTGAAAGACTGGATGGAAACAATTAATTAAATCAAGGAAGATGAGTTTAGTTTAAGTACTCAAGTGGTTATGGAACAGGTTGATGGGAGAGTTATAAAAGGTGTGTTGGAAAAGGAGCTATAACTGAGAGAAAAGATATTCATGGAATAAGTAGTTAGGGGTGTGTTTTCATGTAATGAATACATTGATTGCAAGATCAGTCAGCAGGCAGAATATTGTACAGGGTAAATGGGATCATTCTGAGGGTGGGAAAAAAAAGAGGGAGGACATTTAATAGTAAAAATTGAGATTCAGGCCTCGAGGAACTTGGAACATAAAGTCCACTTTAAACTGAATGCTTTTATCTGGAGGTGATAAGGAGACTTCTGTTTCTTCCAGTCAATCACAGGACACCCTTCAGTACAATGTGTAATATGACCATGAAAAATAGCAAATGTGATTCTGTACCCACATGATCTTTCATGTACTAACACCACCACCATTTGAAAATATTATCAAATTTGCAACAGGTATTCCACTCTTAGAATATTTTGCACAGTTCCCAGTTAGGACATTCATATTTAATCAATGGATTTGATTTGATGGATCATATTTCCAATCAATGGAATTGGAACTGAAGAAGAAATGGCTATGCAAACAATATATAGAACTGAGAAAACGTTAGTTAGATTCATTGGAACAGGTGTTCCTAAATGTTCTGCTAAGGCACGTGAAGAGCAGGAGGGTGATTTAAGACAGCCAATGCAATTTCACCAAGACAAGTCTAGCCTGACCAGCCTAGTGGTATTCCATGTTGGAGTGACTGCATCGGTGGACAAGGGAAGACATGTGACTATCATCTTCCTGGATTTCTGTAAGGTCTTTGACAAGGTGCCCACAACATCCTTCTCTCTAAATTGGAGAGAGTGGGATTTGATGGGTGGACTGTCAGTGGGTGATGAACTGGTTGGATGGTCACATCTACAGAGTTTTGCTCCGTGGCTCAACGTCTAGATGGAGATTAGTGACAAATGATGTCCCCTGTGGATCTGTACTGGGCCCAGTAATGTTTAGTGTCTCCATCAGTGGTATAGACAGTGAGATCAAGTGGCACCCTCAGCAATTTGCAAATGAGATACACCTGAGTTGTGTGGTTGACATACCTGGGGAGTAGGATATCATCCATAAGGACTTGGACAAGCATGAGAAGTGGACTCAAAGGAACCTTGTAAGGTTTAACAAGGCCAAGTGCAAGGTTCTGCATCTGGGTCAGTGCAATCTGCAATATCAACACAGGGTGGGGGTTGAAAAGCTGGACACAAGCCAACAATGTGCTCTTACTGCTCAAAAAGCCACCTGTATCCTGGGCTGCATCTAAGGAAGTATAGCCAGGTGAAAGGACTCCACTTTCATGAGGCCCCACCTGGAATACAGTGTCCAGCTCTGAGGTCCTCAGCACAGGAAAGACATGGACTTGTTGGAGCAGATCTGGAGGAGGGCCACAAAAATGATAAGAGGACTGGTGCACTTCTCCTGTGAAGACAGGCTGAGAGAGCTGGGGTTGCTCAGCCCAGAGAAAAGACTGCTCTGGGAGGGGACTTCAAAAGTGTTTATTGGAAAAATGGGGCCAGGCTTTTTAACAAAGTCAGGTGTGATGGTACAAGGGGTAATTGCTAAACTACAAAAGGGTTAGTTTACCCTAAATACAAGAATGAAGTTTTTACAGTGAAGGTGGTGAGGCACTGGAACAAGTTGCCCAGAGAAGTAGTAGATGGCCCATTCTTGGAAACATTCCAGGTCAGCATGGACTGGGCTCTGAGTCATCTCAGAAAGTGAAAGTGTCCCACAGTATTCCAGGAGGGGTTCGACAAGATGACCTTTAAAGTCACTTTCAGCAATATCATTCTATGGTTCTATGATATCATGAACTTTTTTTATCCAAGAAGTTTGAGCAATTTACAAAAGAAATTATAGAGCAGCCTGACAGAACAGAAAAAAAACTCCAAAAATAACAACAACAAAACAAAACAAAACAACGAACAAAAAACCAAAAAGATAATCCAGTCCCATTCCTTATGCTTTTGAGAAAAATTGATCAAATCTTTACTTTCAGGAGTTCCCTGAAGATCTTGGTATCCTTCTTGAAAGATGTCCTGTCAGCTGATCTAACGAATATAGCATGAATGGACCATTCACTAAACTCACACAATAATTCTTGTGAGATAAAAATATTTACAAAAATTTTAGTAGTACAGCTACTCATCAATGTTGTTTTACTGTCTCCACAGTTTTGAGCTCTGGCTATGATTTTGGGATTCATCAGAGGGATGGCTGATTCCCTGGGGCTTTTCCTACCTGATACATGGCTATAAGAGCTCATGATGCAGGAAAGAGAGGAGTTGGAGAAAAGAACTGGGGGAGATTATGATATTTTTTTCATTAAAAAGACAGGTCTATACCTCTGATCAAAGTTGAGAAAAATCCTGTCATGTTTGCAGTGAACGAGAACTTTCTGTAAGAGTTTATTAGTTTGTATCAGTGGACAGTTACACAGGCAGCAAAGCTCTGTTAGATCTCTCATTAATCTCTTTGATAATGTGGTATTGTTCCCTAATGTAAAGTTATTCACCTTTTGTTCAGTCTACTTTTAAATGTCAAGAAATGGGGTTTACGTTCTTCCCCTTTGGAGACTACTCTAAGGATTAATAGGTCTCAGTCTCTTTCGTCTTCTTTTCCCACTTCTCCTCTCAATAATCAGCCATTAATTATTTTCCATTTCTCAGTTTTATCCAATAACTCATAGCCATATCAAGCATTACACTAAATTAATTCTTTTTTTTTTTTTAACTAAAACCTTTCAAATAGCTTCAGGCAGCTATCATTTTCCTCTCCACGTCTCTAGGCATGTTGCTATTCCTAAAAACCAGCAAATAGAACATGAATGGAAAGGAGACATTTAGTGACTATAGATCTCTCCTATTAGATTATGTTTTTAGGTTACTATGTGTAAACTAGCCTTGTAAATAAGATATGGCTTATGCAAAAAGTGAGAATAGAGATAATGAATTGCTTACAAAGGTGATTTATACAGTAACAATATGAAAAATTGCATTTTGCACATCTTCTGTATAAAATTTGCACGCATCCCATAGAAACCAGCTAATGCTCTTCAGCAATTCCATCCTGACTTAATCAGCACACACAGCCTCAAATGAAGACTTCCTGAACTTTTACCCCTTCTCTTACTACCTAGTAATTATAAAATTTAAATTGCTTTGCTTCAAAATCTACTGTTGTCACAAATTTCTTATTCCCCTGGAAAGAAATTAAGATAATTCAGTCTTAGTATATAAAACTCAACATTAACTAAGTAGAAAAAACAAGCTACTGCACTTTTCCCTAAAATGCAAGCAGCTTTTAAATACTCTGCACACACATAAATCATAACCTGTTTTTCTTTCAAATACCAAATGGGATGTATCATTGTAATCAATGGGAAGGTATTCATTCTGCTTGTTTAGTGAGGGTGAATATATATTATAAATATAATATAATATAATATAATATAATATAATATTATATTATATTATATTATATTATATTATATTACATTATATTATTAAAATATGCTAATATAATAAAATTAATATAATATAATATCTGATAAGAGTGCAATATGTGCTACTGCCTTTTGCAATTACCCTCTTCTGTTTTTCTACAGAATCCTCTAACACTCAGGGCCTCGGGTGTTATAAACCTTTAATTGGAAGGCCAGATTATATTCTTTTTTTAAGGAAGCATAGGATTCCTGAATTATTTTTCTTAACTGTCTTCTGTGGAAAGATGACTAGAGGTGACCAAAGAGCAAAACCAGTGTCTATCTATATATCTGTTTATACAAAAATATAGATGTACATGTGCTTGTGCACACATATATATACATATAGATAATGTAATATAGTATGCAATTTTAAAGTCTGATTCTGCTGATTGTATAGGCTAAATCAGCCTCCTCATTAAATCAATTTCAAAGGGAAATGAATATATTTAAAGAGTGAGACATGTCTAGCATTTCTCTTGATGAGCTAAATCCATTTTAAGTACACTAAAGTCATCAGAGTTACTGTGGGGATGCAGTCATCTTGGTGTTTGCATAGGATTAAAAATGTACCAAGGCATTTAAGTATTGTTTCAACTAATTATACTCACTACTTTTCATTTGCCAATGCTGGAATACTGAGCGGTGTTCCAGCTCTCAGAGATTATGCTGCCAGTGGTGTGGACTCTGTTTCTGTGGATATTCTATATAGTAAGAGTGAAGGATGTAAGCAAAATATATTTTTAGGAACTGAAACAAGCTTTGAGCACTAGGTTTTGAGGAATGCATATACCAGGAGCAAGACTATTTTATCCCACCAAATTGTTATTCAAGTTGGTAGGGAGGCAAGAGCCTTTTGACTTTTACATGCCTGTCTTTTCTACTGCTTTACAGAGTCATAAAAGGTTTTGTGTTGGAAGTGACCTTAAAGATCATCTAGTTCCAACACCCCCTGCCGTGTGTAGGGACACCCTCTGCTAGACCAGGTTTCTCTAAGCCCCATCCAGCCTGGCCTTGAACACTGCTGGGGATGGAGCATCCACAACTTGTCTGGGCAGCCTGTGGCAGTGTCTCACCACCCTCATAGTGAAGAATTTCTTCCTAATATTCAACCTAAACTTTTCTAGTTTTAACTCATTGCCCCTTTTCCTTTCACTATGTCCTACTCAAAAGTCCTTCTCCGGCACTCTTCATATTCTTTAGGCAGTGAAAAGTCCTACATGATGTTCCTAGAGTCTTCTCTTCTCAGGCTGAGCAACTCTGACTCAGCCTTTCCTCACAGGAGAGATGTTTCACCCCTATAATAATTTCTTTATTTCTCCTTAACTTCATATTAGCCTGCTTGTATTTTGGTGGGGGATGAGTGATGGTCGCAGCTAGTCAGCTGTTACATGCTAGGCAGCTTATTAAAATGGGTGTGAGATCTACCAACATTGGTACATGGATAAAAGTTCCCAGAAAAATCTAGTTTGGTCTCAGATATTTGGTCTTGGTATCTTTGTCCTGTAAAATCTCATTTACTCAGAGAAAACTGCACAATATCCTGAACAAGGATAATGCAGTGGTCAATAACTGAGACACCCTTTGCAGAAATACAGGAGCAATGTGGCCTAACACTTGAAGGGAGGATTCAGTGTTCAGCATAAGTAGTACTTTGTCCAGTATTGCAGAAAATCAGAAATGGTGTCTGCCTGCCTTGCATATTGAGCTTACAGTTTCAAGGTCAGAGATATGACCTAAAGAGCAAGCAAAGCGTTATGTAAATATTTTTTGTCTAGATTAGTGGATGTGGCTCCTGTGTTTAAGTAGAAGTTTAAATGGTTTGTATTAGGAGAAAAAAACAAACAAATAAACCCAAAGTAGAGACAATTTAGTCAATTGCTGTTTTGCTTTTTTTTTTTTTTTTAATGCAGCTTAAAATGTTTTAGTCTGGTTACTCAGAAAAATAAGTTTTATTGTGTGTCCATGCTCATAATGCCCACCACCCTTAACCATACCAGGCTAATTCCAAACCCAGTGATCAATATAGACTGGAGCTACAGAGAGAGAAATAGACACCAAGTCTCAAGTTTCAGTGGCTGGGTATAGAAACAAAATTTTAAGAAGGTTCTTATTGAAGAAAAGCTCTGGGATGGCTTCAGTGAATGTCTTTCCAGGTCCAGTGTGGATGCCCATCTACAAATAGCATCTGCTTCCTGCCCCAGCAGTGCAAGGGGAAGTTTTGATCAGGGGAAGTTTTGATCAGGGTAAGAAGACACCAAGGACTCTATGGTGAACTGAAACTCTATATCTTGCAGTACTTGAGAGTTGTTGGGCATGCATTTGTAGGAGTACGTGCTACATTAGTGTTGTTCACTGAAACACTTGCATAAATCATCCCGCAGGAGACAGTACATGAGAAGAGCTCAAAATCTGTGGTGGCCAGGATCTGATTCCCAAAAGAACAAAAAAGAAAAAGGAGAATTATCTTGACAATATTCAAGGCATTAAACTTGGGAATGTAGTTAACTGTTTCTTGAGATAGTATAACAAAAAGAAATGTAAGCTATTGAGGCTTATAGGAAATGATTAAAAGGAACTATCTTGTTCTAATCTCCTTTTTTTTTCCACATACGCAAATCAAAAACTTTCTCTAATATTGTTTCCTACTGCATTTCATTTGGAAGCCAAGTACATATAGGTTAATGAGTAGACTGTAAGGTGAGAAAAAATTGACTGGATCATAAGAGTTAAAGAATGGTGATCACTGGCTGACAGCAACAAGCAGAGCATCCCAGAGTTCATACTACATCCCATACTGTTCTGCACCTTCATCAAAGACCTAGACAACTATCTAGTATACCTTTAGCATATTTTCAGGTGACTATAACTTGGAGAGAGGCTGAAAACAAATGTCAAAGCTTTTAGCGAGAGTGGCCTAAACAAACTTGAGGAATAATACAACAAAGACATTATTAGATTCAGCAAGAAGAAGTGGAAAGTTCTACACATATGGCAGAGTAATCCCAAACATCCAGACAAGATGGCAAGAGTCTCACAGAGTAGTGGCCCCACTGAAAATTCAATAGCCTCCAAAGTGGAATATGAGCTACTGAATGTGTTTTCACCAGAAAAGGGAAATATTGCTCATTGAAAAGTACAGCCACCAGATCAAAGTAAACTATCATTCTCTTCCCAGCACTGGTGAGATTTCACAGAGATTGGTACTCGATTCAATTTAAAAAGTAATGTAGAGAGGGGTTGTGAGGTTCAGCAACAGCCAAAGGCATATGGCTGGTCCACAGGCAACAATACCTGGTCTTGTTTAGTCTAGAAAATAGAGTCAAGCAGGTGAATCTAACACTGGCCAAGAACTGCATGTAGGGGAGCTTCAGAGAAGATTGACCCAGACTCTTCTGGTAAGTGAAAGGTGGCAAAACAAAGCATAAGGGAATAACAGCCACCATCTGTGGGTTAACAGGTTCAAATCAGATATTAGTTAAAAAATAAAAAATCACTCAGGAGGTAGTACAGAATTGGAACAAGTTACCCACAGAGGTTGTGAAATGTCCATCCTTGGAGGGCTTTAAGACTCTACTAGGCAAAGTCACAAGGTGTGCCACACCTAGTCATAGGAGCACTGTCACTGTTTCAAGCAGAAATGTGTGCTCAGAAGTCTTCTCCAGATAACATTTTTGTGAATCCATTGGTTTATGAATCAGAGGTCATGTTTCTCCAGTGAATAGAGTGATTCTCAGTGGAAAACTTGGTCAAGCCAATAATTCCTGTTAAGATGAATTTTTCCTGCTGTGAAATTAGATCCTTTACATTTTTAATGCATATAAATTATGTCATATCTTTGGTCAGGAAATGAAAGCAAATCACAAAGCTTGGTTTAAATATTTGGAAATCCTACCTATGAATATATTGGAACATAAACTACCTCAGCTAAGGTACAAATTGGAAATGAGGAAATGGTAGAGTCTTAATTAAGGAAAGAGTAGAACAATACTTGGAGAATAGGATCATAAGTTCTTAAAAAAAAAAAACATGCACCTCTGACCTGTTCAGATTCTCTGGAAAAGTTAATGAAACAGTACATAAAGGTGATTCAGTGGACATAACTTACTTTAATACTTTTTCATAAGGAACTCTCGGAGAGAATAAATCTCCACAGGGTAAGGAGCATAGTCTTGAGGTGGATTAGAAATCACTTAAATGAAATAAAACAAAATGAATGGTTGTGAAGTGAGTGATCCTTCTGCCTCAGTCATGCTGGATCAGTTTCATAGGCCCACGTGATGAAAGGAATGGAACAAGAATGAGAACAAAGTATTTACATATGGCACTAGGCTGTCTTGAGATGGAAAGAATCATATGGTACCCTCAAAAATATAAATGCATTAACATCTATACTGCAGTAGCCTCTAGTGTTGTTACCTTGCTGAGTTAGCATTTACACAATGCAGCAAACACAATGTTTTCTCCAAGTAGTTGTCTCCCACAAAGGAAGTGGCTTCATGGCAGTAGGTGAAATTCAGCGCTAGCAAACATGGTCAACATTCATTGAAATTAAAATGAAATGCTAAGGCAGTTCTAATAACATTAACTTTGAACTTGTCTTCAGTTCTGCATTCTCCTCTGTTTTAATTTTCTCGGTTCTTGTCCCTTCTGCTTTCTTCTTCTTTAGGAGGTCAACATCTGCAAATTTCCCCCAGAGTTTCTCTCTTCCCTAGCTTGATTTTTCAAGGTCCATGTAGTTCCATCGACTTCAGTGTGTAAGTTTTTCTTTCTGTTTCACTGTCATTCATCATTCCTGAAGATCAAGCACTTATTCCCTCTGTGACCTTTTGCTTCTTTATTTCTGTCATCTCATACACAATGACCTAAGTCACACTCAGCTTTGTTTTGATTTCTTTTTCTCAGTCTTAAATACAGCTTAATAACATGCCTGGTTCTACAGCTATTGGCTTCCTGAACAAGTAAAGAAGCCACTTGCTGAGGAATTTTGAAGTTTATTTTCTTCTCTTTCCTTTTTATCATAGTTGCAAGACACGTTCTCTGCAGTTCTGATTCTAGCATCTCTCCTCTTTTCCTTTATGATGTAAAGTTTCAAAGGTTCAGGTGAACTTTAGATAGCTCTCAATGCAAATGAAGCAGCAACCCAATCTTTCTGCAGAGGTTAACTACTTTGAGAAGTCAATGGAAGCTAACACATACCTCTGAAAACTTCCATTTTCACTAGACATCTCCCTCATTTCATTTTCTGGAGAGTTTTCCATTTGTTTACTGAAGGTACAATGCTGGGAAAATCTTGCTGCAAATTTGTACCTGCACAAGCACGATAAAGACAAGGGAAAACCTGTGTTTACTTGGAGCTTTTGATTTTGCCAGTGATGGTACACAGCTCTTTTAACAGGGAACAAACTGGCCTTCAGCAAGAATAAAGGTGTAAACTTGCACTCCCAAGACCTCAGTTTGTATCCACAGGAAAATGCCCATGTTACACTATTAGATGCTTTCTTCATTACCTAATTAGCATGAAAAAATAATACTGAATTATCCCAGCTTTTGAAGAACCTGATTTCAAGAGGACAGAATGAAGTAAGGCACTTACCCTTAAATGTAGTATTGAAATGATAAATTTAAACCATCTACAATTCGGGACATCTCCTAAGTAAGGCTAAGTAGACACAATCAAAGAGAGGCTCAGATTTACCAATGAAAAAAACAAAAACTTTTCACAGAACTTCCATCAGGATGAATTTATTTGTGTGTTCCTTCTACCTTGTTTTTTCTGATAAGTGTTCTAAATAGCAATAAAACTATAATTTAAGTTATATGGACAGTTTAAGTGAACTCAGCTGAAATTGGAAAGTAAATTTTACTTCTCACAGTGAGTCTGATTACCCATATAGACATTTATCCCTTTATGCTGATAAAAAATGAATTCCTTTAGCTGATATATATTTATAATGATAGCCAAGATAGGGCAGTCCTAGGTAAAACTGTAAATTGGTTGCAGAATGTCGGGGTTTTTTTCATATAAGCTTCTTTTCTCCTTGTTTTTTCCCCAAAATATCAAAATACAAAGGAAGACTAGATTACACAGATCTCAGCTGAGAAACATTCAAGGTAAAGAGCTTTGTCACATGAATAGTCTTACAAATATTTCAACATTCACAGGCTGAAGAGGAAAATTCTTATTTTACTCGTAGTATTGTTGTGTCAAATCAGGAAGTTAAGAAGGTTTTCTATTTGTTCACAATCAAGGAATCTTGCTGAAAAAATGAACACCTCTTTGTAGCAAGGTACGGCTACCTGACACCTCTTTTCAGTGTAGGATGATAGAGCTGTTTCACAAGAGGCTCCCTGACTGACGTTTGAGTGGGTGCAATATTAAAAAAGCTTTGCTTTTATCTTATGGGTTGTGGTGTTGTGACAGACTTTGGATGTCTTCACCTCAGAAAGTATCTGAGGAGGGAGGTGGCGTGTTATGCCTCTGGCCTCAAACTCAAGTCAAGATCCAATTCTGCTCTTCAGCACATCATTCCCACCACTTTCAGGTTAGAACTTCCATGGGATTTAGCTGCATAATTTTAAATAAGTCTCAATGGAAACAGATTTTTTTAATGATTCCTAGGTCTATCAATTGTTGTAATACTTATAAACTTGACAACTGCCTCTGGCAAGATGCTTTGAAGTGCCAATGTTGTCATCTGAAGTGAAATTCTGGAATTCAGTGACATTTAGGAGCTATCTTGAGTTACTCTGTAAGCAGTTCTTCACCTATTTGTCTAAATATATTAAGTTCAGGCAGCACAACAGTGTTCTTCAGCCACTGCAAACTGAAAGTACCAAGTTTTCTGGTGATTCAGACACAAAACCAAGAAACTTTTAGTAGGAGCAGAAACTTTTAGTAGGAGCTGTCATTACTGTCACTGTCATTAGTGCAAGTAGTCGTAGCAGGGTGAGATCAAGAGGAGATGCTTCTCATACTTTTCATTATGGCTTAGGCAGTTCCTTTGCAAAATAAGTCTCAGGACCTTCCAGTCCAAAAAAGCGAGCATTAATTTTAGGTAGGTTAGAGGTAAACCTGAGTTTGGACTGGTGTGGGAAGAGGGACACCTTCTATCTGTGCTGTTTAATCTGCACCAGAGTGCAATCAGAAATGCAGTAGGTGAAATAAAAGAAGACAAGATGAAGCACAGCTTTACATCCCAAAGATAGGCAGTACTTACTTGAGAAATGTGCATCCTGAGGTTCTGAATCTACTCTCAAAATAGCTTGTATGTCTTACCTTCAGGAGTTACTGGATAAAATGCAGAATTTGTATATTTAGCATGTTGCTAAAAAAGTCCTTACCACAATCCAGAAACTAAAAATGCCCTTGCCTCAAGCTGTATCTCTCTCATATCTGTATGGCTCACAATCAGCTACAAAATCTTTTTTTAGACATAATGGAACATAGTAACTGGAGCCTGAAATCTCTAAGCCCCTCATCTGCCTGAAGGCCTAAAGTCAACTTTTCAAGATAGAGCGTGACCTTCACTCTCAATAGACCTTCATCTTTACGCAGCATCTTTCATAGCACTGGCAATTGTTCACCGTGGTATTTACTGCAGAGGAGATATAGAAGAGAATATACCCCTTACACAAAAAGGGCCTTCACTCACATTGCCATCCTTCCCATTTTATGGAATAGAGCACAGAGTGAACAACAGTGCTCAAATCAATAAGGACATAACACCCACTGTTGCCACAATTCAAACAGCCACAGGACAATCTGTTTTAAATTAGCACAAGACAGATTTATAGTAAGTCTAAAATGTGGTGACTGACTTATGGAAACAGGCTCAAGCCAACTTTAAGACAATCCAGGCTTCAGGGTAGCAGTGGCACCATGAAACCTACTGTGAGTAACCATCAGAGTTATCTTCAGCAGATTTCCCAGTCTGTGTTGTTATGGGGTCCCAACTGCTATGTCTGGAAGGTAATTTAGCAAGTTCATTCTAGCCTTTCTCAGCTAGTTCAAATCTATCCTTTCTGGATTGCACTGCACATTAAAAAACTAGGGATTTTCCCAGAAACCTTTAATCAACTAAATCAAGAGAAAAATGCAACTAAGAAACTTTTCCACCAGGTGGCAGGTAGTGTTAGACACTGGGATGATCTCAACATCAGGCATTGATATTTTTAACACACATTTTCAATTTAAAGAAGATTTTTGTTATGGTTTTAAACTGTGATATATACATTCAAATTGAAAATGGCTTCTAGAAGGAGATACTGACCCAAGCTGGACCCACTGGTGACTTTGACAAGTGACTTGTGAATATGGTAAGAAATTTATAATTGTGAAGGCATAAAGTCTGCTAATTTAGTATCTGATCAAAATGTTCCTTTCATTTCCCCTGTTTAATTTAACCCTTGTGTCTGATTCTTGTGTGACTCTAAGATCATGGGGACAGCAGTGATGGTGCTTATGGATTGGAAATGGATGTTCTTTGACAGTAGCTTGGCATCACTCTGTAAAATCCGCATACGAGAAATTAAGAGAGATTATAAACTACTGAATTGCAATTGGCATATGAGTAAGGGTTTTGGCAACAGCAGGGGAGTGATGGGATAAAGATAACTTCTGGCAGCACTCCAGAGAAAGCTCTATGCATGGAAACAGGCTGAAAAGCTGTGAGAGGAAAAAAAATAACCTCAGAGTCAAGGGCAAATCTTGGAATTTCCATCCCTGAAAGCAAAGTGAAGAATGACAATCACAGAGCTAAAGACACGGGTAAGCCTTAACTCTTACTGCATATTGTGCCTTCCAGCTTTGAAGGATTCAGTAGGAAAAAGTTATGGTGTAGCCAAGAGATGACAGAGCTGAGACAGGCAGATAAATGGGAAACTAAAGGATAAAAAAGTCAGGGAAGACATAGAGAAGGCTGTCATCTAAGGGAAAATGATGGCCTATATAAGCCAACTGTGGCCAGTAGCCTATAACATATTTTCATGAAGTTTTCAGGATATATTATCTGGAGCCTTTTCAAGAGTTCATTTAAATACCAAACTTACATCTTAATAGTTCACATTTTTATGAAGGCTTAATTATGACAAGAATCCCCAAATCATTACATGAAATAGTCACCAAAATTCAGTTTGACACTTTTTTATTTTTTGCATGTATTACCTGAGTTAGGCAAAAGGTTGACAATGGGCCAAGATATATGCACCTTGCTCTAACCAGGTCCATTTAGCAGACTTATAGACAGAGACTCATTCTGCTCAAAATAAGAAAGGATATGTAACTATTAAAAAGGAGTTTTATATTCAAAAATCTTTGGTGCAATGATTTAATCTTTACAAACACGCCTAAAGAGAGAAACTGAGTCAGAGACTGGTCAGATGTTAGAAAAGTATTGGTGATGTTTAGAATTGTAATTCTCAGTGTCTTGATCTGAGATCAGTAGATAACTCCTGGCTCATGGCATAGGAAATCCTATAAGGATGTGGAAATCCATCTAGGTTGCTGGTTCTGAGCTAATAGAGAACATGCTTTCAAAAGTCATCTAAGTGGGAGCCGATCATGATAGCCATATGTATACAAACAAACCTGTAGCAGAAAAATATTTCCAGGAGCTGGATTTCATCTGTCCTGTGATACAACAGTAAAACTGGGGTCCAAGTAAACTCTTGTTCCCCAACCTCTCTTGCCATGTTTCAGAATTTATTATGCATCTGGGACCACAGGCAAGTTGCATAAAGCTATTCTCCTCTCAGATGTGGGCTGTTATGATCCAGCTGGGATCTGAACCAAAGATCACTCTTGGACAGACACTGATGACATCTGATGTCCAACTCTGGCAACATAATGATCATTAGGGTTTAGTAAATACTATAATATACATTATATATACATATATATATATATATATATATATATATACACACTATAATAATAGAACAGCTTTCCTCTCCTCTTGAAAGCTCCTAGTTTCACCAGGAGCTACCCTTGTGTATTTATGCACATCTCTCCAAAAAAGTCTTCCTGCTTCCCTTAAAAGAAACACCTGAGAACAGCCACCCATTTTCCCCATCTTGTTCTCCAAGGATTCTTCACCCATCACTAGAACCACAGTAAGAGCTCCCTGAACACCATTCAGTATCCTTTGGCTTAACAAAGTGATAGACACATTTCTTTCTATTTGTCCAGATGTGGTGCTCTGATCCTTGTTTTCTTCCTCTGTAACAGGAAACATGTTCATGGTACTAGAGTGTACTCAAAATACCTTTTTCTTTTTTTGCTATGAAGTTACCCATCTTCACAATCAAATACAAAGAAAAAAAAGACAAAAAAAAATTGTGGTTCTCGCATATTCCTTTAAGATGTGATTAAAAAGCAGAACACAACCTGCAAAAATTCCCCCACCACAAAACCCCCTCCAAATGGAGCTGCCAGAAGCTGCTGCACAGGACTTCACACTTTTTATCTGTCTCACACTTCTAGCTCCTCGATTCCCTCTTTCACCCAGCCTTGTCATCCTTGGTAGACCTGGTTTCTCCTCTGTCACCTGGAGCAACCACTCTGCATTCTGCTGTCTCCTAGATTCAGCAGCAGACTTCAAATCTCTGTTTATGCCTCAGTTCTTTCTTTCCTGCTCCTCCTTGCCTATTTATGATTGAAGCGTGTGATTGTATTATTTACAGTAAGTCTGTAAAACGCTTGTGGAAACATTTTCCTGGACAGAATATCTGAACTAAATAATTGCATTCTAAGTACTTCTCAGATTCCTTATGGGCGATGGAAATAAGCATAAATATGCAATTTACCTTATCTTCTTATTTCCTTACCTTTGTAATGTTAGACAGGAAAAAAAGAAGCCAAGTTTTATCTGACTGCAAAACCAAAGGTCACACACCTCTGAATATTAAACATGTTTTTGCAAGGAGCAGTTCTGTTGGATTCAACAAGACACTCCAACCTGGTACCCAAAGTTCATCATTAAATGGTACTATGACGATTTTTTGCCTAAGAGGACAGAGTCCAAACCACTGAGATGATTGGCAGCATTTCTAAGTTAAACCTTATTGGAGAAATACTGTACTGTGGTTGTCAACAGTAAGACAGGCTACAAATTTACTCTTGAATATAGCTGTAAACGCCCTTATACATGCCATTTTAGAAACAAAATATAAAGACAACAATATTTACAAAAGGTCATTAGCTCCAGAGGAAAGTACCTACAGGGAAACAAAATGGAAGGGGAAATGTCAGAAGGAAAATGGCAAGGAAGGGATGAGCATGGGTCAGTCAAATGAGGAGGAGGGACTGAAATGTTGCTTCAAGTCATTATGAATAGCACAGCCTGTGAAAGCATCTCTGTGGCATAAAGATTCCCTCTGAGATGCAGGACAACAGATCATAATACCCTGAATCTTGCTGGCAATACCCATTAGGGAGAGAACCAGCATAAGTTGTCCATCTAATTTACTGTATCTGAGATTAAATTCTACAAGGAAATGAGGGGGAATGCTAGGAGCGGGTGGTTGCAAATCTACCATTGAGCATGTGAGAGGCAGGTTCAATCTCTGCAAACATTATTTTGTTAGGCTGTTAAAGTGACGTTGGCACGTCAGCATGTTAAAGCAGGGGCAAAGAAGCACATTTTTTATCTTCATCTTTTTAAAAATTCAGTGGTCCTGGCACTGTCATTCCTTCCTGCAAATAAAAGCCCTCCCCAACTCATTTACTGTTCCTTGTGCAGTGTGTGAGGCAGAGGGAGTTGTTGGCCCTTGCAAATGATAAAGCCAGCCTTGCCAAAAATCCCTGTTGAGCTGCTGGTCAAAGTCTAATTCTTTTGTTTTCAAAAAAACTGTCAAGTGCAGCTGAGCCATTTCCTCTATAAAAATGAGTTATCTTGCAAAAGACCTCCCTTTTGTCATTATTCTCATATATAAAGTTAGATTTGTTTATAAATGAGTTTGCGTGATGTATATTCCACCACAACTGTCTGTATTATTTCTAGGTGCAGTTATTAATGCAGAGAAAAAAAAAGCAAGGGTTTATTTTTATATCACAGACAGTTTCTTCAGGAAAAACACATAAACCTGTTCTTGCAAATTTAGCCATTTCTTATAAAGAAGCCATATTTCTAATATTTCTGTTATCACTACTGAAATAAAAAAGATTTAAGTATTACTTATAATTTCCGGAGGTTGGTTTTACATTGGAAATATGAATATTAGGTGTCATCTACTTGGATAATAATAAAAATGGCATAATTATAAATAAATACACTCTTCATTGTGCTCTCCATTTATTAAAAAAAAAACAAACTAATATTCTTAAAAGTGACTGCTGATTTGAACTGCTGATTTGAATGTAACTTGGTGTTGAAGTTCAAGAAAAATCTTTCAAAATCCTGAATGACCTTTTTTAATGTAAAAAAAAATAATCAGATAATGCCAGCCTTTATAAAGGATGGGCCCTTCCTGTGGTCACTGAAATTAATTGCTATTAAAAATAAATAAAAAAGATACATCAACTCTCCAGATATACCTCTGTGTGAAACCAGTGTCTTTGTAGCTCACCATCACACATAGAAAAATAAATGCAACCCTCTGCCAACCTCAAAAATACTGAAACAGTAAAAAATACAATGGTATCATTGGCTACTGAATGTAAAAAATCCATCTGTAATTTATTACTCTTTGTCCCCCCATATGCACAATTTGAGTTTGAGATGGCTGAAGGTGACTTTAACCTCATTCCTGTTAGAAGGCACAGTCTTGTTGATATCCCAAAACCCTTTTGAGACTGAGGAAAACAACAAAATACAGTGCTGAGGGTTGGTAATTCATATTTTGTTCCATGTTATTAGTCAAAGGCTAGAAAACAGGGAATTTTAATGCTTTCATGATTCCTCTAAACTGAACACTACGCTAGCAACATTTCTTATTATAACAATATAAGCTGGGCAGTGAAATTTTTGAGCACACTTTTCTTAGTCTTTTTTTCCCAGTCATAGTGAAGAATTTCTTTTACACAGATTCCTTTATATTATATAAATGCCCATTTGCCATTACTGTGAACCAAGCTTCTCTGTCCCAAAAAGGGCCATTCTGCAGGAATTTTGTCTAAGTGATTTGCCTATCTGTCATTGCAGAACTGAGCCCTAAAATAACAAATAAAAATGAGCAAATGGAACACAGGCTGAAAGAGACATTAAAAAATAGGTTGTGATGCCTGCTGTTCTTACAGCTATGTGAAAATAATCTTACACACCTGCTAGTCATTCTCTACAAGTATCATCATGGAAAGATCCCAAATTTCTACAAACACCTGAATGACTAAATATTGTTGAATATTTTGATTTTATCATCAGTGTTGGTGAAGAAATGCAGGTTTCAGAAGTGAAGGAAGCCAACAAATAATGAGTTGGAGTAACAGTCCTAAGTCACCAGCCCAAAATCTTTCCTCAAAGCACAAGATCAAATAACCTAATAGCACATGGTACACTATGATACCTTGCCACAGCTGTCAACATGTCCCATTTTTGAAGACTGGCCTTTTAGCTCCAGTTGCTGTTGAGTGTATTTGCCATGAGGGCATCTGTCACTCTGAAGTCCCACTGATGCCTCAGTCGTGACAAGATACTAGATTGGTGTTAATCATGAGGCAAAGGCAGCAACTGAGGGAAAAGGGGAGGCCACATCAATCATATGCATAGATAACCTGCTGAATACAAATGGATGCAAAACTGCTCTTAAATGCTCCCCCATGCAATCCATGCAGTAAAAAAATGTTCCCTACCCATCTACGTGTAATGATCAGAACAAAACACCTTTCTTCTATGGTGCATTCAGTGCCTTCTGTAAGTCTTTCCACACAGTTGGATTAAGATGGACTCATGTTATGCTTCAGTGATATATCATTCTGCACAAATATTTCAATAAAATAAAAGCTAACACTAATAGAAATTCAGCTAGTCACTGACAAGCACCTGAAACATATCAAAAGGAGATAAAACATGAAATCAGCATGCACCTCAAATGCTTAGGAAGATATGCAAATGTCAGAGAAGCTACAATCAGAGCCATTGCAAAATCACAAGCAGCAGGATGAAAGCACAGGGTTTGTAATCTAGTCATCATGCAATGATTTTCTTCCTGCTGCAAAGCTTGCTAATTACAAATCTATCAATTATGATGCTTGAAAAGCCCTACCTCCTACTCAATGAACGTTTTCAGAGGCCAAATGCCACTCTTCTCTCTTGGAAGGATAAAGAAAATCTTTGTTACAGTTTGCAAGTTTAATACCACTCACCTTTTTTGGTACCCTGATAGGATAAAGGGGAAACAATAGGACAAAGGGTAATGTGTTCAAACTGAAAGAGGGCAGGTTTAGATTAGATATTACAAAGAAAATCTTTATTGTGAGCATAGTGAGGCCCTGGCACAGGCTGCCCAGAGAAGCTGTGGATGCCCCACCCTTGGAAGTGTTCAAGGCCAGGCTGGATGGGGCTTTGAGCAACCTCGTCTGGTGGAAAGTGACCCTGCCCATGGCAGAGGAGCTGGCACTAGATGATCTTTAAAGATCATCTTTACTAAACCATTACATATAGAATGTTCTGTGATAGGGAAAGGGTGTTCCCTCAATGCAGGACTTTGACCTACGTCTACATTTTGTACTCCCATGAGCTCTCTATATAGATTTAATCTAGTTTCATAATCTCTCTGGGAGAGTTCCTGAGCCTGGAGAGATTAATGGCAACCTCACTGCTTTCCCAGGCTGAGGTATGGAGATGGTACACGAGGGTATTGTAAAATGAAATTTGGGCTACAAGTGTACCTTAATTAACAGAGGCAGAACTCCACTGCAGAAATTGCTGCATTTAGTCTTAAGTGAAAATGTTCTTGTATATGTTGTACAGCTCATAAAGTGTTTTGGGGCTTAGGAAGTAAAAATTTGCATAAATCAATGTACTTTTATTGTGTGATACAGCCAAAATTACGTACTTGCACTCAAAGTCTAGAATAAGGGAAACATTTTGTAGGGTCATTTCTTAATTCTTTTATTAAGACAGTCCTTGCTTGCTTGTAGCATTGTATATATGGGATGATTTGACAAAGAAGATCACAATTTTATTTCCCTTTGTCGGGAACCCCATCATCAATTGGGCATCCTTAGATCCAGCAAGCAGATGTGCACTTCCCACAAGCTAATGTGAAGGTTTGACAGATTTTAGTAAACATCCATTCAGTATGTGCATGGGAACCTTTCTGATAGATGGACAAAGAAAGTGGGTAATGCTTATTCAAAAGGGATAGGAAATAAAAATTCTGAAAAGCACTGTTGAAACTCCTTGATTATTCTTCCAGCAAGCATACAGTTTACAGCAGGATTTTACCAATGATTCTCTGTCTAATTATTGCCTGTGGTAAAATAATTTGGTTTATTTGTAACACTGAGGTTAGGAAGAATTCTCTATGTGTACAGTCCTTCTGAGTGAACTTCGTATTAAGAGGAAAAGGAAATACTTTAAAATATCTACTTAAGTAACTCAGTGTCAGCCACTTTGTATTCAAGTGTTTACTGCCTAACAATTTTTCCCTTGCTTTACCTTACTTATGCTTTAGAATGGACCTACAAAAGGGCTTATTGAGTATTCCATGGATTTTTTTGCTTCCTTTTAAAATTACTTCAACTTGGCCAACCAGCATCAGATTTTTGCTGAGGTATAGCAAGCGTAAATTCTCTCACTTCCTCTGAGAAGCCCTCCCCAGTGCTTTTGCATGTGTTTTTGTGTGCGTAAGTAACACAGAGGAAAAAAGCCAAAACTGTAGTTTCTCTTTCACATACACAACACCCTTCTCCTCAGCTGTCCTCTGCTTTTGACATATTGCTGGGACAATTCCAAGGAGGCTTGCTTTCTTGTTTTAGATTTAAGTAGGATTTTCAGCCAAAGACTTCACAGCACTTACATGCAAGGCGTGTAAGAGGATGGTGCCTTATTTCTTAAATAACAAATAAACCAAGGTGAAATGCACTAAAATACACTTCCACAAGAAAATGTAGTAAGTCAGAGATGGAAGATGGGGATAGCAGAGCATGTTTCCTTTCCTAACTGTAATTAGGAATGGAAGAAATGTCATTTCTGACAGGGGAAGATCGATTTAAATCCTTTGATTTTTATCATTGCAGGCTTGAGATGAAGAAGGCTAATTATCTTCCCAAATTAATAAAAACCTAGCATCTGAAGTATACTCTTTCCTTGCCATGTGCTACAAGTATTTTCTCATTTAATAACTTCTGAAGTCCTTGGCAGCTCTTTCCTAGACTTCAGTCAGATCAGGCACTTGCTATCAATGAGAGGATTTAAAATTAATGTCTAGTGTGGATAAAGTAGGACATCCATAATTACTCCTTCTTGTTACAAGTCATTTGCTGTTTTAACCTTTTGATTCAAGGGTGCTGAAGAATGCAGGCTGGTCCTCAAAAATCAATCCTGACTTAGAATTTCATAATCCATTTCTGCTGTGGGCGGGATTTGCCTGAAATCATATGAAGCTGTTTCAAAGAAAAATAAATATGACCTTTTCTTGGACTCCTAAGTTTGCTTTTGTCTAAAGCAAGAGAAATACATTTTTGGCAGGGGTTGGGTTGTGGTTTGGGGTTTTTTTCCTGTAAACTATTGTTCACAAAAAGGAAAAGAAGCTGAACACTGAAAACACCATGCCTCGCTATATACCTAACCAAAGCATAACAGAAACCATTCCGTTTGGATCAGATATCCCATGATGAAGAAAGGTATCTTTTGTGGCAGCATGCAACTACAGGATAGGATGTCACAAACAACTTCATATCAAAATTACTAGCCAGCAGAGCCTTAACGCCTAAACCAGAAATTGAATCAACCCCAAATAAGTTTCTTAACAAGAAACACCATTGTTTTCCCACTTTAAATCCTGTTAATGGATCCTCAATATTTTGACTGGATACAGAATTTTCAACCTACTCATCCCGTGAAAGCCAAAAGAATAAATAGATTCTTTTGCAAGACCAAAGTAAAATCTCATTTAGTTTCTCCTAATTATAATACTTTGGACAACAGCCATACTCAAGAATTTCTCTTTCCTCTGGGATGAATTGGTCTCTAAGTCAGCAAATGTATTAAACTGCTTTGTTCTTTTTATATGTAAATCTATACTTGGAAAATCATCAACTAATTTTAGTCTGTTTGGGTTGACATGATCTCTGTGCCAAAAGTTATATTTGCATTCTAGTTTGGCTTCCTCTTGTCTATCAGAAAACTGATTGATATATGTGTGTATACACACGCGCACACACACACGCACATATATATATATAATAGATATGTGAGTGTTTCTATTTATAACATATATGTGTGTGTTTAACTCAATGCTGACTAGTTTCCCCTAGGGTATAGAGATTTCCACCACACACAATTCATGGAGAAAATAATTTTAAATGGGGATTTCATTAATAGCTTGCTGATCTCACCATTTCAGCATTAAAACACTCCATTGTTTATAGCTGTGTCCATGTAATCAACTATCCTATTTATTTTAACTTCCTGTTAAAGGCAAATGATAAACTTCTCCAAATATGGAAATTCTGGGTTGTATCAATTAGACGAGGACCTGGATTTGGCTCAAATACACTTATATAAACCTTGGAAAAATTGTTGCAAGTGAAGTCTTTTGTTCCTTTGTAGCATACAAAATACACAAAACCCCTCTACTTACCACCTCCAGATTTTGTGGTCTACCTTTAAAATTTTAGAAATATTTTAGTCACCATCAGCTCTCTGTATCTCATTGTTTTCATAACTATCAAATCAGGCTTTTATAATTTAATTATTTATTTATATCAAAATCATCAGAGATTTTTATCTTTATCTACTCTAAAGAGATTACAAAAACCCAAACATAAATAGAAGTAAAACAAGACAGTTACAGGATGTTGGAACTGAACTTTAATCTTTATCAGTAGTACTTATGTCCTTTTGAAAAAAGAAATCTCTCTGAGAATTCCTATCAAATGTTCATGGTGTTTCTTAGTTCCTTATCAATTCTATAGTCATTCTTTATTCCATAACCCAAAATCCCAACTCTGGAAAAGCATGCCTGGTTTGTTGAGTGTTTTTAGAACATGTCTATTCTCACTTGCATTTTCCTTCCCAAGAGTGAGCCTTTTTGAGTGATTTGGTGAAGAACTGACTGCTGAAGGGGTAGCTGGTGTCATTGCAGAAAACAATTAAGTATTTTGAGAGTCACAGCAACAATAGAGGGAAGAATTTGACTAGCCTGGGTAATTATGTTAGGTTTTTCATTTAGCATGTTTTGGTTTGCTTTTTAGACTCAAACAGATCATTTGCAGCATTCTTTGGCAAAACAAGCTGTTTTAAAGACACAATGCTGAGAATAATGGTTTCAATGAAATGTAAACTCAACTGACGACCACATTTCAGATATAATTACAAACTGATATCTCAGCTGCATTTCTTCTGAAAGCTGACAAATCTTTTTAATTTCATGAAATCCAGGTCAGCCTATGAAAGTACAGCCAGAATGCAGAATTCTACATGGATTTGACATGAAGCCAGACAAAAACAAAGGCTTTGACAAGCTTTCTTATTTTCTATTTCAAAACTAAAACAAATCAGAGGGGAAGGATCACCCACCCATGCAAATTAAAATCCTGAAAAATATTCAGTGTACTCCTCAAACCAAAAATTTCTGAGCTGTCTCAAATCAACCCCCTGGAGATGATTGATTCCATGTAATGAAGCCAAATAGGGGGATAAAATTATCAACCCCTGAAAAAATCTCGACTATGCACTTAAGGCAGCATTTTCAAACTTTAATGTGTTTTGTCAGGTAGTGCACAATGCCTTCATTACCACATGCAGAGAATTACACAATTCCTACTAAATAAATTCATTAGTAGGGGTAGTCAGCACCTACAGGATATAGATTTCTCAGTTTCAGCTGTCCAATTACCTGGAAAAATTTATTCTAGACTCACAGACTCTCGTTCTGTCATGGGAAACTCAAGGTGTTGCCACACAGATCACAGAATGGTTGAGGTCAATAGGGACCACTAGAGGTTGTTTTGTCCAGTCCTTGAAATGAAACATACTTGGGGTGTTGTAATTCTCTTTCAGGAATATAAACAAATATTTTTCTTGAATTCCATATTGGAACTGGATAATCTTTAAATAAACCCATTTGATTACTAGCTTTTGTAGCTTCCTCCCTTTACCTTGTAACTCACAGCGACTGCCATGAAGAATTATAATATTTACAGTATGCAGCATGGAATTTTATCCTGCCAATCTGAAGTAGGTTTGCCTGGTCCTATTTTAATAAAATAAAGAATAGCACATGGAAATCAGGTGTAGACCGAAGGCATTCGCTGCAGTTACTTGACTCCCTTTGCAGATAATTGACTCCCTCGTTTTCCCTTTTGAGGGAAGCCAAAGGACATCACAGGAGAGGAGACAAGGAGAGAAAAGCAAATAATATGTTTCCCTTCAGCATGTTAATGATCTTTATACATTTTTTAAAAGATGTTTCATGTATATATACTATAATATATATACCTATTGAGTGGCTGGCCCACGAACAGCAGCAGTGAATCTCATTTGTGTATTCTAGACACATGAGACAGGGAGAGAGATTCATTGATTGAGTCTCTGTATTTTAAGTGTTACTATATTTACTAGATAACAAATTAGAGATTTGTTAGACAGCAGGCTAAGTAGCTGTCTGTGAACTATGTATTTATTATGCATGGCTCTTCCAGAGTCATTAGAAGTTGAAAAGAAAGACTCTCTAGGATGTGAAGGGGAATTCAGCTTGGAGCTGCTTGGGGACCAGAGTGATGTGTCTAAGTAACAGTCAGAGTTAATTATAGCCCCCAGGTTACAATTCTGGGGCTTAAATGTAAACTTTTCAGATATGTTAGCAAACACTAATATTACTATACAAATGGATAGACCACAGCATAGAGAGTCTTAACAAAGTTCTCCTTGGTATCTTCTACATCACTGCGATTGGAAAGATCAGAGAACACAGTAAATCTGATTTCCATTCCTTTTACTCACCTGCTAGATAGTACATTATATCCCTTGTGTGAAACTTCCTGAATGGAATGCAATGGTGTCTAGATGCAAAACTGTAGACTATTTCATTTCCTTCCCTTTCCATTTTGATATAACAGGGACTTTCATTTCCTGTCTTGAGCAATTTTCAGGTCCTGCTCACATTGGTGATGCTCAGCTCCAAAGATGGCAGCTAGCAACAGACGAAAAATGATGCTGCTGTAAAAGTTAGGAAGAAGTAGAAAAAGATATTGTGAATCCTAAAGTTCAAGCAATTCAAGCAAAACAGCACGTCACAGTGAGCAGGAGAACATATTAGTCATGTTTTACTCTAGCTGTTTTTTCTTAACCAGAAGCCATCAAGTATCTGATTAGTGGATCACTCAGAGGCTAGATCATCTGATATTATAACTGACTGAAAGTTTTACATGGACAGATCTTAACACTGACCTTGTCCTTCTAGTAAATGAAGTTATTGTATTTAGAAGGAGCCAGATCAAATAGTAGAATTTCAGTGTTGGTATATTATAAGGAATAATAAATATAGGAGAAGTTAGAAAACTGCCATGGCTCCTTTCACTCTTCTCAGACCTACACTAATTATAATTTAAAAGATCTTCATTGCATACCAAATTAGGAACGCTTCTATCAGGTTAGAAAAATGATCCCTGCTTCTCAGCACCCTGGCTCTGAGAATGACCTGGGGCAGATGCTTGGGGAAGGGTAAAGGAAAACAAGCTGATACTCTTTCTAGGACATTCTGCCAGGCTTCAGCTCTTCATGGGAGATTTTATTTCCCTCTGGATGATTTTGTCAGATCTAGAAGCTAAAATTGCTGATTCAAGTGTAAAATGGGGATTTTGATGTTAAAGGCAAATCAAGCTGGAATCTCTATAGAAGTTTCTGCAATACTGCTGCAAATTAGTAAAAGCAACTAATTTCTATTGAAATCAATTTGATTTATGTATGACTCTCTGAAGGCAGAATACGGCCCTGTGAAATTTCTCATCAGAAAGTAGGTGCTTTCTCAGAAAAACAACTTCTTTATTTCTCTGGGATCATAGAATCATAGAATCACCAAGTGTGGAAAAGACCTCTATGATCTTGAAGCCCAATTGATAACTGCCAAGGCCACCAGTAAACCATGACAATCTACACATCTTTTGATTACCTCCAGGGATGGTAATTCCACTACTTCCCCAGGCAGCCTCTTCTAATATTTCTGATATTAGAAGAGGCCTTCTAGGCCACCTGGGCACACTGCTGGCTCATGCTCAGCAGTTTTCAAAGAGTGCTCCCAAGTCCTTTTTTACCAGGCAGCTCTCCAGCCCCTGGGCCCCCCAGTAGCCTGTAGCACTATCTGGGTTTGCTGTGACCTAATTGCAGGACCCAGCACTCATACATATTGAACCCCAAACAATTGGCCTTGACCCATCAATCCAGCCTGTCCAGATCCCTGTGCAGAGCCCTCCTACCCTCCAGCAGATCAACATTACCACCCAACTTGGTGTCATCTGCAAACTGACTGAGGGTGACTTAATTTCCCTCATCCAGATCAGTGACAAAGATATTAAACAACACTGGATATTAAACAAACACTGAGCCCTGGGGAACCCCACTAGGGACCAGCTGTTAACTGGATTCACCTCCATTCACCACTATTCTCAGAGCCCAACCATCCAGCCTTTTTTTATCCAGCAAAGAGGACACCCTTCCAAGCTCTCACCAGCCAGTTTTTCTGTGACAATGCTGTGGGAATGGTGTCAAGTCTTTACTAAAGTCCAGATAGACAACATCCACAGCCTTTCCCTCATCTTTCCGCTGGAAAATGTCCATGAAATGTCCACAAAACGTCTGTTGAATTGGTTTATGCTTTTCCGGAACATTGTTATTATTAAAAACCTTTTCAGTGGCATCTGTGGGATTAATAAAATCTGTCATTTGCAAAGATCTTGCTTTCATCACAGGTGATAAAATATATAGAATTTTCTAGTATGCATATATTGCATTTAGCTCAAGGTACAGATGACATTTTAAAAATAAAGCTTAAATGAAAGAATTGCTTCAGCCATCAATGAAATGTGCTTTTAGGGGTGAAACACAACAGCTGTTTAACATCACAAAGCAATATCATTGAATAATTTAGTTCTCAAATTTGAAAAGAAAGGAATATTTATTCAAGGGAAACTCCAGATGGAAGTTGGGAAGGCAGATTGTCATTCTAAGACGGTGTTACAATTTTAACCAAAAAAAACCAAAAAAAACAACCCAGCAATTCCTGCAATACTTTTATTCTTTCGTAATGTTCTGTAAAATGCTAGATAGCAACAAGATTTTGCCCATTTCAAAATGTATCATATGTATTCAAAATGTATTATAATTCTGCCATTATAAGACTAAGCATTACTGTCTCCTTTTAACAAGACTCAGAAGAGTGCCACAATTTATATCAGAGGGCATGGGGATATGAGATTAAATACAATGGATCACATCATTAATCTGTTTAAGGGAATATTTTTCTGCATCATTAGCTAGTATCAGATGTTTTCATAGCTAATACTAAACATTAAAGTTATCAGCAATATATAATCTGCAAACATGGAATAAACTGTAACTAAATTTAATCCTAGTTCTCATCAGTTAGTTATTGACTTAAATTTAGTGTATATCCATTTTTTAGGTTAAATCTCCCTAACGCCACTGTTAATAGCAAAATATTACAGGAATATGAATTTTGCTTCCATTGAGCATATTTTACATAATCTTTTTTTAAGATATATATTACTGATGACCTTGTAGATATGTGCAACATGGGCTGAAGAGAACTTCAGCAGGCAATTTCCTTGCATGCAGAATATGATCCTAGCAGGGTATGCTTCAGTTTGATAAGCCTAAAAGGAGAGTTTATTGTGTCTGAAATTTGAATTGAAACATGCTCTGGAAAATTTGATTGTATATTGAGTGATCAGTTAATGAGACCAGTTTTAGACCACTAAGAGCTTCAGCTGGTCATACCCAATTTTGCTTTTCTGACAAGAAGGTGCATCTTTTAAATTCCCAGACTTGTAGTAACAAAGTCAATCACCAGAAAGTTATTTAAATAGAAGTCTTAAAACCTCAAGGCATAGAAAGTTATTGCACCTCATGGATACTTACAAGAGATGACAGTAGCAAAAGAGCTGTAAATCAGACAAAGAAAAAGAAAATTTTAGAAGGAAAGGGCATGTAAATTTTCTGAAGTATAGACCAAAGAAATCCCCAGAAAAATTTAAACAACTTTAAGTATATCTGGATAAGGAAAAGGAAGTGGAGATGGAAAGGAGTTCAAAGTCCAGGAAAGATGAAATGAAAATGGAAATGTGACCTGTCGATTTGGAAAAGTGCACTTAAGGATGTATTAGAGAAATTCCTGTGCTATTTTGAAATCCTGACTTTGAAATCTGACTACCGAAACTGGCCCTTACAAAAATGCATTTGAGATCTTTTCTCAAATGCAGTGTTATGCAGTGTTACACCTCAATAAAATGAATTTATTTGGGATCTTCTGAGCTCCTCCTCCCTTCTTCAACACTGTTTTGAGGTGTGGTGGGCTTTTGGGTCCTTCCATTTCAACCAGTGACTAGTGCAGTTTGGAACTTCTGAGGGACTTTGTAAGATCAGAGTCTTACTCTCTGCAACATCCAAGGTGATATTAAAACATGCTTTCAGGACAAAGTTCCCTCACTAAATAATAAAAGAAAATGTAGATTTGGAGGACAGATAGCATGCAATGTTGAATACTATTATGACCACTTATTTTCTGCTACATTAGCAGAGAGGGTATGTTGTGACACAGATTGTTCTGACATGATACAGCAGCTCCTGGAAGGTACTTCATGCCCCAAAGAGCTTACAGTCCAAGGTAAGCAGCTACCAGTGAACACAACAGCTGGGGAAGCAGAAGGTAGCAGTGAAATCGTAATCAGTGAGATAAACTGATGAGTCATAGCTCATCAGCTCATAAGCCAAAATACAAGATGTTATCTAGCACTGTTACTATGAGACAATTCATCATGTATGTTCTGCATTGTGCTCAAAGTCTTGCAAATACGGGAATTGTGGACTGTGGAAATTTTCACTTACTCCTATTGTTGAGTGAAATGTTAGCAATCAAACAAAAAAAAACAAACCAAAAAAACCCAAAAAAAAACCAAAGCAGAAAAAAGCAAAAATATCTTAAATGCTCTTTCAAGACACAGCAGTGATAGGAGGAACCTATGGTGGTTGGAGCCCAGACCAGTTTACCTTTAAAGGGCTGTAACTCTCACTTGGCTTTATCATCAGAACACAGTACATTCTTACCAAGTAATTGCAAGAGGTGATCTGATGTATTCTGCATTCTTTTGAAGCTTCTAAAAGCTCCCCTCAGACAGATCACACCAGTTGCTTGTGGACTACTGCTAACAAATCATAAAATACGAAAAATATCCATATCCAGCAGAGGTGGTATGGCTTCATGGATATCTAGGAAAGATCAAAGCAAATCCTTTCTATAGGGAATATAGTACAGCTGCCAAGGAGGTGTATCCTGTACCACAAACTCCCAAACTGCCAAATATATGTATCATAGAATTATAGTATGGTTTGGGTTAGAAGGAACCTTAAAGACCTTCTAATTCCAGGCCCTACCATGGGCAGGGAAACATCCAGACACCTGCTAGTTGGAAAAGATGTGAAAGAGGGCCCAGAGGTACTGCTCAGGAGGGTGTTGAACTGTCAGAGGTGATGAGATGTCTCTGGAAATGGTCCAATTTCCCAGCATTTTGTGATATGATAGCTGCAGAAGCCTGAACTGAAGCTGTCTAGAAATATGCTAACTGACAGAAATACACAAAATTTTTAGGCTGTAAACATCGGCTGCTAGGAATCTCTTGCTACAGTAAATGCAATTCAAAGGTTTTGTTTTTCCAAATTGAGTTTGCTGGCATCTAAGTCAGCTATTCACTATGAAAATGCACTTCAGAAGTGAAAAGAATGCGTCATACGCTATGTAAATATGAAATATTTTCAAAGGATTTAAAAAAGAGTGTGAGCATACTTAAATAAACCTCATAAAGAAGAAGCTAAACAGTCGGTATTGCAGTTTTTTCATTAGGCTGTGATAAGAGATTGGATTATAGATGGAACAAAACCACTTAGAAACTGCTACAAGAGACTGAGTTAATTTTCCAAGAAAAAGAGGTGACTCAATTCAGAATGAAGCATATGGAGGTTATTGGTGATAATAGAATAAATGTGCATGAGAATCCATAATGCTGAGAGCTCGAAATCATGGAAAGTGTAGAGAAAAACAAGAATAGCACATGGAGTAACTGCTTAAGACCAGCACAAATTAAGAAAATGTCAGATATATTGGAAAATTGAACAAGCTTCAATAGATTTTGCCACTTTTCAAAAGTTTCAAGCCATCATTTCACCATCATTGTATTTGGCTGTGGATAGTACAGTGTTAAGGTAGTGCTCTGTAAGGGGGCAGAGACAACTGTGACACAATTTGGATCAACTACCAGAAACAAAATGGCACATTTAAAACTTTTAAGACAGATGCTAATACAGAAGCCAATCTGTTGATAGAAGCATTCTGGAATCTTCAGTAGAAGAGCTACATGTATTAGAATGGTAAACAGGCTAAATGTAAGGGAAGGGACTGTTTGTACTCCTTAAAGGAATATATGTCTCAATTGTACATGTAAATAAAAATAGAAAAGCTGCAATGTTTAAGGACTAGTATAGAGCAAAATATTTTGGGGTTGAAAACGCATCTTACTGATGTTCTTGATAAAATTATATTCGTTGAAGATGAGAATTGAGAAGAGTTTTAAAAGGTGTGTTGCTGGGAATTGATAGGCTGTTAACATGATACTCATAACTGTAATAGCTTATAACGTCTTTCTTCATGCTGTGTGGAGAGTTTATGTAAAAGGGAGAGTTAAAAGGGGAGATTGATAGGCTTTTTTGCAGTAAGAACTGTTGGACAAGGCTGAAAAGCTGCACCTGCTAATTTAGACGGAAGGAGAAAAACCCATGGCTCACTAAAATCATTAAATTATTATTTAAAATATTACACTTGCATCTGAGGTGTTATGTTTAGGAGGACTCTTGGTGGTTGCTCTTAGTAAAAAAGATTCCATGTCTGTGTAATCTTAAGAATCTCTATGGGACACATGCTTTTACCAAAATGACATTTGTGTTTTCTGAGGTTCTCAAGGTATTTTTCTTTATGACATTTGATCTTCTGAAGGATTGCACTTTATCACCCAGGGCTCCAAGGTGCTTTGTTATGAGTCAGACACAAGAACAGAAAGCATAGGTAACATATCCTCATATATTTATCGTCACCACTTCTACAGACAAAGAGGAAACACACAGTCCTTGAAGTACATTATAACAGACATTCACAGATAATCTGAAAGCTTTTGGTCAGCAGTCTAGAGTGTTTATCTATTCATCGCACTGAATACCACCTTAGATTTTGACAAGAGTCCAAAATTAATGATACATCAGCCTTGAGGTACTGACATGATACAAAACCAAGTTGTCTATGAATACTCCAAAGACAATCTTCTCAGGATAAAGAGCCTATTTCCTTTATCACAGAAAGTCTTAAAACCTGTGTGTCAATACCAATAAATGAAAAATGAGTAATTGACCTTATTTTATGGAAGTAAAAATGCTCTCAAGTCTTTCTAAACAGTCTGGAAGGCTGTGTTATAATAAAAACCCTGACAGAGAAGGAGAAAGAAATAATGAAGAGAAAAGACATCCTAAATTTTCTTACAGAAGAAAAAAGTTATTCTCAACTAACTGTCCCAAGCAACTGAACCCAGAAGTTCCCACAGCAAAGCACAAGACTGAAGTGCAATTTTTCTAGATGTGTAACTTCATAAAGTTACACCTCCCAGCAAGACAAGTCAACAGGCACCATTCTGTGCAGCGTGACCTTAGTACACGTTCTGTTGGAGCGGTGCTGTCCCTGCAAGATTTCATCCTCTCAGTTTATCCATCCTGCAGCAGGTTAGAAGCTTCTGGAGATCTGCACTACTGCCATTCACTGTTCATTGAGATAGAGCTAGGATCCAGAAACTCTGTTTTGAACTGACTTAGATATTTGGTGAAAAGTTGGAGGAGAGAGACTGGGTGAAACTACATTTTGTTGTTTTCGGACTGAAGCACCAAAAGAGTGAGGCCAGCTGAGGCTCTCAGAGTGTGACTCAGAGCAGTTCCTGAGTAGAGCTCCCAATTCCTCTGCTCCATGAAGTCAGCTTTCACTGGCAGGGAAGCAGCTGGGTGGGCATGTGGTGGCCAGGAACAAAGTTCCATCTCCCGACATCTTGATTGTCTATGAGGAAGTGTGGTGCCTCCCACATGGGCTTTGAACTACTGGGCAGCCAGCCCATGACCTAACGCCTCCCATTCCTCATGTGATGTGTAAAGGCAACTATTACTACAGTAACCATCCAAACAGATGATGATGGGAACTTTACATGAGCAGAGAAGAAAAATGGACCAAGGAATAGGGCAGCAAAATCTTCCTGTGGTGTTCACCTCTTGTACTCCTTCCTCATTCTCTCTTTAGCTACATTTCAAGCAACCCTGTCTTGGTGCACAGAATATCATCCCATGAGGCAGTGCTGAGACACAGCTATTAAGAAGAGTGAGCGCTGCAAAGAAGACTTTCCAACTTTACAGTAAGGTAGGACCTGTCACATACAACACTCATAGATGCACTGCACAAAGCTAGATCATCTTTTCTTCCCAAGTCATAGGAATTGTCTTTCCCTAACTCTCTGGTTCATTTTTTTCAGCCTTATATTCTGGGTTTTACCCACCTTTGTCACCCATGATCCATTGCTGTTTTAATTAACTCTATTCACTACCTTAACCAGATGAGACTTGTATTTTGGACTGTAGCAAAGCTAAGCTTGTTCACCTACGATGTGTCTTAGAAGTAAACTAATCATTCAGTTTTTAAGGGTTGTGTGACAAGGAAAAAATACCATTTCAACCAGTAAGGTATAAAAAAGTGTCTAGACCACAGAGCTCAATACAGTAATCAAGCCCACAAACCACTAGGAACCTGATATGTCCTTTTGATCCAAAAGGAGTAACTTGAGGATTCATGCTTCCATATTGTTCCTGTAGCAACTATTTTCCCAGGATTTCACTGAAAAGGTTACAAAAATAGTGGGGAAAATGTAAAGTACATTTCTCAGTATTGTCATATGTAATTCTTCAAGTGCTCATGTTAGAAATTTGTTCATCCATTACATTTCTCTCCCACCCATGTAGGAGAAGGAAGAATCATATACAAAATGTACAAATAAACAAACAAAACCCAACCGAGACCCAAAACCATTTCTATCACAAATCTCTGACTCCCATCATGACTAAATCTGTTCCTATCCTCATTTTCACAGGCAAAACAAGAGGTCTGTGGTTAGGGAGAGTAATTGGATCAGTTTCCCCAAACAGAATTCAGAGAAAACAAGCAGATGGCTAACTCTTACACAACCAGAAAGAAGATTGTTACTGCTTGATCCTGCATATATGATCCATCTTCTTGCTTCTCCCACCATTGATCAGCTCAACTTCTTTTATTTGAGCCCTTCATTTTGTGCAATGCCTGAAATTAGACCTAGCTTTAGTAAGGCCATATCTTACTGAATGAAGCAGCTGGTATGTTGAAATCAGTTGAAATGCTCTTGAATGTATGAGATGTTCAGATATCATCCAAATGCTCTAGAGTTCACAGAGAATTATAGTTACAATGAAATGCAAAACAGGTCTGACAATTCACATCTGACATTCAGCCTGGGATATCTTAGTGTCCATCTTTCAAAAGAAAATAGACCAGCAACCCATCATCTTGATGCTGGATTTTTGTAAAAGTATCAAGTTGGACACTCAAAATAGACTCTTTTTTTTCAATGTCTTGGCCAGTGTTTTACATTTTGTATGTGGTTTAGTGCAGCTGCAGTAAAAGAGGTCTAATATGTTGGCTTGTCTGAATAGGGCTTGGTTATATAAAACCATGGATATTGTGCTAGCAAAGGGTTTCTTGATTGCATGAAGAATAGAGTGGCTAAAGAACAGAACATCTAAATAATAGGTATCAAAAAATGACTCAAATGCAATGATGAATATACCATAGCTTTTATGCATGAGGAGGGAGTAATGTTGAGCCTTTTCTCCTTTAGGAGCTGTGATATCATGGCAAAAGTATTTAGGCCAGAATGAGAAATGTTTTGGGAAAAGTTACATAATACATTTTTGTTGTTAGACTGGACAGAAATGAGAGGTGATACCTTTATATCATGCTAATTCCTCTTCTAAAAGCTGCAGAAATTTTGTCATTGATTGTAGTGGAATGGAATATGATAGTGTGAAAAATAAAGCTGTGGACTGCTTTTAAGGAGGTATTGTTTTACGGGAGCAGTGAAGTAACAAGGCATCCATTATAAGGATTTTAAGTCAGTTTTTATTGTCTAGGAATAGCCAAGAATCTTAGTGCTTATAAAGGAGCTCTTCATTGCCTGAGCTCTTTTTTTTCCTCCTTCACTGTTTAACTCCGTACAAGAGCCAGAAGACGACTCAGGCAATGCTAAACTGCATTTGAAATCCCTGATTCAATGTTTTTAGTGGGTTGAGATAGTAGTACATAGGCCTCTTTTTGGCTTTTATGCATAGGAAATAGCTTCACTCTATTTGGAAAGAGAGGATGTTAATCTCCCTCCTACATTAAAAAAGAACCACAAAAACCTGCCACCCATATATGCACATCTATACTTTCAGTATGTCCTAGTTTTCAGCCTGGAGCTTTACTGTGGTGAATTGTACTGCCATGATGTCCCTATGTTTCAAAGTTAGGGCCTAGACAAGTCTCAGTGTATCCTCATATTTCACAAAGATACTTCTCTTGTAGACATCTGGTGTGTGACTCAGCTCCAGCTTAAAACCTTGTGTTGCTGCTTGGAAATATCTATGTGTACATTAGAGGCTTCATTCAGCTCCCCATGTAGAGATGGGTGATACTCTTTAGGGTCTTCCAGCTGCTCCTCTAGGTGATCAAACTCTTCTACAATTTCTGTGTCATGTCCTCCAGTAGTTGGTATCCACTTTGGCTGCCCTAGAACATGTCAAATGGCACAAGAAAGCTTGAGCAACCTAATTCAGTTCTACATCTTCACTGAATACAGTAAGCTTAAGTGCCAAGTGCGACAGTAGAAGCATCCTATTCTGTACTGAATTTCAGTCCTGAATTCCCTTTTTTTGTCTCCAAAGTTGTGTTTGTAGGTCAGGTCTGAATTCAAAGAGAGCACATACAAGCCCCGACATCACCGCTCTGGCTAACAGACATTATCAGGATACCACCATGGGATAATTGAAAGTTGACAGATGCTTCTTTACCCTTTGCTCTTCAGTCAGCTGTGGGGATCACAGGCTGATGCTTGAATGCAGAGAGCCTGTCACTATGAAGGCAGAAGTTGAAGGGACAGGACAGTTATCAAGGAAAATTTATCCAGCCTTTTTAGTTATAAATACAGGATTTTCTATTATGTTTTAAGAGACAGGTGTGACTTATACCCCAATGAAACATAAATCCTCAGGTTTCTTCCATGGATTGGAAATCTTCTGACAAGTTGTAATGCAGCTGGTTTTGCTTACAGAATTAAACAGGGCTGTTTAAGGGTTGTTGTACATGTCAGAAGCCATTTTTTTACCTTGCAGAGGATTTTGTGTCATTAGGAACTTGAAATATTCCCTGTCTACTCAGTGAAGCATGTTATCCCCTCAGCTGAGCTAAAGGCCCTGTGGGGCTGCTCTAAGCGGGAACACAACCTTTCTTCTCATTTAGTGGCAAACAAAATTTTTTTTAAAAGCCAAATGCTTTTCAGTAGTTTGTTTTCTAAAAGCAGGATCATTTATCCATCCGAATTACCATCACAGCTAGTGATGTATAGGAGAGAAATGCTTTACCATAGTACAGAAACTCAGAGGTGTTGCACAGCTGGGATGAAGCAATGCTATGATTTCTTAGCCATGAAGAGCTTTATAGCATAAAGCCATGACTTAATGTTGAAATTGCATGAGATATTGCCATCAGAATCATTGCCATAAATAGCTTTGACATTTCTATACTCTCACACCCTTACAGCTTCCACCTCATCCCTTCACTGCTGCTTATCCCTCTCCCTTTGCTGCTTCTGCTGACAGAGATGCACCAGGGAAGCACCATAAACCGCATCCCTCACATGACCCAGCCTAAAAGTAAACTTCCTCTACCCAAGATGTTTCACTGAATAAGTTTGCAGACAAGTTATGTCATTTATAAGAATGATCATACACGACTATGGGATCAAACCACCTGTCCCTTTAGCTGTGTATCCTGTCTCTGGCAAGAGACAGTAGAAAACCCCTCAGGAACTTCCTGCTGAAGGAAAAATACTGCTCATTTGCCCTAGCAGTACTTCAAGCACAGCTGTGGGAATGACAAAACACAGTTTATAGATGGAAATGGGAGAATGAGAAAGAGAGAGGCAAACCCTCTCTGTATTGCACCTTTAACTATTTGTCCAAATAAGACGTAGCTAACTCACAGAAAAGAGTTTTGTAAGCTGTTTACTACTGCTAGTATTTATTCCAGATTAATTTTTGATTTTTTAAAATATTTTGTTTCTAATTATCAGGATTATGAAAATTAAACACATCCACATATCTTTCTCTTCAGCTGCACTAGAGCCCAGACACTAGATCATAATTGACTTTGAGCACCTCTTGTTTCTGCATGTTAGAGCAGAAGTTGCAGAACAGAAATGGGAAGAGTTAGGAATACAGTTCAGCAGGTAACTTCTCCTCAAGGTCATGGGTCAAAGAAGAAGCCAGAGCAATGTGAATGCTATTAAATCTTCTGTACTGCAAGCAGTCTTCTAAATATGTATATATACACACACAGTCTGGCTGCAACCTGAGTATATTATCATTCATTACCCGCCCATTGGAGACCTTTGGGATAGTCTCAGAGAAAAGAAGAACAAGAATTGTATTAAGACTTCATGACTGTGATGCCAGGAGAACAGCGCAAGCCTTGCTGAAAGTGCAAATAACAATTAGCTCTTCAATCTCCTGGGAGTCAGGGGGTAAAACTGATGGAACATCTGAGAAATGCTTCCTGAAGAGATAAAATAATTCAAAAACCTTAAGGAAATTTGCAAGACTGAGAAATTTATTTTCCCGGTTCTGATTTTAGAAACTAAGAGGAAAGGTTACATTCAGATCCCTGTTTGAACATTTTATTAATTTAAGCCTCTAGCATTGTTTTTTAAAGTCAACACTGTTCAAGGTCAAGATTTTGAATCCTTGGTTTTGTCTGTCAATCCTTCCACAAACTTCCTCTGTAAGGCAACAAGAAAAGGGAAGAAAAATATAAGAAAAAGCAAATACTTTTAAAGCTTTGAAAAAAAAAGTCTAGCCATTGAAAATAAGTGACTCCACAGAAAAGAAATATTTCTAATGGGATTTGTCAAAAACGTATAATACTTTGATTCAACACCAGCAATTATCATCTAGATGGATGCTACCCAGAAAGGTAGCTTGCAAATGCTACTCTGAGAAACACCTCAGGTGTGTTTCCATCTCTGCCATATCATGAAGCTCTGTGTAAATACTAACACCATTTTCTTTGCCACAATGGGAATGGGTTCCATATACTTCAAAGAGCAATCAAGATAAAAAAGGGGTCCTATTGTGTCTCCAGAACAAGAGTTCAAAGTATGATATCCAGAATTCATTTCCTATTGATGTGAACAAATTGATGGCACTGAAAATTACTGCCATGGAAAATTGAAAAGAAATGCACTTTAAAAAATCAAGGAAGTAAATCATAGAAATCACTGAAAAATACATTGTTAAGAACAAGCATGAATATAGATAAGAAGACATCACTAACCGACACCTCAAAATCATGTAAAAATGTTATCATTTTGCTTCTGGTGATAGATACTGAACACCAGAGTAACAAGGCTCTCCTGCTCTGTTTACCCTGAATATTGCAACTAATATATTTCCAAAGTGCAGGGAAATATGCATTTGTTCAACAAATAAAAGTACCAGTGAGACACATTAAGAGTTAAGCTTCTGAAATGTAAAGCAGCACAGGAACAGCACCTGCTACTGAACTAGCTAACATTTTCTTTCATAGCTTTTCATCATCACGTGTCGGAAACATTGCTGTTTTCACTTGCTTTTTCCTATGCTTGGCATTTGCCTTAAGTGCTCATAGATGTAGATTTGAACAGATTGGTAGCAACAAGAGGATGATATGGTCTGCACTTGGTGTTTTCTTCCAGGCTAAGGATCTTTTCGTAAGCAGCATGAATTTTGAAGTTTAAGTTTGTGAGGTGAACTTCAGTATCATTGTGCCAGCACATTAGCCAGCACTTTACAAAGTGTTTCATTATGAGATTTATATATTAAAGCCATGGCAGGGAGGAGATAGGAAAAATGGAAGGGGTATAAGAACAAAGAATGATCTCCATATATTAATTCAGCTACATACAAGAAAAAAATTAAATAAAAAATAAAAGATATAAAGGATATTTACTTATCATATAAGTGAAAAATACCTATAAAATCTATTTTATTTACCTGATGCTTTCCTCCATTAAAAGTCACAATAACATAGCTCAGATAATGCAATTATCTCCTGCTGTAAGTAAAAAGAAATGCTCCATTTTTCCAGTCTTGCCATGCTGGCCAGTGCTGGCTATTTAAATGCTGAGTTCACTTTGTCTGTTGCTTGGTAGAAACCATTACCTCTTAAGTACTTAGCTGTGTGTGTAAAGATTCAGCCTAAAATTGATTTCCTTACAACTATGTTATAAAATCCAGCAAATAAGATTTTCTGGAAGACATGTTGACAGGTCCTTAACTAGATAGTGCTATTGAATGCCAATATAATTAGCTGGGCAGATCACACAAATTATGCAGACTGCAATTCATTTCTGACACTGCTCCTTTTATCAGACCTTTCTAATTTTGCACTTGTCCCTTCTGTCTTTTCAGCTGAAGACTAATATTGTACATACCTGGACTTACACAGCTGATAAGTCCGATTGCCATGAGGTGACATGAAGTCCATTCAGAAAAATTCCATACACAGTGCCTTAGTAATTGCTACTTTTGATAAGGCCTTGCAATGATAGGAGAAGGGGGGATGACTGAGCTGAAGGAGGGAAAATTTAGATTAAGTGTTAGGAAGAAATTCTTTCCTATGAGGGTGGTGAGGTACTAGCAGAGGTTGCCCAGAGAAGCTGTGGGTGCCCCATCCCTGGAAGTTCTCAAAGCCAGGTTGGATGGGGCTCTGAGCAAGCTGGTTTAGTGGAAGGTGTCCCTGTCTCCATTGCAGGGGGGTTGCAACTAGATGTCTTTAAGAGCCATTACAGCCCAAATCATTCCAGGTTTCTATTAAATTATTCTAATATTTCCTTTTTCTATTAGTGTTTTCAACCTTCTACTAATTTTGGAGAAACCAGAACTATAAACCCTGTAGATTATTGGTATCCATTGCTTTTGGTTTGCTGATTTTTCTCCTTATAAGTGACGCTACTATAGCAATAAGGAGTACTTTTGCAGCCAGTCAAATTTCCTTCCAAATTCAGAGAAATTCAAGCAGAAGACATTTAATAATTAAGGTGTTAATTGTGGGTGATTCAACTAGTAGAAAATAGATGAACCTGAAAGTAACAAATAAGATATCTACTGAAACAGAGAAGGTACTCATCAAGGGAAATGCAGATGTTAATGTAAGATGCCTGATATCTCCTGAGGATTTTTTTATGTCCTATTTCAGTAATTCAACACTCTGAATAAGTGCTTCTACATCCTAAATGACTGCTTCTGAGGCACAAAGAGAAGAAGTATCATGTAGCTTCAGAAACTTCAGAACTCAGAAACTTTTTCATTCAGAGGGTGTTTGGGGACTGGAAGAGGCTCCCCAGGGAAGTGGTCACAGCACCAAACCTGATGTTCAAGAGTTCAAGAAGTGTTTGGACAATACTCTCAATCACATGGTATGATTCTTGGGGCTGTCCTGTGCAAGACCAGGAGTTGGACTCAATCCTTGTGGGTCTCTTCCAACTCAGGATATACTATTATTCTAAATATGACTAGAATATTTAAAACAATTTCCCTATGAATTTTCTTTTTGTTATCCTAAAAGTAGTGGGGTTTTTCTCCTCATCATTCCTGTAACTGGGCAAAAATTTTAGGAAGCCAACACTTGTGATGCCAGAAAAAGAAAATAAGTGCCGCAGAAGAGATGTAGGAGAGTTGATTTATCTGATTTATGAAATAAGAGACTGCAGCAATATTCCTTTTATTTAATCTTGCAACCTTCCCTGACTAATTCTTCACCAGCCAAATGCCTTGACTTTGTGCTTTTATCTGTAGTTATCTACACTTTCCTGGAAGGGTACTAAAGGCACAGAATGCAATTTTGGTTTCCCTGTGTGTTCTGTAAATCCTGACCATGCAAGGCTTTGCTTACACAATGTAGCTATACTGTATATGTGAGCTACATCAAACCACTTTGCAAAGCACAACAATTCTGTTTCCAGTCATTTTTGCCATGATGTTCTGTTAACACCTCTGGAAATGCAGTATGGACTATAAAAAAGAACATTAACTTTCTTATAGAAATTTAAGCTTCCCTACAGAAATCTTTCTTGAAATATGCAACCTTTATTAAATTCCTTTGACCAACTTAAAATTGCAGAGAAAGGAGCTCAGTCATTAAGTATTTCATGTAAAGGGGATTATTCCATCTCTTTGTCTCAAAGTCTTCTGTCTTAATTTTGTCTTAAACCCTTCTAAAGATTTCTCTTTATTCCAGTCCTATTAAATTTTAAGGGACTCTTTTCTTTTGTGACAGAATGAGCTGTATAGACAGTCAGCTGCTTGTTGTGCAAATTTCCTCTTGTGGAAATGTTGCTCAGTAGGACATCACTTTCCAGAGCCTGTTTTGTTCATTTCACACAGCTCCCCAAAAAGCCTCACATTAGTAAGGTTCAACAAGCACTTCCCATTCTCCTCTCTTCATGGTTGGTCACATCCGAATTTGCATCATTACATATTGTCTTTCTCTTATTTACACAGGAGTGAAGCACAGAACTCAAGGTTAATGAATCCTGATTAACTTTGTCTTCACTGATTTGGAAGGAAATGTCTAATGGACTTTTTTTTTTTTAATGTCTACATGCAGCTAGTATAATTGGGTAAAGGACAGTTTAGACATATCTACCAGTGATATGCATTTGTAGATCCTAAATTTTTAATAAAACCAAAAGAATGGTCATGTTATGTTTATTATGTTTTCCTGAAATATATTTGCAGTGTCCTGAGTAAGTTCTTCCACACACCTGACTTTTTTTTTTTAATTTTTAAGAAGTCACTGAAATTTCAAAACTTTTGGTTGCATCTGGTCTAAATGGAGTAGGTATGACTCTTTTTGGCCGATAAACATCACTTTAATCAACAACAGTGGTTATGAAATAAACCAGTTATTTAATAAAAAGGGGTGTTTGTAAGCAGGGTGAAAGCTGTGTGGGAAGATTAAATCCAAGAATATCATCTGTGCAAATTAAAGACATTCCCACCTTGAAGCCGAATCTCTTGACGGTCCACCTAGACAATACCTATCCTTCCATTAAGACTTTAACAACTCTCTGAATCCAGTAAAGGTCCTTTGAGAGTTAAAAAAATTGAGCTAGTGCTCATGGCAGGAGGTTGGAACTAGGTGATCCATCTTTAAGATTTCCCCAACCCAAATCATTCCATGATTCCCTGATTTTGAATTTGCCTCCTTCATGTCCCAAAGTGATTTTCCATTTAGGGAAAAATACAACAAATCCAAAGCCAAATAAATGGAAATCCAAACTACTAAATATCTTCTTAGAATATATATTGTCCTTTAGCTATAGAAAGTGTGGCACTTACCTGCAGAAAGCTTACGTAGAAGGAAGCCTGTATAGTGTCAAAAACAGGTATATTCAGCTAGTTAGGAGCTTGTGAAGACCTGAAATACTGTCTTAGCTTAACTAAATCAATTTGAAACTACGCCAGCTAGTGAAGACCAGATGCCTTTTTTTAACCCTTGCTTGAATTGCTCTGGCAAAGGTAAGCAAAAGCCTCAAGTAAGCAAAGCAGAGAATGATGGTAGTTAATTTAATTGGCATGGTTCTATATTAGAAGCTTGTGCTGCCTGTACCATGATCATCCATATAAAAATTCAAAGGTAAAGGTAGAGCCATGACACCAGCAAACCACTTCTGTTTGCTCAGTTTTCTATTTTCCCTTTCCCTTTATGCTTTCTGCCAGGGACATGATTCATGGGGTTTGTTGCTGGAAGGAATCCTTAGATCACAGGTTGTGGTCTCACAGCTCCACAGCTGCATTACCATGGCTTAACAAATTACCCCTGACTCTGAGCCACTGGCACAGTTGTGGGGCATGCTCATGGCCCACCCTAAAACTGATGTAATGCATTGAAGCTTAAGCTTCACTGGAAGACTTTTAAGCTAAGTTCCATTACCTCGGAATTGGGACAGATTAGGAGCACACATGGGCAGTTACCTTCCAAAAATACATCTCCTCCAAGAGATAGTAACCTATTAGTCTCCCATAACTCCTCAGTGTTCCAAAGCCATAAGTCTTGCCTCCTTTATAGCTTAAGCCATAAAACTTCAACAAGTTGCTCTGGTATTGGACGTGCAGTAATCTCTCTGGAGCAGGAAGCACCATCTCACTGCAGCACTGAGCTCGGTGTCACTGCACCCCACACACTAATGAGCTCATTCAGAACATCGTGATGTAAACCAGACAGTGTCTACAAGTTAGAGGGGAGTTTTAGTCTGGCATTTCAGGAAAAAGCCTGCTGTAGTCACATTGCATGTCAGCTTCTTCTTCCTTCAGTGTGCTTTCTTGGAGCCTCTGAAAAGATGGTCTTAACTGAGAAATTTGGCACAGACATAAGGGATCAACTTTATTTTTTTCATAAGATTCATGCAAATAAACAGCTATGTAATGGAGTGCTGCCTCAAAAATCCCCCTGCTGAGAGGAAAACTGTGCTTTTAGGTCAACACTGTATTAGAAACTAGAAAATCCACTTGGGAGAATAAGTTGAAAATTATCTGATAGGAAAGACTTTGCATCTTATTACTTCTCAGTGAATATATGGAATTTTATCTTGTGCTTGAGATAGCACAAAATATGAGTGCAACTTCTGAAATAATCAAACCTTCACAAGACGTTTCTCCAATTTAGATTGCTTAATAACTAGCATAATGGCAGGTTTTCCACTGTGGCTTAGTGTTGTTTGCTGGCTCTCCCTGACCTAACTTAGATGTCACAGTTGGCATCAATAGCAGTGAGAGTGCAAGCCACACACAGTCCATATTGGGAATGGCAATACAAAAGTGCCTGCATCACTTGGATCACAGTCTGGCTTCATGAAGTCAAACAGAATTTCCACATTTCTTGGCAAAATTTTTGTTACCAGCGATGATATTGAGCCTGAGCCCTGCTGCATCATAGCCCTGCCTGTGCCTGGCTGCTAAAGCTGAATGAGTTTTTCCCCAGTCAGAGTGCCTCATTTTCTCTGACTTTGCAAGGCTTCATTTCTAGAGTGCTGCCTGGTAATGGATTGTTCATTCACCATAAATGCTGGAAATATCCCCCAATAAAACAACCTCAACAGCCTCAACAACTATAGGGTACTCCATGAAACATGAATAGGTCGTACAGAATTTGTCTAGATTGTATCCTAAAAAAATCTGTATATGTAACGTTCTTAGAGGAATATTATTTTTCCTGCAATGGAATACGTATGTATTTTCATCCATGGAAGTTTTCCAGGTCAGTTTGGACAGGGCTCTGGGAAACCTGGTCGAGTGAAAGGTGTCCCTGCCCATGGCAGGGGCAATGGAATGAGATGATCTTTTAGGTCTGTTCCAACTATTCCATGATTTTGTGATTCTATGATTCCTAATGCATGTATTAATTTCAAAAGGTGGATACATCGGAATTCTGCATCCTTTCTTCTATTTTGAAAAATTAGAACATTCTTTTCTGTATTGTTTAGTGTTTTTACATTATGAACTAGAATTACAAGAGTTGCTGCAGGTGACCTCTGAATTGGGTTTGATGACTCTGCTAAAGAAGATTTGAGCAGTTACTTATTTTTTACTCTCAGCACTATTTTCAGATGCAGGGTTCAGATGCATGGCTGCTTGGAAGGGAATAATATGGCTTTGAGGAGAACTGATCATATAGATAGGAGCATAAGGTCAGCTTGAAACTGCTGCTAGGAGCCCTCAAAATTCAAGTTATTTTAAGTAGGTGGTTCTTATTGTATTTGTTAACCTCAAGGGGCAGTTGTTGTGGAATGCAACTGAAATCAGTAGCATGTAATGAGAAAAATGTGTTTAGCAAACAGATGTATCTGAGAAATGGGAGGGGCCCTATATGACCTTCAGCATCTTCCTTGTGAGGGAATGGAAGGTAAACCATCCAAGTGCACACCTAGATGTATTAACCTTGATTTATTACAAGTCTGTAGGCAAAGGAAAAAACAACTTTTATGTATTACATGTGACTCCAAAATGTACCAAATGTCCAATCTAGTAAAGGAGTGGAAGGAAACTGCCTTGTGTACTTGGTGATTTTGATATGTTGCTATTTAAAGCTTGTTTAAGCACTTTTCCACATGCTGAGGAAGAATCCACCAGGCATCATTAGAATGAACAAACCCTTGTAGGGTTGTTGGTGTCAAGTTTTGCATGTCACATCTGCTTCCAGGCCTATGGTAGTGATTTTTAGATTGATCTAGAGAGGTCCCTTTTGTAACAAATTGTTTCACTCAGTATTCACGGAGGGCTGGCAGCTGTGTTGGCTTTCACATCACGAAGGACAAGCCATTGTATTTAGACAGTGATGTCAGCAGATGTGTGGTTTCTAGCTTTCTTGAGATTTGTTGCCAATCTGAGTCCTGTCTGAGAGAAAGTCTCCTTACTGCTCCTTTTCCTCTTTCTCTAATAGTCACACTGTGGCATAGTATGTAAAAAGTTATCAAATGGGATGAGCAAATGGATTTATACTGAATTATCAGTGAACTGGATACAGTTTTGCATACAATCTAAGTCTCTAGATCACTCTTGTCAGTGTCCATTTGCATCTGCCATCCTTCCTTGATATTTATATAAAATGTAGACAATATATTAATGTGGGTATCAAGAAGACTATTAAGAAACACTGTTCCAACAATGGAGAAATTGAGTCAAGTGGTGGAGACACATTTCTCCAAGGGTATGGGGATATTAGAATTTCAGAGAGCAAAGACCTTTTTGTCCCAAACTCTGGAACAGCAAGAAAACTAGATGCCCTTGAGGCTACCTTGGCCTGGTCAGAAGATAATTCAAACAAAAGACAACATACCTCCAAAAACTATCAGCTTTGTTACACCAAAAACTGAATCTTGCAGATATCTGGTGATTTAGAGGAATGCCCCTTACAGATGCAGTATTTGAGTCTTTGAAGATTTCCTCAACTTTCCACCCAGCAGTGTCTGCCCTATTATCCAACCAGGGACTTTCCATTTCATCCCGAGGTGCCGAAATCTAGTTCTCCACTAAAAGCAGATTTATGAAACCTACTTACACGGTCTTTCCATGAGAGGCCAGATTCCATACACAAGTCATACCTCTATCCACCACTGCATGGGGCTTGGAATATATCCCTGCCAGTGTTCAAGATCATGTTGGATGGGGCTTTGAACAACCTTCTAGTTGAAGGTGTCCTGGCCCATGGCAGGGGGGGTTGAACTAGATGATTTTTTAGGTCCCTTCCAACCTGAACCAATGAGAGATTCCATGATTTTATGACACACTGAAAAGAAAATGAAGGCTCTTCTTTACAGCGTTCCAACTAGCAGCTGAGCTGGAATAAGCATTGGAAGTGTGGGGATCTTGAAATCAGGTCTTTGCACCTTGTGGAACTAAACCTGCAGCAAGAACAGATCAGACCCTGACTGCTGTACTGCAAGCAACTAGGTGGCTAAGGAAGGAATTTTAAGCAGTCAAAATGGGTAGCCTGTGGGCAGGTGATGGAGAACTAAGGCAAGTCAGGACATTTAAAAATATATTTCCATTCAGTCTGGAGTTTCCCCCTCTACCACACAGATCACTTCCATAATAGTGAGGGCTTAGAATACATTCTCAATGTGCCTTTTGGAAGCTCAGTTTACAGAGTAAACTTTTTCTGAACATGCCAAGGAAGAGACAGTGGGAACACAGCAATGGAGAGGAACAGAGCTCTGAAATGAGTCACTGTTGTGTCCTCAGGAAACTCACCTGTAAGAGCTGCTCCACAACCTGGCACTCTAATGAAGCTCTTAGGTAGAAAGTGAAGGGCTTTTAATGTGTTTCATAGCTGCACATGCTCATTTCCAACAAAAATAAACTTTGTAAGACTTTTTTCCAAAGATCACAGCATACACAGATGACTCATGGCTGAATTGTGTATTTACCTATTCCCTTGCCCTTTTAATTGCAGAACAAGCCAGTGCAGGCACTGAGGGGAAAGAATGATCTTCACATTCTTCATTACTCATTTGTAGCTTCACCTCCTTTGAGTTATGACTCATTTTCTTACTCCTGGGACATCTCTCATATAAACTGATCATATAATAATTCACTAGAGGGGTGAAAAATTAACTTGTCTTCTTAATACACAAGTTAAGAAAATAGGCTAATATTTCATTTCCCTAGAAGAAACCAATGTAATAGGAGCAGGCAGGTCATGCTCCAGAGTGTAACCCAAGTACAAATACACCTCAGCCAGACCAGGGGACTGGTGATAGAAAACTAGGCTGTTTCCTGCATGCTCCTAACTTACCTCAATATTTTTTTTACCCTATTTCATTCCTTCCTCCTTTTTTTCACCATACTTTTAGAAGTTACTTGGGTGTGGCTGCACTGCAAACTGAAGCCTTTTTCCGAGTATGTGTGCATGGAAAATGTAGTTGTTTGGCACTGAAAAAGTCCCACAAGAGACAGCGTTTCTGCAATGGAGACAGGTGTTCCATATTCCTTTTATTTTTCCTCTCTGTAATGTCTTGCATCATTCACCATGGGAGGGAGATATTCAATTGACCTGCTGTTGGTTTAGGATGACAAATTAATTTCATGTCAGTCTCAAAACAGCCCATTTACAGGAATCAGCTGGGACCACCTCGGCATGGAAGAGACATTTAACTCTTGACAGACAGGCAAAAGTTTCTGAATCCCATTGCTGAGCCACCCACTCAGCACCCATGTCTCTGTGCTCCACACTGTCAGGGGATACACCTGGTGACAAAACTCAAGCCTACCAAAACTTTAGATTAGCCGCTGAGTTGATACTTTCCACAAAGGGAAAATTCAAGAATAAGGCTGAATTGTGAATGCATACAGCCTTGTCTCTTCCTATTTATTATATGCTCTCCCTGACACAATTACATACAGCAAGAAGAGTGTTGCTGCTTCACACTGAAGATTGCTGTGACAGAGGAGCGCTGCTCACCAGCACAAACCCATTAAGTTTTCATTAGACCCCCTTGCCCTCTTTTTCATCTTTCTTGTCTCCTGCCTTCTGCGTTGTCTTTTATATTCTCACTTACTCCTACCTGGTAACGCTTCATTGCTCTCTCTCACTGCAGGTACCTCACTTCACCTTTGTCTTGGCAATCAGTTTGTTGTCCATTTCAAAGCTCTTTCATAGACAATGACCACTGGATCTTTTGGTCTTACATGTCAAACCCTAACTGCTGGTCTGGCTTGAAAAGTGGATGAGTGTAACAATGAGCTGATGCTGAAAGAAGTTTGTGCCTCTGTTTACATGTGTAGAAAACACAGGTGAAAGTAGCACTTTCACCCAAAAAATTGTTGCCCTGAACTTTTTTCTTTTTTTTTTTTCTTTTTTCATATAAGTGTAGAAATTCTTATACAAAATAAATTATCATAAAATGGTTTGGGTTGAAAGATACCTTCAAAAACATCTAATTCCAACCCTTCTGTGATGGGCAGGGACACCTTCCACAAGACCAGGTTGCTCAGAGCTCCATCCAACCCAGCCTCGAACAGTTTCAGGGACGGGGCATCCACAGCTTCTCTGGGCAACCTGTTACAGTGCCTGACCACCAAACAATTATGCAACAATTTTTAACCCAAAAAATGCAGGGTCTTCCTATTGTAATTTAAATATATCAGTAATAGGATTGACCCATAAAGTAGTGTCCCAGGAGGTCCCAAAAACCCTTACGCAGATTTTGGCCACATCATGCTGTACAGACATGACAGAAGATATGGTGGCTGAGAAAGGTGCAGAGCCATATGTCCAATCTCCCTTGTTCTGGGGTTTATTGTATCACCGTCAGCTATTGGAGTCTGTATGCAGTGCACACACATCTCCTGGGTAGAGCACAACAGCTGTTTGTCAACACACAGCAATGATGAACTGTCACCAAGGCACAAACAGGAGGAAAGCCTCAGCCAGCTCCACTTCCCTGCAAGGGAAATGTAGGTCAGTGGAATATCATTACTGAAATTGCAACAAATCTGGGACACTGGGGCTAATAAAACTCTTCCCGTACAAGTGCCACGTCATCATTAGTGACCACAAGTCTTCATGCCAGTATGTCCTGCCTCTGTACCGTGACATTGCCTTGCAACAGTGGAAGGGCACAGTTCAATACTGAGTTGCATCACTTGGTCCATTTCCAATTTATTTGCCAAATTAGAGCTTTCTTCAACCCTCTGGCTGTCTTCCATGCGTGTGCTGCCCAGACCTGAGCCTTCTTAGCTGTCTGTTATCTAACAGGATCACAGCCCTGCTAGAAATGACCTATATTTGGCTTGTTCTCCAGCATCTAATTTTGAGCACTAAAAGCTAATTTTCTTTTGTGCTGGAAGAACATATGGGTTCATTGTGAGGGAAAAGAATTGTTTGAGTGCTCTATTGAAGTTGGATATTTTTAGGTGCATGTAAGATCAAAGCTCTGATATCTCTTGGTGCAGTATTACATGTACCAATATGTAACAGCAAAGGAATCTTTTTCCAAGTCTCCATTCAGAGCATTTTCATTACATTATAAAGCTGCTTTTGACATTTTTGTGTCATATACAGCTCTTTAATGCAGCATTAGCTGATGTGAAGTGTGCCAAGCCCATTTAAGCACAGAATGTGTAGATATGGAATGAAACAAGTTTATCAAGATGGCAAACTTCAAGGTTTCCAGAGGCTGAGCTTAGATAAACCTTATTAAAACATGATAACTGTCGAAATAGGGTTCAGACTTTTCCAAGCAGTTTTTGGTAAAACTTGTTTCTCAGAATTTTGAAATACTGGTTAAGGGTATTTCACACATTAATTTGTTCTGTCTGCTTCAAGTCCTGGCTTCAAGTCAACAGAAATGCATCCAAGCTGTCAAGTTTATATGTAGGCTTTGCCAGAGTGTGAAGTTGTTTATATCTAGAGTTCTGGAGCCAGCTGACATCTAGACACTTAGGAAAATTAATTCAAATTAATTGGAGGTGTGAACTTGGAGCGTCACAGTTCAAGCATCTTAAAACCCCATGTGGAAACTCTTATTCAGATGTAAAGTGTCCTCAGTTCTGAATATAATCTTCCTCTCAGATGAGCTATATCTAAATTCACAAGTAAGATCTAGTATCATATTTTAAAGCAGAAACTGTTGACAAGGAAATTTCACAGGTGCACCAAATAAGTGATAAACAAACTACTTCAGATTTAGGACTGGTTTGGTTGCCGTAAAGTTGTAAAAAACATTTCAGGCTTTATCCAGTCAAGGAGCTTTGAGCTATTACAAGAGAGATAAAGTAAAGGTCATGTTTTATGACTCATTAATGGTCATACTTTTAATATAAAATTACATTAAATAGCTTTGTTTGGTGTCTAACAGATCTGAAATCAATTGATTTTCAGTAGCAAGTTCAGTATTCTTCCACCTAATTTGCTAAAAGATACAAAAATATAATAACAAATAACCCTTTCATTCAGTGCAACTGCTATTTCTCTCATATCACAGTCTAGTAGGCTGACTAGTTTATCACCAATTTTGTTGTTTCCTCATGTGTTAAACACCTGAGGTGGGTCTTTTTGTATTTTGAACATTGAGATTGTACAGTGAGCACACAGACAAGCACTACCTTCTTAGGAAAGAATTAGCTTAGCTTTTGTAAAGGGAAGTTCCATCTTACTGTATGCTGCTGTTTAAATATTACGTTGTAAGCACCTCAATAAAAAAGGATAGAGTGGTCATATTGTATACAGATTTTGAAAAAAACTAAAAATAAAAAGCTTACCTTTGGTAAGTCTTTATGTCAAACATTATTAAAGTAAGTTGCTATGGGAATAGAGAAAGTAACTCTGAAAGGTAAGAAAAGGATAAGTAGCAAAGGCTTATTTGTTGCTTTTCAGGATGGAGCATAGTCAGCACTGGGATGCCCCAGGACTGGTGTCAGTTTTATTTGATATCATCATCAATGCCCTTGAGGAAGCAGAAAACAGTGAAATATTTATGATTACAAATTATATTAAGCTCTATCAGGTAGTCAAATGCTTTATAACCTAACAAAACATAGCAAAGGGACCACAAGCTAGCAGATGAGTTCCTATAAAAAAAAATACAAGGCAATGAATTAATCTAGAGAGAAGACTGTGAAGCACAGAAATATGATGTTGCACTCAGAAAAGAGAATTGCAAGGAGATATTCTAGTCACCATGGATATTTTCCTGAAACAATCATTTCAACATTTCAACAGGTAATGAGACCCAAAAAGGTCAATAACATTGTCATCAATGAAGAAGAGGACAGAAGATAAGACAGTGCATTATATCCCTGCTTTGTAAAACTGGTTTGCACCCACATTGTGGATAATACATTCAGGCCTCTTTTCCCCAGGTCAAGAAGGGCATGGTAGATGTAGACCAGAAACAGAAAAGGGCAACTAAAATGATCAGGGGATCAAGTGACTGCTTGAAGTCATGAAGGCAGTGGGTAAAGTGAATTTAGAAGTGCTGCCATTTAGCAATACAGGAGCTGGGTGGACACTTAACCAGAGCATGCAGAAGATGGGTTTAGCAAGGAGAAAAGCCCTTCTTGAGCCTCTGAGCAGGAAATTACAGGCATTTTCTTAATGACTGGTCATAAAGGCAGATAACATCAGCAGAATCAAAAAGGGACTGAACAAATTGCCTAAATAAATCTCTATATACTTCCCTAACACGGCCATTGCAGATGCCTGGGAAACATAGGAGAAATGAACTGCCATGGGTGGGCAAGCTTGTATGCTCTCATTATTTATCATCACCTGTCACTCCTGAAGCTTCCTCATAAAAGGCATTTTTAAAAATTGTCATCAAAGTTTTAAAAGCAGTAATTATTATTACATGCCTAGAGTACATACTTTTACAAGAAAAGACTGCTTGCTCCTCGCCTATACCAGCACATACCCTGTCTAGATACTTTATGAAGTCCACTGCTTTTGCACCTCTCAGACAAGTTTAACAAGGTCTTATTGGAGATCTGCAAGTGTGGAGAATAATGAAATCTCACACTGACACTGCCTTCTTCTTCCTACCCTGGAAAGCCGCCAATGTTGTCTTTCCTTGTATATCCTCCTCAGGAAGACATTACTCTTCCTTTGCCATCCTCTACCCTGAGGAAGATACTCAGCAGGAGTGAAAAATAAAACAAAAAATATGTTTAAAAAATCCCTAGAAGATAACAAGAGCTCTGACAGATTTGGGAATCACAATTGCCCCCTTGAAAAATTATCCCTTTCCATTATTTTCCATGTGTATCCTCCTGTTTCCATTCTATATTACAATTTTTATCAAACTGACTAGAACAATTTTATCATCTGTTTTTTCCAATACTTCCTCTGAAAAAAAAAAAAATTTTTCCTTTTCCCTTTTTTTCTTTTCCACATTGGCACTGTGTTTCTGTACTGAGCACTCTGTTTTAGGCAAAAAAAAAAATACCCAACATAATTAATCGTTTGACAATTTCATACTTCAATTTTTCTGGAACTCTTGGGTGAATACTATCTGGTCCTGGTGATGCAATACTGTTAATTTTTTTTTATTCCCTCTAAAATTTTCTACTGATAGTCTAATTTGAAACAACTATTCAAATTCACCTCTTTTTAAGGAAAGTTTCTGGTGTGGCAATCTCCTCAAACTTATTGATAATGATCATGGTGAAGATTTTTTCTTGCTATAGTCCAATCTTCTCTGCATGATCTTTTTATTTCTTGATCATCTCAGACCTAGAAACATTCTGACATGCTGGGAAAAAAGTTTTCATTTTCATGGTTTTACCAATGCATTCTTGATTTTTTTTCTCCCTTTGTCCTTCTTTACTATACTTTTATATTTAACTGTCTCTTTTCTGTTTCTCATTTTTGGAAAGTTTCATTCTGCTTTTTGAGGATTATCTTTTCAGTTCAAACAGGGGTTTTCACCTTAGTTGTTTTACCACGTTATCTTTGGCGTTTTGGCCTTTTTTCTTTTCTTTCTTTTTTTTCTTTTTTCTTAATCTTTCTATTCTTTTTGATAGGTTAGCCCTTTCACAACAGCCTCTACTATTCACCCCCAACCATGATGTGAAAGGACAAAAAATCCCACATCCAAAATACTGTCTGTGGCTTGACACAGATACATACAAAAAGCTCCCAATTTCAAACAGAACTCATAGGCTGTACAGAAATTCCCTGCTGAGATTTTAAAATGATTCTTACAGTTTCCTTACTATGGAAATCATCTTTTTCCAAGGACCAGAATTAAACACTAATAGGTTCCCTTTTTAGTTGTTTAGATATTTAATGGAGGTGTTGTTTCTATAAATACACACTGCAATTGCTTAAAATTGATTCCATTGCTTATTTAACAACTCTAATTTTCACTGAGTGCAGGGCTAAAAATGCTAGCACATGTCTTGTTCACCTGGGTCAATTTTAGGAATAATTTGATCTGCTAGATTTGCTTCCTTTTCAGTTTAGCTTTCCTGATGTAGGTTGAAACCTGCCCTTGAACATGTGTATGGCTCCCATTAATATCAATGGGAGCCATGTGTGTGTACTGAAGGACTAAATTCTAAATTTACCCCCTAAGCACTTCCCCCATAATGACTGAGTGTCCTATTACAAAGTCATTCTTTAATTACCATTTTTAGCACAAACTTATTCCTTTTAATATAGTCTAACTGATGCTACAACTAATTATTTGAAGTGTCATTGCATAGTAATAGAAAATACCATTAGTATTTTCTGGTGTTTTCCACAGTCAAACTGCTGTACAAATATTTACTTACTTTTTCACATAGCATTTTTTGGACTGCAGTGGTGTAGCTAGGTGAACATTTCCCAATTTTATATTCTAATACTTGCCTACAGCTATTGCTCCACCAGTACGGCAGAATACATAATTTTACATTGCCTGTAACATTTTTTTCTGATTGAACTTCGTTTCGCCTCTTTGTGTTTCACAGAGCTCCGCCACAGCCACATCTGTGTTTTCATTCTGAATTGGATTCCTTCACAATCATAGTCACTGCTTGCAATTAAACGTACAGAACCTGCTGCTTTAATTGAGTTCAGTCCAATTTGTCACTTCAAACTTCAGAAAATTATGTGGAAGGAAAGATTTACTTACCAGTTTGATTCAGTTAAGTTGATGGAAAACCTTTTGATCACTCAGCCATTAAACACATTTCAGGGCTGTGCCAAGCTAATTGCTTGAGCTTGCTGAAGTTTATTTGTATTTAAAACAATCTACATTTGTATTTTCCAGGGCTGTGCAAACCATTATCTTTTCAGACACTTGTGTTTCCTTACTTATGAGTTTTGAGGGTCTGATTCTACTCTTACACACCCAAGATTAAACAAAACTCTCTCCCTTTTGGGAAAACAAGGGAGAAAACTGTGCAGTAGCAGGTGCCAACCCAAATTTGTATGTCCATCTGTTAAATGGTGCAATCAGAAAGTGACAGAGCCAACGCAATGTTTATTCATTACAGAGAACATGCTCCTGGTTATGACAGTAAATCTAAGGGTGCCTCAGCAGCTGAAGTGTAGACATGCCCTTTGGGATCCTGCTGGACCAGGGTGGAAGCATCCACTAGGAGCACAGCTGGAAATTACTAATAACAAGGCCTCCAGCTTTAGGGGGTCATGATCAGTAATGTTGCTGCCTTGTTTCTAAGAAATATAGTGGGGTTTTTTAATCCCTCGATTCCTGGATAAAACCATTAATGGGAACTGCAAATTGGTTTTGCTTTGGTCTCACTATATGAAGTAAAGGAAAATCTTATATTAAAATCAAAGTGCAAGGTGCAGAGTCTCCATCTTTAAGACATCATTACAGGTCATGAAAGGCCATCTTAGGGATGTTTTGTTAAACAGTATAAAAAATATTCACATTGTCAGGCCAGTCCCCTCAAAGATATTTCCAACATAAAACTTCAATACTTAAACTGTGTAGATGTTAAAAGCAGATAGGAGCCTTGAGCATTACAGAAATACATATGATAATCTTCCAAGTTGAGATATGGAAGTGTGAAATATGTATGCAAGAGATGGAGATGGAGGGGACAGTCATTACTATTCCTCATATTTCCATTACATATATTTCTGAAAATGAGGACTAGAAACTACTGTCACCCACCTAAATTGCAAGATGGAGGTCTGGTCTGCTTCCTATCTACAAGTGGGCTACAAATCTTAAGGTATTATAACAAATTCTCACTGGATTCCTTTAGAATCAGTTATTCCATTAGAAAAAAATGATTTGCACATTCAGAATTTGAGGGAATCATCAGTCAAGTGACATACAAAATAGAGATTCTCTTCTCTTCTTAATCAGGCCTGTGTGGGTTTTAGCTGATCACTGAATTTCTCTGCCATAGACTTCTTATTTGGAGAAGGGAAATATACCAATTTTTTACCTTGGAGGTTAGTTCATAGGGTATCAACGGGTCATGGAATGTTTCTCAGGTATCAATATTTCAGATATCTTGGTATTTCATGAAGTGATTCAGATTGGTTAAGTAAGCACTTTCCACTACAAAATTCATTTCCCCTGTAAAACTGACAGCAACAACACAGATTAGAGCTCTAAAGTTCAAAAGGACATGTGGTCTTGGCCTGCTTCACTTGAAAAGAGGTTTTCTCTCTAGCAAAAATAGCCCATCTCATTGTCTTCTGGGTCCACAGCTGCTATGAAAGCACCCTGATAGACACATCAGATCTCAACAACTCAGCAACTGAACTGGCAATCCTCCCCCTGACCCTTAAAAATTCAGCATAAAGATATCATGTAAGAAGAAAGATAATTCTTGACAGTGACATTTCTGTGACTCCCTTCTTCTTCCTTGATGAAGTATGAAGGCGTTTCATTTGAATTGCAAGCAGTCACCCTTTGGCTTGAATATTCTCCAGAGCAATGCTTTCTCTTCAAAGATCATTGTAGTGGAATAGGCTGAGAGGAGAAGCACAGAAACACCCATCTTAGCCAGAGTTCCTTAAATTGTTAGAAAATTTACAGCAGTTTCTAGATTGGACCTGAATACCCAAAGCTCTATGCAGACATCTCCTTTAATTTGCTTTTAAGGATGCAAAAGCACAAATAAAACAATAATGAATCCTGTATATTTTTTCAGGCTGTGATTTACATGGTGCTCTCAATAAGGTTCTCTTTACATTATTTTAGATTGCAATATTTATATTTATAGCCCTGATTTCCTGGGCACAATCTCTGAGGATACACTTGACCTAGAGCATACATCTTAAAAGTGAGGTTTCGAACATTTAACTGCTATCACACAGGTTGACTTAATTACCATAAGCAAAAAAAAAAGACCAAATGTGAGTTCCAAAGGCAATTGTGTTTTGAACCCAGGGAAGCATCTGGTAAAGTGTTTTTAACAATCTTTGCATTTTAACTAAATAAGTAAGCGTTTACAAGGCACAAGAGAAGGAAAATAAAATCTGGCTGCTTCCCAGATTAGCAGCCAGCTCAAATTGGTGAAGACAAAATAAAAATAACTTTCAGCCTCTTATAGTACTTTTGCATTCCTCTGAATACTTCACAGTCTCGAAACTGTCCTTGTCAGAATTTCTCAACGTCCTGCTTGGGTTTTCTCTGTTTGTCTTTATTTTCTGTTATCCCTTATATAAAATTCACAACATGCTAGCAAAAAAGTTATTTTGCTACACTGCCAGTGCATTTATATGTCTGGACTAGCATAATTTTCCTTTAGAATTTCCTTGGTGCAACTCAGTTCTTAGCCAGTCCAGTAAGCCTATTTTGGTGGGAGAGTTGGTATCTCATTTACTCAGAGCAGATCCAGATATTTCGGTGGTTAAAGTGTTGATCTTTCTGCACAATAGTCCTACTCTTACAATTAGATTTATACCTTGCACTGAGGAAGGCTATCACAAGATGCTTGAGTAAAATGGTAGTTCAATAGGCCAAGGGGGAATTACTTTTAACTGAAAGAGAGTAGTTTTAGACTGGATATTAGGAAGTAATTCTTTTCTGTGATAGTGGTGAGGGAGGCACTGGCACAGGTTGCTCAGAGGCTGCCTCTTGTGAATGACTGTTTTAAGGTCATTTAAAGAATCATAGTGTGGTCTGGGAGAGAAGGGGAGAGGAAAAGCCACCACACTGCCCCATCCCTGAAGTGTCCAAGGCCAGGTTGGATAGGGTTTGGAGCAACCTGGTCTGGAAACCCTGCCCATGGCATGGGGGTTTGAAGATCCCTTCCAGCCAAACCATTCTAGGATTCCATGACACTGTGATAAGATATCAGCTGAGCAATATGGGGTTGAAGTGATTAGCCAGACAAGTTTACTGGCGCATAAGCCAAGGAACATACCCTGTAGGGTCCCCTATCTGTGATCAGACAGACATTCTCATGTAAAATCATGGTAGAGGAGCAGGCACGAACCTTGAGAGGTGGCTTGCTAATGTTTTCCAACAGTAAATGTAACTTAAAGCTAAGTAAAATGAGTCTGTAGCTACACAGCCCCTGCCAGATGGCTACAAAGAAGTCCATCCCTCACTGTATTTTATTTTTGTTCATTCAATAGGTTTATTTATGTGTCTGTGTGTGCATATTGGGAGATATTTCACTGTTTATTGAAGTGGAAGGAAGAGTTCTTTGTTTGGTGGTGTTGGGTTTTAATTAATGTAATGAGCCTCTATCGTAGACTGCTATTGCCTGTGATATGATAGACACTTCTCTATACAAGGAAAAAGAAAATGCAGATAAGAGAGACAGACTAGGGATCTGCTATAGATAATTAGATCACTTTTCCAGAGAATTGAACATACGTATGTGCATGTGTGTGTGCATAATTGTAGGAGCTGTCCTGGCTACTTTAGTGTGTGTCCTAGAACATGTTCTTCTTTGCTTTCATGTTTAAGAAGCAAAAATTAAAAATGGTCAGCTGTACCAATAACTCAGCCTCCATTAGTACAGTTTCCAACTTCCTTGTCCCCTCAGAGAATGAAGGTAGCTTCCACAGGAGCATTCCTACCAGTGAGAGAAGGTCCATGAAGACATCCGTCAGTGTTCATATCCATGAAAGTTTTTGTGGAGTCTGCACCTCAGGCAGACTTCAGCGCATCCCATATACCTCTGGGTGGAGGGCAAGGACTCAAATACAAGCTCTGAATATTTTCCTTCTTTCTGCTGGAAAGCAGTTTTAGTTACTTATAGGCAAGTTTTTCTTGGAGATTCTCTGACACAGACAACTGTAACACTAGAAGAAGATTTTAAGATAACAGTCTTTCAAAATAAAACCTGACACTAATCCTAAAGATAGGTTTACAGAAAAAGAAAAATCCTGACTTCCTCCCACAACTGCCTTAAAACTGCTAATCTACCGTAGAACATGTAGTTCATGCTCTCCATAGTCTAAATCTTGTCTTCTGAAAATTCACCAAATACCTAAATTACACTAGAAAGGAAAGTATGAAAGTTCCAACAGAATAGGAGATATAGAGAAAAACTGAAGTCAGAGGTAACATCATTTATTTTGTCTTCTTGGGATTATGTTGGTTAGTGACATTCACATTTGCATCCATTAATTTTTACGTATACATATATTAATTTATATGCTTATGCAAAGGAATTTGATGTGGGTATATATATGATGAAAGTATGAAAGGCCCGATTCCACAGCACAATGAAAGCTGCAAAGTTATTTCATGATCCATCCAAGAATGACAGAATAGGGTTAAAGATATTGTGCTACACCTGTGATTTTATTGTAGCCATCCTGAAATGCCTGTTAACCTTGTCTGTTAAATCACATTTTAAAATTTTTGTATGGAAGTGTTTCTGAAACAGCATAATTTCGATTTTCCATTTAGCTTCCTCAGAGGGGAGGTTGACTGCATATATCTGCTTCCCAATTTATTCTTTTTCAAAAGGAGGCTGTGAGCAGTCAGAGCACATAATGGGAGTTGTGTAATGGGAGTTATGAGGGCTAAAAAGAACCTCTAAACAAATTGTACCTTTTAAAAAACCCACAGAAAAAAATAACCCAAACAACAAAGAAACAAAAGCCATTAGTCTCATTAACTTCATAGCATTCCTGAAATAACTGACAGTAGCAAAGGGACCAGCACTGATGAAGTATTGCCCTGATAAGCAGCCTAAAAGGCACATTGCAGAGAGACATGGAAAATTAATTTATCACTTTCTTCTTTGCAAGGAGTGTGAAGCTGTGCTCTTTGCACCTGTGGCTAATTACTGCTGCCCTAAATTGAGGTTATGAGGAGGAATAAGGAAAAATATGCCCAAGAGAGGAGTCTGGACTGCAGAAAAGAGAGGATGGATATATGGATGGATGGATGGATGGATGTGGATGGATAGATAGATAGATAGATATAGATAGATAGATAGATAGATAGACAGACAGACAGCTAGATAGATAGATGAGATAGATACATACATAAATGCATACATAAAACATACATACATACATTGGCTGACTGACAAATCTAGGAAAAGACACAGATGGAAATCCTGGCCATTGTGAAGTGTATTGTGTTTAAATAAAAAGGTTTTGACAGCAGGGAGGTTGCAGGGGTGGATTCTATGGGAAGACAAGCTCCCTTTTCAGCTGGCTCCAAGATGGACTTGCCACTCTTCAGAGCTGAGCAAATGAGCAATGTTGGTGATGCCTCTGTAATAACATATGGGAAAAAGGGCTAAAAATGCTATTCAGTGAGAGAGGGGGATGAGAAAAATGTGAGAGAAACAGCCCTGCAGACACTAAGGTCAGTGAGAGAGAGGAGGAGATACTCCAAGCACCAGAGCTAAGATTCCTCTGCAGCTCACGATGAAGACCATGGTGAGGCAGCTGTGCCCCTGTGCACATGGAGGTCCATGGTGGAGCAGAGTTCCATCTGCAGCCCATGAAGGCCCATGGTGGAACAGGCTTCTGGCAGAAACTGTGGCTTATCGAAAGGAGCCCACAGGATGAGGTCTGCTTGAAGGGTCACCAACACACACTTGAACTGTCTGTTCCTCAAGGACTGCAGCCCATGGAATAATGCACTCTGAACCAGTCCTCGAATCCAATGGGAAAAACCCACCTTGGAGAGGTCCATGCAGATCTGACTTTGCCCTGTGGTGGGGACACCATGCAGGAGCAGGGGAACAGCATGCAGAAGGAGGAGCAGCAAAGGTGAAATGTTATGGGCTGACCACAACTCCCATCCATCCCTCTGCACGGCTCAGGGAGGAAGCCGTGGAAAGGTCATGAGGGAAGTTGAGCCTGTGAGGAAGGGAGGAGCAGATAGCTGGTGATTTTAAATGTATTTATCACCATCCTATTTTTGTATTAATTATCTAGAAATTAAATAAGTTTCACCAAGAAAAGTCTGTTTTACCTTTGAAGGTACATGGTGAGTGATCTCCCTGTCTATATCTTGACCCATGAGTTTTTACTGTATTTTCTCCCATCTTGATGAGGAAGAGTGAAATAGCATCTTGGTGGGCTCATGGTAGTAAACCATGGTCAATCCACAACCTGATGGCAACTAAAACCTTGCAATTTGACTTCTGAGGCCCTGTCTTAGTGGACAGGGAAAAAACGACATGAGTGATAAATTGTCTCTTTCAGCTGACTCAGTGGAAAAGCCAGGTAGGTAGGGGGGCCCAACTTCCCTACCCCTCTGAAGACAGCCTCCATGAAGAGAAGGTCTGTGCCCCCTTAGTCCCTGTTTCCCCCTTAGTACCCTTCTCACAGAGAATGTCTGCACTGCTACATATCAAGAGTATGTTCTACAAGCAGACTTGCAGCTCTCAAAGGGTTATTGCTTCTTACGTTACCTGGAGTTACCTACATTTAAAGAATTTTTTTGGTAGTTTCTGCCTTGCAGCAGGTGTCATGGATAGAGCGAAGGATGAGAGTTACTCCAGAAAGGTTGCACAATTTGGTAAAACTTGTATTTCACTGAAAGACCATTTTGTCCATAACCAGTGGTAGAAGGGGGGTGTTGAAGGAAAAGCAAAAGGACAAGGCAAGCATGGAGCTGTCTTTCTTCCAGCTACTGATGATCTGCAGCTCAGGAAATACCAGAGCCAGAGTAGGTTTCTGTACATCTAGGAATCATCAAGGTTCCCTTTATAGCCAACAGAAATAATTAGGCTTTTCTAAGGCCTAATTATCTCGCCATACGGCAGCTATTTGAAATCAGTCAAATTAATCATTCCCTAGGAGGACTTATTTCTTTCCTGTGACTGTGAGGAAGAGAAGCTGAAAACGAGCTTGCATGCAGATGTTGGCCCTGGAGATGAGTGAAAGTGAGGTGAGATGACTCCTGTAGCTGTAGGTGTGCAGGCAACAGGTGGAGATAAACCTTCTTGGAACCCAAAATCAGAGCAGAGCTTGCAGTATAATGATTTCCAATGGTCTCCCGACGCAGATGCAAAAACACAAGGAATATTTTAAAGACATCCTTGCCCTGAGTACATCAGAGAAAAACTGGTAAAAAATGGCATGTATTGTCTACAGAAAATATATAAAATATCTATTTCTATAAAGTAGGTGGGGAATGAATAGAAAATTGGCAGAGTATCCTGTGAGGAGTACACAACTGTGCTATTCCTTGCACTTGCATGGGGGGCATGACAGGGATCTGTGTTTCATAATTCATCTGAGACTTTATCTGCTGTCATGGCAGAGAAGAGATCAGACATCTTCAAACTCTCCTGTTCCATTAGTAGTTCCTCTGATCAGCACCAGTTTCCCTTCACTCCCTCCCTCCTTTTCTCTATGTACTTCATGAGAATTAAAGAGTAAAATTCCCTCTTCCTTAGCTCTGAGCTGCAGGAGGGCTCACTTTCCCAGCCAAAGGATGCACAGTATGGGGGTATGCTCTGCTGATCCTCTCCTTTTGAATGGCTTTTGAAAGCTGATGTGATTTGAGTAGAATTTCGCTCTAGGACTTTTCAGGATCTGCTGTCTGGTGAGTTTTATTCTTGGGTGATTAGAAAACAAATATTTGGAGCCAGGTGGCTTGTTGCAGAAAAAAATGTTGATATAAATGAGGAAAAAGAGCAATTATTTTGAAGTTTGCTTTCTCTCCTGTGGCTAATTCACCCAATTATAAGCTGTTTGCTTGGTTCAGGAAATGGGTCAATGAAAGGTTTCCTACAGGCATGAAGAAAAACTTGCACTTACTTTAGATAAAGAAAAACAAGCAAAAAAAATTGTTCCACCAGAAATTGTCAACAGAGGAAGTCCAGACAGTTCAGCATTCCTGGCCTCCAGAGATCTCACTTACAAAATAAGGTCTTGAAGTTTGAAACTACCCTTTAACTGTGTGCTTGGGAAATACCTAAAGCTCTGGATTGCCAACCCACATGAACTTTTAGGTAGTTTCAATGTGGGAATAATGTGATAACAAATTAAGTATCTGCATTCTTGTTGGACAGAGTACGTGGGATTCAATTAACTGAAGTGAGACTTTTGTTTGCCTTCAGCTTTGACTGGCAAAGCAAGACTAACTTGATTAGTCCAGAGGCAAATGCCACACTGGGGTGTGTGAATAGCATGAGTGGCTTTGAGTTGAATGCTTGTTAATATTTTCTTGGTTTCATTCAAACCTAAAACACCCAAGACAGTAAGAAAGAACAAAAAAAAAAAAAAAAAAATTAAAGGAATATTTCTCTGGCATGATTTAAAAAGCTTGGCTAGTTTTCAAGTGAACGCAACAATAATGCAAGCCCATAAGAGCTGAGCAGAGAAGGGACTAAATGTGAAGAGGCTGAGAAACAATACATTCCCTCCCTATGATTTCAGCTGCCACCTTTTCTGCCCCCTGTACCAGCTCTCACTCTGCAAAGGTCATTCACAAGTTTGTCTCAAATCTATTCACCTCTGTAAAAGTCATGTGTACAGAGTTAAACTCATGTAGTTCATTAAAGCACAACAAGGTGAAGATAACTGTAATTGTACATAATTAACTTCTTTTTCCCTGTTCCTTAATAGTTGAGATTATGGATGTTGTTTCCACAGTCTGCAGTAATGAGGCCTGAACTCTCACTTTCTTAAAAAATGGGCTATAATAAGGCAGATGCTAGATGGCTGCAAAAAAGTTCTTCGGAATATCTGTGTCTGTGCTGATAATTCCACCTTCCAGTGAAGTTTTCTTCTCCACAACTATGCTTTTCAGGCTAGACCCAAGTAGATCCAAGTTGATCATGATAAAGCATCATAGAAATGGGTAGTTTAAGCAGCTGGATTTACTTAAAATTGCTGAAATGTACCTCAATGTGTCAAGAGGTCGTAACAAAGTCCCATAGCTACTATGAGACAATGAGTAAAGAAAGCACTGAAGATGTTGTTGTGTGTTACATCATTATTTTGGGTTCCATCTAGACTACATCTGTTAGAATAAAGCAAGGCACAGACATTTTTATTGCTTCTAAGAGTAGGCACACCATACATCAGTGTGCCTGTCTCTTGTGATTCAGGCACTGTTGCTATCACAGGGTAGCTGCTCCAGAGCAATAGAAATTGTGGGGGGTTCCTCTGAGCTCACTGACTGGCCAATTTAGATAGCTTGGCTTCTTCCTGATCCTCCTCAAGGTCTTTTTAGTCAAAACAAGATCATGAAACATTTAATTTGACATTTATTACTTCTAAATATTCATAAGAAATTTAATATTAAGGACACGCCTCCTGCAGAATTCAAGCCTGACTGAACCTCTTGTTGTATGCATGTGAATACCAAGGTAGGGGCACCAGGCAGAGCTGTGGTATGTTTTGCACAGATTGGTTTTGTGAGTAGAAGAAATTAACTTCCTGTGTTCTGTAAGAGCAGACGGGGCAGCTGGAGTTGTGTCCTTCCCTAATGAGATCACCTTGTGGTATCCAGCTAGGACATCTCTCTGACCAAAGGAGTTAATTTATACACCACTAAAACCATAGCATACTTTCCTGTGTCGTTGGTGGGCTTCCAACGCATAAGGGTCTTTTGGCCAGCACAGAACCTAAACCACAAGATAGTCTGGAATCTGGGCATAGGAAGTTAAGTAAAAACCCTAAGGCTCCCATGATTTATGCTGGCAAACAAATGAATTGCTGGAATACAAATAAAGCCTAATTTGCCTTCAACCCAACCCCAAGCAAGCTATGCCAAATGCCATGATAAAATGAGGATGGAATCAAGGAATCAAGATGCTGAAATTATCTCTGTCTGTATTGAAACATTTTCCATGTGACTGTATTCTTCTACTCTGTTTTCTTATTATCACTCTTTTAGTGTTATCGTATTATCTAGCTCATTAAGAAGTATTTCCCCTTCATTGTAAAACCAGCACTCACATGCCCAATAGCTTTTTCATTGCAATAATACTAAAAAAAGGACAGTTAGAAAAAATGCAAGAAATAATATCACTTTTTTTTTCTTTGATTGGCAGAAGACTGTTTAAATGAGTGAAATTATATTATCCAGATTAGAAAATGTCTAAGCAGTGGAGAACAGGATGGGTTCATACTAGAGTAGGCATGTAAACTGAAAATTATTAATCCTAACAGCTGACTCTAACAACAACAGAAAACATAAAAATTTTCTACTTCTAAAGTTGTTTGTTTATGGAATTGTCTGTGAGATTTCAAAACCTTTTCAAATAGCTTCTGCAAATAAAGTTCCAGAGAATTCTGGTAAGGATGATTTTACAGGCAGCTATTTTGTTTTAGCACATACCTATATGTAATTTGTCTAAATATTTTGTTAATTGTTTATATTCTTAACATACTGCAGTGTGTGCATTCCTTTTTAGTATTTTCTCATTCATCCTTTAAATAGGACAGAAAAAGTTATGTCTGGGTTCCTCTGGCAGATAAAGTCCTTTTGTACATGATAATTTAATTCCCTTGGCTTAAAACACATCAAGTTACAAACTATGTGCATTCTTCAGGGAACACATAAACTCCCACATGCAGAGTATATCAGATGAAATTACTTTAAAATAATCCTGTAATTTTTCCTGAGCAATGACAGATTTTTATTTTAAAAAACCCAACGAAAAACCAACAATACCAAACAAAACTGTTCCCAGGAAACATTTTGATAAGAGCTTTAAGTTGATTACTTTTTATATCCGGTGTCCTGTTTGGCTGATAAGCTCCCAGTCTCTATCCTTTCACATTGTTTTATCTTTCTGTTCTGAACTCATCTACTCAATGTCATCTTACAGTTGCCAGCATGATGGTGGTGGTGGAGGGGGAGCAGAGAAAAAACGTGAGGGTGGCACAGTCCAGCACCGAGTCAGAGATTAGGGGTCAGTCTGCCCACACAGATAACTGCTACATTCTCAGGAATTAAATTTGTTAATCTTTGGAATGCTGTTCATCTTTCATTAATCATATAAGCTATAACAGAGCCTTTGATCTAAATGCAGTGTAGCCAGAAACCTGCTGCTTCTTTTGGCTCTGATTTATGAATTTGAGTTGTCAAAAGGAGTGCCCTCCCTTCTTCTCTTAAACCTGTCTCCTAACAGTATCCCACTCTATTTGCAAAGAAGTGGGATGATTTCATGGCTAAGTCACTGTGCTGGTGTTTCAGCAGTCTGGATTTGGTGCACAGCCCTTGGCAAATGCTGCCTGCCACTATCAGCAGAAAGGTGATTCTGTTGATTGACAGGAGTCTATTCACTGCTGATCTCTGCTGGACAGTATCTGAAGTGCTTTGTTTGGTAGGGTCACCTCTATCAACTTGGCTCTGACAAAAGCGTGCTATTCCCAAAGGAGGATTGAGTCCTTTGCTGGTTTACATCAATTCCAAAATGCATGGCTTCCTTAATGCACAATTGGAATTGTTTGCTGGTCTGTATTTTGTCTGTATTGCAAATGTATGATATGAAGTCATGGTGAAATTAAATAATGGGATCTCAAACATCAGTGGCACTGTGAAATATAGTCATTATACTATGGATTGATGTGGATTACTGACACACTCAAAAATGCAGTTAAATTGGATAGCTAGTAAAAAATGAAAAAAGAAAAAAAAAAAAAACCCAACCAAACTCATTGCATGTGCACCTATGCCACAAAATTCCTGCAGATATTATCTTGGAACAGCTTCACTGGCTTCTCAGCAACTCAAAACTTCTTCAAAGGGACCACACACCCAGCTCCCCAGAAAGTAGTCACAGCACAAACCTTGACAGAGTTCAAGAAGCATTTGAACAATGCTCTCAGGTACATGGTGTGATTCTGATGGCCATTCTGTGCTGGGCCAGGAGTTGGAGTTGATGATTGGTGTTGGCCCCTTCCAACAGAGTAGCTTCTATCATTCTGTAATTCTGTGATTCCAGCCCCATGACTGATTCTGCTTTTTTGAAACGTGTAGTTCCCCATGCATAGGGCAGGATGAGAGGGTCAAGAAGATTACATGATTCAACACGATGAGAAGGTAGCTTGGAAATTTGAGAAGAGGAAAAGTAGTACAGAGATGTGTGACAGCACCAAATGAACTGAGCTGATGCCTTTCAACATGGATGCTTAGATGGAAAATGATCTGAGACTCACTCAACTCATCAGCTTCTGACACCCATAGGATGCTCCACTCCTTCTTGGGCACTGTCTGCCATGAACCTTCAGCCTTGTTTCCTGTTCCACCAGATACAAACTCTATATTCCAAACTTTGCCCCTTAACTGTGAGCTTTTCTTATCATAGATTTTCTCTCCAATCTTTCCGTATAGATAGAAGTGCTGTTCCTCTAAGACTGAATCTTGATATTTAATTCCAGATTTTTAACTATCTTCTATAAAGAGTCACTTCTTTGATCATATTCAGCAGCTACAATAAATAGAGGTCCTTCCTAGAACACTGGTTCATGGAAAATATATTTGTGTGCAGTCTCTTACATTTTCAAGTAATATAATCAATATTAATCGTTGTACTACAAAGTAGGATTTATTCTTCACTGTGAATGGAATGGAATGGAATATGAGTTTCAGTAAATCTTCTCTATTTCAGTACAATACAACAAAAGCCAAATTAAACTACAGCTTTCGGAATTTCTGCAGATGGTATAAAAGGAATATATAAAAACTTAGAAAAAAAAGTCTGTTTCAAAAGTGTCAAAACATAATTCAACATATTTAGAGCATCCTTGTAGAATAACAGATAAAGAGAAAACATAATTGATTCATGAGACACAGTTGGAATCATCGGGTTTATACTTTGCTCTGACACTGTTTCTCTGAGTGACTTCTGGTGAAACCAGTCCATTTCCCCATGACCCAGTTTCCCAGTCATAAAACAAGGAGCAGGTGTGTGCCTACAGTACCCAGCAGTTGTGAAGATCATTTCTACAAAATTCTTGGGTAAACGCAGAGACATAAGAGTCCTGTAAGGTTGGCACTGAGTTTTTTGCAGTTTGCTTGAATCGAGGAGAGACAAGATAATGTGAAGAACAGAGGTGTTGAAAATCCTTTTTGAGGGCTGATTACATTCTGCTTTTATGTTTATAGCACCTTCATATTTGGAAGAATCTAAGGGATAGGTTGATTTAAAAAAATACATCTGAAGTATATTCACTAGTTGGGAAAAAACTTTCCAAATTTTCAGATGTACTGACTTAGTATTTTTTACTGAATCAGTAACCTAAGCTCATGTGATTGGAATATGCTTATTTCTCACCTCTATTTCCTACTACAGTCTTTCTCAAATAATCATTCACTATGAAATTATTGATCCTTATGAGACTAAGGTAAAATCCAAGATGGGAAACTAGGAGTTGCTGTAGTAAAGAATGTGAAAGGAATAAGAAAGGGAAAGAAATGGAAAAAATAAAAAGGGAAGAAAAAAACAAAGAGAAAGATGAAGTATAAAAAAGTTGTGATTTTGGAGGTCAAAATGCCATTTTGAAAAATTGTGTAATTGATAAGATATAATTGCTATTTGTTACTTTTCATCTTTTCATAAGGCTTTCATTGGCAACAGGGGATGACTGACTCTCAGTGGCAGAGTGGTTAGTGTCAGTGTTATGTTACCACGGTTCACAGGCCCCAGTCCAGTTCACAGACCTTTCCATAAAAAACAGTTTAAAATTGCTGATAAATTGTAATAAGTTCTATGAAACAATGAAATTTATTAAATTCTACTAGTTTCCTCTTTAGAAGGAGAAGGTCCTGAATAAAATAATGAAAATTGTGGCTGGGGAAAAAAATCTCACAGAATGATGGTATCATAGAATGATTTGGGTTGGAAGGGATTTAAAGATCACCTGTTTTCAATCCCACCCCTGCCTGTTTTGAAACAAAAATTAGCTTGTTTTTTTCTTTCTGAAATTTCCATTTGCATTTTTTGCATACCACCCAGACACTTCTCATGTAAATTTCAACTTCAGAAAAAGTAGAGATAGTAGTGTCTTCATGGAAATGACAGACAGCAATGCTTAAATCTCTTTCTGCAGCAGCCTCCTTGTTAGGTGGTGGGAAATTCACTCAGTGTCTCTCCTGGTACATTATAACATGTTACATTTAACATGTGAGGTGAAGCCTAGGCAATTACATCCAGAAAATATTCAGGCACCAAATACTTTACGCTGAATTTTAGTGCTGACATCCTTTGGAGCCATTCAGAAATCAAATCAAATTACATGTTGACACTGCACAGAGAAGAGTGGCACAGGGAGACCTGACTTGGAAAAGTGTATGGAATCTGAGGTTTCTAGGACTGTTTCAACACTGTGGCCTACCGACAGCAATAAGTCTATTTCATACATACAGTGCAGCCAGGAATGCATCCATGTGGCTCACAGGACCAGAGCAGAAACTGGAATGAGGGCTACTTGCTCATGGCAGAGTTCTCATGTCCTTGAGTCACATGATTTACTTCTGGCCATCTGAAACTTCATGTCATGGAATCATGTAGAGCTATAAAACCACAGAATTCCTGAGCTGGAAGGGACCCATGAGGATCACTGAATTCATCTCCTGGCCCTGAAGAGGACAACCCCAGGAATCACTGTGTGTGTTTTCTTCCTGCCTGTTAGTGTACTTTCAGCAGGGAGCTAGAGCACAAACTAGTCTGTACTCAGGGCACCCTACAGATCTGTGAATGGTGTTTTCAACAAGGGAAATCATTTAACCCAAGTCTCCCACTTGCTGAACCAGGCTAAAGTTGGACATCACCCTTACTTATCTACTTGTCCACAGCAAAGAAATAACAGAGGTGTTAAAGTGTTGGAGACAGTTTTGGCACCAAATTGCAGTATCAAATTGGCCAAGGCCAGCAGTGATATGTCCAAGAGGCAGGAGTTGAAATCTTACAGCAGACTTTCTTTTTGGCTCGTGCAAGCCTATTCTGGCCCAAAGTTGTGAATTTTGTTATTATGGATTGAATTATGCCTGGCATGGTTTGAGATTTATTTTTTTCCTGTAAGACTTTTAAGATAGCTAGAAGCTTTGAAAAGTCAATAGCCAAAAAATAGCAAAAGAAGTAGTTAATTCTTCTTTTAAAATTTATATTATTAGTGGTACTCTGTCTTATTATGCTGTTTGTTTTTTTACTTCAGTCCAAGTAGTCACTGAGTGAAAGTACTGAATGATGCACAAAACCAGAGGAATTCTGCTGGAAAGCAAGGGTTTATCCAGTGGGGGGAATATAGAGACAAAAGCTGGTCCTTCCTTGGATACACTCCAGAATTATTGTTGGAAGGAGAATGGGTCACTTCCTTTAAGCCTAATGACATGGAGCTAGAGAAGTGCCTGACTATATACGGTGATGAGGCAAGCTCTGTTGTTAGAGACTGAGTAAACACAAAACCAAAGCAGAGCTCTGGGAGATTAGAAAAATCAGAAAAATCCAGCGATTAAGAAAATGATTACCAGGAAAGAGGTACTGTCAATACATTAGTCTTGAAAGCTGGAACTGCAAGGGAGATGGGAGATGTGTTCCTCTTCTATCAAATGTATTAAAAGGGATTGCTGTTGTGAAATGTGGCTGTAAACAGTCTTGTCCTCTAACACAAATGTGCAGATTTGTGGAAGCTAAACTGAAATGGCAGCAGGCTTGTTATTACTTAAATGAGTAAAAAGTTTTTGTAATACTGCCCCTAAAGAAGCATGGAATATAAAGAAACAGACAGTGAAGACTTGCTCTGGGCTGGAGTGGACTGGGCAGCAGTAATCTGTGTTTAAGTGCTGAGTTAGGGACATTCACTGATCAACTCTGTTGCACGACTCTCAGGAGGCTAAAGCTGATCTCAGCTGGTTAACAGCCACACTAAAATTGGAGTATGGGCCATTGTAAAATGCTCTTCATTGCTTACTTCTAGCAAGACAAATCATGCTTTTTTTCTTGATTTGCAAGTGATTTTTGATGACAAGAAGTATCTGAGACTGACAGAACTGAGACTTTCTTGCATCAAGATTCATCTGGCAGAAGGTGAGGGCAGGCTGACAAGGAAGTATAAGGAGAATAGGGAATATTTTGAATCACTATTTGCAAAATTAGTATAAAGAATAAGGCTTCCTATAACAGAAAGTGATGGCCTCTAGGGAGAATTTTTTGCAGTGTGGTCCTATTTTACCCTGTTTGCCCTCACATGTTAATAGGGAGATACCATGTGAGATACCAAACTTCTTATGCTGGCTTTATGATAACTGAAAGTATTTCTCCCTCTTGCCTCTTCTGAGAATGTTTTTTATAGAATTTAAATACTCCTAGAAAGAAGTATGTCTTTAATTAAGTCAGGATCTGGCCATGAGTTTGAAAATTGAATTTTAAAATATTGACATGCAACAGATGTAATTGAAGTGTTAACATATTCACATGGGGTTGAGGGTTCTAGTGTTGTTACAGTTTTCTGTAAGCACTACTTATACTAGGAACTGCATTTACAAAACAATTTGTTATTTTGACTTCTCAGACCAAAATAATTAATAAATGCCACTAGACCTTATGAGAGCCAAAAAGGAGTTCTGAAAATCACGCTCTTCAGGTATCCAAGTCTGACCTGTGAATGTCGAGCCATCCAAGTTCATCAGTATTTTGAAAATGCAACCCCCTGTAAAGCAAGTTATAGTCTTAAATTCCCACTTTTTATCACTCACTGAATTGCATCCTTTGTAGGAGAGGCAGGAGAGGCAGGATGTAGCAAGACTAAAGCTAAACTCTTCCACACTCCTCAAACATGGTGAGAGAGAATTAAACTGAAATCAGTTGTTCATTCATTGAACCACAGGAAGACATTCAGCCTTGGGGGACTTTTTTTCCCTGACTATAGCCACATGAAATTTAAGTATCTTATCTAGTCAGAGGAGATAGAGAGAGAAATATAACTTCATAGGACAGTATCTCATGTTGGACAGAGCTGGTTGTCTGTATGTAGCTATCTCTCTCCATTAGCCAGTTTGGATTAGATTATTTCTCTGATAAGTATTTCTAAAGACTTTGGATGTGTTGACTTGCGATGCTGCTGAGGGAGTAACATAAACTACCAGGCACAAGATTTGCCTCCCCTAATTTCAGATATCTGCAGTGTAGGTAGCATTATGTAAGCTGGTTGACTGGATCCCTCCAGAGTGAGTCAAGAAAATCATAAATTTGTTTTAAGATTAAGTGATTCTGCTTCTGGAGATGTGCTTCCTCTACATGAAGTCAGAGAATTACAAAAGAAGCTAACTCATATTGGCTAACTCAGATGAAGATATCTACACATTGTAGAAGTTTGCGTTCAGGCAAATATTCCTCCTCTGGAGCCATATCCATATTCTCTAGATAACAGACTAGGAGACCCTCTCTACTTTCAAATGCAGAATTTAAATAACTTGCAAACTGTGCTTGTTTTGGTAGTTCAATAAAGCTGTTATCCCTCATGTAAAGGCTTTATCATGGAATTTTAGATTCATGCTATTAGTTCAATAGATTGTGACATATCCTCATACTTACAGCCTGTGTCTGTACTGGAGTACATGTAAGCACAGAGTGCCCAATACACAAGCCTAGCTGTGGTTTAACATACAAATGATGTCAATTCTGCAGGTCACCAATTTGTAAAGAGCAATGTAACCAGGGCATTATTTAGCAATGAGAAATATTTTGAAGATGTGTAGCCAGTGTCTCAGAGACACTTCTTCACTGCTATCATGCCAGTCTGAATGAAGAGTTGTGGTACATCTTGTACACAGCCCAAAGTACAAAACAGGGAAAGTGTAGATGGCATCTTAATGCAGAATTGATTTTTCCTGCTACTGTCCCAAGCTCCAGAGGTAATGTCTAGAACAATTAAATAAATAAATAAATAAATAAATAAATGTCTAGAACATTTATATAAAATCATGTCTAGTTGTTTTGCTTGACAAAGTCACCAGATAGTCGCCAGTCACCAAGGCACTTGCTCTTGCCACCATAATAATGGTGAAAAGCCACAAGAATGCTGTTTTTAGTGTAATCTGCGGAAAACCACTTTCACTTGTGGTGAACTTTTGGCTCCACAAAAGTGATCTAGCTATTGCGGAGGTCAATGGGGCCAAGTTTTCACCTTATTTAACTCTTTCACTGTCCCTGCAAGTGTAAGACCCTAAATAAGTATGTTAATTATTGTTTGCTTAGGGCTTTGGAGAGGCTGTGTACCTGCAAAAGGCTCATTAACAGTGGCAAACATCAGAGCTGTGTCTTCACTCCTCAGCCCTGGAAGCACAGCTGCTCTTCTTTCTCATCCATCAGCTGTAGTCTTTTCAGCATCATCTGGGTCATCTGCGTAGTTCAGCAGCTGTACTTCCATCTAATAAAATTCATGCTCCTGCGGCAGACACTGATCAAAATCCTCCTGCCATCCTTATTTCAAACTGCAAATACATTTTAATCGGTTTTTTCTTCTTAATGCTGTAATGGGAGAGAGGGATAAGATTAAAGTGAAACCCCAAACTATGTAGAAAAGGGGCACAAGCAAATCAAGTTCTGTGGCAGGGGGTAATAATTATGGTAGTAAAATGTATTTCTAGAAGAGTTTCAAGTTTATGTATTAGACCTGGGCATTAATATACTCCTCTGCAGCCATGTTCCTGAATCCTGGGAGCAAGGCTGTTTGCAGAAGGTGCTCAGGAAGCCCTTAGCTGGAGCAAGACTCATGAGAGCTGTACAGGGTTCCAGCATTTCCCCCAGCACCTCCTTCTCTTCTGATACTACAAAGGGTCTCATTGGGTGTTTGAGTGAAAAGTGCTGGGTTGGAGATGACAGAGTAAAAGAGAAAGAGGAAAAGAGCTTGCCAAGCTCAAGGGAGTATATAAATATATTATAAAGCTCTGGAACACTCAATAATTAATCCTAAGCAAAGTCTCCCTTTATATCTTTTTTTTTTTTTCCTGTGGAAAGAACAACAAAACAAAGCCTTTGGAATTCCCTCCCCCCACTAAACTCAGTCACTAAAGCAAAAGGGTGTTTGTTTTAAACCTTGACATACATAAAATTATCTGCTATTCACTCACATACCATAGAAAGGTTTGGGTTGGAGTGGGCCTCACAGATCATCTATTTCCAAGCCCCCAGCATGGCCAGGGACACCTTCCGCTGTACCAGGTTGCTCAAATCCCATCCAACCTGGCCTTGAACACTTCCAGAGATGGGGCTGACACAGCTTCTCTGGACAGCCTGTTCCAGCACCTCACCACCCTCACAATAAGGAATTCTTCCAAATACCCAGCCTGAAACTTCACTTTTTCTGTTGAAAGCCATTCCCCTTTTTCCTATTACTCCATGCCTTTGTCAAAAGTCTCTCTCCTGCTCTCTTTCATATGTCCTGCTTCTCCTTTGAAACTTTTCTCAACCCATAATAAGAGACCAACTTGCCTCCTACTTTCAGTTTTCCCTCACACAATGCTGTACAGGTTTTAATCAGGATTTCTGGAGCAATCCCAAGCCCTGCTTGTCCTTGTTTCCCCATGCAGTTCAGCCTCCTGCAGTGGCTCTCACTTTTAGCCACACATGCAGCAGGTGATGTCTGTATCAACCTTTTTTGCTGCTGAACCACCTGGGTTGTCTTATTTTCTGTTCTCTGTCTTGAGCTTTGTCTACTTCATTTAACTACAGGGTGATAAGGCTGCAGGATGTGTCTTATTGTAGCTGCTCCCAAGGCAGATCCAGACAAGCCAATGTGGTTGTGTGTGTGTGTGGGAAATTTGTCAGCTGTGATGGTGCAGTGAGATACTGGAATTCAGTGTCCCTGGGCTGGCACTGGCTCCTCTTCTTCAGGTCCATGCTGCCTATCTTGAAATGCAGGCTTGGGAATTTAGTTGGTTTTGTAGAGATTTTTCTTGTGCTGAAATATAGCAACCCCTTCCCAGGAACCTCCTCTGAATTTTCCTCCTATGTTGTGTCCCAATAACATGTTTGCAAACATGTATCTGCAGAAAAAGTCGCTGATAGTTTAATTAAAAATACAGATAAAGTAGCAGCTCTGTGAAATGTCAGCACTCTCTCCTGAAAATATGCTCCTCTTAACATCGGTCATGTTTATAATTTCCTTCACACTAGAAAAATGCCCTGAACTGGGTCCCTCTTACATTCAGCAATGAGAATAAAACATAACCCCTGACCTGAAAAAAAGATGATTTTTGCAGGCTGAATAACTAAAAGGCAAAAGAGTCAGAAACGAGCAGAAAAAGGAATGTTTTCAAATGTCACGTTAGATTTACAACGCTGGTACTTCTCATTCTTGCTCAGTCTTTGTTGAATCTGCCTTCCTTTTGTTTGTCCAGGGGTATGTTCTATTGTGTGTACTCAGATGATCCAGGGTTTGGAGGGAAGGCTGAAACCAATGGAGTTATTTTAGGACACAAATTCACAATGGTTAATGGAAAAGGAGGCCCAGGCTTCAGTTATTACTCAGTTTTGTTCTCAAAATGGCCCTGTTGTATGGCTGTGCCAATGTCATATTTGCTAAATAAAAGTTTCTACATTTGAAGTGCTTTAAATACAATAATGCCCAAAGAAATTTTAAATGACCAAAACAAAACAAAACAAACAAACAAAAACAAAACTAAACCAGATTAAAATAACAGAAATAAAATTGAGTAAGTTAGAATAAATACAATGAAATTAATATAAAATAAAATAAGATAAAATCAATACAGAACAGCCTATTATTGCTGTCCAACACTCAGAGCAGGAGTTACCATTCTTCTCTTCCATTTCAAATTAGCTGGTATCAATAGAAACATAATGATATTCAGTATCCCATTAGAGATAATGAAACAAATACCTTTTTATTTTACTTACACAGCATGAATTTATACATAAAATTTGCTAATAACCGAAGATTTTTTTTCCTCTTAGTGATGTTAGCACTGAATATAATCATTAACTTTATTTTCAGAAAATGGAAAAATAAGTTGAGGATAAGCTGATGCATTGGTTTATTCAGAACCAAGCATAGCACAATGGTTTTTATTATTACCTGAGAAAATACCAAAGCTGATTTTTCTGGAAGATCCTGTAGTGTAATGATCCCGAGTTTGCTGGGTTTATACCCATTCACTCACCTTCCCAACTATAAAACATCTCTAATGACTCTTAGAGTTAATTTTCTGAAGTGTTTAGTGTTATATACTTGGGCATTTAGTGATGAGAAGCCCTAATATAAAAAAGGGGTAATAGGAACAGAACACAGGGCTTCAATTCAAATAATTTCAGAGAAACAATAAAAAGTATTGCCATTGCTTTACAACTAATCCTTCAGGAAATATATGCACTTGAAAAAATGTAAATTTCTGAGTTGAAAATTCAACCTTATTAAATATGATTATGTCAGACTGAGAGTATTGTTTTTTTTTCTCCCAATGATAGCATGGTTAGCCCTGTGAAATGTGCAGAATAGATCAAAAAGTCTTTTCTATATCATGTAATGTTGCAAGTAGAATTTTGACTCCACTAATTATTCAGGACAGAAAAATAAGGAATTGTCAAAAATAAGCATAGGCAGAGTAATGCTTGCTTTTACCAAGCTTTTTAGGGATTAGGGACTGTCATTTTAGGTGTGTCTTTTTTCTGAGTACATTGACTGTACTGAATAAATAATTAAATAATTACAAAGACCAAGCATCTAAAACATGAGGGTGAGCAGAAATAATGAGGAAAGAAAAGGAGGGATTGTTTTGTTACTCAGTCAGATTTGTTATGGAATTGTGATCTTTTCGCAGTTTCCTATATGCAAAGTGAAGGGTAAATCTTTGATTTAGGCCCCCAACGAGTTATTTTCCTAGCCCTGTGTATTCAGCTGAGTGAATGAGGAAAATCGATGTGTGAATGTTTTTGAAATTCCATTTGTACCTAATGAGAGAAAAGATTCATCGTGTCTGAGAAAGAGCAGAGGATGTAGACTCCAAAACATGATAGGGAAAAGGCAGAATTACGTTCTGCTCTGCTTCATACCCAGCCTTTATCACTGCACGATCTGAGTGCTTTCCAGTAGAGCATTTAAGCACTATGACTAACAACTGTCACATAAAGAACTGTTCTCCCTATCGCTTTTCCCATCACCACTCCCCTTGAAAAGTGGGAGAACTTGATGTGCAGGAGACAGTTTAATTTTGGTAGGTTTGGGGAGAGGGTGTTGTGTCTTTCTTTCTTTCTTTCTTTCTTTCTTTCTTTCTTTCTTTCTTTCTTTCTTTCTTTCTTTCTTTCTTTCTTTCTTTCTTTCTTTCTTTCTTTCTTTCTTTCTTTCCTTCCTTCCTTCCTTCCTTCCTTCCTTCCTTCCTTCCTTCCTTCCTTCCTTCCTTCCTTCCTTCCTTCCTTCCTTCCTTCCTTCCTTCCTTCCTTCCTTCCTTCCTTCCTTCCTTCCTTCCTTCTTTGTCTTATGCACATCCAGCTCTCTGTTTAAGTTGGAAACAGCTTATAAGGTCTGTAGTAGTCCTGCAGAAGTTTTTTTTAAACTCTCATATACTCAGTAGGTCCTAAAGTTAAAAGGTTTCTCTGTGAACTTTGAGGGAAAATGACCAATCTTGAGTCCTATCCAGGACTCGATGGAGCTGTGCTAACCACAGATTGAATCACAGAAGTGTTAAATCCTGAAAATCCTATTGGTAATATTGTGCATGGAATTTGGGGAGACTCTGAGGATGGGTCCAAGCTTTGATGTTGATACTCAATCCTAAAGTCCCATACCAGTGAGGAAGAGTTTTGCTGCAGGAGGAACAGACTGAGGATTTCACAATTTGGCTTTGCTAATGATAACACTGATAAAACTCAAAGGTTTGTAGATGTTGATTCTGTTATACTGTGTTCTCTGCAGATGACAGTGCTGATGTTGATTTGAATTACATTTGCATTCATGAATTTCTTTCTCATTTTAATGCTCAGATAACTGGGAGCAGGACCAGTACATCTGGGTTTTAGATTTTCCCTGAAAAATGGTTGTTGAGATTTCTGTTATTAATTTTTAAAAGAGAACTAAATATATTCAGTCAGACTGTAAAAGATAAAATTATTAATTCCAGTGATTTTTTAGCCTTCTTTTATTTCAGAATTAACATCTTGAATTGGACATATTCCCCTCTAAGAGGTGTCACCTGTTTGAATTTCACTTGATTTCTCTCTGTTGCCTTTTGCAGATCTGTTAGAACTTTTCTACTGACCCCATTGTGGTTTGTGCACTGGTTTTAAAAATCAGTTAACTGTCTAAATTAAGAGTTCATAGATTTAACAGGCAAAAGATTCACTGCAATGATTCTTTGACATTTCTGCTGTATTTTTTTTTAATTGTACCTCCAAAGTGATGCCTTCATATGAAGCCCTGACCTCTCAGATATGTATAAAAGGAAATTTGAAAATATGACTCCAGTGTAGCCTTTTTAGTATCCTGTTGATACTTTCAGGAGAGCAATCAATGATTTTAGAATAGTCAGAGTTTTAGAATATTCCAAATACTGCAGGTATTTGGATCAGTTATAAAGAGGAGGATGCAGCTTCCCCTCTCCTCTTCCAGGACTATCAGGAAGGTTTGGGAATGAGTAAGGCAGAAAGAGTAGGTGATGGTATTGGCACAGAAAAAGAGGCATGTGCTGGATGCAGGCAGGAACCCAGCGTACATCCCATGGTTCTGGTCCTCCAACTCCTTCCAGGGTATGTGACTTAACTCAGTATTACTGATAGCAGGTTTAAAATATATTACAGTGAAGAATGGAAAACTAATTGCCATAGTGCATGATGGAGACTCAGGACTGGTGGAGGGAAGAAGGCTGTGTACTGAGCTGGCAGATAGTAAGCTAGAGAAGCACGGAATTATTTCGCGCTGGGCATACTGGTTGGAGGGAGAAAGGTGGCTACACCAGCTGGCAGCTTTTTGTGATTTAGTCCCAGCTGGTTCTTCTAGTGAGGCTCCCAAAGAGACTAGAAAGCTGGCCTGCTCACTCGAAACTGTTGTGAGTTGGCTGATATGCTCAAAGTCAAAAGAGGCTGTTCAAAAAGCAAAATTTTGGAGGCTAACACAGAAAATTTTAATAACTTCCAGGCTAAATCTCACTGCTTTGGCAGCTCAGCTCATCAGTTCAGTGGAGTTCTTGAGATTGGTAATCTTCCTGCCCTGGAAAAGCTTAAATATATACTGATGTGCACTGAATAAAGCCCTACAAACATTATACCATGTATAGACTTAAAAGTTTCTGTGAGTCTTTGTAGAAATGATGTTTTGAAATATAATGTCTTTAACGGAGGTCCCAGAAGTTCAAATGAGATAACTTATTTATATGTTTATATTGACAGAAAATGGAAGAAAAAAATGCATTTTAAATAATATTTTTCCACTATTTCAGTTGTTACACAGTACCTGTCCATGATAAGGGCATTGATCCTAGATGATCTTTAAGATCCCTTCCAACCCAAACCATCTTATGATTTTGTTATTAATTTTTATGTAGAATTCTTCTATCCACAGCTGTGTCCTATTCTTGAGATACCAATGTAGTAGAATCAGGGCTCATTCTCCTTTGAAAAAGTAGTAACCATGTCTCATTGCCTGTATGGTTACCACTCAACTAGCACCTTTCCAGCTTGTCTCCTGTCACTTCCACTTCACTTTTAGTCCCTCTTAGCTCTGTCCAAGCTGCTGCAAATAAAATCATCATCATTTCTATCTGGTAGTGGCTATCCCCTTTCTTCTCCCTCCTTTTTTCACCTTTATAATCATCTGCAGGACCCAGTTGCTTTGCACTGATTTGAAGCACATTGTTCATGAGCCCACATAACCCTCACTGGCAGCATCTCACTTCAGCTCGTGTTATTTCATGTGTGCTGTCTCTTCCATCTTGTTCCACTCTCATCTCAGAGCAAACTTCAAGCACTGCATCTCCCTCTCCTCTTTCATTTGTTTGCTTTCAGGCTTGTTGCTCCTCAGGAGCAATCACCCTCCCTCTTAGCAATCCTCCCACAGACACTGTTGATGTGGTAATAATTCACCAGTGCAAAAGGTGACTATATTTTTTGATAATATATGTTATATCTCTTATATATTGTATTATTAATAACAAGAAACAAAAATCAAAATGTGCAATTATGTACTTAAATATTATATATGTACAAATACAAGATTAAAAAATACTAAGGATGACAGCATAATTAAATCAAACCTGTAATCTCTCATTTCTCTTACCCTTTCCTCTCCCATTTCTGCAAGAATCACTCAGCCCTGCTCCTTCATGGCAAGGCAGAACTCTGTATAAGAGTAATACCAGTATGCATGGGGGAGATGCTTCAGGAGGACAATCAAAAACACAGTGTCAAGCCTTAAGCTCTAGAATTTGGAAACTGATCTGTAAGGACACTCCTTTTTACATCCTAGGAAAATTCTGAGAATGCCTTCTCACTTAAAGCACCCAGATTCCTGTTGAATAAGAGTCATTGCTTGTCCATCTGTTTGCTTTTTTTTAATTAGTAAGACTGACAAGAAGCTGCCTGCCACATTTTTTGTTGAATTCATTCTATTTATCATGGGTTGGCTGCAAAGCAACTCCCTGCTTCAGTCAGATGGAGAGACCTGGCAGATGGGACATCTTTCAAGTCATTTTTACGTGTGTCTGTGAGTATATGTGGTCAGAATAACCTTCACTGTGTCACTTTTATTTAAACACTTTTTTTTCCCACCTTTGACTGTAATATATTGAAAATAATACAACTTAAAATATTCCACAAATACAAACTCATTTTCATAGCCTTGATGCCTTTTAAATATGTCATCAAAGTTTATTTTGCTAGCAATAAAACCATAAAATGTGATAATTTATGGAAGCAGCAGTGTCAGTGTATGAAATTAAGGAATATGTGGTGAATGGTATCAACAAGAGAACCAAGTTGTAGCAAACATCCCAATTTTTATTATTTGGAACCCTGTCAGGCTCTGCCCTAAGGCTCTGACACAGCAGCTGTAGCTACTTAGTAATGCTGAGAATGGCCAGTCTGCCCAGAGGCTTTCATTTTAGATTCCCCTCTATTGGTAGATTTTCTTTTTCCTTTATGCAAGACATTTGTTGCAATGAAGTTTTCCACTTGACTCTACCTAGTTTTATGTCCTTGGTGAGGAACACAGGGTGGTTTTCAATTGTGATCTTTCCCCATCCTCCTTTAGTGTCAGCCTAGACTTCTTTAAATTGCACACAGTCCTTCCAGGCTGCTAACAGAAGCAGAAGGATCCTTTGGATAGCTAAGAAATACATGAATATGATGTTGTAGGCATGTACATATTTACTCACAGTGCCTCAGCAGATCTGTACATATGTGTTCTATTAAAAGGAATAAGCACAGTAATGACTTGTAAAATACATAGTAAGGATCGAAGCAGAACACCTTTTCCATTCAGAGCCAACTGTGAAAGAATGCAAACCCAAATCAGTTATTTTGGCTGAGCAGGAAGCTGATAGGTCTTTTTTTTTTTTTTTTTCCCAATTGCAGATTTAGGTAAAAGTCACAGAGATAAAGATTGTATTACCTTGAGTTGCTGAGAAGAATCTCGTTGCAGCTGACCTGGAAATCCCAGGGTGATTTGTCCACTGGAAAGTCAAAATCTTTTGTGCTCTTTTCACCTTGTAAAATAACACAGTATTTCACTTATGTGTGGTGGCTTATGGATGAAAGAAAAAAAAAAGCATTACCATATCTCTTCATTCTTAAAAGTGTTTCCAACAGATCTATCCAAAGTCTGTTTGCAGTATTTGAAACTCCTGTAGCAGGTTCTACATACATAATGTCAGTCCTTTTTTTGCTATGCTGTTCTTAAAAGATACTCAGCACAGTCAAATTTGGTTTAAACAAATCAAAACAAGGAAACAAAAATCTAATCAAATGAATTACTGAGGATAAGCTAAAGTAGATAAGGACTTTTTGCATAGTATACCTATTATGCCATATCAAAATAATTTATTCATACTTAAAAAGTTGTGTAAGTTTTTGTCTGAGCATTTTTCTTCTATCCAGCAAGAAAAAAGGATCATACCTTACTACTTGTGAAACTTGGTTTTGTCACAATGGATAAATGGAGTAACAGATTACTTTAAGATTACTAATAGATACAGGTAAAATAAAGAAGTAAAAAATTAAATTATATGTGTACACATATATATTTATACACTTGTGCATACACATACACATATACATACATAAGATAAATATTTATTTGCTTTTTGCCTTCCAAACAAATACTGGAGGAAAAAAAGAGTTGTACTTGAAATATTTCTGATAATATTTAAAACTCCGTAACTGCTAACATCCAAAATTGTTGAGAGTAGTTATGATGTTCGAGGAAAATTTTAGCTACATTTACATTGAGTCAAGGACTTTGCAGATTCTCACATCATCCCATCTGTGGGGAGTCTGCAGCGGGGCATAAGCAGCTGGGAGGAGACTTGGCTGGGGCAGCTGACTCCAGCTAGCTGAAGAGATGTGGTGATGGTTTTCCCAGGGAAGTGGTGGAATCATCATCCCCAGAGGGACTTAAAAGACCTTTAGATGTGGCACTTGGGGACGTGGGTTAGTGGTGGGCTTGGCAGTGCTGGGTTAACCATTGGACTCAGTGATCTGGCAAGTTCTTTTCAACCTAACAATTATATGATTCTAAACATGGATTTGTTTGAGGTACCTCAGCCTGTAAGTATAATGGTACTATAAAACTGACATGACCTTTTTGCTTTCAAAAGTTCATTCTGTAAATGTAGCTTGAGATGCACTTTCTTCAGGACTACAAAAACAAGCTGAATGTAGAAGATACTTGTCATATTTCTAATCACCGCCTTTTACAGATTAAATATGAAAATTGTATTATTTGAAAATGTGTTATCTGCTACAGTTAAACAATACATTTTTAAGATGTACTAATCTTTGTCAACGCTTAATGGATGATGATTAAAAAAAGTCATCATCAACACATCAGGCAGTTTTCTGGATGGATGTGTTTTTCTAGTGTGGGCTGAATCATTAAGTATAAACCATTCTGTATCCAAGGAGAAGAAAAAGGATGGGAATTATAATTTTTACAGATGCAAAGCAGTTGTGAATGAGAATCCACATGATCATCTGCCTTCACTTTCCTGCAAGGCAGCGTGGAGACATGGGGCAGTAATCTACCATGTGGGGAGTGGGAGGGCTGAGCATCTCTTCCCTAAGCCTGTGGGATATGGAAGAACTCCAGCCAAGGCACCAGGACAGGCAGCTACTGCTGCACACAGACAGCAAAGGTGAGGTCAGAATGAGGCACAAGCCCCTTGGCTTTTGCCCAGTGCACAAGTCTCTCACCCATTGCAGGAGAATCACAGACAGATCAGGAACAGCTGTCTTCTTGGATTATTACCTGCTTGTGTCTGGAGGTCTGGGGTCAAGAACTTGGAGAAAACCCAATTTAGTGCTGGGGAATGGATGGGCTGCCAGAGCTTCAGCAGCAGGAAGGACACACTCAGACCTCCCAACTATATCCTTCAGTGACATGGCTGTCCACAAGAGACCTCACACTGGCAGATCTCTCCTTCAATTTTGTGTTATCCAGTAGCACAGCACTTACTCAGTAACTTCAGTGTCTAATTAACAACCTTTGCCTGTGTGTTTTGCTTTTCAAATGAATGTGCTGTAGCTCAAACTTGGGTTTAACTGATGAAGGGCTACTATGAAATCTAGACGCATTCTTTGAGGACATAATCATGCTACTGTTTCAGTATGAATTTGGAAGTTTCTGATTCCAAACATGGGCTGGTACAATTTGTTTGGTTTTATTTGTTCTGAATAAGTTCTTTACAACTGCCTGAAAGGAGGTTCAAGCAAGATGGGTATCAGTTTCTTCTTCCAATAAACAAATAATATGACAAGACGAAAAGTCCTTCATTTGTGCCAGGAAACATTTAGCTTGGATATTAGGAAAAACTTCTTCACCAAAAGGTTTCTCAAGCACTGGAAGAAGTCTGCCCAGGGAAATTGTTAAATTTAACAATTGGAAATTGTTAATGACCACCAGCCTTGGTGGTCATTTAAATAATATGTATGTGTGGCACCTGGGAATGTGTCTTAGAGGGGGCTTGGCACTTGGCAGGGATGGGTTAATGGGTGGACTTGGTCATCTTAAAGGTCTTTTCCAACTTAACAGTTTCTAGGATTCTGTGAGATTAAAGATCAACTTACAGTCAGAAAGCTCTTCCTTCTCTCAATGCATATAACCTATGACCATGTCAGCTCTGCATCATCTACCAGTATACTAAACAGATTGGGAAACTCTGATTCCCCTTTGGAGGCATATTTCTCTATCCTAGATTATCCTTTTAAGATAATTCCCAAAATCTTGTTTTAATTAATGTCTTTGTTGGAACTGTGATTACTGGGAACAGTCCAGGGGAAAAAAACCTCATAAGTCCCATCAACTTGATGACTAAGCATACAAAGACTTTATCTACATTCTTTCTTATAGCAACTCATAGTTTGTACTATTTTTTTCCAGTTGGTTATCCACAGAGAAGCTTTATATCTTGCTGGCCATAGCCTTTCCCTGCCTTTTAAGTATGGTCTGTTCAGTAAAGCAGTATCTCTGGTTTCCATGTGCCAGGATTTTGTGTTAGTCTGAATTAAAATGCACTTTTTATTAAATTAATAGCTCTTAACAAAATACTGAAAGGGTCAGGATACCTGAGATGCTCCCTTTCTCCTAGTCTGCTGAATTTTATCCCTATTGAAACTGAGTAGGAGATGAGATTTAAAGGTTTTTAGTAACTACTTAAATTTATTTCATTATGTTGAAATGAATGCTAAACTTCATTTCCTCTCCCAAAGATGATGTAATCAGGTTGTTGAGTCTACAACTTGGTTTGATGGTAGATAGCCTTGAGTATTGTTAATGCCAATAGTTTAATATCACTCTGAGCCGCAACCAACCTTATAAAAAAAAAAAAAAAGATTACTGCCTATAATGTCAGAAAAACAAACTGAGCTGGCCTCCTTACTGATAATTTGAAAGGGGGCGGGGATGGGGGGGGGGGGGAACAACACAAGAAGACTTGCAACTTGCCATAAATTTCTCATTTGTACTGAATGTTGCATTTATTTTCCCTTATACAAAAGTATAAGTGTGATCTGTTATAACTTCACTCAAACTTCCTTTGAAACATATTTATCTTTTGAGGAAGGCTTTTCTTCACAACAAAAATTATTGGAATAAAATCCCAATATTACCAGGTGGAACGCGCCCAGGCTCGTCTGACCCTTGCTGCTGGGCCAAAGGCAGCAGCTGTGGTGTTTCACCTCAGAGACACCTTTGGCTGGCTGGAAGTTGCAGCTGGGCACTCGGAACAAGTCCAGGCATGGTAGAAACTCAGTTTACCTCTGATGGAAAGGCTCCAGGCTAGGTAAAGAGGAAAAGGAGATGGATTTTGCAGAGGGTTTAATCCAGAGTTTATTCCAGAGTCACACATGTCTGAATCTTGGTATCCCAACCGCATGGTCTCCGTGTCTTTTCAGCTCGGGGACAGGGGGAGGGAAGGGACAGGTGAGCCACCAGCCAGGTGGGAGGGGGGGAAGGCTCAAGGGACAATGACACATGGACGAGCCAATGACCCCAGGGCTGAGGGGCATCTTTTGAACTTTTGCCAATCAGAGGACGCCCCTGCTGGAATGATAAGATTGACTGACAGCACTTAGCAAGGAGGCAAGGGGGAGGGGAAGGGAGAAGGTGTTGGCACACCGGGGAAACTACTGGGATAGCTGAAACAGGAAATGGCATCACACTGCAACAAAAAAATTTATCCAGAGGAAACATAGTTACTTACATTCAACAAATTTACAAGGTCATATGGTTAACATAGATTTTACTACCAGAGGTCTTGCTGAGGACCATACATTTTCTCCCTGATTATGTGATTTCCTCTTTGTTCAGCATGCTCCAGTCCATTCTTCCTTCTGGTCTCTCTGTAGCTCATTTCTCATGCCGTTGTGCTGCTGTGGGAGCTCCCATTTTGGTGATATAAAACCTGTCACAAGCCATGTGCTCAGTACTTTCCTCCTCGATGGAGTGGCTGTTCACACTGGCACCTGAGTCTAGAGGGATATCAGGGTTTTTTCTCTTCAGAGCATCCCAGTTTCAGCATAGCTAGAGTTTTCAGAAGAAAATCCCATCTTTTCTCACTCTGCAGCCAGTCCTTGCCTTCAGGCAAAGAGGAATGTATATAGGATGATGCACCAGTTTCCAGAAGACCAAGACAGATGCTATGGCTGGTCATCATTTTCAGTCTTCTCCTGCCTGTTGTGTGGCAGAAGGTTTCACCAGCACATGCAGGACTTTTTGCTGGGAGTGCTTGGAGAGTGTAGATCCTGTGGTAGATCCAGTAGGACACGTAGGTAGTGTAGAGTAGGGTTAAAGACTTTCCAATTTTAGAGAATTACACCTGGAGAAGATCACACCAGGTTTAAAGCAAAGAGGATAGTGTGTCCCTGGTGTAAACATGGCAATAAGTCTGTATATTTTGGCTAACACAAAACAGAGAGAGGTCTACAGCAGCTCTGCTAACTTGGCATGGGGTCTGTTACATTTTCTGACTCTAATTGCTGAATCATCACTCCTTGCTTGGGGACTGCTTCCATGCAAACCAAACAGATGGACTGCTTTGGGATCCATCTGGAGACAGCTATCTCTTTTTTTCCTATAGAACATTGTCTGAAGAATCTTGCAATTTGTTTTTCAGTTCTCACTTACTACTTTTTCATGCCTGACCATTTTTCTCCTCCTCATGCATTCAGCTTCACATCTGGAAAGAGCTGCCTGACACACACAATATCCAGCACCTCCACAAAAATAAAACGGAAGGCCAACTGCTAAAAGGGGGAGGATGCATACAAAATGAGCTCAGCATATTTTATATTGTAATTAAAGCTATTAAAGTACTTCTGAATCCAACACCAACATTTCATATCATTTGTAGCAGCTTTTGAGTCGGAAAAAAATTTGAGGCTTTACTTACAGACAGCCAGGAAACAGCATCTTCTCAAGGCCATAAATACCTTATTGCCATCAACATGGTTTCCCTGCTCTCAGTGTTTTCCTGAACTATATAAGCAAGGATCAATGCTGAGAAAAGTTGCATATCTTTAGTAGTCATTGACTCCCATTGAACCAAGAGCCCTTGGGTCATTGCAGGATCTGGTTATTCACTGATCATTAAACTGATAACAACTGTCTCTTCTTAAAATTGGTGATCTTTCTTGTAGTGCTGGCCCTCCAGTCAAAAAAAACCAAAACTAACAACAACAACAAAACAAACAGCAAAAAAACCCCAAAACTCAAACAAGGGAAAAATAAAGATAATTAATCTCAATGGAAAGAAATACTGAACTAGATTTCCTTCCTGTGACTCCTCATTATTCATAATTTAAATATTTGGATAGGAGTACATAAACAATGAATAATAGGAAGGCAAAAGATGAGAACTGTTTCACTGAACAGGTCAGAAGATTAGATACTGTGCATCTTACTGTTCAATAGATATTAAATTCAACTCCATGCATGAAATACAGACTTTCCATTAATGAACAATAAGACACAAGCCTCTAAAACATGACTTGAGTTATACATATATATACATATATATGGGATCTTATCAAAAAGTCATCCCTCTTTTTTTTGCTGAGTCCAGTAGCAGGGTGTAGTCTCTGGCAGGTCCTAGTTATGTGGTTTTGCTCTGAAGATTTGATGGGGAAAGAATTGGGGAACAGGACTCTGTTTTGAAAACCTCTTGTCCTGGACAGATTCAGGTCAGAGGGCTTTGATGGACAATAAAGATAAAAAACCTTACAGAATCAACTGAAAATTTCTCTCAAGGCCTTATCCAGGTTCATCTCCCAGGACTAGGAAATCTCAATTTCCAGTTTCCTCAACTCCTAATACATCTTTCATAAGAAAAGTTAGTTAAAAGTATAAAAACCATATTCTGTTCTATTGGATTGTTCCACCCATTTTCTCTTCATCATTTGCCTGTTATAAATTCTGATATTTTAGAAATGTTCACTTATATTTTTTTCCATTCTAATTCTATGTTATTTATACTCTGTGCAGTGGCTAAATAGTCCTTTTCATCTTCTTTTTCACACATTTTGAACATTTGCTATTGATTAGCACATCTTTTTCCTTCATCAAGCAAAACTGAAAACCTCCCATAAAATTCACCAAGACCAAGCTTAGTACCTTAGTCATCACTTTCCCAAGTTATTCAGAGGCTGTTTCCTCACAGATGAGTCCTCCCACCTCTTTAATTGTTGGAGCCAATGCCTCTGAAGTGCCTCCAACTCTGCGTGATTATGAGGTGTTTCCACCAAGCACCTTTGCAGAGGTTGTGTCACCAGTTCTGGGCACAAAGAAGAGGTTGTAACCACCTTGTGCAGAAACATGGTGGTGATTCTTCTCATGCACTCTGGAATAAAGTCTTGATAGGGTTTTGGGAGGAGTTGGGTTTTGTTTGATTTTTTTCCCCCTTTATGTATCAATTGTAAATTTATGTTTAATTTAGACACAAGCACATTTTCAGCAGCTGTAACCTGCCATCTAAGGTGATGATACTTCATTTCAGTGTTCGTTGTTTCACTTCAAACTGTCACTTGAGCTGTGGGATTAGAACTCCAGGTTGCCCTCAGCTCTCTGGTCATCATTTTGAGAACCTGGCTGAAACACTTCACAGGGTGAAGATCACCACTTTCTGCCCCATGGTGATGCTTGTATCTGCTTGTTTGGTTTTTCATAAATGCTTGACCCACTATTTGACCTAGATGACTAGTACAGATCATGTCGGAAATAAATACTTCATAAATTTTAAGGCCAGAAGGGAACACTATGCTCATCTAACCTGGCATCCTACAAGCAAAAGGCCATGGAGTTTGACAGGTAGCTTCCATCTTCCAGTTTAGCTGGAATATGTCTTTTAGAAAGTCCTGTATCAGAGATTTTCAGTCATAGGAATTCTGCCTTATCTCCAGTTAAGTTATCCCAATGACTAATTGCCCTAACTGTCCCCCCAAAAAAATCAAAATTAAAAAATTATGCAGCATATCCAGAGTTAATTAATTCAGCTTTGGAGTCCGGTCATTAGATCTTCTTGTTACTTGATCTATTAGATTGCTATAATAAATCTCTTACCCATGTAAGCAACTGCACTTGCAAAAAAAATTACAAACTCAGAAGCTTAGATATATCATCTGCAGATATTTGTTAAGGAAGAAAAAGAAGATTTAAACTGAGGGCAAAAAAATAACTATTAACTTGCTGATCTGTTTGTGGGAAATGCATTTTCCCTATAAGACTATTAAAAAAATTGGATAAATTGCTTATCATAAATAATTGGAGAAGGCTGACTAATAGACCAAATTGCCTTTGGCCTTTCTGTCTTCCTACTCCTTTTGGAAGATACTACTTCAGAACTTTGGGGGGCTATTTATGGTGCTTTGTTGTTTTGTTTTTTTTATTTTCCCTCAGATATAATTTGATTCAATGATGACTGTCCAGTGAAAGTGTTTTTGTTCTGAAAAGAAACTGTGAAAGAGAAAAAGAAAACAAATGTTAATTTCTGTTCACATAAACTAATGGCATCCATGATAAGTAAATTGGAATAGAAAGTAATTCATAAGTACAGCAGGGGTCTGGTTTTCTGTCACTGTGGAATGTAATTAAAACGGAGCTTCCATAGATATCAATCTGGAGTAATCAGAACGTTCCATCTGTTACTGCATCCATCTTGACTGGTTCCTGAGCTGTGGTATCTAGCTTCTTCCAAGACAACTGTTTCCTGACTAAAGCAAGCTGCCCAAGCAGTGGCCATTTCAGTTCAAATGCAGGTTGCACAAAAATTATCCTTTACCTTGAGATGGATTGTCAGGGTCTTTCCTGCACTAAATAGGTTGAGTTTGTGCTGAGTGTGTTTTCTCACAGTATATGGTTTCATAGTTTGTTCTAAGTCTGCAAAGCCCCTCATGTTTTGGCACAGAGCAGAATTTTCAGCCTCCAAACCCCATGCCAGCATCCTGTGCACAGTCTGCCAAAAATGATTGCTTGAAGATCAGCAAAGTGATGCAGACGCTGATCCAACTTTGTGATTCCTTTGTGCAGGAAGGAGGATTGCTTTGGGTTCTCATCTGTAGTACCTCAAACACATGCCTTACAGCCCTGGGTGGAAATATAAAAATGTGCTCCACTAATCAGAATGCCTGATTAGTTATGAGCCTCCATCCATTTGTGCACTAGGCAAAGAGGGCAAGAGTGAGCAGCGTGTCCTTAAGACACCAGCATAGCATTTAAAATAGCAGGATACAAACCCAAGGGACAGGCTGAGGATTACTGGAGAGGCTGGTGGCACAGAAGCCATCAAGATCATTTAGAGAACATAAAGACTTAGCTCTGGTGCTATAATAAGATTAGGTGCCTGTAGTTTAGAAATACCTGCAGTGAATCATTAACAATCCTTAGATAAAGCAGTGTTAATTTGATCCCATCATGTTTGCTGCCTTTCACCAGACCATGCAATTAGCATGGGATGAAGCACAAGGAAAGAATCTTTTATGAAAGCCTTATGAAAATTCTTAATGGGTGGGATTTAAACCAAATGGATTATAAGCCTTTATTAGCAGCTCACCTGTAAATCCTGATAACTTTCCTTTCTGTGAGTTTCCAGTGTAATATTTGCACACCCTGATTATAAATTTTGAGGAAATAGCTTATAACCGTGGTTAAAATGCAGCATTAAAGCAGTTAAACAGTCTCCTTATTAGCATTAGAACTAGAGACAAAACATATTATACTTGGCTAATAAATTTATTTTTTATGTAATGGAAATGCCATCAAAGCATAGTTAATCTGAATTGAATTAGATTATAATTGGAGCTCTTGTGCACAAGGAATGAAAATGATTCTTTATTGTTGCAAACTGACAATGCAGCATTTGTTACTCCCTCCTCACTGGCCTTCTAAGTGGCAGCTGTAATATAAGTGTGCTCATCTCGTGAGTTGTGCATACAATATTACTGTGTCTCTGAGAATGGAGCTTAGCAGTAAGACAGAGAAAAATGGATTGCTCTGGATGCAATTCATTACACCTTAACCCCACTCATTTAGAGGTAAATGTATTTGAGAAACAGACCTGTGCATAAGCATACTTGCTTTTTGTCCTCACTTCTGGCTGCATGTTCTAGTGTGAGTGATGTGAACCTGAGTTCTCAGGACTCAGAGGAAGAGTTAAAATCCTCTTTTACAATGTTAAAGAAAAACAAAAAGTTATGGCAGCCACATGAAGACCTGTGTAACCCTATCACAGCCTTTTTGTACCTTAAGTGTATAAGAAAGATAAGAACAAAGGTTTTAGCAGGGACTATTGCAATAGGACATGGTCTAAAGGCTTTTCTCTACAAGAGGGTAAATTTAGATTAGATCTAAAGAAGACAATTTTTACAAAGAAGGTGGTAGTGCTCCGGCACAGGTTACCCAGACAGATGGTAGATGTCCCATTCCTGGAAACATTCAAGGTCAGGCTGGAGGAGCAGCCTGATCTAGTTGAAGATTTTCCTACTCATTGCAGAGGGCTTTGACTAGATTTCCTTTAAAGGTCCAATGGTTTTCAGGCTGAGTGTCAAATATTGTATCCCAGGGTTTAACCTTATACATCCACTTACTGACTGCTCACCCAAATAGCTGGAGTAATTACCCCAAGAATTTGTATGTGAAATTTACCTCTCTAGTGAACATGGCAGGATAAAAGGATGCTCATGTCAGGACTTCTGTGTCTTTCCATCACCTGCAGGGCATCAGGAAATATTTACACACAATTGTAATGTGCAGAGATCTGCTCTTACACTGCTGCACCGATAGATTCGCTGGAGAGAGGAGATGCAGTGAGGGCAGGGGTGGGCAGTGCTTTGCTAAGAGGGAATTTTTTGCATGCATGTAAAATGAGGACAGGTATGTGTGTATTCCATCAGCCACATGGCCCAAGGTCCTGTGTGCACTCTGCTCTCTGCTTTAGGAGGAGAACAGGTGGCAGCAGCAAGAGGAAACCCAAAGCAAATAGCAAAAAGGGTAGATGTCCCCATTCAGAAACAAGCACGCCTACCACAATGTCATTTAAGCACATCATCAAGGAAACAGTGTGAGGATTGCTATGCACTTACCCTGTCACTAATATAACTCTTCCTCTAGTGTGGATCTGGGGTCTGGGAAAAGAGGAGAGCTGCAAGAGTGATTCTCTTTTTACCTTCTTTTCTTTTACTCTTGTTTCCCTATGCTAAACCAAAACAAATGAGCAAAATGCACTTCACCCACTCATAAAACCAATCAGTGCTGTAAACAAAGAGAAAGCAGGATATTAATAAAGTACAATTCAGCTGAGAGCAAAGGGAGCATCCTCTGTAAGTCTGTCTGATTTGTGTCATCTATCCCAAATTTACAATGTGGTAATTTCTTGTTGCTTATAAACCATTAAAATTTGCAGCACAGTGAGCAGCTAATGTAATTTTGCCTGCAAGTGGTATAATATCTTGGATCCGCAGGGAGACCAGCATACTCATGTCTTATCATTGCCTTCTGTGGTAGGTAAAAGTGCCCAGTGCTACTGGGCTTAGGCCCAGTGTGAGTTAGTTGAAGTTCATTACTGACAACCTGGGGCTCAGTTCCACTTATCTGCAAGTTCTCATTTAGCTTGAATCATCACAGTATCAGAGCATCTTCCAGAAAAACATGTTAAGCAATCAGATTAGTACCCAGCACATCTGGTTTTATCTCTCTTTTCTCTTTGTCTCCCTAACAGCAGCACAGGGCAAAGAGGCATTTTACAAAGAAGGATGACATTGCTACCGAAAAAAATTTGCATCCCAAGCCAGCCTGGACAAATGTTATTAATGTTTCAAAGTCAAACACTGAAAAATATAGCAAATCCAAAATGAAGGTTTCCTGTGAAGTGTTTACTGTCTTTTATTTAGTATTCATTAAATAAAATTAAAGCAGGTTTTGTTGGTAGGGATTTTTTTTGACTCCTTAGTTGTCTTTATCTATATTGTTTTAATTTTTATATGTGCATAAAATTATAAAAAAAGTATTATCCATGTGTATATAATTTTCACCTTTTTGTGGCTAATAGACTACAAGCAAAGAATTTGATTTACCTATGTTCCTTTTAGAGGTGTTCAGCAATTTTTCCTTTCGTCCTTGAGGAAAGTTAATTAACTGATATTTATATCTTTCGTTGAGGTAAGGGAGAGGCATTAGCTCCTATTTTCCCTTGCAGGGCTCATGTTTCAAAGCATAATACCATATAATAGGGTTCATCCTTTCTACTTTTGTCAGTCCCTGTTTGCTCTTGCCATCACCAATCCCAGCCCTCTTTCAGTTTTCTGCTTTATTTTGTTCCGGTTTGGCTTTTTCCCATTTTGAATTTTGGCCTTACAGCTTTGATGGTGTCACGTGGTCAAGATAAGTAAGTTCCTGGTAACTTAGTTCCTGACTCCAGCCTGGAGTAAATGGGGATAATTATTACAACAGAAAGTCTGGCTTTACCCTGAAGCCCTGTTTTGGAAACACTTAGTCAATTTATCCCATGTCATGTTGAAAACCTACGAAGGAATAAAAACTGGGAAATGACAGAAAAAGTGAGATTAAAATAAGGGTCAAATCCTCCTTTTCCCACTAAGAACAAAAGAAGGTTCATGGACTTTAACTGAAGCAGAATGGATCTGTGGAAAACTGTACCATGCAAATCCTATCTCCAGCTTGCTCACATATCCACAAGCTGCACAGCTGCCCAGAGCAAGAGGATGGCCCAAAATCTCATGAAAACAAGTGCTCCACATGTCACCCTCCTGTTCCCAGCCGTTGTCCCGTGGCTGTACCTCTGGCTATAGGGCTTCAAACTACTCAGCTGGAAAGTCTGTGCTGACAGACATAACTTAAATGTTCTCCAAAACCTTTAAAGAGCAATTAGATCTCTAAAATATATTTCAAATCCTTCCTGTTGAAAAGATTTGGAGTAAAAGAGTCATAAGAAAGCCTGGGTGGTCACCCTGAAGCATGTAAGAAAGGTGCGCTGGTAAGGAGAAGGGCAGATCATCATGTTGTACTCCTCAGAGATAAATCAAATCTAACAGAGAAGAAACCCAGCCACTTTAACCTTAGTTTGGTCCAGCCACTGAAAAGCTAGGCATTGTTTCTGGGAATGGCTGAGCCCTTGTTTGGTCCTGCCTACAGTCATAAACAGAGCTTGTGCCTGGAAGAATCTTTGGCAGGAAGCTTCAACTTAGCGATGATTCTGTCCCTGGAACTTCCTGCAGCTCAGAGTTTACCATCCAATGCATACTTCTGACAAAATACATTTTGTGTATTTTGTGGGATATGGGTCAGACAGAACTGCTCATGTGGTAGCAGCCCTGCACCTGAAGCCCTGTGGGGTTGCACCAGAAAGGATGTTAGGATGGAGTAGTCCAGAGAGCGTTAGCAAAACAAGTCTCATACATCCCTTTGATAAGTGGGAAGGTCTGAGAAACCTCAAACCTCTCTGTGGCCTTCATTTCTCAGTGTCTCCATTTAACCGCCCACACGCGCTACGCCTGTCTGTCTTGTCTAATTTAGAGTGTAAATTCTTCAGGGCAGGGACTGTCTCTCACTGTTTGTTTGCATGGTGAGGTCCTGATCCTGATTGGCAGCTCCAAGTACACTACAAATCTATTTCAATATAACCCTAAATTGAAAATTCTGTATCCCGGAGCCTTAGGGAATGTGGGACTGCATTCGGGGAAAGCAGAAGCTCTGAAAAAATACTGAAAGGTCATTGCAGACAATGTACTGAATATAAACTGTGAATGTGGAACTGATGGCTAAGACACAAGGCTAATTTTGCTCTTGGTCAAATTTAAACAGAACAATGGAGGCATCATTAACCATGTATTATTTTACTGAGGGAAGCTGGGGCTGGCATGAGTCTCCATTTCTCATGTTCATCCTTTCAAAAAGTTGTGAGAAAATACAAAGGATATCAGAAAGAGACAAAAATTTTTTAAAGGCTGGAAACCTCACCAAACTCCAGTTTCTTAAATGAGGCATCCAAGTGAGAGTCATATTTGCCCTAGAATAGTTAAATAGATACTGAGAGAGACACCTTCAGGGCATATTTACAGTTGAAATTAGCTAAATTGTCTGGAGGAGCCTCCACTGATTAAGTAGGGATGCTCAGGCAAGTAGGTACAGGTAGTTGCCCGAGTTTGTCAATCTTCCCACCCCAAGAAAGAATAATTTTGACACTGAGTGTATTTAGCTTGTGGAAAGAGGGATAGGAGGAGACTTGCTGACACTGTAAGCACCTACACAGGAAGACAGCTTTCAGTAGGATGGGGCTCTTTCATCCCTCAGACAAAGGTATAACAAGATCCACTCACTGGAAGTTAAAGCCAGACAGATTCAACCTAAAGATAAGGTGCAAATTTTAGCAGGAAGAGTAATGAACCTTGGGAACAATTTACAAGGGAGGTGTTATATTTTCCATGACTTGGAGGCTCTAAATCAAGATGTGGTGTCTCTCTAAAAGATATGCTCTAATTTAGCCATTAGTCATGAAGTTACAGAAATTGCTAGGGGATATGTAGGTTACACTAGATGGTCATAAAAGCACTGTCTAGTGATAAAATGCACTAATCTAAATAATCAAACTAAATATTCCATCATAACAAATTGATTTTACATATGCTGTACCAGCTCAATGTTACTCAGTTAAAATTCCCTGCACTTTTATTGTCTGATGCAAGTGGACAAGGTACTTGGCTTCCTCTGCACCTCAACAACAGGTTATATATTCATGCCTCCTACAGACTGTTTATAGCCCAATCCATCATCTCCTGAACTCATCATTTCTCAGTGTGAAAGCTGCAATATTGTCCATTCATATATAAATATACATACATACATTCATACATACCTCCATGCATACATCAGCGGTGCCTTATGGAGTTTTTTAAGAAGCACATTTAGGCTCCTGAGAATGTTTTTTTCAGAACTGAAGTCCCTGGAGAAACTGCCTGTTTCACAGAGGTGCTGTAATTCATTTGGACTGCACTCTCCACTCTTGAGGGAGCCTATGAAGGCAAATAGCTTAAAGAGGGAAAGACTAAAGGTGAGGAACATGGTTTCCTGAGCTTTTTTTAGTTGACATGGCTAAAAGAATCCTAGGAATTACTTGCCTTATTTTCCCCTTCTACTACTGGAAGATCTGTAGATCATTTTCATTGTACAGTGTCATGGTTTAGCCCCAACTTGCAACTCAGCCTCACTCAGCTCCTCACTCACATCCCAGCAGGAATGGGGCAGAGAATCAGAAGGGCAAAAGTGAGAAAATCCATAAATTGAGGCAAAGACAGCTTCATAGAGAAAGCAAAAGCTGTGAACACAATCAAAATCAGTGAAGGAATTAATTCCCCTCTTCCCACAGGCAGAATGCTCTTCAGCCATCTCCAGAACAGTGAGGCTCCATCATATGAAAACAGTGACTTGGAAAGACAAATGCCATCATTCCAGATGTCCTCTCTTTCTTCTTTCCCCAGCTCCATATGCTGAGCATGATGCCATGTGGTCTGGGATATCCCTTGGGTCACCTGGGGTCAGCTGTCCCAACTGCATCTGCTCCCAACTCCTCGTGCACCCCCCAGTGCCCTTGCAGGTGGACTGGGATTGAGGAGCAGAAAAGGCCTTGCCTCTGTGTGAGCACTGCTCAGCAATAACAAACCCATCCCTGTGTCATCAGAGCTCTTTCCAGCACAAATCCAAAACACTGTCTCAGTCTCCCATACTTTGAAGAAAACTCCATCCCAGCCAAAACCAGTACACCCAAGCGGTTGCAGAGAAACCTGAAACGTCCACTGTAGTTAAGAGAAGTTGGTGTTTACTCTGGAAGGAACCTTTTCTAGGAGGATTCTGTGGTGTGGTGCTCAGCACTGAGGCTGTCAAAGTACATTTGTCTGTGATATGAGGGACTAAACTTCATTTTGCTATGCATGCAGGACAGCTGTCAATCATACATGCCTGAAAGGTGTGCAAGGTGTTCAGATAGGAAGAAGCCAGTGCCAGCTACGAAATGAGAACAGGATTTCAAGTGCCAGGATACTCTGAATATTCATTACTGCCGTTTTGGATTTGGTTTTGTTTTTTAAGAAAATGATGAATTTGAGGAAAATTGAGCAAATAATTGCTGTCTGTGACAGCTGCAATTAATGTGCTAATAAGGGAAGGTCTCTGAAGCTCTTCTTTTCCAGTAACTAAGAAATTTCAGATACTTACCCTACTGCTGCATGTTGTCAGTGATCAGTCTGTAGGAAAAATAGCTATTTGGGGAGCACAAACACTCTGAAAATGAAAACTAAACCACAAAGAAAAGTTTCCCAGCAATGCCTATTATTAATCCAGAAAGACACTAAAGGAAGGAAGCTTGTAGGGTTAATTCACTAATCTGAATACCAGGAGACCTGGACTTCATGGCAGCTTCTTAAGCATATCCATCTGACCTTGGTGAGCCAAATCAACCTCTTGTTGCCCTCAGTTCCTGTAAATAGCAGTTGTTTTCCTCTACTGTTTTCCCCTCTCTGTAGTCTGAGTTCAGTTGTGCTGTCCATCATTGCTCTGAGGCTGTATACTACCCAGGCCTCTTTAATCTCAGATGTTGCACATTGCATTTATGAAAAATTATAGGAAAGGGTGCTGCCATCCATGCAAATGGAAACTTAAACTCTACAACTAGCAGAAAATGGGCTTGGGTTTACACTCCTGGAAGGAAAAAAGCTTCTCTCCATGGAGAGAGTGAAAACAATTAGCAGTCACCATCATTTTCATCTCCATATCACAAAAGTACTTTGTGAAGGCTGATAAGTACCATTAACCCCATTTTACAGATGGGTGGGAAACAGCATCATGCAGCTGCAAAGTGAGTTGCTCAAGGCCATAGAGTAACTCAGCAGAAGTTATGCAAATAGAAACCAGGTCTCCTGATGCCAAGCCTTATTCCTTGGCCCACACAGATTCTACACAGGAGACCTGACCTAATTCCAACATCCGTGAAAGTGGCATCTTCCTTTGCAACAAGCCTAAGCAGGTATATGGAATGGATGAATGACCCCACTTCTCCAGTGCTCACCATTCTTGTGCAATAATTGCTCTGCAGACATTTTTGTGAGCTTGATGAATGTTTTATTTACATGGAAATGTCTCAGCTAACACCCACAGTAAACACAAGGCTGTAGTCAAAACGTTAGTGCATCTATTATCACACAGAGTGGGCTGAAAGATGTGACTGTGTCTGCTGTGAGCAGCCTTGCCCTATTAGCACTTCAGTGGTGCTTCACTGTCCATAGGGGAGCCAAGCCATAGGGGAGACAAGCCATGCACTGTCACATGGTGAGCCATGATTTAAGGGCTCTCACCCCCTGAGGCTGCTCATTTCTCTAGTGTATATTTGAAACCAATTTTGAATTATGTTTGCAACTAGGACTCTAAGAAGGGTACCCATTGGTGGGGTGGTGCACAGCAAATTATGTATCTGGGTTTGGCAGTGGTTCAGAGATGTTGCAAATACCTGGTGTGCAGGTTCCTGATGCAGGTTTTGCTCTGCCAGAGACGTATTATGATGATTACAATGGTGGGCTGGGAGCTGAGAAGCTGTTTGGCTGTCATGTCTGCAGCAATGAATCACGTATGGTTGGATCCACCCTGCTTAATTCAGGTGTTTCACTGAAGAGCCTGATTTCATAGTCTCAGGGCTCTTCTGCAATTGATAGATCCATAAGATCTCAGTCTCCCATTGGAGCTGCCTATATATGTTGACTGACAAAAAAAAAAACCTCATTACATTCGTAGTTAATCTGCTCCTTACAGCTAATTGGTTTGGTGCAATTCCAGTTTTCAATGTTTCACTTTTTGACTGCACAGTGTAAGACTATAGGGTCTCTCATTAAATGTAAGGATCATCTACCAGTTTCACAAGCTGAATACTCACAAACTAAGGTCACTGGGACTATGATCTTTTGGGGATTTCTTTGTGTTTTGCACATTAAAATGGGTATAATGATGTTATACCTAATTCAGGGGAGAGCAGCAGCACAAAGTGAAGGCTGCATTACTGATCTATTTGCTCTACCCCAGATTTTATAGCCTGATTCATATTAGCAACGTTTCTGTAGTATACCAGGGAGGCCAATAGTAGCTTGTTCAATGATGACCAATGCCACATGCTTGAAGTGGCCAAAGGATCCTCAAAGTGTTTAGGATTAAAGGCATAGTGGTTTACTGCATTGGCAAATACCAGCAAGAAATGGATGTACAGAAAGCTGCTGCCAAAATACAAGTCCATGATGGATGGAAAGTGAAATGGAAATACTAAGCAAAATATTATCATTTGTTATTACTACCAAAGTGTAATGTGGTCATTTTTTATAGCTGAATATGTAATTTTTTTAAAATTCTTTTGCCTCGTTGCAACTTTGGGGAAGCTATAGCTGGTCTGCTGGCTGTGAATCTGTGCCTGCGTATGTACAAGTCTGTGAATGTATAAGTACAGGTACTGATTTGCATGAAAGAATGCAATGGAAGCCTTTTATATTTAATGTAGGAGATAAAGGGAGAGGCTGCTTTGTCAGCAGTTTGAAGTATTCTGGAATTTGGCTATTCATGTAAATTTGTAAACATATTTTCCAAGGCACAGAAAGCCCAAAACCATTCACAAATAAAGTATTACCTTGTCTTTTGATAGCTTGAGGTGGGGATAAGATGTGGGGATGGTCTAACATGATTTGGAAAAAATCCCTACTAATGAAAAATCATCTGTATGACTCATTTCTAGTCTGTCTGATTTTTATTTGTGGATTAGGTTTTCCACTGACTAATACCTATTTGTCTCACTCCTTCTTATTTTAACACATCCAGTAACTGTGCTGATATTTCAGAAAATACCTTCCTTTATAAAATTCTAGTGCTTAAGAATATTTTAGTATTTTAATATTGCAGTATTTGAGTAATATAATTTACCTCAGTATCAAAATGTATGATTTTGCTTACCAGTTATAAATGTGTGTGATGTGGAAGCACCTAAATTTGCCAGAAATAGGAGAGTGTGTACACAAAGGGAGAAAGGGGAGATGAAAAGGAAACTGCTGGGTCAATCTTCTGAACATTTTAAATGGTTATACACTAATGTAAGCTGTATGGGGAATAAGCCAGAGGAACTGGGAATCTTAATACATAATTAGAATTATGTCTTAATTGGCTTAGCAGAGGTTTGCTAGGCTAATTCATGTGACTGGAATATTGATGTATAAAGGTATGGCTTGTCCAGAGAGGACAGTGGAAAAGAGAGAAAACATGGTTTGTAGACCAAAGCATATCATTGGCTCTGAGAGACAGAATTCGGTGTGAGACTTGCAGAAACTATCTGGCTGAGGTAGGAAGGAAGCCAACAGAGTGATGGGATGGGCTGATGTAACCACCAGGTAGGCAAGTTAGATAAATGCCTTGAATAGCTACTGGACTCTTTCACACCCCAGGGGTTGTTATCTGTGGGGCATAGTGACACCGAACTACAGGTGGAACAGAGACACTACAGGAAGAGCAAATTCCTTGATTGCTCTGGAAGCTGCCTGTTATCTCTAAAAATTGGGAAGGTTGATGTGAAAAAAAAGCCTTTGTAGGTACTCTTCTGACCAATATATATAAATTGGTTAAGAAAATAAAGTAGAAAAACACATATAAGAGGATGACAACCTAATTCCTTTGAGGATAGAGTAACAGAAAATAAAAAAAAAAGTATTTAGGAAAAGGTATATTAATAAATTCAACTGATTGGTAGAAGTGATCTCAGGGGAAGTAAATGTAGGGCGAAAGAGTTCCCAAAAGCTGACTAAGACAGCTCTGGGGCTCAAATTATCATGTGGAAGGTGTAGGAAGGTTAATAAGAATTTGTCTGATGCATGATCTCCATGCTATGAAATTTAGAAAACAGTTAGAAAGAGAATGGAAGATAGGTCAAATCAGTGGGAAGTAATATAACTAGAAGAAAATAGGCACAAAGAAAGGATAAAATGTTATGCAAAGGATTTACAGTAATATAAAAGCATATTGGGTAAGTGCAATAGAAATAATAATAAGAGGAAGATAAGAGCATGATGAAAAAACCCAGGAAAACATGTTTATTTTTAACTTCAGTCAGTTGATTTGTTCACCATGCGGTCCTGCAAACTGTTGTACTGGCACAAATGAGTGGTAAGCAAGGGAAGGAGGGATGGCAAAAGGAAAGGAGGAGGGGCAAGCTGCCTAGGACAGTTCTGTCACTAAAGGAAACGTAAGTGCAGGACCATTACTCAGTGGACAAAGAAAGAAGTTAACTGAGGATGGGGCTGAAACATTCAATGACTTTTTGCTTTTTTCTTCCCTAGAAAGATTAACTGTGATTGGATGACTAATAAAATTCATACCAGGATCAAAAGAGTGAGAAACCAATAGTGAAACAAGGAAGGTATGGTGAGCAATGATTTGGACCAGTTAGATGTTTTCAAATCAGCAGATTATATCACATAATATTTAAGAAATAAAGTGTTTTGCTAAGAGTTGTCCTCAGTAAACTGGGGTAATGATAAAGTCCCAGTGTCAACCCTCTTCCTTCACTTCAGTAAGACTCTGAGATATTAGCCTTTTAAAGATATGCTAAAAGCATCTTCTGTTTGTGTAGAGTTTCCACATGAAGGTTGACAATGATCAGTTTTTTGTCTGATTCTGTTCAGTGTTTCCCTGAGGTCTGCAGTGATGAAATAAGCACCATTTCTTTGCACTGTAGGTCACATGTAACAAGGAGAGCTTGCAAACAGGTAGGAACAGTATAATGTTTGTAGAATTCAAATTCATCTTTTTAGATACTCCAAAGATACTTCTGCCTATCTGTGTCTCTGAAAAACATCAAGTTTGGATCTAAACTTGCTACTCTATACAACAGTGAAAAAAAATAATAATCATGTTGAGATCATGGTGGATGGAAACCTGGACATGACCCAGCAACGTGCATTCACAGCCCAGAAAGTCAATAGTATCTTGGGTCATGTCAAAAGAAGCATGATCAGCAGGGCAAGGGAGGTGACTGTACCCCTCTGCTCTGGTGAGACCCCACCTGCAATGTTGCATCCAGCTCTGGGGTCCCCAAGATAAGAAGGATATGGACCTGCTGGAGCAGGTCCAGAGGATGCCACAAAGATGCTCCAAGGGCTGGAGCACCTCTGCTGTGGAGACAGGCTGAGAGAGTTAAGGCTGTGCAGCCTGGAAAAAAAGCTCTGGGCAGACATTTGTGCCTCTTCCAAGACCTTGAGGGCACTTATAAGAGGATGCAATAGGATAAGTTGTAGTGGTTTTAATCTAAAGCAAGGTAGATTTAGGTTAGCCATAGGAAGAAATATTTTGGTGTGAGGGTGGTGATACACTGGCACAGGTTGCCCAGATAGGTGGTAGAGGTGCCATCCCTGTAAACAAGCATTCTGTATCACACTGTATTTTCACTTGTTCATTTCCAAGTCCTTTACAAAAGAGACAAGTATTACTGAGTATGGACAAAACAGAATACCCTACTAAAAAAGCAAAACTGGATTAAAGAAGCCTGCACCAAAATGCAAAATCTTTAAATCCTAAAGTACTTGAATACACCCCTGCTTCTGTCAGGATAAAATATCTCTCAGAATAATTGCTTGCTGGATTTATCTCAGGGAGGAAAGGCTCATCTAGCACATCCTGAGTCTGCAAAACTGCCTAAGTAGTGGTGTGTGTTTTCTGGTACATGCTGCTTTCAGGAGGATCCCTGAATAATATCCAAACTATCCTTCATGAAATACTTGGCAAATATGGTCCCAAACCTGACAAGAAGCCAAAAATTAAGATTTTTTTTTTCCAACATGCTGTGCTCTGCTGCTGCGCTCTGGTGATTTGAGCCAAATGACTTGATCTGTTTTCTGATGATAAAGTTTGCCGAGCTCTCTAAGTAGCTGTAGAGTGGGGGATGATGGGAGAGGGGAGGGAGTGGTTGTAAAGGTGAATAGCTCTGCATTGCACAGCAGCCAAGCCTAGTCGAAACTCACAGTCTTTGAGCTAGGTAGTACAGGAGTCACCTGGCAAGTGCATTATGGCACGGAGTCCTTTTTGTCCGAAAGCACATATGCCCTCATTCACAGCACGTTAACAGGCAGGGTCCACAGCTCTGCCTATCAGCAGCAGTGGTGTGAATTCAGCCTTCCCGAGCCAACCTGGCTTGCCAACACCTATGCAAATGGCATTCCTGAAAGGCCGTTGCCCCTCTGGGCCCATACACAATCCAGCTGTCCAGCCTGAAAAAGCTGAAACATTTTCTGGGAGAATATTAACTTCTGCAAGGGTAACCACTGAGGCTCTTGTTAAGGCTCATGGAAAGGAGAACTGTTGAAAGTGAGGGGATTGAAAGGCAATTATGGAAAGGTCATTTCCTTGTGTGTACACCTGCCATATCATTGTATATTTGCGTGTGATATCATTTATCATGAGGAAAGGAGGAGGAGCAAGAGACAGATATCTATGAATATATCTACCTTCAATAGAAGATTGGGAGAAGAAGGACCTGTCAAAGTGCCAAACAATTGATCCTCAGGTAATTTCTAGCCCAGTTTTACAAAAGGCTTCCACAAAGCAAAAAATCTTGAGTCTGAGTGAATTTGCACATATCTGAGGTAGATTTGACTCTCTAAACCATAGCACTTTTGGCCCTGCTTAAAGCTGTTTTCAATGTAGCTGTTGCAGAAGCAGAGTAACACACTGCTCCTGTGAGACTGCTGCAAATCCCAGTAGTTGGCAGCTTCCACAGCACACTGCAAGATTTCTGTTGGTTTTTTTCTGAAGTTTTGGCCTATGATTAATTGGTTTAATTTTTTTTAGTAAAGTTCAATTTCTGCTTTACAGGCACCATTAGTATTTGAGTGTCTGCTTCTGTGGTGATGGATGCCAGGTAGAGTTGGGTGGGTTTGGAAATGGTTTTCCTGTCCCTACAAAACTGTTCAGGTTTAAAAAAAATTGATCTAAAGTCAAACTGAACTATCTGAAGCACTGGGGGAAAGCAGGGGAGGGAGGGGAAAGAACATGTTTGTGTTATGCCATTAGTAATTATTAGTAATGGTTCAGAAAAGCCACTGTGGACATTAGGATTTTCCTGGGTCTCCCTGAGGCATGTGTCTCTCCCTCATCTTCAGATGCCCAAACTCTTTGGGTGTATAAATGCATGTTTATTGGAGCAAGGACTTCAATGTGCAGATTTCTCACATCCCAGATTAGATTTTAAGCATGGGACTAAAGAGCTTGACTCTTTTCTGGCCGAATGAATATTTCATTATTTATACAGCTGCAGGAGGACTTGCTGGTCATCAATAGCCAGGTTTTTTTGAGTGAGTGACTTTCTGCTTCACAACCACATAGCCTCAGCCAGAAACCTCTTTCTCACAAAAATTTAGGCTGAAGTTGATATGTCTTTTCTGTCACTGGCACTAGTTTCAGCAAACCAATATTTTCACATGAAAGACAGAAAAGCAGATTTCATTAAAAATTGCAGGCCAGCAGTTTTGCTAAGCAGCTGGTCCCATACAAATCCACGGCCACCACGGTTTTGATTGTCAATTAGTTACAATGTGGTTTATCTGGTAGTGCTATGAACATACTCAGAGCTCCCAGCATCCAAATCCAGCTGCCCTGAGGCACTTGAGAATTGCTGATCTAGAAAAACGTGAAGTGGATTATATGTGGCAGGCTTCTGGTTTGGCCCAGTCAGCTCTGTGAGCTAAACCCTGTTCACAGAAGAGAAGAGCATTTACTCTTTAATTGAGAAAAGTAATTTGAGATTGTTACGTCTCATAATTGTCTAGAATCTTCAAATGGCAAGATGGCTGGGTAAAAATGTATTTTATTTTAAGTACCTTGTTGTGCTCCAGTGATAAAATGTTAAAAATGCAGGATGGCAGATATTTCAAGGGGAGTTTTGAGAAAAAAGAACGAGGGCTGCTATGTACACCTGTGCTAAGTTCTTTTTTCTGTCCAAAACCACATGATCTGAACTGCAGTGGGATTGCTTATTTATCTATTTATTTACTTCTCATGGGATTCTCAAAGCTTTTATTTTCACAAGATGATTGACTTAGCACAGTTGACTGCAAAGTTCTGACTGCAGAGTCTTTGCATTGCATTAGCACCTAGAGACATCAGTTGAGATCAGGACCGTATGTGCATACAAGGCTATAGTGACAAGCAAGGCTTGTCTGATGAGCCTATGATTTATTTCAGCCAAAAATGCAAGAATGTGTTTTTATACTACTTTTTAAGGTGAGGAAATAGCAGGCCCAAGGTCATGCAGACAGACGTCACGATAGACAGAAATCAAATCAAGGTTTCTCTAGTTAACTTAGGAGATAAGCATTTTTTTCATTTCTGATTCATCAATAAACAGAAAAACAGAAAGGTACAGATGGAAAAACCCCCTTCCCTTCCCTTCCCTTCCCTTCCCTTCCCTTCCCTTCCCTTCCCTTCCCTTCCCTTCCCTTCCCTTCCCTTCCCTTCCCTTCCCTTCCCTTCCCTTCCCTTCCCTTCCCTTCCCTTCCCTTCCCTTTTGTCTTTAAAAACAAGTCACATTTTTTGCTGTATCTTTTTTCCCACTGGCAAAGCTACATTTGAGAAATGAAGATAAAACACATACAAAATATTTGTAGCTTATTAAAATTATTTCAGATGGTCTTAAGGCTATATTTTCTCAGGATATGTTGATAAGGAAAACACAGCAGCCACTTAATTTGATTACAAATAATTAGACTCGTAAGTGTAAACATGAGGTGTAGGAAGACCTAAGCACTCTGATTTAAAATACCAATAGCTGTGCAAATTACAAAGTCTTTCATGGGGTTCATTGAGTCCTTAATCACACAAATTCCCAGGGTTTTAAGAGTCATTCAGTCTGGGAAAACAAAGCTGAGTTTGAAGGACAAAGATTTCCCTGCTAAGCATCTCTAAATTCTCTTTACTTCATAACAAGAAGGTCACCAAACCAAATCAGGAGATAGAGATGAGGGGAAAAGGTTATGCCCAAGGACTTAAAGGAATTTTAAGATAGCTGCTGTGAAGAAAATGTGCAACAAATCCAGGGAAACTCAGCTGAGACCTAGACTTTTAGAGTAAGTTATGTAATTCCAGGCAAGGAAAGAATCAAGGAATATTTTTTTTTTTGGTTGACATCACCGAGAGGCAGAATTTTATATTATGGTTCCCAGTGTTTGTTCATTTTCATCCAAGTCTCAGGTCCACTGGGGATGTTTTGTGGAAGGGAGCTCTCATCTGCTTCAAGGAAAAGAAGGGGCTAAGAGAATAATGTTGAGCAAGAGGATGAATCTGAACTTGAGGGGAAATGGTGCAGGAGCAAACCTAGTTACAGTAAGAAGTTGGGCATGGCCAGTATCTGTGCAGCAGGAAACTCAAGAAAATAAAGGAATTGCCCCATGGGATATGACAGGACCTGAGGATGAGCAATTGAAAACACACAAGGCAAATGTGTGGATCCAAGGGCTCAAGGTGGATATCAGAAGTAGTAACTTTAATCTTCAGAAGTCTAGTGAGTCTGCAAGTGATGTCTGTGTCCCTTACCCTTTCTGCCCTCTACCCATGCAGGGATGGTGTCTCAGGTGACAGTACCTGCTGCCTGTAGCAGCATGGGTCAAGGATCAAATAAGTCAGGCCATGACAGCTATCCCAAGAGGTTCTCCATGGCTTTCACCTTTATTCCTAATCCTGCTTCATGACAAAACCACACCTTTAATAAAGAACCAGTTGAGTACACAGTGACTTTGAGTTACAGTAAAGGCCAGTCAAAAAAATATCCCTGGATCCACCACAGACTTGGTCTAGGACCTTGAGAAGTCTCCTGCTCTCTTCATGCCTCTGTTGACCCATTTATAAATTAAAGAACAGTAATATTTATCTCTCTGATGAGATGATGCCATGAATCAGAATTAATGAATAGATATCAATTCTCCTGAGGTCCTTAGAGTACAAACTTGGTGACAGTCTAGTTTTCTCTCTGGGTTCCTGAAGCCTTATGCAGTTGCTCTGCTTGTCCATCTGTTTATCAGTTCCCTTATGAAAACTTGGGATCATTTTTGAATTAGTCATATTGAACAACAACTAGATATCTCCCAGAAAATGTAATGAGGTACTGATAAGGTTCATGAAAATTAATAAGAAAATGGGAGGAAAAGACTGAAATTAATACCCTTCAAATCTGGGAGCAACCCCTGGTCAGATAAATTATGATGGGACATTTTTCTGCATGGTCTGACCCTGCACAATCAGCCTGCATGTAGTGACCAGCAGTCATTTTGGAACCAGTCACAGCATGTGGGGCCTTTTGCCAACTGATAATTGCTAGACTTAAAATAGAGCCCAGAGGCATGGAAGGTACCTAGGGGAAAAGATTATCTACAGGATATCTGCAGGCTTTGGAAGTGGGAGTTGAGATCATAGGGGAAAAAAAGAAAGTAAAAGAAAGGAAAAAAGAATGGGATGCTGCTGTGGAGGGTCTATAGATAGCATAGAACACATATTCCAAGGTTTGCAGGCTTTTTTAGCTTCTCACTCACAGAAATATTTGTTAATTATTATTGGAACATCTGTTTACTGTTTTAAATGTCTGATTTCAAGAATTGACCAAATGACAGGAAACAAAACAGAAATGTGAAACAATTTTTTTTGTGACAACCAACATTTATTTCTGAAAGCACTTATTAATAAAGAAAGCCTCAGAATGACATTTCAAAAATGTGTATTTAAGTCAAGTGCCCAAAATATAAGAATAAAATCAGCTTCATCTTTTATACTGACATTCTACAGACAGCCTTGAAAACCTGTTCTAGAATAAATCTGAAAAAACTCAGTAGCTGCTAGGAATTTTACAAGGAATCAAGCCATTGTGGGATCAGTTCATGGGATCAGGTACTGCTCCTGCTTTGACAAGGAAAGATTTGGGATGTCAAACATTCTGCATGCTGCAATGCATATCACATGCTCAAGTGATGTTCAGTTTTTAAGGAAAGGTATTAGCCAGCAGCTTTATAACTCTGTACTTCCCTTGGTATGGTGATAAAAAAACCCCAGCATTGATGCTGTCTTCAAATTACTCTACTGGTCTCTACATAAGAAGTGTTTGGTGTGAAAGCTGAACAGTACAAGAGATGAAGCTAGGTAGTGGTAGTGGTTGGATGGCAACGTGTTGCTTTCATGATCATAAATGGTGTCTTTGTCCAAGATCACAGTTGGAAAAGAATTTGTGTCTGTGGTCTTATAAATCTTTTTCAATTATTACTAAATATATAATTGAATTCTTAATGGGCATAATTGTCATATGTCAGATCTGGCAGAGAGGGGATAAGAAGTCAGAACCACCAAACCAACTGAGCTCCTAGGAAGCTTGCTATGATGATCAGATATCACAGATTAAATTGAGTTTGGATAATCTAAATGCCTATGAAGAGCCAGGTCTCCTATGCTTTCATACACCTTTGTTCATTGCCTGATTCTGAGGCTATTCTACTGTCTCTCAGATCTTTTTACTTTTCCACTCAAATTTTCCCAGGCTCTCCTGATCAAGAAAATTTATCTGAGAACATTAACAAAAGAACAGAGAACTTCAGAGACATCCTCTGTCTGGAAATTCTCTTCTTCAAACTTTTTAACCTCCTCAACATGCCCAGGAAAACACTCACTTCTAAAATACCCTATATCCTCATCCAGAACAGGCTCTGCCTTCCTGATCATCACTCAGCTGGGATCTACACAAGCCCTCTATTTGCATGGGCAAGTGCTAGGGCAGCTTTTTGCACAGATATTTCCATTCAGCCCTGCCAAGCAATTCAGCACTGCCATGCCCTGGAGGGATCTACATAGGAACTTTTGTGTCATCGGGTCTTTCACATCTAAAAGCATTTCTATGCAGAAAAAAACTGAGGTGCACTGCTGGAGTAGTCTGGAGGAGTTTCCTCTCACAGTGCTTATATGCTCTTCCTTTTGAAGAGACAGCTTCCAGGCCTATCAATCTAAAAAATTTGCAACATAGTAGTTAAAAGAAAAATGGGGAAAGCCAGTAAATCAGCTGCAAATAAAATCCAAGGAGGTAAATTGGAGTGCTTAAAATTGACCAATGTTCTTATCTTGAAATCCTGTGTACAGAGAATGTGTGTGTGGATATATATGTGCATTTCTGCATATCTGTGCACAAATTTAAAGAAATTCTCAGGAGTTTATGCAGTATTTTTATATAGTCTATCGAGACTAGTTTTACTTTTGTATATTTAAGCTATTTTTTAAGTTCATGAATCCAAGACACTCTCAGAAGTATCTGCATATGAACTTGAGCCAAGTCCTAAGGGAGACTTGTGTGGCATTTGCACACCCTGTTGACATTTAGAACAAAAGTCAAGCCCTGGAAACATAACAAAATTATGGGCTAGCTCTCTTTTCGGTGCCTGCATAAATTAGCAAGACTGTCATCCTTGTCATTTAACACTACGGCTGCACCAGCGTAGAAATCCACATTAACAGCACTGGCCCATGGGTCACTGAACCTTGAGAAGAGGGAAGAGATTTTGCAATGGGCTGCAATGACTTTGCTGTAGAAATCTTAGCAGAGCTGCTGCAGTTACCATGCATTATGGAGGTTTCAACCAGGGATCAGTGGTAGTGGAGAGAATTTGCCAGACTTTTCTTCTGTTTAGGAGCACATGTTTGCCCTTAATTTGTCTAATGGCCCAAAACTCTTCTTGGAGTTCTAGATCTCTGCTAAATGAGGAATGCAATCCTCTAACAATCTTAGCTCTGATGTAATATTTAATAAGTATATTCCTGATTTTAGTGGTCACAGAGAGCTTGCACAAAGCCACTAGCCTGGTCAACAGTATTTCCTTCTTTCTGGAACTCTCTGTCCAAATTCAGTGTGGATGATCTGGCAAGCTTTGAAAGCATTCTAGTTTAAATAGGGGAGCCTGAGATTTTCAGCATCCTTGGTTTAAAAATGTGCTTCTGAAAGGGCTTGGCTTCAGCCCCTTTAGTTGCCCAAATTATATTTATAGTCACACTTGGCATCTACCTGACACACATCTCAAGGCAGTTTTACAAATCACTGCTCTCCTCAGTTTACAAAGAAGTTAAGAAGACTTGAGTGCTCAGTAGCAGTTGTCCAGCCTACTGATCTGAAGAGTTATGCTCTGAACCACTGTGTCCCTGCACTATATAGTCTGGAACAAAACTCAACAAAGCTATCTTGATTCAGTCTGAATACTACTGTGGTAGGTCTAAAGAAAAAAAAAAAAGACTAAATATAAATTCAAGCTACAGATCCTATGGTTTGAGCATCAGTAAGGACATTTTAATGCTATATATAGAGAAAGTGTATATATAGTATTAAGGAGATGAGTGTATTTTATCTTCGGTCAGTGCATAAAGCTGTCTGAGTGTAATAATAACTCTCAGCTGAGTCTACCTCTGCATAGACTGCTTACAAATCACTGCAAACATTTGTACAGAGCAAAGTACAAGACACTGATGAATAGAAAAAAGCTGGAGACAGAGCCCTGTCCTTTGCAGGGACGCTCTGAAGAGAACCTTACACTTATTACAATGTAAAACTAAAATGCACAAGCAGGGTGAAGTAATATTTAGCTCCATAATATTTCTTGTAGCTTGAGGCCTGATAGAGCTTTATAAAGCTGATGGTCAAATGCTGCAGTTCTTCTGAAAACAGTCTTACAGTGGGAAAACATTTTGTGCTAAATATTTTAACAAAATTAGCCTTTTTTCTAGCACAGGATAGCATAGGCCTCTGAAAGGTTCATTATTAATTAACTTTTATGGATGAGGAAAACTGAGGTTCAGCAGTGCATTGTCTAAGGGCTCAAACTTCATTGTGTCACTCTCTGTTCAGAGTCCTGTGAGAGCTGTGGAAAGAGGCCATGGAGGCTGGAGTACCACTCAGACCATGCATTAACAGTTACAGACCAGAATAATTTTCACTTGTCACACATGCTATCTAATTTTGTATTGCACCTTTACAAAACCATATTACATTTTTTTGGGGGGGTTGTTGCTGTTTGTTTTGATTTATTAATTTTATTATTTTATTTTATTTTATTTTCAACTTTAGGAAAAAATAGTGTCTTTGGAAACAAAATTAAGGTCAGTGTTTCCTCCCTCATCGGCCTTATGTACCCATTCTTTTCCCAGCAGGCTGCTGGACAGGCTGCAGCCCTGCCAAACCACTCTGTCCTCAGCCAAATGTGACAATCCCTGGAAAGCTCTTGGTCCAGATCTTGGCTTGCCTCAGGTCTCTCCCTCCATCACTGTCCTTGCTCAGGCTCACCCTACTACAGGCTGTCCCTCTAATGAGAGGGGAAAGTATTTTCCTTTTCATTCCCTTTGCACAGGAAATCACCCTTAAAGTGTATTCCATTTCTGATTTTGTTTATGTGTCTGATTTTTTTTCTGGTCAAAGAAGAGTGGCAATGACAGAGAATGCTTGAGAAAGTACAATGGAAATAGTTTTAAAAGTCAGTTAGAGAGATTTTTATATTTCACATTATATCCAGTACCATACCCTACCTGCAGGGACATTCATTGCCTGAATACTTCATACAGGTGGAGATAATCAGGAATATTAGACAAAGATCAAATGTGGTTGGAATTAAAGCATCTCTAGTGTGGCCAGCATGCACATTCATTTAGTTGTATTTCCTTGCTTGAAATAAGGAAATCAGAATTTTCTTATCAGAAGGAAGAAAGACAGAAGAAAATCTGTTGTTTCCTATTCATTTAGAGAGCAGTCCTTTTAATATACATCTTAAAACATTCTGGTTACATCTTTCTCTGTCTTTTTCTTTTTTCCCTTGATTTCCTTTATGTTTTCCTTTTTCCCTATTCCTTCTCATTTTTCTTTTTTGTTTTCCCTTTTTTGTTTTTCCTTTCCATATTTTTCTCCTCTTTTTTCTTCTTTTTTGTGTCCTTATTTCTTTATTTTTTATTTTTTTGGTTTTAAATACAAATAAAGAAGTGCCTATGGAGGTTGCCATTGATTTGATACAAAAGTGGAAACCCAACTTTTCACACTTCCAAGGAGAATAAAATCTCAAAGACATGAGTGGCCACTACAGGCTAACATCACTTCTGTAATGTCTTTTGTTTCAGTACATGGGATAAATTTAGTAATTATTTGCCAATGGGAGCTAATAATCCACATTTTTTGTTTTACACAACAGTCATAATGAAATTCCTCAAAATTCAAGTGTTAGGCATTTAACTGGAGGGACAGTACTTAGATTATGTTCTTCCCTAATTTTTCCACTTATATTTGGTAACCTTCGTATGACAGCTCCTGTCCATGTCACAGATTTTTAGGAAGAATTCTGCTTTGGCATCTAGTAATATCTTGATATACAATGGTTTTAGTCTCTCTCAGCTGTCTTTTTCCATAATCATAACAAGATCTGTCCTACTTGTTTAACCCTCTAGTCCCTGTAGAAATGCTAAAATGCTGCCAACAGATTGGGGTGCTCAATAGCACCCACCTGATGCAAAGCTAAATGCCAATGTAGATACACACATAAGATACGGAAAACTTCATTTTGTTTTTAATTTACAGCTTTATTTGGTGGCTTATTTAACAAAAATAAGCTCCTGTTTGCTGCAAGCATCTCTGTTGGCATGGGTGGCTGTCATCATTCAGCCTGTGAGGAATTGCCATCCCTTTCCCCTTAGAAATAAATAAATAAGTAGTGAAATGATGGAATCTCTCCATATCTACCCACTCCCTATTGTTCTTACTAAAGAGGTATTTGTTGATTTGTTTTACTGAGGCTGGGTTTACAGCTAAGATTCAATAGGAATCACAGAGCAAGCTTGTTTCACCAGAGGTGAGGGTGACTGATTGAGGAGGTAGCATCTACCACACCACTGGGATGGCAGAAAGGCTAGGGTTAATATGCATCCTTTACAAAATTAGTCTATCTGAGGAAAATGGTAGATAAACAAGAACATTTCTTGCACAAAACATAAATTTGACTTCTTTTTTTCATGTTCTAATGGACAATATCTTTGTAATAAATATGATGCTTTCTTCATGCACTGGAAATTGTTGTGTAACTTGTTTGTGGCTTCCTGCAGTGGCACTGTGGTTTGGTTTTTTTTTAAACTTTAAAGGGTTTAGTGTATTGATGGCAAAGAGCTACTAGATTTTGATTCCTCTTGTAAGAGCTCTCATGAGAGGATAATGACAAGGCTGATATCAGCAAAATGAAAGAGTATCAAAACCTCCCTGGCTCTCTAGGACTTTCACACTACCTGTACTCCTAAAGATTGTGGCACTTAGTGGCCTTACAGGAGTGGTGGTCATAGAATAAAGAATCACAGAATGGTTTGGGATGGAAGGGACCATAACGATTATCTCATTTCAACCCCTCTCATGGGCAGGGAATCTTCCACTAGATCAGGTTGCTCAAAGCCCCAACCAACTTAGTCATGTTGGGACTGGTCCAGCTGGGGCTGGTCTCACAAGGCTACTGGAGAATGTCATCAGGATATATCTAAGGGCAAATATAAAATATTAAATATTAGGAAGTGTTCTGCATACTCAAGAGAGAAAAAACAATCATCTTCATCTGAACTATCCATTTCTATAGCCTATAAAACCATTGATGTTCACAATCTCTAAGTAAGGGATTAGATGGTGAAACCTATTAGTTACACTGTATTATATTAAATATTTTAACAGTTCAAGATGATGCAAGAGGTGGACAGGGAAGACAGCTTGCAGGCAGGTTCTTTTTCTCTTCACTAATTCATTCAGTCCCCCACATTCCCTTGACCTGTGATCTTGTACAAGCTGCAAAACAAACTTGATCAATGCATGGTTATATGGACACCAGTACAGTACACTGAACAACCCCAAAGCATTCCCTAACTGGTGCTGCACAGTGCTGGAGCTGGGGGAGGCTGTGCGTGACTGTGCAAAGCTGTGAGAAATCAGACAGTTCATTCTTCTTTCAAGAAGTGTTACATGTCCAGGCTGTGGTATTCTGGCTCTTTTCAAAATGTGTCAGCTTAAACAATCTCTGCAAAACACATCCCTTTCCTCTCATCCTTTTTCTTCCTCTGTGCTGGAAGAGCTGCTGTGTTCCACCCCCCAGTCAGCACTGAGACTTTTGTATAAATGAAAGTTACTGAAAGGATTTGTGGCCACTTCATTATCACTGCTGTGCCAGATGATAGGGGTTGGAGCATTTTTAGTACCTACAGAAATACTGTGGGATGGAGGGAGGCAGGTAACAGTCTGAGCTGCCTCCAGCAGAGGGAAGTGGTACACACACGCTTCCCAGCGTGCTCCATGCTGCCGCTGTGCAGAGCAGACAGCAGAAATGTCAGGTCTGGAGTTTGCAGAGCTGAAATTTCTCCCCCCTCACCCCACCTCATTCCCCTTGCCAACACAAATGCCTGATTTAATCCCCTCTGGTTCTTTGTCACATTGATCTCACCCTCGATTTCCCCCAGACCAAGACAGGAGGTGTCTCCCATCTAATTCTCAGTAACACCCCCCACCCTGCAATGAGACTTTACATAAGACATCGGATTTTAAAGCCTAGAGTAACTGCTGGGAAATAGAGGTGCAGCTAAGGCTTCAAAACAGTTTTGGTTTTAAGTGTAAGGTTTTAATATTATATTCCAGAGACTATTTTAAACCAGGGCTGCTTTCCCTGAAACTCATCAGTAGATATGATAGAGGAACTGGGGCTTGTGCAGATGGTCCCAGTGCTGCCTACAAGTGAATCCCCACACAGATGCACACTCAGACCCCTGCACACCAACACACAGCTGGGGGCTGCCCAGACACAGTTTCCACTCTTCTTTTGTTTGCCACACATCTTTCTGTCGCAGGATTCCTTTTTGGAATTCCTTTTACACAAGCTGAACAGAAATGCACTGCTATGTCATATGGAAGAAATCATTTGACCACTTCTTCTTGACAGTTTTACACTTCTAAGATACTTGTGACTCTTCCCTCATCTTCTTTGCCTTTGGAAAAAGCAAAAGCCTGCTGGAGATTAATTCAGGGGGAAGCTAATGTCCTTTACCTACACTTCCTTGAACTGCCTTAATACTGTTTGCAAAGCAACCAGATGACTTTGTCTCATCCTCACCTCATCTAGAGCTGCAGGGAGGCAAGTTTTTCCTCCAGCTTTCAACCTTTTGATGCCGGGATTTTCCATGCTGAGATACAGTAGGTGGGTAACAAGAAGATCCTATTAAAGTGAAATGAAGTAGCAAAAGGATTGCCAGCTGAGCAAATAAGAAACATATAGTACCTATCCATCCTTCCCTGCATTCATACTGCTCACTATGAGAAATAAAAAAGAAAAAAAAAAGGTGATAAAGTGGGGAGTGCAACAGAGAGCAAGAGCAGCAGTGACAAAGTCTTGATTTCAGAAGTAGAAAATGCATCATTGCTGCTAAAGACACAGCTCCTTTAATGAAGAGGCTGCTGCAATATCATCGCAACAACTAGCAACCCACATGTTAGATTACAACAGGTTGAGCCAGTGCACGCTCCCCTGTGCCACACTCTGAAAAAAAATAAATCAAATGTCTGTACCTGAGGCTCCTTCATTTCCCATGCAGAGCTCTCCTTTAACGTATGCTTTTCATGGTACCTTTCTTTGCCAAGAAGGGGCTGAGAATGGCTTATTTACCTACTTACCTGTCCTTGAGCTATGTGGCTTTTCTTTGAATAAATTAAACTGGCCGTTTCGAGTGATGCTTTCAGCCTCTCCAGTCTGGATCTAATTCTCAGAAGAGTTTTTGCTTAAAACCTGTTTTTCAAGTTTTCAACCAAGTATTGACTGCCTGCAAGATGCAGCTCTCTGAAAAGACCCTGGTGCCTATGGGTAAGGAAAAATATCCTATCTGTCTACCTTGCCTGCTTTTAGGCTTCCTATATACTTATGATAGACTAAGAGTAGAATGAGGGCTTGCTAAAACATGTCCTTGTCTTTTTTCAGTTAATTGCCTTGCTTGTTTGCTGCTTGTGACTCTGGGACCAGATTTTCAGCTGCTGAGACTTTCTTTAAATCCACTGCTAGGAGATAGGTTTATTTTTTAATGCTATAATAGCATTTTTAATATTCCTGAGTGGATATACAAATTAGCTTTGCTTTGTGTGACTGATTCTGTCTTACAGGAAATGGTGGTAAATACTTGAAAAACTGTCATAGTTAGGAAGTTTGATTTTAGTCTCCAAAGCAGAGGAAAATCTTGATTTCAATTTTTGGCAAAGGGTGTTTTTGTCATGTATTTTCCATGATCTCAGAAGCAACAAAATTTCAGGGGCCAAATGCTCATTTGTATGAGCTGACTTATCTCTGAGGCAAGGAATTTTATGGTTCATCAGAAAAGCTGTCTGTTGTCATGGACATGGGGTGATTTTTTTTCCCCTTGGGTGCCTAGGAGAAGAAATAAAAAAAACAAAACAGTGAGACATAGAAAAACATGCTGAAATATCATGCAGAAAAGATGCCTTTTCTTTTTAGTACACTGTAGAAAGTTCTAAAGATGATGTCCCAGGCACATTAAAGCATAACATGTATTAAATCTGGCACACAGCTAGAGTAAACTGTTGTTTCTCTGTTGTTTGGTTTCTCCCTATGCATTACCACTGTATTCAAGCATATTGTGTTTTTACATATGCATATTCTTGTGGAGTGGGGAAGAGAGGAAACCATAAGGGTGGCAGAGACCAAAAAAACAGAGGTCCCTTTCATTGCTGGAGCTGTCATCAGGATCAGGGTGCAATACATATCATCAGAGTTCTCAGCAATGCTCAGGGAAGAAGTGAAGAGAAATATTCAATCCCAGGCCCTTCTTTGGAAATATCGGTTCACTATGTACTACCATGAATAGCTAGAACTAATTGTACACCATGCTGGGCTCTTCAGAACAATTCACTTCAAAATGGTCTCTGACTAGAGATCTGCATGCCTCAACCCAAATGATTTCAGGATAATTCTGTTGCAGGTCTGATGCACCTGAAATCAGAATTTGGACCTAAATAAAATAGCTGTTATTAAATTATTATTATCATCATCACTATTATCTCTGTGTAAACAAAATACCACATACCATGACGAAACTGCTGCTTTTATCTCTCTTTGTAATGCTCCAAATCCTGTAATCTAATTGTTACACATCCTTGCTCAAAAGAAAGGCTCAAATATTAGCTTAAGGTTGTAATAGTAATTAGCACTGCAGAAGCTTAAGCTATCTGTGTAGATCACAGGGTTTGCTTACCACATACTTTATCAGTAGGTTAGCTCGGGCACCTTATCATCTGACACTAGGAATCCTGAGTTCAGCTGATTTTTTAGGAGTCTGTCTGTTCTGAATGTTTGTTCTTTATCTCTTAGACTGTGGTTGAACATGCATCAAACACAGAAAGGAATGTAAGGGGTGAGGGAGCAGGAGAATGGGGAAAACCAAGTGTTCTGGCAGTGAAATGGTACTAAATAATACCAAAATGTACTTGAAAGAGGAGTGGCAGTAAGATCTGTATAATTGATGATAGTACCAAGACAGAAGTAGGGTTTCATTCTCCACTGACAGAGCAAGGGTAGTAATTCACACCCAAACACTGCAGCTGTCAGCTGAACACAGAGGTGAGCAGAGCAACTCTGCTGCCATATACACGAGGGAAATTCCAGCACCAGAGATTTGGAGACTGAAGGCCATACTGGATGCTCTGGCTTTGACACTGTGGCAAGTTTACTGTATGCCTTTAATGAGAGCATTTTAAATTGGACTTTTGAAATGCAATCCGGTTTGTCTTCTGGTGCCTCTGTTTATTAGCTGTGGAGAGGGAATAATAAGGCTCATTCCATAAGATGTTTTCTGCTAGTGTCCTCTTTTTTGCTCTTGCCTTTATTTCAACCATCTGAAACAAGGTATAGGATTATAAGGATCCTTACTTTTAACAGAGTGGTTGTTTTTAAACTCTGAGGATAAAAGAGAAGGAAAAACCTTACTCAAGATATTACGTCCAGATATATCAGTGTCCTTCAAGAAAAACCAAGTCACTCTATTGACATCTTAAATCATAGATCCCTCCCCACAAAATCACACCCTCCAACTTTTGTTTTCTTCTCCCCTTCAATAACACCATTTTCTCTCTGACCACAGCCCTTGGCAAGTCTTCCTTCCCATGTTTGTCTCTCCCTGTGCATACCTACTCCCTCTACAAAAGTCTCCTCTCTTCTGCTGGCTTGCCAGGTGCATTGTGTGAAGATCCAAGAAGTCACTCACAGGTAGCTGAGCTGGCTGGTTTGCATGTACTGACTGGCCAGCTGGCAGCCCAAGCCAAGCAATTAGCTAACGAGCTTATACCACAGCCTTTCACTCACACGAGCTGTGCTTTGTCTCACACGCCACTGATTTTCATAATATATGTAGGATATTTATATCTTTTAAGCTTTTACCTCTCTAGAGAAAGGGGTGAAATTAGCCACCAGGTTCAGAATACATTGCTGGGCACAGGATTGACAGATGGAGAGCCAGATGGACAGACAGCACTCCTATAAAAGCCTTATTTCCTTAGGAAAAGAGGCCGTTGGGTCTAAGCACTACTAGTACAGGGTTACAGGATGGATGGGGGGGGATTATAACCCTCATTAACAGATGTCATGTGTCAGACACTCCTGCAGAGAGATGCAGAGGGAGAGTAAGGGAAGCACCTTATTTTGCTTGCAGGTGTGAGTTTCAGTCCTGTTCTGACTCAAGTAAACTCACAGCAGAATGGCATAGCTACACATTCAAAAGGGAAAAGGAAAGGAAGGCAGATTTGTCACTAGCCCCATTAGTCCTTTGCGGATTGTCATGTAAAGGCATTCATGTGGCCTTTCCTAATCTCACCCAACAAGCTCATGAAAGATTTTTTGATGTTTTCTTTACCCAGCCCAAGAGGGTAAATGAAGTAGCATATTAAGATTGTAGTCCCTTACCCTGAAAATTATTTGAACCCATCCTCTGGCCCAGCTGCACTCTGAAAATGGCTGGATCAGGCATGATCAGGTCTAACAGGCTACATAGTCTATATCTGGGGATTTCAAATAGGAAAAAAGGCCAGTTTTAAATGTACTGCTTACTGAATCTTAAAACCCAGCACTTAACCTCATTTTCTAAATCTGTAGTCACTAAATATGAAAATGCTACAGCAAAAATTCATAGACACACAGAACAGCTTGGATTGGAAGGGATCTTAAAGATCATCTAGTTCCAACCCTGGTTCCATGGGCAGGGTATTTAATCTCTGCAACCCTTCTCTGGGGTTTAGTAGTAGTGGTGCACTAGCACAGGTTTTGGACTGGTCCTTGTTAGACTCATGACTGAGTAACAGTCTATAAGATCAACCACTTGTTTTATTTTTTACCACTAGATAGAAATTTTTGTAGCATCCTTCCTTTGTAGTATCCTCAGCACCACAGTGAGCTACCATGTGAGGTGGGGAATGTAAAGGAAGTAAAAGGTAAAATGCCTTAATTGGGAGGCTTATCATGTGCAGAGTTGATATATGAACAAAATCTGGCCCCAGAGGTTATGGAATTCCTGCCAGGACAGTGGATGGAAACCCTTGGTTGAACCCAATTTCCTGCTTGAAGAGCTGTTGCTCAGCAAGCATGCTTTGAGTTGTCCTCACTTATGGATTCATCTGAAGCCTGGATGTTGGGTTGTGGATCCTCACTGCAACATGGGCAGTCCTGAAATGGAGAGAATAAAAAGTTTCAGAAAGTAATGTCAATTGCTGCATTTTAGAAAGCAATTGTGTTGCTTGCAGTTTTATTTAAATTTGTAGGATAGCTGTGAAAACATCTCATTATTTTAATGCTGTGCATAAAGTTATCATAGCCAAGGGTAACTAGTACAATAAAATAAGCACAGATGCTGCTGGAGCTTTTCAGAACAACTTTCACTCCACACTTTCCAGTAATATGATGCACCTTCAGTACTGAAAGCTTTGTAATCAATCCTTTTACTTTTCTTTCACTACAGAAGTTCCTCTTAAAAAAACACCAGATCTAATCTTCAAAAATATTTGCTGACTTCTGAAACATGTTCTCATGCCTCTGAGTTTGAAGTTACAGTGGAATATTTATTATGTAGGATGGTAATCCAAATAATCTTATTTTATCTGAAAGTATATAAAGGTCGTATCAAAATTTCATTGGAGTTCTGTCCGAGGAAAAAGAAGTTGCTTGCTTATGAAATTCTGTTATAAATGCATTTAACATCTGGTCCTGCAAATGTACATGATTGTTTCTTTGTGACCCCTTGCAACGAATAAAGGCAAGAGATGTGAGTAGAGATGTGCAGGATTAGATCCCTTACTTTATGTAATTTTTTTTCCTATGGCATTTCAATGATAAAAGACCAATTTCTGCCCTTGCTTAACCTCCAGCAACCCCACTGATTTCCTTGTTCATTCCAGATTGTAATGAATGACTTTACACACTGGAGCCTTTTTATTCTTTCCCTTCCAGATTGAGTGTCTCAGCCCAGACAATGGGCCCCTGCCTCCAGGAGTGTGCAACTGAAATAAATCCACGGACTTGAGCAGCCGTGCTCCGTCGCGACCGCAAGCCGAAGCTGGATTCTGACACACAAACTTCCATGGAACATAAGCCAGGGGAGAGCATACAGGTGAGCAGCATTTTTAACTCCTTAGCATGGCTTGTGTTCATATCAGCCCTGACTCATGGGTTATACACATAGGGTATGTATTAAATATCAGTGTACTTGCACCACGTGTGTCTAATTGAGATAATTATGGCTGTTGGAGTGCTGGTGGGACTTGCAGTCTTTAATGCGCTTATCCCCACAACATCTAATAAAGCAAAGAAGTCTTTTTATCTGTATATTATACAAAGGAAACTGAAGCCTAGACAGTTTTTTTTGCTATGCCAGGGAACTGAATCTGGGTTTTCCAAGCTGAAAGCTAGCACTCAGTCTGTTGGTCTGTCTTGAAATAAGCAGTACAAATAGCACAGAGAACAGCACTTCTTGTAAATTGGGGATACTGAACTACTTCACTATGATATGTCAGACATGATAAATTGCTACTGTTAAATAAAGTGTTAGGGAATTGTCACGTAGCTATGGAGAGGCCACGCTGTTATTAAGGATGCAAAAGGCATCTATTTCAGCTTATTCTTCCATATCCATATTGACTCTGAAGTGCAAACAATAATGAAAACTAAATTTTGCCAGTAAACTAACACAATTTATCTGGAGGACAGCGTAGAAAGTGGGAGCAGAGCTCGATCCTTCCCTGCTTGTGAGTGGTGACGTGTCAGCTGATGAAGGCAGCCCAGGCAGAAGGCAGGGAATATTCATGCTATTTACTGTTCTGGTGAGGATTCAGTGAGACAAGCTGGGGGTTGAGTCCTAAAAAACTAACAAGGATGGAAATGTGTATCAGAACCAGTCACTGTACTCAGATCTGCTATGTCAATACCACAAGATCATCATTTTCTCTGTTGTCATACAATAATGTGGGTACTTTGCCATCTCAGAAGTCAATGGTTGGTTCAACACATGAAAAGGAAGTGCCAGAAGTGAAGGTGTTGGGGGCTTATTCTGCTGGCTCAGACATTATTCTCTAAAGGGCAGAGATGTCTCCAGATCTATTTCTTTAGTAAGACCAAGACTCTCTGTGATTGAAATAATTGGCTTTTTATTTCCCAAGAACATCTAACATGTGAATGGGACTATTATTATGAATTTTGCTATTGCACAGGCATAAATCTGGAGTGATCACAAAGTTAGTCAAGATACATGGCTTTATTGGAGAATTCAAAAATATCACACATGCGTCTAAACCAGAAGATTTCATCAGAAAAAAAAAAGTCTTTTTCATGATGAGGTTATGTCTTGAATATGGCTGTAGATTGGCCTTCTAAGTTTTATTTGGTATTGTTTGATATGCTGCAGTATTTCATTGTAATTTAATGGCAATTCCTATTCACACAGCTATTCTAAATAGGTTCTTATATGTACCTATTACCTTGGTAGTCAGGTTTCTATATCAAATCCTGAACATTCCATTATTATTAAAAGTATAAAATCCATCTATTCCATCTGCTTTGTACAGTAAGGTGAACAAAATTGGATGTAAAGTCACAGTGTGGTAACAGGGTAATTATTTTTTGGAGTTTCTTCTAATATACTTATGGTCAATTGTATTGAAGATGTATTATATCACAGTTGTTCATGGCTGTTTTATCATGTGTTGTGAATTGAGAAATATTTTATCCTATCCCTGGATTTAAAAAAGCATGCTTAAGATTTTTAGAGAGGAAAATATGTCTTTGAAAAGGTGTAATTTGATCCTCTTAGCAATGTATACAATTCTTGACATGATCTACACCTTCTTGATGAAGATCTTTCTTCTTCCTAAGACATCACTGGAATTTCTGGGGATAAGAGAGACCTTATTCTACTTCAGTAGACTGAACAAATCAGCATCTCATTTGAAGTTCACTTTATATGGTACATACAGTATGTTTACACAATCCCAAAATCCTTACTTCAAGAACAATTGTCTTCCATGGAAGTGGCCTCCTGAAATGTATAAAAAAAAAATAAAAGGAAAAAAAAAAAGGAAAAAAGGACATATTTACAGAGTTAAAATATAAACAATACACAGGGGAAAAGAATGTAATAGGCTCAGGAAAAGGAGAATACAGACCTATATGCTTACAGTACCTTCCACCTAATTGCCTATAAAGAATTGTCTTGTGCATATTACCCACATCAGAGCATGGTCTATAAGCCTGGGTGTCAGCTGCAGAGCTCAGCTGCTGTTTGTAAATGGTATTAACTGTGCTCTTGGTTTTTCTGTGCTTAACTGTATATAGTTTTGTTTTATTGGCACTGTACTGTAAGCATATTCTGCACTATGCAAATATAAGAGCTGAGAAGCATATGGGCCGAATCCTGCAACATTCACTCAGGCAAATGGCCAATTCACTTGATGGGAACTTTTCCTGAGTAAGCAGTCGGAGCAGACTCTCAGCTCCATTGTATGCCTCGGCTTGTTTTCAGGTATGACAACAGACATTGGTGCTTTGCAAGGAAGGAAAGGAAGGGTGTAAGACCCAGTACTGAGGGTAGAGGGGCTTAGCTCTGTTCTTCTCAAGAATTAAGATTACTGAGATACTACAAAGGCACAGTCAGCATAGAATGATCCTCTCCAGCCTTTAGCAGCCTGTTAAAAAAATCTGCTAATAAAAGGAAAGACCCTTACAAAAGGAAAGAGTCTTCAGGATGAGAGGAAAGGGCCTCAAGTTGTGCCAGGGGAGGTTTAGGCTAGATATTAGGAAAAGTTTCTTCACTGAAATGTGACCAGATATGGGAACAAGCTGCCCAGGGAAGTAGGGGAAATCACCATCTTCAGAAGTGTTCAAAAGACTTGTGGATGTGGCACTTGAGGACATGGTTTACTGATGGACTTGACAGTGCTGGGTCAACAGTTGGGCTGTTCCAGTCTTAGTAATTCTGTGACTGAATACGTGATAGCATTTCTCTGTCCCCAGTCTGGACATAATCTCATGGTACCAGTAGTGGAAACATCTCTCTAGTCAATGCAGATGGACTTAAGCTGCAGGAATTCATGGAGTGAAGAGAAAGGTAAGGGAAATCCTGCTTTTGATAAAGAGGACCAGTGATTTCTGCTCCAGCACCTTGTTCAAGAGCTTTGTCAGAGAGACATAATTCAAAGTGGGAACTTCAGGATTCAGTTCTGCATCCAGCTCTGGTTCAGCCCTGCCATCTATCATACAGGAATGGGGTTTCACCCTTTAACTGTGTAGGTGGCTAAAAGCTCTGTCCTGTTTCCTGATCTCTATATATTACATAGTCCAAGCTGTGGTGACAAGCAATATGTGTGGACTTCAGGTCCAAGACCTACAAAAGCTCACACAGGTGCTTTTCTTAATTGACTCCAATTTTGTCTACACTGCCCCTCACAGCTTGATATGTATCAGAGAAGCTGGATTTGATCTAGCTACCATGGGAACCAGTGCAGCACTGATGCTGTAGCACACATTTCAGCATGATCCCCACACAGACCCTGGTTACCCACTTGGGGCTGCTGAAATGTGTTGAGCACTGGGCTGTGTGTTCCCAGTGCTAATGTCATCCCTAATAGCTACCCTGATATTAGCAGTGGTACCCATATTTTTCTTTCTCTTGCAGACATTTCTTTCAGCAGTGCCTGATTGGAAACTTAAGCTGCAGCCCTTACTCATGTTCCTCATCCTCATCCTCATGCACCTTTTAAACAAAATTGCTAATTCAAATAGAGGCTTAAAGGTCAAACACTCCAGACCTGGTTTTGCAAACCTTCTTGTACATGACTTCTCCCCTTGTATTTAAAAAAAAAAAAATTCTCATCAGGAAATGTTGGCAAAAAGGGTTTAATTACAGAAATCATTTTGCACCCTATGGAGAAAGCATGAAGAATGGCATATTTCCACATTTGAATTGCACATTCATCAAGAAAAGAGTGATTTCCCCTTAAGAATTTTCTGGAGGAGTAGAAAAGAGCATTGAACCCTGGGGTGTGTATTTTATAGTCTCTGAAAGGCAAATGGTTTCACTTCCATTGATTAAAATACATGGGTTTTCCCTCTGGATTATTCTCCTGGATGTAGGAAAAAAATTAAAATCTTTAGTAGTGGCTGTCAAGTAGTGCAGCCCCTCAGGAGATGTCCCCACTAAGGCAAAAGGGCTCACCAAACCAACTGCTGCTGAACTTGACCAGCAAGAAGCCTTTGACCACCAGATGTTGCTTTTTTTGCTTGATGAATGGGGACTTTACAAAATGTGTTTTCATTGTTTCATGAAAATGAAATGTCAACATGGGAACACAAACCGGCATTGGGAGCACCAGGTGCCAGTCAGTGGCAGCTCCAGGACTTGCTGTCCTTGCTCTCTGGCACACAAGGTCTAACAGGCATTAGTCTTGTCATTCACCTTCTTGTCCCACAGATGTGGCTTCTTTACAAACTCTTCCAGACCCTTCATGGAGGAAAACTTGGCTCAGTAGTCACTGTTCTCAAGGAGCAAAGTGCGAAGTTGCTGGGGTGCAGGACCCAGGCACAATGTTGCAGGCTGATGAACACTGATACTTTGAATGTACATCTTCATAAAATATGCTCCAAATTGTTATGCAGCACACTTCTGTGACCACAGTAATTCACTGTGAATTGAAGCAGGAGCAGGATTTTCCTAAGCAAAGTCACTTTTTTCCATTAAATTACTATTGTTCTTTTTTTTACCAGGAGCATTATTGTCTGGTTCTGTTAAAAGAAAAAGGCCAATTACACAAACAGTGCTGACCTGTTAAACTTGAATTCACCAGCCAGAATTCAAATAAACACCATTCTACTCCCCACTTGAGTTTACTGATTTTTTTCTTAATAATGTCACTTGAGTTTAAAAAAAAACAAAAAAAATGTCTGAGGTGAATGGGTATATCAACTAAGTGTTTCAAAACCGCAGGAAAGTAATGCAAACTGTAAGAGCACTAAGAACAAGAAAAAGAAAAAGTTATATGTAATTGGAAGAGAAGATGTTCCATTTCCTTTCGAAAATCAAATGCAAACTGCTCATGTGACTGATTTAGTATTGAACAAGAGAGGAAAAATTGCTTCTTGGCATTTAAATGGAAATGTTTCTTGTTCCGAAATTTTGGAAGCTTGCATACTGTATGATTTTTGAAAGGCTTATACAATTACCATTGAATTTGGATGAGGTCTATTCCTAACAATATATATATTTCTCAGTTAAACTTTTTCCTTCCGGAGACCTAAATTACCTTTGTCTAGAGTCTAGATTCCTGATGTGGAATATATTCCAGAGGTAATAAGGCCAATGCAAATATATTTCATTTTTAATATGTATGTCTGAAAAAAATCAGTGAACAGCAGCAGCTGTTTTGCAATGCAGACCTTTATGTCGAGGACTCTGCTGTTTTAGGATGATCTGATTTGCTGTGCACCTTTTTACTGAGATTTCTGGATTTGGAATAAAACACATATCTTACCTCTTGCTTTCCACAAAGGCTAGAAATTTTAGGACAGAAGAAAAAGGCAGACCACAGCAGACTTGCACCTGGCTGATTTAAAGGTATGCCATGAAGAGGATGATTCCCATGTAGCTCAAAGCACTGCAGGAAGTACTGCAGTCCATTATGTTCAGCACTCCTCTTACAATGCGGTTTTAGGGCTGAATCCAGTGTCACTCCAAGATTTGTGATGTCAACACAAATCCTGTTGCTGAAAAGTTTTGTAAGAGTAAATTTTGAGGAGGGACTCGAAAGAGAAAAATGTGATTATTTGGTGAATGAGAAAATGATAGGCTGAGTGTAAATGGCAATGGGTGATAGAGGCTGACAGGGATAAGTTATTGAGGACATGCCCAAGGTCAGGCAGTGAAGCAGTAGCAGGGCCTGACACTTAGCAACACTGTAACCCTCTCTTTCTTCAGAGCATGTTGAATAGCAGCATTAAACAGACCTAAATTCTTGTCACTGCTGTTAAAAATTATTAAAAAACAGATAAAACCAAACAAATTCCCCCCCCCAAAGAAATAAAAGGCAGAAACTGGTAGCATTGATCTTCTTCCTGAGAATTTGATTTTAATTATCAAACAGCACAATTCTGTAAAATAAGTTAAAAAATAGTAATTGATAATGATAGTAATGTCATCTCCTGACACCATTGTGGATGATGCCCCCTGACCCCAAAAGCAAGACATTATGCAAGCTGCCTAACTAGAGGCACAGGAGAAACAGAGGTTTCCTCCTCCTTACGATGTGTGCTGAAACTAGAGCCCACCTGACCCCAAGAAGAGAGGGAGTTTCACCATGGCCAGGACATGAAGGCACCACCTGAGGCAGATCTCCACTTCTTGCCTCCATCCTGATCCCCACTCCATTCTCATGCCAGAGCCAATACCATTCCGACCCATCCCCATGCCTAATCCATGCCCAAGACCAACCCGTTCCTATCATACCCAAGCACGTCCTCTCCTGTTCTATTACCTCATGTCCACACTTGATCCATGTCCTCACCATGCCCATACATCTGTCCATGCCCACATCACGTCCATCCCTCCCCATAGCCCTGTCCATCCTCTCTCCATGCCATGCATGCCTATGTGCATGCCCAAATCCCCTTCATGCCCATGCCATTCCGGGCCCTTCTCCCAATGCCCCTGCCTATGTCTGTGTCCTCCCCGATCCATGCCTATGCCACGACTGCATCCTGCCCATGCCTGTGCCTATTCCCATCTCATGCCAATGTCTGTGTTCTCCCCATGCCCGTGTCTATGTACATCCCTTGCCCACGTCTATTCTGTGATCGTGGCCATGCCCATGTCTGTATTTCCTCAGCCCCACGTCCCTGCCGTGCCCGTGTCTGTGTCCTCCTGCCCGGCCCCACGCCTCTGCCATGTCCATGCCCATGCCGCCCCACGCCTGTTCCCACCCCATGCCCCTCTCCACGCATCCGCAGGCCGTGTCCGAGTTGTTCCCACGCCGCTGGGGTGGGCAGCCGCCAGCCGCATGTGCGCCTGTCATTCCAGCCGGGAGCGCCGGCTCCTGCCTCCCATTCATGTAACCTGTGTGTGTCTCTCTTTCTCTCTGTGTGTAACAGCGAGAGGGAGAGAGCGAGCGAGGCACGGAGAGAGGGAGGAGGAGGGGGGAAGCTTTAAATAAAGCCTTTGGATTGCAGCTGCTTATTTTGGGCAGTCCTACCAGGACGATTCCTGTCAGGAAAGAAGCTGGACCAGTCGTTGTTCTTTTTTTTTTTTTTAATTTATTTTGATTTTGATTTTTGGGGGTGGCAGCGGTGTATGTCTGAGCTGCCTGCGGAGATGAGCTCCGGTGCCTGCCTGTAGTTTCCACTTTGGGATCGCTGGACACAGAAGTGGCGTTTCGGTGGGGGAAAGCTGCAGACATGGTAAGCTTCGCTTTTCCTCTGAAAAGTGTATTTATGCCATAGACCCTTCTTGAATTTTCCCTTCCCCCTTCCCTCTTCCTACCAAACAGCCAGGCACACAGGCTGGGGCTGGGGCGAAGCTCCCTGAATCCCTGGCTTTCCCTCCCCAGCATCCATCCTTCCCTCCTGCCCAGCTCCCTGCCCTCCCCTCGCACAGTTTGCAGCAATTCGGAGGGAGGCAAAGATGCTGCGGGAAGCTTCGGGCTGGGGCGGGGGGGGATCAGGCACCCCCAGACTGCCAAAACCTTGCTTCAGGGTATGTTTGGAGTGGATTCTCCCATCCAACCTTCCCCCTCCCCGACCCTTCCCTCTGCACCCCGAGCGGTGCGGCTGTACTGGGGGAAGGCAGCAGTGCAGATTGGGAGGCACTGGAGCAAGGATGCAGCTTTAAGATCAATCGGTGTTATTTATGTAATAACATAAAAGCAGGGAGGAAAGGAAGCAGAAAAAAATAGAATAAGAAAGAAGTGCCTTGGTATTTGTCAGCCCACAAGGCTCCTTCGGCTCTGAGTCCCCCATACTCGTGTCCTGCTGCAGGGTGGTGCGTGGTGGGAGAGTGTGTGTGTGTGTATGTTTACATTTGGATCCGTTTTAGAATCGGGGGTGAGGATGGGGTCTCCCATTTTCCAAGGAAAGGTGGGTTTGCCTCCAACAAAAAGCAAAAAAAAAAAAAAAAAAAAGAAATGCGCCTGACTGCAAGTTGAGTGACAAGTCTGTTTCTTAGGCATTAAATGTTAAAGCCCTGCTTCCAGCCATGCCCTGGCAGGATTAAAAGATCGCCCAAATAGTGTGGTGTTCGAGAAATGATGCTGGAGTGCCTGGAAGAAATGCAGTGGTTCAGACTCGTGCTTGTATTCTCAGCAATTTGCATTCTCAAATACAAATTTGGGTTGTTGAACGTGAAACCAGGCTGCTACCAAAGGGCATTTATTTCCTGGGATTTGTTTTGATTGAAAATATAGTGTAAAATATCTGGAATATTTTACTTCAAAAGAAGTGGTAGTTAAGAAATTTCTAAATCTTTAAAAAATAATAATTAGCTCCCCCCAAAACTCTAGAAGTATTCACAAGGCAGTATTTATTTACTTTCTTATCATGACCACACTTAGAAATTCACGGTGGTTACAACCATGTAAGCACATGATTTGAAAACAAAAACAAAATGAAACAAAACAAACTAACAAAAAAGAATCCCAAAACCAAAACCCAGCCAAATAACCATATTTATGCCACTATCTTTTTTTATGGGATACATAGTCTGAAATGCATTTTTCATACAGCCAAAACAGAAATTACTAAATGCTCATTGAATAGATGGGTAAGACCTTTCTGCATCTTGAATGCATTTTCTCATTGTTTTTCCTGGAAAGTTCAATTTCTTATGATTTAAAATAATAAATAAAGAAGGCAATACACCAAACTCCTAAATCAAACTAAAAATTAGTCTCTCCACCTCAACGCTATCTTCCTTCTTAACTTTTTGCAGTGAAGCCTCACCTTTACAGTCGCATCTTTTTCTTTTTTTTTTCTCCCCCGAGAAAAGTTCCAGGTGAAGGGGGGGCCATAAAATGAGAAAATGAGAGCAAGTCTTTGAAGTTTGAAGTTGTCTGTGTGCTTTTTATAGGTAAACTTCTGCTTTAGTCTGGCAAGTTGTTAGCGTGCTGCTGTCTACTCTGGGGCGCCGGAGCTGGGTAGGGGAAATTGGCAGCTCCCAGCCTATCCCAATCCCATTTCTTTCGCCTTCGCTGACCCTAATAAAATTGCCTACTAGTAGTGTAGTCCCTCCTCTCCTATGGAAAGTGCTCTGCTCCCAACATGTGCACCATATGTGCCTGCAACACCCAAGGCTTAGCATACATTCACCTCTATCATGCCAGCAGTCCGTGTATGCCACCCGCACTCTGGCTCTGGCAGGAGCCGGGGATTGGCCGTCAGGAACCCCAGCCTCTCCCCTGGTAGCTGGGGGAGGCTGGGGCTGAGCCAGTGATTTGGATTTAATTTATTTCATTGGCCTCTTCAGAGCCAGGCGCCTCCCACCTAGTGCCTCTGCCTGTAGCACTTTTATGGGCTTGGGTGGAAAAAAAAAGGAGTATGTGTATATATATATATATATATATATATATATATATATATCTAGTGCAGTGGGGGGGGGCATAAAGGGAGGAAGACGCATCTCTTGCACAGTTTTGCAGTGAGGCAGGACTTCAGAGCAGCTCACTCGGCTCTGCCTGTGTTACAAGGCTGAAGGAATTTGCTCATTTGTGGCCATTGCGAGCTGCCCGTCCTTGCAAAATTCCCGGCTCCCAGACTCTGCCACGCTGCTGGATCAGTCCTTGCTGAAGTGGGCTGGTTTGTAGCCAGGAGAATTATTTGCTGCCATGATCCCTTGAGAATGCAATCCCCAAGTCAGTGCATGGCCAAAGAAAAGTAGGTTCTGTGCTAGTTTGCAGCCAGTCTGGAGGCAGAGAGGGGACCGACAGTGAGGTCTCGGTGTGTGGCCGGGCATTTCCCAGGCACCTGAAAATGTAACCTGTGTTGCACTTTCTTTGGGAGCAGGACCACTGCTCTGCACCCACCATCCTGGGAAGGGGGTCTGCACACACAACTCGGGCAGGGGAGGAGGGGAGCTGCCTTTGCAGACAACCTGTTTTACTTTTTTCCCCTTTTTCCCCCTTAAAAAAGAATCACCAAGATTGGGAATTACTGCCGCTGCTCTGAGATGCACTATATCTTTACAGGGACTCTGCCTCTGTGCCTCAGCCTCCTTTCTCATACATACACACATGAATGTGTTCACATCTTCACAAGGGGAGATTTTCAATTAATCTGTTATTTATGTGAGTGACCTGGAGAAGAAATGTGATATTTTGGTGAAGAAAGAGGGTCATTAATATGGAAAAATGTTCTCAGATTGTTCTTTGGCAAGGAAAGGGGTAAGAGGCAAAAGGAGATGCAGAAGTTTACTTCATAGTTTCCTTTTCTTATTAGCAAAGGATCCTGGTTTAGAAAGGCTTTTCTGGGGAGATTTTGCCTTCTCTAATTTTAAAGGATAGGGAAAAATCATGGAGAGATGAGGGTAAAACTGCTCATCTGGTTTTCACTGGTGGGGGGGAGATAGTCCCCCCTCCCCCTGATTTAATTTACTGCATGGATGGAAAAAGAGAGACATCTCTCTAATTTCAGTGGGTCCACAGAAGGAGTGAGATTTGGACTGAGAAGACTGCAATTTTAAGTCCATGTAGCTTAATTTAAGTCCATGTAGCTGAATTATTTTCCTTGACTCATTTAAAATAGATGCTTTCCTTTTATTTTGGTGAGCAGATAGTATGCTGGCAAGGGAAAATGTATTTTTGTTTTACAAAGTGAATTTTTTATTTTATTTTATTTTATTGGTTTCCTGGAGTGCATAATAACGAAATGTTATTTCATTCTGTCTACAACATGCACACTATTCCAATTAAAAACCTACTCTGATTATTTTTAACCTGGTAGTTTGCCATTTCTCTGCTCAGGAGAATAAAACATTGAGTTCTTGCACTTTAAAATAGCTGAGATGCTTAAGCAGAACTACCTTTTCCCTGGGAAAGTCATTTCCAGGTCCGTTGAGTTCCCGCTTCAATGGTTCATTTTCTGACAGAATCACATCTTTACAAGAAGAAGAACTATGATCTTATGTAACTTGATGTTTCCAGATCAAAAGTTACAAATATTGCAGTAATACCATGAAGAGAGAGATTTGACAGGAGGAATGTTGCATGGCATACTTATTATTAGGATTTCAAATCAAGGCAGTTTTAAAAATTTATGGAGGAGAAAAGCAGAATTAAAAAAAGATGAATAAACAAAACCTTGCTAGTTTGATATCTTTAACATCACTTTTCCCTTTTATCTTAACTGTGTAGACAGTTGAGATTTTATTTTTTCTTTTCTTAAAGCTTACTCTTGTGTTTAAAAAATGTGTAGTTGTAATTTCCAGAGATGAAGTAGCTTGAAACTCGCTCTGTCTCAGATTTGATTCAAAGAAATGAAACCCTGTAAATCAATGTCAATTCAGATTTAAAGACTGGCTGTTACCTGCCCTGTTACAAGGTCCATCAGCATAGCTTATTGTAACTAAAAGCTAAAATACTCCATTTCTGGAGTATTTGAACTGACAAATTGGCGTTGTTGGGTGCTTTGACAGAGTAACTTGCACCACTTGCCAGTGAATCGGGCATTCATGGATCCTTGACCGATATGTTTCAGAGAAAAAAGTACTATAATGCAACACTTTTTGAAAGCATAAGTATATATGTGCATTTCCTCTTTGCTCTAGATTAAAAGGAAAAAGATCATGGAGAAATTTATATCTTAATTATGTCAGTCTAACATGAGGAGTGGTGCTGCAGCGTGGCTATAGGACTTACAGTAGTTAGGAATAAATGTACAATTTTCATTCTTCTGTGCTGTTTCACCCTCAATTCCCTTGATAGATAAATAATTTTGTTAGAAACATATAACTTTTTTTTTTTTGCCAGCTGTTCTACTCTCCCTGGAGCATCTGTAGAGACAGAGTTGAAATGTGAGTAGGAGGGCATGTTTCTTTGTCTGTGTGCAGTGACAAACACTTCTTACAGAAAGTTCAAATTTTGGAAAGTTTAAGCCTTACTCACGAAAATCCTTTTGCCTTTATACCAAATTGCTTGGAATGGAGCTGTTTGTGCTGTAGGGGGATTCAAACTTCATTGAATGTTGCCCTGCTGGGTATCAGCAGAGGTGATCTTTTGAATGTGAAGATGTCCATGAAAGCAGGCACAGATCTCTCTGTTCTTCCAGTGTGTTGGCAGCAAGAAGAAGGAAAGCACATTATGAAACAAATTAGGGCTGACAGATAAGTTTCCTTTTCCAAGTTAGAGTTGCTTTCTAGGATGTGACACAATCCTTGTTCTTTTTTTTGAGTGGGGGGAAGAAGGAAGAAGGAGAGAGGAGTTGCTGATGGTCAGTTTAGGTGGAGGAGCTCACTGAAGTGCATTTATTTATCAGTTCATTTAAATGGGCATGGCTCAGTGAGATTTCACCGATATCTCCACATTTTAGTGAAGTAGCAATTGCTGTGGTCTAGAATAAGCACTGCAATCCAGAATGCTGCTCCACTGCCCTAATCACTGCTAGGCACTGGTGGCAGATGTGCTACCCCAGCAGCAACAGCAAACATGAAAGCAGGAGATGTCTCACTCCCCATTAATTTAGGTCTTGTGATTATTCAGTGCAGTTTTCTCTTTAGGCACTGAGTAGAAGCTGTATCACTCGCCTGCACAGGTGTTTGCACACACTGAGCCTTCAAAGTATTCTGGAGATTCATTAGTTATACAGTAAAAAGTTAGAAACAGAAGATTAAATCCTATTTTTCTATTTTAGTCTAACCCTGCATCATGTATGCAATAAGGGCTCATAGGCTTTGTTCTCAACCCCTCAAACTCCAAAATGTGTACTGTAAGTCTTAAAATTGCTTTTAAAAAATCCAGTCTGGGCCTGTTTGTTCTGGGAAATATTTGGTCTATTCATAAGATCAATCTTGCTTTTCTATATCAGGAGCTGCACCCAATGAACCTTATGGATCCCTTCCAACTCAGGATATTCTATGATCCTATGATATCATGCTGTGGAGTATAAGAGAAGTCAGGATTCATTTCCTAGGCAGCAGCATCTTCAAGCACTGTCTGTTCACATAAGAGCAAAGTCCTGGAGGCCTGAAATTCATAAACAATTTCTTCCACTGGGTCATCTGGACTTAAATGGGTCAGTCTTACAAATGAACTGAACCCCCAAATTTTATAATGGAAGGTTTTCAATATTCTGCTAATTCCTTTTGAACTGCCTCCATGTCTTTGGATGCTGAAAACCATTTCATCCTTATCTCTGTAACATAAAGAAGAATAGGAAGGGAGAGTTTGGTTAGCCAAAAAGCTTTTAGAAGTGACTGCCAGAAGTGGTTGGAAAAACTGACAGAGCATGAGAGACACTGGAATTTGCTTTCTGCCTGTTGATACAAACAGCATTAGGTGGTTGGGCTGTGGGCAGCACAGATCCTGTCAGTTTGGAACAAGCAAATGCTTCTATTTCTAGAAAATTGCCCTTTGGGCAGCTGGGTTTAAGGTGTGATCAGCCTTTTGGCACAGATTTTTGTTCTAGAAAGCAGAGAACCATTTCAAGAGCCAACTGGCCGACGTGTTCCCGCAGACAGAGCTGTGATCAGGGATTACTTACGGTGTTTCCTTACGGTGGTGCTAAAACAATGCAAAGTTCACACAGCCTTTAATTGCTTCTTGACACTTCAGCAGATCAGCCTCTGAGCTGTCAAGATGATGATCCATACGCTGCAACACACTCTGACACAATTTTGAAATGTTGGGTTGAATGGACTTGCCCAGCATTGCCCACAGTCCTGGGGCATCACTTGGCTACCTTAATCTGAAACACATTTGTCCTCATTCTACAATGCTCTGCTTAGTGAGTACAAACCTCCCAGCTCTGCAGCGGGTAAGACAGGGATTGTAAACCTCCTCTTCTACTCCCCATTCTCACTGCTTCATCTCCAGGCCAGCTTGGGTAAAACACTGTCTTGTAAATAATGACTGTTTCATTATTCAGACACTTGAATAAGGCAACTTTCATTGTGATTTTTACTTAAATTACGGGTCTCCAATATATGCTTTTAAATCATATTATTGGTCTGTTAGTCTCATTTGTGTTGATTTCTTTTGGCTTTATGGAGTCATCCAAGAGATAGTAGTTTGTGACATTGCCTCATTTTTGTCACTCTCTGTGTGTCAATGGCTTAGTTTAACAGAGTACTCTGCTCCTCTAAACAGATCTCTCAGTCCATCCCACTCAGCCTAGTCTTCTCCTCATGCCCTGCCTCATCCAGCTCCTTTCTACAATCCTGTTTTCACCTCTCTAACCCCTGCTCTCAGAGTCTCTCATCCCAACTTCATTCAGTTCCTACCAGCTTGAGGTCATGCCAAGAACCAGAGAGCGTCTCTGATTGCAGTTCTGACACTTGAATACAGACCTGGCACTTCCATAGCATAAAACATCTTGTCTTGTCATACACAGGTAGAAATGTAAGTGATGGAAGCTGGCAAATATGTACAAATGCACCCAGGAGCATGTAGCAATGGTGTTTTTATCAGAGATGTCTAAACTTGGCTTAATTCAAACAGATAGGCACAAAACTCATTAGAAGAAAAACAGTTCTCTCCCAGGCAAATTTCAAGTCCTTCCTCTAAAGTCCTAAAAATCCCAGAGGAGGTTTCAGAAAGAAAGCTAAAGCCTTTTTTTTTTTTTTTAACGTTAGTAAAACAACATATTTTTCCTTAGCCTTGTTCTCAGAATCTGCTGAACTGTTTTGACTGAAATTTTCCAAAAAACTTCAGCCTGAGGCAGACAGCTGGCATGGAAATTTTCAGGCCAAACAATTTGCTTAGTATAGTTATAGGAAACTGTGAATGCTGTTTTATTATTAAAGCTGCTTCACTCTTCCCATAATTGACAGCACTATCAACTTTGCCTTTCCCTAATAAACAGAGAACTGGAGATTGTGTTACAAACTAATTTCGTACTTGTGTGTTTTATAGATTTTTTTTTTATATTGGAAATTTATTATAGATCTGACACATGCATTTCAGCATATGTTAGCAGATGATGAAATCTCAAGCTTCTTGGAAACTGAAGTGAATACAAGTAATGAGAATCCCACAAAGTCACATCAAAGTGATACAGCATTGCAGGATTTGTAGGATGGAATTAAATCCAAAGAAATCTCAGGAGATCTTGCACTGATGGAGCAAACCCACAAATTCCCATGTATCCCACCCTCAGGTTCAGTGTCCTGCTGACAGAGGAATTCTTATTTAGTATAGCAACCTTATATTGTAACAGCAACTGTTATCACAAACCAGAGCCAAAAAAAAACCAAAAAACAAGGGGGAAAAACCAAATGGAAACCCAGAAAACTGAAAGAACAGATAATTGCATTTTGATGTGGCCAGCTTTTTTCTCTGTTTATCATCATCACAGGTGACTCTCAGGCTGCAGTTTCACATCAGATCCAAATTCAGGACCCTCTGGCATGGAAGGAGAGGGGTCCTGCTCTCCCCCTCTCCTCCCATCCCAATGTCCTCCCTCCCCAGCTTCTGTCCTTTGACTCCTTCAGAACATGTCTGATGATTTATGCCTTTTTGACAAGGGCACTAGCGGTAGGACAAGGGTGACAGTTTAAGATAAGAGAGGGCAGATTTAGATTAGATGTTAGGAAAAGCTCTTTCCTGTGACAATAGTGAGGCAGTAGCACAAGTTGCCCAGAGAAGCTGTGGATGCCCCCAGGCTGGACGGGGCTCTGAGCAACCTGGTCTGGTGGGAGGTGTCACTGCACATGGCAGAGAGAGCTGGGATTAGGTGATTTTTAAGGTGCCTTCCAACCCATTCTGTGATTCTATGATTCTACAATTTAATTTATCAACCCAGGACAAAACAAGCTCCATCTTTTGCCTGTGGTTTTGGTTTATTTCTGATGACTTAGTGACTTACATTGAGTCAATGTGGTGGAATCATTTGCCAAGGAGAAGAGAGAAAGAAGGGGGTACAAACAGCTTTGTGGTGGTGATGGGGGTTTAGGCTAGTCCCATGACCAAGGAGTTTTTCCTAGCATCCAACTATTTACAGCAGTTTGATTGTACTGATATGAAGTCTAATTTTATTCATGTTAAAATACAGAATGCACTTTTTCATTACAGTCTTCTATCTTCAGGAGTCTTTCAAGCCATTCTGCTCAGTGGGCCTTGAAGCAGCTGTCCTCTAACAATTTGCTGGATTCTTTTTGAACCCAGCATGTAGTTGTGATTGCCACAAGAAAAAGTTTCAAAATTTAAAGTCATGCAATGAGTGAATAAGCCTTCCTGTTTTTCTGCTTTAACCTCTCAATTTGGTAATTTCATTAGATGACTCCTACTTTGTGGGTTATACAGCAGGATAAATTCCTTCTACTCTTTGGTTTTGTTTTTCTATTCCAAGATGGAAATCCTCACCCTACTTTATCTATTCTGCAAGTCTTTCCATATTCCTGATAATCTTTTCAGCCTTTTCCTTTTCCTCTGTCTTTATTAGTTCTGCTCTGTATTTTAGACATGGGTAGAACCAAAATGTATGCAGCATTAAGACAGAAATGCATGTTACCTTATAAAACATCATCCCATATTATATTTAGCCAGGAGAAAAGGAAGCTTGAGGGGACCTTATAGCTTTCTGCAAGTCCCTGAAAGGAGGGTGTAGCCTGGTGGGGGTCAGTCTCTTCTCCAAGTTACAAGTGACAGGACAGGAGGAAATGACCTCAAGTGGCAATGGGGGAAGTTTAGATTGGATATTAGAAAAAATTTCTTCACTGAAAGAGGGACCAGGCATTGGAAAGGGAGAGGGACTCAGGCTGCTGAGGGAATGAGGCTGTGATGGAATCACCATGGCTGAAAATGTTCAGTAAGTGTGTGGATGTGATTCTTAGGGACATGGTATAGTGGTGGCAGTGCTGGGTTAATGGCTAGGCTCAGTGATCTTACAGGTCTTTTTTAATATAAATGATTCTATGATTTTTCTCTTTTCATTGTCTATTTTTTCCCTAATGTATCTCAGATTTTTTCCTGTGCATTTAACTGGCACGAGCAGAGAGCCAGTAGTTGTAGAGGGCATCCCATGGAGACCCCTCAACCAACATTCCGTGGGGCACCAGTTAATTTACAGCCCATATTGTGTATGCATTGTTAGAACTGTTTTTCCCTTTATGCATTATTTTGCTTTTACTGATACTGAATTTCATCTGATGTTTTTATCACCCAGCTTGTTACCCAGTACTGTGAAAGTAGGTTGTAGCATAATGGTTGGAGGCTTCATGAGAGAATCAGAAAGCCCAGCAACGAAACAGGCTCTCATTTTGACTTTTATTCTTGTCCTGGGGATAATCTGAGCAAATATATAACCAACAAAATACCCTTTATATTAAGTAAGAACAACCAGCCTGCCTGTCTTGTGACATCTGACTGTGAAGTTGTCTGTTGCTCAAATGTTTTTCTTCTCATTGTCAGCATCTAACAGTCTTTTTTTTTCTCATACTTCTTTCTAGCCAGTGTTTGCTCTTCCCAAAAGCAGGAAATTATGCCCTTGCTTCCTCCACACAGCACCACCAGAATCCTGATACCAAGGGACAACTTAATGATCATCTTCTCACAGCCTGACATGTTTCCCCAGTACCTCCATCTTCTTTCTATCCTAAAATCCCTCTTGTGTTCATGATGCACTGCAAAGACACCTGGGATTTGGAAACTTTTCCTACTCTCTTGGTTTTGCTTTTATCTCACAAGAAAGTGTGAGCAGACAAAGCCACCTGCCTGTCACTTAGAGCCCTGTTTCATGGCAAGCACTTGGGTCTACCTGAACAGGGCTTTCTTTAGGGCTTAGCTTTTATGGATTATTATTGTTGCTGCTGTTCACAATCTTATTTGGGATTGAAGGGATGCACAAATGACTCGTTTAGAAGCTACAAACCATTGCTTGCAGCCCTGCATATCCCCCATATGCTTTAAAATGTCATCTGTTTGTGGCTTTCTGTGCTGAACGCTGTTGATCACAGGCTCTGGAGAGCAACTTTATTGTACACCTGCATCACTTTGCTTTGTATTCTTTTATACCTCCTGCATAATTAATATTTTTTTCAATTTTATGTATTTATTTATTTTGGCTGATGTCTTCTCCAGAGAGTATCAGACACAGCAAGCATCTAGTTGAGAAGATGGTAACAGAGAAGAAGGGTATATCAGAAGCTGATACTGGGGAATAAAAGTGGATCTTTTAGGGGGTGAGAAAATGGGGGAATACCAGGAAGAGAGGGACCTCTACCAACTCCTTCATCATTAGTGCTGGATTCCTGCAGCTGGTGCTCTGTTGTGCTCTGTGAACTGAGGACACTGATTCTTTTTTTCCTTTGTTTTCTTTCTTCCCACCGTCCATTTCAGAGCATGGAAGACTGAACAGTCTGTAACTTCTCTGCTGTGCAAATCAGTAAAATTGGGATACCCAGCCCCAGTAAAGATACCTAATCTAATGTGTGGGGGCATATATTCTTCATATCTCAATACTCCTGTTTGTTTCTCTCTCCTTCCCTCTGCTCAAATGAAAACACCTGGAGTTAATGTTACACAGACTATGTGGGATCTCACCTTGCCATCATGTTTCCTTATTAAGAAATTTCATTAAGGCCTTTTATATAAAATGTGCACTGCTTTGACAGACTGAGTGTTTGAAAGTGGACACTCCCAGCAACAGAGATTTTTTTGAAGATAACAAAAGCCAATCACATTGCATCTTGTTTCAATCCCCAAAGCACCACAACGTTTTAACTTAAACCAGGGCCAGATCCAAGAATCATTACTGTTAATTCAAAGGCTCCTGTTGGTTTTAATGGTCTCTGGATCAGGCCTTTTCACTCCTGCTGTGGAACAGAGCTGGCTCCCCCAGTGCAGAAGCAAAAAATGGCCATGAAAATTGAAGGCTGGTTTGGAAATGGATGTCATTTCCACTGCTGGACTAATTGAGTATGTGAGGCTGGGAGTGGTATAGGTTTGAGGTTTTCTTGATGTTTCCAAGTAAGTCAAAGTTCCTATAATGAAAACATGTAGAGTGGTGTTTTGTAACTATTTTTATACCTACATCAGACTTGATGTTAGTGGCTTTGAATTATTTAATGTTTTTCTTCCTCAGCTGTCATCTCCAGTGAGCTCCCATTGCAGGGCTGCGGGAGTTGTTGTGTAAGGAACAATGCAGGAGCCTGGCATTGGCTGCTTGGGGGGGTGATGTTGCCTGGTTTTGTTTTGTTTCATGTCTTTAATCCAATTTTATCCTTTTTCTTGCTGGTGAGAGGGACATCAGGCCAAGGTATTAAATCATACTGACCGGCGTGGGCTGAATATGAAGTACATGCCAGCTAAATACACAAATGGGGAGTTTTCTGCTTAAACCACTGAGCGCTAATGTCTGTCACATAGGAAGAGCCAACTATTTAACATTCAGTCTATTCAAAAAACATTATTATGTCCCAATGGTAATTTAAAATCACATCTGTTAGAACCATATGTGGGGAAAGTTTACCTTTTTTTTTAAGCTATTTTTTTTAAAAATCCCAAGTTACCCTGTTTATAGGGTTATCTTCAATGTGGGCCTCTTTCAAAATTTCAGACTGATGGCCATGAAACGCCATCAGTCGAACAAATGAACTAAATGAATTCAACTATTATCTTTTTTCCTTTGCAATTAATGTGTGGGCTTTCAGAGGATATCTGCAAGTAGACATCCAGGTTTGAAAGGAAATCTATATATTGGGATCATGCTTCATGCTTCTGTTGTCTGTAACCTGATATTTGTTTGTTCATCTGAGTTATTGGATATTTCACAAGTTTTATTTGTTGCCGTTTAAGCTTCTATTAACAATGACTATGACCTTTGAAAATAGCTCTTTTGGGCAGTCAGATTCTCTAATTTTTACTTTGTGGAATTGCCACTGGGTTATTCTGTCCTTAAAAACAAAAGATAGAGATTTATTTTCAAAGCCTCCCATCATTATTATCTAACCAGCACTAACTGGCATAAACTTGAGATCCTTATACCTGAGCAGTGCTAATAGCATATCTGACATGGCGAGTGGAACACCCAGGTCAAAATATCTGCTATAGGTCCCTCATTACATGGTGGATAAAGTGCTCTGTGTCACCTCTACATTGAGTGCAACATGTTTTGCCATGTCTTTATGTACCTGTTCATCCCAGCTAAATGCAAGCACCTCAGTGAATTGCTTTGACAGATGGTAATTGGGGGCAAACAGATTTCAAGCACAGAAGTTAAAGGAGCTCTTGATTCCTTCGCCCTGTTACCTGCTCCCTCTGCTTGCTAAGGGTCTTCAACAAAAGCTGGACAAAACTAAATTCCCAAGTGGTTGGCAAGCACTGACACTCTCTGTGCTTGATGTGTGTGCACACATTGTGCATTGTGTTGTGGTAGGGAACATTTCCATTGTGCTGCCCCACTTCTCTGAATTCCAGTTTTGGATGGTGAAAACAGGAAGAGCTCTGCTTTGGTTATGGTGGCCAGGCTGGAACACCAAATATTGGTATTCAAGCTGTGATCCCCTGTGGGTAACTAAAATTGTGCGTGTTACGTGATGAATTTAGAACACTCCAGGCCTCAAGCCACCATTCCAAATAACCCCTCATAATAAACGACAAATAACTGCTCTTCTGGGACTTTTATATGTGTCAAAAGCTTAGCCTTTTGCAGAATCCCACAGAAATCTCAGCCCTTCCCTGAAGTAATGGATTTTCCCATTAAGTGCATCCACATCTGTTAGCAGCACCAAGCTTTCTACTGTTCATCCTTCACAAGTAGGCCAAGTACCTCAACGAAAAATAATCACAAAGTAAATAGATAAGCATGTAAGTAATAATAAAGCCACTGTTCATGAGTTACATCTTTCCAGTGGCATTCACAGCATAGAATATTGTGCATCCCCCTCCAGCTGTGTTTTAAGCTCTGAATTTCTTAGCTAAACAGGGTGCTCATGATCCCAATGTACAGAGCACCTGACAACACAAGAGTTAAATATTCAGCTATAAATAGCATGCCTACTTTGATGGGATGCATTGTATTGTAATTTTAGCACTAATTAAAGTGGTTGTAGGCATGAAATATCTCAGTCTTTCAGAAACATGTGTAAATATCCAAGATTAATCTGGTTTTGTTGTCTGAATGTTTTGGCAGAGTTGTGCTATTGCATATGAAGTTTTATGAGTAGCAGTATAATAAAGATGGGTTTGCATGTCAATGAACAGCATTTTTTTATTCATTTTGGGTTAATCAAGTGCTGAAGTTAAATTGGAATGCATTAATTTGTTCTTGGTTTAAAATGAGACTCCACTGTGTCCTGTAGCGAGTTTGATGCTCAGAAGGTTTTGTGGGGTTGATTGCTTCCAGATAAGTCAGAAAGTAGCTATGCTGAAAAAACCCACTTTAATTTGAATGATGTGCATGGAAAATGTGGGGGAAAAAATGAAGAAAGCTACAAGAGAAACAACACATTTTTATGTTTTTGGCACAGCTTACTTCATATTCCTACTCCCTGTCCTTGTGTGATCCCTGAACACTTGATGGATGAGAAAGATAATTGTTGATCATTTCATGAAGCTCTGCCAGTAACACATACCAAATATAATTAAACCTTCAATTTTATGCTTTTAAATACATCTTCTCACCTGATATAGCAATTAACCACTTTCTGTCAGAGTAGAAGGAGGCAAGGTGTTTTGGGTCCTATTTCCTAGCTCCACTTAATGTGAAATGTGGGGGTTTCATTTTCAAAACAATTCCACTTTTCTGTTAGATCATTTCACCTTTGAGGTTCCATGAGAGTCATTCTGGAACATCAGGAAAATTGCCACAAATGATGATTTTGCTTGTTAAGCTGTTTTGCATGGTCGAATTGGATCAGTTTCAGTAATTCCTTGTCTCACTAGGTAAAACACTGCAAGACTTTTGCAGCTGGGACAACGAACAAGGGAAGTTTAATGCAAATCATCTCTGATTTTAACCCTATGTCTACAGTGTATATTTCAGGCTAATTCCTTGCAGACAGTCTTTTTAAAATTTCTGTTGTCAATCTGATTTTGTCCAAGGTTATTGTTTTTTTGTCTGTAATATAGACAAAATATTTGATTGTGTTCAATTTTGATGCAGCCATGATTCTACTCAAAAGGATGATAGACATTGTCCTTTTCTTGGGTAAGAATACCCAAGAAAGTATCATTTTGGAATGACAGCTGTCAAACAGATGAATCAGCTTTAAGGGAAAACAAGGGAAATGACAGACTGATATTGAATGTTAACACCTGGTGGACACTGAGCACAGCCATCCATAGCTATGGTCTCTGACTGTCCAGAGCCCAATTCCACTGGGACATGCAGGACAATGCATTTTGCTCTCTCCTTGAGCATGAGGGCATGCTCCATTAGCTGAGACTTGTTTTTACAGCATATGTGCCAGACAGCTTGGGCAGGAGCTGAACAACCACCAGTCTTGCAGATCGTATCCCACCGGGCAAGATAGATGATTCCCTTTTCTTGGTTGTTACAGAGAAATTAATTAAAGGGCATACTCCCCAGGACACCTTTTCCAGTTCCTGGGTCAACTTTAAACTTGAAACATAAATATAAAACAAATCCAGATGTCCTGATCTAGTTACACTGAGTAGTTATTGAGAAGACACCTTGAGCATATGAAGTAGTTGAAAGGAGGGGACATGAGGACTTCTGGTCTGTTTGCAGCTCTCTTTTGTGAGCCAGGAGAACTCACTTGCATTTTTGTCTCAATTCATCTGTCCATAGAAAAAGTTTCCTAATAAATTCCTATTTATTTCCTCTTTGCCACATCATTTTGGAGTCCAGGAAGCTCTGTCCCATTCTCCCTTCCCTAAATATATCACTGCAGTGTCCTGGCAGCATTCATTTTAGGCTACAGAAATTCAGTCCATCATTCAGTGCACAAAATTATTGAATGGGAATCAGATTTACAGTCACACTGTGAAGAAGAAAGTTAGTTGACTTGTCTTTCGGGACATTTGGTTTTATTAGGTTCCTACACATGTTTACTTTGATCCCTTCAATGTTATCCTAGAAGATGATTCCAGGCCAGATTGTAAAAATGTCAGTTTCTTCAAACATGTGAACAAAATCCTTTCTAAATTTGTCAGATCTTTTGAATTACAACTCCAGTGTTCTGTGTGAGACAGAATTGTTACTTCCACTTTGAAAAGATTAGCCTTTTAGCTGTCAGGAGCTCACAGGATCCAGCACTGTCTGTAACAGGCTTTGTTCAGAACAGGTGCACTCCCAGACCAACATTGTCCCAAATTACCTACAAATTAGCTGAATTCTGAATTAGACCAAAAGAGCTGAATCCTGTGTCACTCTTGCAAAAAGTATATCTATCCTTTCTGCAGATCCCATATTCATCAGAGATTGATAATTTCAGAGCACACACTTTGGCTGGACAGTGTCTTATCCTTACCCCATGTAGAGTTCTGCATTCATCTGTGGGCCCCTCAGCACAGGGAAGACATGGACTTGTTGGAGCAGGTCCAGAGGAGAGCTGCAGAAATGCTCAGGGCTGGAGCACCTCTTCTTTGAAGACAGGCTGAGAGAAATGGTGTTCAGCTGGTAGAAGACAAGGCTTAGGGGAGACTTTATAGCAACCTTTCAATATGTAAAAGGAGCTTGTAAGAAAAATGAGAACAGACTTTTTAATTGGGCCTCTAGCAATAGAACAAGGGGTAATGTTTTTAAACTAAAAGAGAGTATATTTAAATAAGATGTAATGAAGAAATGTTTTTATAATGGTGAAACACTGGCACAGGTTGTCCAGAGTAGTAGATGCCCCATCCCTGAAAATGTTCAAGGTCAGGCTGGCTGAAGCTCTGAACACCCTGCTGTAGTTGAAGATGTCCCTTCTCATTGCAGGTGAGCTGGTCTAAATGAGAATTAAAAGTCCCTGTAAATCCAAACCATTCTATGATTCTATGACTCTGTCTTCTAGGAAAGGGGGGAAAAACAATAAGCAAGGAAGGGGGAAGCACAGCAAAGCAGACCTGGGTACAAAAATCACGCCAAGTTCCTGCCCTTGGTGATCAAATTTTCTACTTTCTCATCCCAAGCATAGTCTTAAAAGAGGAATAAGGTGTCAAAACTATCTCAGATGCAACATTAGTGGCGTGTTGGGTGACAGCCCTGTTGAATCAGTTTAGATACAGTCCCCTCATATCAGGAAGCTGATAAGAGGTAACAATATGGTTAACTTTCCTGCTTGTTTTATCAGCAATGACTCAGTGTTTACTACCCTGAAAACTGAGGTGGAGACAGAAAATGCCAAGGGAAGCAGACTAGTTGGCATGCAAATAGAGAAAAGATCTGCATTCCTGGATGAAAGCAAGTTCCTTTGTTGGCTTAATTTTTCCTCATTAGCTTTACAAAAGAACCATGTAAAGAATAAAATCAAAACATACAGTTATCTCAGCTGTTCGGTCAAGTACCACTTATGTCCAGGCTGTTTTCTGCCTCTCTGAATGAAGGTGTTGGGAGAAGTATGTGACTGGGAGGTGGAGAAAGCCTCCTTAAGTCTTAAAGGTTTCTCTAACTAACTTGTGATTGGTAGGAACAACAGATGTACTAAAGCCACACAAATCAGAAAACTTATAAAAGGCCCATACAGGATGAGTCAGATTAATACATAAGAAAAGATCAGATCTTCCAACTAAGACAGAAACACCAGGAAAGGAGGATCCAAAGCAAGATGATGAAGCCTAAATCTTTTCAAACCTTCATAACAATTACGTTAGTTTAGACATCATTTTGGGGGGCCATCCAGAGGAGAGAAAAAAAGTAGGAAAATATATTTTAGGAAGATTAACCCAAGAAACCTCCATCTTCTCTTACAAGCTACAGTGAGATAACAAAACTCTGAGGCAAAGATGCCAACATTTTTCCCAGTATCTGTCCAGTTAAAGCAACAATTCAGTGAGCCTATCCAGAGCTGACGCTGCGTTTCTCTTTGATAAAGGGCCAGTGCAGGAGCTCTGGACAGTGGCTTACCCTGTGGTCTCCAAAGAGCAGCTTACTAATAGAAATTAAAGTAGCCACCATGGCCCAACTGGTATCAAATCCGTTTTCTCCTCTCCTATTAACTTACAGTGAACATGGCGAGGCAAGTTTCCTTGCCAAAATCCATTGTGCTAAGAGTCAGAAAATCCTGTGGGTTAGGTCCCTTTCTTCTTCAGATCTCCTTGGCAGTAATCTGCATTGGCCAAGGCCCAGGGAATTCTAGCTAATAAATTATTATGTTGGAGGGACTGCTCACCCTGTAGCCATGCTAATTAGGTTCTTACCAGCAAATCAGGTCAGTTTATATTCTTGACTTTAATATAGGACAGGCATATGAGACCACGTGTTGTAGGGGTTTTTTATTGGAAAAATTAGGCAGAGTCACAGATTGTAAGAAAACTCATCTGAAATTCTAGGTTTTTCTAAGTCTCTCTGAAGTAAAACTGGCATGCCAGTAACTCCCTGTTATTTCTTGTTATTGGCTCTGTATCTTGACAGTCCTAATTGGAAATTCTTTGTTACTGATAAGACAGCTAATGCCGAGGTAAGAAGGTATGAGAATGACACAGATGTCCTTGGTATATATTCTTCGCACCCCAACTACTCTTTGAAAAAGTTCCATATGATTATTAATAAATCCAAGGCATATTACTTCCAACTTGAAAAACAGTGACTGAAAGAGATAAAGACAGAGGCATTGCAAAATTATATATTGCAGGACAATATTGAGTATAGTTCAAAAAAGAAAAAAAAATCCAGAAAAGTGTTTTACAGTAAAGGGTTTAGCTTTTGGAATCATGAGGGGGTCTAGTATTGCCAAGGACTTATGATGATAGAAGAGCTGCTTTAGTAATCAAACTATGTAAGAATAAAGCCAGGAGGTTAAAGACCCCTCTGTGAGATGAGTAAGTGTGTAACAGTTTAAGTATTCCTGTTACTTGCCTGTAGTTATCTGCAGGTGTCAGCTGACTTTCAATAACCCCAACACATTAATTCAAAATGGTTTTTATCCTTCATAAAGTATATTGGATACAGCAACACAGAATAACTAATCCCTGTCTGTGTAAGAAGAGCTATTTCTGTCTGAAGTTTTACTCATAAAGGGAATTGTTCACTTACAGTGTGTAAGTCTCTCTCCATAAGTTATTATTGATATTTTTACTTTCTTATGTGTCTTTCCAATTCACTTTTTAAAATATTATAGACTCCATTTCCAAGATTTATGTTGCTGCCCATGTTTATCAGTGACTTGGGATAAAAAACATGGCCATTGCCAATAGTTTGCAGGTAATCTAAAAAGTTGGGTTGATGCTTTGAGGCATCAGGGGGAGTTAGTAATGGAAGAATAGGAGATACTGACAGACACCTACATGTTTTGGTGAGCTGTGTACAAGCAAGTGATCTCATCTCTAATGTAATGAAATATAAACTCTTCAAAGAGAAGTAAAAGCAAGGCAATCTTTTCATTGGGGATCCTCTATTCAGACACTCCAAAACTGCAAAACACTTCTCTGGCATTATTAATAAATAGGTAAAAAAGGAGCTTTCAGTTTAATGTGAAACCTTACTCAAGCACAGAAGCCTCATGTAGGCATACTGAAACCATCTCACTATGTGGCATGAGTTAACTTCTGTTGAAGTACATTTTTGGTTGGGTACTCATGGAAAAGACAAGGATATTGATAAACTACAGAAGAGATATGAGAATAATTAAAGGCTTGGTAAGAGATCACACTGTGAACAACAAGAAAAACACTAGTTGTTTATCTCCTCAAAGTACAAGTTAAGGAGTGATGGGATTATTTTGGCTACTTGCAGAGGCAACAGAAATTCACTGGCAGGGGCCTCTGCTGGACAGATGTAGCAAAGAGGCATCAGTAAAAAATGTCAGGAAACTGACTCTAGACAAAGAGACCTGAAGCAAAATGCATAATATTTACTATGAAGAGAACAACCTGGGGAGGAATGTAATGATTATATAGGTGAGGAGTATGTTTTGGGGTTTTGTACCTTTTAGTAAATATTTTGTACCTTTTATCAAGCTTAAATTACCTACACCCTACAGTATGTATTGCATGAAGAATCTTTCTAGTGGTCTCTCTTATCTGTATAACATCTGAATACACAATATATATCTATTTTGATATTCAGGACCTCATTCTTGCAATCTCCCATGTGGATAGTAGTGATCTTTGCCCTGTGCATGTTTAGAAATAGTGACAACTACACTTCCTGAGCAGAGCTTTGATTTTCAAAACTAATCAGGGGTTTTTTTGGTGGGTTTTTTTTTTTTTTTTTTGCTTGTCAAGAGCTTGCTCTGAGGTAGTCACTTGTCCTAAATCTAAATAAAAGAAAACTGAACATGTAAGAAGGTTTTCTTTTAATCATCTGGATTGATTGCCATTCTTCATGTTTTGCACTAATCTGCATATGAACAAAATGAATGCAAATAACTTATAATTTTATAGCAGTTTACATCCCTGTATACCCCATATGTGACAAGAGATAAAGAATGTGAAGCAGCAGAAATTCAAGTGTCTCCTACTGGGTCAAGATTGAATTGGAATTTATGAATAGATACAGAAGTGAAATAAATCTTCTAAAAATGGCGAACTCTGGAAAGAGAAAATGGTTCTTTTCCGATTTTGAGCGGTTTGAAGTGGAGAAAGCATGGATATGAATATATAGTATTTATTTAATCTGAAATTTGTTATCTCTTGCTCATCCAGAGAGATCTCGGTACAAGCAGATGGGTCCCATTATGCACCACATTTGGTTTTTTGCAGTCTCAAGTTCCCTCTTAGTTTTCTGGTTTGGCCCAGCTAGCAATACTGCTTTCCCATCACACAGAGTTCTGTTTTCCTTTAAGAAGAACACAACAAGAAATCCATTAATCTTATTAATTGCAAAAATTAAGCAATTAATTTTTGCAATTAATAAGATTAATGGATTTCTAATTAAAAAAAAAAGCAAAGAAAAACTAAGGAAAAAGGAAAACTGTTCTCTCCTTTCTTTGGTGTTACTGAAATGGAAGCTGGAACTCTGATCTGCTCCTAGTATTGTTCTATATTGCCTATGTATGCACCTCTTAGAGTAACTCTATGCCTGCATGGAAGCTGAGATATAAGCACTGGGAATGGCTGTGAACAAGCATGTGAACAGGTCTGGAGGCAGAGGAGGCTGCTGGCTTAAAACTGCTGTGCCTTGCAGCAGCTGCTGAGTTGCTCATTTATACATTCCCTCAAACTGCAACCAAAATAAGACAACTTAAAGCCAGAATAATTTGATCCAAGTTTCACTTACTTGGACATTTTCAAACATCTGTAAACCTGATAAATGTGGCCACTGGATGGAGAAAATCGTGGAATGGTTTGGTTTGGAAATTCCAAACCAAAACTAGACCAAACTAGACCATCTAGCTCCATTCTGTCTGCCATGGCCAAGGATACCTTCCACTATCCCAGGATGCTCAGAGCCCCATCCAACACATGAACACTTCCAGGGATGGGGCATGTCCAACCTCTCTGAATAAACTGTGCCAGTGCCTCATCACCCTCACAGTGAAGAATTCCTTCGTAAAAGCTAAACTAAACTTACTCACTTTTTAGGCTGAAGCCATTCCCACTTGTCCTATCATTCCCCATCCTTCTCAAAAATCCCTCTCCAGCTCTCTTGCAGCCCCTTTGGGTACTGGAAAGTGCTCTAAGGTCTCTCTGGAGCCTTTTCTTCTCCAGGCTGAGCAATCCCCACTCTCTCCAGCCTGTCTTCATAGCAGAGGTGTTCCAGACCTCTGAGCATCTTTTTTGCCCTCCTTGTTCTTAACTGGCATTGGATTTTGCAGCCATTTACACCAGTGCAAGATAAATCCTACAAGAGAATACTTGGACAAAGTCACTTCAGAAAGTTCTGGACTACATGGAGTAATACCCCTTTTTGTACATAAAATTTAATAAAGAGCAAGCTAAATGAGAAGATAGTTTGAGGATTGTGGCATCCATTTGTCCCTTGGTGATTTTGGCCCATGGCTTTTCATAGTTTAAGGTCAAACAAAAAGAAGAGCAGATTCCAAAAGACTGGACTATAAAGAAAGAAATATTCCTGTCCACTTTGTATTTCCAGGAGTTCTCATTTCAGTCATCCCAATTAGAGCAGAGAGCAGCAATATCTTGTTTGCTGTCAGCAGAGGGGAGGGAGTGGGACAGGGATTTCTGCTTTATGGGAATGGATGTGCTTTTGGGGAATGGGGATGGCAGAAGCAAACTCAGCATTATGGGACCACATTATTTGTCTCTGGCAAGAAAACTTGTTGGACTCTACAAAATTTATCAGACCATAGGTTCATGCGAATTACTACAGGTGATGGTAACTTGTAAATGCAACAGTGCTCATGGCCTTATTCCTTTTTTCTAAATTACTATTTTGTTTGGCAAACAATAGCTTTTATTGCAGCTTAAAACCCCTGACAACTGATTATTGAACCAAAAATTGTGACATCATAAAATACCTACTCTTGCATGAAGTCTTCCTCATCATTATCAAATTCAGGCTTTGCTGACATGGGGCCAACTTTATGTACTTCCTCACATTCTTTTAGTTTTTCTTCACTGCATTCCTGTTTTAACAGATAATTCCCAAAGCACTTAAAGAAGTGGAGAATTAATGAAGAATGATACAAAAATTTCCTCCTTTTCTAAGGGAATTTCCCAAATTGGGGCCTGAAATGCCTAATATACTGATTTTAGAAACACCGTATTTTTTATAATGGAGGTCCACTGGCAGTTTAGAAAGGGATGGTTAGTCTGAAAAGCAATTGTTTCTCTGTGATACCTTTAGCAATATTTGTCACTGCTTTTATCTTTGTCATTTTCTGTTGTCCCAAGAATTGATTCTTCCACATGAAATTTAGCCTATCCTCCATGTGTAAAATTCCCCATGAGCAAAAATAATAGTAAAGGTTGCTACACAACATATGACTCAAGGCTGAGGTAGTTATTCTGACTGTCTATTTTTATTTAATGCTATATATCTATTTATCTTTACCCCTGGGATGGGTTTTCATTCCCATTACTGTAATTATAGGCTGGTATGACTCCACTGGCATCACTGGAATGATATGTTCACCATCAGTGGTTTTATCGAGTGGTGAATCCCTATATCCTGGAAATTTGGTTTTGATCCATAGACTCATCCATGTTAAACAATGCAATATAGTGTCTCCCACAGTTATTTATGAGTCTGCTACAGTAAATGAGAAACAGGCTTCAGATTACAGGTGCTCTTTTCATTTCTCCAAGATGATTGAAAAGAGAGTTTCATCAAGCTCATGTTATCAAGTCACTGACCATCAAGTCACTGTTCACTGAAGTCTCTGTCCATTGTTTATAGACAGATTTGTGAGAAACAGAATTTCTTTACAGAGTGCTCCTGCCTCATAGAGATAGAAGACCATTTAGTGCCCTGGTATTTATGTTTGGTTAAAGGGAGTCCTTTGATTAGCTCCAGATTTGTACTATAACAAGTGTAAGGGTTAAGGTAAGAAATGTTTTGCTATATGTGGTAGGTCTGTAGGACCCACTTAAATAGGAGAAGTAATTTTATCTATCAAGCTGTTGTGTGTTGACTCCAGACAGCATCTAACACCCCTCCTAGCTATTTGCTCACTCCCTCACAGTGGGATGGGGAAGAGAATCTGAGGGGTTAGTGAGAAAACTCATGGGGTTGAGATAAAGACAGTTTAATAGGTAAAGAAAAGATTTTGTACACAAGAAAAGCAAGTCAAGGAGTTAATTCACCACTTCCCATGGGCTGGCACGTGTCCAGCCACACGCAGGAGAGCAGGGGTCCATCATGTTTAGTGGTGACTTGGAAAGACAAATGCCATCATTCTAAACATCCCTCCTTTCTTCTGCTCCCAGGTTTCTTTATAAGCACAGCACCATAAGGTCTGGGATACCCCTTGAGTCAGCTGGGGTCAGCTGTCCTGACTATGTCCCCTCCCAACTCCTTGTGCACCCCCAGCATCCTTATGGTGGGTTGGGATGAGGAGCAGAAAAATCCTTGACTCTGTGTGAACCCTGCTCAGCAATATCTAAGTGTAGTGACACTGTTTTAACCATAACTTTGAAACAAACTGCTATGACAAAAATTGACTCTATCCCAGCCAAAATTAGTATTCAAAGTCCAAGATTAAATAAGTAGAGAAGGAAATGGAGGCTGGTGGAAGCTGTCTAAAAAGCTGGATATTAAGTGGTTTGAACCATGATCTCTTCCATGCTTCTGAAAATGTCATTGACTTCAGAAGAATAATCTGGTTTAAAAAAATGCTGTTGCTATCTCCCAGCAGTGTGTTTGTTGGGAAATCTGGTACTTATATGATAGTTCAAGGCATAGAGCAACACAGTCCTAGAGTCCATGATATTGTAAAGTTACAAAACATCTTTTTACCTTGGAAAAAGGAACCAAATTCTGTTATTATTGTATATTTAGTCCCAGGGCAACACTGAAATTAACAGTATTTCAACTGGTTTGTGCCAATCAGAGTATGTCCAAAAATGCTTTTCATATCCAGCTCACTTCCAAAATCTCTCAAATACAATGTTGGATCCTCAAAGAAAAGTGCTGGGCCTTGTACCCTTCTTAAGGATCACTGCACATCAGAGAACTGCATGCAGGAGCCATTGATGCAGAAGCTTGTGCAATATATGTGTGTTTGTGTCACATCAACAGCAGAAGGTCACATTTAATTTTCTCCCAGAAGACCACCCTCTGAGCTGACACGTGGAAATTAAAGATACTACTCATTATAGCAGTTGTGATTTTTCTACCCAAATAGCTTGTGTGGGAAGGAGATCAGCCTCCAGTCCCTTGAGTACAAACCAATCTATACTTCAGCCCCTCAGCTTGCTGAGCCAGCAGAGCAGCTCCTGTTTGCTGCCTAATTTCAGATAAGAGTTAAACATAAATAATAATAATAACAAAAAGTCTGATTATCTTGCAAAAAAAAAAAAAAAAAAGTTCTGCATATAAGCTTAGGGGAAAAAAAAAACTGTAAAAAGGCAAAGAGGGGAAAAAAAAGCAAAGAAACAAAACCAGACAAAACTCCAAAGTGAGTATTTAGTTCCCTGGTACTAAAGTACCCAGTAGCCAGTTCTCTTTACATCTAAATTAAAGATGTAAAATGAAAACCAGGGCATTTTGAAAATATGTGGGATGATGTTGTCATTTTAGTTATATTCTATATTTCTATCTGAAGGACAGATCCTGAAGTGGCAGATCCTTGATTATCTTCTGAAAGAAGTTATATATTTTTATACCAATTGAGGATCTCATCTCATTAGAAATCTCCTGATTTTCCTAAATGAGTTGTGCAGCAGTCTCATGGTTTGTCATTAGGACTTCCCCAATGTCTGCTCATTAAGGGCACTTTCCCTTTGTCTGCAGGCTTGGCAATAAATAATTACCTATCAGATTCCCAGCATGAATTCTGAAGGGTTTTGAAAAAGGAATATTGGTAGGAAAAAGAGAAGAGGGAGTAATTAAATGGGATTATTGTGGAAAAGACAGCGGACAGAGAAAAATAGGCAAAGGAACCAAAGAAAAGAAACTAGGAGAGATGTTTCCATAATCAGGGAACAAATTAGGAGAACTCCAGGATAGGAATAATATTTCCTCTATAAGTAGCAGAATCTGGGGGAGAAGCAGTAAGAAGATGGAGAGTTAAAGAGGAGGAGAAGAAAGAGATTCATGAAGGCAGTGAGGAAAACACCACACAGGGAAAGTGACTGAAAAACAGCTGAGGAGAAAGACAGGGATCCAAAACCAGTGGGGATGGATTGAAGATTGCTCTTCTAAGAATATTGTTGTATTCTTGCCTCTGTTCCCTTTCAAACTGAACTGCTTTCATTTGTTAGCTTGTTTTATTTTTAAATGGCTTTTTCAAGGTACAGTTTTATTTGAGTTATATGTATGCTCTGCCTGTGATAGCAATCACCTGCTTTGAATTTGCACATTTAGCATGAATAGTTCTGTGTTGACTTTCTTTTTCTATATGCACACATGAAAAATAGTGTTTAAAACGATAAATTCAATAGATTTGCACTTAGGAAACTTCAGGAAATGAAAACATAATAATGCAGAATAATTCTGCTTTAATCTGTTCTCTGTAGTCTGACATCCCGTAGTCTGGGATTGATAATCATGTTCATGATATGTGTGATTAAACAAGAAGCAGTGAAGCCTGGAAAATAAAGAAAACCAAACGAAGAAAGATTTTATCTCTGTGTGTGTGTGTGTGTGTGTGTGTGTGTGTGTGTGTGTGTGTGTGTGAAAGTCCACAGCAATGGGGAGAGAAGAACTTCTCAAACCAGGATGTGTCTCAAAGTGTTTTCAGCTCTTGAAAACACAAGGACCAGGGAGGAGAACATTAGTTCAAGAGATAAGAAGATTGGAAAGTGAGAAGGATCAAATCAAAACGACCTTCAGTTTATCTCTGGAGATCATGGAGAGAAGAGATGCTTGTCTGAAAAACAGAAACAGTATTACTAAGCATGGAAAGGAAAAAAAAACAGCAGAAAATAATCTCTATGGTTTTTCATTTTCCAAGACAGAGCAAATATATGTTGTCTTCCCATTGCAAAAGAGCAATTGAAAGGTATTATCCCCATTTTAATAGCTTATAGTAGTAATTCCTTGATTCTGAACATATAACATTTAGGAAAAAAACAACTATAGTGAGTCCAAGAATGGTGAGAACACACTTTTTCATTGTGATTAATATCCTGCTGTTTCTTACATATGGTCCATGTTGAGTGAATGGACAAAGGTACCCAACCTTGTGGACAGAGGTACTCAGCCTTGAAATCAGTATGCAAACGTAGCCTTAATTAGGTGATTGGAAGGTCCAGTTTGCCTGACACCTTTTTTTTTCCTGATTAAACTTTCCTATAAAGTTAAGAGATAGTACCAGTAGTGTCATGTATTTATGCTCCATAAATAAATTTTGCCTCTGGTTTTTGACAAGAAAGAAAATAGAGGAACTCAAAGCTAGAGTTTGGGTGTCTCCACTGGCTTACTTTTTAATGGTTATAATGTCTCATTTCTGTGAAGCAAAGGAAGGTAATCCTTATTGGTACATGCTGCCCACAGAATATCTGAAGTCCCTGACTGCTTCTCCTGATTAGCTCTCTTCACAGAAGGAATTCCATAAGGAATGATGCTAAAAGCCATGGGGTAGGTACTGGGGCAGGGGGGCAATACTTAACAGTGTCACCAGCCTACTTGAAAGAAAAATGTATCATCTGCATGTGTGCAGGGGACAGATGGGATTTAACTGTGTCTGATTTGTGTGCACCTCAGGTTTATCATAAATCCTAATGCTTCCCTTCATCACTGAGCTCTGCTAACCCCAGAGACACCTATGTTTAAGGGTCTCATTGTAGCTCTTTTTCTCCTCTTCCTTTCCAAGTTCTGTATCCAAATGCATGGCAAGGACACCCATAAGTTACTTCTTTTCTCTTCTCTCTCTCATTGTGTGTTAAAAAATGAGGGCTAAGGAAAGAACTTGAGAAGGAAGGGAAAAGGAATATGTTCCTTCAGTTAAATCCATGGTGAAAATTAAATCACACATATATGTGTGATTCATTCAGGAATATTTTTTCCCTGTCTGGATCCTCCTGTTTTCTCATTTACAGGCATAAAAATTATTCCTTACACTTCTCAGTACTCTTCAGACAGTAAGACTACAAATATTGCTTTTCCTTGTTAGCTAGTGTATCTTCTATAAGAATTGTTGTTTGACTAATTTTGGTAAAATGAAAAAACAACTCCAAATGTCCTTTTTTTAGGAACAAGGATAGTTTTTCAAACTTTGTACCATGCACTTATCTTGTGTTTTTGCACAACAGAGGAAAGAATGCACAGATTTTTACCCACTACTTTTTAAAAATCGATAAATAATAATACAATAATAAGATAAATAATAAAGCAAAATTTTTACATAATAATAACAATAATAATAATAATGATTTTTAAATAAATAACAAATTAATAATAAAATACAATGTGAAAGTTAACTCTTTTAACCATTGGCTTCAGACTTTGAGCAACCTACTAGTCTGATTCTGTCTTCTGCAGATCATCTTCTCTGCAGCACAGTGATGTAAAATAAATTACTTGCCTAAAGAATTTGCGGTCACCAGAGAAAAAGCACCATGTGAATGTGTCATATCGTGATGCGGGAAAATAATCATGAATAGCTAAAATAGCTAAAATAAATCAGTTGGGAAAAATAGTACCTTGGGCAGCGAGACCAGCAAAAAAATAGCTCCAGTGACTTGGTCCGTCTTTCATCTTGAGTGATGGAAATTTATAAAGACTCAATGAAACATAAAACACTCACTCCATGGTTTCTTTTGTTTGGAGAACAATGACTTTTGTGTGCAATTAAAGGCAGAGGCCTGGAAATTTTTTTCCATGTGTTTTCATGTGCATGGAGCTTTGTGTCTTTAATATACCTCTCTCTGTTTAATTAATTATTCTTTAAAAATACTGTAAAAGTGCCTTTTTCATTTTTGCTTTTAAGTAGTCACTAAAAATTGCTAATATTACTTCCCTTCTAATCGCATATATTACAAGGCAAAGCCTGAAAGAAGTTTGAAACATGATATAAAATGTGCTAATTTGATAATGAACAGCAATGCACAGTATTGTCTTCTGTGCATTTTTCTTATATAATTCCTCTTGATCCCTTGGAATATCAAGTGCCAAATAAAGCAGCTGACTTAATTTTAATTCTTCTCCCTCCTTTTCTTCTGGTCATTTTTCTTCTGGTCTTGTCAGAAATTTTAGCTGTGGCTGGTTTTGATTCTGTAACAGTGAATGTTTCCTAATGTCAGGTATGGATCAGAGCAGCAGTAGTGGCTGCATGCACTGTCCAGCCCATCACAAGAAATTTTGGGCCCCGGAGCTTTCAGTGGTGTTTGAGCAAATCATGTAGAGTATGTACCCCAGGAGGCAACACTTCCACTTTATTCAACTTCACAAGTATAAGATGAAGGTGGCTGTCAAATGGGGTACTGAAATTCAGTGTCTCCAGCAAATCATCCCTGCACGTCTTAGAAGCAGAGAATACTCTGTCCTGCTTTTTCTGTCACTATCTGGCTTCCGGCAATCTGTCAGCACTATCCACATTTGGGCAAAATTTGGAGTCTGTAGAATAGCTAAAACTCTATAGTAACCAGCTGCAATGAAGTGTAAGTGGAGGCAATCACAGGAAACGTTTTTCTCCACTGCATTTAAGACTCTATGTTCCTTTCCAGGTTATTTGGATCCCCAGAAATGATTAGCATAGAAGAGTCTCCAAAAAAGCAGATGGCCTCAAGGCTCTATCTTGTGGAGGGATCTTGAAATAAAAGGTGTCAAAAATGTAGTGGATATAAGCCTTAGTGTGGCAAGTTCTTCACAGGGCATCTTCTATCTTAGTAGGAGAGCTACTTGGTCATTTTCCAAATATCACCTGATACCTCCAGTTTCTGACCACTTGTCCCTGAGTACACAGTGGCAATTACTTCTACCATCACTTGGGAGCATGACTTTAAATTCAGTGGAAAAGCATGTCCCTTAGACCAGGCTCTTCATCACATCATCCTGCAAAGCCACATAGATAAAATCTTACAGACTGGTGGTAGGAATGTGAATGCCACACTGTATTTCCCTGTGGTCCCATGTGCTTATAATACGTTATTGGGAGTTTGTCACTGAATGTGTGGGAATTTTTTTAGCATGTGTAATGGGCATGCTTATTTTCTCTGGAAAAATACTTGATTTCATGTAAGACTACACAAAATTTAGAATTACTTGGAAAGGCAATAAGTTCTTCATTTTTAGAATTACAGAAGTATGACACTGAAATTCTTCATCCAAGAATATGTCTCCAAATCATCATCAGGGCATTGCAGATCTTGGAAAGATAAATCAGCTGCACAGAGCTCAGAAAGGTGAACTTATGGATGTTTTATTCAAGCCTGTCAATGAGTTCCTTTAAAAGTTCAGTAGCTCTCTCTGTGAGGGCAATCTTTCTAAGACACACATTGTAACTGACAAATGGCAAAAAAAAAGAAGGGCCAAGATGGAAAAGAATTTGTGGTGAGGTCTGAGGAGTTGGCAGCAAAGAGTGGGAAGTACCATCTTTTGTTCCCAATTGTACTTCTTAGTTGTGTAGCAAAGCAATTGTAATGAAAGTCTTGCAAAACAGGCTTGGCTTCAAATTTAATGACTGAGTTTCCGTTCCAAGGAATGAAACTTCAGGACATCCCGAAACCAATGAACACACATAACAGTCAATGCAAAAGAAAGTATCACAGCAATGCTATTTTGTACAGTTGCTACCATTTGGTGATGTATGTGAGCTATATTTCTTTCTAAATGTCAAACATACTACAATTTGTTAAGATCTTGGCCTCAGCAGAAGCAGAACAAAGCTTCCTTTACCATCAGGAATGCCTACAAATGTTTCCCAAGAAGCACAAAAACTTGATGAGGAGTCAAGTGCAAACACTGAAAAAGCAATCAGAATGTGCCCCAGTGCAAAGTGAATGACAATTTTTGTCTGTTATCAAAAACAAAAGTATTCACCTCTAGTAAATATGGCATCTGCTAAAGCAAATTCTGGCCAAACTCTGTTATAACCCATCCAAATACATACTTCATATTCTGGTTCATCTATCAGCTTGTCCTATTATCCACTTCACATAAAAAGAAGACTAATGATAGGCCTGAAGACACAAGAGCCAATGTGCATCAATGTAGTATATATATGCTTTTGATGATAAGAAGGATGACAACAAAAAGGTTTCATCTGCATAAGCTATTCCCATTAAAACAGAAGTGTAAAGTATGCTAACTTGGGTCATAACCAAATATGAACCAAAATTATTCATGAAGGGTAGGAAGCAAAGCACTTAGTGATATTCTGCAAAATCTATCCCTCCGTGGTTATTCAAAAGGTAGAAGGAAAGGAAAATGATGGTCTGACCTAGCCCACTTTTCACCTTACACTTTATTCTTTACCCTAGAAAAAAGAAATTCACAGAGTATAATTCTGACTGTAATCTGACATCCTTCCCCATAGCTAATTTCTTTTTGCATCTTTTCCAAAGTTTCATTTTAAATGCCAAATATTTTGGCCTGTGTCTAGATTGCCCTGTATTGCAGTAACAACAGCCTTTCACTCTGCTTTTTAGCTCTTATGTCTCCCAGATTGCTTTATCTACAATGTTTCTGCTGAAGCTTTCCTATTATTAGAGGATCATGTAGGTTGGAACGGACCTTAGAAGATCTCCAGCCCATGTTCCTGCTCACAGCTGGGTCAACATTGAAGTGAAAACAGATTATTTACAGATTCTTCCAGTCGGGCCTTCAAAATCTCAAAGGATGGAGATTCCACAATTTATTTGGGCTTAAATATCTCATACTGGATTTTTTTTCCCTTTAATTCAGATGGATCCTTCCCTGTCATGCATCACAATTTGGCTCTCTCTTCTTAAAAAACTTGCTCAGAAGTGCTGTAACGCAGCTATGAAATCCCTGCTGAGTATCCAGGCTGAACCAACCCAGCTCTCTCAGCCTTTCCTTGTACATCATGTGCTCCAACCTCCTGATCACCTTGGTGGCCTGTGTTGGACTCCCTGAAGTTTGTCAACAGCCTTCTTTTGTAAGGGGCCCAGCTGGATGCAGTATTCCAGATGGAGCTGGCTGGAATGCTGAGAAATGGGAAAAAAGTACTTCTCCTGAAATATTCATTTTCTCCTTATTTCAAAAACTTTTTTACCCCTGGCTTCAAATCTGGTTGGATTTTGTTAGGTTTTTTTGAGTTGTGGTTGTTTGGTTGTTTTTGTTTTTGTTTTTGTTTTTTAGAAAATTCTCCCCAAACATTGTAGTAGATATTTGCCCTACAACGCATGATTACTACTATTTACTTTATTTGCTTTTTACATTAATTTTCTCTGATTTCTCTTGCCATTATTTTCCTTCCCTTTTGGATTTTGCATTTTCTTCCACTTTTTCAGAGATTTTCTTCCGAGTTTGGTTGTATTAGTATTAGTATTATGATGTTTCCAGGGCTTTTCTGTATCAACCTTTATACCTGTAACATAGCCAACTTTGGAGTAGTTACAGGAACTGTTCAGCATGAACCATGCTCTGCCGTCCAACAATCTTGTTCATTTCTGAGTATTTACCCTCTAAGTTTAAATATCCTCAGCATTCTCCAACAAGTAACATCCAATTAATGACATTCTTTATATGTTGAGAATATAAACTTGTATTTTCCTCTTCAGATCCCTGGATCTCAAATAGTACCTTGTGGAAGGAGTTATCATATGGAGCTGACTATGGAAAATGTCAAGTTTCTTGATGAAAGCAGGAGGCTGTCCCGTTAAGAAGAGAGAATTCCAGCTTTCTACTCAGCAGAAGGCTTGGGGACTGCAGTTCCTAACCAGACATGGGGGTTTGAAGTACTATGATTTCTCCCCACCAAAACACTGTCAAAGCAGGCAGGAAAGTAATTAGGCCTAGCATGCTTTAATTACTTTTCCCATTTTTTAATTTTTTTAAACTTCAGGGGTGCTGGCAACCAGTGCAATAAAAGGAAGTGTCTTTTTCAGCAACAGATCTTCTTCCATGTGTCCCCACATGGTAAACAGATGAGGAGGTAACCAAATACTTGCTGAGATACTGCTCATTATTTTGTTCTTAGCTAAATGGAACACATAATGTACTTCCAAAGTTAAGATTAATGTGATTGTGAATGGCCTCAGGGTCAGAAGAATATCCTGGTAAACAACAAGATTCTTGTATCTATTATCATCTTTATGGATACATTTTTAGAATTGCAGCTTCCTAGTGAATGAGACATCTGCAGATATGAGATGCATTTGGTGGTAAAACTGAGTTTTGACCTCTCTATTCCACGATTTGTTTGATCTTTGCTCAACAGGAGTGAGCAGGAACACATTGGGTAGCAAAATTGCAAAACACAGTGCTGAGTTTTGATATATGTCTTCCAAACTTTACTTTTGTACATCAGCTTTGAGAGAAGGAGGCTGAAGACCTGTGCAGTGGCTACTTTCTGGTCATGAAATCATTGTCAATGTCTATTATTATAACACTGAATCTAAGATTGTTAATTTCCTTTGGGTTTAATGAAGGACGGGGCCCAGAAGGAGTCTGTTTACCCATTCATTATTCTATCACCATATGTTCTCAAATTCCCTGTCTCTTTCTTTCCCATTTGGAAAACAACTATAAAAACCTTGCCAGTTATCGAGATCTGCAGCTGAAAATCTCTGAATATTGGTTTGATTTTGCCTATCACATCCTGCTGCCAAGGGAATGATCTAAGAAGAGAGGCAGCACCTTTGCATATGCTCTCAACATGTTTTGCTTGAAAGGATTCCCAGGAACTGGTAGTTCATCCCTCTGCCATTTTGTCTCATCTTCCACCATCTTGTCTCACAAAAGGCAATATTAGGAAGGAGAGCCCTGGAGAAAAGAAATGTAGACAGTGAAAGCAAAAAGGTTAATTAACAAGTTAGAAAAGTGAGTGGATGTTTTTGTTGCCTTTTCTCTTTCAAAGTAGGGCACCTGTTGAGCTGTGAAGCTTAACAAGGACCAAGCAGGGGAAAAAAACAACAGCTCTGTTCCTTTGTACTGGTTCCTTCAGTATTCTGCTTGAAATTCGAGTGGCTGCTGGAAAGAAGCATTTCACTCTGTTCCTCCCTGTTTCTTTGTGCCCCTGTTTGTCATCATCAGGGGAAGAGAGAATAAAGACTGAAAGAAAGGATGAAGAGCAATTGGAGATCACAGGGATGAAACCCTCAGACTGCACCTGCAAGACCAGATTCTGAACACTGATTTCATCTTCCTCACCAGTTTGGGATAACAAAACACATACTCAGAGATGGAGTATGGTTATGTGCCTGCAAACCCTGTAAGCTTCTGGTATTTCCTAGCTTAAAAACTGGTTCTACCCCTTCTTTCCTGCAGTTTCAGCACCTTTGCTTCTAGGTAACCAAAATAGCTGCCAACATGCCTGCATTTTACTTTTTCTGAAAAAAATTGTCTGTGAAGAATTTCCTGATTTATCCTTAAGAAAGGAGCTTGGCAGGGATTAGAAAAAAAAATGGGAGGAAAAAAATTTAAAAATTGGTGAAGACATTCTGGAAAAAAAGTTTTGTAAAGCCATTTATTGATAGCAAGGATAGCAAGCAATGAACACCTTGAGACAGGCACATGTGGGAACAGGGGTTGTGCATTCCTTTCTCGCAGGCCTTTTTCCCTTCAACGTGTTCAGCTTCTCACATACACATTTTCAATTTGTCTTATGGCTGCAGGAGGATAACAAACAGCTGAATTTTCAGGATCTGAACACAGTGTTTGTTCCTTGCAGAAGCCATAGAAATTATTTTTCACCTCCATTATAGCTTATTAGGGAAAGAGACTCTGTCATTACCAATATTAATGCCACACAAAAACCTCAGGGAGCCTGTGAAGTAAAGAAATACAAGATCCTCCCCCAAAAGCAGGTCAATGCCAGCACAAATTATGTTTTTTGTAGAGGCTTCAGGAAAAAAAGAAGGATCCTCCTAACATACAAACTATATTCATTTCATTCCTCTTCTGTAATTGCAGTCTGTTTTTATAGTCTGTCCCAAGCCTTTCAAAGAGACAGGTTAGATAATGGTTCAGACTGTTACAAAATTGTCTGTTTTCTTTGTGAACTGTTTCACCCACCTGTTTTTCCAAAGTTTTAGCTCTGCTGAGTGATTGGCAAAACACCAAACTCAACCCAAATTCTTCTGTAAACTTGGAGAGTGTGCGCAGGAAATTATTTGGCACACTTCCGTTTTCAAGCTGTCCCACTCATGAAGCAGCTGATCATCCTTTATTCTCTAATTAATAGATGCCTATTGGGAAGATTGTGTTATGTGCTGCATTTAAAACCATAGAATCATTTGGGCTGGAAAAGACCTCTAAGATCATCCAGTCCAACAATTAACCTAACACTAATTGTGTTATCCCACCACTAAACCTAAGCATCACATCTCCATGTCTTTTAAATGTCTTCAAGGCTGGTGAATCAACTACTTCCCTGGGCAGCCTGTGCCAGTATATTAGTATTTAGCTCTGCTCCATTAAAAATGAACAAACAAACCCCATCAAAACAGTTTAGCTCCACTCTTTGTAAATACTATGTGTCAGATTCCTGTTGGAATGCAGTCTGTAGTAGAGAGAGGCAGTATGGCAAAGGCCCATGGACTGAATGCTTTAAACACAGAACTATTAGAATCAAGGGCTCTCTTGTATCTCCCAACCAGTTTTACATTAAAAAAAAAAAAAAAAAAAAGAAATTTCACTGGTTTCAGTGAAACTGTTCATGATTTATTGTCACTTAATTGAGAAAAGGATGAGGCCAGTAATTTCTAGTTCTGCACAAGGGTAGAGGCTTCAACAAAGTGTCCTGAATAGTAAAACAAGGTACAGATAGGTAGGTACTGCTGGACAGATAATATACAGGCAGATACCATTATGCTTCCTTATAACTAATAAAAGCCTGATACTTCTGGTAAAATATGCAAATAGCCATTTCCCTCTGAGAAAAGCTTAGTTAAGAGAAATGATCCCTCTTAGCTCTTTGTTCAGATCATCTGGTAGCCCCTGAATTTCTTGTGATAAGGACATGATTCAGAGAGACACACCTGTCTGTGCTTTTCAGCAGTAATTTCAGCAGAATTACTGAATAGCTCAACTGTTTTGCTGGCTGGAGCAAGATAAATCAAACCATCAGGTGAGGGATTCTGCTAAATCTAAATGTTCAGGATTGCATAAGATTTTCAGGAGATAAAAATAAATATATATATATATATTGCAGTTTGAAGCTGAGTGGAGCCTTGCATTTAGTGGAGTTAATTTCTAGTTTTCTTTGGTGTTAACATGAGGACAGAAAATCTTGCTGACTGTGTCCCATGTAGCCCAGTCTTAAACCACAGACAAAAGTGGCAATAAAAGATGTTTAGTGGGATGGTGTGAGTGAAGCAACTATAATAGTCTCAAGTTTGCTGGTATCGGTATATGGCCTAGATAGTATGTTATACTGAATCCAAAAATATAAGAGCACTCCTCAAGGCTTGAAAAAGGCTCAAAACTCCCATGTGAATAAATCATTATTTCTACTTTAAACGTGATGCATATAGACTAATTGATTTTTCTAGCAGAGAGGAACACAACCCAGGTGACCACCTCCATATTCCTGTACTTTAAGGAGACTACTTACATTGCAATTAGATTAGATTATATGCAAAATAGACCCTTCACAATGTTCTTCAGCTGTGTTAGCTTCTTTATGGTGCATGCCAAACTGTTGGGGTTGCTTATTTCATGCTCACCAAAAGAACCAAAAAAAAAAGAAAAAAAAAAGCACTGGCACAGCTTAAATATTCAAAATAAATCATGAGTTTCTGTCATATGGAAACAAAAAAGTAATGATACAGTGAAAGGCTACATTTCCATAACTCTTACTTGCATCTACATATTTCCCATTTGAAAATCAATGGGAGCTGTGTGACTCTGAGAAACACAAAGGCAGCCTGCCTCCTCCTTGGCAGCCACAGCTCTGTCCTCCCGCTGAGGAATCACCTATGTGATTTGCATCTGATTTCCTTGCTAACCTGGAGCCAAACAGGAGGAGATGCACCAACAGGACCTGAATATTTAGCAGCATGAGAAGGAGGAGTAATTGATTCCCATTTTGGGCATGCTGGTGTAGCTCCTTTTTGCACAGTCAGGAGGGAAATGCAGTTGAGTTAAGCTAATATATTAATCAGCTGTTGGCTTCTCCAGAGGAGTCTTTTAACCCTGTAAATATCCTAGAATCATATCATCACAAAATGTTTAGGTTGGAAAAAACCTCTAAGACCATCAAGTCCAACTATTAACCTGACACTGCTAAGTCCACCCCTAAGTCATGTCCTTAAATGCCACATTCACCCATCTTTTAAAAATCTCCAGAGATGGTGGCTCCACCACTTCTGTGAGCATCCTGTTCCAGTGCTTGACAACTCTTTTGAAAAAGAAATTTTTTCTAATAATTATGATCTAATTCTGAGGAGCTTCAGGTCAACCCTTAACATATGGAAATCTATTTTTCCATCTATATCAGGCTGACTAAAAGTATACCTTGATAGTGGGATGATATTCTCTAATATTAAATGATTAAATAATAACATGGCTGCTTGGATGCTTCTCTATTGTGTATAGCTAGCTTGGTGCCACCGGAGTTTCTTCAGCTTTTTAAGGCATGAACAAGATGACCAAATATTCAATGTATATAAAAACTAATGCCAGAATTTGGTTCCACTCTCTGCAATATAATTTCAAGTAATGTCAAGCTGGTTCTTTGAAGGTGCATGCTCAACTTGTTTATTTTTTTATTCCTTAAAAGAAAATCAGTTTCTAACTGTGCATGCTTTGTCCTGATTGCTTTAGTACCATTTGATTAAGAAAAAAAGCAAAAGTGTTCAAAGCTTATTTCAGTTCTTTCAAAAGCTCTGTACAGCAAGGGAGAAATACATTAAAACCCTGCTGTTGCAGGGAAGTCTAACCAGTCACAGGCTTTCCCAATCACTTGAGTTCTCTGCCAAGGACCAGACTCCAGCTTTATAGTCTATCTGGTTGCACCAGGAAAAAATAGAAAAATAAGAATTACCAAGATTCGTGCAATGCACAGATAAAAAGCAAAAGAATCTGGGTTTAGGCTTCTTTTTTCAAAAATTAGGTTCATGTAATCTCATTGTTCTTGCATGAGTAATGTAAGACATGGACATGGTATACTGGGGGACTTGGTAGTGTGCAGTTAATTGTTGGACTTCATGATCATATAAATCTTGTCCAACCTAAATGACTCCATGATTCTCATTCTCTTTTTGTCAGTGCCCCTGCTACCCCTTCTCAGTCAAATAACAGTCCCAAAGGTTGTTGAGTCCTGCAGTGAAGGTGACCCTCTGAACAATCTAAGCTGGGGGAGCTCAGGAAGGGCTCCTCACTTGCAAGAGAGAAGTGTAGAATCTCAGGAGAGGGCTGAAAGTGTGACTCTAGCTGGAGTCTGCTCATTTTTAGACACACCAGTAACTAATTACAAGACACAGCTCCATGGAAAAATATATGTCTGTAAATTTCAATTAAAATCAGCTTTCCTGGTCTTAATGTAGCAGTGGACCTCATGGCAGGATACACAGAAGCCATCGGGTTTGTTAAGGCTGTGGTTTTAATTTCTGTGAAACACAAACATCTGATTGCTTCCTAGGGTGTTCCGAGTGATGAGAAATTAATTTTTGGTAAATGTTTTGCAGTCCCAGGAGTTATACAGGGAAAGGGAAAGCTTATAATTCTTAATGTAGGGCCCCCTGACACAGAAAACTCTTCTGCCATTCTTAATCCATTTGCTAATTCAGCACCATTACAATTTCAAAATCAACATGCATTTATAAAATAAGTTAAGTGACAATCAGGACTGCTATGGACCTCCAGGTTAGCAATTAAGAAACTATTAGCAGTGTGAATTTAGTCCTTTAAGTTGTTTGTGGTTAGTGTTGGTTTGGTTGGGGGTTTTCAGTGTTTTAATTCAGCCTATGTAAAACCAACAAGTGTTTAGCCATGAAAAAGTGAATTTGAGGTTCCTGCTTGAAAATGTAATATAGTAGCTTCGGGTCTTACTGACTGATTAGGCTCAGCTGCTGGAGGAGACTGGATTATCATGTCACAGGGCTGCCTCTTCTAAGGCTCCTTGTAGAGCCACAAAAGATTAAAAGAAAGCTGAGGAGAGGGCAATTTCACTGCGTTTAAACCAGTCTGCTTTATTCATTATTCAAGTGGCTGTGTTGTCCGTGAAATTTTCAAGTAGTGATTTCCTGGGGAAAAAAAATTGTTCCTTCTAGCTTTTCCATCTTACAGAAGCATTTTAACCTGCTATCCTTATTTCCCTTGATTTTAAAGCATAAATACATGCTTCCTTGCTTCTTTGGGAGTGAAGTACACCTTACCTTTAGTACATTTACAAGTGATCAGATTTACCCTTAATGCTTCTACTGTTAAAAGGGTCCCTGTCCATGGCAGAGAGGTTGGAAAGAGATGATCTTTAAGAACCTGAACCATTCTGTGATTCTGATTTTATTAATTTTATTTTACCATTGAAGCTTGCTGCTGGTGAGCAAGGGATGTTAAACAATCAAGAAAGCTTGCCTTGAGGAGCAGGGGACCTGTCTTCTGGGCCAAGGAGAGATCTTCAGAGCAGCAAGGACAATATGAATTGCAGCCTGGGGTTGGCATAGGTTGGTGGCCTTTATGGAAAGAAATTCATTATTAATTTAAGTGCTCTTGTCAATGAAGGTCCTGTGCTACCCTCAGACCCTGCCATGGGGCAGGGGATTATCCAGCACCAGTGAGAAAGATGTTTGGGTTGGTTCCCTTTTGCATACATGGGGTTCAAGATTTGTCATTGCATGAACACCGCTCACGTAAGGGCTTGACAGCAAAGGGAGGGCTTTGCCTTTTGGCAGTGTGTTCAGAGCACCAGAGAATTCATCTTTCTGATTACTGCACCATCAAAATGTCCTCCTGAGGCTCTAGGGAGAAGGTGCACAGTGAACTACAGGCATGTCTCCCTCTCACACTCTCTTTGAGCTCTGACAGCTCATTTCACTTCTCCCTGAACTGGCAGCAGGCAGTGAGAAGAGGCTGACTTCCCCCATCACCTTTTTCTTTGATGAATTCCTTTCAGCCTTGAAAGACATCACCTTTGGGTGAAATGACCAGTAAAAGCATGGAATTATATTTCCATGCTCAGCCTTCATTAGAGTCCAGCAGCTCATCTGTGCATTTAATGAAATTGAATCTGAGTTTAAAATTTATAAGCAAAAAGAAATTGTTGGAGGAAAAGCTACAGGAACACCATTTATTCAAAAATCCATTGCATTCTATAGATTTTGCATAAAGAAAAGGCAAAGGTGGTTTGCTGCTGTGTGGATTTGAGTTCCATGGAGGTGGAGATGCTTGTAGAAGACTTCAGAGGGGAGGGTCCCCATGAGCCCTGATGCCTCTACATCCTCTGTATGGAGGGAAAACTGGAAGAGCAGAAATTGTGAGCACAGCTGGGCACTGCAAACTCATAGCATTTCCAAAGTGGGTGATCTCTCATCCTGCTTAAAGTCAGCACTAACACACACAGATCACTGCCAAAATCGCAAGGAAAAATGGTGAGATAATGGGAAAGCACAGCCTGAGGTCTGTAAGGACTGCAGACTTTCAGAAAGCTTCCATTGTGCTGTTGGGCCCACTTCAGAAATAATGCATAGGCACATGATTAAATGTGTGCTGGAATCCCATGGATCTCTTTACGACCTTAAAGATGTCCCAACATCCAAAGATTTCCTTTGAAATCAGGATGACCATTACCTTCTTGCCAAATCAGGACTCAGGCACTTTCTTGTATGCAAGCCTGAAGCATCAAGGGCAAATGCCCCCATTTGCATTTTTCTGCTGGAAGTCAGACATTTAAGGGAGATTTTTTGCTAAGGAGAACCAAAATATGAAATTTTGGTTTCCCAAAATTCATAGACTTGCCTTGATTTATGTCACTCATGCATTTTCTGGTTTTGCAAATCTCAGGAAACACATGGTGGTGCTTATACCCCTCCTGTCCTCAGGAGGCAGGTCTAATGAGGGAGGTTTAATTTATATCCCACACTTTTCTTGATATATACAACCTGACATAGTAAAAACTATAACTTTGTCTATGGTAATGCTTTATTTAACATTTCACTATGGGAACCATTTTTTAAAAATTCAGAATATTCCTTTCTTTGCACTGATAAGCACAGGGTGTTATCATCAATCTCTTTAGACAGTCGAGGAACCATGTATTTGACGAGTAGCAATATTTACCTTAGGAATGTATGTCTTCTACCCATAATCTTAACAGAGGTTCTCTTAAGCTCATGAGATGGCTTCCAGACTATGAAATGAATGGGGGAAATATTGCAGATGCTTATTATTTTAGTTAATATTTTATTTTTTATTTATTTATACAACAGATTATGTATATAACATACTATATGTGGTATATCACTTGTTCTATATTATATTTTGAACATGAATGCAGATAGGCCATTATTCTGACTGTTTTTGAAGGAGCACGGCCAACTAAAATTACACTACAAGCAAAAATTTTTAAAACCTAACTGTAAAAATGACCATTTAAACATTTACTTTCTTTGGTATTGAGTGAATTTGGAAAAGAAAGATGAATTAAATAAAAAAACAATTAAAGAACCTTTTTTTGTGCTTCATAGTCAACTTATTTTTCTGATTTCCAGAAGTGAGAAACCTGGCTTTCTTATATTCCAGGCAAGGGCCGCTTAAATAACATCTGTGTATATTTTCATGGGAACTTTTGTTCTTTTTCTATTTGAATAATTTATTAATATTACTAAATATGTCAATAAAGGTTCATTGAAACTGAAACTTTCCATTTAGCACTCCTTTGGAGCAGAGTAGAACTACACAGAACAGACTGTGTCTAACAGCGTCTCCTCTTTTTTATTTTCCATTTCACAGGGTGCCATGTTACAGGAAATTGGAATGAAATTTTGTTATGTATAATTTCTTTCAGTGTAGGCATGTTGTAAGATACAAGCAGAAATATGTTCTTTTCTATCTTATTCCCCAGATCTTGTTTACAAGATGGAAACAAAATAATTAGGTGATGAGTCTATCCGTAATCTTTGAAGGGAGAAAGTAGAAAAGGTATAAAACCTCTCAGCAATTCTGTGGTTTGGGAAAAAACCCAACAATAATCACACACAAACAACACTAAAGCTAAATTCCTTTTAAATCTTTAAAGACATCCTGAACAACATTTCAGACTACAGCCAGAAATGCTGCAGACCAAATCTTCATTGGGCTTGTCTTCATAAAAGTTGAGATTGAATACAATTCCCTGAGAAGCTCTGGAGACAAGGGCAAAGCAATTCAACAGCAGCACATACGTTTTTAGAAGCTTTTTACAGCCCTGGCCATTTTGACCTCTGCAATGGTCTTGCTGTTGTTTAGGACAGAAGAAGTCTCTTTTTTATTTTTTCCTGCCTCACATAGCTGTTTACACGACATGCTGCTTTCCTCTATTCTGAATCATCTTGTTCAAAAGGATTTCCTTTGCCCTGCAGAAACTGGGGGGCTGTGAAGGAAAAAAACCTTGACAAAACCAAGTGCAGCCACATTCAGGTCAGTTATGTGGGTACTGTCAGCTCACACGGTGCAGATGGGTCCACACAATTCTTTGGAGAACACAGAAATACTTGCTGCTATTATTTCTCCCAGAGTTTTTCCAGGTCAGATTCCAACCAATGCCAGTCTCCACGACAAACTCCTTTGGAAGACTGCTCTCAACACTGTCCTGTTCTCAACACTTTGTGACCTAATATAGAAAAATGGCACGGGGGTTAAATGACCTGGCAGAGGCTCTACTGGACATCAGTGGCAGAGCACAAAATAAATCCTGCAGCTCAAGGCACAGGCTGCTCAGCACCCTTCCTGCTACCTTTGGTGATGGTCACTGTAAGGGGCACGATAACATTCATTTGACTAGCCCAGCTCTTCCTAAAACTTCCAGCTACATATTGTGGCCTGAGACTTACCATAACCACTCTGCCTTGCTTGACTTATCTTTACCACTCAAGGATAAACATCTAACAGTAGGTGCAAGCGCCTGGAGGCAGGAACCTGCTGTTCTGTGTGGTTAGACTTGAAAGTAGCCTGCATACTTTGGGGTGCTGTAGCTGAGGCTTTGAGAGATGCCTGTGGCAATTAGTCATCCAGATGCCATTGAAAGTCAATGAGAACTGGGTGAAATTCTGAGAATGGGTGAGCAGCCAAATGCTACCATATGGTCATAAGCTTTTCCTCCGTCTAGCACAGTGATCAGTATAAAATGGCAGGGAAGTGAGGCTTCAGACTGTGAATAGCAATTGAGATAAGCATAATAAGTACAAAAGCTAGAGCCTTGCTGCCTTGTTCTAACTGACTTAGCAGACATTATGACACTAGCAGGCTAATTCACTCCTGAAAGTTGTGAGTTAAGCATACACTGGAGCACAGGAATTTCCTGCATTATTTTTTCCCTTGCTTTTGTGGCAGTAAAAAGAAAGACCAAGGTGGTCATATAAGAACAGGGATTGCACTTCATCTTCTCTCTTCTTGGGATCAAGAAACAAATCAAAGCAGAATTAGTTTGTCTCAGTCTCTCCTCTTCTCCTTGGATGCATAATTTGCCTCCCATTCGGATGATCCTAGCATTAATCGCATTACACATACAAAAGCATGAAAGATGAAAGCATATGAAATGTTCAAGGCCAGGTTGAATGGGACAATCTGCTCTAGTGGGTGGCATTCATGCCAACAGCAGGGGGCTTGGAACTGGGTGATCTTTAAGATACCTTCCAACCCAAGCCTCTTTATAATTCTACAGGGGAAAAGAAAAAAGGTAACTTGTACAATTTCCATGCATATAAAACATACTTCTCCCTGCCCTGTTTATTTAGAGAGCACTTTGGAAAAACCCGGATGGGTTTAAGATGAAGAGGGACATGTGCAAGGAGAAGATCTCCTGTAGTCCCTCTTCATCTTAAACCCAGCAGGGGAGGGATGCTTCAGTGCTCCATCAGCACCTTGGTTTTGTCTTGCACTGTTCCTGTGAGGAGTCACATCATGCCTTGTAAAAGCGACACCACTGGAATTGTGTTGTGCAAGAACAAGAGAAAACAGAAATGCAACCCCAAGCTTTAACTGCACATGTCTGACAGCATCTTATTAAACTCAGAGTAGTCATCAGAAAAGTGAGAGCAAGCACAGGGATGAAAAAAAGAGGCTGTTTCTCACAGCATGAAGGAAAAATGTTTTCTACTAACTGAAAGAAAACAAGGCAGTAAAAACAATTCCTAGGTTGGGAAAGGTTCTTTTTTATGCAAGTCCAGTTTGGGATGTCAATTTATTAATGTGGTCTCTACAATTTAAATCTCCATCAAGATCATCAGCCCAAATATTTGCGCATGCTAATTTGTTCAACTGAGGCCCCTTTATCTGTCATATTCCTGTGAATTGTGTTTTCTGTTGGCTCATTCTTAGGGACAGCTTGCCTCCTTTTGGATTTCTTATTAAAAGATAATATTGACTTAGTTTCCTTTACACTGAACAACAACCTTTTCTCCTAAAGCCTGCCTTGGCTTGTGCCTGGATATGTGTGTGTGTGTGGGGTGTGTGTGTGTCTGTATGTAAGACAAGCTGCTCTCAAAGACTCATTTCCTGCTGCTCTTAATGACAGGAATAATTAACATCATCTTCCCAGGAATACTCCAAGTCCTGTGTCCCACTGGCATGTCCTGTCTGCCAAGATTTCAGCCTAGATTAGAGAGTCTGTATAAGCTTTGGGACCTTATTTTGCTTGCACTTCCTCTTCCTCATACCAGATTCTGCTGGATGCCAATGAGGGTAACAGGACCCTCAGTACTAAACCTCACTGCACCACAGACCCTCAGCAGGGTAAATACCAGGAACCATTATGAATCCAGCAAACCTCTGCCTGCAAGGGTCTGCCTCTGTACCTACCTGTTCCCAGAAGCCACAGCTCTGGGGATTGCTTTGCCTACCTCTCCTTGATTGCACTCAGCTTTTGTCCTGAAAAATCCCTCACTGGCTGCCAGAATTGCTGCTGGCTTCTCACTGCCCTTCACAGATCCGATGCTGGGTGTTGCTGCTTTGAATTGTACGAGGCAGCTGTACAAGGGCAGCACCCCAAGAACTGAGCAGCAGGAACTTTCCCTGCCCTTTCCCATCATCTACATACCCAGGGCTGGGCAGTCAAGGAAGGTCATGCCTTAGCTGAGGAGCAGCGGTGTGTGCTGCTGCTGCCTGTGCTGAGCGCCCACCCTCCCAAACCTTGAAGGCTGTAAATCTGAAGACTGATGAGTAATGACTTTTCTGAGGTTTTTTTTTTTCCCATTTCTACCCTTGTGCTGGTGCACTTAGCACTCTCTCTCTCGCTGAGATTTCTTTGTGTGGTGGTGGAAAGCATTGTAGAGGAAAGATTCAGCATTGCCTCTCCCTCTGGAACTGTGATGATGGATGGCAAGCTCTCCCTCTGTATAAAATGCAGGCATACACAGCATACTCCTCTCTACTAGTCCCAGTTGTTGCTGTCTCATGCTTGGTAATGGCACTGGTAGAACACAGATAGGAGCAGATAGGGATGTTGGGAGCTTAAGGGATAATAAGAAAATTCCTTTTTACCTGTATTTTAAATTTCTCCACTTGCTTTACCAATGAGTTTAGATAATATAATCTTTCTTGTGAATTTCTGTGGTCTGTTTTCATGTTTAATACTTACAAAAATTTCATTTCCACTGCTTTGAGACAAATTAATTTCAATTCTATTTCTTATTGCCTCTTGCTTATATATGGGAAAATGAAGTGAAACTCATCTAGACAATAGTATGTGGAACTCCTTCTTTCATGTAGGTATGAAGAGGTAGAATTTTTTTCTATTTTTTCCCTGTAATCTTCTTCTGGGACATTGAGGAAAGAACTTCATTATTTTAGAGAATAGTTTCAGCATTCACATAAATCCACAGAGGACTTCAATTTTCTGTTAGGCTCACCCCTCCCTTCACACCCTCCTTTCTCCTCCTGGGGAAACCAGTAGTGTTGTTCACTGACTTAAGAGACAATTCAAAGGAATTGCACAACTTTATTTATGTATCAAAGCAATGTGATGAAGTTCACACTCCTCTAATGCACAAATCCTGAAATTAAGTTGCTTGGTCTCTGTAGGAGTGATTTTCATTAAGAAAAAAAGCACAGAAATTCCTTAATAACAATCAGACCTATCCACTTCAGCTAAAATCCACAAATTCAGACAGAGAGCTCAGAGAAATCCTATTTATATCTTTTCCTGGGATACTGCAATATGCTCCCCATTTTGTAGAGATCATCCTCATTATTCAGCTCTTTTTCCCCTACTCCCAGACTCCAACAGGAAACCAGCCGACAGAACAAGACTACAATTGCCGTGCTTCATTGGATGCAGAAAATAAATAACGTGTCTCCTGAACCCATTACTTATCCTTGCTGTGTGTTTTTAGCCTACCTCCTATAAAAAGAAGAATTTAATTTATAATCATGCTGTTTGTCAGAAGTGTTTGTTCACATATGTCTGTCGGCAAGTTGTATAAATCAATTAGCCCCAGACAGACACACTCTGTAGCTTTCTGTGTTCCCACAGATGTCACTTTCTCATCAGCAGAAATAACAGTAGCCTTTGCTGGCTCCTAAGTTGGGTACATGTGGAAAACAATTAAGTATGTCTTCTGCACATGTGTATCAGAAGTGTTCCAGTTACCTGGCAACCAATCAAAAAACTGTGATGGAAAGCCAAACACCTGAGTACAATACTGTGGCCATTTGCATACATGTGCATATGTAAGCCTGTAAAGATATATGTAGAGTTATTTTAGGATTAAAGAGTAAGGACTTGGGGATTTTCTTAAAATAACTGAGTTAGTTTATTACCATTTCTGCAAATGCGAACTTAGGAATAAGGTAGAGGAAAATAAAGCTGTGTCTGAGATGGGGAGGGATTTTGGGAAGCCACAGTGGTATGTTGCAGTCAGGGGGATTTATGGGAAGCATTGAAGAGGCAGGTAAAGTTTACAAGCACTGCACAGGACATAATTGCACTCAGCTGGTGCTTTATCAGCTTACTAACTCCCCTAGTTTGCTTGAAGAGTCGTAGCAATATATCCTGTTATTGCAATATATTCTGTTATCATCTCAAATCTACATAGAAAAAAACCGTCATAGATTATCCTGAAAGGGACCCACAAGGATCACTGAGTCCAGCTCCTGGCCCTGCACAGGATAGCTCCAAAATGCAAACCATGTACCTGAGAGTATTTTCCAAATGCTTCTTGAACTCCTGAACATCACAGTTGGTGCTGTGACCACTTCCCTGGGGAGCCTGTTCCAGTGCTCAGCTACTCACTGGATGAAGAAACTTTTCCTAACATCTAACTCAAACTCACCCCAACACACCTTCATGAGGATTGATATCTCTTTGGTTGCAAAGTGCTTGCTATTAAAAGCTTAGGCTGGTCAGTGCTTCAGCTTCATCTTCTGCTGCACACAATCGAACAGCAGTGAACAATGCACTGAAAGAGATCTTCACCCATGCTAAGTCTGCAGGGAGGATCATTGGATTAAAACGCTGTTTTGCTTGAATGTGAACAAGTGTGTGATTTGAGAGAATGGCAAAGAGTGGGATACATGTGATGAAGAGGAGGAGGTAGAGAAAGTGAGATACACTGAGAGGAGGTGTGGAGAGGTGTGGGAGAGGGGGAGGGACAGGGGACATGAAGAGAGGAGAGGCTAGCTACCAGTAGGTGTGTAGCTTCATCTTCTGCAACTCTTGCACCCAGACAAGGTTAAAGAAGAGGAAATGGAAACAACAGGGGTGAGAACAACAAGAGGTCCCCAGACGATGCAATAAAATCAGGCTGTGAACCTTAGGCAACTACAGCACACTGTGTGATCAAACATAACAGATCTAGCGGACATCTTTTTTCTCTGGTTCTGCAAACCTTCTTTTTCCTCACCTTCACTTTACTTTCTTTCCTATAGAACAGTGGAGGGGTTAATCTTTAGTACCTTCCAGTAATAAAACTGTTTTAATTAGCATTAGTTTGGAATGACAAGACTACAAGTAATTAAGTTAGACTGGGATCTAGTTGGAATGAAATTGATACCAGGGGATAGCATAAACATAAATCAGCATTTAAATAAACTGAAATCAGATTGCTGTAATTAGAAGAAAAATTCATTGGCACTAAGAAGTAAAAGTAACACATACAGATTTAATAAACATAGTGAAGGAAAGTGAGGAGCCTGGAAAAATATAAATTGTTCCTTCCCACATACCCGCTGTCAAAACAAAACAAAAAAAAAAAATAGAGTTCACTGTTTGGTTAGTATTAAGGAAATACTATTACATTGGCACGGGAGAGAAGTTAGAGAAGATTATGAGTGTCTGTACAGAATGATTTACATTAACCTGATGCATTGCAAGTAAGTTCTAGTTTTAAAAGTAATTACTGGCTACCAAACCCATCTGGAATCTGCAATCAAATGATGAAAAGAGACGAATGAGTCAAGGAGCAAGTGATTACTTCTCCAAAGTTAAGACTGGCATGTGCAGTCAGAAGCCAGCAGCAGGCTCATGCATTTTTTTCACGCTACAGAAAGAGCAAGCCAGCATATGCCTACCAACTTCTCCTGGGCTTTTTAGGCTGCTTACCACCATAGGACATGACATTTTTGTATGATTAAAAATGATTCATTAGCCTTTTGAATTAAGGGAATCATGTACCTTCTTTAAATGTTATGGCAATTAAGATATATTAGATGAAATGCCCTTTTTAAAAAAAAATATTTTTTGCAAGACAATAATCTCCTTTCAGGCAAGATAACAGATTTCGAGGAATTGACGTAGGAAGGAAGATTAAAAGAACTCTGTGTGAAGTGATTCCAGTTCTGTTGGGACCTCTCAGGTAAGAAAACCCTACCTGGCTGGGAGCAATTCACCAAGGGCATTCGGGCAGATCATGGTGACAGTCGCAACAGAGTAAACTTTGCTTTACACTCTGGGTCTTCAGCTCTTTTTCAGACAGGTCTTACCTCTGACAGCAGGGTCACCCAAGATGAAGTTGTAAAGGCCAGTGTGGATCAATGCAGACAGAGAATAGAAGCACAACATTATTTATGCACTATGCAACAGAAAGTCTCAGGCAAGATTTATATAGACAGAACAAAAGATGTGGCTGTGTTTAGAGCTCTGCTGACTAATGTGAAAGTTTGCTCAAGGCTGAACTTTCTCTCTGGGGTATTTTTAGTCTGTGCAGGCTTACTTCGGCCTGCACATATGTCAACTCAACCCACCATATGCATTTCTGACTTTCTGGTCATACCTGGTGGATATGAAAACAGGTTGAAAGAGTTAGGCTAGTTCAGTCTGAACAAGAGAAGGCTCTGGAAAGACCTGGATTTTCATCCACTACCTAAAGGGGCTGCAAGAGAGCTGGAGAGGGACTTCTGAACAAGGGCATGCAGTGGGGGGAGGAAGGCTTCAAACTGATAGAGGGCAGGCTGACATTTGATATTAGGAAAAAATTCTTTCCTGTGAGGGTGGTGAGGCACTGGCACAGGTTGCCCAAAGAAGTTGTGTCTGCCCCATCCCTGGAAGTGTTCAAGGTCAGGAAGGTATCCCTCCCCATGGGCCAGGAGGCTGGAGCTATATAGTCTCTAAGACCCCTTCCAACAAAAAATATTCTATGATTCTATGCTGTAGGAAATCCATGTGTTATTGGACTGAAGTATTATGGAATCAAGAGATCTACCACACCTGTGCTGATGTGTAGATTTGTCAAGTAAGTCTATTATCTACCACATGCATCAGACTTACTGTTAACATGTGAGTGGGCTGTCCAAAGTACATAAGGAGTGATAGGGGCATCCCAGCTGAATTATACACCTTGTTTATCCAGAAGAGCATTGATATGCACTCATATAGAAGACATTCAGTTGGGATTTCCGAATATTTTATAGTCATAGAACAGCTCAATAAGAAAGGGACCTGTGGAGGTGTTTTTACCCAACAATTTCTTCTAATTGGACCTTTTTCCAGTCACAAGAATGCACATTTTGAGCCCTAAATTTCCATCTTTGAATTATCTTTAAAAAAAAAGTTTGGTTAGAAATAGATGGCGTTGTTGAGGTTAAGATGAAGACATTTATTTAAATGGATGTAAAAGCATGAGTACATGTTCCTATTGTGGGCCAATACTATTTTAATTTATGTATGATATTCAAAACATTAAAGAAGCAGGTGCAATTTCTGACTCAATCTAAGAATCTGAAAAGAAGTTTGTGTTGTTTAAGTAATATGGTGCAATGGTCTAATGGTGTAATATGGTCTATTGAACATGATGGTAAGATGGAGTGAGAAAGACAGAGATCTGATTCTTAAAACTGAGGACAGAGAAAACAAGAATTGTAGGAAAGAGTGAATAAGGTCTTTGGCATGGCAGAGTGACATTTCCTTTGGCTTACTCAAGTGTAAAAAATGGTGAAAGTAGTGGATTTTTATAAAAGTGAGCACTGCTCATCTCATTCTAGTTACTGGGAGTTCTGCCATTAACTTAATGGGACTGAAATTCCAGTTCTTGTATTTAATCACTGGAAATATATTTTTGTTGATAGTAACAAAGCACTATTACACCACATATTAGATGTTACTTGTACACATTAAAGCTGCTCCTTCCACAATGATCCCATTACTTGGCCTAGGCTAATTAACATTAATAATAGTGTTGTCATTTGCAGGGAAAGAGTCAAGATCAACCAAAAAAATTAACAGAAAAACTTTTTAATGTAAGTTAAGCAGGCACTCTGACCTTACTTAACCTCCCATTCACTGGAAACTAAGTGAGTGTTTTTAATACACACCTGCCAGTTTAATTTCAGAGCCTTAGGCCTAAATTGCTCTCTGAAGGTCATTAGATTTTTCTAGATACCTCTGGATAGGAGGGCACAAGGGGCTAGTTTGATGATGGGTCTTTCACTTGTTTTTAAAATGACAACCCATGGAGCCATCAGCTGGAAATTGTTAAGAGGGATGGGGAACTGACTGATGGTACCCTGGTTATGATGACTGTCATCTCGCACCTGCACAGCCCTGTCTGGAATCTGTTTTACAGATGCTGCTGGCAATAACTCTATCATGTACCTTTGTCGTGTCTTCGCACTATGGGTGAAACTCAGCACCTTGTCTTGACATCATCCTGCCTTGTTACATGAGCAATCTGGGGACAGAATGAGAAATTCTCCTACCAAGTGACAACACAGGCAGAACTTACTTAGCTCAGCTGTAACTGCCAAGGCTAACATAAAAACAGGACAGCTAAATGAATATTGTACTTTCACCTGGAGTACAGCATCGAGGTCTGGAGCCCTCAGCACAAGAAGGACGAGAAAGTGTTAGAGCAGGTTCAGAGGAGGCCACAAAGATGATCAGAGGGTTTGGAACAACTCTTCTATGAAGACAGATTGAGAGATTTGGGGCAGCACAGCCTGTAAAAGAAGGCTGCGGGTAGACCTTGGAGAGCCTTCCAGTGCCTAAAGGTGCTACTGCACCTCTGCCTAAAGGAGAGCTGGAGAGGGACTTTTGACAGGGGCATGTAGGGATAGGACAAGGGGGAATGGCTTTAACCTGAAAGAGAAAAGGTTTAGATTTGCGATTAAGGAAGAAATTATTTACTGTGAGGGTAGTAAAATACTACCCTCAAAGCTGTGCATGCTCCATCAAAGCTGTTGGATGCTTCATCCCTGGAAGTGTCCAAGGCCCAGCTGGATAGGGCTCCAGGGAACCTGACCTAATACATGGTATCACTGCCCATGGTTGGAGGAGGTTACAACTAGATGATCTTTAATGTCCCTACCAACCCGCACCATTGCTTATTTATGACATGAAAAAGTCTCCATCAGAAGGACTAAAAATGACATAGGACAGGTCCTCATTTTCTTGCTTCACCTTCTGTTCCATACTCGTTCCATGTGAACCAAGGCATTAACTCCTGTGTATTCCTAACAGCATCCCTGTTCTTATATAAATCCTTTGTTAAAACAATCATTGTTTTCTGGATTTTTAAGAAATCATGTCTTGCCATGACAATGTTGCAAAATGGAGCCATCTTTGCTGTGTTTTCCTAGCAGAGAAAAATCACATGAAAGTTTTCTGCTAGGCTACTCCTTCACAAGAGCATCAGATGTATTTGCTGCAGCACTGCCATCTCGTCTGGACAGAGTTTCCATTTTCCTCCTTGTGTCAGGAATTAGTAGCATAATTTTATCACTCTTTAGAAGAAAAAGTTGAAGGGAAGAGGCAAGAAGCCAGATTTCACAGCAGAAGTCCCTAGAAAGCTGGGGACCCAGTTACTTGCTGATGCTCCTTTTTTCACAGTTATCAGCTCCCCATTCACCATGTGTCTCTTGCTGTTCATTTTTGAAAAAATTCATCTTTAGTCTATCAAAAATATATAACAAAGCTACCTTCTGAAATCACTTACATTGACAAAGTGTCAGCAATCCTGAAATAGTGTTTTGATCCCCTACTGTGCCAAACTACAGAGTATGTCTAAATACACTGGCAGATCCTAAAATACACCCTGATGGATAGAAAGGACTTGTTGCACAGAAAAAATAATTTTTTGCAAAAATTGGGACTTGCTCATATGAGAGTGTCCTGCCTTACAATACATAAATCTAGAAGTTATCAGCAGAACATAACTTTTGAGCAATAGTAACATTAGGCAAGTGATCTTGTTTGTCACTGTAGCACAGACCATAATTCTAAGCAACATGAAATATGCATCAAAACCTGACTATGGTTTATCTTGACAGATACATAAAATATTGCAAAGGAAGGTGATAATTAGGCTTCGGGTTCAGATGAAGTTTCTGGTCAAATTTTGGGTTTAAATCTAAAATGAGCACAATGCAGGAATCTAGTCTGAAGGCTAGAGAAGATGCAAATCTTCACAGAAGGAATAACACCAGCAACAGACATATAGTAGAGTCAGTAGGCAGTTGGAGAAACCGGTAGGATTTGCTATGTTAGATAAAAGCAACAGGTTTGTGCTTTTTCAGAACCTCCAATTTGCTTTCTTCTTACTCGAGCTTCTGCAGTGAGGTGGGCACATTTTCCTCATTCCCCACTCTCCATTCTCAGTCTGAGGAATGAATGCCCCATCCAAGTCTAATGAAATAAAGAATGGGGTCCCATTGCATTGCATCGAATGTCTTTAGATAACTCTGTACTTGTTGTGGAATGAGCAAGAGGACCTCCAGGTGCCCAAAGGTATGTTGTGAACAATAGCATTACATAAATATGCAATTGTTATGTCAACAAGGCAATTTCTGAGTGGGAAACTTTGTGGTCAATTCCAGGGTTTTGCCACTGCTGCATGATCTTGGTGAAGTCACTCACTTCAGCATGAACAAGCTGATCAATATTTAATATGGTGCTAACCATACTTAAAACCTTTTTAAGGTCCCTGACATTCACGGAAGAGAAGTGCAACAGGCAGGCTGTGTATTAGTCAGCAGTGTTCTTAGGGTTTCTTATCTCAGGATGATATATCCATGAACCATGTTATTGCTCCTGGTTGTCTCCTTTGCCTTTTGTAAACGGGATTGGCACTGTGGTCCAGCCCCTGCAATCTTCCTGGGGGTGCAGAGTCGCATCTGTTGTCAAAGGGTTTTGCGGGAGGATTACCACGGCATTTGGAGAAATCCATGACAAGGACACACCATTCTCTCTCCTTCCTGCTGTCTTGCCAAATGCATGAGTTTAACCACCGAGGACAGTTTTTTCTTGCATCTCGCAGGTGTCCATGTCCCGATCCGGATCTGTCCTGATTTGCGAACAGATCCGGGAGGGCAGGGCAGGATGGATTCGAATAGACAGAGCGAGGAGACACAAACGAGGTCAAATGGTGGCAATCAAAACGATAATTCACTTTTATTCACCATCAAAGAAAAGAGCAAGGAATAACACAGAAAAAGAGCAAAAAGCCAATAATTACAGGAAGCGAGACAGGGAATGACCACCAAGAAGCTGCGGCGTCCCGCGAAGAGCTCTCTCCCTCCCGCTGCCAGCGGCCTCAGCCCCGCTTTACGGCAGTGACTCGGCGCTTTCACGCCAGCCTGGCCACCATGGCAACCGCCCGCTCGCCACGTGCGCATGGTGCGCGCGAGCGCCCGGCAGCACGCGCCGCTCGGCGCTGAGGGCGCTCGGCTGCGATGGCGGCGCGGCAGAGCGCGGGGGCCGCCCGCGTTAGAGACCGCCCTCGCTAAAGACCGCCACCGCCTGTTTGCCAGGGACCACTGTGGCCCACTGCCTTCCCAGATCTTATCGAGGAATCCGGGCAATGGTGAAACAAGTCACTCTTCAGCAGTTCTTTACTGTGTGAGAAGGCCGTGCCGCAGTGAGAGAATGGCCGAGACAGCGCCGAGAGCCCGCGCGCAGGAGGAGAGGTTCAGTCTCTGCTGTAGGGATAGCAGGTGCCAAGGAGAGAGGGAAAAGGGAACTCCACACCTTTTGGGGAATCAGATTACGATTGGATTGAAATGTTGCGCTGTTCAAGGAAACAGTGTGATTTGGAGGGGTGGGAGAAGAGATGCTGGGAGGGATGGAGAGAAGAATGTGTAAGAATTAAAATATGCTGTGTCAGAAAAAGCCATTTCCGTTAAGCCACAGAATTCCTTTGCCAGTTCGAAGAATACGAAACCTGGCCTTGCTCCGTTCTTGTAAATTTCTGTTTGTGCAAGCTCTGGTGGAGGTTGAAGTGTTGTGCAGTGCCAGCTCAGAGTTCAGTCAGTTTCTCCAGTGGAGTTTTATGTCAGTAATATGAAACTGAAATATTATTTCTTTCAGATTTTGGTTTTCTGGCCTCTTCTCTCAGAATTGTTCACAAAACCCAGCACTGCCTCCATGTCCCTTTGCAAGTCCCGCCATCGATGTATCTGGCTCTGTGCCCAGCTCTCAAGAAGTAAATCTCCACAGTCAGACCTGCTGACGAGCTCTTAGTTTCTTTTTTGCATGTTGTTGTTTGCTTGTTGATCCGTGCCGTGGGACAGAGCACAATTAAATGAAGAAAAATGAAAACATGGTGCTATGCCAGACAGTTTTGCTGCTGTCTTGCTGATTATGAAAGATGAGTGTGTTTCTGGGCAATAAGACAAGAATGGATAATGCTGTGTCCTTGATGTACTCTACCTCAGGCAGCATCTTCGGAGCTCTGGTCCTTCCTCAGGACTTGTGAGAAGAGTGCCAGCACTGATGTAAACAGAAGCTGCCCTTGTCCCTGGGCTTGTTTATTGTAGAGCTTTCACAACCTAAAGTGCGTGATTGTTTGGTATACCCAGACAGCCATTACTTTGACATGTATTCTTTTGTACTGATAGGATAAGGAATAATGGCTTAAACAGAAAGAAGTTAGGTTCAGATTAGATATTAGGAAGAAATTCTTTACTATGGGGGTGGTGAGGCACTGGCATAGGTTTCCCATGAAGTTATGTCTACCCCACCCCTGGAGGTGTTCAGGGTCAGGTTAGATGGGGACCTGAACAGCTTCGTCTAGAGGAAGGCGTCCTTGCCCATGGCAGGGGGCTGGAATGGAATGATCTTTAAGATCCCTTCAATACCTACCATTCTGTTCCGTGATATCTTTGTATAGGAGGTAAATCTCGCCTCTGCTGAGAAAGCCTGCTGCTACTTTGTACACAAACGTTCCCGTCATAAACCCGCCCATTCTTTACTGAGCCTGAAGTTTGTTGTTCCTCAGCAAACACACAGGATCTTACATAACATCTGAGTGCTATTATTATCCATTACTGTTTGCACATTTGCTTGAAATTTATTCCCACATCTTTCGGTCTTCAAGGTCTCTGTTTTCTTCCTCTCTCCTCCTCACTCCTATTTCTACCCCTACATCTGTCTCTCATTTTCCCACCATGTAAATTCAGAGGCTCTACTACCACTTTTTATTTGCCAAATGCTGCCACTAGTACACCTTCTGAGATTACTTCTTTCAGCAGCTGTCTTGCTCTGGAAGTTTATTCTTCTGGCTCCCTGTTCTTTCATAGGCATGTGACATCCTTAATTTTCCATTCTGAGCCATCACCCATGCACCCATAGAACCACGTACCCTTGTTCTGACCCCCTTGCCTCTTCTGTTCTCTGCTGCCCTGAAACCAGTATCTCTTACTTTTCATCCTGTCTTTGACCCCCATCTTCTTCTGGATCGTTCATTAAGGTTGATGACCACAAGATAATAAATATTTAATATAGTTATTCCTGACTGACTCATTGCAGTGTCCTCCTGACATTATTCAAGACAGAGGACTCCCATGGTGAAGCAAGGTTCTGGCAGATCTGCCCATCCAGAAATATTTAATGCAATGCTTAGCACCTTATTATTACAGGAGAAACTTTTTAAAGACCAGATTGGAAGGTCTTTAAAGGATAACACCATGTTTGGACATGATGTTATCTCATGGAGTTTGAATGTGAGACCTGTGGACTGGATGCAATCGTGCAAAGGTCTTGGATGTAGAGTACTATCAGATTTAGAGCTAGATTTGCTGGATACTGTGGTAGGATCTCCAGTTTATTATTGGGAGAGCAAGTCCTTTCCATCCTTGAAAATTATAAATTCCTTTGCTGCAATGTGTAAAAAATATAGGTGCCTGGATGAGATTATTGTTTCTTGCCGTTTTTTGAATACCTATACTGTTTTATTAATTTTAAAGTAACACTTGCAAGCTGGCGTTTCCTTCTAGAAGCCTAAATTATTTAACCCAGAGAATTATTTAACTCCAAACTCATTTCCTGTGTTCTCAGAGATAGAGAACTGAGGATGCTCATATGATATGAAAGGGAGCCCATGTTATGCTGGTAGTAAAATTGGATATCTGTCTCAATCCAGAATGTCCTTTCCATCCTTGTAACACAGAAAAGCCCAGCTTCAACAGCAAACTACATCCAGCATATAATAATCAGCCTCAGGAGTTATTTCAGCCAGATATTTCTCATGTTTTGGCTCTTGATCTCTGTGCTGGTTTGGGGTCTCACAAGATTAAGAACTCATCCTTGTTCTCTTCCCAGAATGTCCACCTGAAATTTTCATGGAGGCAGATTGTTAACTGAGAATCAGAATACAGTGCTCATTTTTCTTCTTCTTCAAGACAGTAATTTTTGATTAATTTTGCTTCATCGTCTTGATGTTTCATTGTGCCCGATGACCTGAAATGCTTTTTGTACCAGAAGGTTCTATAGAAATGACTGCACCCTAAATTATGTTAGAGAAGAACTTAAAAATTCCATTTCTAGCTATGGATTTAGTCTGAAATGAAGAAAGCACTGGTCGGGCACCATGTGTGGAGCAGCTTTCTCATTCGCACTGATAGCAACACTTGCGAAATGCAGTCAGCCATGAACAGGATGCTGCACACATCCAGCACCTGCTGGGCCTAAGTCTGCTGGAGATATACCCAGAGCAGTCAGTTTTCCTTTTTTCACAAGAGGGGAGAGAGATGGATTTCTTTAGTCCTGGGGGGATTAAATGCCCAGTTGGGTTGACTCGATAACATGGAATGAACAGGGTCAAAACAACGACTTCAGCTTTCAAGTGCTGGGTTTGTCTGCATCAACGTGAACAAATTCCCCATTGTATTCACCACAAACAAGTTATTCTTCCCATATCAGCCTGCAAGAGCTTTTTGTTCCGAGGGGTTTTTTACCTACCATAGAACAAATATATTTGTTGTCAACACTGCAACCCCCCTCCCCCCCCCCCCCCGCCACTTTCCTTATGTCTGAGTTCCCATGTGTCTCTCTTACACTATCCTAGGGCATTAATAGACTGTAGGATCTTGTTCCAGGCCCTTATCTGGTTTTCATTTCAGTAGTCCTTTTTGAGAGTACTCCTATACAGCAACTTACCCGTGTATCTGTCTGACCTCCTGCACCAAAAACCACTCTTGTCTTTTAAGCAGTGAAATAGATTTTCCTTCTTTCATCAGCCTGGCAGGCAAAGCCCCAGAATTTGCCCCTAGCCCCACCCCTGCGGAGTTTATATCAACATTGCCAGAAATGGATGTTGAGGCAATGGCTTTCCAGGTCTCAACAGTGATATTATCAGACCATTAACCTGAGGAAGCTCTATCTCTCTACCTTCGTATTTTGACACCTCTGAGGTACTTTGCACTCTCGAGCAGCAGACAGCTTCTTTGTAGCACTAGTTCCACATTTGCCTTCTAGGATCTATAAAGCTTATCTGCTTCTCCTGTGCATTTTCCTTTTTTTTTTTTCTTCCTTTTCTTTCCTGAAAGTCCGTTTTTCACTTGGTGTAAATGCAGGCAGTGAACTGCAGTGAAATTTACAGAAACCATTCTGCAGCTCCTGTATGAAGAGCTGTTAACCATTTGCTATTCTTGGGAAACAATTAAGTATTCCAGGTAAAATGCAGTAGCATAACACTTAGGGCAAACCATGCATTTAACAGAATGCATTCTTAGTAATGGGTGAATTTTAATGGGATTAAGAAAAAACATTTCTTCAGGTGTCTGGGCATTTAAATTGCTGTTTGTAGGTAGGTGAGAATATTGTCCCTTTTTCTGAGACGCTGCATGCAGCTAATTTCCTGTGTGTCTCTAGCTTAACCCCTGAAGTCTATTATATATAGACAGACTGAGAGAGCTGAGGCAGTTCAGCCTGGAGAAAAACAGGCTTCAAAGAGACCTTATACCATATTCCAGTACATAAAGGGGCTCTCCAGGAGAGCTGGAGAGGGTCCTTTGACGCAGGCATGGAGTGACAGTAACAGGGGTAATGGTTTTAAGCTTAAGGAGAATAGGTTTAGATTAGAAACTAATTCTTTACTGGGAGGGTGGTGAGGCAGTGGCAAAGGCTGGCAAATGAAGCTGTGGCAGCCCTATCCCTGGAAGTGTTAAGGTCCCGTTAGATGGGGCTTTGAGCAACCTGGTCTAGTGGAAGGTGTCCCTGCCCGTGACTGTGGGGTTGGTCCCTTCCAAACCAAATCCATTCTATGATTCTGTGATATTTGAGTCTAATATATATCGAATGTAATATAGTTTTCCAAATGGACTGAATTTTTTAGACTTACAGGTAACCCATATGAAGCAACTTTTAAGAGCTGTGTGGCTAGGTATTGGATTTAGTTTTGATTTTGTTTTTTTTTTCTTTTCTAACTTAAACAGGAATGTGCTAATTCTTGCTCACAAATCAAGAAGTCATTTAAAATAATTTAAACTTTATTCACTGCAGTGAGATCATTATCCATGTTTAATTTGTGCGTCATGTTTTGTTTCCTTTGTTCAGTGCGTAGGATGAGTTGGGATCTAGGCCTTAAGCAATAATCTGAATTGCTTGCTGCTGAGACCATAGTAGCCGCAACACACAAGAGAGGGTTTTAGAGTAGTTGCTCTATGGACTTTAGCCTGTTTTACACATTGAGAAGGAATGGAAACTATCCTCTGTGCTGGACAGTGTAGGCTCATAAATGGACAGTTTATGTCTTGCTGGGCATTTGTGGAGTGTGGAGCTGGAGGGTTCCGCATGGGCTGCTGGATCACAGAAACATTAACGCATAGTGAGGAGGCATCTTCTTTCACCTCCTGCTGGATGAATGCAAATCCCTCATCACGAGAGGCACGAGTAATTTCTGTCATAGCAGGAGTGTCTCTGGATATATGATGTTAGACCTGAAAGGTGACTCTGCTGTTTGATCTCAGCAGGTACATGGTCGATCTGAAAACACGGACTCCTTACTTAGACAGGCGGCACTCATCATCTGATGATCAAAAGAGGAGAGCTGCTCATTCACCAAGTTAAATTGCAGAGAGCTGCAGAATTATTACAGAGGGGTATCATCTTTCGTTACTGATGCAATGATGTGCAGAAAACATTGCAGTATGTATCAGGATCAGTGAATCATAGAATCCTGAGGCTTGGAAAATGCTTCTAAGATCACCAAGTCCAACCATTAACCCAGCACTGCCAAGTCCACCACTACTAAATCATGTCCCTAAACCATGTCCCCCATCTTCATGCTTGTCATGTTTCCATGACTTCCCTGAGCAGCTTCTTCCAATGCTTGACCACCATTTCAGTGAAAAATACTTTCCTGATATCCAGTCTCTCTCCATTTTGATCATTCTGTAGTTCCAGTAGCCTTATGTTATGTTATGTATATATATATAGGCCATCTCTTCTTGCAGCTGCAAGGATGCAGGGTAGGATCATGCTCATCACCATTCACTGATGAACACAACTAAACCAGCTGCTGAGCTGTTTGCTCTAGCAATTACTCTGTTTTTCCTGCCAGTGCTTAAACTTTATGGGGTTGCAATACCTCATATACCCTAAAGCTAGTCACTTTCTTTTTAATGTCACTAAGTGTTTAAAAACTTGTTGATTGAATTCACAAAGGTTGTGTTTACTAACCACGGAACAACTGTATTCTTTTATATCAGGCAGAATTTGCTTATATGAAGTCAGTTACCACTGCTACAATTCTGGCGTATTAGTTCTGTTACATAATTAATTCTTTAAAAGCAGAAAGGCATATTTTCTCCTGCATCCAGTTGCAGGTACAGGTTAGGACAGTCTGTGATTTTTTTTAACCATATGCTCATTCCTTGGGACATTCACATTGGACAGCTGAAAGCAGCATTTCCAACTACCCCCTACTCTGAATTTATGAGCTATATCAGCCAGGCTGCTGCTTGAACATCTGTGAGGGTGGGATCACAGCTTTCTGTAGAATTTCATTGTGGCCCAAATGCAGCTGAGAATATCTGAAATAGAATCCAAACCTTTGGATACTGAGTAAGTGGGAAGGCCTCTGTGTATTGATCTCAAATATGAAGTGTGGTCTGGTTCTCAAATGGCTTTTTGGAAGTGTTTTGAATATTGTTGATGTGATGCTAATGGCAAAACTCCCTAAAAGAGTATCTGTAATAGCCACCTTGCAGTATCCTTAAAATTTCTGATACAATTATATTGAACTGCTGTAAAACAATTCTGTGTAAAAACTGCATTTTTGCCAGTCCACAGGGAAAATCTTCAAGATAAATTTTACTCCTCACTGAATCCTCCAGCAGTCCAGATGTTTTTTCTCAGACAGATGTTGCTTTGCCCAACAGCAGTCATCGTCACTCCTGAGCTACTGTTCTGTCTGTACACAGTGTGTGTTCCTGGAGCTGCAAAAGCTGCTAGTCAATGAACTTTTTCTCTCACTTTTTTGTCATTTATACCTCCTGCACTGTTCAAATAAGCAATGGATTTCCTATTTAAGAAGCACAGTAGTTAAATTATAAGATTTGTTTAAAAACCTCTGGAGGATGGAAGTCATAGACAACAAATGCTCCTTATTTCATTTTATCAGACTTCTGAGTTCCACCGTGTAAGTACACACTGTGCAGCACGGCTGTGTTCTCGTGGTTTGACCCCAGGACACACACGCACACAAATCCCTTCCCTTTGGTTCAGCTGGCCACCTGGCTTCCTTTGCTGTTAGCTAGCTCTGGTGTTGAAAGGGACCATGAAAACATCCAGACTGTCTCAGTCATAGTCTCTCTCAGCTGCCTCTGGCAAGCTGGAGAATCTCAGTGTATTTAGTTGTTCCTAATCAGACAGCTTACCTATACTTTTGTGTCCTTTAAATTTCTAGTTTTCACATCTTTTTGTCAAGAAAGTTCTGCTGTTTGGGAATCTGCATATTATATGCAATAATTGGACATACTGGGACTTTATTCAATGTTATAATAATACTTTTATTTCTGTTCTCTGTTTATTCCCTAATTTCCCTGGTACTTTGGCTTTTGCCATATGAGTTGCCACAGCGTCATAGAAATTGTCATTAAAACTCTCAGGCATTTTTTAAGAAGTTCAAGGTCATGTTTGTGTACATGAAGAAGGAGTTCTTAACAGGACAGCTCATATCCTGGTCTGGTTTGCCCTCTCGAGGGGTTGGTTTTTTCTATAGATTGTTGTCTGCAGAGTATCCAAGATGGGCATTTCACTGGGTGTCTTGTGTTATACAGGATGAATCTGGACCTACACAGTGTAGTCAAACTGAATTTTTGAAATTAGTAAGGTGAAATGCTTAAATATAATGGCTTGTAACATAACATGCAGTCATGCAAAATGATCTTGCAATCTCTTCTGGCTTTAAATGATGAGTATATGTGATTGCCAGAGTCATTTTTAGACTATGTTTTCAGACCCTGCTTCTGAAAGTGTAGGCTGATATCTAAACCAGCTAGCATCAGTGAAAAGAGCAGTGCCTGAATCGGTGCCAGTCAAAACATGTACTCAGTAGCCACTCTTGGATAACAAAGACAGTTTCTGAGAGGATAAAACTAAAGGAACTGAAAATACTATCAAGACTCTGACAGCCTCCCCTGTCAAGTCAATACATGACTTGTGGGTGTCCTTGAAGGGGTATAAAATTTTCATCCAAAAAAGTTACAGGAATGGTTTAGAAATCTACTGCGCCAGCTGCTAGAAAGAAATAAATTAAAGATAGAGGGAACTTAAAAACATAAAAGTTCCATGCCAAGAAATATTCTCCACACCTGTCTCACACTTAGGTGAAAGATACAGAGTTGTGTTGAGTTGTTGTCATAAAGGGGATCAATCTTCAAGAACAAAACTTTCTCTCTAAGAAATACTTAAAGGAACTTTATCATTGTCACATAATAGGAACAGCACTACTCTTTGGAAAATATCAGAAATATAAATACTTCCTTTTTCTTATTAGACTTGTATGTATATAAATCTTTAATGATTTCTTCCAGTTAAAAATTACTATTTTCAGTAAATAACAACAACAAAAAGAAATCCTTGAGGAACATTTATATAGCAATGGCATGTAAGTCTTCAGTTTCTAATTCAGTTAGTCACCAATTTTCCAATCCTCAGAGTGATAAGTTCCTTATTATCAGGGTGTCCTTAGTCTTCTTTTAAATTGTGTAGTAAAAATATTCCCTACAATATTTATGTAAATAATAGTTGTGATTTTTTTTCTGTAGAAAAGAAGTTTCTATTAATATAAAGAAGCCACAAAAACAGAATGCTAGAATCTTAATAATATCACTCCAACATTTTTGACTCCTCTTTTGCAATATGCTTGGTTTTTTATATGGCTCAAATTTTTTAAATTCTTGAGTTAATGAATGGTTCCTTTTCTCACATCCTCTTTGATCTTCAGGTCTGTTTCTGAGAGCTAGAAGTCTAAGTGACAGTCTTAGCTCTCATGCAAAAAGAAAAACAAAATGGATTTTGTCTTTCATTGAACACATACAGTGCTATTTTGAAATGAAAGATTAACAGTTTCATAAAAAATTTAAATATATTAGGAGAATGAAAATGGTTGTTATGTGATACTTTAGGCACAGACGTGAAAAGACAGATTCTGTACAAAAGTGATCAAACCAGAAAATGGCAACTAAACCTCAAACATGTACACAATGTATTAAAAAGTGAAAGTTAAAAAAAAGTATGAAATACATAGTTTTTTTGAAGAACCTGAATTTCACAGAAATTACAAAAGAATAAAAGTCCATTAGGAAGCCATAATATCCACTTGAGCTCCAGGAAACCTTCTAATGACAAATTTCCAGGAATGGGAAGCTCAACCACTGACTTGTATAAATCTTCTTAGTAGCCTCTGATACCTCAAATATTTCAAATCTTCTAACACTCCATTGAGCGGGGAAGACTGCCTGACTCCCTCTTGGAAGCCAGTAGATTATCATTCTCTTAACTGTTAGCATTAATTAATTCAGGCAATAAAACACTGCAAATATCTTAGCAGACCAGCTTTCTCCTGGCATGCAGTTACTAATTTACACTGAACCAGTATGGCTTCATTCCAAGCCTGAGCCACAGATTCTTGTCTTTTGTAAACATTAAGTATCATTCATCGTGTTAGTGAAGCAGCCTTTTCCTACTATTTATTTGTAGCTACACATATAAGTACACATATAAGTGTATGTGTACATAAACATATTAAAAAGCACATAGATTCAAAGAGGGGTGTGGAATTCTGTTTTGAAAATAGCCATTTCAGGCTGTGATTTCCAACCAACTGTTTAACAGTTTGTAAAGTGTATTTCTTTGAGGAGCTTCTGATAAGATATTTTCTGATTAAGGATTGATATGGCACATTTTCTTTTCCAGTTCTAGAGATCCATAATGCATTGTACCTTTCCAAGAACCAGTGCGATCAACAGTTCCCAGTCAGAAATGGAATACTGCATCAACTGTAAATATGTAGAAATATTGTTAATTTAGGGAAGATATGGACCTATTGGAGCAGGCAATAGGTAGCAGTAGGACAAGGGGTAACATTTTTTAACTAAAAGAGTGTAGATTCAAACTAGATATAAGGAAGAAGTTTAAAATAAGCATGGAGAAACTCTGTCACAGGTTGTCCAGAAAGGTGGTGGATGGCCCATCCCTGGAAATATTACAGACCAGGTTAAATGGAGCTTTGAGCAACCTGGTCTGGTGGAAGGTATTCCTGCCCATAGCAGAGGGGTTGGGCTAGGTAAGGTTTAAAACTCCCTTCCAACCCAAACCACTCTTTTTTAAATTCTTGAGTTAATGAATGGTTCCTTTTTTCACATCCTCTTTGATCTTCAGGTCTGTTTCTGAGAGCTAGAAGTCTAGCTTCTAGCTGATGAGTCTGATGCCGACAGACCTCTGCCTCTGGGACTCTCTTGTCTGTATCAGCTATTTGATGGAAATCAAGAGGCAATAAAAACTGATGGCAAGCATTGTCTCCTTACTTCACACAAGTTACAGCTTAGGCGGGCTTCAGTTTCTTAACACTGGGCATTTAAAAGTTTAACTTTGCAAGTCATTGTAGATTGTGCCATCTTTTACTTTTCTTCTTGGCCTACAATTCATGATGTTGGCCACATTCCAGTGAATGTCCCTTTGTTTATCTCTCAGGCATTAATAAAGACCATGGCACTTCCTCTTGTCTGATTTGTTTTTAACTTTTCTCTCATGTTGCTTAAATCAAAGCACATACTCAAAAGTGTTACTTCAGATAACCTGTAAAATTTAAGAATTCTCTGAACTCTCTTTTCCTTCATACAGAGTTGAATATTTGCACACACCCTCTCAGGATATTCTCTTGCCCATACAAGCTAAATATTCTCCAAAATAGTTTCTAAGTTCTGGATCGGAACTCTTCCAGGGATCATATCAGCTAAAATGGGAACAATCACAGGTTAATGCTCATACTTTTGGTGTTCTTTAATTTATGCAGCGTAGCTCTTTCTAATTACCAAATTTACAAAGCTACTATCTTAATATAGTTTTGCTGACTCAGATAAAATACTCTGTTCAGTGAGCACTTTATACACAAGAATTGTGTTCGGTGGCATGCCAATACATATGCCACCTTTGGCCTTTTAAATCAGATCATCATCTTGCAATGACAGAGGAATAAACTGATGAGTCTTCTAGGTCAGGTGCATCACACAACAGTCAGGTTTTCAGCCATTTTTGCAAATCCTTTGCCAACACCTGTTTCTGATTCTTGAAGGAATATTGCATCTATTCCCACTTACTCACTTATAATAATGTTTGACATAAAAGGTCAGATCCCAGGCATTACTCTGTTTCTTTTGTGCTCATTCATTTGCTTCTTCAATTGCAGATATTCCCGAGACTGTGCATTTATTTGGAATTATGGAATTGGCAGGGATAAGATACCATCCTTTTAATAGTGAGTCTCTTAGGCTAGTAAAAGAATGCAACCAGCACGTGCACTGTCAGAGCAGAAAATTTCCTCAGGAACAATTGTGAGCTGTTTCTTTATTCTATGTACTTACAGCTCATTGTTTAGAAGAAAGCTAAGATTGCCTTTGTTTATTCATAAAAAAGCTAGTTTCATGGATACCACAGGTTAAAATAAAGGAGCTTTTATCACCATATGAGCTGCATTTCTCTCTGAGTTACCTGGATCTCTGCACTTCTCATTCAGATGCTTCATGTAAATGCTTACAATCCACGCTGAGTCTGTGACTTGTCTGTCTTGTCCAAGTGTATGGAAAATAAACAGATCAGGGCATCATCAAAGAGTTGCTGAAGTGCTTAAAAGAGCAACATCCTGATCCTCAGACCATTTTGTGATTTCCTCTGTCGAAGTTCCTTAGGAGATTGTAGGAGCTCATCACTCACAGACACGGTTCACACCGAAAGTACCACAGATGCATGTTGTGTTTTGGTAACCTGGCTGGGGGGATAGTCTTCATTACCAGTCCCTTGTGATTGTAGAATCTTCAAGGTTGAAAAGACCTCCTGGATTATCCACTTCAACCTTTGACCGAATACCACCATGCCCACAAAACCATCTTTGCAAAGTGTCATGTCTACTCTTTTATGATACTTCCAGGGATGGTGACTCCACCACTTCTCTGGGGAGCCTCTTCCAATGCTTAGCAACTCTTTCAATTAAGAAATTTTTCCTAATATCCAACAAGAACCTCCCCGGCACAGCTTGAGGCCTTTCCCCTTGTCCTGTTTCTGGTTACCTAGGAGAGAAGACCAACATCCACCAGACTACAGCCTCCTTTCAGGTAGTTGTAGAGATTGATAAAGTCTCTCCTGAGCCTTCTTTTCTCCAGAAAAGACCCCCAGCTCATTCAGCAACTCCTCATAAGACATATGCTCCAGACCTTTTATGAGCTTTATTGCCCTTCTCTGGACAGACACTGTTGATATCAGAAAAACAGAAGTTGGATGATACACTTCTCCCAGATAATCTGCATTTTTTTTATTTGCCATTCTATTACTGATATTTTGCTATTTCAGCTTTTAAAGTCCACTATGAAGCCTGCTTTTCCTCTTTTTTTTTCACCAGTTTGAGCAGTAAAGCACAGTGAGGAAAACCTGCTATGCAGAAACTGTACTCTATAGGTGATTAAACTACTTTAATGTGCACTGCACCTTCCTTGCTCCTCTTTTTACTTGTCACAAATTGTGAATTTATCACTACTACCTGCAACTAAGGAGAGTCATGAAATGCAAACAGTTTACAAGCTTTTTTCTGCACCAGACAGGTTTCAAGTTTCCTGAGGGCTCTGAGTATTTGTTTTTTCCAAGAAAGCATGAGACAGTTAATTCCCCAGCACTTCTTGCTGGTCTTTTACATCAGCTTCTTTGATAAATCATTTGGGATATCACATAATCAAGTGTTGCCATAAAACATTTATACAGATCTATAAACTAGATTACATTGTGTGGGGAATCATTAACCTCCTCTGCTTGAATTGTGCTGTTTGTACTAAAAAGGTGCAGGTGTGCATACGTACAGAACACTAGCTTTCATATTTATCCTCTGGCTCAAGAGTTAAACCCACGCAGCAGCATCATCAGAGACAACATCTGGAAAGAAACACCTGGGGATTCCAAATTCTCTCTTGGTTTTGCTGGTGATTGTGGGGTTTTATCTCTGCCAAGACCTTGTCTTTTCTCTGTGACAATGGCAGAGTGGTTCTGAATAATTAAAACATTGTGCATTACTGTTTGGCAACTACTTTAATATTCCCAGGCCTTCCTGCTCTGGCATAGTCAGGGTATGTATTGAATAATTTTCCCTCTACAGTAGATGTTAGAGCTCATCTCACAGATGAGAATATGAAGACTATATCCAAGTAAATTAAACAGTGTCTGGAAACAGTCCTAGGCACTACAATACAGTAATTTCTGCTGTTGCACTGTCGGAAGCATCTGTGATATGGTGTTTGCCTGTGTCAACTGGTGCCCTCCCAAGTAATACTTCAGTCTGGATCAGGAACTAAAAAAGAAAAACAGAGCTCATTTCCACCAGTCTCTTTTATGCATCTATGTTGTTTTGGAGACTATGAAAGGTTGCTGGCTTAGATGCTCACTGCTCTGTGCCAGTTGGCCTCAGTGCTTGTGGATGGTTTTTGTGTATTTAAATTACCTCTGAAGATGAAGCTGAATTTAGCCCAGCCTGTGAGAACATCATCCTTGGGGTGAGTTCTCACAACCGTGATGAGCTCAGATGTCACCCTTGTCCTTCAGTACAGATGGGGCAAAACATTGGGCATATCTTCCCAGCCTCATAGTTTAGTTAACATGGCACAAGGGAGCAAATGGGTTAGATTCAATCCTATTTTACAGCTGTTCTGCTAACTGTGTAACAATTTCTCCATTGTACCAATGGAGAGTCTTGACTGATGGAAAACTACAATTGCATGGGTCCTTATAAAGGTCTAGTGCACACTCTCAAAAAATCCTTCCAACATAGCATGAAGTTTGTTCAAAACACAGTCATGGCCTCAACCCTCACTTTGCTGACTTTAGTAAATCAAATAACAGCAAAATAAAATCAGTTACACAGAAAAATCAATCAGCCATCAAAACCACAAATCAAAGCAGGAGCAAAAATGGAAAACTCTTCTTCCTAAAACCTAAGAATTATTACCAAGGAGAAAAGCCATAGCAGCACCAAGAAGTTCCAGAACTTTTCTATTGCTCTTGGTTGCTCATGAAATATTGTATAGTCTGATTCTTTTTTAGATGCTGTGGTAATGGAGAATAATAGAAAGTTTTAAAGAAGGACAGATTATTGCTATGTTGAATCAAACCATTAATATTTATATGCTTCATGAATAATTTCATGTACTAGTTTGAAAACTTTACAAACATTCACCACCCTGTGGAAGAAACAACTGGTTCCCTGGTTTAACAGCAGAGAAATGGGGAGGAAAGACTGTATACTTTGCTCTTTGTCTCAATATTAGAGTGGAAAGGTCTGTCTCCCGGTTCTGCATGCTGCATACTGAGCTTCTTGATAGACGACATAATAACAGTGTAGCACAGCACCCTTTCTGGTGTCAGATCTGCATGGAAATACTGGCCCATAAAGTGAAACATGGTTTTGTTTATATAATAAAATATTTCACAGGTATGACATATGGGTAAGTGCAGAGCAAGGCTGACAATTTATATACACATGTGGAATATAAAGATAGGATTGTACATTCATAACTGCTAACAACTGCTACTGGAATTGTGTTTCCAAGTACATCGGTTGTTTATCCCCATTTCTGTGCAACTTGCATTGGGAAAACATCAGTCTTTCTCTTGTAGGTTCTCCTGTAGCCAGTCTCTCTGCATCACCTAACAGACAAAGCTCTCAAATTTCTAAATATAATTTTTCCATATATATTCTAATAGAGATCTGAAATTTAAATAAAAACCTGTCAGCTATTTATTTGAATTATCATTTCTTAATGGAAAAGTAAAGACAAAGTAAATTGTTCCTTCACAAAAGATTCTTGGAATGCTGTTGACAAAATGTCATCAGCATAGTTATCTGGTCCTTTAGATCATACAGCTTTTTTGGAACTGGGAAATTATTATTCTGAACATTCAGTTCATTTTTACTCCTGAATATTTTCATTTTTTGAAAAGTAGGATTTTTTTCTGTTTGCTTTTCTGATTTCATGATTATGGCATGACGTAGATCAGGTGGAGGTACTAAACACACAAGATGGTTTCGGAAGCACAGTGCTGATGTCCTAGAGGGAATCCTGTCTTGTGAGAGGAATAATCAGATATCCTTCTGTTTAATTTTTGAATTGTATCAGTGTCAATTATGTTACAAATTCAGTTGTTCTAGACTGCCTTTTTAGCCAGTGAACAGAAGCACCTTTATCTATCAATAAATTATTTCCGTTCCAGAAAAGGATAACGCTTTTAATTTAGCAGTCAGTTAAATGTTCAAAGTCAGGGTGAGAGGAATCTGTCTCCCAAAATCTTCCAGTGCTAAGCTTTAGCTGGATGAAGAGTTACTCATTTTGGTAAATCGTGTAGAAGCACCTGGAAAAGTCTTCAAATGCGCAGAAAGCCTCTGGAGACCATTACCCTTGTTCCTGAGATGGAAGAGCTCCACAGCTTTTGAGTTTATTATGATTTTCCTGTTCAAATGATGTAGACTGTGCAAGCTGGAACATTTTCAGGGGGCGGAGCAGAATGTTTGCATAACTACATATATAGAGTCATAGAATCACTTAGGTTGGAAAACACTGCAGAGATCATCGACTCCAACTGGTGATCCAGGACTGTTAAGTCCACCACTCAACCATGCCCATCCACCGTGAGTGAATCTCCTCCAGTGAGTGATAAAGTATTATGGGATTCCTCACCTGGCAGATGCTTGGTCATTTCCAAGAGAATGCTGGCACCACTCTTCCTGGGATTTCTCAATGCAAATTTGTCCCCTCATGCTTGACTATAATGGGGCTATTTCTCATGCTGCCCAAAGTACATTTTCCCAGTAATGATGCCTTCACTATTCTATCCCTTTTACACACAGACATTGGCTGTTCAGGGAGTATGGGAAGGAGTGGATGAAAACCCATAATGCCACCATCCACCCAGACTTTCAAGGGTGATTATATTGTCCACAGGGCATAATGCTTTTGCCGTTTTCAGTTTCTCTCTAGTGTCTGAGTTGTCAGCAGGGTAAACAGTCACCATTCTTCATAAATAAGTAGTGGCTTTGTATCAGACCTCAGACCAGTCACAGACCAGTAAAGCTCTAAATTGCAGTGGAACAAAACATCTGCACAAATGTAAGAAGCTCATGCAATTTCTTCTGGTTAGGTTTCACTTTGACATTGTTTACCCATCCTTAAACACAAACAGGGAAAGTCTATTATTTGATCAGACCTGACTCTCAAACAGAGATCTCATTATAGTGGCTTTCAACAGTACAATTGTGTTTTCAGGCTTTGAGAGGTGCAGCAGCTCTTCATTATTACCAAAATGGGAGAGAGAAAGTGGATGTTCATTTCTCTAAAGGCTGAACCCCATTTTTAATGAATCTATGTATCAGGATCCTCATTGGAATTAAAAAAGAGGGAGGCATCTGGCGCTGTAGTGAGCCAGGGAAATCTACAGTCACAAGCACTGCTAATATTTCCCTGGTACTGCCTTAATTTTGTAATCCATCATATATAAATGCTCCCCTCACAGACAAAACTTTTCTACTCTTTTTTCTTTTCCTCCTTTCCTAGTTCACCTTTGCAGATGAGATTGGGGTCTTGGGGAATAGAATCTCATTTGAATTCTGAAACCAACTTTTAAGACTAACTCAGCACATCTAGTGAGACAACATCTGATCCATCCAATCTCTAATCGATTTAACAGGGGTAAGGGCATGGGCAGACAGGACTTAGGATTTCCCTTCTTATTTCCACAAGCCCTTCTGGGTATTTCAAAAAGCTGCTAAAGTTCACATTCCAGGACAAGGTAGAATGTCTTTGAGGCATGGAGTAGCACACATTTAATGAAGATAGAAAGCCAATCACTTAGCATCAGATGAGGAACAGCAATTTCCTTCAGTCTGGCACTTTGTGTATTGAACAAAATTGCATGAGAGCTTTGAGCGCAAGGAGAGCTGTCAAGCGGCCGTTTGTCTGGGAGCTGGAGCAGTCCCCTCGGAAACAGCTTAAACCTTTTAAATGAAAGCATTACAAAATGTACATCTGTGTGTAATATATTGGCCATAGCCTCAACTGTCAGGGGCCGGGCAACACCGTGTTGATATATATTTGTGCCTGATAGTAATTTTCATGCTTACACATGTAAACACAGCCTGCTTTATGGTTGTAGAGTACTTGGCTGCTTGATCAGCAAGCATCATATAAAATGTTTGCCTTAAAACTGATTCAGCTGGGATGTGTGACCATATAACATGTAACTCAAAGTTTTTGATACTCCCTGGACTACTCTATTGCAAATACATTGAGACTTCTTGTTAGATAAGACAAAATGACAAATTTTGTCACCACATTGACAAGAATTAAAGGTTTGGGAGGAACATATGCTAATAAACATCCTTGTTGCCATATGCCATCACCTATATATAATAGTAATCCAAATTCAGAACTTAGTTATCATACCATCAAAAAGATATATGAATGTGAACTCTGAGGAAATGTTTGTTTTACTCCTTTTTTTAATAAAGTAATTTATTTACTCATACTTTTTTTCCTGAAAATGGAAATAAATGAAAGTGGCTAAAAAAAGATAGACAAAAAAACACAGGGATGGTATATATTAAAAAATGCATTCCCTGGGAACACAGTTGGTCTCATGTTCTTACACTGCTGAAGATATGGGGCAGGTTGTTCTGAAATCAGCTATTTTAACATGTAGAACTGCTTTAAGTGAGAGGAAGATCAAGCCTGCTTTTTCCTAGTCCTCCCTCACTGTGAGATTTCCTTGATCCTCTCCCTACTCATTTTCTCCTCCAAAGCCTATTTGCAACTTGTACTCCCAGTAGCCACTTCCTTTAATGAAAAGTAATTCTGAACACTGAGCAGATTCCACTTCAGCTTTGACACTGGAAGTGGATTTAAACTATCTGACAGAGCTGGGGACTAGAGCTGATTGGGCATTTTGGCAGTTTAAAACTATTGCTTTTCTCTTCTTTTTTTTTTTTTTTTTGCCTTTGGCATCTGACTTTTTTCCTTCTTGCTACTCCCATCTATTACTTTTAGTTTCCAGAGTATGCCTTATCCTCTCAATTCTGTCACCAGCTTCCCCCAGGAGTATTCAGTAACAGATAATGGTCTTAAACACCAAGACCATCTCCATACCCAACTCAGAGTCCATCCCATCAACCATGAATTTAGCCAAAGGGATTCTAAATCAAGAACCCCACAAGATCAGCTTCAACCTTCATGATGTGGTTTATTTGCTATAGAGTATTTGTTGAAAGTTGGACATATTGGAGGTCTTTTCCGACTGTAATGATGCTATGATTCTATTTACAAATGAGAAAACTAGATGAGAAGCATCTTACTAAACAGAGTACAATGGAGAGCTCATCTTCTGTTGTATGTACAAAGACATGTTTTCTATTGTTTTATATTGAACTCAATGTGATATAACATAGGAAAAAAAAGTTCCTTAAAGAAGATCCTATTCTATCTCTTTTCTCTGAATAACAATAGGAGATGCACATAAGAAGATTACAATTGTGACCTCCATCATGAAATTTTGAGTGCTCTTCTGACTTAAACTCCAATCCTTCTCTTATTATCCAGGAAGGCTTTCTTATTGTGGAAAGTGATGCTGAATTTAGGGGAAATACAATGAGGATTGGTCCAAAAGTTCACTGAAGGACATAAGAGGTGTACTACTGTTTTTCAAGAATCTTTGTGATGATTGATGGGATTGTAGTTGCTGTTTTGTAGATATTACTCATGCCCTGACAGTGATCCATTGTGATCAAAAGAAACCCACAGCAGCAAAATAAACAAGCCTAAAACAGTCCTATTGTAAGGAAGTGTGAGGGAAAATAGTAGTTATATGACAACTGGGTAGATTTTAGAAGTGGAAAATTGGGAAAGATGCCAGCCCATGATTTAAAAGACAGCTACTGCATGGAATGGGAGTTCATAGATCAGCAGAACAATCTATCAATTCTCAATAAAATACCAGGAGCAGATTAATGCAACCAACCCCCTGGTAAGTGTGGTGGGCCAAGTTCAGAGGGGCACTTGGAACAGAAGCCTTGGCTCCAGGCCACACCTGGAAAGTATGGTTATTTGCTGGTAGAAAGGAACCGTTTTCATTCCCCTTATCTTTCAATTCCTCCTCCAGCCTTAAGTTTTCATAGAATTATAGAATATTTTGGGTTGGAAGAGACCTTAAAGATCATCTAGTTCCAATCCCCTGCTATGGGCAAGGACACCTTCCACTAGACCAGGCTATTCAAAGTCCCATCCAGCCTGGCCTTGAGCACTTCTGGGGATGGGACATCCATAATGTGTCTGACATATGATTCCCAGTTACTCTGCTTTCCCTGTAGGTAATCTCACCACTTGATTCAGTCTCCCCCAAGAAGATAGCCCACCCTCCTGAATAGTGTTCAAGCTGACAGTTTCTGTAGCATCATGGCTTTCTTCTCCTACAGAATGAAAGAGGGGACAGTACAATGCCGCCAGAAGTAAAAATAATAATTGCTGCAAAACAGCAATAAAATACAGAGTTTACCGACTGAGCTGCTTCTTTATTAACTATAGACATCAGCAGATTACTTATGTAGCTGGTTGTGCATGTTTCAAACAACTTCATGAAGAAACATCTTTTGAAAGCAATTAATCACAACATCTCTGTCTCCGACTGAAGACCTGGGGTCTGGGAAAATATTCACAAGACATAGCTCTCAATATCCTTATCTGTTTTTGGACAGTTTCCTCAAAAGTCCATGTTGGTCACTTGAATTGATGAGTCACTGGTCCAAGCTAGCATAGTCATTCCTAGAGGAATCATGTAGACATCTTGGTTTTATTAATAGAGAGAAAAAGAAACATTTTCTGGAGGTGGTTCTCATTGCTCAAGCATAGAAGCAGCCTGGTGACTAACAGCACAAGAACATCTATCTCTGAAAAAGTTATGTCTTGTTCCTGTCATGAAAAAGAGGTGTTAAGTGTAGGACCTCTTCAGATGTTGGGTGCTGGCAGCTGACGAAGGACTAGAGTAAAAGAGATTAGGGATGAGTTTCTGAGAGCTGTGATCATTTCACTTGTAGATTATAAAGTCTTTTTAACATGAAGTTTTCCAGGAGTAAAAGTTTGCAAGCTTCCAAGTAAGTGATTGGGTTCTTTTAGATCCTGCTGCAATTGAATGGGGTGAAAAAAGCTAATGGAATGTGGTGTAAGATGAGGAGTGTGAGCATTAGTAGAAATACAGCATTTCTTTATTATTTGCATTGCAGCAAGTGACAATAACATTGCATTGCAGGGATGACAAGTCCCAGTTACAGTTAGACCTCACTTGGAGAGATTTAAGACTCTGCAAGAGACCAAGAGAGAGTGAAATTACTGAGGTGATCCAAAAAAGATTACAAAGGAAGTTATTGGCAGAGCTGGGAAAACAGCTTCTGACTCCCAGGCCCCTGCTTACGGCAAGAGACTGTTGTGTTATCAACAAAGACCATGATTTATTCTTTCTGTGCAGCACCATTTATTATTGAACAGCTGTTGTGAGTCCTTTAGTCTATTTGAAAAAATCTGAAGAAAGGAAAGATCTGTTCTTCCCTGAGAAATGGTTTACAGTTTTCTGGATATGACTACTTTAACTGCCTATACTTTTTCCTTTTCTAATTTCATCCCATCACATTTAATTCTCTGCCTTCAGCAACCCTAAATAATTCCTACATGAACTACTGTTCAGTAATCTAAAAAGACAGTAAAGTGTGTCTTGACATCCTAACCAAGGTAGTAAATATTTAATATAATGCACTCTGTTAGAAGCAAAGTGCAATTAAATGAAAAGTCAGATGAAATGAGCTTAAATGCAATAAATACCAGTTACTATTCAGTGCCGAGAAGTTGCAAGTGTATTTGTTTCCTCTCAGTTAGCACTATTGGCAGCCTACTTTTTGTGGTTTTGAAATGGCAACAGACACCCACATGCAAGCCTGCTTCATCAGGTCTCCTAAAATAATTATTGATATTGTTGGCTTTATTGTTTGGCATCCCATTTTTTTTTTTCAACTGCAAAAATCTGTGTTGCTGGATTATTTTTTTTTCATTTTTGGTTTGCCTGGAAAAAAAGTCATAGAAAATTTGCAATAAATATTGAAAAATTGCTCATTTTTATGAAATAGATTTGGAAAAGAAAATGCAGATTTGATCCAATACCACTTTTAGCCTGCATGGTGGAAGAATACAAACAGAAGCAAAAACTGGTTTTGTGTTTTCATGTCCACTTTGAACTGGTTGTAGTATTCTTTATTTATTGTCCCATACTTTTATCTTCTCACCTAATGCTCTGCTCCCTCCAGAACTACATATGCTTTTCCACATGATTTAGGGATAATGAGTTATTTTTTGTCCACTCATCATCTAAAAGCGGAGAAACCATTGTTTGGAGGAATAATTTTTGTCTTGTAGTATATGGGATGGCAGTGCTAGTTGAGATCCAAATTAGTCCAAGTTAAGGATGGCTTCAAAGCTTCCTAGAACAACTTGTGAAGATTACTGCAGGCTTCTAGTCTTTAGTCTTTTAGAATTTTGCTAATCTTGACTATGCAAGATCAACTATATTTAGATTTTGTACTTAAGTAAAAATATTGTCTACAGTTACATGCATTTTCTAACCAGAATCTACAAATAGTAAGTGTGTCTTGCTGTCCAGTGAAAAAATGCAAGTAGAATCACAGAACTGTAGAATGGTTTGTGTTAAAAGGGACCTTAAAGATTATCTTGTTCCAACTCCCCTGCCATGGTCAGGGACAACTTTCATTAAAATGGCCCTGTGCAACCTGGCCTTGAACACTTCCAGGAATGGGAAAGTACATTAAGTCCACTAGTTAATTATTCTGATTTTAAAAGCACTGAAACAAAATCATCTTTTATGTTTTATTCTGAAACAATCACTTGAAAACTGTTAGCTTCTTGTATCAGAAATGTAATCCAGATTGCTTTTTTCTGTGGGATGAGGTAGAATCATAGAATGGTTAAGGTTGGAAAAGATCTCCAACATGGCCAAATCCAGCCTTTGACAAAATACCAGTCTCCATTAAACTGTAATGCTAAAGGCCATATCTACTCAGTTTTTTGAACACCTTCAGGGATGGTAATTCCACCACTTCTCTGGGAAGCCTGTTCCTACTATTTCACACGTCATGCTTGTAATGTTTGGAGTTTCAGTCACATAAGAGCAGGTTATAAACACACTCCCCGGTGTGTATGTTTTTCATGGATCATAGTCCTGGGGGACATGACAGACTTTATTTTGCTCTCCGGTAATGATGGATCCTTGTGAAAAAGCCAAAGTTTGGAAAACTTGTCCCTTTAATAAAAATCTCATGTGGCTGTCTGACTGGTCTGACCATGAACCAGCAGAGTGTCCAGGTGGCCAAGAACCTCAGTGGCATCACAGTCTGTATCAGCAATAGTGCGGCCAGCAGGACCAGGACATGATTGTCCCCCTGTCCTTGGCACTGGTGAGGCCACAGATCGAATCATTCAGTTTTGGGCCCTTCAGTACAAGAAGGACATTGAGGTGCTGGAGTGTGCCCAGAGAAGGGCAGTGGAGCTGAGGAAGGGTCTGGAGCACCAGTCTGATGAGGAGCAGCTGAGCGAGCTGGGGGTGTTTAGCCTGGAGAAAAGGAGGCTTGGGGGGGACCTTATCGCTCCTACAACTGCCTGAAAGGAGCTTGTAGCCAGTGGGGTGTCATTCTCTTGTCCTGGCAACAAGTGACAGGCCAAGAGGAGATGGCCTCAGGCTGGGGGAAGTTGAGATTGAGTATTAGGAAAAAATATTTGACAGACTGTCCACATTCTATGGAGACGTCCTCCTGCCTGGAAGTGTTCAAAAAAGACACGGATGTGTCTGTCCATGTATGGGACATGGCTCTAAGGTGTACATGGCAGTGGTACTAAGGTGATGATTTGGCTTGATGGTCTTTTCAAACCTTAATGACTCTATGATTCTGTTCTACTACTGTCCACATCATCCAAAATACACCATTAATGCTAATATTCTGGAATTTGCTCTCACATAGAATATTTTAAACTCAGTAATAAAATCACCATTCCTAAGATACTATCAGTTTTTATACTGTTAATTAATTCAAGGGGATGTGCTAACCTGTATCTGGATGCCATGGTCTGTCATTAAAATTGATTTGTAGTTACAGTTAAATACACAGAACGGGCATTGCTTCTTTTGCTGCTTCCCCTTAGTTCTGTACCCTTCATTTTGAAACTCATTCTACCATAGTCTCATACAATGGCCTATATCAGGATTTTTTTTTTTAATACAAGGTGTGTCACAATCAAACAGGATTTTCCCAACATTTCTGAATGAGATGTGCTTTAGAATAATTTTTTCCCCCAATTATCATCCTCCTTAAATGATGTACTCATTGATAGATACTCAACCCTCGTACTGCAGACTGATGCATAAACTTGAAGTGTAATAAAGAGTTACTTTGAGGAGGTACATACAGGAATGGAGTTTTGCTTGCATTCATGTTGGAACTGTAAGGACAGCTTTACAATAAAGATTACCACTGAAATCAATAGGAACATGGTGAAGGAGGTGGGAATAAACCTGCTGAATAGGGCATTGTTACTGCACAGTCATTGTTCATTTTAGCACCACATATTAATAAGGTATTTGTTGCTATCACTGCAGCAAAGAACTGGTTTTCTTTTCTACAAAAACATTTCAGGTGTTAAAAAGATACACAGCTTACATTGTAAACATAAATTTTTGAGACTAGTGCGAAAGCAGGAGCCCACTGGCTTATAAAGCTGCTTAGTACATTGAATTTGATTAATTTTAAAAAGTGTGGGAAATGGCAATGGACAACAGAAGACCCCTTATAGGAACAGGAAAAAAAAGTGTTTAATATGCTATTCCAATTAATTCCCTGGAGGATTAGGTAGAGGAGTGTAATTAAGGTTTCAGATCTTTATGGAATGTTCCATGTTGTTAAACAAACAGTAAAAATCATAGCTATTCCTATAATAAAACTTAAAGAGATTTCCCATGTTGAAATAAACTTAATGTACAGTATCATATGGGAGGCAAGTATCTTCATATTTGGTAAGTTTAATCGGATTCAGGGACTATGTTATGGCAGAGCTTGAGAAGCCAGGTTATGATCAGAATTTCACCTTCAACTCTTCGTTTGTAATAGATTTATTAAGTTAAAAATCTGTGCAACAGTTGGCTGCTGCAGTTATAGTTGTGGTAAACTATCTTAACTTTTCTTAGTGAAATGATGCAAGAAACACTTGACTCTTCTGTATACCATTGAGAGAAATATCTCCTACATAAGTTTTTAAGGTAGTAAATATATGAGAGGGGTGGTTTGTTTTTTGTGCTGCTTCATTTGTTTTTTTATATTACCACTATATACTGAAATAATTAATATCATGTTTGTAATGGCACTGAGATACAATTTGATAATGAATAGCAGCAAGTGGAATAGTTGAAATTAAATTACAGAGGATGAAAGATATCAGTAGGCATCTGTCTCAAGAACTGAAATGAAAAAAAAATTAAAACAATTATTCAAAAACTGGATAAAGAATATAGTACTCAAGTACTATTTTAACTGCCTAGAAATCTGCTGGGTAAAACTCACTGTTAAACATGGATCATCAAAAATGCTCCTAACTTACACAGATGAAAAAATTTATGATGTGAGAAAAAAAGAACTAAATATGAAGAAGTTTTTATGCTTTTATATTTTAGTAGATAGAAAAAAATGAAAGAGTAAATAATGATGTCAAAGATGTCCACAATGATCTGCTGTTGTTTGTTGCTGTTTATGTATCTACAGCCAGGTCTACTGGACTCGCCCCATGTCCATTGAAATGAAACAAACATTTCTAGGGTGTAGCTTGTTAAACTTTGTTTTGATTCATATTTAGGGATGAGACTAGTTGTAACCTGAATGTGTCCATTTTTTAATTCCTTTGACTGTGGAAGGTTTTAGACTTGTTCAGGAGTGGATTGTCTACAATTACTAAGATGATTGCATTTTTCTTTCTGGTTAACATGTAAAGGTAAGAGAGAGCTCCAGGGATGCCTTTTGGAGGCACTCTACAGGCAGTCACACTGACAAAAAAATGAGTGGTCCAGCAGTGGACATGGGTGTGGCACACAATTGAATCAATGCAAGACATAAAAGGATAAAAGGACTGAAATACTCTGATCAAATCCTGTCCAAATCTTAATAAGGATCTTCCAACTTCTGCCTTGAAATAAAAAACTATGTTTAATTATTGAAAAGCAGTGCAATGAGAATGGGAGATGGCATAAATATGTGCTTTAACTAAGAGAGTGAGATCTGACCTAGAAAAATGTAGGCTAATAAATCTGAGAGGGAAATAATCTAAAGCACAGTTATTAAGTCAGACAAAGATACCTGGAAAGTGGAAATGTCAAAGGAGGCCTTGGGGTTTTAGTGGACAGCAAATGATATATCTGCATGCTGCAATGCTAGAGGATTACAAAAAGGGATGTTGTGACTTTGGTCTGTATGTGCAGTGTCGTCATTCCTTTGTCCATAGGGAGGTGATTTTTTTGCTGTACAGCAGTGATGAGATTGCACCTTGGATGTAGTGATGGATGTTGACAAATTGAAGGGAATTCCAAGAACAGCAGCAAAAATCATTAAGGGGCTGAGCAACCTGACTTGGTAGGAAACAGAAAGTCATGCTCTCAGAGGATAAAGGGAAAAGATTGTTTCTCTTATCCCAAGGTGACAAAGACTGGCATGATGGGATTATGTTGAACAAAATAAATTTTGAGCTGCAAAGCAGGAAGAAATTCCTGCTTACAGTGTGACTAAGAAATTGCTCATGCATATGGTCAACTATTTACACTGATAGAAGGAGATGTCAGCAGGAAAAGTTGAACAGAACTTAATTTGTTCTGGCATTTGTGCAGTTACTTCTTCTAAATTTAAATGAAATCAAACACAGTAACCTGTGTTTTCAAATTGTGCATTTTGTGCATCTGATGACCTGAGATATCCTGCAAGTATCTGGTTTGTTGCTGGTCGTATTAGACATATAATTATGACTTTGCATGAAGTTGTTTTCTGAATTTCTCTGGGAAATAAACATTAACATTAATACCTTGTGATTTTCTGCCACCTTCTACAGGTGTTTCAACACAATGGTTTTTGAATTGATTTCAGCCTTCTAGCTGATGGGCTACATGTGTATGCCCTTCTGTTCAGCAGAATAAGTCAATGTTTATCCAGCCGTTGTACAGGCTTTTTCACTGGTACTATTTTGTATTGTTGATATTGCAGTGGTGATACAGTCTTCAAAGAGAAAGTGTTTTAATGTGCAAAATGCTTTGTAAATACCAGAACTCATAGTGCAGGCTAGGTTGAGCGGGGCTTCGAGAAACTTGGTCTAGTGGAAGGTGGCAGGAGGGTTGGAATTGGGTGATCTTTATGGTCCCTTCCAACCCAAGCCATTCTAGGACTTCATGATTTCCTAAGAACCCTCAAGAGCAGGGTAGAAATTGCTGATTTAAAGTGCTTGCCTGTGTGAGCCTTTCAGACACCAAAATTCTATAAATACACAATTAGAAAAATATTCACCATGCCTTAGTTGAACATCGCAAGATGGTGGCATTTACTGAACAAAAATGCACCAATGTTTGAAATTGGAAGGAAGCAATGAGCTATTTGCATTGAAAAGAAATTACAATCTCTGTCACTTGCACTGAGCTCAAATGCCTTTCTAATGCATAATGTATTTCAGATTGTGTAGGGATGTATAGCATAGAGTACTTAAAGACTACTTGCTAAGAGGTTTTACTAAAAAAAAATCATTTAGTCAAGTAGCAACAGAAGATTTCAAACCACTGAGTCACTTTTAAACCTTTTGAGTAGGAGACTTCATCAGATGCTCCATAGAAGAGGGGACATTGCAGTGGCAGGGATATGGATTAGTAAGTATTTTCTAGCCATAATTTCAATTATCTTGTGATGAGACTTTTTCACCACATTCCATTCATATTGGACTCCCTACACAACTAGAGTGTATGGCAAATAATAGAGGAATCTTATTTCTTTTGCTATTTAGCTCTGAAAAATTAATGGTGATTAACTTAAAATTATTTGACAGGAAATAGAATCTTAATGCTGTTAGAACTTTAAACTATGGAATATTCATTCACTTTTTTATCTCATAATCTGTTAATCTGCTTTAATACTTATGGATAATGATAGTTATTATTTTCTCATTATTTTTACTGCCTCCTTCCTTCCCCTTGTCAGCTGAATCAATCTTATTTATTTAAGAATAAATAAACTCATTTCTGTAGGCATTTTTGAAGTGTGTATTTGAGAGGATCATCAGGTGTATGTCTGCCACATCATAAATTTTAGGTGTAAGCATCTCAGGAATTTCTTTACCCCACTACCATATGTAGGGCTGGAATCAGAACTGATCTGGAAGGGAAAGAGTCAAGGGACAAGAATCTGCTCCACAATTCCTCTTGCAGTCACACAAGAAGTAACTAGGGTGCACTGGGCAATGCCCTGAAATGCTTGCCAGCCTCCTACACCTTATAGTAAATCTGCTCCTTTACAAAGAGATCCCATGGTTAAAGGACTTTGATTCACAGGATCCTGGCATAAGCTGAGTTGGAAGGGGCCCACAGGGGTCACTGAGTCCAGCTCCTGGCCCTGCACAGCACCATTCCCAAGAGTCACACACGTTCCTTACAGCATCATGCTAACACTTCTTGAACTCTGTGAGGCTGGTGCTGTGACCGCTTCCCTGGGGAGCCTTTGACAGTGCCCAGCCACCCTCTGGGTGAATAACCTATATCTTCTATCCAACCTACAGCTCTGCTGACAGAGCTTCAAGCCATTCTGTTGGGTCCTGTCACTGGTCACACAGAGAAGAGATCCGTGTTTGTCCCTCTTCCCTTCACAAGAAAGTTACAAACTGCAATTAGTTAAATTCAAATTCTAGCAGTCTTCATGTAAATCTGATCTGTACTTTCCAGTGTACTGTCATTATTTACTTGAGGAGTTACTGTGAAAAGGTGTTTCTGAAATTCATTAGCTTATATTTTAACTGAAAATCTTTTACTTATTCTCAGGGAACAAGAGGCTGTGCACAGAGTGTGCAAAGGGGTTCTGCAGCCAAGATGATTAGGACAAATTTAGTGGACCTCTTTCATTAGCTGTGGAGGTTATATCCCATTGACTTCTGTGGCACTGCACCAATGTAATTTAAAGCACAATTTGTTCCAGTAAAGTTGGATTTCATCTCCTGTTGCAGTCGTTCTAGCTTCTAAGCTACTTAGTAGTGTGAAGAAGTGTCAAAGTTTTGCTGGTGTGATTGGTTGTGATTTAAGATTCTTTGTGCATTTACTTTCTGGTTCATAAATGACTATTCAAGGAAGGCAACATAGGAAAGGTTCTTTGATTTCATTCGATTATGGCTTGATTCCATGCCATGGTAATTTCTAAAGAAATGTTCTCACACATTCTACATGTCTCAAAATATTTAACTTAAAAACATTTCCTCCATTTTGCAGTTTGAAAGGTATTTTACTCTCAGTGATCTTGGAAGTCTTTTTTCACCTAAATGATTCTATGAATCTACATCTAGGCTCCCTCTGGGTTCTGGTTAGACTTAACTCCACAGTTAGGTTTCACATGTAAGACAAACATATTCAGGTGGAATACAGGAGAAATAATAGCTTTTCATAAATTTGGCCCAGTTAACTGTAGCTAAACTACAGTTTGTTTTACAAAAAGAGAGAAGATAGGTCTTTCACAAGAAAAGGCCAATTTATGCAGTTGGATGGGTTCTGGTAAGAAGAAGGGCATTTTGATGCTCTGGTTTCCTGTCTCCCAGGGCATATCTGTGCCCCATGTCTCTTTACTGTTTTACTGTAGAAATGCTGGCACCTTGTATACTCATAGTCAAATGCCATATGGGACTTCCTAACATTAATTGAAAACCTAATTAATATATTTTTTAATGGCACAGGAATTCATCTGAATGTCACTGCTTTAAGTTTTTATACTTTAAGTCTTGACACACACCAAATATCCTTAAACAAATCTAGTAACTGTGAGTTCAAAACACTTTGTTGTCATCCAGTGCCAGAAAAGCAGTGCTGCCTGTTATATTTAGATGCAGACAGATTGAACTCTTGTAGCTGAACCAGTACCATGTGGTTTGGTCCCCTAGTTGAAGAGGTAGACCAGCTCCTGTTTTTGTTGTTGTCGTTGCAACATTAACCTCCAGGAGGTTTTGTTTTATTGCTGGCCTATTCCCCAGATTACTGTTTTCAAGTGGAAGGGGAGGTAAATCTGACAAGAAGGCAATAATTCATAGTGAAAATGACAAGCAATAATGAAATGCTGCAGTGGTGGAAAGATTTCCCCAGCAGAAATGTGCAGCCTGGCTCACCTGATGGAGGTTCATTGTCTTCAGTGTGTCTTCTCCAGACATGACTTTGGCCCAGTGCATTTTGTTAAGCATGAGAATACTTTGCTATTTCAGAGCTCTCATTTATTTGTAACATTGACCCGAATCTAAACAGTTGTTATGTGAATCAAATTGTAATATCTAATGACCCAAATGCTGTAATATGAATGTGCTGCCTGGGGAATTGCACTGTGTCTTGCTGGTTTGCATGGGTTGGTCTTCTGGCAAAGTCACAGGAAAATGAGAAGAACATTTCCATAACAGGGACCAAGGACTTAAGTAAACTTGGTTTTCCCTGTCAGGTCATTCACTCTAAGGAAATAGGTAGAGGGTAATAATTCTTTCATGAAACCAGGTAACAACCTTTTAATAAGCATCATTAAGTCTTTAGGTTGAAATAAGAGGCTATCCACCCTTTTATCCCATATTATATTGCTGAAATTCCTCGTTGCCATCCTCACTGTGGTTAGATGAAAGCCCCCTGTTTTCATATCGATCACTAAAAGCACTTTCCCCTTGTACCAGTTCACTGCATCACTTCTAAATGCAGTTCATCTGATCTCTTTTACTTTGGCTGTTGCTCATTCAGGGCTACAAAAACTGTATTTTCAGACAGGTCTTGGAACCAAATGATCATATTTCTTACCTCATTCCAAGGAATAACATTAGGATCTTTGTTTAGGTGGGATTCAGAATAAAAATAAAGCTCTTTTTGCTTTCCCATGCATGCCCACACACGTGCACACCCATATGTATATACACCACTCTTTCTCCACAAGGGTTATTTGAACCCAGAACAGTAGACATCTGTGTATGTTTGTGCTTATTTCTTTTCAGTAACACACTTTCCAAATGCTAACTGCTGAGGGAGTGTAACTGCACTGAAATGTTAACCCATGTACAACCTAAACTCTGCAGGGCTGGGGGTTGAATGATTCTTGTAATTATTCTTTCTCACTGGCAAAGAAATGTTTCTCTTTGACAAGGAAATTATTCAGGCAATGAAGTTTTTGGCTTAGGAGTTACGAAGAATTTACTTGTAAACAGCTCTTAGCTTATGTTGCACCGTTTGCCTTCAGTAACTTGCATGTGGCTGTAGATCTTCTTTCCACATGCAGTTTCTGTATGCATGGAATTTTAAAAGCATGGGACTCTTAGTGGAGCACTTCCATGTCTGTTTTTTCTTCTTCTCTTTTATCCCTGCCAGAACAGCACAAAAAATCCATATTCTAGCTTGAAGGGAAACCATCCGCAGTGATAAGAACCAGCCTCACATGCCAGATAGATTGGAAAATCAGGCTAACATTTTAGGGACTGTTCCTGCACTAAAGTGAAATGACAGGTGTAGACCCACATAACAGGCTGGATTTTATGTATGCACATCAGCACAGTATCTGCGTGTTCAAAATATCCATCAGTGTTCAAAGCAGTCTGCAAGCTGCAAGGTAAAAAAAACCAAAACAAAACCAAATACACAGAAAAATTGTTTTTTAAATAATGTGACTTTTCCATAGTCTGAATCTGGCCAGTCATAAGCAGTGATTTCCTCCATCTTGTTTACATTAATATTCCCCATTTTAGTGTTCCCCAGCTTCATTTTATGGTGATAAAATGAAGGCAGCACTTTCTCTGCTCTTTTCCTTGGGAGCAAGCAAATTTTAATATTTGTCTGTTACCTTGGATTACATTGTCAGTAAATGAGAACACTAACTCCTGGCAAGTCTTCACCCTCCCTTCCCTTCCCTTCCCTTCTCTTCCCACAAGATTTAATTGATCGGTTTCATCATATTCAGCTTAACCTTATGCAAGAACATGAAACAGCATATGGTTTTCATCCCAGAAAGATAATTAACCCCCAGGTGATTTCAGTCAAGTGGCAAGAAAAAAAAATATAGTGAGGTTGTTTTTGGAAGGGACAAGAGAAGGAGGAAGCAGGAAAATTATGTCACCTCTGGTAACTTTTTGAACTTTGAGCCCTGAAATCTCAGTTTTAGTGAACACACTCAATCCACTCATTATGAGAAGACTGAAGCATGTTTAGGGTCCCCTGATCATGAAATTGATTCCCTAGGGCATCAGTATGCACACTGCTCCCTGCATCAGCTAGCCAGTTGCTTATTCAGCAAAGAACTCTTACTCTTGTTGGCAGATCACAGAAGCACCACCTCTCCCAATCAGTGTTAGGATTTAGAGAGTTAGTATTGTTCCTGTCTTCCCTTCGTTCCCTTAGGGAGACTAACTCCATGGTATTCCATTGGACCTTCACTACAAATTGTTTTAGTTGGTCTCCTCTTCCCATTGGCAAGTTATAAACTAGTTTTTATGTTTGTTCTGTCTATTTTATGCTTTTCTTTCTGCGACATTGCATCTGTGCTACACTGGCTGATGTATGATAGGAGAAGGGCTGCTATGTTTGTACATCAAATTCTATATCTGTAGTTTGCCCTACACAGTCAGAAAATATTTGTAGGCTTTACATCTGATAAAGGTCATCTTCTGAAATGCAGAGGTGCAGAAGAATCTTCCTGAGTCTGAAGATGGATTTGCTGCAATGATCTTTGCTATGGTTCATTTCTTTTGTAGAAGGAAGAAGCTCCACACATTTGGGACAGGTTTATCGTTGCTTAACAAGAACTGTGCATCATGTCAGTGCATTGTAGCTGCAGCATGGGAAATTTTTGAGCAGGAGTACTTGAGGTACTTGAAAATTTCAGGCGAGTTAAGAAATAAATTAATAGTGAGAAGCAAATACCAAATGCTTCCTCCTTAGTCTGCCATCAACTTCAGAAAGGAAAGATGCAGAAAACCCCACATTTTTCTTTAAAAAGTTTAAATGGGAGACAGAGCTCCAGGTGTGTCACTTGCCTGCTAAGGGTAGGATGACATGAAATATGAAGCTGTCAAGCAGAGAGCAGAACTGATCCAAATCTGACAAGTCTAACATATTGAGCTCAATAGTTTTGACTCCCTCCTCTCCAGTGTCATCAGCCATCAGGCTTACAACTCAAGTGTTTATGCAGCACTGGACCATCAGCAGTCACCCCTCTCCCATGAAACGGTCCCCACCAAATGCTGTGGATGGCAAGTGTTTAGTCCTGGAGACCCATGCTGAAATGAGACCTGATTGGTAGCACATCTTTTTCAGGCACTACTTAATTCAAAATCTTACATTCTCATTACTCCTACTTACTCTCACTGGCTTTCCTGCTGGAAGGGACAATTCTTCCTGCTGGAGGCCTGGGAGGGACAATTTTTATAAGTCATTCCTTCAGCTACCAGAAAGTCACAGAAACAAGGTGGTATATTCTGTCCTACACCAGGTGATTGCTCTTACATCTCTTTGTAAAAGCATTCTTCACTCATTTGCTAGATTTATTTCCATCTTGGAGACTGAACACGTTTGAATGAGTGAGTCCTGGCAAACATTTCAAGCACCTGCCTTGCTTCTGGCTGAATGCTGAGCATTCATACAGTTGGGCTGTTGCATGGGTCTTTCAGGCTCTGAAATCTTGGATCTGTTGAGATGATTCTCCTGCAGCTCCATGGGATGCTCCTTTTGTCACCAACCATCTGCCAGTTCCTTTGGCTATGCAGGTATAATGTGTGCATGCCAGCCTGACTGGTGTCAGCACTGAAAATTCCCCAGTACTGTGTGCAAACAGAAGGCTCTGTTCCAAGTGTGAGGAAATACTGTATCATTCCGAGGAAAACTCCCCAGGCCCCTTGGGGGAGAAAGAAAAAAACAATTCTCCTTCTTGTCAAGATCAAAAGGGGATAGAAGGATGGGGAAAATGTCATTTATAGTAGGATGAACACATAATTAGCTAACAAGCTACATGGGGGGGGCTGTTGATAGCATCACAATCTATGTGTATCAAGTTCAGGCAAGGTAGCAACATGTGACCACAAGGTAGAAATTGTGTTGGCAAGATGGACTTGACCCAGAGGATCCTCTTTGAGTTCCATGACGTATTACAGTATTACTTTTGAGCTCTTCCTTCAATGAAATGAGTCACAGAACCATTTATTGGCAACTCAAGAAGTAGGTGAAAGCCAATTTTGAAAGAAACGTTTTGTTTCTACTAGTTTTAACATGCGGTCAGTATTCCAGTAAAATTATCTGTGTTTTACTTTCTCCATTCTCATGCAGAGTTATTGGAGTGTATCACTGCTTTTGTACTATCCGTGCTGACGATGATGACACACAAACAGTGTGCCTGGAATCATACTAAATATTTGCATGGCAACTGTGCCAAATAGGGTCAAATTGTTTTACAGAAGAGTTCACCTAACTGCAGGGGAATTCTGGAGGTACCATACCAAACGGTGGCCACAGGTTACTTCACATTTTCACCTGCATGCAAAAAAATTGGCATGAGGGTCTCCTAGGATTTTATTCATCTTTGCATGGTTAAACAGCTGGAAGCAGTAGCCATTTACAAGTATTTTGGCTTTTGTGTGAGTACATGGAAGAGCCCAGAACAGAAACTGAGGAATTCACTACTGTGGCTTAATCTCATGGACTCAGAACTACAGAATATCACAGAGGCTTGAAGGGAGCTTGGAGATCATCTAGTCCAGTGCTCAAAGCAATGTCAGCCACAAGAGCCCAGGGATGTGTCCACCCATGTTTTGAATGTTGCCAAGGATGGAGTCTCTGCAGCCTTTCCAGATAAAGTGTTCCAGTGTTCAAGCACTCTGCCCCCAGTCCAGAAGCTTTACAGGACTAATGTTTTCGTTTCTCTGTGGTTGATTCTCTAATACAGAGGACACATCTGTGTAGAATAATAATGTTTAGTCAGTAGACCAAAAAGCTCTCTTTGCCAGCCTGACAGGTTACCAAGGCTGAGTCAGGGAAGTGTTCATAAATAATTGAGTTTTCTCAGATGAAGCAGTGTGACTCTTGGCCTCAGTATTATTATTTATCTTATTTAATAAAGGGTGTTCTGGGGAAAATTCAGAATCAAGAAGAGTTTTGTTAATGCTGAAGGACGGTACTGGTATCATAGCCAATTAATGTGCCTGTTCCTACTGATGATAAGTGGATCTGTCGCCTGTTCATCTGGCATTGAGCCTTGAGGCTTACATAATCATTTGTGGCTATACCCAAGGGTTTTGATAGTTAATGTTTCAGCTTTTACAGGTCATCAGAATTTTTCAAGAAAGATAGATTTGGTAAATAGTAGTCTGCAGTAGTCTGGAAGTGGAAACAAAACAATATTCAGAGGATAAGGTCTGTAAAATGGGCCAAAACTCGTCTGAGGAAGAATCTTTTCAGTTCTATTTCAAAGTTTAGGGATAGGAAGAAAGAAATGTGTGACAAAAGAAAAATGCATCAAAGGAGCTCTGGTGAATCCAGGCTGGCTTAGCCTTCATGGGTTAATAGATAATTTGAAACTGCTGTTTTCAGTGGCTCTGAAATTGCAGGAAGTGGTTTGAGGCCAAGAGGGAATAATGACTCCAGGAGACATAATTTCTAGGGAGGAACTGAGGTCCTGCAATTCTGCTTTGGAGGAAACACAAGCCACAGAATGAAATTCCTTGCAGTTTCAAGGCTAGCAGAGAAACTGATGGCTGGAAGAGAGAAATCTGAGGAGGGAAGCAGAAAATATGAAATTATCTCTGTGTGTCTGTGTATGTGCAATGTTGTGCCACATTGCCAAGCCTTTTGTCCTTTAGCCAAGAATCTGAACTGAAAACCCTTTTTGTAAAGTCCTTCCAAAATGCACCACAGCTCTCCAATTCCAAGTATTCATGTTATCCAAGTTCAACATGGAAATGTTGTGATATGGGTTTTGAAACGTTTTAATGATTACTGTCCTCAGATAGATAATGGACAGGCAGAAGACAGAGGGAGGGAGGGAGAGAGGGAAGGAGAAAGAAGCTCTGCTCATTTGACATTTCTTCAGATAAGAAGACAGTGATGGCCATGCACAACTTGCACCACTCTCTTTGCTACTTCTGATGGTTTTCTATCAAAGGACTTACATCTAAGAATCATGGACAAAGAGAAAAGCAAGTCTTTACAGATTGATCCCACCAAAGCGGCAGAGGCACAGGAGTTAGCTCAGTCTAAATTTAATCTGCCAGTTTCCCTGGAGTCAGTGGAGAGAGGCACCTTCACAGGGCAATTCAGAGAAGGAATCTGACTGCAAGGGCAGCATTAACCTTTATGACTGTTCTGCTTTTGCCAAGAGTCAATGGGATCAATTCATAGCTGAGTGGAGAAGACTTATACCGGCTAAGAAGCAGTCCCAGCATCAATAAAACTACCACAGTGTGTTCTCTGTATCACAGAACTGCCATATGTCTCCACTTATGGGGATTGGGTATGGGGCTGTGGAGGGAATTGCTTTTCTGGGCAGGTTAATGTAACAAAAAGAAACCGCTCTGCAGCCATTAATCTCCCTAAAGCCCATAGTCTCAGTCCTCCTGTGCTGTACTCAGTGCTGTGCTTCATTATGGAGTCTTTAAACACCTCAGCTAAAGAGAGAGAAAGTAATTTAAAAAGAAAACACATCTTTGGCTCCTTTAGTTGGATTTTTTGAGAAGTAAGGTTCCTCTTGGGTTAAACTTCTTAGACTTTTCTAATTTTGTTTATATTGTATTACAAAGGCCAAATGCTATTGAGTAGACCCAAAAAGAATGCCCAATATTAGAATATTTATTAAATCAAGATAAAATAAGGTATGTGAAATTGTGAGTTTTAAGTATTAGAGCATTTTGTTATTTTTATTTTTCCTATTTCCAATTTAGTAATAAAATCAAATGGTCATGCTCTTATTTTTAATAATAATCTTACAGTACTTTAGGAACTGCAGCTTCAACAAGAAAACATAAATGAATGCTTATGGTATAAACCCTACTTTTATTTAGTACCTCGGAGGTTTGGTGAAGGGTTGTTTGGGCCTTTTTTATCATCCAGAGGTATCCAATAACAATTTTCTTTATTTTAATTATGTCTGGAATATACTGCTCATTGTAAACAAAGCACATAGTTATATAATGTGCATATTTTAGCTCAGGGATTTGAAGCAGTCTACTGGGCTAGGATACATGCTCTATATTTCCATTTATTTTCTCATTGAACTTTTTCAGGACTTCTGAAATACCTTTGAATAATCTAAACTTTCTGTTATGACTTTTTCTTTTCCTTGTCAAAATAAAATTATAAATACATTTGTGGAGCTCTTGGTGAAGTAAAGAGTTACTGTTTCTGATAGTTGCTTCACTGCTGTAAATCAATATACTGCTACTTACATCAGCCAGGCTACTGTTTACCCCAGCTTGAACGTCTTCTCCTTCAGTTCCAATATTAACTCAGTTAAAAATAGTAGTTTTATATTTAAACCTCTGCTTCCTGAAGTGACAGTAGGTGGGCCAACTTGTAACATGATCAACATTTACAGCATTATCTCTACTGGAATTTATGCCAGCTCCTAACAAGCAAAATATAGTGGCTTTCTGGAATCCCACTGCTTTAATTTTTACAAAAAGGCAATATTAATTAAAGAATGAAAAATATGAGCTCTGATATAGCATGCATACATGTGCATAAGTAGCATACTACACAAAATTTTTGGTATCTTGTTATACAACTCATTCCTTGAAAATACCTGTGGAAAGGGGTGATGTGCTGCACTTGTATATGTGGAGAACAGGAGTGAGATGGGGGGATCACAGAGTCCTGTTGTCAATGCATAACTTGTGATTTAGTACAAAGTTTAATTTTACAATAAACTTAGAGATATTTGAGGTGCCCCAAGCTGTTTTAGATGCCCAAGGTTATTTAAGAGACTGGCAGAAAAGATGCAGGATTTGCAAGAAACCCATGTCTTTCTGGACAGCAGCTGAAGGACAGTCAGAAAAACTAGGGCATCTCTAGTTGCACTGGACAGTTTTATGTGGACAGCTGAGCTGGGCTGCATCTTGCATCTGCAGTCACAACTTTTCAAGCTATTTTTTGGTAACACTGAGAGGCATGCTAATTGTGACCTATCAGAAACTGTTGGCCCTTAGCAAGATCATATACTGGCTCATTTTCTCTGCTGTGCCACACATTATATTAGTGAGTGTTGTCACTAAACAGAGTGACATTACCCAGTGTGTCTCATGATAAATATAGATTCAAGTACCTCTAAAACTGAGAGTTGTCTTCAAGTCCCTATTAAATATAGAGCTGCTAAAAAAAGTGCCCAGGACATTACTGAGTGAAGGTGTCTGAGCAATATGCAGTAAGGGACTGAGATAGTAATTTTGATGATGTATGTTAAAACAGTTGGACTCATCCAGGTGTCAGACATAGGAGTGTCTCTGCTAAATTTCTTCCAAAAAAGCAATATAATCTGCAAAAACCTACAGTATTTTAGTGATATTTAAAAATAACAAAATATACTTTATTACCAGCATTAAGCATAAAATATAGACAGAAAAGGAAGAAAAAATGCAGTTAGAAAGTTTGTCCCACGAAAAACATACTGCCTCTTTCTTCATGCTTAAACATGTGTGCGTGCTAACTTAGGTCCAGTTTCATTCCATTCAGCTTGGAGCACCTTACATTTGATACACTCCTTATCCAGCCTTTAAGACCACATCTAATGTGTGAAGCCACCAATGGATAGTGGCATGGTGTGCATATCTTGGGCAGGAACAAGCCTGGAACATGTTATAACTATTCCTGGGGAAATCAGAGCATGGGAAGGCAGCATGGACATGGCTGGCCTCTAGATATGGAGGTAGATACCCATTTATCCAAATCAGTACAGACATTAACGACAGGTACCAATTACTGTCTGATGTGATAGCCTGGCTTTTGATGGAGGTACTCTGGCAGATAAGAGGGAATCTGGGTCTTAGAATCCTGACAGCTGCCATGCAAACAACCTTTACAAATCCATGCCAGTCTTGTCTGACACTCAACACCTGGCTCCTTTTCTGTAGTGAGGATGGCTGGACCATTGCAGTGGCGCACTGATTTTTGTGGATGGTGATCACAAAAAGGGAATTGAGAAGAGACCACCCGAGTTATTCTGACACATGACTTCAGTGCTTTCTATTCTTAGACAGATGAGGATCTGAAATATGTAAGTACACTATCATTGTTTTTTAGATTTATTTGTAAAGATGAGTCAAAGAAGTACAACTCTTAATCTATCATGGGTATGGTATTTAGACATTTATAATTTTCTTTTGATGTGTGTTTGTATCTGAGTTGATAAATCAAGATTGTTCTCATGATATTTTAAGCAGTGTTATTTGTCTCCATCCTTGTTATTTTTAAAGAAATGAAAAGAGCAAAACCCATGAAATTATATTTGCAGTGTCATTTAAATTTATTGCCTAATAAGTAGTGATCACTTTAAAAATCCATTTTTTTCCTGTGTTGTTAAGAAGAGGTTTAACCAAAGTGATTTAATCAAGATGAGAAATGATCCCAGGTTCCTGAAGCTTGAATAAATGATATTGTCAATGTTAATATGCTGGTCTGGAAGTTCATTTAAAGTATCAGAAATAACCTAAATATAATTTCATGGCAGCTCATATACTACTTAGCATAATTTATTCCTTACCACAGAACCTCCATTCCCTGTGCTTTACCAGCATTTCCAACTCACCAAATACCTACCAACACTCCTCTATTTACCCCTGCATACTCCCAGTTCAAGTAAAGATAACACTTTTTTTCCCACCTGTCACTATAGGACACGAAAGAACACAAGCACACACCACTGTTCTCAAGGTGAAGAAAAAAGGGCAGTTTATTTTCTGACTCTAACATTTATAGTTTTCCAAAAGTGACAGCGGATTGGAGGGTGACAGTGACACCTTTCCAATGACACTGGTCAAACCAACAGTCTATAAACTTTCTCCTCCTCCATAAAGGAATGCAAAACAATGAGTTATTTACAGAAAGTGTGTGAGAAAGTTCACTACAAGAATGTCAACAAAGGCTTAGAAAATCTTAAAAAAACAGGCTGACACCCACCAAATAAATTCTATATTGAAGTACAACTTTATCTTGACTCCCAACATGTTTCTTGAATGAGAACAACCAAAATATCACGTGGATATAGTATTTCTGATTCATCTAATGATGTTGCATAAGGTGCCTTTTAGATTTCTATTATCTCCCATAAATATGTTTGTCTGCAACAGTTAATAAGTAGAACTTGTCAGCCGCAGAATGCTGTACCTCAGGTTTACAAATGAGTGTCCGTCCCAAAACATTTCAAAGAGAATGAAAGAAATTTGAAATGTTCCTACATGCACCAGGACTTCAATGAGCCATAAAGATTTAGAAACACAACTGGGCTTATTTCTACAAAATGAAGCCAGGAACACTGTACTTTAAAGTACAGAAATCAGTTAACAAGATTTGTAATGTACTTGTAAGGACAAGGCTGAGTCCTATGACACTTCTGGTTTTGAAATTCATCACAGGAGAATATTTTTACTCAGATAGGGTTCAGAGTGTAGCTTTATGTCTCAAGAATGTAAGGATTCTCCTTTGGTTTTAAGCAATAAGCATAAGCTTATAAATGTTTTCTTCCCCCAGTCCAGGTTATAAAACATATCTCAGATTATTGTGTTTATATTGTAATGGGACTACCCTGAATTCTTGCAGCTTTGGGCAAGTTTTTAAACATACACATTGTACCAGCGACAGGCAGATTGTTCTTGAAAGGTCTGAATTAAAATAAGTGTATTTTAAAGAATATTTTGATTTCTGACTGTAGCTGATTGGTAGAAATTGGTGTAACAACAGTGCCATGATATCAAAACCCTTGTTCATGTGGAGGTTCCCAGAGGTATTGCAAGAAAAAGAACTATAGCCTAGGCATCTTCACTGCACTAGAGGGAGAAAACAAGGCTTTTCAGGACAAATAAAAAGTTGTGAGGCAATAGTAGAGCTCTGGCACTTCATTTCAAAGAAGAAAATAAATAAAAAGCTTCTGAGTGGAAAAATGAAACTGTTGGACATTTCTGCAGCTGTGCAGATCTGTAAAGGATGCTGATGCTGCCATGAAGTATCTGCATAACTCTAGATAGAAGCTTTTGTATCATAATTTGTTCAGCAACTATCAAAATATCTCATTCCTGAAAGAAAATGCCCTCCTCATAAGTATTAGGACTTTCTTAAAGGAAGAAAAAAAAAAAAACTTGATTGCCAGAATTAGATTTTAAGAGACCTATCAACCTAACCCAGACTTTTTGACAGCTATGGAAACCAGCCAAAATTGTATTAAAAAGTGGTATTGTGCTAGGGGTAACTATGCCCTGTCAGATGTATTGCATATACCCGGCTGTGCGCATGGATGTTTATGGATATGCCTATACAACGTCAAATCAAGGGGAAAAAAACAACTTACGGGAAAGTGAGCTAATATCTGGTTGTTCATGGCTAAAAGATACAGCGTGAATGCATTGTCCTGGCAAATGAAAGTGAAGGACATAAATGAAAGGGTATTCCCATAGTAACTTAGTGGTTCAAGGACATTTGTCAGTACTACATATCTGCTGGAAAAGAGTGGAAGGGGGATTCATTCATCTTAGTTCCTGTGGTTGCTATCTGCTTGGAAATTGCATCCATTGCTACCTGTATAGGGAACCCTGACAGCTGGGGACAATTTGAGTTATTTGAACCATGCATCTCTCCACATGTCACCAGGAAGGGGATTTACATTTGAAATTGGAATTGGTTTATAACCTTGCAGAAGTGCACAGGAGTAATACATGGATCTTATCAGTATGTCTGGCCAGTTTTGAGTTCCTGTAGAAATGTTGCCACATAAGGATCTCCTGAGGTACTCAGATATCAGTGTGATTAGCCTGGCAGACAGACCTTTGTATTGGGGAAGCAAGGTCAATGCTCCTGGGACAGCAGGAGACATAAAGATTCAATAATAATACCTTATTATTCTATCAAATGATATTTGCAGAGCGTTTCAAAATCATTATGTGAAGGACAAAGGATGCTGTATATATAGAGAAGTAAAGGCTGACATTTCCACGGTGCATGTAGTTACCAGAATTCCATGCAAGTTTGAGCTTTGGAAGAAAAATAATCTTTGGCTGCACACTGTGCATGTGGGGCCTCCATAACAGACACACAGGGAGCCACTGTAAGGCATCTACAGAATCAAGGCTCTTGCTTTGCTGGTGCCATGTCCTCAAAGACTCTGAGGTTCAAAGACCTGTTTCTACAAGGTAGGGGGTTCATGGAGGCAAGAAACATACAGTTCTTGATAATTTTTGGTTTTGTTGCTTCTCCAAGCCCCTCTTGACCTAGCTGAATTCTGGTAAAAGCTAGACTATGTCTAGGTAGGAATATCTTCCCTGAGCCAGTTTATGGGAAGTGTTGTGATTCCTCTTGTTAAGAATGGTCAGATTAGTTAGCATGGTTTTTCTTGGTTTCTGCTAAGAAATTGACTTTTTTTCTGATACTTCTGACAGTCCTTCAAGTTACCCAGACTGCAGATTAACACACTACAAAATAAAGCACTTGGTGCTCCATGTCAGGGTTCATCTCTGTTGTTACGCAAAAGGGACACAGGAGATGATCTCAAATAGTCACCTGACCGTGCCCAGACCATGTTATTTCACACATTGTACTCCTCGTGGTTTGTTCTCTGTTATCACATTGCAGTTTTGGGTCCTGCTCAGCAGTCAGAAGTTAAAGGCAGTGGTGTGGCCTAGTGTGGAGAACACAGGGCTGAGCTGCGGTAATTTTACATCTACTCTGGATTTACAAGGGTTTGATAGATTATATCAGTCTATTCCACACACTTATACAATGAAATTAATAAGATTGGCTTACATTAGAATAAAAATACCCCTTACAAATGCATAGTTTTATTATATATTTTTTCTGTTAATGACATATTCTTTCCAGAAAATGGGCCCAGTATGGGAATAGGTGATATAATCAGACCCTTGAAGCCTCCACTATGCAAATTAATTTCCAGTACCCTGGAATATAAAAGTACTCTACCTCTTTCATTAGACATGGATCATTTCTGTAATGAATGGTTGGCATTGCTGCATGATAATTTATCAGGATTTGGGAAAAGCATAGAATGCCAGCAAACTGGCAGATAAATTTGATTTTGTTTTTAGAGCTGGGACAAAAGAAAACATATTTGCTGATGTGTGGAGTAATTTTTTTCTCAGACATAAACCAGTTAGAAGAACTACAGTATGTGAAGTGAGGCACAGAGTTCTCCTAGAAACCAAAAACAGCTTTATAAACTGAATATTTTTAAAGTAATTTAAAGATTGACAATGTGCTAGCTTCAGGTTTGAAGTCACTACCAGTGACTTCAGCCTTTGAGAAAAAAAATTGCATAATAGGTGGAAAGTGGTTAAAGAAGGAAAAATGGCCAACAATTTTTTTAAAGATTTTCCACATAAAGGTAATCAGGTATTTGAATAGGTTGACCAGAAAAGTTGGGTAATGTCTACATGTGGTGACTTTCAAATAGTGGGGCAAGTTCTTGATCCACCTAATATATCTGGTCAAACTTGAATTATTTTGTGATTCCAGGAAGGAAGGCCATCAAAGATGAAAGTTCAAATTAAAATCTGGAAAGATAATTTTTTCATCATCCAAAGGCATCTCTGTAACTCTGGATGTTGTAGTGGTGCAGGGTTTTTCTCTGTTTATTTGCTTCCAAGAGTGAAGGACAAGGCCACCTTCTCTGACAGCCCTTTGAAACAGTGTGAGAAGAGGTCAGATAAATTTGCTGACACTCATATTTAGCTTCAGCTAAGCATTAGCTGAAGTTCCCTTTCTCCAAGTTATCACTTTTGTAGTGGGGATTTAGCACTAGTCTTTTCTGCACTAGATATACCCATGTAAAGTAGTGGGATGAGATTCTTAGCTGGATACTTTCCCATCCTTACAGGTTCTCTTCATGTGTCATGTCATTGGACTGCTGTACATGAGCAATGAAGGGAGCTGTTATCAGTCCCTTCAGAATATTCCTGTTAAGGAGGAGGTTAATCCTTCTGGGTCCTCAACTCAGGCTGTTCCTGACAGCAATATGATGGACACAGTAGACAAATCCAAACTGCCTGAAGAGTCAACATATGGGCCAAATGGCTTCTCCCATTTTTAAATTTTCCTCCCAAAACCACTGTGATTTGCTTCAACATCAAGCAAGACAGCCAGCCAACAGATAGGTCATACAGACAACACTTAGATACTCTGGAATTCTCCTACCATCTGCTTCCAGATTTCTCATCTCCACTCAGTTCCATCCTTTTATCATTTCTTCCTTTTCTACCAATGATGTGAGTGGGGGAAGCACATTTTTCCACTTGTCTCCTTGTTTCTGGACTAAAAGAAGGCAGGCCTATAGGCAGGAAATCACCAGTGCGTATATCAGGACTGAGATTTGCGAAGAAGGCTCCATAATATCCATTATATCTATGCTGTTCTCACAGGTAACTCTGCACTGAGCCAGAAGAGCAATTTCAGGCTCTTCAACCCTCACAGAAGTAAGATTCCTAAATTGGATATTCTTCTCAGGTTTTCCTGAAGTTGGATCTAGGTAGTCAAAATGTTCTTTTCTTGGCCACTGCTCTGTTGCACACTGTATTGTCTTCCCTGACTCTGATCTGTGCCATTTTTGGTGGCTCCAGCTGCAATATCTGTGTAAGATACCCCTTGAAAGGTGTTCTCCTGCCTCTCCAAATTCACACCCTGCTGCACAAGTCCTAATTCACCATATTTTAGTAAAACATACACATCTGAAGGGTGTGTGAAGCATAGGATTGTCTGAGCCACATTCTTCTGCTATGTCAACTTCCACTGCACTTGGGTGGCCTTCAGCTGATAGGAGAGATTTGAAGTTTCATACTATTAGAATAGTTAAGGAGGTTTTCACAGGGAGAAGATTTACTGTGAATCTTGCAAAGTAGATCTTTGAAGCAGTTTTCTGAGTATTTTTTTCAATACCTGTGTGGCTAGATAGCACAGTCCTCAGTGTATCAGCAGGTACAGCAATTATGTATTTTAAGTTGGTTCTTAAAAATGCACCCAGCCCTGTAAAAATACCTTTATCCTTTGCATATAATAAGGATGCAAGATTTATTCACCTGCTTCTTATCTTCCTATTGCAGATAGGGCAGGTGGGAAGCAGGCCTTCTGCCACAAGAAGGTGAACTCTGAATTTGGTATGTGATCCAAAGGACAGAAACAGTTAATTCCTCTGGTCATCTTCTTTTCATTAGAGATGGCTTTTGAAAACAGAATTAAATGAAATCCAATGTCTTTTTCATAAAATATTTGAGGGAAATCTTGTATGACACCCCTTGTCAGTCAGTCCTGTACTATCGTTGTTTCTTCCCCCACGCTACCCCCCTCTTCTCCCCTTCCTTTTTTTCTTTTAACTGACATCTGTCTGGAAAGACACAAACAAATCACAAGCTGGTATCGTAACTAGGATATTGTGGAACTCTTTCAATCCTTCAGTTTTTTTGCTGATAAAGATAGATAAATTGCAAAGTCTATATTAATAGGTGCAAGGGGCAAAAAAATGAGAAAGGCTTCAAAAGGCATATGCAGAAACAATTCTGGAGTATATTGAGAGGATTCTTTTTGAAATCATATTTACCCTCTTACTAGTAAGTTTTAAAAATAGATGCCAGGTTCTGCAAACTCTAAAATCATCATACAATTAATTTGCCTTTTCTCTACAATGAGTCAGACTCAAGGTAAGGATATACTTAACATTTGAACATTTGATGTTCCCTTTCCATTAAATAGTGATGATATTTCTAGCAGTTCCCAGTGTTTTAGCTGAAGTTTTTAGTGTTTTAGTTATATGCCTAGTACTTTTCAAAAATCAAGTTCAGGACATGTATAAAATTCTGTAGTAATATTTCCTACTAACTCTGCTACTTATTTCCATTTCACTATGGAGTGAAACATTAGGTTATTTTACATTTACTAGTGTTCCTGTAATCAGTTGTACTTCACTTATCTAGGACCTCTTATGAAAATTCCCCATCTCTTGAAGTGTTAAAGGCCATGTTGAGAAGGACTTAGAACAACCTGGTATAGTGGAATGTATCCTTTCCCATGGCAGGCGTTCTGGAACTAGATGGTCTTTAAGGTCCCTCACCAACCTATATCATTCTATGATTCTTTATCATCTGTGATAGTTTCACACTCAGTCAACCCCACACGGCTTCACACCTGGCTTTAGCTCTTTCAAACCATCAGTACACAACCTAAACTGGAGTTCATACAGATCCACCTTAAGTACCTCATGCTGGTTGTGTAACAATAGGTGAAAGTATGTGTAGGTCAAAGGATTGCTGAGCATCTTTAGCAGAAGAATTATTATGCACAGCAAAACAATTTTCTTTCTAACCTGTGCAATAGTATCTTTGATGATGGCATTTTCTATGTTAGAAGGATTCATTTTAAATTCAAACATTATAGCCCACCAGATTAATAAACAACATTTGTGAAATAATAATAACTCCCTGAATGTGTTTTTTCACTCAGGAGATTGGACACTGATATTGAATGGGTGTCTTTTTTCAGGATCTGGTGGTGATAGATGGCACACTTTTTGCTGGGCTATTGATGTACAGGGAGCCAGACTGCCCGATAGGTTCAGCACACATAAAGCCTGGATGTTCCTACTGCAGTGTAGAGTTGTGTAAGAGAGCATGGACAGATATTTTGCTGGGAGGTTCTTAAGTTCTGAGTTTTGTGTTTTCTCTTCGTTTATGAGTGGAGACGTGAATAAATCTGATACCTTCAGAATATCTTTTAAAAAATATACAAATAAAGAACACAGAAAGACTTAAAAATTTCATCAAGTTTAAGTATTAGCAAGGATAGTTAACTGGACATCATCAGCTCTGTTTTCCTGAAGACACTTGAGAAAGCAGAAATTTTCAGATAAGAAATCTGGCTTGAATCAAGTGTTGCCACAAAATATTTAGAAAATACTATTTGGTTTTAGAGTGATAACTAGAACACCTTTTCTTTCCTCCACTAGTCACTCATATGTTCAACTTTTCAATACCAACATGGAATTAAGTCTGTGTTTACCGTGTCTTCACAGTGACCCTTCCAATTTCTGCTAATTTTCAAACTTTAGCTGAAAAAATAAATAATATAAATAAATAAATAAAATCTGAAAATATAAAATAAAATAAATGGACCATTCTTTCATGGTATGACTGGGAAAAGTCTAGATGAGACCATAGTACATTTTGACTGAGTGTTCTCTGCCCCTCATAGGTGTGATACTTACATTGTACAACTGTAAGTGAAGATTTACATCTCTTCCCAATGGGAATAATTGGTTACCAGCATAAGTATGCCTTATGCCACTGATGCTGTTCTTCCCCTGTTGTAAAGGAAATAAGATGCAGAGAATCCTGATGCTCATAAATTCATAAATGAGTTTAATTGAAAACTGAGTTCTACAATACTATAGCCATACAGTTAACTAACTGCCCTTAAAAATGACCAAGGCATATAGGTAAAGTAGTATGGTCTTGGCTTTTGAAAGCCTGGAATTGTGGGCCTGCACAGTTCAGGAAAGAAGGCAATGATGGTACGACACAGTCCTGTAATCTCATCAGGGAGCTTTAGCTCCATATACATTTCATAATCATTTAAAACCACAACTGTATAATTATTTTGCTAAAAAAAAAACCAACTCAAAAAACCCCCAAAGTTCTTTCAGGATTCAGGATGAATATTTGGGCAACATTAGAACACATGGTCTCTAGAGAGAGACTAATATACTTGTAGCAAGGCAACATGAACAAAGTGAAAGGCACCAGATCCACAGCACTGCTGGCCATCAAAAAATGATGAAGGCAGACCTGAGAGAGATTAATTTGTAAAATAAAAGATGAAAAAATACATCTGAGCAGGAGGAACAGCACAGAAAAGAGGGGTAAGAGTGAAGGGAAACAAGAGGAAAACAGCAAGTAGAGCAAGACCAGAGCTGAAATGAAGAGATGGTGAGGCGATGGTAGGAACTGTGGGAGCATAGTTAGGGGGCTGAGGGAAGAGAGGAGCTGAATTTCTACCTATATTCTGAAGCTGCTTTTCAATAAATGAGTATATGGATTACATCAAGATGAAGAAACCTACTTTCCCCTTCTGTTTAACAGGCTCCCATTGTCTTAAATCTGTGTTAAGCCTGGCAGTTCGTATCCTTGACCTTTTCTCCTGGTCACTCACTAATCACAACTCCTTGGAGCCAACACTTTGCTCCTTCAGTTGCCTGCAGATGCTCCTTTAGGAAAGTGTGGAAGCAGTACAGGCACCGGTGATAGAAACTGATCCCTGGGGAAATACCAGTAGTACTGTGGGAAGGGTGTTCAGGCTGATGGCTGAGATGCAGAGACACACGCATCAGCCTGGGCGCTCTTGGTTCATAGTAATGACTCTTTGTTCCAAAGAAAGAGAAATTTTCTTGGTCTTCTCTAACTTTTTGGTTTACTTGTGCGCTAAAATGAGTACCAGGCCAGCACAAGAAGGGAATATTGACAAATCAGTTGCTACTCCATCATGGAGTAATACCAAGCAGACTCTATACTTGTTATTCTAATCACACCTTCAATTCACTGTGACAGATAATTCTCCAAGGGGAACTGGCCTAGACAATCATGAAAAATAGGGTGATTAGAACAATGTTTGACTTCAAAGGCTATTTGATGGGACAGACTAAAACATTGGTCCTGCACAGGACAACCCCAAGAATTACACATTGTGACTAATAACATTGTCAAAATGCTTCTTGAACTCTGGAAGGCTTGGTTATGTGTCCATTTCCCTGGGTAACTCAATATCTAAGTCTTAATTTTACAGGCTGGTCTTACTTTTATTTAAGTGGAAAAGCTTACTTGCAGCAGTTTTGCCCTAATAGTTTAATAGATTATTTACGAATATAATGTCATGTCTGGACTCTTGGAGGTTCCTTAAAAATTTGATTTAATTTTTCCTTTATTATTGAGAAACATCTGTCCTGGAACCTGAATGTTAAAGAAATTTCAATCACTGTATTCACTGAATTAGTACACAAGGCATATAGCTGCAGGAGTGCTCCACATTTCCTTCATCTGCAAAATGCTTGGATATAAAACAAGCATCAATAATTTTGCTGGATGTACTGCACAGAAGGAATTTAGCTTTAAAAAGACAAGTAAAATTAAACTTACAGCTCTGGGAAGAATGCCAATCTTTAGTATTAATAATTAATTCCATTGTTTTTAATTCACTTATAATTACATAAGTTGATTTTTCTTTATTGCTAATTAACAAATATTTAATTACTTTAGCAATTCAGTAATGTTCTTGATGACAAAATATTTAAAAGAGGATGCAGTGCAGAGAATGGCTTTAAGGGATTTTGAAGGGTTTTTTTTTCAAATTGTAGTTACTTAATGCCAACCAGCACTTACAATCTGCAAAAATCCCTTGTTTGTAGAGAGGCTGTGTCTTGAAAAATAACTAAAGGTTAATTATTGAATCTATCTCAACTATAGTAAGTCATATATTAAATTAAAAGCCTTTGTAAAATCCCCACAATTCCAAGTGACCCAGACAATTAGATCAGTAACCTAATTTAATGGTATCATAATTTCAAAGATTTTTGAGGTCACAGAAACCACTAGCTCTTCCACCTTGACCTCCCATTTAATGGAGGTGATGGAATTTCATTCATTCCCAGTTGGAACCTAGCAACTTCTATGGACAACTCTTACCTTCTGAAGGGGCATTGAGCACATAAAGAGACTCAGATCCCATCACACAACTGTGCTTTAGTGGTCACGTGTACTAACTATTAATATTTAATTCACACTTTTTTCTAGTATGAATGTGTTCAGCTTTGCCTTTCAATCTTGATTTGTGCCTTTCAATACTAAATAGAGTGTGCTTCGACGTCTGCCTTCTCCTCTTGGATTTATTTGTGCACCCAAAGTTTTTCTCTTCATGTCTTTTCTAGTACTTTTACTTTTCTTGGCATATCATTTACTTGGGACAGGGTAAGTTAATTGATCAATTTCTCTATTGATTTCAGGCTGCTTCTGTTTTCTAGCAAATGACTGGCAAATTCTGAGGACTTATTTTTTTTCAACATTTTTCTTAATTCTAACTTGGGAAAATAATTTCAGTTTTTCCCACCACCGCTCTTTTCTTAACTAAGACCTGCTGTTTAATTTTGAATTCCTGGACAATATCTATAAATTAAAATAAGGCCCTTCATTGTCACACAGTCCCAAACAAAAGCCTGTCAGTTAAAAAAATAGATATATTTATGGGTCACCTGCTCTGCTCCTACAACTGCTGATAACAAGCACATGGGAAGGAGCTTACTTTAGCCAACTTTTACCTTTCAGTCCAAGTGTTTCCCATTATTGTGTAGCTACTGACCCTATGAGAAAAGAATTCTTTTCTGGTATTTCTGTGTTAGAACCACAAGAGCCATGATTTAATAGACGTGCTTATAGCACATTATACATTACAGGCGTCTTTTCAAAGATTTCAAAGCCACATCTTGACAGTTTCATTTTTTTAAAAAGGTGCCTTTAATAACTGTTTCTTGCTGACTTAAGAAATGAGGGAAGAAAGTGTAACTTCAAAGTGTTGGCAAAATAATATGAATTATACAAATGTAGTTGTAAAGTTGTTTCCAGTTACAGTAGTAGTAACTCGAGACTGATAGCTGGTTTCCTCTTTTGCAAGTGTTTCCAATTTAAAACATATCTTTTGGAGTTGTTCCATGCTGTGTTGCTATTCTAGAACAAACCAGTTCATTCAACTGTATTTTCTAAAATTATTGGAAGCAAAACAATAAACAATACAAAAAATACTAATGAGTATAGTAAGTAATTGAGATACTCCCAGTTCTTTCAACTAAAGTGCTAAAAGGCATAATTAACACAAGTGGAACTAAAGAGATCTGTAAAAATTCAAATCTGAACATCAGGACTCGTGTTGCTCAACACAGGGTTGATAAACCTACTGACAAGTTTTACAGATATACTGTCATAGGCAGAGATGTTTTTGCCTGCTATGCAGTATGGCAAAGTAAAAGAAGGTAATGAAAGATATTAATATTTAAGTAGTTAATCATACATTATTAATAGCATTTAAAGTGGCATTAATTAGGACCCTTGCATACCTTTTCCCATCAGTCCTCTATGTTGCTGATCAGACTAATCATGTAACCTTACTGTACCATTGTCCTTTGACCAGATGCATAATTATTAATTATTATTCTTACTGCTGGCACTGGGACAACTAGACTTCGCCTTCAGCACTGCTTTCACAGTTGCAAAATTTTGAACTTATGCAAATAAACCCTTGGACCCCTGTAGGTTTTATTCTTTTATTCCCCTTTTTCTCCCTTAGACTTTTTTTTCCCTTCTTGTACCTTTTCCTGTTGTTGCACTTTCCTTCTTCTTGTCTTCCAATAGCAAGGGTGGATTTCTAACACTGGGAAGGGAAAACTTTTGGTGATGAGGACACTTAAGACCAGGCACAGATTATCTACAGTGATTGTGAAGTTTCCATCACTCTGAGAACAAGTAAAACAAACATCTGTCAGGCATGACCTCCCTCTAGTTTACCCTGCCTCGGGGAAAGGGGAGGATCTGGATGACCTCTAGAGATCTTTTACTAGGTTTCTGTGAGGGGAATAAAGCAGGTTGGGCTCACCCCAGCTCATGATTATGACCTGATCTGTCCCATGTTCACATACCTTGCAGTGCTGTATAAGTCCAGGGAGCATCCTGACCTTGCCTGAAATATGGTGCATACCTGCCTGTAGATATGTGCTGTGACACATATGTGCACAAAACTGTGCGCTTGGTGTGGTGCTTGGTGTACAGGCTTGGGGGCATGGTTTGGTGGTGGACTCGGCAGTGTTGGGTTAACAATAGTTGGACTCAGTCATTTTAGAGATCTTTTCCAAAACTAAATGATACTACAATTCCATGGATTTTCCCCCTCGGTCTTGGAAGTATATTGACAAAAAGAAGACCTAATAATGATTTTAAGTGATCTTCCGAGATCACTTCAACATGTTTATTTTTCTTCTTGGTCATCTGCAGTATAATTCATAAAGAGACATGGTTTCCTGGCAGTCAAAATAGAAGCCCACCAATTTCTTTACAGTGTTGTCAAGACTTAAAAAGATGAGTTCTTACTAATGATGTGAGGTGTGCGTAATCCTGTGCCCAGAAAAGGATTATATGCTCTGACAAGGTCCTTTTGTTAGTGTTTTTGGGCTAGCAAATACTTTTTGTATTGAAACCAGTCCCCTTCCATTCTCCAATTGCAGCACCTGGTCCTGTTGCACAATCTGAGAATTTGTGTCTTCCTCATCCATACACACTCTGTGATTGGCTATAGACCTAGTAATGAATATAAAATCACCACAGGTTCACTGTTGCAAAGTGACTTTTCCTTTACTCCCCCATTTCACTGCTTTCATCCCCTGCCCTACAGAAAACCTGAATGAAAAGATAGAAAAACAGGTAAAGCTCAACCCCCCATCTCTATCCCCAGTCTCAAAAACAGAGACAGGGGGAGTGTTTTCTTCAGTATGCATTATGCATTATGCAGGGGGAGTGTTTTCTTCAGTAATATTATCCTGGGAATTATCTTAGAGAGATTGACCTGTGAATAATAGCCAAGCCTCAGGGTTAGCCTCACAGTAATTATTGCTAGACATTTTCACTAGCCATATCCTTTCAGGTCAAGAGGCAAGCATGAGGACTCACATCCCTACTTCACGGCAAATTATTATTCAATTACAGTGACTTTTGAACCTGACCAAATGTAAATTGAATTGTCCTTCCTTTAAGATGTTTATTTGTGAGAAAAAGTCCAGGGAATTTAAAATGCAAGATACGTAAGCAGCCCAGACGGTATGAAGAATCTGCGACTGTAATGAAATACTTTGGAAGTTCTCCATCCACACAGTTTTGGAGGGATCTGTATTTCACAGGTGTGTCTTTATAGCAATTTGAACTATTCGGTGTCAGGCATTCTTCAGCAAGCTAGTTCATGACAAGGAAGTCACCCCAGTATAAGCATCTCTGTGCACAGAGAGGACATTTTAGAAGAACAAGACAGTTGTGATGCAGCAGCTCAGGAGCTGTATTAGCCTGATTCTATTCTAAGATGCACTCCCAGGCTGGGTTTCATCCCGGCTGGAAGAAGCTAGCGGTATCAGATCAACAATTAGAGGATTTGTGCATGCCTAGCTCATGTGAAGGTGTAGTCAATACCCAGAGTTTAGTGAGGGATAAATCCTACCCTGCGCATGTTCACAGTAAGTGTCTCTTTGTATATCTATGACCTACCCACAACTTCGGACGAATCTTGCTTGATTAAACCCTAATTGTGAGTCTCTTCTTGGAGCCAGAGTTGTCATGTGGTGGGGTACCATAGCTCTGTAAGCTGGAAAAGTGTATACAAAGCTCAGGGAAAAGGGGTTAGATGTTGGAGTAAGAGTACAAGTCCCATGGTAGCTTTTTTTCTATGAGAGAAATCATTTTAGCTTTATGATGCAAAGGCAGTAGAGAACTGTACGTGGTTAACAGCTTTTGGATAATGTAAATTCCTTTATTCTTTCAAGGTCATCAGCGTGAAAACCTATTGAAATGAATCCTTAAGTGGACATAATCCACTTCAAATCATAACTTGCAGGTATCTGTCTTAATCTGACTTATTGCAGGAATGCCTTAGACCATGGAGAGGGAACTAATTTGAAAATGCACTTGACTTGTTGTTAGTTATTGGTATTCTGTGTTTGATTTTGATTTTGCATGGGGCTTAGCTTGCATGGGGAAAAATCAATAAAATCTGTTTCAGTTTTGTTTATAGTCTGTTTCTCCCTCTGGCTGCCCAAACAGTGGTGGTTACATATCAGGGTCTATTCTAGGACATGAATGTCTAAAACCAGGAGGGTTTAATTTGATTTTTTTTTTTTCATTCTGGGTTTTATAAAGATTTTGTTTTAAGATAGTATGAAAGAGATTTCTTAACAAAATGCAAGTTTATTTTGGAAAGGAAGATGACAGAAACCCAGGCTGGGATTAGGTGCATCTGATCAAATGTAAATATTCACAGCTGAGACAGTCATCATAGACTTGTTTTTTTAGCCAGTGGAGAGAAACAAGCACATTCAGGTTGAAAGATTTTTCATTTCGGAAGACACACCTAAAATAAAACCACATCATATACGCCTAAAATTCTCTGCTTCTTTCTGGGGAATAAAAAGCAGCCCAGGATGACAAGTTTGGACAGAGACTGGGGATGACTAAAATTATATGATTTTCCTTCCTATCTGCATGGGATCTCTCTCTATCACTCATGCTGAAATTGCTCCACTGTGCAGAAGAGACACTCTTCTTGGATGAAAAATAAGGGCTAGAGATTAATGTCCTAACTGTGCAGCCATATGGTAATGATCCCATTTTTGCTAGTAGCTTGGCTGCCTGGTGTTCTTGCCTGCAAAGGGGAAAAACTTCAACAAGGAGGAAAAAGAGCATTCCCTTCCAAACAGCCTTTGAATTGGTTCTAAGATCAGTTAATAGAGAAGGAGTAAGGTCCTGTGTTAGAAGAAACCCTGTCTCACCTCTTTTTGCAGAGCAAAGTTTGAACCTAAATCTATTTCTGTTGTGAAAGTTTAGATCAATATGTTTCTGCATAAAAGAGTAAGGAACTGTGCAAGGTACCATTGTCCATGTCTTGGATGAACAAAGAGAGGGTTACTGAGGTTGAGAAGGGCTGGCCAACCTAGGAAATTCAAGTTAAAATAAACCAAATCATTGCAGTTTTTAAGCCATGAATGTGGGCAGTGTCAAGGGGACATCCTCTCTTTAGTGACTTCCTCTGCCCTCTTTCTGGAGACAACTGTGATTAAATTTTATGCATGGTCTTGATGAGTAGCAAAGAAAAAATAATTAATAGACTTTTAGACATGATGCAGAAGATCTTGCTGTAGTGGAAAATTCATAAGAGAGGTCACAGAAAGTAAAGCTTGACAATGACAATACAGAGGAAGTGTCAGAGGACAACTCTTACTGTAAGTTCATCCTTTCTTTGCCAGATAGAGCAAATTTGTACTGAGTGTGTGTGAGCCTTAATTCCTTGCTGATGATATGCTCTGATCTTTTGTTTAATGGTCATACATACACTATTTTGGATAGTTTGTTGTATTGGACATCCATATATTTTAACAGTACTCTCCCCGAGAGAAAAAAAATGAGAACTAGAAAAACATCCACATAAAATATTCCAGTGGCTTGTTAAAAACGGTTGGTTTAAGCTTGCTGGCCTAAAGAAATAAAAATGCAAGGAAATCAAGGTAAAATCCAGCCTCCACAAAGGAAAATATGATATATCTGTCCAAGCAAAATGTTTCGGTTGATCCCATTCTGTGGTTTGTTTTTTTTCTTTCGTGTTAAGCTTTGCAGCTGCCTTTCTTGTGAAAGGGAAAACAGTAAGCAAGCTCCCTCAAGTCAGTCCAAGATATAGTTGGTCCTTTTTGTTTTTTTTGGGATTCAACCTGTGAATCAAAAAGGCCAACAAAACCAGAGTCTTGCAAAACCCCTTCAGCAGCGTAAACCAGTGGCTGTAGTATGCATTACTCATAATGATAGTGGGTGTTGTTTTTATTTTGCAGTGAAATATGCTATTACTTCATTTTAAACCTAGGCAAAGTTTATCTTCATGACAAACTGATGCTGGTTGGAGTGACCTCATAATGAGGTCCAGTGTATGGGAATGCTGCCCTGAAAATATATAGGTAATACTGGAAAATCAAAAGACAATGAAGACAGCAGTGACAAAAAGTCAGCAGAGCAACAGTCATTAAGATGTTGGCTGGGAAATAAAGTTTGATTATTAAATTTAATGAAGTGGTGTAATACTAGATCTTCTTACACATGGATAAGAAGAATGCTTGGTGCAGCAGAATTGAAGTAGTAATAATACTAATTTTCATGAGGAATTTTATATTCTACTATAGTATAAATATTTTCTGTTAATAATAATAGTAAAAAAAGCAGCCATCACACACATATGCTGGCTAGATTAGACTTTAATCAAATGCCTATTGGAATGATACGGAATTGAGTTTTTCAACCAACATTTACCATTATGATTTAAAAGATGATTTAAAAGACAATTTAAAAAGTTTTTTGCCTTTCAAAGAAAATGAAATATTTGTATTTTTTAGCCTTTAGGTAACTTGATTGTTCCTTTGAGTTTCTGTTGCTTAATTGGTAAATAATGAAAAAGCATTTTCTGACTATTTCAGTAAGAAAAAAAAGTAAATTAAAGGTTAAACCTTAAAAATAGTGTGTGAAAGTTCAGAAGGGAGGAAGCAGGTGTGACAGCTCAGAGGTGAAAAGAAACCTCATTGTAATCTTCACTGGTTAAAAAAAGTCGAATTTTTGTAATTCTTTAGCTATGTTATCAGACAAGACTTATAGTAATTCTCACAGAAGGTCGATGATCCATAGGTATTTAATGTATTCATGAAAGTTGTGCTGAGTATTGGGAGAATTCAGAGACTGAAGCGGAGACTTCCACATGAGGAACAGAGCCAGAGCCCCCATTGACTTACAAATGCAGTGAGCAGAAATATGTGCAAGCCAGCACCTGTGCTAGGCAACTGTGCTATGTACATCAACACATGTCAAAACCGGGCCTCTCATTAGTTCCCACCTCAGGCTGTGTTGGATACACAGGAAATGCATGTCCAAAAGTTGGACATGACTCACAAGGAAACAGGTGAAAAACCTGATGCTGTCACTGCTAAGCCAAGCAACAAATTTATTCTGCCTGACATTTCTTGTGACTGGACTCAAAATCCTTTTGCCCTCTGCAGCAGAGCGTAGGCAACTCCTCCATCCCACCATGTCATTACAGCCAACCTTGCAGCAAAATAAGAGATTTCCTAGATTTGTCAGCTAACAGACTGGCATCTGTTTCTGTTTCTCTGCTGGCAAGTTTTTTGCCTTTTGGCCTTTGCTGTGCACACGAGGGATGGGACTTTGCATCCAGAAGGCAAAACCCTGGGTTGAGCATCAGGAGAGGAAAGAACTGCTTTTCTTGATCAGGTCATTCCAATCCCATGACTTGTTTGACACCCAGCAGTCCCTGATTACTCAAAGGCTCTGAGAAGTTAAATATTTGACCTTACTCTGATGTCTAAATTGCTCTTTAATTGCTTTATTTGTAAGCCAAGAAGCTGTATACCTCTTCCACATTCTCAATGAGTAGCTAATTAGAGAAGATGTGAGGTTTTCCAGGCAGCAGTTTGTTGAGATGACTGTGCCGAGATCCATAACTGTGATACAAGTAAACAGTCCTTCTTCCATTGATACTAAGAGTAGTGAAGCTGATGCAAACCAGCTGGGCCTGGTCTTACAGTTTATTTAACAGTAAACTATCTAAAAATATTGATTTGCACTGTCTGTGCTTCTGCTCTCTGCCTCTGACCCGTGGCCTCCTCTTGTGTAAACACACATTCTTTGGTTGGTGAGAGACATAATGATGGTCTGGTTCCATAAGCTGAAATCACGTTTGTTTAAAAAGCCTCTCTAAGGACACTTCACCCACTGATGGTCCTTATAAATCTGACACTAATAACAATATTGTGACCTGGATGGCACTGTGGTGGTATTGACCCAAAAAGGCACAGGCTCAAACAACACGAAGATAATTTTAACACTTAAGTATTTATACGCCAAGAGATTTCGAAGTTTAAATTGCAATATAGAAAAACTTCTTTGATGCCATGGACCTGCAGGGGAAGTGGCTGGCTCAGTATGGAAGACTAACTAGTACTTGGCTTGGCCATGCTCTTGTCTCCTGTGGTGACATGTCTGCAGCAAAGAGGAAAAGGATGTTGGTTGAATTTTGAGGGGCATGTTCCTCTTAATCAAAAAATGAATTTTTGTTTTTTGATGAAGAGGAACAGGGTGTTCCCTAGTGGAGTGACTGTCCCTTTAGCACCTATTATCCAGTCCTGCCAAGAAACACCAACCAGGACAGGAAGGCCACATGGGGAAAGGCACTAATGTAATGTCCTGAAGTACAGATATTTTGGAATATTTAGGAAATATTTATTTGCTGCAAAGGTGAATCTAGGTCTTGGTGGGAGAGTGCAATGGACTAAGGTTGGAACTGAGAACACTCATTGCTGCTGGTGGTAGGTGGGGAGGAGGAAGTTTCTTAGTCACAAAAGAGCAGTGTGTATGCTCAGATGAGCCTTTTCCAGATAATTCTGTCAAAGACTTCCATTCCTTTTTCTTTCTAGTAAAAAAGTGGTACTTGCTTTTATTGGACAAGGCCAGAGGGCCATTATCACCAGACTGTGATATGATTATTTCTTGCCCTTCACCCTGGTATCTCTGTAGAAGAGATGTAAATCATTTCAGTACTGCTAGTTGCATTTCAAACCAGGCTGTACTTGCAGAAATAATCAGTCCTTCCAGATTTAGTTAACAAAGGACTATATATAAACCTCTGACTGAAGCTGATTATCACAGGTTGCACGTCTCCTTCTACCTGTGAACCTGAATCTGCAGTGGGATGTCAGAAGCATTCTGCACCTTTTTGATCAAAATACATAGAGTCTAACACACTGGGTAGGAATCACTTCACAAATATGGGCACTTGAAAGAGATGTGTCTTAAGGCAGATGAGATCAATTTCATACATTTGAATCTTCTGCCCAGGTGAGTGGTGGAATCATCATACCTGGAAATATTCAAAAGCTATGTGGATATGACACTTGGGGATATGGGTTAGTGGTAGACTTGACAGTGCTGGCCTAACAAGTGGACTCTGACCTCAGAGATCTTTCCCAACCTTAGCCATTCCATGATTCTATTTGCTTTCCATGACCTGTTCTAATAAGTTGCCTTCTGGAGATGCCTGCTTCTACTGGTTCAAAGAAAAGCTGAGGGAGCCTTGCCTGTACACAGAGATCCAATGGAAATTGATCAGCAGCCTAATCAAAAACCCAATATGAATATATAATTTATTGTATTCATTCCTTTTTTTGAAGTCATGTGTTCAGAGTTTAATATCCAAACCAGTCATATCTTTCTGGAAAGATCAGATGGATTGAAAGACATGTTAAAGGAATATATAGAATTCCTGGCATTGAAGCAAGTTGGAGAGAAATTTCCACTAAGCCACATGTTTGGGTAGTAGGAAAGCATAGAAATTCTGCAACTCTGGATGCAAATATACAAGTGGTTTCATATGTGTACTTAAAGCCGACCAGTGAAAAGCAGAGCTAGCATTCTTGTAGCCTGCTACAGAGAAACTGAGATCCTTGTCACTTATTAAAGTTTTATTTTGTTCCCCCACGAACAAGGCAATTAATTATTTAGAAAACCAATCAATCAGGGGTTAGATGTACTAATCAAACACATTTCAGCTGCTAAGTATTGCTCACTTAAGACATTGATCAGCTGTAGGATGCTCTGTAGACCATTTAGATGAGTATTTTCTGACAATGTGCTTTAAACCCCCTTGAGGTCAAATCTTTGACACCGTCTGCTGGACCGTGTGGAAGGTTGAATGCCAGACTGTCTGACAGACTGTAATTATTTTCTGTCCTGTTGCCCTTTCTGCAGTCATTAGGGGATCAGATTTCTGAGAAAGCCAGAGAAGTTCCTTGTACTGCAAGCAGCTAATAGCCTGAAAATGAGCCTCTTTTGTTATGTTGATGATTTGCCACTGGATGTTGTTTGAGGCCCAAGATCGATTATTTAAGGCTAACTGCACTGGTATCATGTATTCTTGGTCTTGTGCAGTTCTGTGCTTTCTTGCCGTTTCCCTCATGCTGATAGATGTGTGGTCTGTATTGAAGTGCACTTAGTCTGCTGGTGGTACCTTCAGCTGCTCTGGTAAGGACAGATGCCAACAGGGAGCCCGACAGGAGTGCTGATCCAGGACTCTCTAGCTAGATGCTGAATGAGCATGAGGAAGTCTAGATTTTCTGCCTTTCAGGACAATGCCCTGAGTGTTCACAGAAATAGCTAAGCGAAATTAAGACGACATTTCCCAATAAATAATTGAAGAATGAGACACATTGTTTGCAGTCCTAACATGACTGCAAATTTAGGCTATTGCCTAGAAAGTTACTATATGAATTCCCCTTACACTGACCCCTGTGGTAATTGGAATTTCAATTATTCATTTTCAATTACAAGCATAGCATGATGATCACAAATGTCATTAAGTATTAAATTACATCTAATGATGGATGGATGGAAGGATAGATAGATGCCTCTCCAGATCTTTTCTTTATTTAATGCTGGTAAAACAAGCTCATGGATTTTACAAAATATCTTTTTAAAATTCTAAAAGGATGGGAAAGTGCCATTTGTTTGCAGCAGATAAAACCTAGTTAATGCGCATTACCTGAGCTCAGCGTTAAGTTTTTATCATCTGTGTCATTAAGACGAGTGGTCCCCAGTGTGTGTGTACAAAAAGGCAGGTACCTGGGCCTGCAAAGAGTGGCAAGGCAGAGAGAGGCCATTTGCATCCTGCCTTATTAGAAATTATATCCTGGTGCTCATAATTGGGATCTTAGTTTGGCAGCCTGTTCAGTGTGTTTCCATCCTACCTTTGCATGTAGAGCAGGCTTAGTCACACACAGTATTTTAGCAGCCTGGAATTGCAGAGTCACAGAGTGACTGGGGTTGGAAGGGATATTAAAGATCATGTAGTTTTAATGCCCTTGGCATGGGCAGGGGCACCTTCCACTTGATCAGTTTCCAAGCCCCATCCAACCTGGCCTTGAATATTTTCAGGGATGGGACATTCACAACTTCTTTGGGTAGCCCGTGACCATGCCTCACTGCCTCATAGTAAAGAATTTCTTCCTAATATCTGATCATAATCTCACTTCTTTTATTTTAAAGCAGTTCCACCTTGTCCTGTCATTCCATACTCTAGTCAAAAGTCTCTCTCCAGTTCTCTTGTAGCCCACTTAAGAACTGGAAGGAGCTCTAAGATCTTCCAGAAGCCTTCTCCAAGCTGAACAACCTCTGTCACAGGAGAGGGGTTCCATCTCTCTCATCATCTTTGTGGCCTCCTCTGGACTCTCTTCAACAGTTCTATGGAAGTCTTGTTGGGGAAATTACCAGGATGAGGCAATGTCAGAAATACACTTGACCTGTTGCCTTCCCTTTTGTTCATCTCCCTGGGCAATTTTTATGCCCACACCCAAGAAAGAGGTTGAGAACAGGGTTTTTAGGCCAGGTTTGGCCCTGAACCAGTTCTGAACCTGCAGGGTGTGGTGGGAGGCAGAAAACCACAGGAGTGCTCTTGCTTTGAAGCACATGCAAAAGAACACTTACCTCCTGCTTTAGTTATATTTTGCTGTTCTGCCTGTGGTGTTCAGACCACCACAGCAGGAAAAATTACGAAAAGATTCTGAGCAGATAAGAGAGTTCAGAACTGCCCACAGGAGAGCCAGGATGCTGGTTGCAGCAAGGTAGAGTTCATGTTGGCTCTCAGATAAATGGGGACATGAAGCACTGGCTTTTGGGGTCACTGCGGCCAGCAAGCTGTTGGAGCACTGAGAAGAAGCTTGCTGCTGAAATCCAAGCTAGTTTAGCTTCTACAGGAGGCAATGGGTGTTGACAGTGCTAAGAAAGAAGCATTTTAAGACTATGATAAATTTAATTAGATCGACAGAAATTCCTACTTTACATTCTTGGCTTTTTTTTTTTAGGGTAGTGCAGTAATCCCACTTTAGGAGAAATCCTATTTCCACACTATTGCAATGAACTGCTCTACAGCCAGGCAGCCAGTCTAAAAAAAGAGCCTTGAACTATTGATTTGAACATGTGCATGGATGCCAGACTTCTGATTTTACATTTCTTGTGTCTTACTTTCCCTATTTCTAAAACTGATAATGATAAAATTTATTCAAGTGCTGTTGTGATACTTAATTATCCCACAACTGCAAGGTACTTTCACAATTATGTCTGAACATAAATAATGTCTATAAACTGGTTGTTGTTCCAGTCACAGTTATCTTTTAAGCAAAGCAGACTTGAGGCTCACAATTTTAAAATAGCTTGTTCACAGCTTCATATTGGCAGAGGCATTGTCAGAGTCAAGAGAGAACCTAGAGCTTTTTCTTAGGTATCTTTTTTCTATCAGGCCTTAGTTTCTCACTGTCCTATGGGAATGAGGGTATTCTTACCAAGTCTATATATCTATAATTTACATTTACCACTTCTACTGTTAACCCATGACCTTTGTGCAGGGGTATCATTTTTCATGAATGCCACTCTTTCTACTGTCCAGGTTGGTTGTTTTACCGTTTCCACTGCCATCTTAATCTTTTCCGTCTTCCCTCTTTGTCTCCTTCTCTTTTTCACATGTGTCTATACAGGCCATATATACATGTGTATATATAGGTCATGACTTGGAAGCATTCTTTTACATTACAACATGTAGCCCTATTTGGTCATCAGCCCTTCAGACTTCTTCCTCAGGTTTTATTTATATATTTATCCACTGTCTCCTTTTTCATCCTGCCTTTTCAAAAACTGTCTTGCAGTGCTGTAGCAGCAGTTGGAGAATCATCCACCACTGTGACCATGGGTTGCTGTTGCAAGGCACAGCATTTGCAGCTCAGCCACAGTGTTGTGAAGCTGATTAGAGTTTCAGGGCCCCAGTAAGGTTTGTGTTGCTGTCAGCATGTCCCAGGAATTGCTACCTTGCAGATTTTGCAGCTGTGATCTCATCTAACTGATTAATGACTCTTCAGGGACAGTTCTTTTTATCATTTCTGCCCCCCCACTCCCCCTCCCATTTTACTCAGGTGATAAAACACACCCCTTCTTATGCACAAACCTACCATCTTCTGACCTTAAAGATTCATAGAATCACAGAATGGTTTGGGTTGCATGAGACCTTTAAAGGTCACCCAGTTCCAAACCCCCTGTCATAGGCAGGGGCACATTCCACTGGACTATGTTGCCAGGTTCCATTCAGCCTGGCCTTGAACATTTCCCGGGGTGGGGCATCTATCATTTTTCTGGGCAACCTCTGTTCATGCCTCACCACAATAGAGAATGTCATCTTAATATCTGATTTAAATATCTCCTAGTTTAAAACCATTCCCTGTTGTCCCATCACTCCATGCCCATGTCAAAATTCCCTCTCCGGCTCTCTTGGAGTCGACTTACATACTGGAAGGAGTCCTGAAGTCTCCCCAGGATCTTTCCCAGACTGACCAACCCCAGCTCTCTCAGCTTGACTTTATAGGAGAGCTCCAGCCCTCTGATCAGGACTTTGTGGCCTCCTCCGGACTTGCTCCAACAGGTTGATGTTCTTCTGTGCTGAGGTTCCCAGATCTGGGTAGAGGACTTCTGGCAGGGTCTCACTGAAATAGAGTAGAGGAGCAACACATAGCCAGACTCATGGTAGGATGCATTGTTTCTACAATTCTGCTGCTACTTCGTTTCACAATTTTATTTTCAACCACGGCTGAACTTCAATGCTCTTAAACAACCTTAATCTGATAAAGCTGATTGCAATGTTTTTCAAATTTTCCTGATATTACCTGATTGTTGAGTGTCTGCAAACCTGCACCCCCAGTAAAAGGGAAAAAAGAAAAAAAAGGTAGATTCTGCTTGCACAAAATTCACTGGAAATTTCTCTAGTAATAGATCAATAGTAGTCAAAATGGCAAGAAAATATTACATTGTATGTTATTATGCTATAAATATTTTAAATATTGTGAAATAATGGTATAATTTTGCATTTTTTCAGTATTAACTTCAGAGAGACGCAACACATAACAGAGAAATTATGAAATTGACTCTAGTTGAGGAGAGAATTTCTGTGTAAGAGGAAGAAGATTGAAACAGTAATTCAGACAGAGATGACAAATAATTAGTTAAACTTATGTAGCATAGTTTTTGTACTTTGTACGCAGTTTCCATTTAACATGTCAGGAACCTGGCTTTAAAAACAAGGCAAGAAGTTACTGAGTGAGAGTGTGTGGCAGTAAATTTAAGCTGGATACATACTTCTTTTTAAAAAACCAATGTACAGTATAGCAAGTATTATCTGGATCTCTAGGAGCCGGGAAAAAAAGCATATACAGTTAAAATCTGACAAAGAGGCAGTTAAAATTCAGAAATCTCTGTGCAGACCGAATCATCTGCTCTAAAATAGACAGAGTTGTATGCTTCTACTGGAAGAGAGCTGGCCCTGATGAAGATTGGATGGAGACAGATGGCAGTTCTTAAGACAGCAAAGCAAAACCCAACAGCCAAGTTGAGTTCTCATTCTGCCTGCTGGAGGTCAAGCATTCCCATGCCCACAAGATCTCCCATGAGTGCACCAAGCCCAGGGTGCCCTGCAGTCATCCTATCCTGTCTCTCCTCAACTGAGTTGAAGAGCAGTGAATGAAAACTTAGAGAATTGCAAGGGAGCCCAAAAACAAGGTCCGGGGAGACAGCCTATATGATATAGAAGTACAGAGTGACCATTTGCTGCTAATGGAAGTGCAAATTGACAAGGGCTTGGCTTCCATATGCAGGTACCAATGCCCAGATAAACTTTTAGACAGGGAGGTCTTCTTGGTCTTGCAAACCAAGGTATAACATGATTTATTGTCTGGAATACAAAGTTAAATTCAACCTTGAAGGAAAGTGCAATTCTCTGGCAGGGAGGGCAATTAAGTGTTGCAACACCTTACCAGGACTGGTGTTAGACTTATCATCATTCTGGTTCTTTAAAACAAGATTAGCTATCTTTCAGAAGGCTTAACCCACCTCTTGGGAATAGCTGTTTCATCTGTGTGTTGTGAAGGGCTGGAGACAGATCCCTCTGGCCTTATACCCTGCGCATCTCTGAATCATTCTGCAGATGATGAGTTGAGGCACCAAGGATGCAATTCACCCTGCTGCAGAGTGATATGACTACACCTGTGTACTGCTTAAACCCCTTCCTGTCTTCAGACTAGAAGGACTCATAGAATATAGGCATCCTGCTCAGTACTTACCACAGGAGATGTTCAAATCCCAAGTGTCTGCCCTGTCCCTGGAGGCTGCCTGAAAGGCAGACCCCAGAGGGCAATACATTACTTCTTAGTATGCAAAATTGGTAGCAGGTTAGTTTAATAAGATGAACAATAAACAGAAGCCATTCAAACAGTGCTTTATATGGGTTTTTTGTTTTTCCGGCTCATGAAGCTGTGCCCACAAGGAAAAAGTCATAGCCTGGGACAGTTTGGCTCCCAGACTTACTGACCTGGTGCATATGCACCCTTCCACCCATCTTTTTGGACAGGCCACTCTTACATGGCTTTCATTCTCAAAAAATGTGATTCATCTTGCTTAAACTTCAAAGTCTCCATCTATGCTAAGCACTTTGGTCTATACTTTGGCTTGGTGTTAAGGAAGAGGCACTATTAAAGGAGGCATTGTTCACAACTGTTGCAGATGTGATGAATTATGTCCCAGCAGTGCCTCTGTTTCTCCAAAGGTTAAAGAGGGAATCTGAAGTATAAGCTTGGTGGTCTTAATTTGAGCAAGTCAATCTATCAATAGCATCTCAACACCTCTGGAAATTTAACCTTTACTTTATGTTGGGCTAGCTAGTTATTATAGATTAACAATAATAATCAACCATGACCCACATTATTTATTCATTCTCCTGCTATGCTGCCTGCAAACTAATTCCTGTCTGGAAAGTGAAGCATTTGAATGCTTTAGATTCTCTGCAAATACTTTGGTTTGGCTTTTTAGAAGGGTCTTAGTAAGAGGTACAACTGTGACAAAAGTAAGTATTAATCTTGTCTGTCTCTATGTTTTGCGTCATGTGGCATTGTTTGCATCCAGTTATTTCCAGAACTTTAAAGGGAATCTGTCATTCATTGTTACCAATTAGCTGCCTTTACAATATGACCTGGAAACTGTTTTCCCGACAACTTGGTGTTATTAATAACATGCATTACAGCTGGGGTGTGCCGGCAGTTCAGGAGTCACAGAGCAGCATGACAGTTTAATTTGGTACCTTGATGAGATTTTTGCCTGTGAAGTTGCACAGAATATAAAAGACTCTGGCAGAACAACATTGGTGGGAGCACTTTAGGGGATTTCCAGACTGTCTTACTTGAAAGCATTTACATTCAGTGATTTGAAAAAGCATGTATCATAGCTTAGAAAACTGAAAGGGACAATTCTAATCACACTAATAATTAATAACATTATTAAAGTTTTTCAGTTACCACATAGACTTTCATTGACCAGTCAAAACAGTTTCATCAAGACTAGTTTAGAACCATTATTTCTTGTGGTGAAATGCCATGCATCCCCAGCATTGATGGAGTCTCCATGAAGTTGTAGACCTATAGGCAGGTCTTCAGCTTATCAAGTCTAGTATGCATGGCTGAAGAGCTGTAGCCATACCAAAGCACTGACTAAAGTGCATCACTGGAGCAAAAGATGTTTCAAATACTACTATGAGTCACTATATACAACACATCCTAAATTTGGCAGATAAATCACAGATTTGCTCTTGCCGTCACAGACTGTCTGTTGCCCTGGTGCCAGTGCACATTAATCTGACAGCAGTCAGTGGCTTTGCTGTGGGGAGGCTTATGGCTGGGATCTTTACTGTGGTTGTACTCTGGGACTGCAGTCCCACTTTGGTGAAGATAGAGCAAGGCAGAAAGCAAATCTCTGCTTTATCTTACTCATTTGGAAACTTTCTAAATCTACACAAAAGAAAAAAAAAAAAGTACACAAATCTCCCAACACTGTCTTTTGCATGATGAAGTATCATCCCAATCCAGTTAATGACAAAATGAAAAAATGTGTGTCCTGAATCATTTATGAAGAAGCTGGGAAAATCTGGACCTTCTCCAGATTTTTGTTTAACCATTCACTAGAGAATGTAATTTAACAGTGTGTCTGTGTCTGTGCAAGTCTGCAAGAAACTCTGGAGGACTGTAAGTGGCTCACACTTGCTTGCAGTCTGTGTCAAATTGGAAAACTAACTCAGCACCAGACTTTTACACAAGCTTAAGGAGATAGAGGTGCCCACTAAGTACATTCTTGTTATTAATTGTAACACTACTAAGTAGAGTAGCAGGAATACATTTATGCAGTTACTATCACCTCTGAATGCTACAGAGACATTTCCTGTAGCATAACAGGGCAGCCAAGCAATCTAAGAGATTACAAAGGTGTCAGGGAAAATACTCATGGTAAAGTGTCATTGCATATTGGCATAGAAAGTTTCCTGAAAGTTCGCAGCTTACAGTAGATTGGAGTCAACACAGGTAATGAGTGAACAAATGCATCAATGGGCAGATGAGTTCTCCGTTTCCCTCTCTTTTCTGAATGAAACTAAGCACTGTACTTATTTTCCAGCTGAGAAGTGAAATTAAATTGTCTGGGTACTTGATGGCCTACTGTTTTTAGAAAGCTATTAAGATGCTGCTGTCAAGTGGAGGACAGCTTTCTTGACCCTCTTTAGCTGGCTTATCTAGTGGCCACCTGAGGACTTCATCACTTCACAGGAGGTGTATCTCCAGTGGTGACCACGTTTAACTATGTCTTCCTCTAAGTGGCAATTTAACAAGTGAGGCAACACACCAAACTGACTTCTCAATCAGGTGGGGGGGCCTTCAGGAGGAAGGGAACATTCTGTGCCATTTATCTTGCCTCTAAGGACAGCAGTGGTACAACAGCTTTCCTGTTACTTCAGCTCGTAACTTTTTTGCTGGGACTATGAATTAGAAGCACTCATGCTAAAGATAAAGAGTCTCTCTGGGATCAGAATAACAAGCAGAAAGATCCAACTCTTTCTTTTAGAGGTTCTGTAGTGATAACATGGGCTTGTATAATACTGGCTTTTCATGGAATGTCTAGCTCCTAGCTTGTTGTTCTTAGCTGATCCCAGAAATTTGATAGTGGACAAAATTTGATTTTGCTAGTGAGGACAGTCACTGAGGAACATTAATGCCAAGTCCTGCTCACTTTGCTTGTCACTTTGTTAGCCTTCACACAAGAGAAAATCAACAGATTTTTTTTTTTTTTTGACTGAGAGAGGACCCTAGACATTAATAAGCAGATGTAATGCTCAAAGCCTTTTTTTTTTTTTAATCACATATTTAGCAACAGCTTTTTGACCTTAGCTCATTTCAAGATCTCTGTGGTCTGAGCATCCCACATCCATGTAAATTCTCTGTCGGGGTAATATTTTCTAATAAGGTTTTTGAGTAAGGGAGGGTAGACACATGGGCACAGGAGCACAAGACAGCTGCTTTTTGGGTCAGCAGCCCAGATACTCAGATGTTGTATAGGTGCTCTGCTCACACAAACCCCTGGTATCCAGAGACAGCTCTTTATTTGGTCACAAATGCATTCCTATTAAGGCAGCAACTCTTTTGGCATCTTCCTCCATTGGTTAGTCAGGCAGAAGTTAAATGTGATGCTTCAGGGGTGTTTAAGGCAAAGTCCTCTGTTTTCAATAACTAACCAGTGAGTGAGACTCAGATTTGCTCTCCTGGATTTCCAACACTTCCGGACAGAGGTATTTTCTCTCTTTCTTTTATTTTACTCCCTGGTCTTTGATCAATGCTGTTTAAAGGGCATAATGTTTCACCTAAAGGGGAGTGGTGGCAGATAGCAATCATTCATCAAAAAGAAACCCTTTCAGAGACAGAGGGAAGCAGAAAAGACAAATGGCAAAAAGACCCTCTAGGCAGATTTCTGGTTAAGTACTTCTGGGGGCTCAAGTTCAGACACTTGCTCCAGGAGCAAGCAGCCTTTCTCACATGCTGGTTTTCAGTTGCTCACAAGCCACGCAGGTGCCTGAATTTTGTGATCGTGAAATGGATGAATGATTGTCTGCTCCGTCCAGCTCTGAACCTTTCACTCAGGATTTCTGAACCGTTCTTTGCAAAGAGCAAAGCTGCCCATCAGACAATGTCAGCAAATGAACCAAAAGGAGAACTGGTTTCACTCTGAAGTGAACCTATTGTGTGGGCACTTTAGAGTGTGGTGACAGCAGCTTAAGATGCTCCTTTATTTTTCTTCCTGCAGATTGTTCTTTTTAGAAAGCTAACCCTGAATCCGATTATTTTTATGATCTAAGAAAAGGCTGTGGCAACTGTTTATCTTTCTGTGTTTCTATATGTTCTCTAATCTAAATCTAATCACTCTCCATTCAAAAGCAAAAGAGACTTCTGTGGTATTCTGAGAAAGATCTTCTGCTTGTAAATCAGCATATTACCATTGAATTTCAATTAATTTCACCCTTGGCTAAGTAAACTGCAAGGAATCTAGGTAGCTGAGTGATCTGGCCTTTTGGTTTAGTGGATTATAATGTGCAAACTTGTAGGAAATAAAAGAATGGGTTTAATTACAGAGCTTTACTCTGTGATAACATAGCTGTATATTTTTTTTGAGTTCACCAAGTATATTTCTCCATGGTAGATATTCTTTTGTATTTTTCCTGTTTTCATTTCTCTTTTTTGATAAAAGTCATTACAGATCCAGCTAAAAGAAAGTAATGAAGAAAATGCTTTCCCTATAATTTTATAGGAATGCAGCCTTCAGAGCAGAAGTATTCTTCAGACTTGGGTGACTAGCTTGCATTGACATGAGTTGGTATCACTGCAGAAATATTTTTCTAATGCTTGGCCACAAAAGAAAATTATCAACTTGTTGAAATCACACCTCCTAGTTGTTGCACAAATCTAACCATGAGTAGCTTTAATTACCCAGAAGTAAAGTGGTGAGCCTTCTTAATACAGCACTCAAGTTCAATTTCCAGTCTTGCTTATATCTCCATTGATGAATTGGTTTTAGGACCAGGGAAGTCTGTGAGCTGTGCAAGGGAGTAAAAAAAGAAATATTAATACAAGGGGAAAAAGACAAAAATTATTTTAAAAAAATCTTGTTCCTGTTTGTAAAGGATGCATGCAAGGATGGAATGTGTTTGCAGGATACACTGATGTAAAATTATTGACAATAAAATTGGAGGAAATTCTCTTTCTGGAGGCAGGTGCCCTTTGCCCTCTGTCATGGTCCTTATACCTGCTGTCCTAGTTACCCAATCCAAGCACCTGCATGAGAGATCGTGGCTATTCACTGAGGTTTCCACTTCAGGAAATCTTGAGGATCCACTCACTGAGGATCCTGTGGACTCCATGATGTGATGTGGCACTCACCCCTGTTCAAACCCGACCCCAAAACTGGCTATTGTCTAGAAACAACCTTTCTCTCATTTCTTCTTTGCAGAAGTTAGGTCAGGGTGAAAAATGTAACATTATAACTAAAACCAAATTGCCTTTCCATGCCATACAATATCCACATATCCATAGGTGCATTAGTCATACTCCTAAAAATTAATAGCAATAATAGTAACAACAACAACAATAATGTGCAAGTGAGTTGATCACATTGAGCTGAAAACTGAGTAGTTTCCATGGCACTTAATTGTGTTTTGTGTGGTTCATCATTCAAACAGTCTCAAGTTCAACATGGAAAGAAGAACAAGAAAAAAAACAAAAGAGACAATGCCTTAAAATGCTGTATACTGAGAGGGTCTCAGAACTGGTCCTTCATTACCCCTGAGCACAAAGGCAGAAGTCCAGCTGCATTTCTCAATACCAGAATAATTTTCTAACAAATTCAGAAATGTGTCAGTAGTTTGAAGCAGCACCTACCACACATTCTCATCTCACTGCGGTCAGCCTACAGCCCACAATTCCAACCCAATTACAGTACAGCAGAATTTTCACCATAACTTAAGAAAAAGCAAGATTTTTTTTTTTTCTCTGGTCTTTTGGCTCTGGTTCTGGACTTGGCCAGGAGGCTGGTCTCTGCTGGCCACAAACGTGTCACATCCAGGATGAACTTGCTGAGGTCAGGATGCCTGTGAGCAGTTCGCAGATATATTTTCTCCACCTAAATATAATTTTCCAGCAGTCTAGAGTCTGCTATTACAGTATTAGAGAAGTTCTATTTCCTGTGTACATCCACCTTGCTATCTTCTTGAAAAAGAGATAGAGTATAGCAAACCATTTAATCAGTTTAAAACTCTTTTCTAACTTTATGTCCACTTCTTTTCCCAGGAAGTCTCTTAGACCTTCCTTGCTAACTCTTCTCCATTACTTTACATGCAGGCCTGCAATTTATGATTTTCTTCTTACTTGTTTTTTTTATTTTTTTGGTCAGATGTCCAAAGAACTTTTCACTGGTTTTGCTGCCTTGCAAATGCTGCCAGGGCCAAGAGAAAGAAAAGCATAATCAGGAAAACTAAGTCAGGAACTTGGAATCAATCTGTGAATTTCAGACCAATTTTTGCTCTATACTTTTCCACTGTAACTTTAAACAGATCCTTATCTTTCTCAGCATCTCTGTTTTACTGATTCAAAGGAAGAAATTCCAGTGACTGCTCTGTACACTGGAGTTCAGAAGCAGCTAGCTTATCTAGGAGCAGGAAAGAGAAAATGAGAGATGTTTATGTCATATCATTTGATAAGGTAAATCATACTTTTGCTGCTGCTGTAGAGTGAAATGGTATGCATTCTGTTTCGTAATGAATAATCAAAGCTATTCCACTTGGAGTTTTTAACTCTTGAAGCAATGTCACAGTGGATTTTTGATGACCCAGAAAGGAGGACAAGGGCCAGAAGTGCAGGTTGGGACCACAGCCTTATTGTCTTTCTTGTTTCAGACTCCTTAAATATCTCCCCCCACCCCCTTTTTTTTTTTCTTTTTTCCTTTTTCTTTTTTCTTTTTTTTTCTTTTCTTATTTTAAGCCTTTGTTCTCTGCCTTTCAACAGAAAGTTCTGTTGTATGGTTTTAAATAACTTTACAGGCTGTTTTTACTATCACACACACACACACTACATTCTGCAGAGTGAATGGCAACACTGAAATCAAGAACCATGCTTCTCCAACCCCAAACAAAGGCACTTCTACTTCTCGGCAGCACCAGGATTTGACCTGGGGGTCCTCTGGAGCAGGGACTACAAAAGATTAACATTTCAGTCTGCTGAGCCCACCAGTGCAGTCTTGCCTTATCTCATAAGCTCTGCCAGAGGAATGAATTACCCTAGTTCATTAAGACTCGTTTTGAATTGTGGTGAGAGGTCACCACATAAGTCACCTCCAGTCTATTTTGTGAATAATATGGATTATGATAAAAGCTGGTTGGGAGGTTGAAGCCCAAGGATTTTGTTTTCTTTATCCTTCAAGGTGGGTAGAATACAGGGTAGGGAAACCCTGATCTGGACATTTCCTAGCACTGCATAGTAGATTATAAAAAAGTCCTTTTTTGTTCTTTTTTTTTTTTTTTAACCCATGAATGGGTGACCTCTTGATCTCTCTGACCCCTTTATTTTTGCCATGAAAGAACTAAAACTAGCTCTGCCCATACAAAACCTTCTTTCACTTCAGTTTTCTCATGATTAAATTCCCTGCTGTGTTTTTGTTTAAGTGCTCTGATGCTGTCCTTTGGAATTGGGCAGATGTTTGACTCTTTGAAATGGTGCTTTTTTTTTTTTTAATTAGTAGTGGGCTGCAGTTAAGGCATGTTTGTCCACATCAGGAATATATGAGAAGTGTTTCTACAATGGCATTCATGTCTCACCATCTAAAAGTACTTTGCAAGTGATAACTGGGATACAGTAATTGATAATTTGCATGAAAACTTACTTTGCTGCACAGAATGCCTTACAAAATAAAACAAAGGCTGCCTCCATGTTGAGTAGATGACAGGGAATACATTAATTACAGTTGTAGACCTCTTCAAAACTAACCATGTCAAACGTAGGTAATGGAGGGTAAGGTTGAAGGCAGATGGCATATGGTCTACTTTAATAACTTATGTAGAAATAAGTGGGAGCCAGTCATTGGGGAAAAGATGTGAAAATAATGTTGAAGGAAATGGATGTGCTTCAATTATCAGTTAGTGCTGTACGTGCATAATCCCACTAGCTTTGTGGGAGCTGTGTTAATTCATTAGTGTTGAAAGCATGGTCTTTAGGAGAGGGAAGGTAAACTTGGATAATGTTTAGACCTGGTGTTGGAAACAGAGCTTTATCAGGATTCAGCTAAATCCAGATCCTTTTACCTGACCCTTTGTCAGGCCTCTGTAGACTGTGGTTATTAAAGATGTGTGTTCACATAACATTAGCAACTAATTGAGATCAAGGCATCATTTTGCTACTTGCTATACAAATAAACTGAATTTTGTCCCAGAGGAAAGATAGGCTTGAGATTTACCAGAAGTCAGTAATATACCAGCTGAGCTAATGAGTCAATCTTCAAGTTTTGCAATGCTGGGCTTAGATTTGCTCTAAAAAGATGTAAGAATTAAATTCCACTGGATCTGGGCATGTCTTCCTGTACTCCTCAGAGAAGTGAACTAAGCCCCATGGCATCCCTCTCTTGGCTGCATTCCAGAGGTGCTCTGCATCATCTAGGTGCAGCTCCTGGCTGGATTTGGGGGTCCAGGGTGTAATACTCCTCTTCGCCGTCTTTCTCACCCCTGTGAGCAATCCAAGTACCTAACTTTAGGTAATGCCTTTACCCCATCTATTTTTAATTCTATGCAGTCCAATATAAACCAAATAAACCTGAAAGAAATAATATACAATATATTAAATAGACTTGTACTGGCAACCAACTTGCACTGAAGTCCACCCCCCATGGGAGCAATCGAGTTTAATTATCCACTTTAATATGTGTCTAAGGTTTCAAGCACAATTTTTTCAACCTTTATTTAAAAAATAAATTTCACCAGAGGACTGATCTTGTTCTGATCCATCAGGAGGGTGCTTAGGATCGGTTTCAAAATGTAAATATAGCCCTAATATTTTAACCAAGAAAGGAGATTTCACATTAAAAAAACCTCTGAAACTCCAGTCTGGGAATGTCTTGCATTCAGGCTTGTCTTTCCATGAGATGCCATTAGTGTAGGCAAAGTGAAGCACAGGGAGGGTTCAGATTTCAATGGACAAGGCACAGACAGCTCCTGTTCACCTTATGCTTGGAAACTAATTTCAGTGAGATGTGGCTGTGGGTGAGTTAAACAGATCTGTAGTTTCCTTCCTTCCCATACTTCTCAAGAAAAAAGATCATTGTCCTTTCCACAGCCCTGGTTTACAGAAGGATGGATATGAGGAAGGGAGTGTGAGAGAGATTTAAAAATGTGTCAGCTTTATCCTGAGAATTGCTGTGCTGAAGTAAATTATTGCCTAGAAGTGAATTATCATTTTTGTGAGATCTTAAAAACCAACAGCTGTGAAATTGACTTCTAACTGATTTTAATTGAGATGGACCAAAACTTAAAATACCAGAAATAAAAATCCTGGATGCTGTATTTGGTCTGGCTGGAATGGAGATACTTTCCCCCCAGCAGCCCTTAGAGTGCTACGGCTTGGTAGCTAGAAAGGTATCGATAATGTGCTAGTGCTTTGAATCCTGCTGGGCTGGGCTCTAGAGCATCCTGGATGACTCTCCAATATTTCCCCTTCACCAGTACACTGGGCTCTTGGGAGGGGGACACAGCTGGGACAGCTGACCCAAACTGACCAAAGTGATATTCCATATCACATGAGCTCTGCTCAACAGTAAAACTTAGATAAAGGAGGAAGAAGGGGGAACAAAGTCTCTGTCTTTCTTATAAGCCTCTTTAAGTACTGAAAGGCTGCAATAAGGTCTTTCCCAGAGCACGCTCTTCTCCTGAAGAGTGTTGGCTGAACAACCCCAATTCTCTCGTCCTGTGTTCATAAGAGAGTTGTTCCATCCCTCACATACATCTGTGACCCCCCTCTGCACCTGGTTGAACAGATCTGTCCATGGCTGTCTTGCACTGGAGGCCCCAGAGGTCACAGGACAAAAAGATCAAAACATGGACTATTTCCCAAAATCAAACCCTTGTCTTGCTGGAAAAATTTACAGAGATGTTGTGAAGAACATCATTGTTCATGAGCTATGTCAGATATCTGTGGTCTTTCAGAGCCCTGGAGGGAACCACTGATGATGGTGGACAATCACTGGGGCTTCGGCAGCTGGTGTGATCCCAGCAAGGTCCTCTGCTTCTTTGTGGGGAGAATTATTTTCAAACCCAAGAGAGTTAAAGAATGAATTATCTTTATTTAACATCCTGAATAAAGCTATGACAAGAATGTGAATATAAAACTATACTTTTTTTTCTGAAATCTGTAATATTTCAGAGCACGGAGCTAATCTTAGCAAATTTATTAGGACACCTGTATGGTATTTATTGAGTGCAAGTATGAAACAGAATGATAAAAGCAGAGTAGTAAGTATAACAGGTTAGTGAAACAATGTGACTCATTTAAGCAAACATTCTCCAATTACTTTGTTTACTATTGTCTTTTCAGAAGGCTTAGTTTTAAAAATCATGTTTTCCTAAAATTACAGGGTTTTTGTTTTCTTTTGAGCCTCTTTTTTGACACTACTGCAAACCCCACACTAACTCAGAAGCCCACAGAGCTGATAGTACACAAAGACACCTTTTTGGATGACATTGTTTAGGAGTTAGTTAGTAAATGCAACCTAAGTTTGTATGGCATTCTCCATGGAGCCGTAGGCTTCTGTGCAATCACTTTAGTTTTGTCATTGCATTCAGACTGAGTTAGCCATTCTTTCTGCCAAAATGGCTCCCCCAGGGATCCTGAAGGCTACTGCCACTCTCTGTGAGACACTTTCTGGTTTGGTCTCATAATCAGAACAAATGATGAGAGTGTAATAGAACACAGACGGCAATTGAGAAATTATGAGCAATCTATTAATCTTTGGGGGCTAGTATCACAAAGTAAGAGGTGTAACACTACTCCCAGTTTAATTGAAAACTCTCTGCATAAAGGACAATTAATGAGAAATGAACAATTTTGTGTTTCAGGAGAGATGAAGTGATGGAACTTCAGGGTATATCAAAGATTCAGGAATTGTATTTGACTCTCTCCTGTGACAGGTGTGCAATTACTTAGTCAAAAAGACATGTGCAAATGTCTTATACTCTGTTGTGCTGTTCTGGCAAACAGGCCAAACTTTGCCCACTTCTTGCTCTCTTTCTCACACCTCCTCAGCATACACTGATGTCAGCGGAAGGACAACAAGGTTGTTAAAACCATTGGAACTGATGCCATGAAGAAAGTTGTGTTTTGCAAGTTGATTATTTGAGCTAACAATGTCATTGCTGTTGTGCTACAACTCAACAGGTTTAATGGGCTCCATTTCATACCAAAAGGGGGACATATGACCTCCTTTATAAAAGTACCTTGGAAGAAATAGAGCACAGAAATGATTGTCTGGAGAAAGTTTTTCTGGTTTTTAGTGATTTAAATGCAGGCTGGTATGCAGAAACTCTTGAAATTTCATCTCTCCTCTCAATTACTACATTTGTTCCCAGTCTGTGTAACCATCATATGGGGCTCATAGGAGCTACCTATACCAAAATAAGGAGGTGTGGGGATTTATCATTTAGCTTTGATTGCTAGACAGAGTTTGGCACATTTCAGGAATTTAAGTGTAAATAAAATGACCAGTTTGGGGTCAAATTTTGGCCTTTTCTCTCTCCTGTAAAAATGCTGCCTTTGATTCCACATAATCAATAACACAACACATTGGCCTGGAGACTTTACAGAAATAAACAATTTAATTGAGCTTAATGTTTCCTTGTTAGCACTTTGTCAAGGACAGAATAAGCTTTTATGAAAAATAAAGACAATTTCCATTCATTTCCTCCTGGTGTACTGTTTTAGATGAGGTCAAGCAATCTGTTTGGACATAATATGCTCTCACTTGAGATTTTTCTGATTCAAGGTGAGGAAAGATGAAAAGCTGTGAGTGCAGGTTATTTTGAATAATATCTGTTTTGTAGAAGTTGCTGCTTTTTGTTCTTTACAAAGAGATTTCTTTGGGAAAGAAAAAAAGGCAACTGAATAAAATAACCCTTAACATACAATAAATGGGGTTTAGATTGTTGTAAAATGGGTTTTATTGATTGTGTTACATGTTTGCTACAAGTTTTGGAGAGGTACTTGTATTTCAGTACTCCACTTCCATTGCACTGGCCTTGGCTTACTATCTCAGATCTGTATATCTGTAAGTATGCATGGGAGGAATTCATTAAAGTACTATAAGCTGGAAGATGAGTATGAAGGAGAGAGTGAGCATTATCAGAATGAGGGGAATGTAGAAATGCGTGAAATGTTTTTCAGTTTGGGAAAAGCATATTGCTTATTATCTTCCTGAAAATCTGCAGTTGCACAGCAATCAAGGCAGTGTGCAGTTTTTGGCTGCCTTGTAATATTGACAGACACCTGTAATATCATAATTAAAATGCTGATTTAGGTAAACCATAGAATCCTAGAATGGTTTGGGTTGGAAGGAACCTTAAAGACCATCTTGTTCAAACCACCCTGTCATGGGCAGGGACACCTTCACTAGACCAGGTTGCTCAGATCCCCATCCAAACTGACCTTGAACTACGCTAGGGATGAGGCATCCACAACTTCTCTGGGAAACCTGTGCCAGTGCCTCACCACCCTCATAGTGCAGAATTTTTTCCTAATGTCTAATCTAAACCTACTCTAATCCTGCCCTTTGTAAATTTAAATCCATTACCTCTTCTTCTGTCCTTCTTTGCCCTTGTCAAAAGTCCCTCTCCAGCTTTCTTGTAGCCCCTTTAGGAACTGGAAGGTGCTGTGAGGTCTCAGATATGCTGTGCCTGAGCTGCTTCACTGCTTCATCTTAATACAGGTGTGGACATGACCTGGAAAGTGCCACATCAAAATAAATAAAGATATAAAAAAAAATAAGCGTTGGGCAGGATTTATCAGCACATTCAACCAGACTAATTTTAGTGTCTTGTGAATCGAATTGTGAGCTAGATGGCAAAGTTCCTTTTAAACTTGATCTATTCAGTGTAGACAATGAAGCCTAGAGGGCTATTTATCTGACCCTGAGATAGACACCTGCATTTGACCAGCCAAATGGCTTTCTAGACTTCACTGACTGTGCTGATTAGGTCTCCTCTGACTGTAATTGAAGTGTAGAAAGACACCTGCCTCTCCTGTGGCGGTCTAATTTCAGGTGTCTGAATCTGGCCCTTTATCCACCCTTCCTCTACCAGGGCTGAAATGAAAGCTACACACTTCAGAAGAAAACAAAATGATTTCTACTTCACCATAGCTCCTGCTATTTTTTTCTGACTGTGTCTCATGGTCAGTGTCCTACTCAAATCATGAAGATCAGGGACTTTTAGCACTTTTAGTTGCTGGTTTATCTGAGAATTTATCTTTGATGCTGTTAACCTTTTCTATCTGCCTTTGCTCACATTCAGATTGCCTGAGATGTACCAGGCTTCTCTACAGCATCAGCAGATTTGGCAATAGGATTAAAGTACAAGCTGGAACTGGTCCAGCTATTAGCAGCTAAAATATATGATGAGACTTTGATCACTGCCAGTGATTGCCATAGTTCTCCCAGTGGCAGCTTTACAAGAGACCCAAATATTTTGCTTCATTTCTTCCTTTTTGTTTGTGTGCATTTGTGCATGTATATATTTGCTGTCATCATTATTCAGGTTTCTACATACTGGGCAGAACAAAACATGAACCATTAGGCTGTTTTTTGAAACCTTATCTCTTTCTCCTATACTTTTTACATGCAGTCTCAAACCCTATCTACAACTTAGTATGTTAAGCAAAAATGTTACTGCCTGTTTCTTCTGTAGTGCATCTGTTCTCTACATCATTAATCCTAGATTTGCACAGGAAGACAATTGACATTTTTCTTACGGTAGGATAGAGTTACTAAAAGACAAGAAACATGGAAATGATACAGACAACAGGGTTTTAGAAAGCTGTTAGTTTTAAGCCAGGGTAGAGTTGTTATTTGCATTTCTTGCTTGACAGCTGCATTTGGGAGCTTTCTAAAATGTGGCAGCTAATACAGACTGCATATTGTTTTACCAAAAAAATTGGGTTTTTTTCCACACCTTTCTGTAAGTCTGTGCACAGACTGGGTGATTTCTTATGTTGAAGTGGGAAGGATATGCCAGATAACAAAACCAGTATCTATGGGGCTGACCTAGGCTCATCCTAATAGCACCTTAGAAACATTTGGTTTCTTAAAGATCATCCCAAATTAATATTACTTGTCTTGAACCACATTAAAACATACTATTACCACGTTGGACTCATGATTTGTGTATCCACAGATCTCCATGTCAAAACATGGTTAAAAATTAGGTCATCTAATTAACTGAAACTAAGAAGGTGTTGAGTTGTGCCTTTCTGCCACCCCAGTAGAATGCAACAAACTTGGGAAATGACGTGTAAGACTTAATAACAGCTATGGAGCTCCTTCTGCTCTGGCAAGCAAGCAGATGGATGTTCTTGCAGCCAGTCTCCAAACACTTCCAAATGCAAAATGGGAATTTGCATCCCAGAAGATGCAAGAACGCTTTATCTTCTAAGCATGATTACTTGTTTTCAGCTGAGCAGTTGGATGGAGACAGGAAATTTAGAAGAGCTGTCTTGGAGTGAGTCCATTCAAAGAGCTGTTCCAGAGACTAAGCCCCATTTTGCATGCATATACAGGTTTTTCTGAGTGCTGTATTTATTAGATAGTCATCTGCTGGATATTAATATCAACAAATGTGACTTATGTGCTTAAAAAGGGGGTGGAGGTGCTCACATGAGCTGCATGATGCTGTGCGCTGAAGCTTGTTGTAGTCTGTTGTTGTCTGTACTGGGTGCTACTGAGTTGTCAGCTTAGCTTGCAGCAGGATTCAGGTTATTTGCATGTACTCCTTAACAAATTTGAGCCAGTTAGCTCCAAGAAAGCTTTCATTACCTCAAATGGATTCTTAGTCATTGAGAGCCTTCCCCTTTTAGGAATCGTAACGTATAAAAGTTAACCAAATGCAATGCACTCTTGGCTGTGAATACTGGTGTATAAAGCTTTTAGCTGTAACCTGATTCACATCTGCTCTCAGCACTTAAGCTGATGAAAAGTGACAAGCCTGAACGACTGCCACTGACCCAGCCTCTTTCTGTCTTTTTGCTAAGTAAATGGCAAAAAAAAAATCATACTAATATCGATAACAATCTGTAATTTCCCAACCCTTTGCAGCATTATGTGTGTTTCTAAGCACAGAGTGCTGGCTTCAAGGGTCACAGTCCAGTTAGTCAATAAAAAGCACCAGGACTTGTTATGAGGATGCATGCCAATTTGGAGAAAGTAATATTTGTTTTCTCCTGGCAGCCTAAAAAAGCCAAAAATGACCCCTAACCTTCTGCTCAGGCTTGAGATGGTTATCTGTATAATTTACTAACTGATCTTTGAAGAAGTTTGGATTACTTGAAATGTGGACACAAACAGCCTTCCAACTGCACAGATAAAATCTTGCAGTGAAATCTGCACATTCTGCAGCCAATGCTCAGTGTTCAGGGAAGTGCCAGTTGGACGAGCTGCAGTGTAGCACCATTTGAATCCCACAGCAAGGGGATAAACACAAACATATTCCTCTGGACTGTGAAGCTGAAAAATCCTTCTTTCTTTTGCACTTCTCAGTGTTTTTTCTCATGAAATTCTTTGATTTTGGAAGCAATTCTTATTGTCCTTTCCAAAGGGATGAGTACCCATCATTGTGTGTGTTATCATGTGCCTCTTGATGTTTTCTGTATGTGGAAGAGACAACTCCTTTATTGCCATTAGGGAAGCACAAAGCTTCCAAATACACTTTGTTGCCAGCTCCCCTCACAGGTGGAGAAGGCAGTAATTCTCTCTGCATTATGGAATGCTGTGATGTGTGCCACTGGGGCCTGCATTTCCAAGCCAAGCAGAAAGCAGCGTTACCATATTGCCTGTGGCCAAACCCATACTAATAGGCTCAGTATTAGCAGGATATAAGAGCTCAGACTTGTAACCTTATTAACACAGTCACACTTTTTGACCTGGAGCTGAGCTGAGTCCTGTAGACACAGCAGTGTCATACCTGCTCACAAGATACTGCCCAGACCTATAAACACTATCTGAGTGACTGAAAGGTGAAAAAGAATCTAAGAATCTTCTGTTATCTGCATCCTCACTTTCCCACATATGTGCAAAAAAACCCCAAAACAACAACAAACCACAAAAACAAAACCACGGTACTGGAGAATATCAAGGAACAATTTCCAAAGGTAATCCCTTTAACTATCCTGGCTCTAAAAGGGAAAAGTACAGGATGGTTCAAGGGAAACCCAAACTAACCAGGTGCCATGACTTACATAGCTACAAATCAGAGGGCAGATTTAGATTAGATATTAATAAGAAATTCTTTACTGCGAGGGTGGTGAGACATTGACACAGTGCCCAGAGAAGTCATGGCTACCCTGTACCTTCAAAGTGTTCAAGACCAGGCTGGATGGGGCTCTGAGAAACCTGGTCTAGTGGAAGAGGTCCCTGCCCATTGGATGGAACTAGATGGTCTTTAAGGTTCCTTCCAACCCAAGCCATTCTATGATTCCATGAAATTCATTGTTGCTGTCAGTTCTAATAGAGAGTGAATATGCTGCTGGGACTGAGTTCAGTTGAAATTATTGAAAATCCATATTGAAAAAAAAGATTTTCAAGCCACCTGGGATATTTGAGGACCTTTTTTATGCTTTTTAGATGATCAGACTTCAGAGAAGGGTGGGCTATTGTTAGCAACCAGTTTCAGTTAAGTCAACAAAAGTTGCTAGTAGTATACTAGTTGTTAGTAGTATACTAACATTTTTAGTGTACTGTGAAGCTTTTTGGACTCCTGCAGCAGAGTTTTACTAGAGATTCAAGGCTCTTGGATTCAAGTGATATGTGAAATGATTGCTGGAAATTATTCTGATGCTCTTTGTTTTGCTGCTAGGACTTATCTTTCCAATACCCTCCTGACTAAAGCTAACAGGGTGGGAAAAGTAGGAATGTTTTTTATAGAACCTGTGACATACCTTAGCATTAGCAAGGGAGTGTTTAACTACTGCTATGTGGGTGTGCATTCAGCTCTCTGTGAGCACAGACAGCAATTAATATGAATAAAAGTGGGGGGAAAAAAAGGAAATCTTCATGAACCCACTTGGATGCCATAGCTGAATTGTATTCTCTGTGAGTTAAAGCTAGAAAGGCAGACTTCCCTAACAGACATTACTTTCTATTCCAACTAAATGTAGCCTGAGCAGTTGAATCCACTGACAAGGCACCTATTTTGGATAAACCATTTCATCATCAGTATTTTGACATCTTCCTCCCCTAATAACCCTAGTATTTCCATTTCTTAAATACATCCCCATGCTCCAGGTGTTTTGTACCATTTTAAATAGCTTACTCATCTCCAAGATGCTGACATCTCCCAAAGTCTCTGTGCTATTTAGACACCTTCTTTGTCATCACATAGCTGTATTTTGTATGTTTACTATTAGAAGTCATTCCTCATTAGTGAATCCTTCTACATTCCTGTGAACAAAGGGCTATGACGGTGCCTGCTTTTAATGAACCCCTGCTGTTTTGACATATCTTAGGCTTCATGAGACTTGTGGCTGTGAATGCAGCAATAGTCCCAGAAAGCTGTGTTCCTCATGATCTTGTGTGGATCATCAGAGCAGGACTGAAAATGGACAATGAAACTTTTGACAAATATGGTCCTGGGAGAAGAGACTTCCTTCTTGCAGATTTCCTTCTTGCAGGAAGTCTTTGGAGTTTTTCTTCCCTTACTCATTCAGATGTCAAGGATGAATGAATTCCTGCCGTAGCTTGAACCAGTTATTCACTGATCCAGAAGACAAAGATGCACAACTGGTAAACTATTGTACCCATAGTATAAAAAATGATTGCACTTTAATCTTAGACAAGGAACATTTTCAGGGTAATCCCAACAGGTTTACCATTCCAATTAAAAAAATAATGGCAAGTTTCATCATGATTAGGTTTTCCAAATAATCCTTTTATAATTGTTATTATTTTATAAGCTTTTTTCATTAGCATCTAATAGGCTGAGGTTTCCATCATGATCTGTCCTGCGTCCTGCAGTTCTCAGGTCTCTGTGGCACACAATCTTCTGCACGACCAGCACCAGAGAAGCTGTGAATGGAACAGAATATCTGCACGCTGCAGAAAATGAGGTGGGGAGGAGAGGTGTGCAGTGAAAACACATTTCACAAAAATAATATTGCCTCAAAACCAAGAATAATAAAAAGAATTTTATTTCCCTACCTCTGTGATTGAGTTTTTAGTGTTGTTCCATACATCTCTTACACTCAGACTGTATATAAGTAAAGGATTTCAAAGTGCTTTATGTATAAATAAGGAATACTAGTCCATTTTACATGATGGGAAAGCGGTGACAGTAAGGTGAAATAATTAAGTTGGTGAATGGCAGAGGTTGCACAGCCCAGCTCAGCATAAAACCTTTTCCTCCAACACTTGAAATATATTTTTGGACCATGTAAAGGTGGTTTGGGAGGAGGAATAAAGGTCTGTCGCTTTTCACCAAAAATATGTTTGCATTTTTTTTCTTCACTGTTACTACTGTGGTGGGCAAATGTTTGTGGTAGGCAAAATGCTGGCTTTGTAATGGTGAATGCTCTCATGAGTTTGTGTGATATTTGAGATTAAATTAGATTCTCTTAGTGAGAGAGTATTCTTTTTACACCAGCCAGGAGAGAGAAGTTTTGATTTTCTTCATAAAAGCAGGACAGAAAATATCCAATTTTTTACTCTATTTAAAATAATAGTTCTAAGTAACATGAGTTTCATGAAGACTTGCTCACAGGACCTTGAAGTCAGATATACAGAAGGCACTGCTAAATATATATGGTTAGAAAATGTGTGTTGTGGTTGTTTCTGTCTGCCTTTGGATAAGTCATTGGACTCAGTGTTTGGCTCAGTTACAGTGGATTATTATACATTTCTTTCTCCAAGCAGCCATGCTGATTGTGCCCAAGCACTGTAGCCTGCCTAAATGCTTCCTTTTTCTTCTTGTCTGTAGAAATACTTGACACTCCCTGGCAGAATGAGGCCCATGGCTGTACAGCAAATGTCATTCTCCTGCAAGTGCAGAATAAGTTCAGAATTGTTTGGCTTTGCTGCATTAGTGTCAGTCTTACATAAGTGAACAAACAAGAGTCAAGTCCATAGTAAACCCCAAGGCAAGATATTGGCAATAGCAGCAACATCTTTGCAATGTAATCCAGCTTTTAGATCTAAGTCAGTAATAGCTTTCTTTATCTTCAGGCACAATTGCATGGGCCTGAATCTTCATTTGCATTTATAATTTAAACATGTATGTGTAGATCTTCACGTGTGATAACAGTTGATTTTTAAAGGGAAGTAAGATCCCATGAGAGAGAAAATGAAGGTGCTTGGAGTGCATGGCACAGTACTAGAGATGTCACAGGAGATCTCTCCTTATAAGATTGCAGGCAACACTGGAAAACAGGGTTCCAGATAACCCATCATGGGTTGAAAATAGGAACCAGATCTCTCTAATGTTACTGGCTTTTTCCATACAAAGTGGATAAAACATTTTTATATAGTGTAATATAGGACAAAGACTACTTTTGAAGCAGGAGCTTCTTTTCAAAGGTTTCAATGTTGATAATGTTAGCAATCTTAATGCTAGTCAAACCACATTTGGGATTCAACTTTCACAGTCAGATAATTAGACAAAAATCTCACCCTTCATTTAAAAAGGAAATTATTCTCAGATTTTCCAGTCAGAAGGAATGAAACTTGAAACCATGTCCTACTTCTGCAAGGAATTGTTAAGATCCAGGAGAAAAACTTCTACCCCTTTTCTTTTCTTTCCCCCCACCACCTTCTTGCTGAAATTGCTATTGGCACATAAATATGTATGGACTCAGGAAGACTGTGATATATAAGAAAAGATAACTTTTTTTGGCCAATAATTGGCTAAAAAATGTTATCTTTAGGGAATGTGTCAACCCTATTGGATGGCAACACCACCATAAATGTCACTTCATCTACTTGTTGGATTTTCTCACCCTATATCCTCAGCTCCCCTGTCCATTTTTCTAAGACTACAACAGGTAGAAGATGGATAACTACAAAGTATTCCTACTGGGTTTCAAACTGGCATGGCAGCCTTGCTTCTTTGCTGCCTGTTTGGCAGTTACTTCCCTTCTCTCCAATTTTGTTTCTTCACCTGTAAAATAGCCTCCTTCCTAAAACACTTTTGAATTCCACAGATTTCTGAAAAAGCTGAATATGAAGAGTGGAGCTGATATGTTAGAAAGGGAGGGTAGCCACTTTGGCAAGGAAAAAGGGGGAAGCAGAGGGTTCTTAAATACAGCATAAGAAAAATAGAGTGAGCAACAAGCTAGGGAAGGAGGGAAGTTGAAAGCAAAGAAAATGGATGGATGTGAGAGATCAGTTTAATGTGGGGGCTTTTAGAGGATAATAGCTAAGTAACAGAGGAACTTGCATTGGTCAGCTCTGAGGCTACAGAGGAATCATAGAATTATAAGTCTGAAAGAGGTTCAGAAAACCCCAGGGCAGGATCAGCTGTATCTCTGTCATTTCTGGTGCATGTTTCTGTAATTTGTTTTGAAGACTTCCTTTGATGAAGACTCCACAAACTTCTTAGATCATTTATCTCTGTGTTTACCTTACCCTTAGGAAGTTCCTCTCATGGAAATAGTCATGTAGGGAGAAAATGAATGTCATTTAGGACTGAAGTAATTTAAACATTGTGGTGCCCTGCATATTGACATAGGATAGGTCAGGGAGCAGAGTCAACAAATATGAGCCTTTAAAATTGACTTTGGGAAAAAAAATCCTTTCTTTCTTTCTTTCTTTCTTTCTTTCTTTCTTTCTTTCTTTCTTTCTTTCTTTCTTTCTTTCTTTCTTTCTTTCTTTCTTTCTTTCTTTCTTTCTTTCTTTCTTTCTTTCTTTCTTTCTTTCTTTCTTTCTTTCTTTCTTTCTTTCTTTCTTTCTTTCTTTCTTTCTTTCTTTCTTTCTTTCTTTCTTTCTCTTTCTTTCTTTCTTTCTTTTTCTTTCCTTCCTTCCTTCCTTCCTTCCTTCCTTCCTTCCTTCCTTCCTTCCTTCCTTCCTTCCTTCCTTCCTTCCTTCCTTCCTTCCTTCCTTCCTTCCTTCCTTCCTTCCTTCCTTCCTTCCTTCCTTCCGCCACTTCCTTCCTTCCTTCCTTCCTTCCTTCCTTCCTTCCTTCCGCCACTTCCTTCCTTCCTTCCTTCCTTCCGCCACTTCCTTCCGCCACTTCCTTCCGCCACTTCCTTCCGCCACTTCCTTCCGCCACTTCCGCCACTTTCGCCACTTCTGCCACTTCCTTCCTCCTTCCGCCACTTCCTCCTTCCGCCACTTCCTTCCTTCCGCCACTTCCTTCCCAGCTCGTCTTCCTCTTTTTTTGGACTTCATGAGCGCTTTATAGGAAAAGAAAGCCATGAAGCCGTTACAGCACATCCTATTTTTATGATGATTATGCAGGACTGAACAAAACCCCCAGGAACAGTCATGTGCAGAGGAGACCAGTTCATCCATTCTGCTCATATATCCTTTTGTTTTTCGAGGCACTGAATTGTCATTATTAAAGGCATCAATACAAAACAAATGCCATTCATACCAGCATCTACTGCAGAGCAATCTCACCTGCACTCACTATGGCTTTAAAGTACTACATGCTTCATGCTAGCAGGCTCTAACCACAAAGGACCAGTAAAAAAGCTCTTTCTGTCTGACATGAATTAGGACGCTCAGTTAAAAATTCATAGGAAGATTACATAAAACCATATGCTGCCTTTATTTTTCCCCTTTTGCATTAAAAATGTACAGCTGCTCTGCATTAGACATTCCATTAGCCAGTGAGTCTCACAATCTGGACTTTATAGTTAATGATGGGGGGAGGACTAACTGAGATGGGAGAAGGGAGAGAATGAAAGTGTTTTAGGCCAATATTGAAGGCTTCCTTAAAAAAGATACCATATAAGGTGGATGGAGAGTTAAAGTGTGGGAGTAGAAGGCTTGCTGAAGAGACCTACATAAAAGAAGAAACCTGTTTTCGGTATTATTGGCTTGCTCTCAGAACCCCTGAGTAGCATCAGCAATAATTAAAATGATATAACCTGTTTCCTGTGGTCATTTGGGAAGAAAATAAAAAATCTATATTCCAAATGGAGTTAGGAAATGTTTAGACTACTCTAACAGTGTTAAGTCACAGAGAGTTTTATGGCCACTCCATTTCTTCTGCAAGAGACCCTTTAATTTAGTTGGAAGTCTTGAAGGGTCCAGGTTTATTATTAGATAATTTACTGTGTTGGTCAGTTAATTGCCTGGGATTGAATATATGGCCACCTTAATGTACTAACAAAGTGAATCATTTAGCAATAACCTTTCTATACATTGTAATGAGATGCATTCTAAAGAGTCTTCTTGATGATGTTGTGTCACTAAGTGTCCTAGAAGGCTCCGTAGGGAAGCTGGTAAAGATGCTGGTGGGTATAGGTATTTGCAGTATGATGGTCACAGGCTCAACAGCAAACAAGAGAGCTGCAGAACAGTCTGCTTACACAAACCTGCCCTGAGTCTGTCTTTGCTCACGGAGCAGAAGCAAAGAGAAAAAAGGAGTGATGGGTTTTATTTACATTGTGGACTCAGGTCTGTGTGTTCAGCCATTCCAGCTGGCATGTTCCATGTCCATACAAAAAAAACCCCAAACCAAACACATCTGGTAATCCAAACAGTGTTTAAAATATCTTCAGCAGACCAAAAAAAGAAGTATTTTGTTGATCATTTATGAATTATGAAGGGGTTGTTTCATTTCCAACCTAGGCATATTTCAAGCTTTTTATTTATTTATTTATTTATTTATTTATTTATTTATTTATTTAACATCAAATACAATAATGAGATACAGCACCAGAGTCTGTTCTCTCCCTATATGGCTGATCCCCAAAGACTCATCTTGTATTTTCTGAATATGTTTATTTCTTCTTTGTCTTACCCAGTATTAAAAATCATAAACATTGTGTCTTCTTGGATTGAATATGGTTCTTTCAACTTACACAAGATGAGAAAACGAAGCAAATAATTTTTTTGGGGTTGAGTCACAAATAAAATTTTAATACAACGTATTATAAAATGTGTGGTGCAGTCACCATTGTTAAGCTGCATGTTTAATTAACTGTTGCCTGAATGCAGGTACTAAGCAACAAGAACACAGGAGCACATTACAGTGTCTTAATTAAATTATATGCTGTATGGTCATATTTAATTGTGCACAGAACATGCTTTCTCCTTCCTTTTATTCCTCTGTCTTTTGTTTCTACATCATCAAGTAGATGGAGTATATTAAAGGTACACATTATTCACAAGAAAGTGAGGAGGTTTTCCACACAATTTTTGGGGGAATGAATAATGAATAAAATTCTTCTGGTGCTTTGTTCCTTTAAGCATGATGCAGGATGAACATCTGATATGGAGCATCACAGTGAGTAGCAGGAATGATACCTCAGTTCAGACCATACTGTCTTGGAATTTAAACTGTGTATCATGCATCAAACAGAGCTCTCTGCATTGTCTTCTTGGTCTAAGAAATAATTTCATATGTGAATGAAGGTAATGCCTATGAATTTGTGGCTGATGACCGGTTCTTTCGGAGTATTACACAGACTGATTGGTTTCTAATAGTTTAGACAATTTATATTTTTTTTTAATTAGAAATGCTGGAATCAATCACTGAAATAAACACTGAGGATAAAACAAATATCAATAAAGTGGATATTTCAAATCTAATAAACCCTAATAAAACTGCAGAATGAAAAGAATCAGTTTGGAAAGCTGTGAGCTTGGTTACAACCCAGAGCAGATGTCATGGCCAAACATAATCTCTGCTGTCCCAGGGAGCACAGCTGATGTGCTGCAAAACCTACAGCCTCAAGAGCTGTGAAAATGGACTTGTTTCTGCAGGTTTTAAGGAAGCTTCTTGACTGTTGTGTCTGGGAACACAGCTTTATGTGACTGTGAATCACCTTGAGCAAGTTGCTGTGTGCCAGGGAGATGCAGCACGGCCACAGTTCTCCAGGTCAGTGCACTGAGTGGGAGAAATGCTGATCTGAATTTTGGATGAATTAAAGTGAGGTGTTGCAGTAGTGCCAAGTTTGAACTTGGCCAGTCTTAAAACTGAGTCTGATACAGCTGGATTTGGTAATACTATTTTTAGCCAAATTTTCCCTTTATGCTACAGAGAACCCTTTGCTTTGCTGCCAAACCTGGTTCCTTCCAATGGGGATATCATAGTCTACACCTCAGCCTTGTCTTTGTAGTAGCATCTTAGTCTCTTTGTAGTGACAGAAAAGATTTTAAATTATTAAATTTGTTATTCACTGGAAATGCCACTTTGCATGTTAATCAGAGGGCTTCTTAGAAGCCTTTGCAGCAGTGTGGTCTCAGAAATAGCATGTTTTAGGCCTTCCCTGTGCTATATCACATCTAGCTTTTCTCCAGCTAACCTCTCCCATGCTGGAGCATGCCTTGGCTTTTAATGGCTTGAGTAAGCCTTCTTCAGAGGCAAGACATGCCCAGCAGTGCAGGGCTGAAGGCTTCTCTTCACTGGTGACTTCATGTACAACCAGGTTGTAGCTAGTGATCTTGCAGAAATTTGGGGTACAGGAAGTAGGAAAGAGGACGGCACAGTGAGTCATGGATGCCTGCAGGAAGAGTGTTGGGATAGTGATTGAAGCACGTGAGGTGGTATCAGGTCAACATAATTCTCACTGCATGAGACTTCACATGCTCCTGAACTTCTCCTCATACAGACTTTCTCAGGCTGGGGTTCTGGGGAGTAATGCTACCCTTTTTAACTCTGCAAGCAGAGAAGATGCAAAGTAATAATTATTGTAAGGGGAACTTCACCCACAGAGGCCTCAGTCTCTGTCATAGATAGCTTCAAGATGTCAATGTGGACATGAAAACCTGCATCCTTAACAAAGCTTAAGGAAATGTAACATTGTACCAATGCTTCAAAAAGGGTAAATGGAACAACCCAGGTAATTACAGACATGTCAGATTGACATTGATCCCAGGCAAAATAATGGCTTGGTTGATGCAGCTCTCAAATAGTAAAGGCATACAGGAGAGTAATGCAATTAATGCAAATCAATGTAGTTTTCTGAAGAAACTATATTTCTTGTCAAATAATCCTGATGTCTTTTTTAGGAGATTACAAGTTTGGTGTAGAAAGGTACTAGTTTTGATGTAATAGACTTCTTGACTTTGTACCGCATGACATGTTGATTAGGAAACAAGAATGATAGAAGATGAAACCAGAACTCATTAAAATGTTAAAACCTGGATGAATATTATGTGTTAAAATGTGTTTGTGAATGGGAATATTAAGCTGGGCTGTTTCCAGTGGGTCAAGCACATATGATTTGCTGAATTTCAGTTTTTGATAATTCTAGGAAGAACACAGAAGAAGATGTACTCATTACTGATAAAATTTTCACATTTCATGTTTTGAGGGAGTGATAAATCATGAATAGGACTGATCAGTGATACAGAACAATCTGGATTGCTTGATAGCAGGGTGTGAGACAAAAGTAAAGTCAAATGTGTGGGAACAAAGGCCACAGATTGGTTCTATTTTTAGAGTCAGTGATTCAGAGATATGCTGGGGTCCTAGTTTATCACTCACAGAACACTGATGCCAAAAATATGTGACATAGGTTTTGGGGACCTTGAATAAAATTAACTGTATAATCTTTGTGATTTGTGCTGATGAGACTGTTATCAGAATATTGCCTGTGGCTTTTACAGGGATGTTTAAAAACTGGGGATGATTCAGGAAAAATTCCCAAGAATGATTAAGCAATTGAGAGTCATGCACATAATGTAAGATTTCAGAATACCGTAAATACAGTTTGAGTTAAAGAAGCAGAAAGAGGCTTGATTAGGTTCTTACATGTACTTTTTCAGAAAATAAACATTGCAAATGGCTCTTCAGTCTGTTGAAATGAGCTGAGAGTATCTTGATGCAGCTTGAACTGAGACAACCTCAACCTTGAAATTAGGCACCAATTTCTCAAGGATCATATTTAATCCTGCAAATAACTGGGGATTTTAGAATCAAGATAGGATATCTTCTTAAAAGATAAGATCTAGTTACAAGCCATTATGCAGGAATGAATAATGGTGATTTTGAAGGTCCTTTAAGATCCATGAATCTGTGAGTATCAGTGTATAGCAACTACATGTGTTTTTGCCAGAGTCCGTGGTAAAGTTTGGATTTGCTTCATGGGTGAAAGATCCATGCCCTCCATATGTTAGCTCATCCTGCTCCTCACACTGAGCTCTCTTCTGTGACCACCTATGCAGTAACACATGCTGCCTCCTTTTCTACTGAAGAAAAAATTGACCTGTTCAAGAAGGGTAGGTCTCTGAAAAAGCTCATTTTCCAGAAAGACAGGGACATATAAAACATTTTATAAAAGCAGTGTTGGATTCTTTTTGCTCTGGGCAAGAGCTGCTAGAATTTGATGCTAGCCTCAAGTGGCTCTCCCTTTGGACCTTCTCTTGTTCCTTTCTCTGTAGCCCAACTTCTATCACATTTGAGCTGAATTCCCAGTTTTTGACTGTACCATATAGAAAGCAGTAGAATAATAAGTGATCAGAGCTAGGGTCTTTTGCCCATATTTAACAGTGTTCCTTCAGCTGTCTACCAAAGAGTACTCTTGAGAGGACACAGAGATGAAAACCCTAACTCCTCATAGTGATGTCTACTCCTAAATAATTGGTTAAATAAATACATGCCCCTACTAATAGTGAGAGCTGTTTAGGAGAAGATTGCAGCTGGTGTCATATCCCTAAACCTTGATAGATACTGGGTATTTAGCAGGAATCCTTTTAACCTTGTACCTAGAGGAAAACAATCACTTGGCTACTGGGAAAGAACTTCAGAATGAGTTACACTGAATATTTTTCTGTTAGAGCATTCTTTGCTTCCCACCCTTGATGTTTCTCTTTCTGGGAACCTTTGCCTATATGTATGAATCTGTGTTCAGTAATAATATTTATCTCTCATGGCATCAAGAGTTGCACACTTAATCTCCAAAGCACTTTCTGAGCATTAATTAATTAGGTCTCTCCTTCCTGACATGTGGTAAGGATTTGCTATCATCGTCTTCTCACTTACAAGGCACAGAAAATTTGTGATTTGCCAAGGGTCTCCTCAGTAACCAGTGTCAGAGCCATAATTAATGTTGTGGCTCCCAGTTCACTGTCCTTTGCTCTGATCCTTTAATGTCTCAATAGTGTCATTCAGGAAAAGTAGTTTAGAAGAAACAAGTACCAAGGTAATTTGCTAAGAAAGTGAAGCCACGCTCTTTGTAGTCTATTGTGCATTTTGTCATCTCACATTATTACTGGCTGTATTTGCCTGGGCTTTTTCTAAGAGAGTGGTTGTTATTGTGGACCAAACCCAAACCAGAGATAGTGCTGAAATTAACAATGTGGTTAGTCACGTTCAATTCTCCAGCCCAAAACCCATCTGTGTTTTAATTGGTGAAATGGGTGTAGTTTTTGGGTCTGAGTTGATTGTTTATTAACCTGAGGAATATTTTAAGTCCCATGTGATTTCATACCATAAGAAAACAAGCATCATGATACTAAATGTGCTGGATGGTGAATATAAGAAAGGATGTGCTTTTCTTTCTCTTTTTTCTCTCTTTTTGTCTTTCTTTCTTTTTGCCTGCATCTGCTCTTACAAACCACATTGTCCCTCCTTGGTGCCACAGTGCTTGCCCCTGTTATGACTTTGAGGCTGGATAGCCGCAGTGTGCATGATAGTATCAAAGCCCAGGGACAGCTCTGGTAATTTGAGATTCATTTTCCTTCATCTGTGAACAGGAGCAGACTATTATCAGCTTGATCCAGGGCTGTCTGTGTGCACCATCCTGCCCATCAGCAGCAGGAAGGGATTCCATGTGGATATTTCCCTTCATTTCTGGTTTGAATATCACAAGCACTTGTTTTGGGTGCTAGTCACCCTTGAAAAGACCAAAGCTGACTTAGCTAGCACTGATCACAGGGGGCTTCGCTAAACAAAAAGGTCACAACTCAGGTTTCCTCTTAGGTTGTCTTTCTGCAGACAGGAAAGTCTCGGAAAGGGAGAGGAACATTTCTGATTCTGGTCCTTTTGTCGCTTTCCTGTTGCTGGAAATGATACAGAAGATTCAATGACCTTTTCCATGAAAGAGAAGCTGAGGCTGATAGCAAGTGATGTGGGCTGACAGGCCCCACTCGCTTCTTCCCTGCAGACGTGGATGTGAACAACTGTCCCACTGATGCTACCACATCTCTTTACCAAAGCTGCACAAAATGAGGTAGTTCAATATCTCCGTGTTGAGCTCTCACTGCTGTTATCACTACTTTTATCACCAAGGTTCAAGCTCCTGTCCCTCCCATATTGATGCTAAATTTCTTTGGTAGAAGAGTGTGGTCTGTAGGGCCAAGGAGAAGTGGCAGTATAATGAAGTCTGTGAAAAGCTCATTGTGTGTCCAGACATTTCCACAAGCTCTTTGGGCCTTTGAGGTGGGTTGTTGTCCTTAAATCTACTTGTATCCAGGAGCTTGCAAATGGGGCAAAAGTGAAACGAGACATAAAGTTCTCTTCCATTGTCTGGGAGGCCTAAAGGTCTTTATCCAAACTGAAGGCTTGACTTTTGTGCTCAGAAATACAAGATGTCGTTTCTTCTGGACAATAAATTATCTGTATGCTTTCTTTGCCTATTACCCATGTGGGGGGTGTATGATAGATGTATGTAAGCACCTGGACTTGGACTGAGAACCTCAGTCCATACCTTAGGCAGCAGAGAGTGAGAAGTAACTAGTAAAACAATGATCCTGGAATATGGGTTTGACCTTCATGTCACCTTACAAACCCCAGACTATCATGGTTCCCTCCTGCAGTTATTCTAATGAGCTGAAAAAATGGTTTTGAACATACTTCTTGGAGTGTTGCTGAGTCATAAATACACTCTAAGTGAAGACTACATAATGTTTTCCTGTTTGTCCATTAAATATAATAGAGCAGTAAGCCAGTTACCCAGAGGTGAAAGCCTGTGCATTCCATATTGCCAATTTTTACACATGCAAAATCTAAGCACATAACTTAATTCCAGTGCAATTATAGAGCTTTGTTGTGATTCCTCTAATCTCTTTTTCAGTAATTTAGATTCTAAGCACTCCCTGTTCAGGTCAGTAGTCTGCCATAGAACAGCCATCCCTGTTTCTTACTATTGGTGGGAACTTTTTCCTCTATAATCACTGGTGAACAGTCATTCCCACCTTTGTGTCCTGGCAGACAGGATGTAATCAGGTGGTTAGACACTGCAGGGATGTTTCTGTAGAGCTGGATCGACGTGTATTATGACTGAGGCCAGATTCCTAGAGTTTGCAGCTCTGGGTCCTTGAGCTATTCTTATGGCCATCAGTCATCAGTTTTAAGGGCCAGGTGGAAATCCATCAGCAGCTTAGTTTTATTTGCATCAGGGAGTAAAGGAAAGCAGAAATTGAAGTGCAGTATTTTTTCCTGCCATTGTCCTGGCAGGAAAGTCTGTACGTGGCTGTAAAGTGCACATGCAGTAAGCCAAGTGCTTCCTGAACACCTTGGACTTCCAATGCACACACCAAAAGCTTGCTATGTGAGTCCTGTGTGTTCCTGGGGTTTGCAGCAAGAATCAGCAGTATGACTTTTGCAACCAGAAATTATGGAGTATGTGCAAGTCTGGCATTTCCAGAGGGAAATATTTGCTTTCCATGCCTGCACCACAGAGCTGATATGTTCAAGAAAAATGGAATTGCCTGTAATTTCCAGACCTGAGGCAGGCAACTGGATCCCACATCTGATGGGCACACACATCAGACATCTAGAAGAAATGTAAAAATCCTTAAACATTTTTCCAGAAAAAAAACCAACTTGCTCTAGACAGATTTTATATCCAGCAGAGACAGCATCTAGGAGACCATGGCCTTTACTTTGCTCCCAATCAGCAGCATATTTTTGCTTTTATCCTGCAAATAAGAGGGTCATGCAGCTTTCTCTAAGCCACTGGTCTTTGTTTTTTATTCTCTGGCAGATTTGTCCCACTGCAGGCTAGGACACATAGACTTGGTGGTACTGTAAGTAAAACTGCTGCAGGCTTTGGACCGAGGCAAATTTGCCTTCAGGGCTTAGGAAAGAGCATCACAGATGGACTTGGGAGTGGATTCACTGGACTAACTGAGAACTAGGTCAGTTTGCAGGGAGGCAAGATATCAGATTTAACACACCAGTGTTTAAACACCAGTCTGTCTCCGTATGAAAGACACCAGTCTGTTTCCATAGTTTCTGTTCTTGAACTACAAAAGTAGAACCAAGTTAATATCTCTGCTAAAAAGTACCAATTCAAGAGGAAAAAAACCCCAAAAACCTGTGGTTTCATAGGTAGTTCAAAACATGCCATGTCTCCAGGATAAATAATTCATTAATTTGTTTAATTCCATTGCATTTCTAACTTTTGGAACTCTATGTTCCTTACAAGATTGAAGGATAATAGTAGAGGCAAGAAAGCAGATTTCTCATGAATTAGCTACTCGTTTCTTCTGTGTAGGTTTGCAAGGAGTATTCACTAGCCACAGAGCCCCTTGGGCAACTTTTTGTTGTGCTTGGTGCAGCATTCGTGTGTGTACCTCTGTGAAAATGATGGTATTCAGGTTTTGGTTTTACATGGTCCAAGCACTGTTGCTGTAAACAGCATTACTTTAGTTGCTGTTAATAAAACACTCTAATGTAATCATTACTTACCTGTTCCGGGTCCTCCCAGCAGCAGTCTGGGTAGACATGTCTATACAATTAGAATTAATGCAAACCACTTAAAACTTGAATGCCTAGTTTATTTTCGAAGGGGAAGGTCAGCATCATTATCCTTGGTGGATTCAATTACCAAATCCTGCATAATCACAGACCATGCTTCCTGTCTGCTAATCATGACTTGCTCTGCATACATTATGTGCAAATATAACCAAAACAAGAGATGGCATTTCCATATGTTTTGTGCCTATAATTACTTCTTACAGGTTGTATTTAACTTTCTTAGTATAATGTAAAATCCTTTTATTGGCTTTGTTTTTTAAAAAAACATAAAAGAATAATAAAAAACAGTGGCAAGCAGAAATAGGAAAGCATCTGTATGCAATTAATCCTTCTGCTTCATTAAGACCCCACAGAATCTGTGAACGTAAGTCACAGCAGTAGAACAAAGTTGTTAGAGACATCACATTTGGAAATGCCTCTCGTGAAGAACAGCATGTGTATTTAGTGGCTTTGAAATCACTTTGTTTGGTTTGGTTTAGTTTTGCTTAAGGAAGAGAATTCTAATAAACTTGTATTCAGCATTTTTTTTATCATTAAAGAATTTACTGCTACTGTAAACAAATATCCTAATGACAAGAACAGGGAGAACTAATACATAATAGAAAATAAAGTTACCTAATTAAATATATACATCCTCTAATGAGAGAAATTGCATTGTTGTATGGTAATCTTTATCTATAACCATTGTGAAATCAACAGGTGTCTTTCCCAGAGCTCAGTCACTTTTGAGTCAGAGTTTCTAAATATGTGTCTTCTCTGTGCAATATTTAGGGCTTTGGAGGATTAGAAACTGGTAACTTTTTATATTCTTGAAAATACCATTTTCCCCATGCCTGTTTAGGTATTGGTGTGTAAGTCTATGCCCACACTTGCACTTCTTGTTGAGATTGGGACTCTGAAGCATAAAAGTTTGCTTCATTTTCTGCTGCAGATTTTGTTCCTCTGACATCTTCAGGGCATGTGAACATCCTCTCTTGTGGAACACTGTGGTAATATGCCATCTGGATAGAAAAAATCACGTATTAATCTGAGGGAACAGAAGATCTCTAGTTTCTACCATGCCATGACAGGTATTGTGAAGCTGCTGTCACACCTGGTTCTGTACTTCCCATGAGGTGTGGAAGACTCATCACCCCACAACTGCTGTGTTTGACTAGCACAGAGAGGTGCACAAGCATCAGCACAATCCAGTGCTCCTGTCTCCACAAAAGTCCCTGTTATCTGAGGACTGATCTGAAGCCACTGGAGAAATGAATCTCTGTCTGTGGGTGCTGCAGCACCGCAGGCCTGCTCGCAGCACTGCCGCTGCCACCACAGTAGTCCCTGCATGCCATCCAGCACAGGGGGGCAAACAGGTTTTTGAACTACCTGCAAGAAGTGCATTCACTGTCATGAATGCACAGCAGTGACACATTGGGAGGGCGGGCAGGCTGAGAAAGAGGCTGTGCTCAGGGTTGCTCTTCTGGTTGTAAACCAAGAAACCCTGGTGTAGGGACTGAAATGCAGAACCAGAGAGCTTGGAAGTGTCCTTATGGAGTTGCATCACAGAAGAGCAAGGAAATGTGGTGGTTGACTCTAGGCAATGCAGCTGTATGTGCAAAAACAACTTCAAGAATTCTTAAAAATTTATTTAGATTTTCTTACCTTTTAAAATGCTATGGAAGCTTTTATTCTGAGGTAAAAAGGTTCAGCCTCATTAAAAGAACAGAAACTTCTCAAGCAAAAAAGACATAGAATTTCTTACTAAAAGCATTTTTAATGTTTAAGCATTTGCATGCACTTAGGTTTTATTAAATTCTGTCTCTGCATTTACCTAAATATTTTTATTTATCTTTTCCTGGGATGAGGTTTGAAGTATAAGCTAACAACAATTATTGGATCTCTTTCGACAAAAGAATTTTGCTAGAGGGGAACTGAGTATGTTTTAAATGTACAAATAAGAGGTAGAGGGTAACAAGTCACAATTAGCATAATTAAATGAATCTCAAAATGACATTTTGTAGAACTTCACTCCTGCATGTGATCAATATTTGAGCTATTTTGAGAGCTGAGCATAGGGAAAACTTAGAAATCAATGTGGAACAGACTAGACCTGATTCTGGCTTTGCTTTATCTCAGATTTAAACCACTATAATTGGATGTAATTGAATTTTGGTGGTGCCCTTTCTCATTGCATTAGGGTAATTTATATGAGAATCCAACTCATTAGCTATGGGATTTTGCATATTGGAGAGTGGGATCATGTTTAGCAACAAGCAGCAGTTCATATTCCTTTTCATTTAAACAGGAATTGTGTAGAACTCCCACCAGGTAGTACCACTACAGTGTGCAAAGACTTTCCTTGAAACTCAGTTTCCAATATGCCAATAACTTTTCAAGCCTACAGTAAAAGACCCCCTAAAGCTTTGCAGTCTAAATAACTCCTTGCCTCAAAGAGTTTCAGTGAAGAGCTTTGACAGCTCTTGGGAGAGATATTCTAGGGTGAGATTTACCTCCTCCAGCGTCAGACATTCCAATGTAATTTTCTGCATGTGAGCTCCTCAGCTTAACTCCTGCAGTCAATGGAGGGGCAAAATAGACACTCTTCAGGTATGATTTCTCTGACCTGTTTTAGATGTCTACCTTGGGATGAGATGGAATTTCACCCCAGAAGCACCTTTCTTTCCTTTAAAGTGGATATCAAAGGATCAGATCAGATGTGAAGTTGTACTTTCTAGGTGTCTAAAGATAGGAGAGATTAATCTTGTCAAAACCCACAAAGCTCACAGTCTTCAGAACAATGCAGCAGAAATGAGATGGATAATGTCCTTTAAAACCTATACTTTAAAATGGCCAGAAACCCCCTTTAGGAGAGTGGTGAAAGTTCCTGTAGCAAGTGAAAAATAGAGCTTTGCTGCTCTGTTGATGCTGAGCCATGATTTTTCAAGCTGGAGTAATACAGAATCATTTAATGCTTTGGGTTGGAAGGGACATTAAAGAGCATCTAGTTTCAACACTTCTGCCACGGACAGGGACACCTTCCACTAGACCAGGTTAGAGCCCCACCCAACCTGGCCTTGAGCACTGCCAGGGATGGGGCATCCACAGCTTCTCCAGCACTGTGACAGTGCCTCATCACCTTCAGAGGAAAGAATTTCATTCTAATATCTAATTTAAATCTCTCCTCTTTTAGTTTAAAACCATTCCCCTTGTTCCATCACTACATGCCTTTGTCAAAAGTCCCTCTCCAGCTCACTTGGAGCCCACTCAGGTGCTGGAAGGTGCTCTAAAGTCTCCCTGGAGTCTTGTCTTCTCTAGGCTGAACACTTGCAACTTTCTCAGACTGTCTTCAAAGAAGAGGTGCTTCAGCCCTCTGAGCATCTTTGTGGCCTCCTCTGGAGTTGCTCCAACATGTCCGTGTCCTTCTTATTTTAGGGACCGCAGAGCTGGACACAGCACACTCTGGGATGGCTCTCACCAGAGTGGAGTAGAGGGGGGCAGCCACCTCTCTTGACTGCCCGTTACTCCTTTCATTACTTTCACACTGATTCCTGATGGGGCCACCTAATTCAGTCATGACCAAGGGGCCACTGTATTGAATTTGGTGACAAACAGGTGTTGGTACAGTGCCTCAAGAAGGTGAAAAGTTCCCTGCAGTTACTGCATGGTGAGATCAGCAAAGCCCTTCTTCTTCTGGTGTCATTCTGCTCCCTCCAGTCCCCAGTGCTCAATGTAGTGTTGGGAACCCATCTGGCCTTACTGATCTCTCTTTCACAGTGGGGTCAGCCTGTTTCTTCTCAGCAGGAGGTTGCTCTTGATCCTACTCTGTTGTGAAAGGCAGGGAGCATGAGGATTGCTTACAACACAATGTGTTTTTCTACCTGTAAGCAGAAGTCTAAAGAGACTGAGATTGTTGTGGGAAGGTCAGATCACACAACTTCCCACAGTGGGGTTAAAAAAAAAGAGTAGTAATTCAGCTGCTTTTACAAAGCACCTTATGAATCATTACAATTTGTATTTTGGGTTGTAATTTATACTGCATATAAAGTTTTATCCTATATAAATCTAAGAATCAGTATTCCTCTGCTACCCTTGCCCCACAAATGGTACATCTAGTTAGTTACTAACCTTCAACTCCAGGTTTTCTAGGGTTGTGAATAGTTTAATGACACATGTCCCTTTGTCACAGAAATTTCTTGAGACATTAACCCTCCATTTCTATGTATCTCTTTGCAAGCTGCCTTGTATCTGTGACCATCTCTTTAAATAAAAGTTTGCACATAATTTTGTTTTTATATGCACAATTTAGTGAAATGCTGAATATTGATATGCAACACAAAACAAGCTGGTGACCAGATCATGGTGAAAATTCAGACTTAATTTCTGACCCTCTACCAACTTTACATTCCAGCAAGAACATGTATTTAAATATACTCCACCTGTTTAATGTGCCAGAGAATTACATTGATTGGACCTTGCTACCTAAATGAGGGAGACTGTTTCTGCATGTATTAATTGGACTGTGCGATTTAGTTGTTTCTCTGACTTTAAAATCTGGGGCCCTTATGATTCCTTTTAAGTTACACAGGGCACAGAGAAATCATTCTAGCAGAAATGCACTGGCAATAGAGCATGTACTCAATCCACCCATAACCTCTTATGCCAGGCAGGAGCTGATGGCCCTAGTGCTGATCATACACATGATCAGAAACATTCAAGAGTTTGGGTTATGAAGTTCTTCTGAGAGATTGTATATTCATCAGCAGTGTCCATCAACATTGTGCTTGGTTATCTTGTTCTGCTTCACTAGGGAGGAAAGATGCTGTCAGCTACATAAACTTGCTGTCAAAAACCTGAGGGCAGCCTTTTTAGTAGGCTCCATGGTAATAGGTCAAGCAGTAATGATTTTAAACTAAAAGAAGGTATAAATAGATTAGATACAATTAAGAATGCTATTGCAATGAAGATAGTGAAACACTGGCACAGGTTGCCCAGAGAGGTGTCCTATACTTGGAAATGTTTAAGGCCAGGCTTGATGGGGTTTTAGTCAACTTTCTATAGTTGAAGATATCCCTGCTCATTACAGGGGAGTTGGACTAGATAAGCTTTAAAGGTCCCTTCTAACCCAAACCAAATTCTTTGATTTTATGGAAATGGCAGCAGGTTTCCTCTCAAGGCTTGCTTCTGACATTTCTTGGGATAATGAATGTTTTTTTCCTCTTTTTCCTGACAACAAATTCCAGAGTCTAAGCTGTTTTCTTGACATACTTTCCTGGGATGAGCAGAACAGAAGCATGGGTTAGTTTTGCTTCATTTGGTTTATGACTTGCATACAGCATTCTTTTTTTTGTAATTGATCCATCTTCACTGGTTCTGCTGCTCTCATGACACTACAGGGAAGCTGCTGACTTCCCTTAACATTAATTTGCTTGTATAAGGCAAAAAAAGCAAAAATATTCCATTTTTTGTAAATGCAAACTGTGTTGTGTTTCTGGTATACACCAATAGGAAAGCATTTGCAAATGTTCCTGTCTCAGTTGCTGAAACTGCCTCTCCATATGTTTTCCTGATTAAGAAATTCAGTCCACCAAATGGCAGAGTTTGCTCAGCTGGAGTTTACTGTTTGGTTGGGATTAATAAGCAGTTCTCCTCTTCCCATACATCTTCCTGTTTAGCATAAAAGAAAACAAATTACTTTGGGGCTTTCCTGCTTATTTGTACTTACACAGAAAGTATGTTCTGGGAGCTTTTACAGTGCGTTGGCCTCCTCATAATGCCGCACGAGGCTGCCTCAGCCACTGGTGCCTAACAAGGTCTGTGCCTGGGTAGTGTGAGAGCCAGCTGGTTAAGCCATGAATGCTGAGGGAGAAAGAAATAACTGACTGATCTGGGTTACACAAACCCTTATGGGGATTTATTGGTAGATTTTCTTTAACAAAGACAAGAAGCAGCAAATTTAGTGCTTGGATTGATTGCTCAGGTAGCTAAAAATCCTCTGAGGAGAGGACAAACACTGCCCAGGCCAAGTAGAGCCATCATTTCTCATGCTGTCTTATATATGTGCCTGTTTCTTTTTTAACTTTTCCCATATGGCAACTGCTTTATAAGCTCCAAAATCTGTTGTTCTGATTCTGTTCAACTTTGAAAATGTCACTGAGTTTGACAAAAGGGTCACACAGCTTTCTAAAAGAGCAGTAAGAGCTAAGGATTCTTAAAGAGCCAGACATTTCAGGTGCTGATACCTGCACTTGGATATTAAAAGATCCTATAACTCTCACAAATCCAGGCTAAACTCAGCAGGCTTGGGGTGCCTAACACTAATCGGCCTCCTGTCAGGTTGGGGTGCCTAATACTAATAGGCCTCCTGAACTTCCTAAAATTCTGTCTTTTGTGACCACTCATCTGACTAAGTCCACCAACAAGCAGTGGCACATGATGACTGTTTTGAGCAATGATGGTTTGATGGTAGGTACATTGATAGTATTTCTGATTTTTTCTTCCTCTACTTTAGAATGAAGTTTCTCCTTTTCAACTTTATACATCAATAATTTTATTTTCTGAGTAACTGACATGTTATTACATACATACATGTATTGCAAATATCCAAAGTGATATTTTTCTGTTGGAGCCCACTGTCACATTTCATGTTACAGATTCTGCTCCTTTATAATTCCTTACTTTTTCCTGCTGATAAAGTTTCTGAAAAGATCATTGCATCAGATGAAACTTTCTGATGTTTACTTCTGCTCAGAGTTTTTCACTGCCAGGTTGGAAACCAAATTATTTTCAGGCTTTTTCTCACATGTAGAAGAGCAAGAAAAAGGAAATAGTGTTCTGATACCTAAATAATCTAGATTTTTTGCATTTTCTTTAGTTTTCTGAGCAGACTGCAGGGACTTGGCTAAATGCTTGATTAAATGCTTTGAGATGAGAACTGAGCCCTGAATCCTTACAGCATAATAGATGAGTAACTTGTTAGCAGAGACTGACCTGAAAGAGATTTCTCTTCCTGACATCCAAATACCTTTGCACTTTAAAAGATTTATTTTAGGATCTGAATTTTTCAGTGGAATACAGCCTATGGCTGTCTAACCATGTTTGATAGGGATTTATTGTGGTACAAGCAACGCAGCCTGTCTGCAAACCCTTGCAAAGGGTAAATTTCACTGCATGTGGAGGTATCTTTTCCTGAAAGCCCCTTTAATTGGCTCAAATCCTTCATGAAAGCATCTTTGGGAAGCATCTGTTTCCAAAAGTGTCTGTTGAATGAAATGTTCTGAAGTGCTCATTTAACAGCAGAGCTTACAGAGAGCTGTACTGGCTGAGGGCAGAAGTTGCCGTTTGTGGTACCGGATCTCTGTCCTGCGGAGATGTGGGTGGGAGACAGACACATGGCATAATTCCCCAGAGCATCTCCCAGCAATCTGCTGCTCTGGGATTGCTTGAGCCAGAGGTGGTATCTTTGTGTTTAACAGCCCTTGATGGATTTCTCAGCAGCTGTCTGCTCCTACCTTTGGCATGTATTTATGCAGAAGAACAGGCTCAGAAAGCAGTTGTAGTGTCTCGTTACACATCAGCCAGGAGAAACAGAAAATGAAAACCAAAAACCTCCAAAGTTAGAATGTTTCCAGACTTTTCCATTTCCAATTCCCATTGTAATTCTAGCATTTAACCAGCCACTTTTAGAGCACTTATAGTCTTTGCCAAGCAGCCATGAAAAGTTGCCAGATTTCATTCTTTTGTCTTGAGAAACACGTTTTGTTGTGCCTTTTTATTGGAAGTAGTGTTATTGTTACATGGGTGTTTCCTAATATCAGCTGTGTGTGGGAATCTCTGTTGTGCAATCAAAGGATAATTTCCCTCTAAGAGTTACACTGGTCCTTTGAAAGGCTATAGTATTTCCCGTTTCATCTGTCTGTAGCCTGTGGCATTCTACAGGGGGAGGAAAAGCAGCAGCAGCAGAGCCTGGTAAACTCTGATATATGGGCTGTTTGGCAGACAGCGTGGGTTTCATGCTGTTACCCATATGCAGAAGTGAGCAGCAAAACCCTGCTGATGAGCTGGTGAATGACCTGGAACTGTCTTGTGAAGGATATTTTGATACAGGACACAAGTGAACAGTAGGAATGTTTTCAATGAAGTGCAATACAATCTTTAAACTAGTGCCTTGGATAACTAAAGTGAATGGCTGTTTCTCTTCCATTGAGGCAAACCATCTCTTTTGAACAGAAGCCCCTCTGCTCCAAAACCACCAGTAATAAATATTTTTTTTCTCTCAGATTTTCTAATTAACACATTAATTAAACTTAAATGTATAATAATTTTGGCATTAAAGCCACTTAAAAATTCTTATCCCCATCTTTTTGCTTCTTTTGCAGAGTCTGATTTTACAGTCGAACAACTCAGATTTAAAGAAAGGAAATAACACTTTTAAATCTGCATCATTTAATGCACTTATTTAAACTACAGTGATTCAGATGGTGGTGCTGCCCCAACTCAGTGAGAATAGTAGGGATCCAGCAGGACTGAGTGCCTCAGAGTACAAAATCTTGCACCAACTTTTCTGCCAAAGACAAAGTATTGTAGGATGACAAATTTGGATTAAATATTTTTAGTTTTGATTTTGCTTGGATTTTTCTGCTTCAAGCCTCAGCATGTGCCTAACATCTTACTCATTTTCTCCAAGCTAGTCTCTTGGGCTAATAGCAGATAAAATCTCCCCCCAAAAATGTTGCCTCTTTCAAAGCATATTTTCTCTTGAGTTCAGTGTTTGTTGTTTTTCTCATAATAAGTAGGAAAACCTGAAGGCAACATGACTGTGAACTATTCAAGAGTGGAGTCTTAAGAGCCAGTACTGAGCACCATTAGCACTGGATGAAGATTAATTTGTAGAAGTCTAAACTGATGTTGCTTTAGAAGTGTAAGATCTTCAGTTCCTGGTGTTATAAGTGACTAACTCGAGGCAGACTTGAATCCTGTTTCATGGCAATGAATGCTTTGCATTATCAACCCCCTTTGGAAGCATCTCAGCTGGAGCAGCTAAACCCTGAGGCCCTATAAACAACCACACTTTTGCAAATCTTGGATTTCCTTTGGATCCTTCCTCATGACAGCTTTTTCCTTTCTGCTCGATTCTATACCACAGATGCATCTTCTCCCTGTTTCTATTCGCCTTCAGGGTAAACACTGTCTGTTATCTGGGTTTGTATGGTAGGCACCATTAATGCTGTTTAGAGTCTCTAAACACTACTGGAATGCACATAAATGAAATCAGGAACTACAGATTAACAAAACCAAACCATTTCAAGAATGAAATAACTTGTGGGAAGCTGGAGATTTTTTAAATCACCTGTAAAAGCATAAATAAGTGCATTTCTAAGGTCTTTACAGTACTGTTTACTTTTGTAGTTAGAATCTCTGCTGCTGTTTCTTCACAGGACTATTTTTTCTTGCCCTGGAGTTACAGAAATAGAAGTTGAAAGACCTACATAAAATCCCCAGCATTTATGTGTTCTGCCTGATTTGTAAATATGCTTGTAGCAGTGCAGAAAGCACCTCTGTGCTTTCCTCCTCTGTTGACAGTCATGCTTGGAGGAGACTTTGCCCCTTAATACAATTACTGTTGCACCACTGTCCTACTTGTATTACCTTTAGAAGCCGTCCTTCCCTGGATTGCTGAAGAACTCCAGCCATCAGCCAGCTGTGGCAGGAGCACTGTGCTAAGGTTTCATCATTTTCTTGTGCTCTGCCTTCTCCTCTCTGTTCATGATCTGGAGGGTCACCCCTCCCCACAGCAGGTGGGTTGGAAATAGATGATATGTAAGATCTCTTCTGACACAAGCCTTTCTCTGATTCTATGATTTTATGATTACTATGCCTTAAATTGTAATTTGTCAGGAGCAGGATTCCTCGCTGGAAGGGATCTTTGTCTTTGCAGATGTACCAGGTGGGACACAGATACTAGGTGGATCTGCAGCCTTTGTAGAAGTCCAGCATTATCTGAGCTTCCCACCTTGGAACGATAACTGCGATGTAAAATCCAAGCAGGATAGGATATAAATAGTAACTAAAATCCACCTGCATGTCCTACCTGGGACCCAAAGAACATTAGTGATGTAAGTAATAGCTAATAATCATGTCACAGCAATATTGATTAGGTACTTTTTTGTATTTTCACGCAGCTTTTTTGCAGATCCACCATATGTATCATGCACTTGCTTCCTTCCCCATACAAAGTTATAGTCTCTGGAGCAATCTTTTGGTTTATAGCAGCGATTACACTTGGATAGGTGATTCCAGAAATTTAGACTTGCCCAAGGGGCCTGAGGTCTCAAAGAAGGTGTCCATGTCTTCTCTGTTTGACTAAACAGCTATGATTTTTTCCTGAATTACTTGCTCTGTGTGAGGTCTGACAAGAGAATGGAGCACGGTGTGATGGTCTCTAAGGAGAGATGACCTGTGCAAAAGTCTCAGAGGCAAATATCTCTAAGCATTGGCAGGAATTCCATGTCGGATCCAAAATTCCATTTTGCGTGGATGCAGAGTAGTCTCTCCAGCAATTCAAACTTCAGACAAAGGACTGCCAGTATTACAGCCCTCAGGCTCACTAGGGGAGGGTTTGTGGAGAAAACAAAACAAAACAAAAGATAGGTTTTTGGGGATTATCTTTGGTTGTTTTGTTTTGTTTGGATTTTTTGGGCTGCTTGGGTTTTTTTGGATTTTTTTTGTTTTGTTTTTTGGGTTTTTTGTTGTATATATGGGTTTTCTAAAAAAGGCTTGGGAATGGACAGGGAAGGTGAAGGCAATCAAGCTGAATGCAAAATGGATCCTACCATCAGAGCAGCTGCATAGCAGAACATACAGTTTCCAGCTCTGCTCTCAGCTCAGCAGCCACTAGGTACATTGATTCAATTTGCAGTGGAAAATGATGCAATTGTTTTACTAGTTCCACAAAGATAAATGTCTGTATTTCATCAGAACAAGCACATAAATGAGAAGCAGCTCTATAATCTATCCTTCTTGATGACACTGGCACTGAGTACATTTGGCTCTGAAATTATCAGCTCAGCTATGCTGGCAAGTCACTTGCTTGAACAGAAACAACTTTGAAAAGGAAAGTTTAATAACCCAATGGAAAGTTTCACATTCTTCTTCTTTCTTCCCCTGTTCATCCTAAATCAAATACATATTTTTACTCCATTTATTTCTCTGGAGCATGTTGCATTTCTGTAGGTTAGGGATGAGCATTGTAAACCTCCTTGGGGCCAAACACATCTGCATGAGTTGGCTTTCAGATGGTTTTTGGTCATGAGGCAGTTCCAGATGTTGCTGTTCACAGTGTGGTGTGTACTTTCTGCACAAGATGCAGCTTTGGTGGCTATTTTTTTTTTCTTTATGCTTCTTGCTTGCGGTAGGCGAGAGTGGTTTAGGAAGCTGGGGCTGGTTTATAAGAGTGATATGTCTAAAGTACATGACATAAAGAGGGATGGACATTAATATTATTCATGCATCAATAGTTGGCAAGAGTTTGTCATCAAATAAAAACAATCAGTAGCTTATCTTTGTAAAGTGAGGAAACTTTCAGCATGATGACAGCCAATCTTCTTTTTATGGTCCAAAATCCCCACCCAGGTAAGGTTGTGGCAGAGAAACAACTCCAAGGAAGTCAGAGCTTGCAGAAAAAAATTTGAGCAAATACTTCTCTTGTGCTTCTTCAAGAAATGTGTATCTAGAAAGGGACAGCTTATCAACAGATGATTGCAGAACAGCAAAGGAAAAGGAAGGGCAGGACAGGTCTTCCCTTCTGAAAAGAGAACAAGGAAAAAGCTTTTGGAGGTCTGCAGTCCCTATTGCTCCCCAGAAAAGTCTGCCAATTTTGCATGCTCAGCATGTCTTTGTAGTTTTTGTGTATACTGAACGATGACAGATTTTATCAAACTAGGCTTGCAGGAGAAGCAGAGGCTATATTTTACTTTCCTATTGCTGCCACTTTTATTCAAGTCTTTAGACTATTGCTGTGTCTCTGGCTGCATGGGCAGCTGCCTTACTTCCCTGGCACTCTGTCTTTTGCAGAAGAGAACTAGTGTTAAAGTAAGAGCCAATGTGTCTGTTACATTTGTACATGTAGCAATTAGGGCACCACAAATGGGTTCGCTGTGCTTTCACCCAGAACTCATCAAACTATACTTCTGAAATTGTTGGTAAGCTGAAAATTTACAACAACAGTGATATATTTGATTTTCCTGGGAATGAATATGGTGGTGATAGCTGAGACAGTGGAAGCAAGGAGAGATTGCTCACAAAGCAAGCTTCCTTAGGCAGAATGCACAAGGACAAGCTCTGAGGAGACAACTTTTCTGGGCAACGCCATCAGATCTGCACAGCGCAGAAACCCCTGCACATGCCAGGTGTCTGCTTTGTCACTAATCTTAGTAGAAAAGCCAAGGACTTTATAAAAAAATAGCACTTCCCTCGAGTTATATTTTGAAGCATTCAGCTCCCCTTGTCCTGAATCCATCCCATATCAGTGCCTAAATAGAAACACAGTGACCATCATGTTAAAAGTCATTCCTTTGCAGTGTGAACTCATCACAAGTCTTTCAAAGGAGTTAAAGAGCAGAGGGAATATTTGGTCTGTATTTGTTGGTGTATAGTAGCATGTATGTTCAAGCTTAAGGGATATCAAGTTTGTTTTAAAATCTGCATCCAAGTGAGTGCACTGCTTTGGGATGGAATTTTCTGAAATTATAAAAAAAATAATAGAGAAGGCTAAGAACCAGTCAGCTGAATTGTACGAGCACCTGCAGAAATGTCTCCAGTAATGGAGTTTTAAATGCAGGAAATGCTGGTGAAGCTCCAGCATGCTGCACCTCCATGCTGTAGATAAGCAGAGGCCATCCTTCCCCAAACCTTTCACACTCCAGTCCTTCACTTGATTTTTCTTCCATTTGGGATGAAGGACAGGCTGTCATTTCCTGTCCCTTCAGATGCCATCTCACACAGCATGGCCTGCAGACTGTGCAGTAGAGTGGGTGCCAATCACCAAAAACACTCCAGGAAAAATGGACAGGGAGAGCAGTGAGGATGGCATAAAAGGTTAATCTCAGTATAGCAGTTAAGGTTAATTATTGGGGCCATCCTGGTAAAGTTGTATAACCCAATAGTTACTTATTAAATGAATACACAATGTTTCCTTCTTTTATAAGATAGGATGCAGGTTTTTTTTTACTCCATAGATCTGGAAGAGGCCTGTCTTGACCTTAACTGACAGTATCTGGATCTGTTTTGACTGTATTGATGAATAAGACAACAGCAACGTGATGGTGTGGAGAGCCCTGGGGAATATATATAAGGCACATTAGTATGGCAATGCAAACTCAAACAGCTATTGACAAGCATGAAGTTCAGAAGCTGTGATTTTGCCTGTAGCCATGACTGCTCCCCCTGCCTTGAAAACCCTTGTCAAGACTGATCATTACCATGTAAGGAGGCAAGAACAAGGTGCCATTTTCATGCAGCAAACCCGGAGGTATAGGGAAGGGCAGAAAAGGGCTTTGGTAACCTTAATGCTAATTCATCGGGAATGAAGGCAACAGGGAAGAGAGGCTCCATGTCTGGATCCCTTTTCATGGAAGAGATTAGGAAAAAGGTCTCAATTTTTAGGAATCCATCATATCTAGGAAATTTCAGCTGAATTTAATAGGATGGTACTTGCTTTTTGTGATGTGATTTCTGTAGTTCATACTAAAGGCTTTTCTGGAGTAAATAGAGAGTAAGAACTCATTTATAGAATCTTATGTGATGTTTTAAAAAGTCCTGTATTATGGATTTCTTTGTTAAAATAGTAGATAGCATAATTTCTATAGAAACCAAATCACACTTCCATAGAATTTCAGTGTGGGAATATTCGACTTTTAATCAACACAGAAGTACTACCATTGGTCCTTTTGTTTAGGATTCTTTTGTCCAACATACAACAGTCACACATCCTACTGAAAAATAGTCCAGGGCACAAAGCTAAAGGAAAATAATTAAGTAAGTTTTGTTTCTAGATTTGAAGGTCACCATTTTTTTGCTTGAATAGGGGTTAACATTTAATTTTTCTATTCCTCAGTTTCCTCGGTAAAATGAAGATAACACTCAAGCACACTACAAGAATGCATTCTCAGTCACATTTAATTACTTGTTTAGTGATTCATGTGAAATTTTATTTTGTTGAAGCAAAAACCCCTGGGTGAGAACCACCACAGCACATTAGAGTAAATCTTTATTTGTGTCTTACAAAGTATGCAACTTAGCAAGTGAGCACATGGGCCTAAAAGAGTCCCTCTGCTCTGCAAAATGTAAAGTGTCAATTGTTTTGGCAAGCATGACTGACTTTTAGTTGTTTAGGATAATTCCCCACTGGCTATTTGTATATTTTCTCTGGTATTTTTTTAAGAAAGAGGATTTCATATTGTAAAGAACAAGACTGAGCATAAGGCATTTGAATTCACCACCAAGTTCCCTATGTAACTCTGGCAAAATCACTTAATCTTAGCATTTTCTACCTGTATTAAAAAAAAAAAAAAAAAAAAAAAAAAAAAAAAAAAAGGTAAAATTATTGTAATCTTTAGTTCCAGAGATACAGTTTGCATGTTAGAAACAGAAATGAGGTCTGTCCTTCACCTGACACTCGGAAATTCACTCAGACTTCTGGCTTTTCCAATTTAAGGTACCAACTACAGTTTTCAATGTGACAACCATCAGAGCACAGAGATTTTCATGCTTGTTAATAACATCTTTTCATATTAATAAAAAGAAAAGTGAATTGAAGCTCATTGTGCCAGATGATTTTCTCATTTTGTGATCTCACTCCCTCATTTTCACTCTTCTTCCTATGTTTACTTAATATCTTTGCAGATCCAGACAGTACATATTGTTTGCAGAATATTTTATTGAAATATTTGTCTGTCCAGAATATAGAGTAAGAAAACCTTGATTCCAGATTGCTTTTCCTGGCAGCTACTGGAAGATGTGGAATAAAAAATAACAACAAATAAATCTTAGAATCTGAAAAAAAGAGGATGACTTTTAAAACTTCAAGCCAGGAAACACTATCTAAAAATGGAGGAAAACAGTTTAGAGAAGGAAATCAATCTTACCAAATTATAAGTCCTCATAGAATTTTTCCTGCTCTCTAACAAAAAATATGGTGTATTTGAGGGCCAGCTTTGTCGTTCTTACAATATAGTATGAGACCCATTAATCCTCTAGAAGGCAACAAGCATCCCAGTCTGCCCATTTCTCTTGAATTCTGTTTGGCAGGAATCAGATCTGTTTTTACTCCATATTCGAACACTGTCTGTGCATCATGGCCATAAATTCATGTCTTTTTGAGTCAAATTCCCTTTGGCTTCAGTAGCCACTTTTTGGGCCACAAGTGAGGAAGGATTAACAAAGGATTTGTCAGAGATTAGTAATAGATCAGTCCATGTTGACTAGAGGTTTTGAAGGGTTTAAATTTGCAAGAATGGAGGAGGATGGTGGAGAGTGACATTGAGAACATGGGCAGCATGCTGTCTGAGCATATCCACAGCAGCAGATAGTGTAATCTCATTTGCTGCATTAACTAACTCAGGGAAAGTTGCTGAGATACATCTTAGAAGAGGAACAGGAAAACAAAACAGTTACCAATGGATTCCACTGAAATTATAGTGGTGCATTCTCCTATACAGGAGCGCATCTCTGAGTTGTGGACTCAGACTCACACAGTGTCCTCAGAAGAGTCCTCAGCCTAAGGCAGCTTAAGAGGAGGAAGAGAGCAGATGCATAAATGCTGTCTCAAGGTCTAAAAAATAGTGAGAGTGAACAGGAGCTCTCTGCATCATAGACTTGAACAGGTTAAAGGACTCATAGTCAAGAAAGCCAGAATAGCAACACCACTGGCATCTATTTCAGCACAAGGACTGCAGCATTTCCCTGATGTCATGGTTTAACACTGACACAATGCCAGTGCCTCCCATGAGAATACCTTCTCCCTGGTTTCTGCTGTGAGATGTGACCAGGAATAAGCAAAGCAGGCTCCCACTAAGGAAAAAAAAATTATTAAGTAAACTACAAGGGAAAGGGAAAAAAAAAAAAAAAAAAGAAACACACAATGAAAATGAAAACTTCACAAATACATCTCCTCCTCCTCCCCACCAAATTCCCAATACAATACATCCCCCAAATTATTGACTCCCAGTCTGGCACTACCCTTAAGAATACTCAATCCTCAGTTCATCAAGAGGAGAAGGAGTCCTTCTTGTGCCAATGGTGACCTCTTCCTTTCATGTCCAGCGCTCTCACCACTGAACACGGACCAGAGCTGCTTCTAGGGTCAACTTTTAAGGATGCTTTGTCCCTCTCCAAAAAGGCACAGTCTCAACTTTGGGACACCTGTCCCCCCCATATTTTTAACCCCCTGGGGCCGAGGGTACCCACACCAAACCCTCTTGGTCCTGAGGCATTGCCTCCCCCTAGATGCAGTCTCTGTATCACAAGGAACATGGTTCTGTCCATGGCAGTACAAAAAGAGTCCAGCAAAAGCCACTCCATCATCTCTTCCCACTAAGATTCCTCTCTATTCTTCCAACATCTCTCACTTGCCCAGACCTCTCTCACACTTGCCCATTTCCTTCTTCATCTTCCACTCTATCTCTCTTCTAGGAGAGGTCAATGTTCTGTAAAGTTCTCATTCTCTGAAAAGGGGTTAAAAGCTCCTACAAGTGGCTGGCTGAACCCCCCCCTTCTTCTCCGTCCCAGCCGTGCTGCCGGCACAGGCCCATGTTTATCCAGTTTCAAGGTTACAGTCCCAGGCAGTGGCTCTCTCTCTCTCTCTCTGTGTCTCTCGGGGGGGCTGCCCAATGGCTCCTGGTGTCTCCCTCTCTCTCTCTCTCTCTCTCTCAGGGGGGGCTGCCCGATGGCCCCTGGTGTCTCCCTCTCTCTCTCTCTCTTCCACCCTTCCACCCCGGGGCTCAGGCCTACCTCTCCCGGCCTCATGGCTTTTCCCCTCCCCCTGCCCAGCCAGCAGCTGGGCCGGGGCAGAGACCCGAACTCTTTCCCGCCAGAAACCCAAGAGAGCCTCCCAGGGGAGAGCCCTGCTTTAACCCCGTGTTCTCAGAGGCGTGTCCAATGTCCCAATGGCCACATTAGGTGCCAACATTAAAATCTGAGCACTAATTGGCCTAACCACAGCATCCCAGAAAACACATTTCCTGTCAAACCACCACACCTGAGCAGTGCCCTTTCTGAGTTGCAACATATTAAGTATTTGTGTGGCTGGGACTTTCTCAATCAATGCCAAAATATGGTATATTGGTGACTACTGGAGCTTTTGGCAAGTTTATAACTATTCTCACTGTTCTTTGAATTTAAACAATTTTAGTCAGAATTTAATTAGCTTCTGCTTTCAGAAATTTTGCTTTCAGAAATAAATGTTGCTGTCTCTTCCTTTGATGGTCCCTCTGTTAGCAGACGTATTTCACTTAGTACCATGGATATTTCTTTCTGATACAAACTAACCCCATAATGAAGGAACAGACCTCGGAAGTTAAAACTGAAAGAGGAACTCTTTATCAAGGATTCTTCCAGTGATTACCTTTTTTTCTTTGATACTGAGGGAAATTTGTTGCTTTAAGAGTGTCTTAGAACATGACACAGAATAAGGTCTTCTTCTTTAGCCTGTTGGGTGCAATTTCTTCAGTAATTCATATGGCCATACCTACTGCTTCCTGAGAGAGCCAATGGGTCCAGATTCTTCCAAACTTGAAGTTAAGTGTCTGTATCTGGTGTTCATTTGGCTAAGTATTCCAGTGGACATAGCTAGTAACTGTATATTGTGCTGTATTTAATAATAATCCCATTATTTCCGGGTGGGACGTGCCTGGCCCCGTCTGACCTTTTCTGCTGGACCAAAGGCTGCAGCTGTGGTGTTTCACCTCAGAGATACCTTTGGCTGGCTGGATGCTGCAGCTGGGCACTCAGAACAAATCCAGGCATAGTAGGAACTCAGTTTACCTCTGATGGAAAAGGTTCAGGCGACGGTGAAGAGAAAGGAGAGGATTCTATCGTAGAGTCTTAATCCAGAGTTTCATTGCAGGGTGGTAGACCTCTGAAACAGCTCCCAATAGAATGTGGCCACATGGTCTCGTCTCCTTTTAAGCCCCCGGGGACAGGGGGAGGGGAAGGGACGGGTGAGGGCCAACCAGGGGGGAGGAGGGGAAGGCTCAAGGGATACAGACGCTTGGACAGGCCAATGAGCCCAGACCTGAGGGGCATCTTTTGAACTTCTGCCAACTACACGATGCCTTGCTGGAATGTTAAGATTGATGGACAGTTTTTAGCATGAGGGCAAAGGGGGAGGGGAAAGGTTCGCACACCTGAAATGGCATCACACTGCAACAGTGCTGGATGCCAGTTTGGGTCCAAGTGTTTGCACGTTAAGTCAAAAATAAAATTCTCAAAATGTGATTATGGAAGATGCAGAAGGTGGAGTTTCTTCAGCAGTTGTCCAAATATTAAGCATATTTTTTCCTTCCTTGCTCAAGTTCTTTCAGCTAAGTTGGATTCTGTTAAAGTACCTTCAGTACTTGCCTTGGGAACTTTTGATACAAACATGCCAAACTGTGCACTTTCTGATCTTGTGGTTCTTTAACTGGTGAAAGCTTGTGGACTCTGCCCAAGTGAAAATACAGAGAATGATTTAGTGCATTTGGACACCTTAAAGAATTTGCCTTTCCTAGAGGTGATTTACATTTGCATTTGTTTTTCTTCTCAGAGCTATGGAATATGTTTGACAGACTTTATATGAACCCCCTTAGAAATTGTTTGGTTTGGCTATTATGATGCTTAATCCTTCCCACATTGGGAGTCCTGTGAATTCTTTACTAGAGGGTATATGTCAAGTTTTCTGTCAGGATAATGCAAGCTGACAAGTCAGCAGGGACATGATAAATCTAGACTTGAGGTCTTTTTCATGGTAGGGGAAGAATAAGCTAGAACTGTTTTTGTAGAGAGGAGTAAATCTCAGTGGTAATTTGTTCAAGCAAGGCATCAGACAGCATTGCTCAGAATGAGTTTATTGTGAGCCTGATAATTAAGAAAGTTGCCATGAAGCTTTACTATCTCTTTTTTTTGATTGCAGTAACCCCTTCTCTGTCGTATCATTTCCCTGTCTTCTCTGCTTGCTCTAGAAATTTTTCTCTAGTGTTGTTTGGCTGTAAAACATCTCTTTCCCATTCTCCTTCGTTCAACTTTCATGTCTTTTGACAGCTCTCTTTCACATCATCTTATGTTCAAACCTCTTGTGGTGTTCAAAGCCTCTGCCCTCGTCCCTCAAATACCTCAAATATCTGTCCTTCTCCAACCTCTCCCTGAAAACCCACTTCTATCACTGTGTCCGTAAGAAATGGATTGAGATCAGCCATGAGATGGCAAATAGGACCTGCTGATATTTCTGGAGCTGAAGTGACTGGCATGCAGAGATTAAGCTTAGATAAACCCCTGCTTTTATGACTGTGATCTTCTCCACAAAGCTCCCTTGTATTATCTGCTTGAAAAAGTTATGATTCTATTTTCCTATGCAAAAAAAAAAAAAAAAAAAAAAAAAAAAAAAAAAAAAAAAAAAAAAAAAATCACTGAAACTGAGACACAGTCTGCTTTAAAATTTTCTGCTCTGGAAGAAAAAACTTACTTTACTCACCAGAATGTGTCCCTGTGAATATTTGGAGCTGAAGCATTTCAGCTGAGGCTTAACTTCTCCGTCTGGCTGTGACACCAAATGAACAACTTTGCTACATATGAACAATATGTATACATATACATAGTAGTATGCTGTCACACATTGTATCAGCCTCAAAAGCCACTGATTTTTTCCTTTTACATTTCCTTTGTGTGTACCATGTCCCTGACCACAGTGTGCTTGCAGAGCCACACTCTGGCGACTCCAGCAGCAATTGTGTTTTCACATCACTAAGGGTAGAGCTTCCATTGATGTCATGGGAGTTTGGTGTGGGATTCCAGCAGAGGATGCACAGGAGGAGAGATAAGAAAGCACCTGATAAGAGTTCACAGGCCTGATAAGAGTTCTGCCGAATAGACAGGAGAGCAGCATTTTCACCTTAATTATCAGTCTCCTTTTTTTGTGACTCGATGAAGGATGCTCCATTTTAATAGAACATCAACACAGGCACCTAGGAACTGCCTGAAGTCCCATGGAAAATGGCACTGATACCATCTTTAAAGTATGCATCCTCCTTCTCCTGTGAATTTTAAATAAAGCACTCAGCAAGCAAGAGAATATTGAAAAACACAGTGATCAAACACAGTCCTTGATGATAATCTCCAACAAACTAGTTCAGTGCTGAGCAAGAAACCAAGAAGAATCTTTGGAAAGGATTTACTTTTTTAGTATGTGCCTTAAAAATGAATTGCAATATTTCAGTTTGTATGACAGAAATGTGGAGGATTTTTCGAAAGGCAGTGGTGATAACAATAGGCTTATTAATACTAAAACCCGAGCTATATAATTATAATAAAACCGTTGAGTCTCATTTCTTTTATATAGATGGCAGTATGCAAATAGGGAGCCATCCGCCTTGATAGCTGCAGAAGCTATGAAATCCTTATTTGAAGAATTTCAATCCGTTTTTCCTATAGCATTCAGTGCTCATAGTCAGAAGCTTCCCCCCTCCTCCCCTCTTCTTTCTCAATATAACAATGCATTTTAAACTGCTCCAAAATTGCAAAGCTATTTCACAGTTTCACAGAGAGAAAATGGCTTGAGGGAACCATTTGCTTTTTTATGCCTGGAACATCAAAATAAAATACCAAATGGGAAAATGAATTCTGTTGTATAAAGGATGGGAGCAAGTCAGAAGGAGCTTTGTGGTGGAAGGTGAGTTGTCTCGGGAGCCTGAGTAGGATTGCAGAGCCTAGCAAGGGACATCAGAAGCAGGTGCAGATACATTGAGGCTCCCTGAGCATGGCAGGAAACCTTATAGGAACCCACAGCTCTTTGTTCCTTGCTCATTTAGGGACATGTTCTTTGTGGTCCCCATCACAGGAGAAAGGAAGGCTATGTGGGATGTTAGAGATCTCAGCAATGTAAAAATCAGTAGATTTTTGTGGTATCTGTGCTTGTGAAATAAAGGACTCTACATAAATCCATTCTCTTTAAGGCTTTGGTACACCTTTATGGTTTTTTGTGAGTGATGATCCCTGCTTTTAAGCAGCAAACCATCAAGAAATGCTAAACTTTTTTGAGAACCTTAAGAGGTTTATTGCTCTAAATTAAAAAGTAGCTAATAAGCTTTTCTCTCAGTGTCGTCAGTGGGAATCAGGATATGTTTAAATGCCTCAAAAATGGGTATGTTCTCAGCAAAGTGGAAATGTAATCAAACTGGAAATTAATTTCAGGATTAATGAAAATTTTGACAAAGCATTCACTGATGACCTGGTAATCATGCACTAACCAGTGGGGAAGGCTCAGAGCTTGGCTGCATCTTTGATTTCAGCTGCTGTGCATTGGCCAGGCTGAGATCTGTTCTTGTATTCTCTTGCTTACTCAGAGACTTCTTCAGTGAAATTTGAATGCTGCTATTCTCCAAGGTCCAGCACATGTAGTTCAACACTCTAGAGTGACCTTGGGCAAAGTACTTTGTGTCTCTACTTTTTCTCTTCTCTGCAGGTTGCAGGAGAACCTGAGCACTGTAGTCAAGGGCACTACATAACTTTGAGTACCATGGACAACATATAAAGGTCCTCTTCTCTGACAGCCAAAGAGAGTTGTTCAAAGACTTACAGCATTTTCATAGTGGTCTTTACCTCTTGATAGCCAAAGCCATCCTGGACAAGGGAAGGAAGTGTTTCTACTAAGGCACAGCACTTCTTTAACTGCAGGGTTTTTTGCTACACTTCCAAAGGTCTTGAAATGCCTTTCCTGGGGTGCATGATTTATCCTTAGGGACAAGGCTGATTAACTTTATCACAAATTCATGGTGCTTTGGGAATACAAGATAGAATTCTAGAACTGAAATCTTAAAGGTGATTGAAGTGAAAAGGAATTGGTTACATACAACCTCAAGTAGCTCTGAAAAGCTGTGACTGCATTATTCCTATGTGGCTCCTCATGTAGTAGGGAAAGAATTACACTTGTACCTGAAAGAAATTTAGAGACATTCATGGGCTTGTTTTTCCTTTGAGGGCATAAACCTGGTCTACACAGGGACAGATTTTGTTGGTATAGCTGTACCTACAGGCCTGGTTTATGAAGATTTATGTTTTCACTGGCAAGAGATTTTGACTGTTCATTTAGCATTAACTCCTTGAATGCTGTTTTTTAATACTAGTGACAAAAGTGGTTTGAGGTGCTTTAACCAGATCATGGCAACAGGTCTTGGTGGTATAGATTAATAACATCAAATCATGCTGTATGTTTACACAAAAGTACATATTTCCATTTGAGCATATTTCTGTACATTGAGAACTGCTTGTACATACAGTGTTATATATAAAACTATCTATGGATTTCATTCTATATGTGTGAATATGTATTTATATAAATCTATGCCAACATGCACTAGAGAATTAAATACCCAGTGTTCTGTGCCATCCCTTAACATTAGAACTCCCTACTCAGTATCCATATTTTGTTACAAAGTTCAGTTAGAAATAAAATGGCTTTTTCACTCATGCAACCAGAAATGTCCTTCAGATGTGCTTGAATTTAGGCCACTAGATCTTCAAAACCACCAGACAGGAGCACTATGTCCCAGAACAAAATGATTGTCACAGTTTGGTTCCCCTAAACAGAACAGACCTTCTCACACCAAGGAGCATAGAAAGACACAGGAAACCAGACAAATTGTAACTGTTTCCCTGCTGCAAATGACATTTTCTCTAAAAAATATTTCTTTTCCTTTAAGGAGAAAAATTAATAAAAAGAAACCTTAAAAACCCTAACCCCTTGGTTTAACAAGTTGCATACTGTAATGTCATTTAAGCTTCCTGTGAACTATTTTTTAGACTACAAGTGAACAGGACGAAAAATATCAGAAAGTCTATCAGTTGTCTTTTTTTCCCCACTGAGCTCTAGCTCTCATAGGAAAGTCCAGATTAGGTTTAGAGACTCCTCTTCTTAATGATTTATTGAGGAACCTATCTTCAGAAATCCTGACTTAGTTTAACATTTGTCAATACAAAAACACATCGATGCTTGAAAAGATTGAGGTAGGTATATACGGTAAATGATATAAACCTGACTGTACTTTGGATTCTGCAGATAAAAGTTTTTCCTCCTAATTTTGGACTGCTGAAGTCAGAAGTCTTAAGGAGTCAGAAATAATCCTTCCAACTGATGGATTGAACCTGAATTCCTAGAAAACTTAGAGTTCAGGCAGAAATGCTACTAAATGCTGTGTTTTGAGTGCGGGAATTTCTGAGTTTAAAAGAAATGGGACAAGAAGAGAAACAGATAAAGGGGGACAAGTCATTTTAAAGGAGGGGAGATCAAGGGAGAAAGTGGTTGAGTTTCACGTCTGTGGTATCCAATTTGACTGGAATAAAGGAAATCACGAAGATATAGATCATACATCTTTTACTCCAGATACATGAGGAAAAAGGGAGGTAAAAGACTTGCACTGCAACATGCATCCCGGCTCGACATTGCCACTGCGAGACTGACCTTCAAAGCTGCTACTTCATGGTAAAGGGGCTCAATATTGATTTTTGCATTCAAGGTGGCAGGATGTTTTTCAGTTTGGTATCAGGATTTCAAACAGCCGCAACTCTCACAAGCATTTAGGAGTACCTAACACAAAGAAAACAGATATGATGGAGTTAAATAAAAGATCGAAGCCTCCTTCTAGATACTTTTCAATTTTTTTTCTCCTTTGAGTACAGGCATTCCTGTTCAGTCCTTCTAAATTACATTCTGATGGTCAAGTTGAGCTGTCCCTCAAAAGCAAGTTTTTACATTAATGTGTATTTTACAGACATATTTTTGCTGTTTTACAGCAGACCTGACTGTTACTTACAATTTCATGGTCTAGTTCAGAACTGAGCATGGCTGAAGACATTTTTTTAGAGTCACAAGCTTGCTTTGGTGAAATTCAGCTTCATAATAGCAAATTAGTATAACAAAACTTAATGCTCTGGGATTCATCACATATTCAGCATCCCAAATGAGCTATCGGTCAGTCTTAGTTCATCATTTAGTTAAAGCAACCAAAGAGGAATGAGGAAAAAAAATGGGTCCATATACCTATTGCAGTTTAGCATTTTTGAATGTAGATTTCACTAAATCTTCTCAATCCTTTTCTTTGCTCTTTCCCTTTCTACCCTCCAAAAGACAACACATCTAGTTGTTTTAGGAAGAGATCATGTATCAGATTTACAAAATAAACCAGAGACAAATTTCCTATGAGGTATGGCTGGGGAAACTCTATTGAAAACTTGATACCATCACAACTTTAAAGTCTGTATCCAAAATACACACACTAAGGCAGGTGAGGATTACAGTGCAAATGAGGAATCACAGGTGGGACATCTTTCATCAAGGCAGCAATGGAGCATAAAGCCAAGGCTTTGTCTGTTCTTGCATTTTGTAAACTGAGTAATGCCACTGGCTCATGTTCCTCCACTGGTGGTACCTTTCTCCAAGCTAGAAGGGAGCAGTACAGAAATTCCCAGCTGTATTTTGTCTTCTCAGTGTACTCCAGTGCTTCTCCTTCCCTGCTTAAACCTCTGCATGTATCAAGAAGCAGCCAGCAGCCAGCCAGACTGCTGCTATCAGCAATGCTGCCTTAAAGGCTGTCTTATCCCACCGAGGTGAATATCAAACTCCACAAGCGGGATGTTACAGGAATACATCTGTGAAGACATCCCTGCTTGCTCTGAGCAGGTACACACTGTTCTCCTCATTATCCCTGCTAACCAGGCTAGCTTCTGCAACTAGTCCTGCCTCTCTGAAATGTCAGATGTAGAGGAGCAGCAGTGCCAGCAGCCCAGGCGCTGTCTTTGTCAGTACTCCTGCTGCAGTATGGAAGAAATTCCTTCTTAAAGAAAGCATGCACAAGTCTTAGGAGACTCTCTGAGAGTCTGCAGAGATGGGAGGAGGAGGAGAAAGACACCTGTCTGGATGAACTGTAGCAGTTCTGGGGTTGCAACCCCTGGGCTCTCTGCACTGCTCGGCTCTTGACCTGGCTCTGGGTAAATCACTTGAAGCTTTAATACATGGATTTTCTCTTGCCATCCTTAAGCTCACATCAGGCACATCAAAAGCCCACCTCATCTCCTGTCTGTTTCTGACAGTAGCCACGTGTCAGCACTTAGAGAGGTGTTTGAGAACAGGGCACAAATGCCATGGTGTTCCCAAATACTCTTCAGCCCTTTGCTGGTCAGATTATAAATTCTTTAGGATAGTGGTAGTCTTACCCTGTGCTTCTACAACAGGATCCCAGTCAATTTTGAGGCCAGGTAGTGTTTGTATCATATAAAAATAATATTAATTTGTGGCCTGTGACTGACAACTGGAGATGGGTTGACAGCAACATGTTTGCTGCTGCTGCTTTCAGACAGACTGGGAAAGTCATTCCCAGTCTGAACAGTTTACTGCTCCATCCCCATTGCAGGGATTAACACAGACACTGCTAGCAAGGACCCACTGAGGGTCTAAAAGTGTTACAGATGATAAGTGTATAACAGGAAAGTCAATTATCAGCTAGTAGATCCTGGTGTTACCTTCCAAGGCACTGAATTATGGCCTGCCACTTGCCTTTTGCAGGTCACCTTTCACAGTGTTACAGACCCACATTAAAATGACTTGTGACTAACAACCAAGCAGGGCTTAGTGCCTCTTTATCACTCTGCAGTGAAAGGAAGGTCTGCTCTTTAATATTGCAGAAAAACCTTTGTGACTGAGATTTCAGACTGGCTACAGAAGATTTGCATCACTAAAAAGAATTGCTTGGTTTATGTTTTGACACAATTCAGCTCACTGTTTGCATTATTCAAAAGCCTGACAAAATCTATTTTTACAAAGATCTTTTGTTTGGTTTTTGTTTTGGTTTTTTGTTTTACACACATACTATGGTAAATGCTTGCTCTGGTCTGGTACCTGCTTGAACTACCCTTTTTAATATAAATGCTATTATTAAAACGTCTAAAGGATTAGGGATTTCTAAAATGCATTTTAAAAAGTAGGTCAGTGGCACAGCTTCCATAGGATATACATTTTAAAAAAGGTAAATAAAAAATAAATATATAAATACGACCACAAAAAAAGGAAGAAACTGAGAATTGCATGCTCAGGGAAATTTCCCTTGGAAGTAGGCGGTTTGTTTGGGATCCCTGCAGCTGTGTTTATGCTGTTTAAAAAAAACCCAAAACCAACAAAAACCCAAAAACCAAAAGCAAAAACAGAGAAAAAAGATTTCTAGAGACTTAATTAACAACTAAAGGACAAGCATTTATAGCCTAAAGGACAAAACCAAGAAGCTCCCATCCTCATTCCTACCTTAGCCAGAGCTGATTTGTTTTGGTGAGTTCCAGCAGGAGTGGTCAGAACCAAAACCATGTAACACCAACAGCCAAACAATGTCAGCAACTGGCAAGTCAGGTGGAGCTCAGCCACTGGCCCCAGTAGTGTAAAGGGGTTGATGTGATACCTGGGACAAGACCTGCTTTCACCTGGAATAGAGAGTCTGGGGCATGCTCCATCTTAGAATCACAGACTTGTTCAGATTGTCATCAAGTCCATCCATTGACATAGCACTGCCAAGTCCACCATTAAACCATGTCCCCAAGTGCCACATTTACATGTCTTTAAATTACCTCCAGGGATGGTGACTCCACCACTTCCTTGGGTAGCCTGTTCCAGTGCTTTGCAACACTTTTGGTCAAAATAATTTTCCTAATAAACAATCTAAATTTCCCCTGGTGCAACTGGAAGCTATATCTTCTTGTCCTGTCACTTGTTGTCTGGGAGAAGAGACCAACCTCTACCTAACACCTCCTTTCAGGTAGTTTTAGTTAATACTAGAACAGGTGAGTGAGGTCACCCTGAGTCTCCTTTTCTCCAGGCTAAACAGCCCCAGCTCCTTCAGCTGCTTCTTATCAGACTAGTGCTCCAGAATTTTCATCAGCTCCGTTGCCTTCTCTGGACTCACTTCAGTATGTCCATGTCTTTCTTGTAGTGAGGGGCCAAAAACAAGACAGGATTCAAGGTGCAGCCTGACCAGTGATAAGTATGGGAGGAAAAGCCAGATGCAAGTCATCATCTCCCCCTGACTCTCTGCCTCAGTAGAATTGTACTGACATTCACCAAGTGTGAAAGCATCATCAGTTTAGTGCACAGCCTTTAGAAGGGCTGCACATCATGAGTCAGTTACAGCAGCCCTGAAGAAGCCAAGTACTACAGTGTTCCTCTCTGAGTCACAATTTCCTCCATGCCTGGCTCTTTCCTACAGCTAAAGTTGTGTTATTTGGTAATAATCCACATCTCATGTTCCACATGTACATACCAAGAAGTGTTGAGGGAGAGCTTAGGCTCTGCTCAGGCATGCTTCCCTCAGCCTGAAGCAAGTAGGAATGAAGTAGTGCAGCTGTGAAATAAGATTGGGATTCACCTAAGGTTCCAAAAAACAGAGGGCAGAAATATTGTGTCAAGCAGAGCTAAAGCAGATATACAAACAACTGCTCAAGGGAAAAAAACAAAACAAATGCATGTACTTCAGGTCAATTAAAATGCCTCAATTCTTGTAGAGTTTCTAAACTTTTTTTTGAAAAATAATATTACAAATAACCTAGAGAAAATTTATAATCTAAGACCTTCTTTGCAAGAAAAGGTTGAAATAATTCTATTTATAAAGAATAACCAACTTACAGACCTGGTGACCATATACCACCAGATTTGGTTGCTGCTTTTTTATTTGTCAATTATATAGTTAAGGTTCACAACTGAAACTGAATTTTTGAAGAAAATGGACCAAGTTGCAAAGATTTGGCAAATCTACAAAAATTTTTAAAGTGCAATGATCTGGTGAAGAACTGAAAATTCCTTCATTGGACAAACTGAGTATTTAATCTATCACATATACATTAAAACATTGAATTAATTTTGAGATGGTGGGTGGTTTTGACTCACAGAAAACATTAACCAGGCCTTTTTCATAGTATTCATTGTCCTGCTGCTGTGTTCACACAGAGTTGCTCAAGTAACTCAGATTGCTGTATGACACTTCCTCACACATTCTAATTTGCAAAGATCTTCAGGATTTTCTGAAAGTAAAGGTCCTGCAGTGATGTAAATTGTTAGTATCATTGCATTCACAAACTGTGTTCTAAAACTGCTTAATTGTATTCTTTTAATCCATTGGAAGAATTACTCTTGTTCCTCAACTGAGTATCAAGTTAAGAATATTCTTGTCTTTCTTTTTTTTCCCTGGAATGCAGTTATTGTTTCATATCATCTTGGAAGAATGGCAAGAAAAGACAAAAAACCACGCAGAGTGACAATCCAAGTCAATTGACTGGTGCACCATTTATAGGTTGAACTTAGATCAGTGTGGGCAGTAGATTTTTTGGGAAGTACTTTCTGGACTTATCAGCTTGGGGTAACAAGTTTTCAAATCTTACCAGTGGCCATTTAGCATGAATTGTGAAGAAAATGTATCCATAACAGAACCGAATGCATGCATGTAATCTGCCTACAATCTGAAGGTGTTTTATTTATGTGCTTGCTCTTAATTGTCTAATTAATGAGTGTCTAGTGATGGAGATTAGTGTAACTCATGTCCAGCATGTAATTTATAGAGCAATCCTAGCCTGCTTGATAGAGTTTCCAACCCATGAAGGTATCTTCCCCTTCTACCAGCTTGGTATGCAAAACCTTGATCTGGGAAACGTAGCTTCCTGTTCTCATTATAATGCTCTATTGGCACAAATTGCCTTTTGATGTGGGGAAAAAAAAATCATCATTAGCAATGAAGCTTACTAGTAATGGATTGCTAATTAATTTAATCCATGTGATGGTCTTCCCTTCACTCCATGTTGCCTAACAAAATGCCAGCATGAAGTGAACCCTCCAGTTACAAGTAAGCAGTGAATGGAGACCATCCCTTCCTTAGCCCTGGAAGACACATCCAGCTCTGACCATCACTGAAGCAAATGGTCAGAATGTTTTATGACTGAATGAGAAAGCATCTTTAAAATTAATCCAAAGCCACTTGTCTTGTGTGCCATTTTTCTCTTCATCTTGTATCAGACAGATATCTCTCTAGACTTCAGGAGGAACAGATGGATCTATCTGACTGCATCTTCATTTCCTCAAAGCATCATATTTGCAACCATCTACATCCAAGCCTAATCAGATTTGATGACACGACTAGCTCTGGTTAATGCCCAAGCTCCCCACCTGAAGTACTGCATTGAGTTCTGGGGTCCTCAAGATAAGACAGAGATGGACCTCTTGGGCCAGGTCCAGAGGAGGCTCTGAAAATGCTCAGAGAACTGAAGCACCTCTGTTATGGAGACAGGCTGAGAGAGCTGGGGTTGTTCAGCTTGGAGAAGGGAAGGCTCCAGGAAGACCTTAGAGCACCTTCTAGTGCCTAAAAGGGGTACAAGAGAGCTGGAGTGGGACTATTGAAAAGGACACAGAGGACAAGGAGTAATGGCACTTCTAGATTAGATATTGAAAAGCAACTCTTTCCTGTGAGGGCGGCAAAGCACTGGCACAGGTTGCCCAAAGAAATTGTGGTTACTCATCCCTGGGCAGGTTGGATGGGTCCCTGAGCCACCTGGTCTAGTGGAAGGTGTCCCTGCCCATGGCAGGGCGCTTGGAATTAGATGGTTCACAAGGTATGGAAGCAAACAGTTACTTCTGCTTTTGTATGTCTCATACACAAGAGAGGAAGGAATATCATTTGTCATATCCTGATGAAGGAAGGTGAGTGAGGCTTCCACTCAGGAATAACAGAAATTTGAAGAGGGCTTTAAGCTGCTTCAGCAATAGGAGTGGTTCCAGTCATCTAGAGTAGTGACTTGAGGACCTAACGAAGCAAAGAGGGCAGAGAACTGCTGTGTTCCAGTATGAGCAAAGTCTGCCAGGAGCTGCAGTTTGTTCTGCTATGGAGATGACATGACTAAATAGAAACGGAAGTTGTGCTGTAATTTCTTGTGAGAGCAGTTAGACCACCATTAGGAAAATTCCACGGAAAAAACAGGAGAAGCGTTAGACTGAATCCTTTTCCATTTCCTGGCTGCCCTCTGAGACTGTCATTTTGCACTTCTGCAACACAGCCCAAGTGTCATGTCCATCAGACCTGCCCTTCTGCAATGCAAGTTTGCCAAAGACAGAATAACAGTGTCAAGTAGCCTCCACTATTATTCCAGCCCTATTATAGGCATTCTTTTGTGTAATGCGCAAAAAACCGAGTCTAAATTACTATTTACTATTGCTATCTTTACATGGGTCATATGGGATCTTCCCTCTCCCTAGAAAGAGCTCCTTGGTAAGTGGTAAGCCTTCAAAATGATAAAAAACAAACAAGTCTTCTCATATGCATTGAGACTTGCATTGTGGAGAATCAGGAGAGTCAATTTGCCTTCAGTCATTTATTACCATAACTCATTGCAACACTCAAGTGGGTCAAGCTAATGTTATCACTGAGCATTGTGATGGGGACAAAAGTTAGTGCTGGCTTTGTGTCCCAGAGGCTTTTAGGAGACAAAAGCAAATCAGCTAAAGAAATAAAATAATATGCTGATGAATTTTACTTTTTTTTTAGCTGAGGGTCACTACATCTGGCAGATATTGTGAGGGCTTTGGTTTTTTCTTTTTCTTGAGCAGTACAGTGAATTTTGCTTGGAGGAAGCCAAGTGAATCCAGGTCAACTTGATTAGAACAAATGAAATAGGCTTTGCGTATGATGGAAATTTGCCCTAGTCCTTAGCTGCAAAGAGCACAAAATCTCATGGGCTTGTGCAGGTTAAAGCCTGAAGAGTAAGGCTGCAGCCACTTCCAAGTTATTTAAATACCCCACATTATTTACAGTTATTTTGATTTCTGTTTCTGTGGTGGAATTCTGAATCCTTCACTTGAATCACTCAATATTCACAGCAGCATAACAAGGATCCATAGCCTGTCATGTTTGCAGCATGACAGGATGTAAAACACCATTGCCTGTCCAGATCAAACAAGGTCAGATTATTAAAAAACAAATCAATCTGTTATTGTTTAATGTGTGGCTCACTGTGACTTGCATACGTGACTGACCAAGACAAGCACATCATGTTGTGTGCAAGTCATTTTAGGTAAAGATGGCTCATCAGGGATGAGATAGTTAAGGGGTATGCACATTTTTGGGAGGATGGCAGAAAAAAACATGCAATTGACCTTCCTAGGAAGAATTTAAGTCAAAAATATAACAAGGTAATGAGGTATTTATTAAAAATACTCCTTCGCACTTTCATAGGTCTGCTCATATGACAGATGACAGCCAGCTAATCCTCCTATGCACTTTGCAAAGTGGTTATGTAAGTGCTGTCCCCGTTTTGTCGGTGGGGAAAGAAAGGCTGGAAAAAAACCCCAATCATTCTCATAGCAACAGAGAATTCATGCAAGAGCTGGAGTCTGCAGGAATTTTACTTTTCCCTTTGCATTACTCTTATATGTACACGATGTTCCCTTAGTGGTGACTTCTGAGCTCTGTTTTTGTCTCATTCTTTCTTCTCTCTGTCTTAAGTGACCTGATTTTATCTTTTTTAATGTGTAGAGAGGCTCAGCAGCATCTCTTGTTTGTGTGCATACAGAGGCTTAGAGAAGCACTTCAAATGTGGGGCATCTGTTGTTGTAACCCTTCCCTCACCATGATGCCCCCTTCTAAAAAATGCCCAGCTTTCTTTGCCTTGAAAATCATCAAAGGGGTCTGTAAGAAAGGGAAAACAGAAAGTTGGACAAACTGATCATGTATAAGCTCATCCTCTACTGGAGATTTTCTTAAGGCTTGGAAGTTCTGCAATTTCTCAAAAATTAACTCTGTAAGTTCAAGAAAAATCGTAGTATCTATTTCTATCACACTACAGTCAGCCTGTTTTCTGTCTCCCCCTTCATGTGATTATTTTACTCTGAAGAAGATTTTCTTGATAAAAATCTTGCTGCTCGCTGCTCTTTGTAGCAAGATGTAAACACCATGCTGGCATCTTTAAAGATTTTGTGAGTCTTTATTCTGCAAGTGTGAGGAGTGAGGCAGAGCAAAGGAGGCTGTTATACACTGCTGTCCTGGTGCAAGTGGGGAATTCGCACCCAGCCCACGTGCATTTGATTCTCCATTACAGCTTCCAGAGAGGGCTCGTGCTTTGTGCAGGGATTTGCTTACCTGTTTACATAAGGCTTCACCACCTTTTTCGGTCCCACCTTCATACGTGGGATTATCCAGATAGATGAACTGTAAGCTCAAAGGAGTTTTCTAGGCATAATCTGTTTTATCATCTAGCCGATTTTTGCCACATACCTTCACAAATCCCCTTTTGTTTAACAAAGTCCTATCACAGGCTGTGGTTTAGCTTAGGAACCTATTTGGAGCGACATCATTTATAGGAAGGGTGTCAGATACACGTTCCCTGCCAAAGTGCTTTTGAACTTATCTGTCCTGTGTAGCTAATGGGACAGAGCTCTGGGTTGCTTCACTTTTAAAGATAAAGATAAAAACTGGCTCTGTTTTCTTAGAACAAGCATATTATGTGCTTGGGAAGTTGGCATGACTTCCACCAAGCCTGGGAGTCAAGTGGCTCCCAGGTGGCTGCACTTGGAGCTGGATATGAAAAAAATTCTTGGCAAAACTTGCCTGCCCAGCCTTTATGAGCAGTGCAGAAGCCTCAATTTTTTTTTTCCATATGTGTTAGCTTGCTGTTGAAAGAGAAACATGAAACAGGTAGCTTGGGGTTGCTTTGTCTTGATCAAGGATTTGGATGGATCTTCAAACATCCCAATTCTTGAAAGCGTGTCTCTGCAGCTAGATCTAATGCTTGCAATTAAATTAGGTAGAGCTGGTGCCCCAGTGCTGCAAATGTGGAAGCCAACACTGTTACGCAGGTGTAGAACTGGCATTAGAGCAAAACTCAGTGAGCTTTATATGAGGCATTAGGCAAATCCCTATTTAACAGGTTACAGTTTTCAATTTTCAGTCTACAAATAGGAAAAAAATTTAAGACCTGACATCCAGACCTAAGAGTTTTTCTTCTGACACTTGCTGTTTAAAAGCTCTATCTGCTCCCCGTGCCAGCCGGAGACAAAATGAGCTCTGTGCTGTTCACATGCATTCATCCTTCCTCTGCAGTGTTTTGTTCTCCAAGGACTAATTGCCAGTGTGATCCAAGCAAGAAAAGAAAACTTTCTGCAAACTCTGCCATCTCATCACGAACTAGCCTTGGGGTAAAACTGTAGCCTGGAATATACTGAAGAGCTCAGGTACCTGACACAGGCATTCACTGCTTTATGAGATGCCATAAGGTGTTCTAGAAGGTAGACATGACATAGGCAAGCTGTGGGATAGCCCAGGAGATCTCAAAATTAGAAGCCCCTACTTAGGCAAGTGAGTAACTCCTTTGGAGTTTTACTGTTGAACTCATAAATGCTAAGATTTTTTTTTTCCTCTGGATGTGGATCTTGTAAATATGTGGCATAAAGTATAAATATATGGCATAAAATCTGACTTTCATATAGAAGCAAATTTATTTTAGACTCTATAGTTTTGGAATAATTTCCTCATTATCCTCAGCCAGTGTGGGAAAGCCAGGGTGGGGTCTGAGTGCATGGAGGGATGGTTTTGTGAAGCTGATGGAGGGTGTTGAGTTAATATCCCCAGTCCCCCCAGACTGCTGTCTGGCACCTCATTCATCTGAAGACCTCTGAGCATATAAGGTCTGTGATAAACAAAGGCGGTCTGTCTTGTGCCTCTGGGTTTCCAGTGGCTTATTAAAGATTGGATTGTTTAATGTTATCCTTTAACAGAGAGATATTTCTGTGGATAGGGAGACTCCTGTGTCACTGGAAAGGAAAGAGCAAGGCTTTCATGTTCCTTGTTTAAACCATTAGGCAGTGATGTTTTGCTGTTTGACATGCCATTGCTTCTTGCGCTTTCTCAGCAGTCCCATTCCTTCATTCCTTGTGGTTAATTATTGCTCTCATTCTCTTTCCGGCACGTTTTCTGCTCTGTTACTGGATCCGTAGGGGAAAAGTGACTGAGGGAAATAAGCACAGGACCAAGGAGCAGAGAATTAACTGTCCCCATGGGAAGCTTGAGTTACTGGCTGCCACACATGCACATTTTCATTGCTAACAGTGAAGGAAAAGTTGACAAAGAGCTTGTCACCAAGAGCAGAATACAGAGGAGCAGGAAGAATTTCTGCAAGTCGTTTGTATTGCCCACACATGACAGCCCAGTGCATGCAGTTCACATTCAATTATTACTTTTTATTATTCATTATTTTCATTGCAGTAAAATCCACAGGTACCAGCCAAGATTGCAGCAGCATTGTGAGAGATTCTACTCTAGCACAGACTGGATTTTTTAGCAGTATAACTATGTCTTCTGAGAATATAAACATTCTACTAAAATAACTGTACTGTTACAATCCATGGTACTGTATCAAGCAGACCTGACTTTGACTTTTGCAGCTTATTCCCTTTCCCACACAGAAAAGATATTATGTAGGTGTAGACATTTTGCTGTTGTTTTGAGTATTTGTATTTGAATACCGCCACAGCAGTTGAATGCTGCTGTAGTTTCAGGCAACATCAGCCCACAGCTAAATGCGTGTGAGAGAGACCCTGTCCCAGACGGCATCACATCTCAGTAGACAAGGGGGAAAGGAATAGGAGGCATAGATGAGTCATAATTCTGTTAAATGATGGCAATGGACAAGATGCAGGTATCATCCCTTAATCTGGATGGCATTGGCCTTTTGCAATAAGAGACAAACTACTCTTCACACTAATTCCATGTCAGTGTCAATGCATCTCTACTGAAGTTATGAAAAGCAGGGGTAATTCTAGCTAGACCCCACCTGTCTAAAGGTCTTGTTTGTTGTTTGCAGCTCTGGGGCTTCTCAAAGAGTAGCTGGCTGGAATCTTTATTTTTGCATCCTGAAAGAACACTTCCATACTGATCCACCTTGTAGTGTGTCTTGGGCATCTTCTTCCCAAACACTAAATAAAACAGATATAAGAAGGAATTCAGGTCCTGTTACAGTTTGATATAGTTTCTGCCACATTTGGGAAGTTGGCTTTGACTTGTGACCAGAGATGTTAAAAAAATTGTGGGAATAAATGTATCTGGAAGATTTTTTTAAAGGCTAAGTGTGACAAATATTAAAGCAGACAACTTCTGATGACTTTCTCCAGATTTTAGTGCAATGGCTCTGAAGGCAGCTGTTGGGCAGCTCAGGAGCTTGTTGGTCCTATAAGTGGGAAGGTATCCTTTTTGTAGAAGAGATTATTACTCAAGTTGGGTAGCATGGTCTGTGCAGCATGTAGGCTTTGTTAATGCTTTATATATCCACAAAGCTTTGTGCTTGAGATAAATACTGTCACTATCCATGTTCTCAGAATACTCTTTCAGGTTGGCACCAATGGCATAGTGCTCATTTGTAGTGGGTGTAGAATCAGAAAAAGACTGAACAAAGCAAATAATCCTATAAATTCCCAGGAAATATACTAGGTTGTGACAACAACCTCTAAATGTTGCTGAATTTTTAGGATATTTTTGTCAAATATAGTTATAAAAGCAGCAAATGCCAGTTTATAAACTTTTCATGGCTATGTGGAATATTTCTATTGATCTGTATGTTTTAAACACCCTGTCTGTGCATAAAAATGCATCAAAGCATATTAATTATCTTGTTTTATCACTTCCTGATTGATTATGATCTCCACAGTCCTAACCAATACACTAGTAGATTTAAGAAACATTTTTATTTCAATTTTAGCCTAAAGTAGAGATATACATGTCAGAACTGAAGTGATGTGTTGACTTCATGTCTGGCAGTGAGTGACAAATATGAGTGAGAAAACTGCTGGTATGGATTTAAATCTGGGAAAACAATGGGTTGAGCTACTAAGGCATGGCATGACATGGCAGTGAGCTAAACTGCTCCTCTGGTGAGATGCTTGTATGTGGTGTTTTAAAATATGTCTGGTATGCATGATGAAGACATGTCAAGTATAAACAGTTAAAGGACCAAAGAAAGGCAAATCATCAGTGGGAGAACAATGTCATGATGTCACAAAAATAAGTAAGTCATTGCAAAAAGAACTGGGATCACAGCCTTCAAGCTGGAATACTAGAAACCTTCTGAGATGCCAATATGCCAGTACTGCTCCATATTATCGTAGCTTGGGAAAGAAAATCAGGTATTCAGAAACATCTCATAAGCATCAGATACATCACAAAAGTGTCCCTGGTAATGGGAAAAAGAGAAAAGTGCTGGAACAAGTGCTTGTGACTAGTAGATGGTCAACAGCTTTCTTTATTATATGAACTGGAGTATCAGAAAGGGACTGGAAAACTGTGGGCTAATGTCCCTGGAAATAGTAATGTATGGAGCTCATTCCATATAGACAGGAAACAAATCGGTGTATCCTGCTTCCCAGTTAGTGCTGTCTCTAGGCAAGACTGAGTCATTGTCTCCTTGTTTTGTCAGCAAAATGGACAATTACGGTGCTATCTGTGCCATCTGTTAGTTAAATACTAATTTTAAGTGTTACCTTATCTGGAAATTTCTGCATTAACTAGCAGAAGGTTTAGGTTCCTGATTTTATGTGCATTGTGTTGCTTGTAAATAAGTGCCTAAAATACTCTGAAGTGTTTTATATGAATTCTCACTTACTGTGTTTGTTGTGGTCACCTTCTGCATATGGACATCTAGCCAGGAAAAAGTTGCCTGAAATCTCCACTTACTGCACATTAAATTGCCTTGTTATGGTGTGAGTAGCCTCTAGACTGCTTGCAAAGGTTCTTGGCTGGTGTTTCTTACTGTGTTCTGATAACCATCAGATAGATAGATTACAAGGATATATATGTTTTGTCTTCATCCCAGCTTCCCATTTACTTCCCTAACTGTGGCCTGTGTTGGTATGAAAAGTAGCTCTCTATCTCTCTCTTTCAGAATGCATGATATGACGCTGTTAACAGGAAAACACAAAACTTGTTACCCAGATCCAAATCCTTTCAGAAGATCTATCTCCTCAACTCCTATAAAACAGGAAGGGGAAGAAAAGGACTGGATATGGGCCCCTGGTGTGTTAAGCAGAAGACTGTAACCAATCCTTTTACAAAATTTTACCTGTGTTTAGCATCATCTATTGAGTCTGCACTTGGCACAACTGAGTTTTGAACTGTCAGTGGACTGGTCTATCTCTAATCACTGGATGTAGGAGCTCGAACCTTGTTTCAAGTACCAGGGTGCTAGATCAAAGGACTTCTTACTTCCAGTTAGTAGTAATTATGCTATCTTTCTCTTCCATGGATAGTCTGGGCTGTACCACAGGTCAGAGAATATTTTCATTGCATGCTGATTTAACTCAGAAGGTTTCTGCTGGATTAGGTGAGATACAATGCATATGGGAGGAGAGATCCTCTATCTGTAAGTGCTGCTATTAAGAAATATTTCTGGATTTCAGACTCATTTGGAGGCTGCTTAATTTCCAAAATAAGCTTCTCTGATTCTCCATACATAATCTGCATACTCTACAAGCAGACAGGGATCAGCTATTCACTCCACAGCCTGAAATGCCTGAGGCTCTTGTCTCTGCTTATATCCATTAGAGGTAAACCAAGGCTGATTATAGGGAACACTGTACTTCTGATCATGTCAATGAGCATAGCTAGCAAGTGTTCTGGGGGCAGATTCTCATCTCATTTGCATTGGTGCAAATCAAGAGTAATTGAGTTATTCCAGATTCAGAGCAGGCGAACTGCCTTAATAGGATTTTCTGTCTCAATAAAGATATTATTGAATTCAGCCAGTGACTCTGTTTTGACACTGTTTTCCTTTGATTTTATGCTGATATACGGTGTTTAGCATTAGTTCAGAGCAACGTCTACATTGTGTAGACAAGGACACTTGGGAACAAAGTACATTTGAGTCGCAGTTTTGGGACCACATATTTGCTGAACAGGGTGAGGTAGAGCAGTTACTCCTAAAAGAGGCCGTTTCCAGCAAGTCACGTACCTGCGTGCGGGCCCCAATCAAGCCCAAGCTCCAAGGAAGCCAGTAGCCTCTTGTGCCATGATTACTTGCTGCAGAAATGGTTGAAGAGAAAGGCATCTCATGCAGCAGAATGACATTAAGCTGAGAGATAAAAGGCACTTTAAAAAAAAAAAAAAAGAAAAAAAGAAGCTTTAAAGATGATTTAAAAACAGAAAATTCTTCACATGACTCTTTAAGACAGCATAAGCCTCTTTTTGTTTCCTGTCTATTTCGGCCTGTTCCTGGTCAAGAACGCCACAGCTAATAATTGTGTCAGAAAACCTTCCTGTCTGAAAATGATCTCTTCCTAATGGATAGATGATACCATATGGTTTCATATGTCATAGATGGAGAGAGAACATATTGGACGACTGGCCACAGCTGGCAATTCGTGTTAGTGCCATATGGATAAATGAGCGAGCTCTCCTGCATTGTGTATTTCAAGTAAACCATTTATCTAAACAGGTGCTGACCCACTGGGAATGCATTTTTATGGTCAAGCTTGCAGCATGCAGCGACACGAGCAGCTCTGTTCACCCCTCCTTTGTCTGCAGTGCAAACCCACGACATTTATGTATCATTTGCCTCCATTCTGCATAACTCCAATGTCCATAAAAGCGCACCTGGGCAGACTCTTTGTAAATGAGACCTGAGTCTGGCTCATTGAACTGTGTGGATATTGTAAGACCAGTCTCCTAAATCCTCTTTGGGAATCAGCCTGTGATATTCACTTCTAATAGACATTGCTATATCATATGCAGGGGATTAAAACCACCCCATTTATGAGGCTATATAAATAAAGAATCAGACTTTCCACCTCCTTGAGCTACTGTGCTCCATCCCAGATGAAATTTTTACACTCCTTTCCTCTCCATGCCATAATTGCCTCTTTGTCTAAACATGCTTCATTTTGGAATTCCTCTTGCTTACATTCCTAATATGTGTGGTTCAAGGTACTCGCTGACTGATTTATGCTAGGCTTGTGTGGCTCCCTTGGAAATGGAGCAGAACACATTCCATCCACCTGCATAATAAAACCAGCTGGTGCAGGGTGGGAGCGCTCAAACTGCAGCAGAAACAAAATTCACCTAAGTTTTGACTCAGTTATCTGTCTCTCTATCAACTCTTCTGATTGTCTGTAGTATTAAAATCATGCCTAGGGAGCAAGCCCTTATGAAAAAAAGCAAAGTCTCTAATTATGCTGTTTATTCTAATTATTCTGTTATTTCTGTGTCACTGCCAGCACCAGATACTGGGGTGAAGGAAAATGTTTTTTCTGCATTTCTGAGCAAGTATTTTGATAAAAGCACAGCCCTTTTAATATGATCCTAACATTCAGAAAGTTTTAATATCAGTAAAACTCTCTGGGCTCCTTCTGGAATCACTGAATCACAGAGTGGTTTGTGTTGGAAGGAACCTTTAACAGTCATCTAATTCTACCCCCCTGCCATGGGCAGAGACACCTTCCACCATACAAGATTGGTCAGAGCCTTGCAGTCCTCACCTTGAATGTTTCTAAGGATGAGGCATCCACCACCTATGTGGGCAACCTGTGCCAGTGTCTCACCACCCTCACTGTAAAAAACTTTCTACCTACTCTAAATCTACCCATTTTTAATTTAGATCCATTACCCGTTGTCCCATTATTGCAGGCCTTACTCAAGTCTGTCCCCATCTTTCTTATAAGCCACTTTGAAGTTCTGAAAGGCTGCAGTAAGGTTTGTTCTTTGCCTCTTTCCATCAGCTCTACAAGAAGTGTAATTCTTGTTTTTATCACAGGAGGTAAGATTTTATATGAGAATAAATTTAGTCAGTTTGGTGGTAAATCAATCTACAATCCAAAGCTCAGGTAAGTAATTTCATTAATGAGATTTGATTTGGATTCCCTATTCACAGCTGTATCAACCCTATGGTATGCAAAGAGGGAAAGAGTTATTTTGGCTAGGAAAATCAGGAATTCTGCAGTGGTTGGAGGAATAGCCTAACAGTCACCCCATGCTTTTCCCTGCTCAGCAGTTTCACATCACTAATAGTTCACTTGTGGCTGCTTGTGAAGTGAGAAAACAGAATAAACCTCAACCCAACACTATTTCTTATCCCCTGTCAACTACTCTGCTGTACCCACATTGAAGATGCCTGTTCCCTTGTGTTTGTTCATTTGTGCTCATCTCTTCCAAACAGGAGTTAAGCTTTCGTAGCGTAACAGTAATAAGGCAGCTTAAATAGCAACTTCTCAGCTGTGTTTGGTGCACACTGTGCTGCAGGAGATTAAAAAGAAAATCAGAAAGTACGTGATGGAGATTAAGATGGTTTTGAATTGCTGCATAGAAGACTGAGTCCCCTTTGTGCCTCTTATTTGCTGTTTGAAGTACCGTTACTTAAGCTCAGCGTTAGGGGGGAATGAAAAAAAAAGTCTTCCTGAGAGGATGTGAGAAGCCATTTCAAAAGACGATGCCTCTCCAGTAAATAAAGCACAAATGTTTTGGGTCAGCACTGAAAGGGTGGATGAGATGGAGTTTCACCCAAAAGAAAACTTGTTTAACCAGAAGTCTTTCAAATCTCCTGGCTGAGATAAAGAAGATCAAAGTGTTTAAACACGTTGATCCACTACTGAGGAAAATTTAGTGCTGGCAACAGACAGCAGCTGCAGTGGAGCTGGTGTGTCTAAACTCACAGCGGGGGACTAATTGCTCTTATGGATATAGGTTTGCTTTAAAAACCAGGTCTGAAGGATCGTCATTCTCATTCAGAATGATGGAGATCTATTGATAAGAAGTAAAATACCAATCTACACTACACAGCAGCAGGAGGAATATAGTCCTGGGAGCTGAGCAAGAGGGATGCATGAGGATCCTCTGCTTTTATTCAACTTCTATTGTGTGGGGAAAGTTCCCATCAATTTACTTGAGATGATAACATTAGCTTGACACTCTCCTTGCTAATTAAATGTGGAAGAGTAGCTGAAGTCAAAACTTAATGTCATTGTCCTGAGAGGTATCTTGGAAAGGGATGCTTTTGCCATTAGAGAATTACAAATTTTCTGTAGAAGCAGAAATGTTATTTTTATGCAATTTATTAGCTGGGCAGGGATGCGATAGTAGTAAGGCTGATTAGAAAAAATAATTCAGTGAACTATTCCTGAATTCAGTGAATTTTTCCTGGTACAAGCACAGCTGTAAAGATACTTGTGACAAGTCAGGTGGAGGGGCTGTTATGGCATCTCATTAAACAGGTTCCTTCTTGCTGTCCTAGCATGTGAAAAAATGTGTGCTCCTGTTTAATTAAGGGGCTAAATAGAAGGTCCAAATTGAGGGTTAGTGATGAGGCTTTTCTCATGGCACAGGAACTAAGTGGGATTTTTGCATTTGGGTGTGAATATTGTGAGGTTTGAGTTCTTCTGAATGCCCATTTTTTATTTATTTTAAGGGAAATTAAGAAAAATACTGCAATTCTTATCTACAGCATATTCTTTACAAGGTATCATCAGAGGTACTCAGTAAGAAAAAAAGGCAGCTCAGCCATCCCAGTCTTTCCAGTTGAGAAGGAGAGACGTCATGGCTCTGGGAGGAAATTAAATGCTCCTGTGCTGAGTCACTACAGTACAGTACAATATACCAATCTAGCTCCAGCTGTTCAGCCCTCATGTGCTATTTGTAGTTATTTGGAGAACAGAAAATCTCACTATGTGCATATATATGTGCATGTGTGTATGTACATATATGTAGATAATTTGTTTGTGTGTGTGTGTGTCCAGCCACATAAATAAATGTGTATGCTTTGACCTTTTTTAATACCACCTCATTCTTGCGATTTTCCAGAAGTATCTAAATTATTCACCCTGGGTTTTCAGAATAGGCAAAGTAGGGAGCAAAGGGCATTCAGAGGCCACGGACTTCTCCTGTCATCACAAATGAAAGCCTTTTCATAGCTCTAACCTTGATTGCTCCCTTGCAGTAGGGACTCCCGTTAAAGCCATTCAAATGTCAATATGCTGCCTAAATACATGAGGTAAATTCTTCCATGGTTTCCAGAGAGGGCATCACAGCATGCCTACATTTGCCTCAACATGAGGGCCAGCAGGACAGTCTACCAAGCACACAGCAACGGGTTAGACATAATGTGTTGTGGGCTGCAGAGGTAGAATACAGCTATGAATGTATCCTCTGATGAATTAAAGGTTTGGTTCATTTGGGATGTCCCAGGACATCCAACCTGGCCTTTCTTTACTGATTTGGAAAGGTTCAGGTCTTCCTTAAGTGACGTGTCTGACCCACCAGCCCAGAAGATGCCTGACATAGGTGGTGACATCTCTCAGGGTCAGAAGCACACTTGGTCAGCACCTGTAAACCACTGCCCACACCCCGTTAGGCCTGTCAAGTCTTGGGGTGTGATCACATTGAGCTGGAGGGAGAGGCACAGGAGAAGGAATCACAAGTCCCTGCATGATCCACTGGGAGTGTTTCCCTTTCTCAACACCCTCCCTAGCAGTGTTACAGCACCAGGAAGCGAAGAGTCAAGGGCAAGGAACACATCCTCCCAACACAGAAGCGCTCAGATTCAGGAGCAGTGTCCTTGCCCTCTCTTCACATTGTATTGTTCTTATTAATGCAACTATCTGGCCCACTACCTGTTGGTCCACTCTAGAAGCAATATAATTTTTTTAATTTCTGAGAAAACAGCTTTTAAAAATATGTTCAAATATTATTTAATGTCCATTTCAGGTATCATTAATTTGATGCAATGGTTATATTGAGAGCTTTCACTTCATACATCTTGTTAATCATTGCTGTTGCGTATTTTGTATTCTACCCTTAAGAAATTTGCCAAGACAGATTTTTCAGTGGATTTTTTGAGGTGAAAGTGAAAGTGGCAAGTGGCATAAAAAATTTGCAGGGAATTCCCACTTTTCTTCAATATTTCCAAGCCAGAGGATGTCAAAGTTCAAATGTACAAATTACTTAGAAAATTACCAGATTGGATCTGTAAGATGAGATGCAGCAGTATTCATAGTTTACAAGAAATGTGGGGTCCATATAGCTTAGTCCACAATTTCCAGCCTTTATTAGGATCAAGTTTTCCATCCTTGAGCTCAATAGTTGTGCTGCTCTAAACTTCTCAATGTCAGCTTACCTACCCTCTGGCAAAAAAAAATAGGGGCAGCAATTACCCATCCTTTGAATGCTTTGGAAAGGTTTTGGATTAGATCAGCAATGGATAAAGGGGAAAACTATTCCTTCCATTTAACAGCTTTAACGAAAAGTGTATTGATGGTCAAATTACATTTTATTGCTGGTCAAGGCTCTGCTGAAAGACCTGAAGCCGCTACAGAATCAAGGAACAATTACAGAAACATCTGTTGTGAACTGGGCAACATACTATGATACTTTTCTAGGCAATACAAAAACTCTTTCTTTTACAATGACATTTTAAATACGCAGTTCAAATAGGCCAGAAGAAATGTTTTTACTTATTAAATTAACTCAACAGAAAAAATATTTTTCCCGCAAATAAAGGAGTAGCTGAAAAAATGATCCAGAAGCCAAAGAAGAATTGTTTTCCACAGTAGACCAGGAAAATATTTATTTTGGCTATGCTATTGCATAAAAGTCATATTTTAATGCTTTGAATTTTGCTATATGGATTATGAGCATGTCAAAGCAAATTTTGAAGTACAATCCAAAAAAAAGTTTTGCATGTGCAAGAATGATGTCTTTCTAAAATGTTTGCAAGCCTTGATCAGATGGATATTGAATCCTATAATGTTTTGGGTTGGAAGGAATCATAAAGATTGTCTAGTTCCAACCTCCTTGCCATGGCAGGGACACGCTCCACTAGACCATGCTGCTCCGAGCCCCATCCAATTTGGCTTGGAATACTTCCAAGGAGGAGGAATTCACAACTTCTCTGGACAGCATGTTCCAGTGCCTCATAGTATGGTGTGTTAATTTTAAACTCTGCAAATAGAGGACCAAGTTTTCTGTGAGAGAAAAGTTGTTGCCTTTTGATACAATTTCTTTGTCCACCTGAAATCTAAGTTCAGTGAGTGAAATTTGCACAATCGAAGCAGCTCAATCAAGGTTGCAACTTTGCAGGCTGATGGAAATGGCCTGTTTCTTTGCTCCAGTTGACCAGAAGAGGATTTTTTGTCCTTGAGTTCTCCTGGCTTGATAAAATAATTTATTTACCAAATTTGTTATTGTAGTCTATTGCAATACTTTGAACAGTGTCATTACTGAAATGCTGCTCAGCTTTTGTCAGTGTAGCATTAAAATTAATGACTGGTGGAGCAGTTATTCATTTACACTGAGAAAACATATCTTGGGGTGAGACTCACTGACTGGTAACTCATTCAACTAAAACTAGACATGTAACTTAGACTAGGCCATAGCTCTTTAACTTCTATTATACAGATGTCTGAAGTTAGCTGGATACATCTCTGATGACCAAAGCATATGCAAGAAAATGAGACTTAGGTATGCCACAGTTAAAAGTAGAACATGAAAGCTAATTTTTCACACAAAGCATATCTGGTGATCTTCCTTCAACTGAGAAAGAAGAGCTTGGTATGCAAAGAGCACAGCACCGCAATTCATTGATGAACATTAAAATGTAGTTCTTCTGCAATGCATTCGACATCCTTTACTTGTTATCATTTTGTTATCATTTCCTAGAAGTCCAATTTTTCACTTGAAATTACTACACACCAAGAAAATTATCTTATTTCTGAGAAACCTCCAAAGCCTCCACTGTGCAACCTTTTTTTAATCTCTTCTATAAGCTACTTAAAAAACAGCTTCACCCTTCTTAAAGGAAAAAAAAAAAACAACCCAAAACCATAAAAATAACAACCAAACAAAGAAAACATAAGAGACAAAATACAGTGAAATGGCCCTTACAACAGAACTGGAACAGACTGGGATGTGAAAAACACCCACTGCACTGGGGCACCATTCTGGCTCTTGAAGTTCAAAATTGCACAATTCCCTGGGCAGCTTGTTCTAGTGTCTGACAACTCTTTCAATGAAGGGATTTTCCCTGATATTCAATCTAAACCTCCCCTGGCACAATTTCCTCTTGTCCTGTTGCTTGTTACCTGGGAAAAGAGACCAAACCACACCTTGCTAAAACCTCCTTACAGGGAGTTGTAGAGAATGAAAAGGTTATGGTGGTGGTTGAGCTTCAGTCACTGCAAAGCAAAATGCCATCTTACAGAAGGGTGTCCTTTGGCTCTGAATAACCCAAATAGACTCTCTTCTGCTTTCATTTGCTGCCTTTTGGAACATGCCTATGATCTCCAAACACATCAGCCATGCCTTTCTGTTCTCCATGGGGGAACAAAATAATGAGATGTTGTCCTGTGAGCAGGGCTTCATTTGGGAGGATGATTTTCAGCTCATTTCTGCTTGTCCTGTCTCCGCTTCCTGCCTCGCTCCACTTAGTCGCTGTGTCAGCGTCATCTCTTGCAGCACAGGATGATAATGGAAAAGGAGCTGGAGAGAAATATGCAGCACAGACACAATTAGAAGCAGCAGAGACCAGTATATGCAGGCATATGTATTTACTCCTGGTCCTTAGTGTCTCCAGTTCATCAGACTGTCCCCATTCAGCCACAGCCCTCTGAGGGAACACTTGACTTCAAGCACATGTTGAAGCTCTGATGTCCCCGGTGAGACTTAAACCTGTACTTAATGGTAAATGTCTGCTAAAAGAATTATTTGCAGTTGGAACATGTTTCCTACCTGGAAATGTATAACTGCTTTGTGGGTTCTCCTATCAGGAGCAAAGATAAAGTATTCTTGGCCAGAAAAGCAAGTTAGTATGAATGTCCTAGGTGAGGATATGTCCATGATCTTTCCTCACCCTCCCACTGGCAGCCAAGTAGCCAGGCCATCTATGACCATTTCTTCTGCCTTTGAGGTTGGCACTAATTGCTGTCTCAGGAAAAACAAGGTGGGCCCTGTCATCAGGAACTCAGTTGATACCACAGTAATTCAGGGGCACCTCACCTACTGTGAGTTAATCAAAGCAGGACACCAGCTAGGAAAATCTCTGCTCTTTCCAGCTCTGAACACTGCTTAGACCCTCCAGTTGCTTTTTTAGTATATGATACATTTGGAAATAGAGTGTCTGAAAACCCCCAAGCAGGCAAACTCCAAAGCAATCCAACCATCAAAAGTCTGGACTAAAGAGCACAGGTGGCAAGAAATTTTTCTTTCCTTGTGTGTGAAGATGCCTTGTTTTCGCAACACTTCTAATGAAAGCATTTTTATTTTTGGATGCTCTTTAGGGTAAAATGCAATACATCAAAATAAATCATTGCATCGTATGCCTGTTACAAATGAAAGCTGATGCACCAAATGTCAGGGTTGCTTGCTTTGATGAATCAATGAATATTGACAGTTTTGCTAACTGTGTAAGAAAGAAATGGCAGTGAAGGGGAAATGTTGACTTGATACAAATATATAAATATATTAATTAAATTTCAATAAGATCATACAGATTTTGTGATAATATTGTTTCAAATAAGGCAAAATGTCTCCTTGTGCTTTAATAGAGAAACTGTGTATCTTTTCCCTTCCCATATTTTCACTTACTAAATGAATTCAGCAAACACCGTCTTTGAAAAGGCATTCATTTCAACTGTTCTGGAAAAAACTTCTGATCAGACCAAGAACACTGGCTTCAAGGCCACTCTCCTTCCTGTGAGACAGGGAGTATCTGTGTGATAAATTACCTGTGGGTGAATGCTAAGTCTTTAATGAGAAAAAACATGCTCTGTTGGATTCAACCTTTCATGTGAAAGCTGTTTGGGACCTTACCTAAAAGAATGTGCTAATCAAGAGAAAACCATAACTACTGTCTTGTCAATGGACACAAATGAATAAGCCTGGTTAAAATGAGGTTGAAGTGAACTCAGAAAAAGAACCAAAAAAGAGTTTTTCTGTGCTGTTTTCTGAGAGCTTGCTTTACACTGCACAGTGATTTATGGCAATTGGAATCTCACTATTTCTGCAATTAATATTAGTGGATGCTTCCTATTCAGAGGAATGTTAATCATAATAATGCAAATGGAAGTATTATTGGAGCTATGCTTCAGAGTTCGTATTTCATATTGAGCTGAAAGTTCAGTACCCAGCATCATTCTCAATGGAGCATTCACATTGTATGGATAGATGGATGTGCACCAAAGGTAAAATAACTGAATTAATATAAGCCAGAATAATATGCCTGGCATATAGCTTCCCATTTTCCCATTTTACTGTAAGGATCTGATTTTCAGGCTTTTTAAACCAATAATAAATTATAGCAATGCACTGTTAATTACACCTTACAGAAGTGGCGTATAGTATAAATTGCACTGGTGATGGACTTAGATTAAGTTTCTCGTGCTTATTTTTAGCATGTCAAAGGCAATTCATTTCCAACTGGGCCATGTTTAAAAGTTTGGAGTGAAAAAACTGTGTAATTATTTCCTAATAGAAAGAGAATATTGGTGACAATATTTTATCCTACATATCTTCTTGCACTAAATATATTAATGGGAAAGGAAGAAGCAAGAACACATATTAATTTCAACATGTGTTTAAAAGATATAATGAGTATTTATAAATTTTGCTTCTGCAAATATTTTCTAAATTGTCCTCTTCGTATTGTTACCTCCCTCTGTGCTCCCTTAGATAATTTCTTAGCTTGTGATTGGTTTCTTTATGATTGTTGATGCTCTGGAAATATTTGGTCCCTGCCCTTTTTCATTCTTTTTCTTCCTTTCCTTTCCTTTCCTTTCCTTTCCTTTCCTTTCCTTTCCTTTCCTTTCCTTTCCTTTCCTTTCCTTTCCTTTCCTTTCCTTTCCTTTCCTTTCCTTTCCTTTCCTTTCCTTTCCTTTCCTTTCCTTTCCTTTCCTTTCCTTTCCTTTCCTTTCCTTTCCTTTCCTTTCCTTTCCTTTCCTTTCCTTTCCTTTCCTTTCCTTTCCTTTCCTTCTTTCCTTTCCTTTCCTTTCCTTTCCTTTCCTTTCCTTTCTTTTTTTTTTTTTTTTTTTAATGGGGGTGGAAGGTTTTTGTTGGTCTGTTTTTCTCCCCACGTGTTTTGATTTATAAAGAGGGTGAGTGGGAAGAGGGGATAATAGCAACATTTTAAAAAAGTCCTGCTGGCTTTTATTAAAAAATGCATAAACTTCAAGCTTTTGAAAATAATTCAGAGCTCATTCAGAAACATCAATTAATATTTCAGAAAATAAATTACCCACATAAATAAATCAATGCTGTACATGCCTTTTTGCTGTAGCAGAAAGGTGTTTTTAATTTTCATCCAAGAGGAATGTAACTACCATATTAAAATTGTTTATCAGGAGGTGACTGTGGAGGATACTGTGCATGTAGTCAGTAGGACCCTACTTTTTAGGGAGCACAGAGCTATGACTGGAGCTGAAATATCCATCACATGACATAATTATACTCTTGATAGGAAAGGAAAGAAGTTCTTAGGTGGGGACCACATTTTAGACTTTGTGGATCTGTATTCAAATCCAGTATAAACATCCTGTATAGCATCAAGGAAAGCATTTTGGCCCAGGACTTCAAGAATATCTCAAAACTCAGCTGAGTGAGAAAGAGATGCCCAAATAACTTTAAGGACTAGATCCAACAGGTACTGCTATAAGACTTATTCTGTGTCCTGTGGTCTGGATTAGGCAGTTATATGTTCTGAATACCTGAGTCTCAACTTTTCTGAATCACTTTACATTATTTGGGCCTGTTCTTTCAAAATGGCATTCAGGTCATGATATAAATACAGATGTACTGACATTTAGGGGTTTGTATTGTTTTGGTTGGATTGGGTTTGGTTGGTTGGTTATTTTTTTGTTTAAGAGATGAAATCACTTTGATGTTGCATTTGATGGGTCATCCCAGAGATATACATGTAGGCATGTCACAGTAACTTTCAGAAGACAGGTGTAAATGCAAGAGCAACCTTAAACCCTCAGTTTCTAACCATGACTGCTAAAGGAGCAGAGCAGACCACTTCCTTATATTTTCTGTGCTGCAGCTTATTCTCCAAAGTGGGAATAATAACACTTCCCTGCCTTGACAAACAGTTCTAAAATACTTATATTGAAAATCAGGAGTGGTATAGGTATTATGGTGACAGGGGATCCTAAGACTACCAGAGTCCTGAGAGAGGAAAGTGAACAATTTATTCTCACTACCTCCTCATTTCCAGGTCTCACAGAAAAGCATTCTGGTGAGTGATGGCCTCTTCTGCTTTTGTTTTCTTCTATTTGAAGTGAGCATCACCAAGAGAGGATACTCAGAAAATTAATTCAGATTGGCTTAGATAAGGACTCTGTGATGTTGATTAAAAACCATCCACAGGGCCATTAGTGAAGTGAGATAATAAATGAAAATGTGTTGAATCACGTGGGTTTTCTAGTGGGGGAACATCAGGGAGCATTCCTGAGTCCAGTCTTCTTTAAATATCTTCATTCATTAGCCAGAAGACAGGAAAAGAGTACATGTTAATTAAAATCACAAATGATCCAAATTGGGAGGCACTGCATAAATCAGCAAAAATAGAGAGACTAGAAACCTTAGGCAGGAAATGACAAAATGAGATGCGGCTTTGAAAAATGCATGTGGAGGAGAAATAGTCTGTACGAGAGCACAATCAGCAGCAAGGAGTGTTCTTGAAGAAGCAGAATTAATTGGAAGAAGACAAAGGATGTGGACCATGGAGTAAAGGGCAATGTAGCAGAGCAGCTATTTAAAGGTGACCTTTGCACCTTTTCAATAGACAGCTTGGATTCAAATTAATTTGCAATTGGCAAGATTCAAAGGTCAATGCAGTTTTGGACCATATATGCAGAAAGAAGTTGCCAAAGAAAGACATGGAATCCCACGTCCCTAACAGTATGCTACCATATCACTCAGCCTTCTATTATTTTTTTTTCCCAATTATTCAAGACCTTGTGCACCAGAGTGAATGTAAAATAGATGCATATCTGACAAAGTGGGTAACCTGGGAGAGCTGATGGGTCTGACAAATGTGGCTTTCAGTGAAACTACACACACCCTCTTTCTGTGTTCTCTGCCTTTCCAGTCTATATGGGACATGGTCTCCCTGAGACAAGGAAAGGAGCTAAGAAAAGGGACTTGAGACTAACTAGCTAATGAGAGGCAGAAGAGGAGCCCCAGTGCTGCTCTACACTTTCGTTGAACCTCCTGCTTGTAGTGTGGTAGGTTTGTGACACATGCATCATTAAATTTGGACTCTTCGATGCCACACACAATTTCACAGGATATAGTTTACTGATGTGAGAGTGGAAACAGCAAGAGGCATCTTTGGAAGATCTCAGCCATTTCTCTCTAACAAAGGAAGAAGACTTAAGAAACTAGATATTTGGGATAACCATATAAACTAAAAAAATATATATTTTTATTTTTATCTTCTGAAGCCTGCGAAAACACAGAAGAGGAAAGGAACAACTGCTGTGTTAATTGGAAACTCTTGAACCTCCAGTAGAGGACTTGATGAATTACTCTTTTGGCAAGGGGGTGGATGTTTGCACAGTTGGTCAAGGACAGGCACCAATTCTGAGTGCTGTACAAAAGAACTTAGTTTGTATTTACCAAATGCATTTCTTTCTATGAGATAACTAAGCATACCCTAGTAGTGCTGATGTGACATTACAGCAGGAACCATGTATGTATAGATCACTGTTTTAGATACCCCGTATAACAGTAAGTAGTTGTTTTAATTTATTTTTCTATAGCAAATAAGTTAACAATCACTGAACAAAACACTGATTTTTTTTCTATGTCTGTGTATTTTTCAGGTAGACTGAGAATAACACGTCTAGGTTAAAACAGTATCCTACAAGAAGCATTTGATGGATTGTTCCTAGATATTTCTAAGAAGGCAACTACCAAAAGTGAGTACTAATTCCAGTATCTGGGATGTTTTAATCATGTTTTGTTGTTTAAAATAAAATTATGATATTTGTAATGTTTCTTGAGGAGATTTCCCTAATTGGAGTCATGAGAAATTTCACTAATTTCTCTAGAATGGGTCTATTATTGACCCATGTCTATTTTTATTAGTTGACAAGGATAATTTGAATCACAGTCTCAGTCATGGATTCATTTCTGCTGTGCCAGGCACTCTAGAAACATAGACATTCTCTGCATGAAATTACTTATGTCTTAGTAGAAGTCAAGAAGCTATGGATAGTGACAGACAGAGGAGACCCATGGATGTGATAAGTGCTGGTCAGTATGACAGGCAATGCTAATAGCACACCTGCAACCTAGTCCTTGTCAGAATTTTAGATGTTGCTGCAGAGAAAGAAAGTCACTAGCAAGGTAATTTTATATGTGTTTATGGAGATCAGCATGAAAGAAAATACAAAAGCACTCATTTGAAAATCCAGTGCATAGACCATGGAAAATGCATGGGTTGATTGGATGCAGACAGCCTCGTTTTGATAGAAATGGGGAAGGAAACTCAATGCTATATCTGGAAAAATGGCCTTTGTATCCAGGGAATATTATCAGGGCAAATTTACACCTGTGATGTAAGTGACAGAAAGGAATTCTGCAGTAATTGACGTGTTCAAAGATAAGGACTGAGATAAGAGATTTACCTAGATGGGTAGAGAGCAAGGAAAGGCATTATTTGTAGTATGATACACAAAACATACTTTGAATGTATGTGTAGCTTCAGTGTTAACTGGGAAGTGGCATCTGGAGTGGACGGGAATATGAGTTGAAGATGATACCAAGATTACAGGATAGTGGCATTGTCCACAGTGATCAAGAGGGAATGTTGCTTGGAGATCATTGCTGGGACATGTCAAGCAAAGCTGGGACTATTCAGTAGACAGAAAATTACAAGGAAATGGTAGAAAAGCAGAAGCATGAATCAACAAATTGTGGAATATTTGATGCTGGCAGGGACCACTGGAGATTGTCTAGTTGCCTTTCAAATCAAAACACACTTTCTTGGAGAATGTTGCTGAGGGGTGATATTTAAGAACTTTTCACGTAGAACTGAAGAGCTGGGGCACCTGTGGCTTTTGCCACATAAAGAAGCAGCTAATGTTCACCTCAGCCTGGGAATCTTGATATGAGTGATGAGTGGAGAGAAAGAAATGTCTGTTAATATTAAAACTACAAGTACAGTAGGAGGAGTCCTAAAAGTCAAAGCCATGAATATAAAGTGATATTTAAATTAAATTGATGCAGAATTATGTGTACTTGCTAGACAGAATGAAAGTGATTAGTGAACACCAGTGCTTTAATCACCAGCACTACACAGATACTGGCATAAGAAAGAAGAGGCAGTTCCCAAAGCATGAAAATTTTGCCTACGAGTCATGTCCTGGACTTTGTTCATTACTCCTTAGGGAGAAACTATGTACTCCTATAAGGAATTAAATTGTGCTTGTTTTTTTTTTTCCATAATCTTAGAATTATAGGAAGGTTTGGTTTGGAAGAGACCAAGAGACCATAAATATCATTTAATTCCAATCTCCCCCTGCCATGAGCAGGGAAGTATTAGGGCTGGTGTGAGCTGAAATGTTGTGTCTGTAGCAAGAGTTCAAAAAGTTAACCCCTGAGAAAGATCTCACTGCAAGATAATGACTAGGCATAAAAAACAAAGAGAAAGAAAAAGGGAAAAAGAAAAAGAGTAAAAGTATTTTCAAAGTCAAGGTTTCATTGTAAGTGGTAACAGTATAATGAGGTGACAGAAAGCTGAGTGGAGTAAGGAAAAGAAGAAGAAATCTCTAAAGTAAAACTTCTCAAATTTCTGGGAGTCGCTGCACATGATAAGCTCTCTATTAAGAGATAAAAATTTCAGAGGACATGTCTAAATACCTTTTTACTAAAGGCGAATTCTTACTTGTCAATGTAATCTGAAGACTTTTTCATTACAAAATACTACTCGTTTCAAAATGCAGTCTTTTACAACCATGATGCATTTGATAACCTTTTTGCTACCAGGAGATCTGAGTAGCGACATAAGGTCAAAGAGTCAATAATAGAATCCAAATCAGTTATTTCCTGTGGAATCACAGTATTTTTCCCCAGTTACGTCCAACAGGGTAGTGGAGTCAGTCATGCCAGCTATGAGGCACATTTTCCCCTCAACGGGTCTTTCCAGAGCTGTTTCAAAGGTATGCCATACTAGCTGATCCCATACTATCTGCGAAGTCTTGGAATTATAGAATGTTTGGGGATGGAAAGAACCTCAAAGATCATCTAATTCCAAACCCCCTTCCATGGGCAAGGACACTTTTCACTAGACTAGGTTGCTCAAAACCCCATCCAACCTGGCCTTGAATGCTTCCAGTGATGGAGGAGTCACAGTTCTCTGGGCAACTTGTGGCTGTGCCCCACCACTCTCACAGGAAATAATTTTTTATTAATACCCAATTTAAACCTGACCTCTGCCAGACTGAGCCATTCCCTCTTGTCCTGTACCTCCATACCATTGTCAAAAGTCCTTCTTTCAGCTATTTTATAGCCCCCTTTAAGTTCTGGAAGGGGCTCTAAGGTCTCCCTGTAGCCTTCTCTAGGCAGATCAACCCCAACTCCATCAGCCTGTCTCCACAGGAGAAGGTCTCCAGCCCTCTAAACACCTTTTTGTCCCTCTTCAATGCACACACAAGATGAATATGAACAGTACAAACAACAGGGTCTGTTATTTTACTGTCTCATTAAAAGTAACAATATGCCTCAGGGGATATAGTGTTTCTCAGGAGCCGCCAACATTAATCTGGAAAGAGGATGATTTTTGGAGCTGCTGTCCTCTTGCAGCTCTCAGTGGAAACTGTAGCTCATTGCTGATCAGACTGCTCTTACTCAGGTGAGGAAAGAGGTAGTTGGTATTTGGTACCCAGCTTGAAAACACTGATTGTCATTGTTGACTGTCATGCTATTCTGCTGCAACCTGTGCACTCTTTTCCTTTCTATTTTCCTGTTAAACCATAAGGCAACTCTTATGTCTTTGGGGACTTTTGCAAGCACTTTATATTGATAAAGTTTTGGGAATAAGTTTTTGTAAAAATCCCCTTGTCCCAACAAATTAGAAACTGCTAAACAATGTGTATGTGTTTTCTAATTTCCTTAGGTCCCCTGTCTTCTTAGCCTTGATCAACCTGTCACCAGAGCTGTGTGGCATATCTTCTTGTTTACACTACAAATCCAAGATAAGCATCTTCAGCAACTGTATATTTATACAGCATCTAACACATTGTGCTCATGATACACTTAAAGCCTCCAGGTGCTATAACCATAGAGATGTTACATAATCCTGGGGAGCTTGTCATTCTTCCCACAAGGCATCTTGTTTCAACCCACAATATAGAGAGACATCCTTCTAAAAGGTTCTATTTATTCAAATTAATGTCATGCAGTGTTAATTAAGCATTGATACTTATGGCTTATTCTCTGAGGTGCCAGATCATCGTTTTTCTTGAATAACCCTTGAAGTTTGGCTCAAGGTACCGAAGGTATGATAGAGGAGCCTTGTCTTGGAGATGACTAGATTAATTATTTATTTAGTTAGTTATGTATTCATTTGCTTATTTATTTTTGCTGTCAAGTGCATCAGTTTCCCTAAACCTTTATCCTCCCATTATTTAGCAGAGGAGGAACTGGAAAACAGCAGGAAGGCTGTAATTAGCAACTTGGTTGTGGAGTATGCAGCAGGTGGGGGGTGGCTGTAGAAACCAGTATGAACTCAAAAGTTTATTACAAGAACTGTTTGTACATTGTCTGTCAATCATTTTCTCCCTGTTTAGATTTACAAGTGAATTGCAGATGCATTTCTTGGACACATCAGATTTTGCTTTTCTTTTGCTTTGCTGCAGAAATCTATTTTCAGCCCAGTTTTTTTCCTCCTCTTGTGACACGCAGGAGATATGATCTCACACCCTCCAAAGAACCAATACACAACAGCAAAGAAATAACAAAGATCCCATCATTACTCTGTTTGGAAAAAGAGATAACTTCATAGCAGGGGAACCACCTTTAGCTGCAGATATAGTGTATCTCAGAGAGATGGGGATACTTATTGCTCATCTTCTTGTAGGTTTAACAAATACACCAAAATATCATAGCATTTTCCTTCTGGAAACCATGTGCTGTGTGGAGAGCATAATGACATAGGCTTAACCCACAGCCTGCAAGTGCAACAGCTTTTAGCCATACCCCCCACCTCCATGAACAGGCTGAGCCATCCCAATGTTCTGGCACAGTTTTACTGCTTTTATGAACTTACAGAGTTTCACTCAGGGCTTCTTTGTGTATCTCTGGATGATCTCATAATGTACTTTATAGACCTATCTAGCAGTGCCATGCATGAGGCCCACACAGCTTGTGTGTGCTGCTGTCACAGCCAGTGACTGCAAACAGCACAGATGCCTCAGTGGGAGCTGTGCATCCTCAGTTCCCTCTCCATGCCTGCATATCTTCCCCTTGCAGCAGATGTGTAGCTCCTATAAGCACTGTGCCGTTGTCCTAGAGCTGGTCAGAACCCCACTGTGCCATGGCCAAAGCTCTTTGACACCCCTTACTTTGCAGCCCTGATTGAGCAGCACAGCCCGTGGTGCCACATTCCACCCCTGGGGACTGTGTGCAAGCCCTTGTTTGTCACCCACAGCCATGGTACAGAGAGCTAACTTATTGAGGACTCAAGGCAACTATGCATCCATGAATTATCATCCCAGTTTTCTTTTCATAAAACCATAAATTCATAGACTAACAGAATGGTTTGGGTTGGAAGGCACTGTGAAGACTGTCTAGTTCCAACCCTGTGCCATGGGCTGGGATACCTTCCCCTAGACCAAGTGGGTCAAAGCCCCATCCAGCCTGGTCTTGAACACCTCCAGGGATGGAGGACCGACATCTTTGCAGCCTCTGCCAGTGTCTCACTACTCTCATAGTGAAGAATTTCTTCCTGATACCTAATCTCACCCTGCCCTCTATCAGTCTGAATGATTTCCCCTTGTCCTGTCCTTCCACACCCTTGTCAAAAGTCCCTCTCCAACTCTCTTGTAGCCCCTTTAGGCACTGGAAGATGCTTTTGCTTACTCATGATAGCTGAGGTAAATTCACTTGTTCATGGCAAAGCTTTCAAATTTTCCAACTGTCCCAATCTAGGCTTTTTTTAATTTACATATTCTCATTAGACATTGACTTTTAGGATGAGGTGACAGTGGGTGAGGGAGCAAAATTTGCTTTGGGGCACATAAGCATACTTTCCATTTTGCAGGAGAGCATGAAATGTTTCTGTGTGGAAAAGCAGAGCTTTTTCATCCCATTTTAATGCTAATTTTGCAACTGTGTCTGACTATCCTCAACTCTGCTGCTGGGGAAGTTTGTATTTTGTGTGCATTCTCACCGAGGTTAAGAAGCCCCTGCAGGTCGTGAGGCAAAACAAACAAAGTCAGTAGAGGCATTCATTTCTTATGCAACAGAGTAATCTAAACAACAGAAGTATGGAAAAATAATTGAAAGTGAGTTACAGGATCTGTCTTCACCTGGTACAAGAAAGCACCCTTGAGTACTGTTCCTGTAAAACTGTTCAACATGTGTTTAGCTCCTGTGAGGAATCCTATTAAGCCCTAAATTGAAGGACAGGCTTAAGTACAGAAGACAATTTAAAATATACTTCCACAGGTGAGATTCTTCCCCAGTTCCATTTTCTAATAACAGCATAGTGTTACCAGTGATAATAATGGACAGTCATTAATTTGGTAAGGTTTAATGCCTTAGAAGTAGAGCAGTCTCTTTTTTTGCTCTATTGCTAATTTTTGAATAGTTTATTTTCTTCTTTATTTTCTTCTTTCTGCCAAGCAGACACAGTTGTTATCTGGTCTAGGCAGAGAAATAAGTTCTTTATTTTATCAGACTTAAGCTGTTAGCAGGAATGGACTAGTCTGACTGAGCTGAAACTACCATTCTGAACACAAGTAGTGCTAGTAATATTAACAATATACATAAATGATATGTGTGTAGGTAACTCTTACACTGTTGGTATATTGCTAGTATATTAACCTAACATGGCATTGTTGATAAAGGTAGCTATACTGGGTTTTAATAGAGATATCGGCACCTCTGAAATACAGGCCAGCTCAGAAAAGACAAGTTCCATGCAACCGTGCTCACAAGGATCTTCCAAATCTAGCTGGACCAACCAATACAAGTGCGGATGAGAACAGCAACCTAAGTAGAGAGAATCCAAAGGCTGGAGAAATGTTTTTTTGAGCTGGACATCTGGCTCGAGGAGGATTTTTCATCCCTGCACGATAAAAACAATTTGTTTTCTTCAAGGATTACTAAATGGAAGGTACTTATTGGGAGGGGCAGGCAGGTGCGTGCCTGAGGCATGCACTCAGACCTACAGACCATTCAGTCCTTTTGAGAAAATAAAAATTAGCTTGGCCAACCTCATGCAGATTTGCTGTCCTGTTTGAGGCGAACACACAATTCACCTGCAATCCTCATTTTTTGCTGTCTGTGACAGGGAACTGGCACTTTCATGTGTAATTACCAGGCATAAAGGAATAATTCTTCTGGCTGTCCCATCAAGGATGGCATAGAAGAGACTCCCCAAGGAGCTTCTCCAACAGGCAAATGCCAAATACGCTGTTTATATTTACAGGATCTTAATTCACCCATATTAGACTGTGTATAAATGATGTGGCTCTGCTGGGAAGTGCTCAGCTGCAGAATTTGCTCCAAGGGCTGTTCCCAGTTAGACTCAGCCACACCCTGCCAGATGTTGGCAAAATATCCTTACTGTCCATAAAACATGTGCTCTGGAGTCACAGATGATGGACCTGATGAGGTGAAAGGATCTGAAAGGACATTTTAGCAGTTCTGCACACTTCCTTATGAAGAAGACCATCTTTGACCCTGAGAGCCTGAGGACGGAGTTTCAAGCTGCTATTTATCAGGACACTGGTTGTGAGTTTCTCTTTATTTTCTTAATTCTATTGCGGGTTTTTTTTTTAAATTTTAATGATGTGACATTTGCCAGGGAAAACATTTTCAGCAATAAATCTCATCAAAATCTCCACCAAAATCTCATCTATTGCTTGACATTAATTTCAATCCTTTCCACTGCAGCTGTCTCCCTGCAGGTTTCATCTTTATGCTGCAAGACAGGGATTTGCTCATCCTGCTCCACTGCTCTCAGAGCAGCCTCTGGGTATTAGATGGTAGTAGAACACAGGGGAAAGTTTTTTATTTTTGTAGTTAAATGCAGTGGCATAATTTTCACATTGTTGCCCATTGTTTGATCTTTTGATCTCTTTAACCAATTCCTTACCATTCCTTAGTGATCTGTTAACACACTTACCCAACTAGCAGAAGTTCCATTTAATCTGGGAATAAATCCACTGGCAGAACTGTTTTTCCTGTTTTCAATTGCCCTGCTTATGTAGAGAGTCTACAACAGCCACCTCTGTTCCATTGGCTTTTGGAGAAGGGACACTGTCTCTCTACATCTCTGACCGACCATGGCAAAAGCAAAAACCATGTGTGCCATGACAAAAGCAAACAGCACATGTGCACTGACACGGTTTTCTCTTTGGACAGGAGAACTGTGTAGCTGCAGCATTGAGCTCTCCAGAGAAGAAAGCAGGAGATCTGCTGTAGGGGGTCATCCTAAAAACCATCCTCCCAGGCATTATGCTGTTAACTTGTTTGGGAAATTAAATCAATTTGCAAGTACATGCAATGAGTGTAAAACTGAAATTCCTAAAAAGGTTAACATTGAGATTAGCTGGCAAGACCTTGGGGCAGCAGATAGGCACCTCTGGGGCACCTCTAAGAGGAGAATTCAGCTTTCTGCCTGGACATACTGCATTCTTCTTCAGCAAAATATGTGAACTGGACCTGTTAAATGTTGGAAATACAGCAGAAGAATTTCCCAAAGAATTTAAAAAAAGAAGAAAAATAAGTGAGCTTGTTTGTTTCCTTGCTCAGTACTTTAAAGCCTGTCGTTGTCATCCAGGGGGGAAACTGAGGGAATCAACTGGGACACAAATTGCTTTGTGATGGCATGACTTGCTGAAGTGATGAAATGCATGATGTTTCCTGACACATACATATTCTTAGTAGCTGCTGATGAGACAGGATGAGTGGTAGTGCAAATGTTTGCCAACTTGGGGATGGCTTCTGATAAAGAAGGTATGCAGAGCTATCTTTGAAGTCTGTCACAGCCAGGCACATATGTAACTGAGAACAGTGGTGGGTGTTCATTCTCCAAGGACACCTCAAAGATTGTGTCCAAAAAACCCACGAATCATGTCACTGGAACCCTTTCCAAGTCATGATCATCTTGGAGTGCTGACCATCCATGTCAGGGATGCAGGATGTAGGCTGTAGATTTGCAATGTTAAGCAGCAGGATATGGATTTAGGAGTGACTCTGGGCTTCAGTTTGAAAAATGGTTGTTTGTTTTCCCCTGAGATGTCTTTCCATAGTCCTGCCAGAGGAATTATCAATTTCACAGCTTTCTGAGACAGCTTGGACTTTCTGGGAAGACACCTGTGTCTATTTTTCCTCTTGTTCTTTGGCCATCTCCTTTATTTTTCCAGGCTTGCCTCCAAACACTATGTGTGCGTTTTGAGTCTTAGGTCAGTTACTCCCTGGTGAAAATAAATGTATTTAGAAAATCATCTTGAAATCCAGATAAAATAATTTAAAAAAAAATACTGCCCTTCAGCTCACCAAAGCCTGGACCATTTTTGTCTCCTTTATTTTCTTTATGACCTTTACAAAAATTTTCATAAAAAAAGGTGGCTGCTGTCAGACCTACAATGCTTCTCCTATCTGTGTGTCTCTGTTGCTGGAGGATGCTAATAGCAGAAGAGAGATAATTGTGCTTTAATTGGGTTCAGCTTGTTCAAAGAAGGAGGGGGTAAGGGATGCTTCTTGGTTCCCATGGCCTTGTAGATGAGTTTCCATATAATGCCAATTAAGAGCAAAATAAGGAGTATGCAAAACAGGTGACAACTGCTCTCACCAAGAATCGTTCTTTTGTGGCTAAACCAATAGGGCCTTCAACCAAGGGTGCTCTTTTTGCTTTTTCCCTTGATTTTTTTATTGCATTTTGCATAAGCTTTGCTGTTGAATGGATCAAGTATAGAAGAGATTAAGATAACTGTGACCGGGGGAGACTGCCAATTGTGTATATATATATGTGAGCATGTGTGTATACTTGCCAAAAGTAGAAAGAAAAGTCAAATTAAGTTATTTTTTTCCCTATTAGTTATTTTTATTTTGTTTTTATTTCAAAGGGATCTATTGTGTCTGGGGAGAGGTCAAGGGTTTTTTTCTTCTCTTTTTATGCATTTTTTTCTTTATCCTTGTTTGTTAGTTTTAAGGGTAATTATTCATCAGGGCCTTTTCAACTGTCAAATGCAACAAAAGATAATCCAGCTTCTTCTCTACCCTGCCCCCACATTCGCCTTTTCCTCCAACAAAAACAGCCTTTGTTGGGATTGGTCATCATTTCACAGGGATCCTTCTTCATCCCACAAGTTAGGAACACTCTTCTACTTTATATCAAAGTGACCTCTTAAAAATGCAGGGAGACTCGGGATGCTGCAGCTGATGCTCTGCCCTGGCTGATGTTGCCCATCAATACTTACCAGCCTGACAGCTTAGATGCTCTGAGCACTTTCTTTTCCTTCAAGCAGGATTTCTAACTTACTACAAGAACTGTTTATCAATTTATCTACAATGCACAACTCGGCATTAATCAGTCTCCATCTAAAGGACTGTCCGTAATAAGTGACATGGGTTTGCAGCTGCATGTGACTGGGATGAGCCCTCTGACTTTCCAAATTATGTTTTCTTTTTTCTTCATGACTTTCAGCTCCTTGCTCTTGAGGAAGCACATAGAGAAAAGAGCACTGCTCATTGCCAATGCATTTTGCAGCAAGAATTATGGTCCTTATAAACAGATCAATATATGCCAATCTCCAGCTTCACATAAATATTTGCTTAGATAGTAAATTGATCTTGTCCTTGATTTGCCATAATTTAAGTCTATGAAGCTATAATCAAGACTCCTTGATAATAAAAAGAACCCATCAGCAATTATACTCATTCACTTCCCCATATTCAAGGCTATTTCAGCATTTCACTGATAAACTTCTGTTTTCAATCAAATTTGCAACATAAAAATCAACAGCACACCAGTTAATGATGTTGGAGTGCTTCGTGTGTGGCATTTTGAAGTTATATCAGTGTGGAGATAGGAGTGATTTCTCAGGGACTTTATCTGATACGGAAAAAAAAGATTTTGCTAAAACTATACCTAAAACCTTCTGTCAAAACTCAAACTGAGTATCATTCCTGTGGATTTAAATGTACTTTTATATTTCTGAAAGTTTCCAGTAGCTAAATTTCTTGGAAACAGGAGTATCTAGGAATGCTTCTGTCATATGCTTACACCTTAATCACTTAGCGATTTTTTATGTAACTATCTGGTAGTGTGAGTTAGTGTGAGAGCTTTTGCACAAAATACTAGACTCCCTATCCCTAAATGTTTTTGTTCTATATAAAAGGAAATGGATAGGAAAGTGTGTTTGTTAAGAAATGTTATTACTATTTTGCAGGTGACGAGTGTGACCTGAGGGAGATTTGTAGTCTTACAGTGTCACAGAGGAAGCATTTTAAGGAAATAAATTGAAACATGCCAGAATTTATTCTGGTCCACATTCCAATAGTTTGGACTCCTTACTTTCAGCAGATCTATACCTATTTATATATAAAATAAGAACTCAATGGAAGGCATATTATAGTAACCACTAATAGGAATAGACTTGTAGGCAGATGCTGGTAAGAACACTAGATGGCAAGTGTCATGGGTTATACTCACTGGAGGAAGGGGCTAAAATCCCTTCACTTTGAAAGTGACTGTGTGCATGGCCATAAGATAAAGTTCTGCATCCTTATGGTTTTTCAAGGTGGACATTACTGTTACTTTGAGTCATGGCAAGGTTAACAAGGTTTTCAAGGTTAACCCACTGTTGTGGTTTAGCTCTGGTAGGCAGCTAAACCTTACAAAACTGCTGGCTCACTTCCCCATGCAGGTTGGAAGAGAGAATTGAAAGAGTAAAACTGTAAAAGCTCATGAGTTCAGATAAAGATAATTTAACAGGCAAACCAAAGCGAAATAAGAAATCCATGTACTACTACTATGTTTGGCTATCCCTGAGAAGTGAGGATTCCATCAAATGTAATGGTTTCTTGGGAAGACAAGCATAGCACCATACCAGTTGCCATGGACAAACGTAACTCTATCCTCGCAAAAAATTTTATCCATCACCAAAACTTTTTCTGGACTAGATGTGGCTTCACCGTGGCATATCCTAGCATTGGAAACATCTATCCTCATCCATAACCATTAAACCAGCCTGAGAGTGCTGTACAAATAGCTGCAATAACTTATCCTCTGAGTCTCTCCCAATACCTTGTTTATCATGTATGGATGCACCAATTTTTAAAATGGACCTATGTTTGGAGTGCTGAAAAAAATCACTCTTTTAAGTAAAGAACTACATGTGCAAAGAAAGGGTTTGGGTAGGTCAGAATATTACATAAATAATGAATAAATGTATAATTAAGTCAAGGGATAGACATCACACTTTCATTCCTGTTAAAGATTCATGGGGATTTTTATAACCAAATAAATTCTGGTTTGATTCCTCATTTGGAATTCTTTCAAACTCTGCTATACCCTTATAATCTTTGCTAATTCAGAAAAAATATCTGCTAAGGACTTCCTTTTCCTCTCTAAACTGGAATTAGCATCCTATATGGATGAAATACATATTGTATAGTGCAGAGTGCACCTGTGCTCACTGCAGTTCCACTAGTGCTTGAGTAGCTCATATTTCCTAAGTAGCCTGGAGCATCCAACAACATTAGCAACCCAAAGGCATCATGGTCCTGTCGTAGACATCTTTTTGTGAAAATCTTTTCTTAGGATTTTCTCTCTTCTGAGAAGCTGAGGCCTCAGAAACAAAATGTAAACAATGGTTATCTGCTGCTGTGGAATGCATCAGGTGTGTCTGTGATTGGGCCATTTTGAACGTTTACAATTAATGGCCAACCACAGACCAGATAGCTTGGACTCTCTGTCCGAGCCAGCTGCCTTTGTTATCATTCTTTTCTTTTCTATTCTTAGCTAGCTTCTGAGGAAACCTTTCCTTCTATTTCTTTTTAGTATAGTTATAATGTAAAATATATGTATATATCATAAAATAATAAATCAAGCCTTCTCAACATGGAGTCAACATTCTCGTGTCTTCCCTCATCCAAGAACCCCTGTGAACACTGTCACATGGTCCCCTAGAGGAAGACAAATAGAATTAGACCTATTTTATAGATAAGAAAATTAAGGTTAGTTTCCAGCTGATGTCTGAAAGTAAGCCTAAGTCACTGCTTTCAGATGCGAAATTATCTCAGCGCTGACAGCCTATGGCACTGGCTCTTTACCTTTGCTTTTGGTATCCAGACATTCAGTTCCTACCATCCCTTCCTCTGTCACCCATGCTGGCTGTCACAATATTTCAGGTTTAGTTGTCAGGAGCGCAGAGGCCCCTGCTAATCATAAAAACCTGGTGGATGTTCAGCACCTTCTGAGTCCCTTTAGTGTCTGGATTTTTGCATAAATTGAATGTGACTTTTCTCTGGTTGTCACCCAAATTTTCTGCAGACAAATGAGTTCTGACCAGAAAAATAAGAACTGCAGAGAGACCTGGAAGCGTTCACCTACTTGGTCTGCAAAAGGCCTTGCAGACTGTTTTGTTGATAAAGTAAACAAATTGCTATTTAAGGCCTGGACTCTAAATAAAAGAAAACACATGGAAAAGTACCTAATAAGCAGCACTCATTATCAGTTTATCAATGGTTCCATATTCTCCTACTCTATTTCTTTTATCAGTCCCACCAATACCTGGAGCCAACAATGATACGTGGAGTTGTCCTTTGGGATTTATTGCCACCTCCTTATGGCTGATCATTAAAAACAAAATTAAAACTCTAAAAAGAAAAGTTGAATACTGTGTATTTCCATAGGAAAAGCAAGTGAAATAATTTTGATGTTAGTTTCTATGCCAGCATGCTGAATGCAGTCCAGAGTTGCTGGCCATGGGGGAAATAATGAATTTTGCCCAGCAATTAACAACTGGGGATATCTTTACTGGGTGCTGTAGAGACATGTGTGTCACATCACATCAGCACAGCCATCCTTCCCCTGCATGCCTAACCCTGCTTCCCCTCACTTGAGGGTCATCTCCCAGCAGTCATGCTGGCACCAGAGATTAGAAACTCAGCTGCACAATAGCAGGTGGAAGGCTTTATTTTCTACTGATGTTAAAAAAAAATTATATATAATAAAGGCAGTTCCTTTCTGTGTTGCTCCTGCCATAGTCAGCAGTTGTCAGGGTGGAAAGGTGGAAGTGATGAAGGATTATCATCCCTTGCATGAATGGTGGTGTCTTCTTTCTTAGAGCAGCTGCATAGCCCTTGGGAACTAAACAAGACGAAAGAGATGTGTCCAGAAGTAGAGATGTGACACGTAGGAGAGCAATTCAAGAGCAGTCCCTTCCAGCTAAACCATCCTGTTTCTTTTTTTTTTTTCCATAGAAATTTTATAACCATTTTTAATAGGATTTCACTAACCCCTCTCTGATTACAAGAAACAGTGGATTTCCATTTTTCACAGTACAGTAAGATAATGAATAGGTGAGTTACAGCCTGGGATCACCCTGCTTGTCCCTACTTCGGCAGTACATCTCACATAAGAAAACCCTCAGTGTCTCTTTTAAGCTTCGTAAAGAAAAGGAATTTTAAGTGTTCAGTTCCTCTCATCTTCAGTGAACAAATAAAGCAGGATGGCCAAATTGAATACAAAAGTGTAATTTTTTATTTTCTATATGTTAGGGGAGTCTAGAAAACTAGCAAGTGGCAGTTGTTTTGTGAGATTAATCCTATTTCCTGCATCCCTTGGATATAGATATGGTTACTTCCAGAGGAGATTTATAGATCTTAATGAGGAAACTACCCTCAGGAACTTCCATTCTGTCTGTACTCTTTAGTGGAAGAAAATCCATATTTTCATACCTAGATACATCAGCCAGGTTGGGTGAGATGGAGTTGAACCTCATGTTGCCCAAAGGCCACATAGGTGTGAACACTGCCTTGGTGTCTTCATGGAACCATTTATGTCAGAAAAGAAGTTTAAGTTCATTGATTCCAACTGTTCTTTGCATCCCCGAAGACAAAGTCCACCACCTTACCCTGTGCAGCTGCACAGCCAGTGCTGCAGGAATGCTGTCTCTTAGTTACCATATGGAAAAATCATTTAAAATTAACCTTAAGGCTTCTTGATGAGTGTTGTATGCTGAGTGATTGAAAAAAAATAGAAGCAATGGGCTAATGGGTGTATTAATCAAAGCAGGACACACAACTTGAGAACATTAAGATAAAGGCCCCCTTTCAAATACAGAGAAGTTGAGGTCAAGGCCGACTTGCTGTTCTTTCATACTCAATGGCTTTTAAGGGGATGTTATGCAAAGGGTGGAGAATTGGTGCAACTCTGCATAGATTACCCAAAAAAAGGAGACTAGAATGAAATAAAAAGCACTAAAAATGCCAGAATATGGTGATACAAAAATCTGTGCTTCTCAAAGTATGGTCTTTGAGAATATAGAGGAATTGAAATATAGAGGAATTGAACTTGATTTTGAAGTCCTGTATTTCATAGATTTGTGTGCTCATTCCAGAGAAGCACATAATCTGGAGATGTTAAACTGAATATGTTTTTTTCAGTTTAATAAACTAATAATTTACTGGCATGTTGATCTTCCCAGATGTTGAATAACTCATGTGGGCTTGTTGAGTACTTAAAAGATCAATCAAAATTTTGGGTCCTGAGAAATTAAGCAGATTAAAAAAAATCATAACCACTTGGCAATTCATAGAAGTTGAATTTGCCATGCCTTGTATTTTAGCTCTCAGCAGTGCAGGCATCCACATTCTGGCTAGTCACTCTGGACTTTATCTACTGTCAGTGAAGGGAAACAGCCTTCTGCAGAGCTCCTTAGCGGATGTATTTTATATGTGTGCATTAGGATAAGATGAATTGCACATGTAAATCCCATGAAGATACTTATACCACAGACATTTTAATGAGGGTGGAAAATTTGCCCCTTTTTCATCATTTGAACTGAGGTCTGATGTTATCATGTCACAGATTTGCAAGCTCTGTCATCTACCTTTGCCATGTTGATAATGCACCTTCTAACCCAAATAAGTACAAGTTGGACATCTTTGATGTCCAATAAGTACAATTGGACATCTTTGATGTCCAATTACACTGAAGAGTAAAGCTTGTGCTTTTGTTCTTTATCTCAACATTGCTCTTTTGCCTCACGGGAGGCTCAATACTAATAATCAGTCCTGTTCCCCATAAATTTAAGCCACAATAACCCCTGCCTAAGTGTGTGGGAGTTCAGGTCATTCTTTGCTTCCCAGGAATGGACTGCCAGGAAGGAGAGATCTCAAGGAGTTGGAGAGTTTGAGGGACTCACATTTTGAAGGTCTGAATAAGAATGACTGAGAATATTACAGCAAACCACCTATTTCCTGAGGAGGTGGAAGAAAATTTCCCTGAATAATTGCCACTTACAAACGATTTTCCTCTCCACAAGATGTAAAAAGAGGCATTTTTAAATAACATAGCACACCTCCTCTTCAGTTGGGAAGCTGAGATGCTGTGTGAGTAACTGGTTTTGAGAAAGCATTTGCCTGAATCGGTGGTGAAGCTGCAGATAGTACTGAAAAAGAATCTACCTCCCAGTAACAAAATTGCTCTTTCTCTGGTTACTTTTGTGACCAATCACAAAACCAACACACATTAAGATTTCAAAAATCTGTGCATTAAAAAAAAATGCAACTAGCTAAACTTCTGTAATTCCTTGTAAGTAGTGAAGACTGGATGTGAATTTAAATACATAGTCTGGGGTGTTAGACAGAAAGATGGATGTCAGAGTGGCTGTGATAATCTGAACTGTGTAGTGTTACAGGTTCATATTTAAAGATGGGGCTGAATGTTCCATGCTGGGGAATGAATTCCAGCTTAAGGATCTCTCTCTCCCACAAGTTCAGGGTGGATATGGTGTCTAGTCCTTCACACCTTGCTAAGAAGTGATTTAAGAAGATTCCTCCATAGATTTTACTCTTGGACACCATACATCTCCTCTGTTGCAACAGAGAAGAGAATTTGTGGGTGCCCCATCTCTGGAAGTGTTCAAGGCCAGGTTGAATAGGGCTTGGAGCAAGCTGGTCTAGCAGAAAGTGTTACTGCTCATGGCAGCAGGATTGGAACTGAATGATCTTCATGGTCTCTTCCAACCCAAACCATCCTATGGTTCTATGCGGCAGAAAACATGGCAGACAAGACATGATCCCAAGGATCACATCCAAACCCTAGACTATCTTGGTCTAATATGCTACATCAATGTCCATTCATGTTGTTTAACGTTTACGTATACATATAAGGAGTAAAGTCTTAAAAATAGACACACACACACCAAAAAACACAAACCTTTTTGGCATTTATACCGATAAGGCCAATTTTATTGGCAAATATTTTGCTTGGCACAGATTCAGCATGTACTAATAGCTTAATAATTTTGGCAGACACACCAATGAAAAATGTTACTGAACCAGACCCAATTATGTGTGTAAAATGTAAACAGTTGTGTCTGCTGGGGATAACTGCAGTATGTTGTCAAGCCATGACTGTGAATTATATATGGTAGATTGGTCTAAATTTGTTTTTGACTAAAGATCATCTGATGACATTGTTTTGCGGCCACACTATGGATGGAAGGACATTATCAGCAGAGTGGATTACCAGCATGGCTTTTGTTCCACCTCTGAGGTCAGCTTTCCAAGTTTGGCAGCCCTGGTAGAAGTTTCAGGCTGGATTTCTGCTGTTCGTTTTTGGTAGACTCTCCACAGTGTCCTCACACTGAAGTTATAATGAGTTAATAATTATTTCTTATTCTCCATATTAGACACTAGAGGAATAGCTATTTAGGTCATTTCTTACTCTGGAAAAATTCCTGTGGCACTGGCAGAAGCTGAAGCCTTGAAAGCACAACAAAGCCCTTTTTTACCTCTTTTATGTACCCATTTTGCTAAGCTGGGTATACATATGCCATCGAAGCTGCCATTCAGTACTCGCAAGTGAAAAGCAACTCTGGAACTGCCTAAAAATGCTTTCAGGAAGAATTTGAGTTAAGCTTGGGCTGCAATTAAAGAATGGCCATGCCGAAAGCGGGGTGGGTGGGCATTGGAAAAAAAGGGGTAAATAACGAATCTTTTCAGAACATGGCTGTGAGGAGCCCCCTCCAGCCCAGCACCTGGTGAAGCCATCGAGCAGGCCCTCCCACCAGCTTAGATTAGACTAACAGTGCCACACAGCAGGCTTCTGCTAAAAGCAGGGAGAAGTCTTAAAAAGAGCCTTTTCTGATGCATTCAGGTAGAAGAGTGTAAAGTAAATAATGAAGCCGAAGGGCAGCACACAAGAGCATGACTTTGCATTCCTTTCGTGCCCACTGCCACAAAGCTCAAAGAGAGCACAGAAAATGAGCTGCTGAAGGATGCCGAGTGCTCTGGTCCGGCTTTGCTGAAAGCCGGTGTCAGTGGGGCAAGGAAGTTTGAGTCATTTGGAACATAGCCTGCCACCAATCTCTGTCCTTATCAGACTTTTCCAGAGAGCCTATAAACATGCACACTTTAGTAAATGGCATGTTATAAATATGGGTGAGTAACGGCGTTGCAGTGGAAGAGCAAACAGGATGTTATTTATCACCACCTTTCTATGATCAGCATATTCTTGTAGAAGAAGGTAGTTATTAGGAGAGGTTATTGACAGCACTTTGCCAGGCTTCATATGAGTAAGCCTAATTTTTAAATAACAATGGCTTATTTATTCAGTCATTCTGAAAATTAAATTTTCAGCAAAAGTTCCCTAGCTTGGGAAGTCAATTTACTTCCTTAGCTCTAGAGCAACATTGCATTAATTGTTTTTTCAGGTATCCACTGACATAAATAGAGAAAACAAAGGAGAATTATTGGTATCATTAGCTGGAAAATGTGGGTTTGGTATTGATTCAATTAGATTTTTATTTGTGTACAGTTACACACATTGTGAAATACATCTATAATAAGGAATGAAAATTGAACAAGTAATAATAATTATATGGCACAGAAAGTAAGGAAATGGCTCACTTTCTGTTGAGTTCAATGACTTTGAGCCAGGTGATATAAGAAAAAATAAAGTTATGGGTTTGAATAAGTGTGGTTTAACTTTGTGAGTGCTACTGATACAGAATGAGTAATTCTGATAGTGTATGATTAAATTTCAGGAAGAGATTCATTAGGGAAGATAGGACCATGACCAAAATTCTTTCAAGATAGGAAGTTGTTTGTTTATTGAGGACTTTGGTGCAATCTCTCTCCTCCTCCATGAATTGATGTATAATAATCTCCAGTGTGTTTTAAATAAACATCTTCATTCTCTTGATCCACTTTCCCTTCTGAATAGTGTCAATGGAAAGTGGAAAGTAATCCTGCTTTGGAACTTTTCTGAGGTCACACTCTCTGTTTGCTCTTATGTCCCAAATCTTTACTACATTAGGAAAAAAAAATCAGGCCCAAATGATAAGTGCATTGGCCAGAAATTTTCTGTTTGCTTGCTTGGGAACTGATGGGAGCTCTCTCTTCATCCTCAGTGCTCAGTCAGCGTGTGGAGTAAGAAACTGGGCAGCATTGTACATCTGCAAAATAGGTTTCACAGGAATTCTTCCAAAGGGGGGTGGAGAACTGCCTTGAATATTGCACATATTCAGGAGTTCCATATTCAGAGTTAGGAACCCAAAGCAGGAATCTTGGAGAAGAATTCTCAGTAGGATTTCAATGAGGAAGAAACATCAAGTCCATTTGCTATCACCGTTCTGTCATTTAGAGTTTTGCACAACTTTGCTTCTTCCTCGTCCTTCAATATTTATTACTTTATTTTCTCTTTCCCCAAAAGACAATTCCTATCTATTTCCATTTGCCCAAACATCCTTTTCAGTACTGACTTACTCCAAATTTAGGTCTCCATTTCCATTGGGCAGACACTTTTCTTCCCTGGTACTTGTATGTTCACATGGAGCTGTAAGTTCATGAGGGGACATGAATAATAGATTTCTAAAGGACAAGAAAATGCTCAAAATGGAGATTAGAAACCTTGAGAGAGCTGTTTTAATACCAGAATATAAATCAGATGTATTTCAATTTAACACCTGTAAGGAATTCATACTCTGTTTTTGTTCTAAATTGTTGTGTAGGACTAGCTGGATAGTTGCCCTTAATCTAAAAAACAATGTTTATCTATGTATAGGGAGGTAAAAATATGCAGATTAAAAGGGGGAAAATCCAGTGGAGAAAGGTATCAGAAGTAATATGCACTACTCCTTCCTTGACAGACAACTTAATTCATTTCTCTGGGCTGCATACATGAGGCAGAGATCATAATAGTGCTTGTTATTTTTCTGGCCAATGGTGGGAGAAAACTAAAATTGTACAGAAGTATAAATTGCATTGCTTTCCCCCTCTACCATCACAGAAAATTCTGGTGGTTATAACCCACTCACCTGAGCCATTTAAATGGAGAACAGTGGCAAAGTCCATCAGGAACGTGCAGATATGCAAGGAGCATCTGATTGCACCATGACCTGATAGCACAGTGCAGACATCAAAAGACTGATCATCAGTAGGAATGATTTACAATAAGGCTGAATCCTGACCCTTTGAAAAACCTGATATGCTTGGCCAGGCCTACAGCCACACCGTTACCCTATACTTACTATACTGCTTTCTATTTCAAAAGATCTCTAAAAAATCTCCATGAGAGCTGCTCACACGTTGTTGACTGACCATCCTTTGGGGGTGAACAGGTTTACAAATAAAAAATAAATAGAGAAAGAAATTTTTACCAGACATAGGAAAAAATATTTTTAAAAGAAGAATGCTGATGGCCCTTTAAAGGTCACACCCCCCCCACATCCCCCCCCCCCCAAATCAGACAAATGTAGTGGGAATTTAATCCTCACCTGGAAAAGGAAAAAAAGCACATATCCAGGAAGCTGCATACAACCAGGTTTGTATCAGAAAGACAAAAAGCTGGTTCAGGAAACAGAGAACTGCCAGTACCTTCACCAATCATACACAAATTTCAACTCCTCAGATTATTAATTTTTTTAAAACCTAAATCTGACTTTAGATGTCTATTTCATGACTAGACTATTCATCTACTAGAAGTTCTTGTTCCACTCTAAACAGAATCTGGAGTCTGAGCATACCTCAAATATAAATACACAACTTCCTGATGTGTAAATTTGGGGATCTGAATCCCACTTGCCACCTGGACATGAGGTACACTTGGAAATTTTAAGTAATTTTCAGACTTACGTATGTTAAGAATTACACTTTAGAAATATTCTTACATGTGTATTTGGTGATCTGCTGTAGGATCTGAGATTATCCTCAACATTCTTTCTGTCTCCTTCAGATTTTACTAGGAGCTATGATGAGCAATTTTGCAGCACAGTTCTCTGCTCAAGTCACTGGGAGTATTTACTGAAAAACCTGGCAAATCTGTGTTGCAATGGTACCCAAGCCTGGTTGTGCTCAGCACTGTGCAAACTCCTAGTAAGATACATATGTGGCCTTGAATAATATGTTAAAGGTGAAAAGATTTGGCTTTCCATGAAGGCTGTAGACAGTAGCACCCTGGGGAGAAAAGTTACCAGTAGCTCCCTGGTAACATCCTATCCTTAAGTTTGCAGTCATCAACTCAAGTAACTATCGCTCATTAACTGGATTAACTGATTGACAGGAGAGTGTGTCTTTGACAGAGCAGGCTGTGCCAGGAACACCAAGAGTCTTGCAGGTTCATCAAAGAATTTTCCTTGGGTGATATTAGCCGGAATGACAAAGCTTTTCCAGAAAAGTGGCAGGTGGTCCATTGAGGAATTTTCACAAGATAATTCCCACCCTTAAAGGGGATTTACAACACTGGCCATGCCCTTAGTTTGCCCTGGTTTTTATTGGTGGCCCAGTGTAGATTTTACCTCTTGTGGTTATACGTGCTGAAGGTCTTTCCATTGTTGTGCTGTCTAGAGGAGTGATTTACAGCTTGTGCTCAGGGTGTGTGAGTGGATGTTGTGTGGGCAAGGGCTTGGCTTTGTTGCTGAATAACTCAGTGTGTGCATTAGGAGCCTTCCTGCCAAATTAGGCATCTTCAGGGTGGCTTTGCTGTATCTGATGTGGGCTACTCCAGTCCTGGGGGAAAGACGGATCCATCAGAGTGTCTTAATTTAGGTAGGTCTTAGAATTTGATATAATTGCATGTGACTGTGGGGGCCTAAACATAAAGGCATTCCCTTCTGGTACTCAGGGAGATAATGATGACCTATGAATGGTGCTGTAGCTCTTTTTTACCCATTTCTTTCTGTTTGCTAAAGAATAAAACAATGGAGTGTGGAGTTTCAGCTCTCTCGTGAGCTTAACCAATTACTGTTTTCCTTCAAGCTATATAAATTGTGTGCATTTAATATTTAGTTATCTCCAGACTGTTTACACTAATTTTCATTTATACAATGCATCTAGTAACAGAGGTAGAGTGCAATTCTTTCTCTATTTCTCCTTTGAATGAAAGCCTTGAGGGAAGCCTGCAGTTTTTGATCATGCTCCACTTTGATGTAAGCAAATGTTTAAGTTATGCTCTGGCAGAATGTCTGAGATTCATGTTCATGAATGATGCAGGATTTGTCCTCCTTCCTTAGTGGCTCTATTTATAGCCACAACTGTTTGTATTTTCCAGGTTGCCTCCTTCTCACCTTCTCTCTCAGTCATGAGAGAGAAGGTGAGAAGGAAGCAACCACAAGTCCCTTGTCTAAGCAGAGCTAAGTTTGTTCTCATGCTTTGCTGTGTTTTATATTCCTCCATGCTGCATTTCATGCCTCTATCTATAGAATAAATGAAAGGTTTTTCCCAGCCTTGGGCTCCAGGGACCAAAATCTCTACTGCTCAGTGCTCCCCAGGACCACGTAGTGTGCAGTCATGTAGCTGTAAAGAGCCTCCAGAGGAAACAATTTACCTGTTTCAGTGTTCGCAGAATCACAGAATGAGTCAGGTTGGAAGGGACCACAGTAGGCCATCTGGTCCAAGCATTGCTCAAACAGGGCAATCCAAGAGCACCTTGCACAGGATTGTGTCCAGATGGTTCTTGAGTATCTCCAGTGAGGGAGACTCTAAAATCTCTCTGGGCAGCCTGTTCTAGTGCTTGGTCACCTGCATAGTAAAAAAGTTCTTCCTGTTCAAATGGAGCTTCCTGTGCATCAGTTTCTGCCTCTTGTCTTATTGCTTGGCACCACTGAGCAGAACCTGGCTCCATACTCCTGACACCCTTGTTCAGGACATTAGCTCATTCCTTGTTCAGTGCATTAGTCAGGGCCCCTCCAAGGAGGGGTTTGATGCTGAACAGGCCTAATTTCTTCAACCTTTCCTCCTAAGAGAGATGCTCCAGTCCCTTAATAATTTTCATAGCCCCCCACTGGACATGCTCCAGGAGCTCCATGTCTCTCTTGTGCTGGGGAGCCCAGAACTGGACACAGCACTCCAGACATGGCCTTACTGGGTCTCAGTGGAGGGGCAGGATCACCTCCCTCGCCCTGCTGGCAGTGCTTTCCCTAAGACATCCTAGGATACCATTGGCTTTTTTAGCAATAGGAGCGCTGCTGGCTCATGGACAGCTTGTTGTCCACCAGCACCCCTGGGCTCTTCTCTGGAAGGAGCAAAGCTGCTTTCCAGCAGGTCAGCCCCCAGCCTGGGCTGCTCTGTGAGTTTATTCTTTCCCAGGTGCAGCACCCTGCATCTGCCCTTGTTGAATTTCAAAAGTTCCTCTCTGCCCATCTCTCCAAGGCCCTTCTGAAGGGCTGCACAGCCCTCTGTGGTGTTGGCCACTCATGTCAGCTTTGTGTGAACTTGCTGCAGAGTAATCTGTCCCTCCATCCAAGTCATTGATGGATAAATTGCATGATACTGGGCTCAGTATAGAACCTTTAGTTCCCTTAGAGTGCTTTCCTCTGACCTGAGCACTGCTTCTAGTTCTGCAAGGGTGTAAATTCAAACCAGCCTCCATCTATAGACAGTACAGGCTAAATCACAAATTCTGATTGTTTGGGGGTTTTTACCAGCATGTAGGTTGGTTTTTTTGTTTTGTTTTTTTTGTTTGTTTGTTTTTTTGTTTTTTTGTTTGCTTTTGTGCTTTCAGAGCTGCTCTTTGATCCTGTGAGACAGCAACCCAAGGCTGTGTTTCAGTCAGAATGGTTGGCTGTGTTAAGGGCTGAGATGTTGTGATAGGGTTGTGCAGGGTGCTAGGAATGGACAGTCATTCTCCATGGGAGTATGTGCAGCTCTGAGCTGCTGCAGGCTAGAAGTAAAGGAACCGGTATTTCTTCCCAAGGACATGTCTTCAGTGCATTGTTTTTCCAGCATTTCATGGAAGGGGTTGGGTTGAAATGGACCTTAATCACCTAGTTCCAGCCTCCATTTAATGGTAAACTTTCCATTTACCTCACAGTGGGAATGAAAATTATCTATGCCTAGCAGAAACCATAAAGTACACTAGGATACTGGTAGGGAATTCGTGCAAATACACCTGAGTCCTTTGTCAAATGAAATCCCTGCTTTTCCATAAGTTTCTGTGATTCAAGGCTACTATAAATGTCAGTGCTGATGGTATATTGAACCCTAGGAGTCTTGGATCTGATCAGGAGGTACCTTTAGAAAGGGTGATAAATAATGACAAGAAGGGTTGTGCTCAGTGCACACTCAACAATCAGTTTCCCTAATCAAGGCAGAAGAAGATGAAATTGGATACCTCCACAACATGACTTTCTTTAGGATGAAAACAGAAAAAAGTAGCCTCGGAACATAGATGGTGCTTTTAGGGACACAATAGCAAGATCCAAGACAATATGACGATCAGAGGTTTAATTTAAGCCAAATGACTCAGAAATGCAAGTTAGAGAAGAACCCAACAATTAATTTCTTTGTAACAGAACAAAAGCTTAGCAAATGCTATAGAGTTTTGCTGTGATTTGATTTGATTTTAGAATCATAGAATTCTAGCATGGTTTGGGTTGGAAGGGATCATAAAGACCATCTAGTTCCAACCTTATTGCCAAGGGCAAAGACAACTTCCACTAGACCAGGTTGCTCAAAGCCCCATCCACCTGGTCTTGAACACTTCCGGGATGCTGTCCTTTTTCTCCTGCTTGATTCTGTGAGGGAGTTTGGGAGTGGGTTTGTTTTTCAACTACTTTGCATTTCATCATTTTCCCTACTTTTTGCTTTTCAATCTGAGTTTCACTAAGGCCAGTGCTCAGAGCAGACTGTGTGGACAAGGAAACAGTAACTCAGATGGATAGAGAGAGCCTCAGTGTCTTGCAAAGCTTGATGTTTCATGGCCAGTTCGAGAGAACCCTCAGGGGAAATCCAGCTGCTGAAAAGATATTTTCCAGTCACCCATTTTGGAAATTTTCTCCACTAAAAAGAAGGACACATTTGCCAAGCACATTACATTCTAACTCTACCCTATATTGGCTGTGTTTTAGTACTCTGCATGGTAGCTTGACATTTGAAGTCTCACAGTTACGATATTTCCAAGTAGAAACTTGCAGTCTGATTTACTGTGTCCTAAATTTTTAAAAGTTGCCCTTCACCAAGTTGGGTGGAAGTGTCAATTTGCTGGAGGGCAGGAATCTCAGCAGGGGGATCTGGACAGGTTGGACTGATGGGCCGAGACCAGTGATGCGAGATTTAAAAAGACCAAGTTTGAGGTCCTGCACTTGGATCACAATAACCCCTAAGGCAGCACCACAGGCTTGGAGTAGAGTGGTTGGGAAGTGGCTCAGAAGAAAAGAACCTGGAAATGCTGTTCAACACTGCCATGTGCCCAGGTGGCTAAGAAGACCAATGGCATCCTGGCCTGTATCAGGAGTAGTGTGTCCAGCCAGACCAGGGAAGAGGTTTTGCCCCTATAATCAACACTGGTGAGGCCACACCTTGACTTCTGTGTCCAGTTCTGGGCCCTTCAGCTCAGCAAGGACATTGAAGCATGCTGAAGCATGTCCAGAGAAGGGAAATAAAGCTGGTGAGGGGTCTGGAGCACAAGTCCTGTGAGAAGAGGATGAGGAACTTAGGGTTGTTTCACCTGGAGAAAAGGAGTCTCAGGGGTGGCTTCATTGCTCTCTAAAACCACCTGAAAGGAACTTGCAGCCAGGTGGGGGTCAGTTTCTTCTCCCTGACAACTATGGATGGTACAATAGGATGTAGTCTTAAATTGTGCCAGGGGAGGTTAAGGTTGGACATCAGGAGGAATTTCTTTACAGAAAGGGTGTTTAGACACTCGAATGGGCTGCCCAGGGAGTTGGTAGAGTCACCATCCCTGAAGATGGTAAGGAAAGACTGGATATGGTACTTAGTGGCATGGTCTATTGACATGGTGTCTGGTCCATAGGAACTTAATGATCTCAGAGGTCTTTTCCAACCTAATTGATTCTGATCCATTAAAATGGAACCTCTATTACAACGTTTTGAGACTAATTCTTGACTCTAATCTCTCTGGATTGTTTTCCTACTTTTTAAAATTATTATTATTATTATTTTATATTTTTTTACCTTTCTTTTTATGTTATTCTTCAAACTTGGAAAGGTTCTTGTTCACTTCATTAGTGCTAGTTGGATGTAGTTTAATCAGACTATTCCTGTTCCAGTAACCAGAAGTTATAATGTTATTAGTATAACATCCACTGTTAATATTGGCAAATGCAGCTTTTTAATGTTACCCATTTGCTATTTACTTGCCCAAGGTCAAACATCAGGGCAGTGGCAGAGTGGAAAAGGTCCCTTATCTGGGTGTCCCTGTCTCTGAAACCCTTTCCCAAAGCTCTGTCTGGGCAAGCTGTGTCAGAGAGCAGAAGAATATATAAAAGCACACAGTGAGTGCAGGATCAGGGAAAGGACTTAAATAAGGCTCTTTTTTAGGAAGAACTGATGACAGACAAATACTGTAAGGAAAGAATTGAGGCAAGGTTTGAGATGGACAGGGAAGCTTATTTTAAGTTTTGAAAGGGAGTTGTTACTTTACAAAAGACTGGTGTTGTTGATTATAGTGAGTTGCTTCTTTACTTAGAGAAATAGCCAGAGAAGTTAGGGGACTATTTAGGATGCTGTACAGTGAGCAAGCCCAATGAACAGCACAAAGATCAGACCCTTGTTTCCCATTCCTTCTTCTTTTCTTTTCCCAAAGGCAGTACTGATGAATGCTGATCAAGAAATAATAGAGAGCAGAAGCCAAAAGGCACAGGCTTCCCAGCAAGCCTTTGAGTCTTGACCACCTCTGAGATTTGTCTTGCCACGTTGCAGATCTGTGAGAGTCAACAGCTGTGTTATCCCTTCTCTTGCTCTTGTAAAAAAAATAAAATACAATAAGAAAAATGAGCAAAGGGAAGAAACCATGTGGAGAGAGAAAAGGAGAACATTACATGGGCACTAGAGACATCAAGGCTGTGTACATCTGTGAAACACAGTTCTCTAAGCCTCGTGATTGTAGCTGCAGCATCATGAGTGTACTCAACAGGGTTCTACTTGAGTTTCAGTTAATATAATTTTAGAAGCACTTTAAAGTGCTGAAACCCATTGGAAATAATTCTGAAGTAACCCAGTGGTCTGATTTTTCTTCCACCAGCTTCCACTTAAAAAATAATGTACACAAACATCCTATAATAGGAGGCTAGATTCTGTTTCCATTTACATGTGTGGAATGAATTCCACATGATTCTACCATTAAATAACATTAAAATATTCAATAATGTCACTCAGAGAACTAAATAGCAAAAGGAGTTTATTGTTTTTATTTTTTCTCATACATATTTGGATTTTTTAACTGTGTTTTCTTGCAGTAAAATGCAATGATGAAAGCAACATGAATAGCAGATGAAATTATTTATGTTCACAACCTTCCGAAAGAAGCAAAATTTAGCTGCATAAACACAGGTTAAATGCAAAGTGGAATGAGGGTGCTCAATGTACTTTGTTTTCCAAACAGACTTCTAAGAAATCATGTCTTGGCAATAATACCTGATTGTAATACAATATAGAAGTGTGATGATACTTTGTTAATGTTTTGAAGAAGGCACAGGGAGTTAGAGTTTATTATTGCATCAAATTTTGCAAGACTCATGTAACGTGCTTGTCTTTCATTTACTTCACATTAATTGAATTAATTGCCACTCTCTACAGTTTAATCAACTGCTAAGGATCACACCATCAAGCTAGAAATAAATGAAGGTGGATTAATGAAATAGTCAAGGAGGATGTCCAAACACTCATCTGGTGATTTCTTTTTTTACTGTTTTTCTTTCTATATTGTTGAAAGACCAGTGCTGTACAATTGGATTTCCACTGTAAAATATCAACATTTTTTGCCACTTTATCTCTCCTGTGTTCATTTATCTCTGTAAATATAGGTAAAAATCTATCAAATGAGAATTGTGGGCAATGACTTTCCATTTGCATTTGCTGTCACTACCTACATGGCTTTGGTCTTCTCTCCTGCATAGCTCCCTCTCAGCCCTTTCCAATGACCAGAGACATCTCAAATACACAATGAAACAAGTTTGATCATCAAATTGACCTTTTGTTGCCCTATTTTTGTATCAGTTTAAAAGGAAAACTGTCTTACATCCTTCAAATGCTCTCCAGGCCTTCTCAGTAGCATGCTAGCGAGCTTGTCAAGGGGTGTCTTATTGTTCCCACAAATCGGCTCATGTGAGATTTCCATGCCACATCTCAATTTTGTATACACAGCATGTTTTCCATATGCAAACTCCATCTATAGCATCATTTCTTAACTGGAAAGGGTTGTGAATCTACTAACTTATGTGTGTCTAAGGAATTGTTTTCAATTCATGTGGAGGAGGTATATATATCTGATGCTGAACTGGGCTTGTCTGTGACTGTCTCCAGTCTGTTATGAGAGTTTTCATGCCGTTGCAGAACCACTTTGAATATTGGATTCTGCATCCTTCTCCAGGAGATGCAATATATAGTAATGATAACTTTGAATAATACTTTATTATACAGTAAATCGTTGCCAGATAAGAGCAATTAATTGCATCTGATTCTGTCAGAGCATATGTAATAAAAGGGTCTGAGGGTCTGATTTTCAATACTGTGTTCATTTCACTCACACCATCAGTGGAAGGATTGTTAGCACAGATGTAGTCCAGAAATGTCAAGAGACAGAACACTTCAAAAGATAGATAACAAACAAGATAAATTTTCCCTTTTTTGGTAAATATTTCAGCAGATTACATCTTGTGGTTATCTGGATAACTTATCATAGAACCACAGAATTGTCTGAGTTGGAATGGACAAATAAAGATCATCGAGTTCCAGCCCTCCTGCCATGGGCAGGGCACCTTCTACTAGACCAAGTTGCTCAAAGCCCCATCCAGCCTTAAATACCTCCAGGGATGGGGCGTCCACAGCTTCTATGAGCAACCTGTGCCAGTGCCTCACCTCCCTCCTGGGAAAGAATTTCTTCCTAATACCTAATCTAAACTGACCATCTTTCAGTCTGAAGGCATTCCCCCTTGTCCTGTCACTCCATGCCCTTTTCAAATTACCCTCTGTATCTCCCTTCTAGCCCCTTTAGGTACTGGAAGGGGCTCTAAGGTCTCCCTGAAGCCTTATCTTCTTCGGGCTGCACAACTCCAACTCTCTCAGCCTGTCATTGCAAGAGATGTGCTCCAGCCCTGTAATCATCTTTGTGGCCCAAAGTTGTCTCAGACCTGGGTTTATTTTAAAGAAAGAACTTGCAGCTGTGCACCACAGAAATCCACATGAAGATGGAGTCCACAGACTATCAGCTGAAGAATAAAACTACCTTAAATTTTTCCTGACCAAAGACTGAGAAAAAAAAAAAAATTACCAACAAAGAGTAAATATTTTCTCTTGCTAGGCTGGGAATAGCGTTATGACACATTTACACTCCCATAAATGAGATCAAATTTGGCCCCTCTTAATTAATCCTGGGTCATAGTGAGACTTCACAATTCTTTACTCTGGAAAGCTTGAAATAACTTCAAAGAACATATTTTAATTGACAAGTGTATTCACTGCCAGAGATGGGTATAACAAGAAAAGGGGATTAGCACTCAGCTGCGCTCTAGAGGAAATTTAAGGCACAGATGTACTGTACATCAGATAAAGTCTGCGTTACTGCTCACAAATGTGGTATTTCATTGTCTCCACTAATGCTAAGCAGTTCACATCTGTCAATTAAATGCCTCTCCATTCTGGTGTCCTCTCTGTAGTGGTAGGTCTGTTCGCCCTGACTCACTGTTACTATTGAGTTAGTGCAGTTAGAGTTGCACATCTTCAGAGTATTTGCTTCCTCCCTGAGGGTACTACAAAGCTGGAAAAAGCTGACAGTTTCCAGATCTCCAGTATGTGTGCCTCACAAAAGCAAGAACACTGGAGTGTTTTGAAGCTTGGTGCTGTTACCCGGTGGCCCTGACTCTCCTCTCCATCAAAGCTACAATGAGAAGCATCTCCTGCCCTCAATCGAGCTGTCAACCCAACCGCCCTCCTGGGCTGCCTTCCAACAGCTGTTGCCATAAGTTAAGGATTGCTAAGGGCCCATGACAAACTGCTGGGAATTACCATTGAGTTAGAAATCTAGACCACACTCCACCCAAGTAACAAGCAGTTATTTGGGTCAGGGAGAGACTTACTCAGAAGTTCTGCAGTTTCAGAGGTTTTCCTTACAGAGAGTTGATCTCCCAATGCTGAGGATGTGAATTCAGACTTACTTTGGGTCGGCAAAGCTTTCTGGTTCCCTGGAGGGTATCTCAGCATTGCGATATGGGTATGGATCTCCACTAATTGGAAGCAACTTGTTTTCTCTTTCCATCAAAAATCTTGGTGGTCCCAAAGTGGTTAGGAGCTTGGTCCACATCTCCTTGGTTTGGGCTACTGAGGAACAGAGACAGGCTTTTGATACAGATTTGTCTAGCTCCACTGTAAATGACACAGTATCATAAACTTAAGAAATGGAAGAGAATCTATCAGGCCCTTCAATCCCCAATCCAACCTAAGACTGCTCATTTTTGTACAACACTCTGTTTCTATAGTGCTTTGGGGAGTCACAGAATGGATCAGGCTGGGAGGGAACTCTGGGTGGGTACACCCTCACTGTTCCAGCACAGTCATCCTAAAGCACATGGCACAGGATTGCACTGGATGCTTCTTGAATACCTCCAGTGGGGGAGACTCCACAATCTCTTTGGCCAGCCTGCTCCAGTGCATTGTCACCCGCACAAGTAAAGTTCTTCCTCATGTTCAACTCCAGATGTTGTTGTTGTTGTTGTTGTTGTTGTTGTTGTTGTTATTATCATCTTTATTATTTATTATATTTTACTTCCCTAAGGGATCTGATCATTAGGAAAATATTTCATTGTGTTAATCAGAAATTTCCTTTTTCTTATTCAAATTTTTTTCTGAATTAAATCGGAGCACTGATAATCAATTTTTTTTTCTTGAGATCCTTCAGATTCCTCTGGACTTTTATAGCCCCTTTGTTTTTTACTGCTTGCCAATCTGCATACATTTATTGCAGATGTTTAATGTACCAGTTCTTCTTACTTACTCGCTTCAAGCTTTACATAAGTATATCCACATGGATATACTTTTGCTAACCACCTAGGGATATGTGAAACACTTCAAGCCTGCTCTTAACAGTCATGTAGAGAGAGACAAACACTTCCCTGCTGTGGAAGGTAGCAAACTGTAAAGACTTAGTGATGACACCAATCTGTGAATTAAATAAAGGGGTCATTCTATCTTCCCCATCCTTCCTCCTAGGAACACTTTAAATCAAATGTACAGAAAAGCATCACCACTCCGTTGATTGTTCATGTTCTGTAGCTTGACTGTGATGTAGGAATAAACCCCATCACAGTTTATTTTTAAGATGTTAGGGAGTAGCAAAGCAGCTGAGGCCTCTGCTGAGATCAGCTGAACCTTGATATTCTGTCCCCTTCAGCCTCAAGGGACTAGAAGGAACCTTGAAGATCATGTAGTTCCAACCCTCCTGCCCAGGGATGGTGCCACAACTTCATACCCATCCACAAGCAATAGCACTAAAATACAAGACGCGTGATTGTCCTTGGGAGAGAGAAAGATGTGGAATAATTAATAAAGAAAAAAGAATAACCATGGCCTATGCTATGCACTGTGAAGCACATACAGAGAAATGAATAATCCTTGTTTCTGGTCTGCCGATAAAATTACCTCCTGTTTTACAAGTGTGGAAGGCAAAAGCAGAATTTCAGACAGTCCTTTGCAGGTATTGATCTATAGAGACATGATTAAACCATTTAAATTTTATTAGTAGTAGAGTCTGGATTTACATGCACTGTACTGGGATCACTGGGACTCAGTTGAGCTGGACTAGGTACAACATTTTCTTATTTGGGACAAGGCAACAAATTTTTCTGCATGGGTTATGCCAACTTCCTCTTACCTTGGAGCTTCTAATGCACCATGACAAACCCTGAGATTCTCTTTCACTTTTTTCTTGTATTTCAATAACAAATTTTGGAATATGTGCACCCTCCTCCTGACCTTTAACAGATAAAAACTAGGTTTTGCTGCTGCTGTTACTGTTTTAAGGAGATAAAAAAGTATCTGTCATATTTCTGGTATAATTAAGAAGATAGAAATATTACATGAGTACCCTGCTGTCACACTGACTATGCATTTCAGTGGCTCAGGTCATAGTTAAGGCAAGTTTGAAGAACATCCTATTGAAACAGGCATTGCTGATTATCTTCACTGCATGGTGTTTTCCAGGCTCTTCTTCAAGGTACTATTTTTTATGTCCAGCAATGAGTCACAGGGCAGTGACACAAACAGCATGGGCTACACGGACCTTCTACGCCACACCAATCCCCCTCTCTGTTTCATGGCCAGCATCCCCAGCCAAGTGTGACAGAATGCATCTGACCCATTTATCAGCCAGCTCACAAGTGGTTATCAGGGCCTGCCAGCCTCAAGCTGCCAGAGCCTTTTAGAAACAAATGCTTCAGGTTCACAGCTCACAGTTCTGCTGTGCATTTCTTCCACCATGTCAGTCTCTTCTTAATTTGGGTAACCTTTACTGCCTCTTACAGCTCCTACCTTAAATTTTTCTCCTGTTTACATTTCAGATCCTGGAGCACACTTAATTTTTTTAAGCTCCTATGCATGTTCACATCCTGTTTGTTTCTTTCATAGTACTGTAAGCTAGTTCTCTTGATTTGGGGAGGAAAACTCCATGGTGGCTATAAGGAGCCTGCATCCATTTAAGGTTTCTTCTTAACTTTTCCTGGTGTCGTCCTCTCCCTCTGTGCCTGCCAAATTAACAGGCTCCACCAGGCTCTGCATAACCTCCTCTTCCCAGATGATATGGAAGTGTTTCCTGCTTAGACTTGAGCCTTGCAGGCAGGACCTCCAGACATTGTCCTGGGACTAACAATGTCCAACACCAATTTTTTAGGTGTGGTCCTCCATGAAACAGGACCACACCTAAAAAATCCCCACAACCCAGTCACCATCTGCAGGTGCCTCTCTGAGACAAGGCTTGTCTTTGGATGGTCTTTCAAGCTGATCAGATCTGAAATAGCAGCAGTTACTTCACTCTGTGAATTAGGCTGCTCTGATTGCAGAAAGTTGGCCAGTCCTCTGCCATCAAACTGGTGTCTTTCTAGAGAAGTAAAACATATGTCTGACAGTTTCTGTCTTGAGTCGTCATATTAAATGAGACCTGAACAGCAATACAGATAAAAAGAAATGTCTGACAATCTAGCTCTGTTTTGTTTAAAAGACAGTTAAAGAAAATTGCTTACTAGATGAATTTAGGAGGAGCATGTGAAGTCACCACTGAAATATCCACTCCTGAGTTCATTGAAGCATCTGCATATTTGAATACACTTAACTGGGAAGGAAAAAAGCCAAGCCAAGGCAAGGGAGGAAAAGAGGAATTTCAGCTGTTAAGCCTGCAAGTTTAGGATGGAAACATACTCTCCAGTGGATAATGTTTACTCTACAGTGACAGAAAAGCATAAACATGCTTTCAAAGTTGAAACCGACCTAATTGAAAGACTTAGGCTGGATCTGGACTGTGAAACAGAAGATCTCTGTTCAGTCCCTGGTTCTGCTGCCAGCTGAGGCAGTGTTTCACCACATGGGTATGTCCCTCTATTTTCTTCCTCTATACCTCCGCTTCTCCAGCTGCAACTGGAGTTCTGCTTTACAGCACACCATCTGTGGTCATTTCATAGCTGTTTTTAATGAGTAAGATCATTTTATTCATCCCATCAACAGTTCAACAAGTAAATCTCTATTACTAATGAGTGCTAAGTCCTTTAATTATTCTACCTCCCTGTTTACCTTGGTGTGATATCCACATCTGAGAACCATAAAATTATTGAAAACAAGTGGAAATCAGTAGAAAGGGCTCAACCAGAAAACAAGCCAGTCTTTTTTATCATGATGGATGGGCAGGAGTGTGGGTCATTGCTACAAATAGTATCACTTAGCTGCCTGTGCTTCGGCCAGGGCCAGGGCATTTGACCTGTCTTGGCCACACTTTCTATCATCTTGTGAGTCATAATTAATTCATGTAATGGATGGCACTTTGCAGATGTCAAGCAAAGTCACAGCCCTGGCCTTCAGGGAGACTCCACCTCTATATCAACCATCCTGAAGATAAACACCAACATAAATGCTGCTAGGGTAGGTAGCCTTGGTTTGGTTAGGACTCTGATAAGTCTTCTTTCACAGAAAAATGTACAAAGAGCCCAGGCTTTGATTCATTTGTTGGTATGCCACTCCAGTACTAGCTCAATCAGTTTTCATTGAAAAAAATCATTGAAGCATAGAATGGTTTAGGTTGGAAGGGATCTCTAAAAGGCCATCTGGTCCAACCCCCTTGCCAAGATCAGAGACATCTTAAACTTGATAGGGTTGGTTAGAGTCCCATCCAACCTGTTGAATGCTTTCAGGGATGGGGCATTTGCCACCTCTCTGGGCAGACTGTGCCAGTGTCTCACCAACCTCATTTTAAAAGACTTCTTACATATATATAGTCTGAATTGATCCTCTTTTAGTGTAAAACAATTACCCCTTTTCCTAGCTCAGCAAAACCCGCTAAAAGTGTTTGTCCCTCGTGTAATGTGTAATTCATAAGTAATTTTACAGTAATGTTGGGAATTCATCTTGAAGGCAAGATTTCTGAATTAGGCCACCAAGCTGCTCTGCATTTCTGTCCCATGGCTCTAAGAGAGAGCTTTGTTTTCTTGTTTGTTTTTTCTTGTTTTTCTTCTGAGAAGACTCATGTCTGACCAATGTTGGCAAGAAGGCCAATTCTCCAAATATGGCAGGATTAAAGTGTTCTGAATCCTGTTGAATTCCATGTGCTCATGGGCTTCAAAATCAATTGTTCATAATGTACTTTATTAAGGTGAACACTTGAAGGGAGAGAGGGGAGAAGGGAGAGAGAGAGAGAGAAGACATCTGTTTCAGAGCAAAATGAAATCATAGCTGCAGGCAGGCATGGGAGAGATCAAGGGATGCTTTTAAAATATTAACAAAATTGCAAAACAATCCCTAGGGGTGCTGTAGGAATATTTGATTTGACGACAATGCAGTGGCAATTCATTCTTTGCCAAGAGCTGGGAGAGAGACCATTCATGTCCAGTAATCCCCCTGCAAATGGCATCTTTCTTTCTTAAACACGCCTTTATTATTGTTCACATTGTTTGGTGATTTGCAGAGCTTCATGTAATAGCTCAAAATCAGAGATTAGAGTCAGGAGGGCAAGTTGGCAGCATTTCCTTTCTGGCTGATGTTGCCTTCACTCCCAGACAACCTGTTCTAAAAGATATCTTCTCCATCAATGGGTTTCTAATGAAAGATCAGTTTCATTTAATTTGCTTTTTTTTTCCTCTTAAATTAAAAAAAAAAAAAAAGAGAGGAAGAAAGAAAATTAAATTGAATGTTAAGAAAAGTTACACTGCTCAACAATCTTGGGAGTGAGGAGAAGGAGCAGGGTTTTCCTTAAAAAAACAAACCCAAGGTCTCAATTATTGATTATTGTTATATTTGCACCTGCCAGCTCTGAGACGACCAACATGCAGCTCTTTCAAGCTCTGGAATGCATGTAAGGCAATGCTAGATTGGGTTTTAGAACAGGATGTCACACTTATTTCAGGGCTTGCATAATTAACTCATAATCATAAGAAGAGGGTTTTCTTTTACAAATGGATCTAAAAACTATTCTAAATATAGAAGCATCTATTTCCTTACAGTTTGGCAAGAGGCAGTTTTGGCTCTGCTTATGCTAGTAAATGAAACAATACCAAGGGGTTATTGTTTATATTGTTGAATAGCAGCTAAACAGAAATTAATAGAGGTTCCTAGCAAAGTTTTGACCTGGGCATACAATTTCCGAGCACAACTAAGGCACCAGCATAGCCCAGAAACCAGTCCCAAAATGTAGACTACATCACCCTGTTTTGGATCCCAGGAGGGTTTTTTATATAGTTGAAGGCTTCTCCATGACACTGGACCTCAGTTCCAGGGATTAGTCCCAGACAGTTATTTACTGTAATAAAATATTTAATTTACTAATGTAGATATCTCACTTGTGTCTTGGATTTCAGTTGATCTGAGTTCCCAGATTAGATTGATGAAAAATCTGGTTGAGGACCAACACATTACTAGCATTTCTGTTTAGCAATAAATATGACCATCAAAGCCATTTACAGCTTTTGTTGCTGCTTGCTTGTTTGTTTGCTTGGGGGTTGGGGGGGGGGGGGCAGGGGGGAGGGGGTGTTAAGTTTATATACATTTGTTTCCAAACCTAAAAATTATTGAGACCATTTCTTATGTCTTAGTGAAATAGTTAAATTTCAGCCTTAGCCTATATAAAACCCTGGGCCAACTGTAAATCTTCTATAGTTCTTATACCAGTTTATATACCAGTTTATAATAAACACAGGGAAGAAAAAGGGTGGGAGGTGTCAGCTAAGGAAGGGACAGAGAGAGGCCTGTTAATAATATTGACACAATTAATGCACTGCTTAAGCATTTTCCCAGGAGTGTTTCTCTTTCTGCAGTCCCATGGGAGAAAGTGCTGGGCTCAAGGTAGGGATCTCAGCCACTGTCTCTGCCCCCTTCGCACTGCATTTACCTACTTTTCACAATTCTGGAGTCAGATACGTGATCTACACCTTCCCTCCTCCTTCTCCCATGGAACAGCTGCCCTCTCTGACACAGATAAGCTAATTTGAGCTGAAAAGCATGAAGTAAGAAAGCCACAGGCATGTTTGCCTTGGGCTAGGATCTTGATGGTGTCTGTCTGTGATCCTATCACCCCTTCCCTGTACATTTATGCTGAGGCCTCATGTTGAGAGCAGCTCTGCACAGCAGCATAAAATCAGGAGCTTAAAATATGCTCAAGCCCAGCTGCTCTCCTGCCCTTGTCACAGCAGAGACAGTGGAATGGAAGGTGGAAGGAGGCTCATGCTTCCATCCTCGTGCCAACCCAGTTTATGCAACGTTAATAAATAGGTGTGTGATGCTGGGCTTTACACTAGTGAGGCTCCAGGTTAGGCACATTTATTTATGCTGCTGCCCTTAGAAGACCATTAACTCTAGAAGAAAGGGTGATGTGGAAAACCAGTCAGGAAGGGAAATACTCCATGTCCCCACAAGTACAGCCACATCACCTCTTGTCACACCCCTGGGCTGTGTTTTTGCCATCAGTCATATCGTGTGTTTTCAGAGCTGCAACTACCTGCTCCTCAGCAGGCCACAATGACCCCTTGGTGCAACTTCTTGCTCTTGATTTACCATCTGAGAAAGTGCCAAAGAAGGCACTGACTGATATAAGAGTTGGCTACAGAGCACAGTCCCTAGACCATATGCTCCTTCTAAGGATGGTGCCCTTCCACTGTCCCTTCTGCACGTGGCTTTGGCATGTTCCTTCCCAGCTCTGCTTCAGAGGCAACTATTTAAGAAACAGTCCTCTCCAAATCCAGGCCATGGGACCTCTGCTTGTTTCCATTAAGCATATAATTATGCAGAGAACATTGTTTGACCCCCTGGCTCTGGTCCAAGCCAACACACAGGCAATAAGCAATGCCAGGGTAGGAGTTAAAACACATATGAATAAGAATTCACTTGCAGCTCCTTGCTTTGATGCTCTACTTATTCCTCCTTATACACATCCTTCACCAAATTACAATTTGTAGCCTAACAGAAGCTCAGGTTAGCTGAGAAAGTTCAGCTATGGGCTTCTCCTCCACATTCCAGGAGTAGCTGAGGTGTGAGGGAGGCAAAAAGGCACTTAAGATCCTCCAGTCTGGCAAAAATCTTCATACCCTCTGTCCAGATGATGCAACTTCTGGGTATGCAGAGCAGACTGGAATTATATTGCCATCTTGAACAGTACAGCAGGATGACACAGACGTGGGACCTGCCTTTACCCTAAGCACAGAATTACTGTCTTTTATAAATCCTTTCTTAGGCTGTAGCTTTGGCCAGCAGCAGATTCTGGCTGCCCTACACTCAGTCCCACCATGTAGCAATTGGAACCAGATTGGATCCCTGGATCCCTAGTCTGCAGAAAGAAAACCACTGATTTATTTTAATTTCTGCAAGCATTTCATGCCAGATGAAAGTCACACAGATGCTAGTATTATCTCAAAGAAGGAGACATGCATGGGTAAAAATAACTAGCCAGGGTGAGATAGGGAAGAGGTCTTTAATTTTTTTGTCTGTGCAGACATTCCTCTGCCTCGGAGGACTGTGAGGTGCACAAGCCTTGTGGTACCCAGGACCACTCCAAAGCAGTTACAGGAAAAGAAATTAAAATCCAATTTCCCGTTACAGGGAAAAGGGGAAAAATGTATTTGAGAGAGGAAGGTCATAGAGATGGGAGGAAAAAAATTCTCTTAATTAGATTTATCCCTGACTAGAGCCCAATCAACTGACCTGCACATTTGGCTTTTTTTCCATCATCTTCCAGTGGAAGGTTTCCCTGCCCATGGCAGGGCGGCTGGAACTAGATAATCTTAAGGTCCTTTCCAGCCCAGATCATTCTATGAATCTATGACATCTAAGTGTCCTAACAATATCCCTTCACAGAGGAAGTAGTTGAATGTTCTTCAGTTTATGTCACAGCACCATGCCCTCAGCACATTTGAGACAGAGCAGCTGAAGATACTGAAGCCCACCCTCAGGTGGGGGAAAAAGGCAAGGAGCATGGATCATCCTCTATATTTCCCTAAGAGCAAGCCAGATTTTTAAAAGAATCTGATACTTCACCTCTTTTCACTTTTAATTACTGTTTGCAGGGTGCAACTCCCAGCAGCAGGACCTTGTGTCCATGCCAGCATAGAGGGGCAAGGGTCACATTTACAAAGTCAGATGCACCAAAAAAGCTGCCACTGGTGTCAGCTGGACTGAAATATTTCCATCTGCACTAATGGCCTCTGAGTGAGCCCCAAAGAGCCTGGTGTGTGTTCCCCACCTTTAGTTTCATTGTGAGTGTTTGCCTCCAGCCTGCTGTGCCTATCAAGGATGGAGAGAGGCATTTTCTCTTTCATTTCCATTCCCATTAATACAGTTGTATTTTGTGAGGTGTTTGTTTACATGAGCCTTCTCAGTTCTCTCCTCTCAGGGGAGCCATTAATTTATCTGCTTTGCTTTTCATCAACGGGAGTTGACAGAGGGAGTTATGGGTTAACTGCTCTGTTTAGAGCAAGTGGCAGGTGCTGGTATCACTCAAACTAAATGAAAATATAAATATCTCTTTACCTACCCAAGAAATCAGCTTAAAAACCCGAGTGTTTAAGTTTAACCTGTTTGTAAGCCTAATGACCCAACTCGGCACTAAACGTGTTTATTGACAGCTTGAAGGCTGGACTGCTCCAGACCCCAGCTACGTATAATTATGGAAAGAAAATTTTTAAAATGCCTTAATCATAAAAGGCACTATGCTTATTATGTCAGAAAGGAGCCTAATTTTGGAGAAAAACCTGCTCCATCAAACCCAGGCCCCCTCAAGGGTCCATGGGGGCAAATCAGCAGCTCCCAAGGTCACAGGTTGCATCTGAGAAAATTGCCAATGTGCTCTCTGACATGTTTCTTCATAGTTTCATTTTGGCTCACCCTGAGAAGGAGATTTTCAAAAGACTCTAGTTTCTTAATTTCATTCCTCTTTGTCCTCAGCACTGACACTTTTGGAGACTGAAATACGATGCAGTGCAGCCCATACCATAAAAATGAACATTAAAAGGTTTTGTACAGAGAGCTGAGCTTATAAAGCCCTATTTTACTCCCCAAGTGAAATGAATGGAAAATACTTCTAAGTAATTTAAAAGACTTTGGATCAGATGCACAAAAGTTACAAAAGCCATGGTGGTATAAAATTCAATGCCAGTCAGGAGATGGCACAACAGATTCATTCCTCATTGGCCAGAAATATAGGAATAAAACCAGTGTTTTGTGGAATGCCTTAAGATATAGCTTATACACAGCATGATTTCCAAAGGAAAAAGCTAAAAAGTAGTAAGAAAGTTCTGGGTTGTTTTTAACATTAATTTTTCCTGCACAGGATACCAACAATTACTACTGAAATAAAAGGAAAGGGGAAAAAAAGGAAAAAAAGGAAAGAAAACCAAGGAAGTGAAGGGAGGAAAATATGTTGGGTGCATTTAACTGGTTTGCTTACATCAGTTTTCAACTCTTCTTGAGAACAGTATGATAAAGGTAATGGAAGAGAGAATAAAGTCTCAACAGAAATTCCAATGAAGGGCAGAGAAACTTTGCTCTGTAAGCAAGGAGGAGGAATAGATGGGCTGTGGACACGGAAACCCCTGAAACCCCTTGGGGTTTCAGCATGACAAGGCGGCTTCCATGAAGCAGCAGCAGCTCTCTTGTCAAGGAATGGAGCAATACTATCTCTCAGAGTCACAAAATGTACATCTGCCCATAGATGGAAGGGGCTAGTGCTGGAAAAGATATTCTGGAATGGTTATTAGAACCCTCCAGTTCTATTGCTTGAAAACTGGTTAGAAATAGGATTTTTAGGTCAGGCAAGTTATTGCATGCATGACCTAAAGTGGAAACAGCTCCATCTGCCAACTTAGATGATAGAAAAGACGACCTCAATCTGTTTTCCTTCCCTTCCCAGTGTATTTCTTCTTGCTTGAGCCTTGCATCTAATTGTGAAGTGCCCCTATAGAACCAGATTGATATTAATCTTGCTTGCATAAAGTTGAGATAGGCTACAAAAATAAAAAGGTAAGGATTTGGGAGATAAGGGCTCTTTTTCTTTTAATTTCCAGACAATTTCCCTGATCTGCTTATGGTGTGGTTTTATGAACAGCTGCATCAGTATCCCCAGGGAGGCAGGAAGCAGCAGGGCGGCTGAGCCCTAGCAGGAGGGAACATCTCAAGTAGGGTTTGTCATCAGAAACATTGAAACAGGGAACCATTCCTCTACTGAGGCTGACATTTTCAAACCCAGGAGCCTGCACTTTGGTGAAAACAAACTTATGTTTAAAGGATTCTTGGCAATTGGATTTCCTGCAGATTTCTGCATCCAACAGATGCAAGCATTGATCCAGCTTCACTTGGGCAATGATAAGTACAATAAGACATTTGGCTTCAGGAGTGTGTGACTGAGGATGTTGCTGTCTCCTCTGTCTCCATCTGTACTCTTCCTTTACAGACATAATTGCTAATAAATTAACATTTGTATACTGCCTTGGAAATCGTGAGCTTAAATATAGGTTTTTATTAGCTCATATCCTGGCAAAATATTTCTTTCATACAAATTACTTTTTGTAATTGAATTATCCCTTGCGATTTTTAAAACTTACGAAGTGGTTAGACCCCTGCTATTTATCATTCTTCTCTGCAAGAGTTTGCCAAGGTGGGAAGGAAATTGGTAGAAAATTTATTGCAAAAAAGTAGATAAGCATTTTACTTTAGGGTTCTTTTATGTCCATGGTTCCAACAAGCCTAATAATCTTTGCAAATCATTAGCATGTTATAGCCCAGAATCCATCCTGAAACTGTATGATCTCACCTCATAAGTTTCTTGTTAGACTCCTAGACTCTCTCAGACATCTTCTTAATAGTGATATGTCTCATAAATTATTTATTGAAATGACATGCTTAAAAGCATCAAAAAAGACCTTTTACTTGGCTGTGAAACAGCTGGAGAATGGTTATATCTGTTTCTCATAAAATGGGCCCAAAAGGTTAAATGCCTTGTCCAGGATCACACAATAAATTAGTGGTACAGCAGGGCATAAGAGAAACTGGTGCTATTTCCCAGAGTCTTGCTCTTGCTTCTCAGCAGTAGACATAACTATCTCTTCATCTCAGCAACTGTTGCATGGCCCAAAATGAAGATGGTTTACTTGCTACTGAAACCCATGGTCTCCATCTCTTAAATTCTCTTATTATTTTGACATTGGTGGAGCTGGTAACCTTTGTGCTTTGGGTGGGCTTTGTTGTTTTTTTATCATTTCCCAGAATATAGGCTTTCCAGAGATAGACAGTCACCTATGACTTCACATGAAACACTTAGGATTCAGAGACAGCCACTGAATGAGGCTCCATGTGTTTTCCCAAGTGTTATCTGATAGGTCTCAGCCAAATGATGGAGGCTGTAAGTGAGTTTTGCTTCATTGTCTTTTACTTCCTAAGGCATATAAAAGATTGTGTTTGTTGCATCCATTTGAAACAAATATAATAATTAACATTTATATAGCACTTTTTGCTTTTTAAGCACTGCTCAAACACTAATTACTCTTGGTTTAGTGTAAACTATTGTAAACTCACTCTGTTTTGCAATCTACTTGCATCTTTTGTTGACTGAGAGCTAGTTCAATTTCTTCTAATCTTTGGTCTAGTTAGGCAGTAAAGGTATGACTAAGAAGAGACATTTACATCTTCAATTGCTTTCTCCCCTCCTCAGCTCCTTTATTTGCTTTTTCTTTTTCTTCCCACAATGTCTTTTTGCTGAATATTCTTTAAGATGGATTCCTTAGCATGGCAGCAAAGCTTTTCTTCAGCAAAAGAGTGGGCCTTTCAACTCATTCTGTTAAATGTTATCAAAACTTGTTCTTATAAGAAAGATTTAATAAGTCATTCTGTTTTGCCACAGAAAGTCAAATATAAGATATTTTCCTATGGCAAACCAGAAGATTTATCACTTAGTCTCTAAACTAGTGATCTTAATACCAACAGTGCAGAATTCATTTTTCAGTTTGGACTTGGATAAACCCCTTAATCTCTTATCTAGCATTTTACCAACTGAAAGATGATTGAATTTCATTATTACTGGCACAGAATCCAAGAACTCCAGTAAACAGGCTTCTGATGTGCAAACAGGAGCTGGGGTTTGCGTAGTCTGTGCCACTGACTTCCTGCATTATTTGGTCAGGTCACCTCCTTTCTGTTGGTCTGTTCTGCCTGTAAAATGGGAGAGATGAAAATGGACTTCCTTGAAGGCTAAATCAGTAAGAAATCTGAGTTTTTGCTGTGTGTTTAAAAAAAAAAAAGGAAAGTAAAAATATACCCTACTGTTACTCTGTTAGCTTTGGGCAAGTAGAAAAGCAGCATTTTGCAAGAATAGAATAAATGTAATGTTTGATTTTTTTACCTGAACTACTGTATCAGTTATCATTACCTTATTAAGATCCCTCCTTAATGCACCTTTCAGTCAAGTGGCATTTGTACATCTGGAAGAGTGTATTGATGTCTGTTTTGGAAGGTGATTGAATCATAGAATCATGAAGGATTTGGGTTGGAAAGGGACCTTAAAGATCATTTAATGAGCAGAGACACCTTTTGCTAAACCAGGTTGCTCAAAGCCCCAACCTGGCCTTGAACACTGCCAGGGATGGGGCAGCCATAGCTTCTCTGGGCAACCTGTGCCCGTGTATCAGCATCCACACATGGAAGAATTTCTTCCTTATAGCTAATCTAATCCTACCCTCTGTCTGTCCGAAGTCATTCCCCCTTGTCCTATCACTCCATGCCCTTGCAAATTACCCTCTCTAGCTCTCTTGTAGCCTCTTCAAGCACTGGAAGGTGCTGTAAGGTCTCCCTAGAGCCTTTTCTCCATATCCCTGTAAATGCAGTGCTAAGATGCAACCCAGCAGTCAGGTTTAAGTCCTCTTGCATGTGCTTAAAATCTCTTCCTAGAGGTGATATCCCTCCTTGTTATTCCAATGAAGGGGGCCTTTGTTTCAGAAAAAAACCCCAAACACTTTCTATTTCTAATTTACTATTTTTACCTCTCTCTTTTTTCCCCCCATAGACATTTTACTTAAGAAAAATACACTTTCTACTGCATAAGCTTATTGTACTGTTGAAAGTGAAGCTCTGGACACAGTAGGGGTTACACTGATTAATCAATCCCTAGCATCTCTCAATGCACTCTGATTATCTCACAGAGAAGTCCTAAAATGAATCAATTAATGAGCCCTTGCAGTATTTTTTTTACAGATAATTCATGTTTTAATAAACTTAGTTTGAAGTTCAACCCTTCAGGGAATTTTATCAGAACAAGAAAATAGGTTGGTTTCTCTCCCCGCTAAAGGAAGGCAAGGAGAGATTACCCAGTACCACAGCATCCATGACAAGAGCAGGGACATTTTTACATGTGATACTGTAGTAAGACAAGGACAGGTTGGCCTTGTGACTAATCCTGCAGGAGTTTCCTGGGTTGCTTACATGAATTCAAGTAACTGGATAAGATAGTTGCCCTTGCCTGTAGAAGAGGGGTGGTAATACTTTTTCCCTACGCTGAGTGTCCTGCCTGATTGGGTGAGAGCTTCCCCCTGCTGCAGAAAGCTTTTCATCTTATTGTTCTGCAGTGTCTATAGAATTAGTCTTAATAAATAGGCAGATACAAAATAAATCTGTCCCTAGCAATACTTTTTGAGCATAATTCTAAGTATATTCCTCCAAATTCAGTTGAGGTTATGGCATTCCCTGCTATTCAATGGCAGTAGTGAAAGGCAGTGCTGTCCAAAACTACTTTTCTATTGTTTTCACAGTCAAGCCAATGACAAAAAGGAGAAAAAATTCAGATCATGGAAGTTTTATACTACAGGTCTCCTTCAATTCCAGCTGTCATCCTGTGAGCTGCTCAAACCCCAGGCTGCATCTGAAAGGTGTAGAACAGAGGATGCTCTGTTCAAACAGGAGGTGCACATCAACATGATACAAGGAATATGGAGGAATATGGATACAGGGCGGTGGCTGCAGGCAGAAAAGGCAGACATGCTTTCTTTCCTAGAAGAGTCTCAGCCTCCATTCAGCTCTTTTCAGAAATAATGTGTAATAGCAAAAAGATACATCTGAGAGTGGGTATGAGTTCAAGGTCTCTTTTCTTATGGAAAAGGCTGATGGCTCATCAATACTCCATGAAAAAAACCATAAACAGTAACTTCAAATGAAAAAAGTACTTGTTCACACCACACACAGTCACATTGAGGCACCGCACACAGGATGTGGTGAAGGCCAAAAGTATTTAGAGTCAAACGGGGTTAGGCAAACTCTCAGAGGACAGATTCATGAGGGACTGTCACACCCAGTGGTCCTGCAGAGAAATTTGCTGAAGTGGATAGAGGTGAAAGACCAACCTTGATTCCTAAATCACCGTTCACAACCACTGTCCCCTTTTTGTCTTCCAAATTGACTGCATCCAATCCATACAGGGGTAATAAAGATGGATAGTTTCCTTGTTCAATTTATTGACAGGGAAGTAGGGATACAGAGCTAGTGTATTTAGGCATGGGAATTCACTTACCTAATTGTGAAATAAAGAGGTTGGATGGCACAAGGTGTGCATGGGAATTGTCTTGGGATTGTTGCTACATTTTCATTTGAGTCACAATTTAATTACAAAGACTTCCTGTAGACCACAACAGAACACTGAGAATTAGACACAAAGCTTACCCAGGAGTGGGTATAAAGCTTAACACCCTGAGTGAGTCCTGTACCAGGCTTTTCTTACTGTCTAAGAGATGACACACTGGCACAAGGTGCCCAGGAGAATTGTATGTGCCCCATCCCTGTAAGTGTTCATGGACAGGTTGGAAAGGGTTTTGAGCAAGCTGGTCTAGTGAAAGATGTCCCTGTCCATGGCAAGGAATTAAAAATTGGTGATCCTTAAGGTCCCTTCCAAAACAAAGACATCTTATTTGTTGTCATGGAATCCATTCTACAGTTCTGTGACTAGAAATTATCTTCTTTTTTGTTTGTTTGGGTTTTTTGTTTTTTTTTTTGTTTTTTTTTTTTTTGCTGTTGTTGTTGTTATATTTTTTAACAAACAAACCCCAGGCTATGTTTTTATTTTCTGGAAGAAAATAAAGGAAAATTTCTCCCAAACAGATTGAGAAAGGCTATGCCAAGGGCTTTCACCTAGGAGGCTTGAGACACATTCAAAAGTTTGTCCTGACTCAGATGAAGGACATAAATTTTAGCTTCCTGTATCCCAGGTAAGAGCCCAAATTAGCAAAATGTGGATAATGGAGAAAGAATGGGAATACTTTCAGTGAATACCAGCATTTTATGTCACCAGTTCTTTGTCACTCTTGAGATTTGCTGATAAATGAGCTGGTTTCACATAGGGTTTGGATGTGTGGCACATCATACACCCAAACCTTGAGTCTGACAAAGACAGTTAGGAAAAATTTGTAGGCTGATCATAATAGAGTGTACGTGGTCAGGCTGTATCTTGCAGCATTTATTATTTAAATGCCATTATGCACTCTCTATTACATTGAGGTTCTGAAGAAAACCCACTTCATCCAAGAATGGCTAATAGACTCATAATGAGAATTTCAGTATAAAACTAAGATTTTTTTCCAAAGTAATTTCCATTTTGGAGTAAGCCAGAGTAGGGTTCTAATGGCTGCAACTGCAGACTGCTTATAGTTGACAAAAATCATTCAAAAGAATTTTTAACTTCAGGCCCTAAAATCTTCCAATAGCACAAGTTAAATGTTCCAGCCCATGACAGAAGACTTAGGGAGTTGCAAACCAGAAATAATTGAGATAATTGCATTCCGGACTCCTCCATGTTTTCCCACCACTACTGTTTCAAGCTTTCCTGGGCCTCCAGCTTAATGTAGTTTTAGATTTATTCATGAAAAGGTCACAAACCACATGTTTTGGACAAGGCACTACCAACTGTCTAGCAAGTCTCTTACCAGTAGAAGAAAGGCTTAGTGGTTGAGACCAGAAAAGGGAGGTTTTGTTACTTTCTTTGAGTACTGGATTGAAGCCAAGCAGTATTAATTCAACTCTTCATTCTCCTCCTCTCTTGTGCCTGCTTCTTTCCTAAGTCTTTGCCAAAAATGTGAGAGGATGTTATACCTATAGCTTAATTTATTTCTTATTAAGATCTCTTGGGATTTGAAACTCTGTTATAAATCTGAAGCTTAAGGTTTAATAAAAAACACAGGAATCCTTTATGTTGTGGAAGAATCTCCCAGAAACAAGGTAAATGGCATCACACTGTTTAAGCCACAGTAGTGTATTTGCTAAGATCAGATCATTGCTGATTCTGATCACCAGGCAATACAAATTTGATTTGATTAACCCCTGAGTACATACTGAAGTATTTGCTGAATGCTTCAGAAAGAACATTCACCTCTACATTTATGCCAGCTTTGTGGTTTAGATGAGGTAGAATGGGAGGCAATATCTTAGACAATTTTTGACAAATAAAAATGACCAAATAAGATTTCTCAGGTTCAGAATTTTGTATAAAGAAGGCCTAAAGGACTGAACTAGTGCATAGCATCCCTGCCTGTGGCAGTGAGGTTGGAACTAGATGATCTTTAAAGTTCCCTCCAGCTCAAGCCTTTCCATGAGCCTAAGAAATCACAATAACAAGGCATTTCATCCTCATGGAAGTGGTAAGACTGTCAGAGTGGATTGCCTTCTTTCAAATATGATGAAAGAAGGTGATGACTTAATTTGGTGTAGGATATTAATAATCACTGACACAAAGTCATTTAATCATCTGAACTCGCAACTTCTTTGATTGCAGCTTAGGGTCCTGAGTTGGAGCTAATTTCCTAAATAACATTGCTGGTTTGCCCCCAGTATCTGTTGGTGTCTTTGAGAAGGTTGATATAGAAGGTGAAAATTTGTCTCCCTTTTGACTCTAAGTGCGGTTTTCATCACTCACTATGGGATTTCATAGGTCAGATACAACTGCAATTGTCCATGCTCCACAGTCCTTCTGACTGAAGGACACTGTTGAACATGAAAGAGCATCTTGTTAATAATACCTGAGGTTCATGCTACTGTTCTCCAACAAAGATTTCAGGCATGCATTGGCCACAGTTTTTTTTAATTAATTATACTACTATGCTTATGTGACTTGGTTCTCAAAAAAATCAAGGGCTCAGTATCAGACTCAGACTTGGAGATGAAGTTGCTGCCCTCAGTTGTGTTGTTTTATTCTTGTACCACCTTAAGCAATTTGCTTTGACTTCCCATGGCTCATCTCCTCCTCTATAAAGTGTAAGAAAGGATACTTGCTCACTATTTACCAGCTTTAGGTCTTAGTTAATGATTCAATTTGTGCAGCCCAAAGGAGGGAATATAAAATTAAGCTTACTGCTCGGCATCCTATGGCTGTGCTCATTCTACAAGGGGCAGCAGCAATAAAAAATAGGGAAAAATATTGCCCTAAGCAGTTAAATGAGATCGAGTTCAAGAAGACAAAAAGCATGCCCTGCCAAGTAAAATAATGCCATTTTTGGATAGGCAGTTTTGCAGAGGAAAACAAATGAGAAGTGAAAAGTAGTTCTTTTGCTTCCTTCAGCACAAAGGTGGAGGTGGAATCAACCCACCAGAGCTCATGCCCACGTTTTCTTGCAGACAAGATATTTCACTCTTCCAGCTTTCTCATCATCCTGTTGCCATAACTATATGGGAAGTACATAAAGCTATCTGTGCTGTTTAAACCCTCACATTTTGACAGAAAATTGGATGATATGACATGCTGCCTCCCAGAACAGGCGCTGTCTATCACCTTGCTGCTAATCTCTGTGATTAGTGACCTGCAATGTAAGTCAGCTATCAAAGACCACCTGTCCTTTTTGCTATAAGCACCTCCCAGCATATCACTTTGTGGTGTCACACTCCCTTGTCTGGTTTTTGATTGATGCAAGTTTCTCTTTTGAGCAGTGACTCAGAAAATAAATCATACCCCTTGCCATTCATTGAGTGCGATTCTGCAGCACAAAGCTGGTGTGGTTAATCAAAGCTCCAAAGAGCAACACAAACCAACAGAACTGAGAATGAGGAGGAAAGGTATAAAGGATAAAACATCATAAAAAGGATTGTTTGGGAGCCAGCCAAAGCAAAAGCAAAATAAAAAAGTGCTGCAAATAAGCATTATGTTTGCTGCACTACTGCACCAGAACCAGAACGCTGATTTTTTTACTCCACTCCCTGACATGTGTGCAGGGATGTGAGAAGGGTCCCACACTCCTGAAAAATATAACTATATCAAGGAATCTGATTTTACAGGCTTTTACTTCTAAGTAACCCTTTCTGGGGTCAGTGGGATTTTTCTGAGTAGAGTAAGTAAAGACAGAAGGAGGCTTCTGTTGTGAGCTGTACTCCAGACCAGTTTGTGATTCGGCTGGGATTGGATCCCCATACACAGAAGGCTGCCAAAAATAGGAATGGATACTGCAAGTAATTGGCCTTAAAGTAGAATTTTAAAAAAGGAAAAAAAGGTGAAATTTTATATGTTATGCAGAGAGCAGTAAGATGAAAGAAACAAACAGAACTAGAAACAATGCATTATAGGACAAGAAAGTCCTTTCCAAATATAAATGATTCAGAGCAGAAGAGTTTTGTGGCTTTTATAGAGGAAAATGAACACGGAAGTGAAAAGGTACATATTAGAAAGCCTGTTTTTTTACATCCAGTCCAGGAAGTTTATGGAAGCTTTTAAAATTATGAGGAGCAATCATGAGCTAAAGACGGAAAGAAACTGCTGGTTGAGTATGTAATTGAGACGAGTGTGATTCTTTGTGTTTGTCATGTGCCAGAGAAGTCAGGAAAAATGTGAGGTGTTGATGGCACTTATGAAATTGTAGCAGAAGTAAAATCTAGGCACAAGGAGTAGCAGAAAAAAAATAATAAACTACCACAGAAAAGCTATGAGGCAAACTCTCAGACTACAGAACTCCGTTGAAAGTAAGGTATCTAAACCATCTGGGAATTAGGCCATAAAACTGAGATGACAAGAACTGCATGTCTATGGAGAAGTGCTGGAAACTTACTTAAGTCAGGTAAATGCAACAGTTCAGTCTTTAAAAATAGCTTTAAAAAAATCATTCATTATGTTTTATGGAGGTAACCTTTCTATTTGGAAAGTCAACCCAAGTTGTGAGGGAGAGAGAAATAAAAAGTTGAGAGGAGTTAAATTTATAAAGACATGAATGAGTTGGGAATAGAAACACTGTTGCAGAGGAATGTGCATATGGATGGTGCAAATTTACAGGGCTATTTTTGATGAACTGTAGGAGAATTTTCAGTTTTTCAGCACCTTTCCTTACAAAAAGAAAACCCTTCATCTGGTGGGAATTCAGTCAATTTCCTCATGTTTTTTTGTCATTTCCTAAATTGCAAGGTTACTAATGGTAATTACAGACCCTGTTTGTACCTTGTGGCTCTAGTGCTGCAAAAAGATTTCCTTGGCACATGTTACTCTCCTGCTAGTGGGATTTTAAATGACCAGCCCTAGGTAGGAATTGCTACAATACTTGGGAGAAGACAGAAACCACCTTTCCTCATTTCTTTCTTAGAGAGTAACTACTTCTCACTCACATTCTGCTATCTTCATCCTCCATAACAATAAACCACAATTTCAGTGTTCATTATAGCGGCTCACAATACTGGGCTTTTGTGAAGGAGCCTGTTTTAAGGTGTTATATTCAAAAGTATAACAAACCTGCTCATGTTTGTTTCTAAGGTTTTCAAACAGAGATGCTATAAAGGGGACAAACAGATTCAATAACAAGTGTAAAAAAAGTCATAATTTTTCAAGCCAAAAAACTCTTTTTTTTAAAAAGAAAGGGGAGATGACAATGCACTGAAAGGCAATCAGATGCTCTATTTCTTTTATTTCTTTCCAGTGTGAAAGCACCATATGTTTGATTCAATGAAAAAAAAAAATCTCCTATTTGGTAGATCTCTTACATGCTGCTATTGTTCTATAGCACAATGCAATCTCCTTCACTATTGCTTCTACATTCAGGCCTTAGTTTTGTACCCTTACTCTGCAATACATTTAACATGTCAGTTTTGGCCAGTGAGTAATCCCATTTGCATTCACTGTACTGCATTTGCCTTAATGAATTTAAGTCAATGAGTTTGGTGGGTTTAAAAACATTTATTTGAAGTCAAAGTGGTGCTCAAGTCTCTGTGGATGACTTAGATAAAGCCTGTTAAAGACACTCCTCCTTCCCCGTCTCCCCTCCTAAGTGTTCAATAGTTTCTATGCATTTTTCTGACAAACAGAATGTATAAACTTGGTCTGCCACTGTCTCTGGAATAGACTGGAGACAATGGATTTTTTTTTTTTTTTTTTGTAGTAGTGCCTTAATTCCAAGGAGGAATGCTACAGAAGGCATACAAGGTGTTGGAATTGGGGTGTGTCATTGCAAAGTTGGTATTGGAGGTTTTTTTTGGACTAAAACCCTTTAGCAGTTTTAGCACAATCAGAATTGCCGAAATAGGACTGTGTCATGGTTTAACCCCACGAGAGGCCCAAGAGTGTAACCCTGCTTCTTTTCCCAGCTACCAGTTTGCCTCACAGTGTTCCTGTCATTCTTGCTTCCTCCTGCAGTCTCTCTTCGACTCCAATATTTTTGTAGTTGTGCTTTTGCCAGACAGCTTTTCAAGCAAGAAATTAATAATAAAATTTGTCTTCAGGCTTCAGGATTACTATTATGATTTTTAAGTTATCAGAACCTCTGCTAGGAGTCTCCCATCCTTCACACATCCTTTGTTTAAAACTCCTCAGTTTTAAAACCCACAAATGCTACCTTACAGCACATCCCTTTAAGCTGACCTACAAAGCTCACAGCACATCCATCCTCAACTACTGCACATTAGCTGTGTGAGGGCAGATGTACATTTGGTATTGGGAAGAAATTCTTCCCAGTGAGGGCGGTGAAGCACTGGCACAGGTTGCCCTGAGAACCTGTGGATGCCCCATCCCTGGCAGTGTTTGAGGCTTTGAGCAACCTGGTCTAGTGGAAGCTGTCCCTGTCCATGGCAGGGAGTTGGAATTAGATGATCTTCAAGGTTCCTTTCAACCCAAACCATTCTAGGATTCTGTGATTCTCTGAAATCCAGGACACAGCATCTGAGGCAAGTCTAGGATCTGAGTCATGGATGAGAAAGATTTGATTAGTACATTCAGGGTTTAGCTTTTCAAGAAAGAAATGCCAACAGAATGTGATTCAGTTCTTGCCATATACTTCCATATGTATTTGCTGTGAAAAAGACCAAGAACTGATAGGTTCTTTATGAACCTTTCGCTTTCTGTTTTTAAATGCTGATGGTAAACAATATCCTGGGGTGGCATTTAGAGAGTCAACTTCTGTTCTTTAGCAGTCAGGAGGATTCAGTTTCAGAGAAGCTCTGTGGATAATTACAGATTTTCCATGTTTGGTTTGTGTATTTCATCATTATTTTTCCTCATAAGCAAGTTTAGATATTAACAAACATTTTTTTCCATCTTGATGCAAGGCATTGCCTTTATTTTTTCTGTTTTCTGTCGCATTTAATAAACTTGAAGTAAAAATACTGTTTATTAGTTATTTTGACAAAAATACTTTAAATACCTTTTATTTCTGATATCTGTTTTCTCTGTGTGCAGATATGTACACTTGTATTGCAGTGTTTATATACATTGGTTTTTCCACAGAAATAAATCCCAGGCCATGTTGTTACATGAAGCAGAACACTATCATTTATTTACACTTTCTCAGCTCTGCTTAAATTTTAATATATTTCCAGCTGAGTAAAGATGAGCCCTCTGAAAAGGAAGACATTTTTATGCAATTTCCATCCACATGTCACTCCTTCAGTCCTTCCTTTCTCCCTCTCCCTTCCCAGTTGCCTTCTTATACCATCTCAGTCTTTTGTTCATATATTCTAACCTCATGATCTGTGGAAACATTTTTAAAACCACAGGACAGCATTTTTCCAAAGCCTTCCAGTTGCCCAAATAGAGACATTTCAACATTACCTGATTTTCCAGATGATGAATACATGCCTCCTTGAGGTGTCTGAATCACTTCCTACAGAAAGAAGACACACAATATCACAATCAGTTTCAAATTCCCAAGTGTATGTCTAGTTCAGACAGATGCAGGTTGGTGCATATATGTATCCTGTTAGCAGTGGCAATTATTAAATGAGTCACACATAATTGAGACTTTCTTTTTATTGGTAATTGTTCTAAGAGGGTTTTTCTGGAATCCATTAAGTAACATCCCTTTTCTTCAGTGTAAGAATGTATAAAGAAGGCAAATTAGCCACTGAGGGCCCAAAGGCATGACATTTTTTAATTCTCTCTTTCAGGTTATTCCAATCTGACCGCCACAGAGACGTCATTATTTTAATGTTGAATACTCAGACAAGGGTGCCATGGATGTAAAGGAAAGGAAGCCGTATCGATCTCTGACTCGGCGCCGCGACACCGAGCGCCGCTACACCAGCTCTTCAGCTGAGAGTGAGGACAGCAAGGCACCCCAGAAATCCTACAGCTCCAGCGAGACCCTGAAGGCTTATGATCAAGACTCCAGGCTCACCTACAGCAATCGGGTCAAAGACATGGTGCACCAGGAGGCTGATGAATTCTGCCGAGCAGGTGGGTGCTTTTCAGCAGATGCAGCTGTAAGCAGCATGAGGCAATCAGCTGAGAGCCAGAGTTGAATCGGAGGCTACCTTTGAAAGACTCTGAGGCCAAAAGCATGATGTAAGAGAGAGACTTAAAGAGAGCGACAGAGATCACCTTCACTGTATTGCACAAGACACTGTGTGCAGCCCAGTGTCCTTAAGTGGCATACCCATATCCCATGTTCATTAGCACTTATAAGACACATTTTCTATGTCTTAGTCTTTCTGTCTGCAGCAGCACTTTGCCACTTCCCACCATGAGACTAGAACCCTCTGTGCACATGCTGCACGGTACTAACGTGGCATGGAATGTTCCTGCCTGCTTAGGAGACCTTTCACTGTGTCACATGTCTGCTCTGTCATGAAGGAAGTCAACAAGGATGCTGAGGCAGGAGGCAACAAGTGGAGAGTGTCACTGTCCATCTGGTCTACAGCAAAACCCAAGAGGCCTGGAAGAAAGGAGACAAATGGGTTCCAGTTGGAATGACCCCTCTTGGCATTGTACACAGCCTGCAGGCTTTAGGTTTGCCTTTGGGACACACTTCAGTGTTAAAGGAGTAAGGAACATCTTTAGGACTTACAGGAGCACATTTAGTGAATCTGAGTCCCAGTATCTGTGAAGATGCGGAGTTTCAAGAGTCACCACAGACTCCACAGTTCTAACAGAGATTCCAGATGCCCTGAAGTCAGTGCAGTTACAATTTTCACTGCTGGTATTGCCTGTATGAGGTAGATTTCTGTCCCCTACCATAAGACTCATCTTCATTTTTCTGTAGAGATGTAGTTCAGATTCCAACCAGGATTTCACACAAATTGTTTTTAGAAGTCCATCAAGAAAAGCATAAAATGGTAAAGTGAGTCAAATAGAGTAGGCAGCATTCCAGAAAATGGACATAAACTAGCCTACCCAGAGTACTCTGAGCACATTCTCTGCAATTTGGAGAAGCTGATTCCCCAAAAGGAATACATATAATTACACTCATTAAAATTGGGGGCTGCTTGATTTTTCCTCAAAAATCATGCACTTGTGCTTTTGGTGCAAGACTCCTCTTCAAGGCACACACAACCAAAATGATTTGCTGAAGTATCTTCATGCATATGGCTTTGGTGTTTGAGTTTCAGATAGCTGCAATAGGCAACAATCAACAAAAGGGCCAATAGTTGATGTAAGTAACACTGTGACATCATGAAAGCAGTTTCCCTCTTAGCAACTCTGAAGTACTTCATCCCCTCTAAGGAATGTATGACATTATAAAGAAAAGGAAACTTTTTAGGTCATTGCATTTGCTTACTTCATACAATATATTCACCATGCAGGATAGATGTGAATTAGTCCAGGTCAGTGGTTTTCAACTTGGAGGTCCATGAGGCCATGCAGATCTATGGACTTCTCCTAAGAAGTCCACAAAAGATTACTTTTCCTGAAAATCCAGTCTGTTGGCAGGGAATGTAATTTTTCTATACACAAGCTCATGCTTGCCTAGGAAAATTTTGAAGGTACTGAGAAATAGTAAAAATGACTGGTCAAAGTAGCTGAAATTCATTGAAAAGTTAAGATTAACCATGTGAGAGCACCAGTTCTATTTCTGATATAACTCTCACAAATGGCTACACTTAAAGCTTTCTCCCAGTTTATCTTGAGGGTCCCAAAACTGGCCTGAAGAGTGTTAACAATTCTCCCAGACTTTCTGTACCACATTTTTCACTGGCAGTAAGCCATGAATGGACCTCTCTTTGTGATGCTGCTTGGCTTGAGGCCAACTGAAACCAAGCCTTATTAGCCTGCTTGACATCAACAAGGCAAAGTGAATTTCTCTCCTGCGTTGGTTTGGAAGGCAGAGGAGGGAAACATTTCAAATTGACCAAATAAATTCAGTAAATAAACAAGTCAGCATTTAAATGGTTTTAGCTAGAGTAAGTGTCAGCAAATGTGCAAGTCAGCACAGGAGAAAATAGACCAGATCTGAATTAAAAAGTCTTGGATATTTATTATCCTCCTTTTATTGACTTGAGTTCTTCCAGCTTAAAAGGTAACAGTGAGCATAGAATATGAAAATCAATGCATCTGCTGCTGTTTATTGCAAATAAATTTGATTTTGAGTTAATTGTAGCAGTCATTTTTCATAATTTATGAGCTGCTGTTGCTGGAGAACATCAGTCATGCTGCACATTGATGTGCCTGATGATGCTGAGTGTGGCTTCTTTCAGGCAAAGGTGGAACATGACATCAGTGACTCAAACACGCAAGGAAAACCAAAAGATATTTTTCAGTACTCCACAAGGGATGGTTTAGAAAAACCATGGCCTTAAAAATAAGTTGAACCTAGAAGAGAAGAGCAAGGTCTCTGGGGAGATACAGCTTCCTAGCATTTATAACTTAGGTCAGGTTTATTTGCTTCCTTATGCCATGAGAATGTAGAGGACAATCTCTCAAACTACTTTGTAATTATGTTAAATTATTACTTTGCCACAAGCTTGCATTGTGCTTCCCAAGCAAGGGTCGGGCAGAGGTGTGAGCCCCAAGCAACCTTTTCTGTCCACTCTGTCTGAAAGCTTTAATCTTGTTTGGTCAATTAAAAAGGTGTGAAGTTCATGAATCCTTTATGCAGTTGGAGTGTTGTCAGCTGCAGATCTGTAACCAGCTGAATCTGAATTTTCTCCTGCCATCAAACAGCTCCTTCTCTGAGCTATACATGAAAATGTTGTCCAGTCCCACTATTCACCTTTCATTCAGATACCTTCTCTCTGTTCACGTTGAGCTATAAAGTCAACTGAAAAAATGAAATTAAAAAATGTAATAAAATAGCATTTACTTTTGGCCACGTGTCATCTGATGCATGTGTGCTCTAATATGAGAGACCTTCCCCAGTCATCAGGGCTCAAGGACAAACTAGGGTATTTCCACACGTATGAAATCGTACTCTGGAAAAGTAGAAAACTGACTATTTCTGTTGGATACACATTTTCTACCATATGATATTTGACATCAGCAAATAGAAATGTGAGAAAAACCACACAATTGTGGGGTCTTGAGAAAGGAGAAAATGGTAATTCAGCTTTGGATACAACCTTGAGATCCAGATTTGATGAACAGATTTCAATAATGAGTAGTTATGAACTTCAGTGTTCAAAGGAAGGTTAGTGCCTGAAATTTCCTGGAGATTGTGCATTCAGATTTATCTTGTTGAAATATGCCTGAGCTGCAAACTGCTCAGTTCTTTAATCCATTCAAGGCATAGCATAACAGAAGCAGGGGTGCATTGAGCTGTATAAATGCACTGTGCAGCTAAAGGCACTCATGGCTGGCCAAAATCTTTTCAAGATATTCAGGGTTGAAAAATAAATGCATGCATTAATAAATAAATATGGATTAAAATTGCTCTCCCCAGCCTCTTGTGGAACTTTCCAAACAAAGTGTGCTAATATTTGAAGCCTTATTCACATCAATTCAGTCTGATTTTGAAGCTCTGCAGGTAACTAGACATGGAGTCAAGAGTCACTTTCCAGGTCATATTTTTAGTCAGCTAAACAATTGCATCTATTTGTGGCCAAATAACCTCTGCTGTGACTCTATCAGAATGAATAGCTAAATGTGAGGCAAGGTGTGAGTGGTCAGCATGGGGAAAGTGAAATCGCCAAAGGAAATTTAAATCCCCAGTATGTAATTTCAGGGTTTTCAATGAGCAGAACTCACTCAAATTGCCTATTGTAGGGAAGTTGTCAAGTGTATGGTAGGACTTTTGATCACTGCACGCCTCATTTTGCTTTTCCCACAAGAAGATTACTTTTTGCCTCTCCTAAAGTATTGCACCATTTCTACATCCGTTTTTCGTTTCAAACTTGATGATTTCATTGAACATGCTCTGCATTTTTTTCAGATTCCAGAAGCAGGAATCCAGCGACTTTTTAGTCCTGGCATGTTTGAAAAGAGATTGTCATGAGGTGGGGACTGGTGTCTTCTCCCAAGTAACAAGGAATAGGACAATAGGAAATGGTCTTGACTGACACTAGGGAAGGTTGAGATTGCATATTTCAAAAAATTTCTTCAGTGGAAGAGTGGTCAAGGATTGGAACAGGCTGCCTACAGAAGTGGAGGAATCACCTGTCTCTGGAATTGTTATAAAAAAAAGTGTAGATGAGATGCTTAGAGACATTGTCTCGTGGTGGACTTGGACGTAATGGTTGGACTCAATGATCTTAAAACCTTAGTGATTCTATGATTCTGTGATCTCTTGGTCTCATTCAGAGCAAGACCACAGAAGAAGGGTATCTTTGGTATGATGTTGCTGTGTGTTACTGTGACACTGATGTGCCCCACGTGAAGGTAGAGGATGAACACTTCAGCTCTTGACTTGTGCTACATGGCACCGTGCCCTATTAAAGAATAACCCAGCTGATGTGTTTTTCTCACAGGAGCCAACTTCTCTTTGCGAGAGCTGGGACTTGAAGATGTGACACCGACACACGGGGCTTTGTACCGGACCGACATCGGGCTGCCTCACTGTGGCTACTCCCTCAGCGCCGGCTCGGATGCCGACACGGAGGCAGATGTGGTCATGTCACCCGAGCACCCAGTGAGGCTCTGGGGACGCAACACCAAGTCCGGGCGCAGCTCCTGCTTGTCAAGCCGGGCCAACTCCAATCTCACCCTCACTGACACAGAGCATGAGAATACTGAAACAGGTAAGTGGTGACAGTGCATGCAAGTGTCAGCCTTGAGCTCTATAAGGAATGTCTCTTCCTACTACTCCACCTTAATCTTCCTTAGGTTTAGTGATGGGGTTTTTTATCAGACTCCATGAAAACACTCTTCTAACAGCCCCAGTCGTGGCCTTTTTACTGTCCTACAGAGTCTTTGTTAATGAACTGCTGGAGAAGCTCCTACTTATTTATCACTGCGACAGAGATCATTAAATAGCTGTAATACTCTCCCTGCTTTTTGCAGCAACCTTTCAGAGGGAAGGCATTTAAATCTCCCCTCCTCTGGCCAATGCTACTCTTATCTTTGCTCAGATTTTCTGGGCAGATAATTTTCTTCTCTTCCTTGCTGGTTCCTTGACAGGGGCCGCTTCATTTATGTAAATTGGCTGACTGCTCTCTGAAGGAAAACAATGGCGAAATATTTTTAGAAGCCTTTTTCTTTGTGTGAAATAAAACCTGAAGGTCACAGATTTTTTTATCTCTGTAACTTTGTGTCCCCAGCTGCGGGGATTCCTGCGTGCCTTTGTAGGTCTGCGAACCTTTTGGTCAGCAGTTCTGCCCAGCAGTGTAGGAGAAGGAAAGGGGACTTTGATTCAATTGCAACTTGACCCAGGAGTTCATCCAGTCCTATATGCCTTTGCACCTTTAATTCAATTATAGCACAGCCTGCTTCTTGATATAGCTGCTGCATGCAAGTCACTGGGCACTTGTGCTCGGCGTAGAAAGCTCATGTGAAATGACTGTATCACTTGTTCTTTTCATGCTTTCTGCCACAGTATTATAGTGACAAATGATGATAAGTTTTCCTCTGGAAGCCATGACAGTGAGACATACACCACCCACATGATTTTATGTTTAACTCCAACAAAATTACAGTTGAAGCTTATTAAGTTTCTACTCAGAGATAATGATACATTAGGCAGAGTTCAAAGATAAATGGTCTTCTGTTCAAAGGATGTACAGAAGAATCTTTATAAATTATCTTTACCATACTTTTTAAAAGATTCTCAGTGTAGTGTCTTACAAGCAGACACACAGTGGCAGGTTGCATTGTTTTCCTTCTGATCCTTGTGTTTTGATGAAAAATCAGAGGGATGATCACGGTCAATTAAAGTTTTGCAGATTCACAAGAAATTGATAGAAAGCAGGCAAAAGCAAGCACCTTGCACTTCCATCCCATTCTCCTCTATCCAGGCTCTCTTTTGTGCTTTCCATGTGATGTGTGAGCAGCTGCAATCCTATCCCATACATTTTTTCTTTCCATGCCTACTAAGAAAAGAAGTATACAGAATTCTAGGTTGGTCCCCCCTTTGGTCTTAACAGAGAAGAATTGCATTATCTATGGGAGTCTTTTTCCCTGCTCTCTACACCTGCAAATGCAACTTTGTACCTACAGATCACTTTCAAATGAAGTTACACTAGAAACAGCACAGTAGCAACTTCACATGCCTTGAAAGGCTTTACTGAAAGTAATCACAGAGGGTGAACGACTCATGTCAGGTTGGAGACAACCTTCAATTCCTCTTTCCTTAAGTTTAATGGCACACTAACCATTTGTTGAACCATCACTTCATAGCAACTAGAAAAAGAGAAATGAGAGGTGGAGAACATACAATGCTGTATAAAAGTAGGAGTTTCCTTGGAGGCTAGGCATTTGCAGTCTTAGATGTTGGGTAGTTTGAATGAGAAAGGCTGTATCATACTAAAACCAAAAGTCTGTGTAGCACAAATAAAACACAGATTGCTGTGGTGTCCAGTATGTAATAGTATTGTTCATACTGACAAAAAAAGAGGTGGTGGAGCTTAAAGGAAAACATTAAGATCTAAACTGTGCTGGCAATGAGGTTCATCTGATGCTTAGACTTTCCTGGGAAGATGTCATAGACATCAGACCATGTTCAGGTCAGAAAAAGTGGTCCAGAACTGAGAAAAAGTTCACTTTAATGTAGGGACTGTGGTTGAATTGGTGATATAAACATATGCAAACAAATGTTGCAAGGTAGAAAGAAAAGAAGGTTAGGGAAAATTCTTTTAAGTAGGCAGAATTTGAGCATTTTCTTTTGTAATTGCTTGGCACAGATAAAGGCATGAGAAATCTTTGTGCACAAACTCCTCACAGCCTGAGATCCTCTCAGAAGCTTTTCCTGCTGAACATAAAGGCATTTTCTCCCTCCTCACTCGACATAAGTAGTGTTTCTCTGGGCTGCTAGCTATCACACATGCTATTTTGAGAAATCCCAGATTTATAGAAGAAACATTTTCAAGAAGACATGAAATTTTGCTAATGGCAATGTAAAGTAACATAATGCTATGACTCAGTTTACAGGATGCCTTTATGAGCCAATATTAATTGTTGACAGTATTGATAGAAGTTATAGCCTTTAGCGGAAGTCAATATGGACTTTATGAACCTGCCATCAATAGAAGAGTTTATGGGGCTCATTAAACCAACTTCTCCAATGAAGGTCAAAGTCAGCAGTTTTTATGCTGTTCATTATTTATCTAAAATAAATAATCAGAATTTACTTCTGATGCTTGTAAATCCCAAGTTGTCAAAGGATGATTCTGCCAAAACATTTATTATGTTCCTAGAAGAGGAGAGGAGTCACTCCCTTGAAAAGTAGGTTTGTTTTTATTTCAGGAGTGGTGATGCCTAAAAGGAACAGATATGCTGCTCAGAAAGGACAGTCACAGTCCATCCCTGCCCTTAAGGAAGTCTATGAAGTACTCTGGTTTCACAGCATTTTGTAGTCCATAGATCACTTAAACAGGGAGCTGGCATGGAAAGCCATCCATAGCTTTATCTAAACTGTTATGAGTTTTTCACAGAATCCCAGAGGTGTTTGGGTTGGAAACATCTAGTTCCAGGCCTCTGTCCTGAGTAGGGACACCTTCATTATGTTGAATGCTTCTAGGAGCCAAATGCTTTTACTAAGTTAAGAGTTTGTTTTCACTAAAGAGCTGAGTTATAACTCTGGCATTGCCCTGAGCTCACATCCTGCCCGCTCAAACAGCCACGATGGCCTCCCCTCCAGTGGACAGTGCGTTTCACTTGACCTGGACAGTCACTTTGCACAGTGAGGGGACAGAGGCACAGCTCAAGTTGCTGCATCTTGCCTGGGGACAGTGCCATCATTCTGTATTGCTGATGTAGCAGGCACTTTATATGGTTCAAGGGGTTTTCTGCAGCATGATCATGATCTGAACTGGAACTGTGAACTCCCATTAACAGTTCAGAACCAAGCACAGAGGGAGTCTGGTTCCTGGAAGTCTAGGAGATTTTAGGAGAACTTCTTTCCTATAGTAGATTGCACTATTTCTCAGCAAGACTGATTCAAGCAAAAGAAGTTCCTGAAGTGGTCATTTGGAGTGAAGCCTGGAGTTTCCTGGCGGTACCTTAGCTAACCTTGAACAGGATTTGTACTGAGCCAGCAATTGTTTACCATAGAGAAGAGCACATTGAAGAAAAACGAGGTAATAGTCTTCCAGAAATTGGCTTATTTTTCAGCAACTTAGTCACATACAAAAAAAAAAAAAACCCAACCCAAAAAACTTCTAGTCATAAGAACATCATTATAAAAATACAGTACCACAGGATAATTTAAACTGAAAGGCATTGCTGAAAGTCTCTGGTCCCTCTCCTGCTTAAAGCAGGGCTAAGTTGGAGGTCAGGTTGGGTCACTCAGGGCCTTTTTCAGTTGCAATTTGAGTATCTATCAGAATGGAGAGGCCATAGCCTCTATATCCCGGCTCTGGAGGTGACCACGTTTGCTGTGAACAGCTCTTTTTCTAAGAGCTAATATGGATTTCAACTGCAACTCGTGTCCATTGCTCCCACTGAGCACCTCCAAGAACATTCTGACTCCATCTTTTGAGCATCACCCATTGCAAAAACAGTTGAAAGACAGCATCTAGAGTCTTCTCTCCTCATAAGCAGTTGGAAGGCAGTTTGGCACTAGAGGAGATCAGAGGAGTCTGAGGACTTCCAGTACTTAAAGCTTTTAAGTGTAAACTAGACAAAGATCTGCTAAGAAAGGTCTAGACTAGATGCTGTCTTGGTCAGAGTGGCTTTCCGTGTGGATCTCTCAAGCATCCCTCTTTCTCCAGTTTCAATTCTTGCAGCACTGCTGTGCCTTTTTCCTCTGGGGCTGTGCAGGACTATTCAGGCTGGCACTGCTGTGCCTTTTTCCTCTGGGGCTGTGCAGGACTATTCAGGCTGGGCTTTTGTACTGTCTAGGGGACTCCTAACATATGTGGACATGGACAGTGTTTGTGTGCAAGCATGCAGGAACTGGGCTGTGTCTATTTCCTTTGGGTCTGTAATAGAGATCTTAATCCAGATCCACCCAAAGTATTATGAATCATGTTGGTAACCCCTGGACAAATTTGAACTTGAGAGATAGGCAGAAAATGCATAGATATTCCAATATAAAATCCCTACTCACAAAAAAAAAAAAAAAAAAAAAAAAGAAAAAACCAAACAAACTAACAAACAAAAAAACCAAAACCCCACCAACAACAACAACAAAAAAAAAAAAAAAGCAAAACAAAAAACTACCACCAACAACAAAACCAGACCACTTTTTCCTCTACCTTCAGAGTGATAATGAACTATGTGGTTTACTCAGTACAATCATTACAGGGTTACTGTACACCTGGGTCAACAGCATTTTTAAAATTGGTCTTTGTGAAAGTGGAATTGCAGCCCTTTAAAAACAAACAAACAAACAAACAAATACAGCATAACTTTCAGCTATTCCAAAGAAGCCATTCCAAACCATTCCAAACTAAGGATTTTCTTTAGTTGTAATCTGGGCTCAGCGTTCATATACACCAAGGCAAGTAGTTGGTTAAATATGAGAAGGAACAAGAGACAGAGGAAGCAGTTTTTTTCATTAGCAGGACAAGTCAGCCATGATTAATGCTGTGAGGAGTGGCGTGATGTTTCTCTCTGTCATCATCTCTTCCTTGGAAGAATGTGGGCAGTATCAAATGGCCAAAAGGATCTCACAGACAGGATGATTAGCATCAGATGGCTTAAGACAGTTCAGCTGAGTTGAAGATACTCAACTGTGATCTATCATGTAAAGAAATTCTTGCAGCAGAAGTGTAGCTGAAGTGTGACTTCACCTCACTGAAAGATTAGTGGATATGAACTAAAATTTCAGATCTATCCACCCAGGAGGCCAAAATTCAAGCTGCAGGACCTTTTCTGTCAAATTGCCCTGTGCAATGTCTTTCCGTCTTCACAATTCAAAGCCATGTGGGAAATATCATCCTGCAAAAACTTCTTCACCCCTTCTATGATTGCAAAAGGGTTTACTATTGGACTCCAATCACCCATTTAATGATGAATTGGATATAGGTTTGATCACCCCAACACTTCCACCACACATCTGTTGATCATCTCTGTTTAGGATGTACAGTTTCATCTCAGGGTTCATTTATCTTTAGCTTCATTTGTGAAAGCACCAGTCAGTGCCAAAAATTATATGGTGACTATAGTAATACAGACACTTACTGGTGAAAAGGTTTAAAAGCAGCATTTTGGACCCACATCCTACAAAGAGGAATAATTTCCCTTGTGTCCCATCCCTGGAATTGTTCATGGCCAGCCTGGATGTGGCTGTGAGCAACTTGGTCTGGTAGAAGGTGTCTCTGCCTTCCCAGGGCAACCCAGGGGTTGGAGCTAGGTGGCCTTTAAGGTTCCATCCAACCCAAACCATTCTGTAATTTTTTTCTTTTAGTCAATGCTGTTCTGGATTGCATTTAAATGAATGCATTTAAAACTGCCAAGCAACAACTAGCTCAGTCTCCAAGCATGCTCTCCAAGCCTTACCAACTTAACCAGAAAGGTAGTAGATATGTTACACTTAATTTTTGCTTTCTCATCAAATAAATTGCCTTTCTGAAAAATTCTGATAGGCTGTTGTAAAACTGAAGCATAGTGGCAATCAGGAACTTTAAAGCTCACATGATAGCTCTGCCTCCTCTACCATCCCAGACTCAACTCTTAGCCATGTTAATTGACATAATACGTGATTTACAGAGCATTCCTTGCAGTAACCACCACATTCTCTGCTTCCACTGCTTAAGCCATTACTGTTGCTAGAAAGAGTGCTTAAGAAACTGCATAGGGTTTTAGGACTCAGCAGAACTGAATGCATATAGAACATATTATAAACACAGGGGTACATTAAAGCAGGAAATAATTAAAGACAAATATTTCAAACAAGGAACACCAAAGAAATGCTACAATTTTATTTCTCTGGGGCAGTTAATAAATATTACTGATGCTTTCATTTATTCAGTAGTGACTGATACAGAACTCACCAAAGCCTTTGAAGGCTCCTGTTGCCATCAGCAGTGTTACACCAGGTCCTAGGTACATGTGGATAACAATCTGCTTTTTTGAAAACAGCATGCCCAAATGATATAGATCCTAATACTTTTGGTTAAATACACCACAATATGCTGTTCACTGCTAGTTTTCTGATAGCCATTTTGGCCTCTTATTAAATCAAGCCACATTTCATCAGCTTTTTGAAAATATTTTCTCCTCAGAGTCATTTTACAACAGCTAAGAGAGCTTTAGACAAATAGTAATTATTTCTGTGTGTTTTCCTTGTTCTCTTAGTTTGTTGGGAGCTCTTCTCTTAATGTTGTCTGTATTTGCTACTGGGTGCCTTGCAAGGTAGCTTCTTAATAGCTCTGACTCTCTGCAGAGGAAGATTTTTTACTCAGTTTTCTTTGCATTCACCTTCCTGTTTCCCAAATCATGTTGACCCAAATCACTGGCCCAAAGTACAATTCAATATATCAGTGCAATTAGCAGTGCTAGAATTACTGTGTAATCTCTGCATTACAAATTATTTGTTAATACCCCAGTTGATAATCCATGGTGACTTTTCTTTTTATTACCATGTTTTGCTGAGTAATTTCCTTTCAGGCTTCATCCACTCCATTGTTAATATTGTTACCGTGGTTGCAGCAACATCATCTCTTTATTTTCTCCTCTGAATTAAACAGTGCATTATAAAGTACTTCCAGTAAATGAGAGTGTGCTTCAGACATGCTTCTTCTGCAAACCATGAAGGCAAAAACGTGATGCTCATATTCTGGAGAATTCAGAAAGGAATTTTTGTTTTTAAAACACAAAACATTTTTCAAAATAAATAATAATTTTAAAAGGATGTACTATGAGCTATATTTTATTAAGTTTTCCTTACGACTTTTTAGTAAGGGAAAACAATAATAAATTAGAACTACCCAGGCAAGATCAGACATCTGCTGGCTGTCATCTTTCACTTGTCTCACATCAGTTGTAACCTTAATATTAACAACATGTTTCAGCTTGAAATAAAAAATTAGCCAGAATCCTTACTACTAAATATCCATCATCGATTGCAGAAGTTAGTGAAGAACTACACAAAGTAGTAGCACATCCAGAAGGGAATTTTCACTGATACCTTTCCTTATTTCAGTTTCTCAAAACTCTCACACTGCCCCTTTCCAGATAGAATTTGCAAAAAAAAAACCCCATTTTAACTGTGTGTGGATACTGTTGGGATATGGCAATTTACTGAAGCTACAATGCAGAAATATTCAGAGATTTGGTGATCGCTTAAAATGTGAAGGTCAGGGGAAGAAATGTGCCTTCAGGCTCTCCGAGCGTAAAGATACTAATATTCCAATGAAGAATGTTAGTCCTATAAAGGAGACTTTTAACTGTATGACCATCAAATGCTACATTTTCCACTGAAAAATGGCTCCCTTGAAGGCTGTTACATCTTCTTTACTTGTGATCCAACTTTCTAATCACTGACATTCTTGATGATAGATACCTCATATTTTCTATCCTCTTACCTTTTTTGTCCTTTTTAGATGTTAGTCCTGAGATACTTCTTGAAAGTGAATAGGTGAGTCACCAACTCACCCCTTCACAAGAGTCTTAGGGAAAGTTTTACCTGGATGGGACCGTGAATTCATGGGGTTTAGGACCACAGACCCTTATCTCCCTTCATATTCAATGAACTCCCTGCCCACTGGGAGTAAAACAGCCTTTCAAAATGAGGATGTCACTGCCTCTCAGACAGGGTTCAACCCACTTGAGAGACAATTGACCCTTTGGTAGCACCACAAAGGGAACCAGAAGCATCTTTGCTCCCCATTTAAGAGGTGAAGGCGTATGAGATTAATCTGAATTTAGTATTTCAAGTGCAGCATTAGTGGTCAGTATCTTGATTCTGTAAGTGAAGGAATTCCCACTTATTTCTAGGGCTAATTTATCTCATTGCTGGCCTCTTTGTCCCTAGAGGAAAAGAAGTATTTCCTTTTTTTCTTCTTTTTTTTAATTTTCTTTTTTTTGTTGTTAATTTTATTCCTGTATGGTGTGTCCCATAGAGAATGTACTTTCTGTATTACTGTAATCTGCATCTGAAAGGATGCTGACACTTAAGTCCTTCCCAATGTTATTCTTCTGTAATGAACTGCAGTTCAGTACAGGTTAGTGTGTAGGTTTCACGTTGTTATTATTATTGTGATGATGGTGAAACCATGAGGCAGGGAAAAAACGCTAAAAGATGCTCATTATTAACCTGAATATTGGTGAAGAGGGCATGTAGAAACAACATCAACAGGTAAGAATTTACCGTTCTTGTAGTTATGTGATTAATTTTTGTCCTTTCTTTTGCCACTTTAAACTGCCTTGTCATGGTGATTTTTTAAAGGAAAATAATTGCATTTATTGATATTGCAGGCAAGCTGCCAAGTATTTTGGAGGCAAATCTATGCATTTTTTACACTGTTTCTGAGTGCCATAAATAATTTCTTGTGGTGTGATACACCCCAAGGGGAATAAACCTATGTTCAGCAGCATGAAACCTTTTGACAGTACCTTTGCTTCCAGCCTGGTTTTGAGGTGGGATTTGTGCATCATTGCCAATCAGGAATGGCTACTGCCATGGACTGAGGATTATGGTCAGGACACTGAGGGCCATCAAAAAGCTGGCATGGCACTGGACATCAGTACTGGAGTCGGGGTGGACCTGCAGCTCAATGGTCACTTGGAGCAGGATTTTATTTTTAGGGTCTGACCTAAACTCTATTCTAGGCAAACAATTGATCCCTCTGGGATACATGAAAGAGAAGCAGCATGGAGAAAACCCAAGAATTAGAGGAGACAGTTAATGTTCCATCAACAAGGATGGGGTGATGGTTGAGAACTCAAAATGGCTGGATATCTACCTTGTGTGGCCCACAGACTCCTGCTTCCAGAGTTAGCCAGCTGGTTAAGCATGGAACAGGGAGACAAAGCTTGTTTCCCAATTGCCTTTTCTCCATTTTTTTCCTTCATCTTGGATCTCTAGGGGTCACATAGAGCTGCAGTGGGTAGGACATGTCCATTCACCATCCCAGCATTTCAAAGACATGCATTATTCCCTGAAGAGTAGAAGAAATTGGAAAGAAAGCCTGGTGCACCTGGTTTTCAATACCCACTTTTCCCTCTACGCTATTCCCAACTGGGCATTTCCAGATGCTCATGTATTTCTAAATTCCCATTTGGACCACTGAATCTGCTTCTGAGTTCAGCACAGAGTGTTAGCCCACATCTGGTTAAGTCTCCAACAATGCCCCTTGAGGTATCTGGCTTTGTTTCTTTCAGTGAAGATGTGTCTCCATCTAAAAGCAGAACAAAGTGAGAGGAAAGAGCATGTTATTTTTGGTTTACCCATGCCCAGAGGTGCACACTGAGCTCCAAATAAAGGAAAGCATAGCTTCTGCCATGAGAATTTATTCATTAAAATCTCATTGTTTTATTTCTCAGAGGATTTTGATTAACTTTTAGCAACTTTATTCAATCAAGGTCAGTGATTGAAAATGCATTACTGCCCTAATTCTGCAAAGTTTTCAGTTTTTCTTTGGACTGCCCCTAAAAACTTTAATTATATGCTCTAGGGCAGGTTGTTGTTTAGTTTTCTCCACCACAGCAAAGATCTTATTGAATCATGTATATAAAAAGAAAACAATAATTCACAGCTATTTACACAGGCAGATAGTGACAGGACAAGGGGAATGGTTTTAAACTAACAGACAAGAGATATAGATGAAATCATACAAAGAATTTCTTTACTGTGGGGATACTGAGGCACTGTGACAGGTTGCCCAGGGAAGTTCTGGATGACCCATCCCAGGAAGTGCTCAAGGCAAGGTTAGATGAGGTTCTAAAACACTTGGTCCAGTAGAAAGTGTCCCTGACCATGGCAAGGGGTTGGAACTCCATGATCTGTAAGGTCCCTTCTAACTGAAATAATTTTGTGATTTTATGATTACATCTGAGGGACCAACTTGTTTAATAGGTTGCTACCCCGGGTACCCATCCCCATGACCTTTCATGGGTTCTCCATCCCTATGGTCATGATAGTGCAACTGCTCATGGAGCCCAGCTCTGACTTATCCCCTAAACCCATGTGTTTTAAAGCCTTTTTTCAAGGGTGCCAGCACACAGATCTCCTGATTTCACAATTTCCACTCAGCTCCCATGCCAGAGAGATCAATTCAATGTCGTATAGAGCAGCAGAAATCCTACCCAACAGAAGATCCTCCTGATTTGCGTCAAATAAGGGCCAGTGACTGAGGGTGGCATAACAGAAACATCTGGGGGCTATTTAAACCAGTGTTGCCAGCAGGGAAGGAGCATTGTCAAACTCTCTTGGAAATGCACCCCAGCTCCAGCTCTCCAGCAAGAACGGTCACTGCCTTTGTTCTCACCAATTCATTTTCTGTGCAAGACTTATTTTCTTCTCAGTCTCCAGCATGGTAAAGTACTTCTATTACCCTTAGTTTGAGAGGAGGGGGTGAAATTATGACCATATTCCAGTTTCCATTTAAATGCAGTTTTGACGTGAATTTCAAATAAATGTAAGACAACAAAAAATACAAAAACCTCCAGTAATCATCTACTGAATAAGAAATCTGTTGTTCACCATTTTCTCTTCATAAAAAATGTAAAAAAGTAGGAATCTGAATAAATGCATGCTAAACTATATAATTGCTGAAATAAATATGTATAGATATAGGATACTTTCTGATTTAGCATAAAGAAGCAGCAAATTATACCAATCAGTGAGAATCAACCAGTTTTAAAAGAAAATAACTGAAAAGCACACATGCAAAACAAGATTAAACCTGATTATTTAAATCAAGATTCTCTGCTTCCTGGTTTAAACCATGATTATAATTTAGATGAGGCCACCCTGCCACAAATAGTTTAGAGACAATGATTTCTCCCACTCGTATAATGTGCAGATTTTATAGCTGAGGTAGAGTCATGTTGCTTGTATGGAACATTTATGTACTGAGCCTTTATCTCCAGCCACTTTCTTAGTTTGCTACTAGTTTGGTTTAATTGTTTGAAGAAGGCAAATGGTAATCCTCATCTGAAGGAGTGGGAATCTGGTATCCCACAGAAAAATTCAAGATGCTTTTCCTTTGGGAGTTTCGCTTCTTTCTTAGAATGGAGCACTGCAACCTCAGTCAGGCTACGATGCTGACTTCCCAGTAACACAGGGACTGGAAAAGCAGCTGTAACCCCAGATTAGAGTATGAGGGGAAATGTCTCCCTCTCTCTGCTTTGGATAATTACATTCCACTTAACAAAATTCCCTTTGCTCCTATAGTTGGAAGGGGTGTTTCTCCTTCATTAATTGCTCTGGCTTGCTGCTGTGCTCTACCAAGCAGCTGTTAATGTTCCACCCCAGAGGAGTCTGCAGTTCAGTGATGGGTGAAATGATTAAGGCTTGCAAAGCACTTGATCATTTGGAATGAAAGGTGTGACATAAACATACCCCATTAGTTTCATTAGTGCTCAACAAAGCAAACTTTACCTGTAGCTGGTTCCACTCCTCCTTGGCATTTAATACAAGGTGTTCCCTCTGGAACATGGGCAATTTGCTGGATGCATTCTTAGCTGTCCTTAAAGAAGCGTGTCACCCAGACTGGTGATTTTACCCGTCATATATTGGGGAACTGCCATGAAATGAGTGCTGTGTTTGCAGAAATTTGAAGGTTTGTTAATCCTGCCTTAGTTCTCAGGAAGAGAAAGGTAGTGACTTTGGATATTACAGATATTTACTCCTGGTGTCAGGAAAGTAGAAATTCTGACACGGGATCAGTCTACAAAGGAGTATAAGGAAAGGGCTTAGAGGAATGTTACCTGATAGAGCTGTAGAGGAGCATATTAGAAGTTTGGTTGATAAAGATGGTTAGGCTGGTAAAGGTTCACTTAAACCTTCTATTTATGCAAATAGAAGAAAGATGTATGTATTTGTAAATTATGTGCCTAAACTAGACTTGCTGTGACACACAGCAGCAGGGTTCCATGTCTCTTGTCAGGTCACAGTGTCCCTCAACATCACCTGAATATTTTTGGCTGTTGACTGTCCATCAAGTGTGGTTCCCCCTGATGGGAGTCCTTGCCATTCCATCTGCACAGGACCCCTTCCACTGGTGTGCTGGCTACTCTCAAATCAGAACAAATTTACCCTCTTTGGTCACTTTCCTTCTGTGACTGGAGCAAGCAGAAAGCAGAGATCAACTCACACAACTTCCGTGGGTCCTAAGGCTGAATGGGAAATTTTCATAGCTCCCTTCAATGGGGGTCATATGTGTGAGCTGTTAGACTTTATGATTTGTGTGAATTGAAGCAGAAACCTAGAGAAATATCAGTGGACAGTCTTATCTCTTCAAGGCAAATGGATAAACACTCTCATTATTTGATCAAAAAATATTAAAGTTTAGACAGGAAAAAAAAAAAAGATATTGCCATGTTAATTGTTGAATTGTTAGATAGAGAACTTCCAGGGCTCGAAGGGTAAATATTGAGGCCATGAGTTCTGGAACTCAGTTCAGTGCTTCTCAGCATTTTAATGGATATCTAGAGACAAACTTAACCAAAAGAGTTCAGAAAATTTCTCTCTATAAACTGCGTGACTAAGGAGGAGACCAGTTCCCAAAGGAATATTTTGGAAGGTAATAGTGCTTTTTCCTAGGGAGATATTTTACCACCTCACAATAGAAGATTTTTTGAAGACCTTTAGATAGAGCCTCAGTCTGGACTCTGAAGCAAATGCAGTCCTCAATCATTTTTATCTCAGTCATTGGCACCAGTGTTTTGCATTGACTACATCAGATTATGGTTAGTCCCACATAAGCACAAAAAGTAAGAGAAGTTCAGGAAGGGTTCCCAAAGAAACCGTAGACCCGGAACATCTATTATTGCCCCTGAACAGTACTCCGATAGATTCGTTTCCCCATAGACAGTGATGAACTTAGTCCTTAACCTTCCCTTAGTTCTTTTCTTCTGGAGTTTCTCACTGTAAGTAATGTTTTCCAAACCTTTAATGCTCTCATGAGCCATGCACTGTTTATCAATGTCCTCCCTGAATTGGATTTGGTTAATTCATTCTTGGCTTTGTCTAAAGTTCTTGCCAATATATTTGCATCCTTCAAGAGAAGAATGTCCAGACCAGATTAGAGATGGGGAGAGGTCAATACCCCTTTTCCCCAGCAGGCACAGAGAGCAGATAGATTCTGCAAAGGAATCACTCAGATGCTTTCCTGGAGAAACTACTAAAAAATCTCTCCCAGAGCTGCTTCACAGATTGATGTTTTATCGATGGTGGCATGTGGGGGTTGAGAGGATAGGAGGGACAGATGGTCCATAAGGTTTCTTTGAGATACAGCCAGACTCAAAGAAGAAAAAGGAAGATTGGTGAATTTCTGGAAGAGCTTATTTCCTCCTTGGACTTGAACAGGGTGTTGAAATTCATCCAACAGACTCTGTAAAGCCTTTTGGATTCTAAGAAGACGACATAGATCTACAGCCTCATTATTGCCTATTGGGCTGTAAAACAAGGCTGTAAGGAATGAGGGAGACAATAGGGTTTGCTTCTTTCCTGTTTGTACCAGCTCCTCTCCAATTGGAAATGTACTAATATGCCTTTTATGAAATAATTATTTCATCATTGTTTCCTTTGGCACAAGTATCTGATCATTCTGATTCCACATAGAGAATTACTTTGAAATGAATAATTCCAAATCATTTTCCAAGAATAATTATATTAATACATTTTCAAGTCTAGATAAGCCTATGAATAGCATTCCAGACTAGGATGAAAAAAAAAATTATCAGATTTTTACTTGCATGTTTTTGGAAATATGCAGACATACCTTCCCTTGCAAAAATACTATCTTAAAACTGGTTAGTTACTCTAGTTTCTAATATTTTAAAGTAAGAGTGTTATAAATTACAGGGAATTCAGAAGGTCACTAGCAAAGAGTATTTTGAAAATATCACTGTGCTAGGAAAGTTGGTATGAAAAGAGCAAAAATTAGGATTTTTTGAGGATCTATGTATCCCTGCAGTTAGGGAGTTAGGAGGCAGGCAGTAACTCCCTTTATCATGATGTGCTGTAAAATCTCTGAGATGCCGCTCAAAACCATTGAGATCCCAGCCCACTTGGGCAAGAGAGAGAAGAACAGAAGAGCTGGTTTTGTCCATCTGTTGAAGACATGACCTTGCCCTGGGGTCATTTTTCCTACAACGATTGCATGAAAGGTGTCTGAGGTGGGTTGTTGCAGCATCTGCTTTACACAGCTTTGGGGAAAAAAAAATTTGTTGCATGACTCAGACTCATCCAGCTTCTCCTCAGCATTTACTATTTCTTCCACTCAGATTTTGCATTCAACATCCTCACTCAAACAGCTCCATTTCCTCCCTCCCTTTCTCCACCTTTATTTCTTCCTGATGAGCAATTCAAACAGCAAACTGTTCCTCTCCTTCATTCCCATCAGTGACTCCATTCAAAGTCCTGCCCATGTTCTTATTTTCTTGGCAGAGCTATATTCAGTGAATGCATTTGTTTCTTTAGCTAAAGAACAAAAATATCTGCAAGCAAGCTCATTTCCCTCCCAAACTGCTTAGGAAACTAGTGCTGGGAAGGGGGGCAAAGTGCTTTGTCAAGTGTTAGAGGAACAAGAGAGACATCTTCTCCCTCCTGACATCCCTCTTTTATTATCATTTGGAAGACTCTGTTAGTCTCTCACTTCCTTGGGGACTAGAAACATCTTGAAAAGATCTTTCATGCAGGCAGATAACAAACTCACTGTAGAGCTGCATCAGAAAAGGAAAAATTACTTGCTAGTAATGATGTTTATCACAATTCTTCCTCCTTTCCCAGTGCTACAAAGGAAGCTATCTCTCAAATAAAGGCTAAGTCTTGTCCCTTTTATTTTTTTTTTTTGGCAAACTACCCATTGCGAAAATTCAATGCATGTAAGCTTGGCTGATGGAAGTTTTATACAAAAAGTGGGTGGAAGGAGATGACAGTGTGGGCTGATATGATTTATTTGAGATAGACCTGATCTGATAATACACGACATGAAAAAAGCCATATTGTTTCCGCTTAATAAAGTGGCGTGAGGGCTGTTCCTGTGTCTGAGCAACATCAGTAAAGCCTGGGCCAGATGTTGGGAAACTCACACTCCCACTGGACTGAACTCATCAGCCTAGTCTGCTTGGCTTTATATCACACTAGGACAGAAAAACACAGCCATGTGGCACCGTGGGTCATTGCTTTGAAGGAGACTTTGATTTCATGTGCTCTGCAGGGATGTTAAAAATCTCAGAATGCTTTAATGGAAAGGGTGACCCAGGTTTTTATGCTAAGGTGTCTTTCTCATCATCATTGTATAGTTAGCACTGAAACAACTGGCTACCATCCTCAACACTACAGGCAAACCCATAATAGACTAATAACTCCCTGTTGCTAAAAGATAAGGGAAGTAAACTTCATGACACTGCTGTAAAATGGCAATGTACAAGTCTGCAAATTGATGATGTGCAAGCCTGCAGAGTGTCTGTATGCATGGGCAGCTGCAAGGCAAGGTGATTCCTTGGGATGTATTTCCATCTGTGTTAATTGTATCTGCTTGATGTTGCATTATCTGCCATTGAGAAGACCCGGACTAGACCTCAGGACTCTTTGACACTCAATCCCCTGAGTCTACCCAGAATGTTACTGAGATCTTCAGGGAATAGGAATTGATCTTCCACTACTGACTCCAGCCCTCTGAAACACTCAAGAAATTATGGTGTACACCTCTAGCATGCTCAGTCCACTGAATTTATGGGACTAAAAAAGAAAACTTTCTCGCCTTAGACATGGTATTATTTATTAAGTTCAGAAGGAAAGTATCTGTATATCAATTTTCTTTTTCACAAAGGTAAAAAGAAAAAGTACTCCAAAGTGGGCATTAATTGCTTAATGTCCAAGTAAGCAACAGTTCACCTAGTAATATTTCACCTAATGTCTCATTATATGATGATTAAAGTATCAAGGTGAGTCAAGTTCAAGATGTTGAAGACCTTTTCAACATGACGAGAATGAAATGCAGTTTTCCTGGAGAAGTGCTCAAAACCAAATAAAAATATTTAGGTATAGAATCATAAAATAATTTGGATTGGAAAAGCCCATTAAGGTCATTGAGTTGAATCATTAGTGAAGCACTGGCAAGCCCACCATTAAACCGTGTCCCCAAGTGCCACATCTACACATCTTTTAAATCACTCCTGGGATAGTGACTCCACCACTGACTGCCCTGGGCAGCCTGTTCCAATGCCTGACAACCTTGTGGGTCAAGAAATTTTTCCTAATATCCAGTCTAAACCCCCTGGTGCCACTTGAGGCCACTTCCTGTTGTCCTGTTTCTTACTACCTGGAAAAACAAACTCACTCCAGCCTTGCTACAACCTCCTTTCAGGCAGTTGAGAGAGCAATATGTGAAGTATAAACATATGAAAACAATATAACCAGATGCAGAGAACAAATTTCTGGAGGATCACAATTCAGTCATCAGTATCCTCCTGTCTCAATTTCTTAATAAATATCTGTAAGAAGCTGTACAGAAGGAGCAGGTACACAACTGAGGTACCAGTTCGAAAAGGTCATCTTTTCTGTTTTTAACAGACAGATCCCTTTTTCAAGAGGAAGATGTTGCTGCTAGAAATGTATATAAATATATGACTTTTTAATAAGGGCATGTAGCTCATTACCCTCTGCAAATTAACCATATCTAATCATAAATTTCCTAAAAAATAAAATAGCACATTGCATCTGTTAGTCTTCATTCAGATACAAACCAAATATGTATGAGTACTGTAGTATAAACTGTTCCATCTGTTTCCATGAATATATAGTCACGCTGGTCACCCCCCCACACAAAACAGAAGGGTCTTTTGCTCTTGGCATCTGTCTCCACTGAAGAACTGTATTTCAACTGGAAGCAGTTGAGCTGGAGTAAGAGTAGTACTACTGTAAAAGACCTTGAATCCTGGTGGCCATGCTGACATGGTCATCATATATGCATGGCTTCAGGAATACCAGAGGAAAGTATTTTGGGTTTTATCACTAGCACAGAATTGATATTCACCATAAATTCTTAAAGAAACAATAAAAGAAATGTCTGTTCTTTCTGGGGATACAGAGGGAATTGTGGGAAGCTATGGAATGACAGACATTACTCGAGAGGCATGAATGGACAATGTCAGAATTTGGTCTGTAATGCTGCTCTGGGTTTCATCCCACATATACTTCTGAGCAGATCACTTCCAATGTATTGCATTGCCTGTTGGATCAGGAGCTTTGGTGCCTGACCAAGAGGAGATTTACAAGCAAATCTGAATCTGCAGTGCAGGTCAGTGTTGTGACAAAGGCAAGTCACTATTTTTAGAAAACATGAATTTGCCATTCAGTGTGTGGCAAAGTCACCACCATTCTCACATTCTCTTGCTCTTTCCCTTTGGCCTGCACATCTCAGCTACTTGCACCCACATCAGTGAAGGATGCTAACAAGCAATGGCTTGCCAAGATTCAGTTCCTACTAATGGATCACCAACCAGTCCAATATAGCCAATTCCTCTACTGGAAGAGGAATTTACAGTCCACGGAGACCATGGTGTCTCTACTGGGGACTGTGCTGGTACAACCTCAGCACTGAAAAAAGCCAACCTTCTTCCTCATACAGTTGTTCACTGCTGTCATAGTTTCACTTGAATTCCCCTTCTTGCTCATCAGGCTTCAGGATCTGTCTCCTAGCCCAACAACTTGCTTTTTTGGGTTTGACAAAATCAAAGATCTGCTTGGGGCTTTGGTCATGGGCTAGAGAGCTGTTTCACCCAGTGCCCCTGAGCTTACTCTGGTTTCACCAGAGCCATTCAGCAAAATAACAGACACAAGTAGTGCCCAGATCAGTTAGTTTTGCTTTAAATGTCTAAGATATTATCCTGATAGGACACTGTGCTATACTCTGTGTGTGTGTGTGTGTGTGTGTGTGTTTTGGCCCAGTTCCCAGAGGTGTCCTAAGTTCAGCTGTGCTAAGCAAAGCAGATTCATTCAGACTCTTTAGGTACTTCTCTGAGTTACCATTTTACCCTCCAAAATTACATCCCTTTTGCTCTGGTTTCCATCTTCTTTTACACTTCCATTAATATGGCTATTACAGTTGCCACATTTGCAACTTATTTCTGGGCAAACAGGATCCTTCCTCCTATGATTTCCTCTTGGGTTGCTGACAATACATCAGAGCAGATAGAGAAGTGGAAACTTCATAAAACACTGCCAAATTCCCAAGTTGTGTGCAGACAGATGCCCCCCATCATCATGAGAACGAAATCATGTCCTGAAACAGCAGTGATGGTGAATATTCCTTGGTGACCAGCCTGGGAAGGCTGATGAAGAAAGGTGTTGTGGAGAGAGATCTGTCCCAGCTGGCCACTGGTGCCAGTGCTGTCATTTTAATTAGCTGTGTGTATATATACACTTAAATAATACACGGTGTACCTCTTTATCAGCAGGATGGGTTCACTAAATATATGTCAACTGAAATTACTTTAGAAAGAGCCTCCACACTCAGCTTTCCACCTGTTTCTCTACAACAGCTGCCCAGACTCTGTAAAGCACATGAGATGAAAGGCTACAGCACAATACTTTTATTACATCTAATAGATGAGCAATCAGATCTGAACTGACCAGGGACAGAGCATATGAGGCAAGAGGAGAATCCTTTGGGGAGAGCGTTACCATGAGAGTAATACAATTCAGTATTTGTACCAGCAACTCTGAAATTCAACAGCAGTCAACCTAGTACTAGCATCCTTTTAAATATCATCTTTCATTTCTTAGCAAACAGCAATATCCTGTAACAGCATTAGGGCAGGAAAGGGAGGGGAGCTGCACAGCAACCAAACTCACACACAGCAGGCAAAATGGGCAGGCGGGAGCATGAAAAGCAAAACACTGGTGAATTTGTGGGTGTTCTGAAAAACAAAGTACAGGGACATACTTGTGTCCCTCAAGTGAATTTTAAGGAAAAGGCAAGAAACAGAGACCACCAGTGAGATGGCTGGGGGAAGCAGCATTCAGACAGAGGTCACAGCCCTGCTGATACTCCGAGCCCATGATTCTGTTTTCATTCCTGGGGCCCAGCAAGCTAAAAGACAGTCTAGCAATATGCAGGGAACAAATCCAAATGGGTCAATTAGCTGAATATCTGTGCAGTGGGCATTTGTTTCATCTTCAGGAGAAAGGAAAACAACAAAGAAAGAATGAAACCTGCTTTGACCATTTAAGACAGCTTTTAGGGAAAGACAGTGTAAAAATAAAATAAACAGCGGCCCAATGATTTGTAAAGCCTTGAATTGGCAGTGGGAAGACATTGAAGTTCTCTTTAAAAAATTTATTTTACTCTGTAAGGTTATCTTTTCAAAATGCATAAAGAGCAGCAGGCTATCAATGAGTCTTATGTTGTACTACACTGATTTCCTGGACAAGCTCAATATCAATAACTCAAAATCTGGGAATAAACCAATAAATGTGGATGGCAGCTGACCTTAAGTGTAACCTTCAAACTGCATTTTTGGCAAAGGGGAAAAGCAAGGAAGATGATAATGAAAGTTCTAGTTTTTGCTGATATTAATATGCAGAGACAGCAGAGCCTTCCTGATAGATTTTCATTTCATGAACAAATTGGATGAGACTTACAAGATCACAAGGTGAAATGCTGGGTTTGAGAACCAAGTGTCTCACACCTTAATAACCCTTTGCCATGAGGGAGGTATGCCATGAAGAAGAGTGTTTGAAGGTAGTGGGCTTGGCATCAGGACACTCAGAATCTCCTCTTGCTTTAGTCCCTTCTTGTGTCAACATATTCAAATCTCTTTTTCTCTCTAGACTTCCATTTTCTTCACAGAAATACTAACTATAACACTTTTTTACCTCCTCTCCCTCCTCGCACCTATATTCTGTTGAACATGTTCAAGAAGGAAAAATATAAACTGCAACAAAAAAAAAAAAAAAGGCAATCTGGATGGCTACAGTGCAGGGAGGCTTGGGATTACTGCAAAGCCAGTCTGGGTTTCATTTCTCACAGGAAGGGTTGGAGGAAGAGGGCAGGGAAATGATAAAATTGCAGACTCTAAATATATCCGCCAGGTAAATACTAGGGAGGGACCAGAGGTCTTTAAGCTAAAAGATGATGCTGGCACAAGAACAGATGACTACAAATATGCCAAAAATAAATTTAGACAGGAAACTAGAAATTTTCTAACTGTTTAGAAAATGAGTTCTGGAATTCCTTCCAGATTAGAAGTTTAGACAAGAAAGTAACCAATTTTTAGACAGTCCTGAGCAGGCTTGCATGGGACAATGCTTCTTATGTTTGGTGGTAGTGTTGGTGACCTTGAACATCCCTCTTAATCCCACATTTGTCTTTCATTTCTGTGTCATCCAACGCCTGCAGTGTCCTGTGTAACATGGCAGAGAGAGCTGTGTCAGGCAGGTCACTTCTCAGTACCAATAGCCCCTGTTGTAATGCACTGCCAGTTCTCAGGGCTGAGAGTCGCAGCAGAGGGAGTGGATCACAGACAAGCCATGTTTGAAGGCTTGTTTCCCATGCAGGAGAACAGAGGGCTTTCTTAATTGCAAACTATCTCTGGCAGAAATGATATCTCTGCATTCACCACAGGAATACAGGGGCAAGGGAAATTTGAAAGTAGCTTGAAATTAACCTACCCAAGTACTGTTATCCTTGCAGTTTGTGTATTTTTGCCTAGCTGCAAATTCAAGCCATTCGATGAAAAGTCAGAGCCCTGCTGGGCAAAGTGCTGCTCATTTCACATTAAGGAACAATCCTCATCCTAAGGGAATTGCAACACTTGCCAGCAAAAGAGGTTATTGTCCCCACCTCACACATAGGGAAATGCAACAGGGGCTTCATTAGGGCTTTATATTTCTAAAAATGGCCTCAGCTTGAGCCCCAGGCTCGATCTTACTTTCAGCTCCTCTGAAAACAAGAGCAATTGAGGATGAAGCCTGATACTAAAACAGCTAATTTTTTTTTTTTTTTTTTTTTTTTTTTTTTTTTTTTTTTTTTTTTTTTTTTTTTTTTAGTAAACACAATGCTGTTCTTACACTTTTTGACTCTTGGATCAAACTGTCATCCCTGATGTGGTGTATTTCTTCTTGTGTTTGGTGGCTGTTGAAGCCACTTTCAAACTACTCCAGTACTAAAGCAAGTAGAGGATTCCAATGTGCCTCCATGGGGCAGAGCTGCCTGGCCATGGACAGCTACCCCCCAAAAGGAGGCAGGGATGAAGTAGTGAGATGGAGGTTGGTCTCTTCTCCCAAGTAACAGATGAGAGGATAGGAGGAAATGACATCAATTTGTGCCATGGAAGATTGAGATTGGATATTAGGCAAAATTTCTCCACAAAAAAAGGATTGTCAAACATTGGAACAGATTGCCCAGGCAAAGGGTGGAGTCAGTGTCCCTGGAGGTGTTTAAAAGACGTGGAGACATGGCACTTAAAGACATAGTTCAGTAGTGGGCTTGGGAGTGCTGGGTTAATGGCTGGACTTGATGATCCTAGATGTCTTTTTCAACTTAAATAATTCTGTGATTTTATGTATTAAATAATTCTGTGATTGTATGTACTTTAAGAACTGAGGCAAAAACATGGCTCTTAGTTTTCCTATATAATAAGAGTTTAAACTAAACACTTGCTATTGTATTTTTTTCTCTGTTACTTCAAGCTATCCCATCTCTATATTTTTTGCCTTATCCCTTCATCCTTGATGCTCCCTGTTTAACAGAATTATCATAACCCCTAAAGAACATTTTGTTCAGCAGTGATGGCTTAGTATTTATATCGTACATTTGCCCTCAAAACTTTTGACATGGGATAAGAGAGCAAAACAATTGAAACATAATATTCTGCTACATGATGATAATTTTCCTTCATTGGTGAAGATTAGAAAATGGCATTATTGTAAAGATCCAATTACCTTTTTTATGAGCATTGTATATTTGGAAAGTAATAAAACAGAGTTATAAAACTCAGATGATTAGGAATCTCAGAGATGCTCTGCATTTTAAGAGGAGGGTGTGGAATATTCTTTTAATTGCATCTAAGCACAGCCCAACCAATGATTAGTTACTTTCAAAGCAATAAACATTACCTGGGAAGCAATAAAAGGAAATGCAGGAAAGTTATTTGATGGATGATTCCCAGAAGACATAAGGCAAGGGAAGGGAATGTGGTTTAGTGGTTAGAATAACAGCCGTGGAGTCAGGACTCCTGCCGTCTCATCCAAGCTGGAAAGCTGACTTACTAAATGTTCTGGAGTTCGTTTTATTTTATTCAGTGTTAAAGTTGGTCTAATAATACCCAAAGAATCAATAAGAAGCTAAATATGCAAGTGTTTGTCAAGGCTTTGAAAGGTAGGATGAAAAGAAGTCATTATAAATACAAAGAAAGAGCTGAAAAACAAGGAAGGTATTTTGTTGAAGTCAGACTCTATAAATGCCAACACAAGTGAAAATGGACTAAAGGAAGTTCCTGTCATATACAGAGGCCAGAGATCAGCTCCTTATTTTTATCAAGGAAAACACAAATATCTTTGATTTCAGTTCTTTGAGAGCTCAGTGAAATTTCATTTAATTTCCATAGTAATTTCCATAGTGCCAGCTTTGACCCTGCAGCCTAAACCTGTTTAACACAATCCCATGCCCTCCATACCCTAGAAATACTGATTTCTCAGCTAAAAAAATCGGTCAGTGTCCAGGCAGAGCACGAGAGCAGAAAGCACAAAAGAGGGATATGCAGCCGTTCAAAAGCCAGAAAAAGCTTCCAGAGCATCCTAGAAAGCCAAAATCAGAACAAGAACCACCCATGATTCATGACAGTCCACAAACTGCACAGCAATGATTTTCAGGTTCCAGTTAGAGCAATAAAAAAGATAAAGTCAAGAAAGAAAAAAAATTATTATGTTCTTCCACGCCTTTGAAAATTATTCTGTTACCTTGTCCTTGAAGGCTAAGAGACAATGTGACATGCTGGTTGTTACTTCATCAGTCATCTCCATTCCTAGAACTGTTGGAAGCCCTGATGAGAAAAAAAAAGGAACTGAGGATTTAGACACATTACTTGAGTGATGAAGATAAATGTATTGAGAAATTTGAAAGAGAGCAAGAGGTAGAAGCAGCCAGACACTGGTCCATCCCTTATGCTGGATTCTCATGTTCTTGTCAAACTTCATGTGTGTTTTTGCCAACAACACAGAAAAATGTGGCCTCTGGCTGCCCTTTTTGAGCGCGTGGAGGCTGTTTAAAAGTGCAGAACTGAGTTTCTGAGTCTCCCCAAGAACACATATCTAAAAAGAAGTATGAGCACAAAGAAAAAGGGCTTTAGGGGACTGGTTGCTTTTTCATCTATACAAACCTGGGAAAAAACCCTATTTTTAGAGTCTTTGAAGCTGATTGTCCTTATTTCTTCTGCCATAGCTAGGTTTTGGATGCCTATCAGCCTTGGTAAGCATTATTTTTAGTTCGTATAACTCATTTCACTGATACCAGAACTAACTTAGTGTACGAAAAACATGAGCTGCTTCAGATAGACTGTTTTCCCCCAAGTTCCAGGCTGTGGTCTTCAGGGACAAACACTGTCCATGAAATAATTAGATCATTTCCTTCCACTGATACGAACAACCTGCCAGAAAATGAGATTGCATGCATGCCTGGGTTTCTGGTTTTTCTGTTTCTGTGCTAAAGTATTTCTTTTCCTTAATTACAAAGAATTTTGACCATGTTTATGCCAGATTGATACAATCTTTTTGTATATAGCGACCTGACACTGCAGTGTTTTATTCTGTAATGCTGATGCAACTTTCTGAGTTCCTGATATATTGGTGTCTGTATGTGCTTTGGGATCTAATGCTTCTACAACAGCAGAGGGAGGAAAGTTCTGTTTAAGGACCCTAAAAGGTTGTTTGAGATCATCTGGTTTGTCCTTTTACCATCATATTTTTTAATAAGTATTCACAGCATGTAAAGCACTTCAACAATTTTAATGCCTAAACAGAGAAAGCATCCAGGAGCTTCCTGTGCTTCTCCAGTGAGGCTGAGGACCACTGCTCATCTCATCTCTGCTTAAAGGCAGTGTCTCTAGTTACATGTCATGAATCTGGAACAAAAACCTGTTGGTGTCGTTGGATATAATCAAGACCTTAAAATTAAGCATAGCTGAAGCTCCCTGCAAGATCAGGACTTCAAAGCATGATGCTAAAAGGTGCCAAAAACCTTTATGCTTCATTTAATCATCAAGAGCATAGGATATTCAACATTTTGCCAAGCTGGCCTCTCCAGCTGTGTTACATTGGGTTTGATTGCTTTTAGTTCACTCATGTTCATGCCCCGTTCAATTTGATTTGAATGGTAACCAAGCCTACAAAGGGACTCTGCTGAGAGCTCCACAACCTATCCAGTTCTGTCTGTAAATGTGGCAAAATAATATGTTAGCTGCATTTTTAAAGGACAAAATCGCAACAGTTCCTATTGAACCACTGGTTTTGAATGTGGGGTATTGATGGCACAAAACTTGAAGGGAAAGGAAGTACAGAAAATCAGGGAAAAGTCATTTGAATAAAGATAATGAGAAACTTAGGAACCAAGTGAGGGGAGAGAAAAAAGCATATAGTCTGATGGTTTGCTCATTACAGTCAGTGATAAAAATCCTATTGACTTTAATGGCACATGATCAGGCTTCCCATGTGTAAAGTTAACATTGAATAGGAAGCAGCCTTGTTTCTGAAGGATTCTTCTGGTGCTATCATCTGGAACTGAAAAAAACCCAAACATATAGGAGCAAACTTTTCATTATTGGGTACATTAACAGGCTGCAAATTAGTGAAAATCAGGTTCAGAGTTGTTATAAAAAGTTCAGTTGGGTATAGGAGCATTCTTTACCATTTTCGCTCACTTTGTGGCAATATAAATGATTTCTCATGTTGCAAAAAATCAGAGAATCAAGTCTGACTGTTTTTTATTTTTAAGTCAACAGCTTTTGGGATACCTTATGCTCTGCCAAATTAGCTGAGGATCTGGCTCAAGTAGCACAGATTATGGGGGGAGAAAAGGGAGGATTCACAAACTCAGACTTGTTTTGCAGACCCAGGGTGATGCGGAAGGAAAAATCATGTCTCAGATTTGCAGTCATTCATTTTCCATGAGGTTAAACTACCTTTTGTTTAAATAAGATGAAAACACCCATTTGAATTATTTGCCTCCATAGCCATAGACACTGACTTAGTCCAGATTCCGTCTGCATTCTTAAACCTCTGAGCAATTGTTGGCAAGCCCCACATGAGTGCTGGGGTTGCAACTAAACGTTTTCACAAACATCTGCTAGATCTGTCTGATAATCACCTTTCCTTGGGTTTTTTTGTTGTGCATGAGGTTTTTAAGAGTCAGAAATCTATTTTAAAAGCTTCAGAACAACAGGATTCAAGCCATGGCACTGTCTATAGGAGCTGGTATCTCCCATTGCTTAATTGCGAGGAGCATTTGAGTCTTGGACACCATCCCGGTTCATAATGTTGTTAAGTTGATAGGGGAGCTGTAAACTAGGCTTATTATATCCACATTCTGCTATCCTCTGCATCTGACATTCCTGGAGACAACTCGTGAACAAACAATGCTGTATATTTCTTGTGTTCTGCAGTAAAGTCCAGATGACAATAGATGAAATAAGCTAAATGAGAATGGAGATGACATTTCCTTATGTCATTTCAGTGTTTCTTTATTTCCTTTCCATTGAACACACATTGTTCTTGACTTTTCTTTCTAATCTTGAGCGTGGTTTTCTAGCCACTTTGTTCAACTGCAGAAGTAGCTGCATAGGTAACAATTTGTCTTGAGACACTCCTGTGTCACTTTAAAGAGGCTCTTTCAGAGCATTAAATCGTATGTGAAGGGATTTAATGACCCTGTCTTCAACCTGCTCAGACTCCAGCATGAGTCAGTAAATGACAAGGATTGTAAAAATTTGTTTCTGCAGAAGATGCAAATGATTGTTGGATTCATTCAATTAATGCAAATAATTTTCCTGTGTCTTCATGAATGTTATTCCAGAGAGCAACCATAAACAGAAGAGAGATTATTGCCAGTATGTGGCATAGGGTCTGTCTAACTCTCAAGATCATCGAGCAATAATGGTTAATATGAACAAGGTTATGAATTTTTATATACACTCATACAGCCAAATACTCAAAATCCTTCAAAAAGCTTGAATATTTCTAACTCATCAGAGGCTCTTCCTTCATTATTTAGAGTTTTCTGGACTGTTAATTTTAATTTTCTCATTCATTTTGTTTAAATTGTTCATTATCTCGCTGCCAGGGTAAGTTGAAGCTTGATGAAAGCACTTGCTGTGAAGTTGTCTAACATCTGAGGCTTTGAAAAGTTTAAGGCACTTTGAAAACTATTAAGAATTACATTTTCTAAGTTGTTTGACATTTGCCAAGAAACTTATACCCCTGCCCATCCAAATACCATTGTGAGGATGATGAAGAAATACAGAGAAAAAATACTTTCAGGTCCGTACTGATTTCACAGAGTTAGTAAATGCTGTGTTTCTAATGTCCTGGCATTTGCATAACTCTGTGCAACGTGACAGATAAGAACAGTGAAGTAGAATTTATTTATGACCTTTTTTCATTATTACAAAGGAAAGTGATTTTCCTATGTCATTGAAAATAGATTATTTTCTTTTTTTGTTTTTTTTTTTGGTATTGCATAACTTGCTTCATCAAGAGCATATTGAAAATTCATCATATTAGCATATGTAAACTGGTAAGTCTGCCAGGCATTTTTCAGTTGTGCTGGAGCAAGGTCCAGGCAAGAACTGAAGTTTGTTTCACACCTCAAGACAAGAAAAGAAAATAAGCATTATTTTAAGTAAAAAAATGTCACAGTTACAGCAAGATCAGAGTGTTCTGCTGAGCATATTTAGGTTGTTTCTGAAGGAGAGCAGAAACACACCGTTCGTTCCCATCTTTGCTGACGCTGCAGAGCTGAGTCACCTCTGAAAACTCAGGCTCACACACATCCAAACCTCCCTCCTTGCCTCAGGACACGCTTTGCTCCAGTTCCAGTTTCCAGTTTCCCCATCCTACATTAAACCTGGCTGCCCTTCAGGTAGGGAAATCCTACATTGCTGTCCTAGCTCCAAAATCCTTTCACTTCCTTTCACAGGATTGCAACGTGCATCTAGTTTTAGTCCTGTTGCTCTGCATTACCCCACTGTTCAACAACCCTTCTTGTACTGTATCTTTCCTTCTCCCTTTGTACAAAGAGGAATTTAGATCCTTTTTTGCCCTTTCCCAGGAAGTAAGGGGATTGATATCTAGCTAGGTTATGAAAGATATATCAGGAATTCTCAGTTGTTTTCTTGCTTTACTCCTGCATCATGGCCTGACCCTGTTAAAATCATTTGCATCCAGATCTAGATGCACTAAAGATGCACACAGTGTAGATGAGGGGCTGCACAGCTGCTCCCACCAGACATGACCAGCACAGCAATAGAAAAAGGAGAGCACTAAAGCAAAAGCAATTTTTTAGTTTCTCCTTTTGCAGCAGATATCTCCCTGTGCATCTCTCCAGGGTTGCTACAAGAAGCCACACGCGAACAACCCCAAATTGATTAAAAGGGATTTGCCCATGCAAATTGATGTGGCTGATGTGGTCCCTGCACAGGGCTATTTCCCTGTTCTGATTCTTTGATCAGTAATTTTCAGAGGAAAAAAAAAAGAGTAAAATGCAATTCAGAAGAGAGAAAATAAATAACCTAGGTTTCTTTGTGCCCACACACCGTAGGGCAAGCTGGGCAATTGGCTTGCAAGGCAGGTCCTCGTGGCAAACTGTAACAGAGGAATCTCAGCAGGACAGTGGAGAGACTGAACACTGAAGCTTTTTAGCCTTTTAGCAGCAGTACGCCTCCATGAAAATGTGGAAGGAGAAAGCAGCACAGATCACATCTCACATGGTTCAGACCAATTGTTGTTGGGATGGCTCCAGTATGGAAGGAGAATTGGTACATCAACAGACTTCTAAAATCTCTGGCTTAATTAAATGTAAAAAACTAAAATCAACATATTTAGGCATTTTTTTCTTTTTCAGACATCAACAAGTTAGTGGCTGTTAATTAAGAAATGATCCCAATGAAAGCTGCTGCCTAATAAATCATTCATTAACAGGCCACTTTAGTGGGGCTGTTGTTTCCAAGCACTATATTCAGCTGTTTGAAACAACCTTCCCATACTTCAGGGGAATTAAGCAGTTAGCATTTGGTCATTACCTGATGGTTAATGATGCAGAGCTCTGTGAGCTGGTCTGGGAAGTGATGGTTGTGTTCTTAGGTTTTTTTTGCAGATCTGGATGATTCCAAGGGAGTGGTAGGAGATTTGTGGGGTTATTATGGTGGTTGGTGCCTGATAAAACCACAGATGGATGATGGATGTGTGTTGCAAACACAGATATGTAGACCTTGCTTCTCTCTATGCTTTCAATGCTCAGAAGATTTTGATATCCCTATACTATCAATTAGGGTGAGATTACCTCTTCTGCTGCTCCTCCAGGTCAACAGCCCTTGAAATTTAAATAGCTGAATGCTTTTCACTGCGCAGTTACTCTGAACTGCTGTTGGGGTTTTTCCACTCTACTTCTTTAGTAGGGGTTTAGAAATGGCAACACACGGATTAAAGATTTGTTGGTCCTTCCTTACATTCTTGCTTTTCAGTTGCAGTTCTGTTTTCTTGTTCAAAGTCAGAGGCTGGATACAGAGGTTCTAGTTCAATGTTTTCAGCCTGTGGGATAGAGGAATCCTCTCCACTCTCATTGCAGGGAGAAAGTGTATGTATCATTTTCTGTCCTAACAGTGGTGATGTGACTCTAAATGCCAATCCCTAATTTCCTCATGCATTAATTCAATTTCAAATTTGAATCCCAAATTCAGCTGGCATGGGAAACTATTCCATGGATGCAGCATTTCCACTCTACAAAGAACTCTGTTTCAGAATGTTGGACCAATCAGATTATGAGTATATGGATGGACACATATGGATAGCCCACCTGTAGTCTGTAAATAATTCAAATGTTAATTGTTGTGTTTGGCACTTCAGTGATGGCTTTTCCTTCAGTAACACCTCAAGCCCTCAAGCAATTATCAGGATCCTGCTGTGCTGAGTCTGATACACTCTGTTATAAAGGGCAGTCCACAGCCCAGAGAGTTTGCTCTCTAGTTACACAATCCAGGCTTTCAGGAAAACATCATTAAACAAACCAAAAATGTGCAAGATTCTTTTATTCCTGATCATCATGTCAATTAGCCATGATCCACTTCTGCTGATTAAAAGTTTGCATTCAGTACATTGCTGGGCTGATAGAAAAGTGCCTAATGTATTGCCTCACAGAGGTAAAGTTCCAAAAATTTCCATGCCATTAAAAATGTAGTAAATAAGGATTCCGTCTTTCCTGATGCTCCAGCTCACAGTATTTCAGGGAATAACGAAGGTCAATCCAGCCTATATAGTGTAGAGACCCCAGCTGCTTGTTTTAAGGCAAGGTTTGTTGTTTGTCTTTAGCCATTGATGTGATTAAACACCTTGTAAAAGTGTAGCATCTACACTTCTCTGTGCAAGGGGAAAGAATACACAGTCTTAGAATGAAAACACAGGACTAGAGAAATTTATTTCTGGCTCTTCCTGAAAGAATGGCATTGTTCAGTCTGGAGAAGAGAAGACTCCAGGGAGACCTTAGAACATCTTCCAGTATTTCCAATAAATCCCGTCTTTTTACATGGGCAGATAGTGATAGGAAAGGGGGAATGGCTTTAAACTAGAGGAGGAGAGATTTAGATTATATATTAGGAATAAATTCTTTAGTCAGGAATAAATTCTTTGCAGTGAAGCAAAGCATTCCCAGAGCAGCTGTGGATAACCCATCCCTGGAGGTGGTCAAGACCAGGTTGGATGAGGCTTGGAGCAGTTTGGTGTAGTGGAAGATGTCCCTGCCCATAGCAGGGGTGTTGGAACTTTGTTTGGTTGATCTTTAAGGTCCCTTCCAACCCAAACCATTCTGTGATTCTGCCAATAACTCCACAGGTGTCCCTTGCTGTTAGCAGCACTGCCTTGGTTCCCTATCTGCTTTGCAAAGTCTGTGTGCAGGCTCTTGCCTGCTGCAGAAGATGCTGCACGAGCACAGTTATCCTGACAAAACTCATCAAATATCATCGGGATGAGTTCTTAGAAATCTTCCTACATTAGAGCTTTTTCTTTTCTTTCAGTCAAGTCTAACATGAAGGTGAAAGAACCACTGCTGTCCTTCACTCTATTTTCTTTGTTGACTCATCAGCCTTTCAAGGTCCTTGAGAAACACTGCTGGAATGTGCTTTCCTTTGTCTGGTGTGTGTGTGTCGCTCAGAAGCTCTTCTCATCTAAATTGTCTTTAGTCTTTGTGAGGCCAGAGGTGGGTACTTCCTTTTGTTAGCACCACTGTTACTACTGAAAAAAAATCTTCATGTTTATATTTTATATATTATATATAAAATTTCTATTTTTATATATCTATCTATATCACTCTCTCATCAACTTTACCCTGTAGTACCAGAGCCTTTCTCTACAATAGTGAATTATTTATATCTTCCTGTGGGTAGTGGGGTTTTTTCTATGCTGGACTGCACTGTGGTGTTTTCTTAACTCATGAGTGGTTTGCCACTCAAAAAAGGACTTAAAAGCGTAGCACTGTTACAAAGAGAGGATCAAAGCCTTATCCCAGCATCCTGGTTGGTTTGTCCTTTTCAAAACACTTGAAAACAGAGACAATATGCTGTCTGTGATTTGATCCTACCTACTCTGGGGCTTTGTGTACTTTTCTTGTTCACATATCATATTTCAATGATGCCAGTCCAGCATTTTATTTATAAAGCTATTCAATCACCTGTCTTTAAAAGGTGCTTTTTAATAGGTGCCAGCATTGGACCAGCTGAGCCCAGGCAATCCTGTTGATGCCAAGCGCAGGAACAAATAAAAAATAGATCTTGTTTGAAATATATATTAAATATATAAATATTTATTATCTATTTAATGTATTTTATATTAAGATGTATCTATATGATATATCAATGCATACTACAATATGTATATATTGAACATATAAATATATTAAATCTTAAAACTTCTGTATGAACATTAAGAGAAGCTTTTTCATCAGCCTCAGAGAACCAGCTTAGGGTCTTTGGGTCACTACATTTTCTTCCCTGTTTCCACATGGTAGATATGTGGGAGGTTTGGCACAGAGAACTTACTTTCCTTAACAATGTGCAGACTTTTACAAACCATATGTTGCTAACTTTTCTGAGTCAGAATAATTAATTTATATTCCACCCAGGAATATTTATTGCACTTTCTAAATTGCCTCAGAATCTGTAGATCAATGTTCATCTATATATAAATATATGCATGTGTGTGTATATATATGCACACATGCACATGAATATATTTAATGTATGTATATAGGTACATATATATATGTGTGTGTGTGTGTGTGTGTATACGTATATATACATATGCATATAATAGAGAATGTCTCATGGTTGAAAGGTTGCAGCAAGTTGCAGGGGAGGGCAGAAACATACAATGCACAATGATATAAAATATATCCACCTTCTCTTTAGATCAGGAAAACCACAAGAGGGAGAATTTCTCACTGATTTCCCTTCTGCTCTGGTATTTTGAACCACTTTCTTGCGGAGGTTTTCTTGTTTTCTTCCCTCCTTTTCCTCCTTCCTATACTTGGCCTTTTTATGCTTACCAGCCAAAATTCAGAGCTCACCACCTGTGCACTGAGCAAGCAATCAAGTACTCATCAGCACAAAGATGGATACCAGTTGTTTTTACAGATTCATGATCAAGAGGATGCTTCCATTTTGGTTCCCATTTGAATGGAAATCTGCTCTGTCAACATCAAAATCAGGCTTTAAATAGATGTTTGTCATTCAGGCTTGATTGTTGCAACAGCACAAGAGAAAAGTGGGTGAAAAGCCAGAAAACATTACTTAGTCCCTGGGTATTTAATAGCTCTGCGTGACCCAACAATACATCCTGATGCTGAAACCCCTGTTAGAGGCAGCACTTCCTAAATTCTGTGAACAATATACTCTGAGCAGTCACTGTGTAGCAGAGAATTTTAACTCAAGATAAAGATATCTTAGTGAAATTCCCATTTAAGGATGGAAAGGGGAGAAATGTGACCTCTGAGATCATCAGATTCAACCACAAACAAAGCACTGCCAAGCTCACCACTAAACCATTTCCCAGGTGCCATGTCTACATATCTTTTAAATACTTTCAGGGACAGTGACTCCTTCACTTTCCTGGGCAGCTGGTTCCAAAGCTTGACAACCCTATCCCTGAAGAAATTTCTCATATCTAATCTAAACCTCCTCTGGTACAACTTGAGGACATTTCCTCTTGTCCTATCAGATGTTACTTGTGAGAAAAGACCAACCCTCACCTGGCTACAATCTCCTTTCAGGCACTTGTAGAGAGGTATAAAGTCCCTCCTAAACCTTCTTTTCTCCAGGCTAAACACCCCCATCTCCCTCAGCAGCTCCTCATCAGACTGGTGCTCCAGACATTTCACCACCTCCATTGCCCTTCCCTGGACACACTCCTGCACCTGTAGTGAGGAGCCCAAAATTGAACAGAATTAGAGGTGCAGCCTCACCAGTGTCCAGTACAGGGTGAATACCAAGGACAGAAGAACAGGTGGCCACATTCTTATCTGATGCTGGTCTCTGTGGCCACATTTCTAGTGAGTCAAGAACAGTTTGTGCTACTGGAAAATCTGGTCCTATTTCTCTGAAGAATAATTTGGCCACTCTAAAGAAGAAGCACATTGCATCATTTTTTTTCTGGGCTTTGTTTCGAAGAATCATTGCCAGCTGACCAGAGCAAGGGTAACAAGAGCTACTGAGGTCATTTGTCTCCCTCCTCCCTAGATAGCACATATGGCATCATAAGGAGCTCAGCCCTTGGCTCTTAGGGAAGACAAACTGCAGGCTCATTCTACAGAGGAAAACTTGTTGAAGGATTACAGAAAAACAGATAAAATAGTTCCATTAACCATGCAGGAGAAAACAAGTATACTTCTCTCAGTCTTCACTGTATGATGTAACTGCCATCCTACAATGCACTTTCCTGGCATGCCAGATCACATCTTGTAGTAGATGGAGCTTTATGTTAAATTATGCACTGCAAAGGAAGAGGATCAGAGCCCTGAACATAGCAGTAGGCATTATTGGATTTACTTTATTGCCTATTGCATAGATTGGAAATAGCTCAGAAGCTCTTAACTCCTCAAACAGAGGAAATTTTGCCACCCACAGGTTGAAAATTTTGGTAAGAATCTTGCTTTCATTTCACAAACAAGTGGTTAAAATGTGTATTGTCTGCATTGCCAAAGACCAGTATGCAGAGTTATTGAATAAACTGTAAAAATTAATTAATTTAACTTCATAATAATGAGACTTGAACACAATGAGAATACAAATTTCTTCTTTCTCTTTACCTTTTGTTTTTGAGCTTGCCAAACATGTATTTTATGGCTTTTTTCTGTAAACCAATTAAAAGCCCCTACCAAGTCAGGCAACTGAGGGAAGTTCCAAAGTTTTAAGAAATTTGCCTAAACCAGGATTTTCTGCACAACTGTGAAGTTTACAGCACTGTCTCATCTCGTGCATGGGGAGCTGGCCTGAAGCAGGAGGAAGGTGGCAGGGACATAGAGGAGGGATGCATTAGCTGCCAAAATAACTTCTTTGTATTACTGCTGGTAAATAGCAACAGGGTGCTAGTTGTAAGGCACAAGAAGAGAAGTTACTCCTTTTAATCCTGGACCACTGGGAAAATTATGGAAGGGGAAGGGAGAAGGTCTTCTGCTTAGCCTAAATGTATGAGCTAAACCCAGTCAGTGTTGGATACAAAATACAGAATAATTTTTAAAAGTTCTAATTCCTGAAGTAGGATAAAACATGTACTTACAGTTGTGCATGCAAGCACACACAGTTTATTTTTAAGTTGGTTAGAAAAGGTATGTATTGATTTACATCAAGTGGACATTTGGCTCCATGGCTAGGATCACACATGCCCAGCTCTCCTCCATGTCAGATTGTCTGAATCCCAGACTTTTCAATGGTATTTCAATGGTATATTTGAAATAATATTATATATATCACAATATTATAACTATGTCTAATGTACATAATCTCAGCATTAGTGAAGCCAAACTGACCAGTCCAGTATAATTTTCTTACATACCAGGTCCTAATTCTGCTTCTTACTGATGGCAAGAGGCTCAGATCAGTACCCTGCGTGGGAATGCTGTGCTTCTGCTGTGCAGCTCATGCTGCCAGGGCATCACACACTATTTGTATTTACAGCTAAAGACAGATATGCAATTGTGCCTTGACATATACATGCAAAGCTTTCTGTTCCTGTTAGTTTTGGAGCTCACTGTTTGGATCATGTTCTATTATTACAAAAAGTTAAGTCTCGCAGACAAGGTATTTACCCAATCCTTGACAGCATGCATTAGCGGTTCAGGCACCACAGGTAGCTCACAGCTCGAGGAACTGAAAAAGCCTTGAAGAGATGAGAAACACACTGCCAAGCACAGAGCCAAACTGCTCGTGCTTTGTTTCTTGTGATCAGATAACTTGCTTATCCATTTAATTTGACTCTGTGCAGATTTTGTAAACAATGAAGAGAAGCAAATTGCATGCCTGGGCTTTGGTAAATTCCTGGCTTCACCATTGCTACTCAACCTGTTTGCTGCAGGACATTTTACTCCTTGGCCAATCTCAAACCAAGGCTGGAGAGAGGGGATAGAGGATATTAACAGAGCCTAATTTTTATAGCTTTCAGGAACTTACCTCTCCTTTACTTGTTTGGTTGATTGGTTTTTGCCTAGGAAAAGACACTGCTTTTCCCATTCTTTCAAAGTGAAATATATCATAGAATCACAGAATGGTTTGTGTTGGAAAGCACCTTAAAGATCATTTCATTCCAGTGCTGCTGCCAGGGGCAGGGATACTCATTAGACCAGCTTGCTCAAAACGCCATCCAACCTGGTCTTCAGCACTTCCAAGGATGGTGCATCCACAGTTCCTCTGGACAACCTGTGCCAGTGCCTCGCATCCCCTAATATCTAATCTAAATTTACCCTCTGTCAGTTTAAAGCTATTCCCCTTGTCCCGTCACTATCTGGCCTTATAAAAAGTTCCTCTCCAGCTTTCCCCTAGGACCCCTTCAGGTACTGAAATATTGGTCACATCCACGTAATTCCTGTCCTGGACTGCAATGCATAGGCATAACCCAAGTGTCTGGTAATGATGACCTGTGGATTAAGCCAGAACATAAAAACAAAACAACAAAACCCCACCAGTAATTCTGCTCTACAGCTGAGACTCAGAGGCTCATGCTGGTTTTGCCATTTAATTTGCCACAGGATAATTAGAGCCTCCTACGACGATTTTCACTTTGTGGAGAGGGAGATGCAGACCCTTCAGCAGAGTCTCCCTCCATGCAAAAGGCATTTATCTCCTGCAGCTCTTTTTTTGCCAGCATGGGGTGCAGGGGCTGGAAATTGACCACAGCAGATTGAGAAAGCATTTTTACTCATGGATATAACAGTGTTTATGCTTTTTATTTTTCCATGTGAGATAAGCTTATTTGTTTTGTTAGTGCATTAGAAAAACACATTAAATACATTTGAAGTGGCAGGAGAAGGAAGAGTTCGTATTTTTTGTGACCCTATAAGACTTCATATCCATTGCAGTGAAGGCTCATTTTCTCCTATGAAGTTCTATAGGTCTTGAAATTAGCCCTATGTGAGGCTAATTTTTCTGTGGGGTTATGACAGGTCCCTGGAATTAAGCATATTTTCCTATTCTGTGATGTTTCAAAGATTACTCTTCTTCCCTTGGGAATTTTTCTCTTTACTCTGTTGAATGGCAGTTTTAATAAAAAAGAAAAATTCTATGCAATGAAGGACGTACATAGAGCTGATGACCTAGACATCAATATAGACATGGATCAGAGCAATGCCACAGCTTACTATGCCTCTGCATTGTAGAAGCATCTCTTTGCAAGAAGGGTTAATTTTTGTAAACCTACTTTGTGCTGGACACAAGCATGAGATGGCTAAACTGAAATCTGTGCATGCAAGATGCTGAAGGATCCTTGCTCTTATCTTGTGGTTATTTTACTCTTTTCAATCCTCTTTAATATATTACATCAAATACTCATATTCACTCCCATTTCCTTAATGAACTGGCTAACAATATTATTTTCAAAGAAGGTCCTTAGATTTCATGAGCCCTACTTCTCTCTTCTCTAGTATTATTATACAATTTATATTGCACTTGATTTGCCCATCTCATGCTTGCCCATCTCATGCTTACCCATCTCATGCTTGCACTTACACTACAAAATCTAAATAACGTTATCCAGCCTTGCAGCCACCACACATCTCACCTTGTATTTTACAACAAGCTTATTCTTCCTGGTGACTCTCAATTTCTCTGTGGATGCAAAAGAAAAATAATTAAAAAGAAATGCATTTAAATCCCAAAAGATACATGAAGATGCTGCTTGCATTTTTCTGTCTGATAAACCTCTGCATTTTTCTGTAGTTTCTTATAAGTCTCAAATATTCAAATATTTGGTGCTTATAAAGTGGAATAATATGTGTGTGTGTGTGTGTGTGTGTGTGTGTGTGTGTGTGTTTTGGAGGTATGGCAATACAGAAGGTGTTACAGAGTTTTTAAGTCTGTGCCAGTAATGGATTAAACCCAGGTTTTATACTTAAATCTGAGGATTAGTTTTCTCTGTAAAACTTGGCACAGACATCTTAGGGCTTCTCAAAGACATGTCTTGGTCTAGTCATGGCATATCCAAATTCTGACTCTGGCCAGATGTTGATAAAAGATGCTAGTATCCCAGGTTCCTCACAGACAAATGCAGGGGAGAAACCTGCACTATATTAGACACTGAGAAAGGAGCTTTCCTTTCAAATATTTCTTTGAAAGCAACTTTCTGCGAGGAGAAACAACTCCAGGCTACTTAACTGTAAAAGGGACAGCCTGTGGATCTGATCTGAATCTGGGAGTGAAGAGAACTATAGTCTTAGAATCAGAATCATTTAAGTTGGAAAAGACCTCTAAGATTGCTGAGTCCAACCATCAATCCAGCACTGTCAAGCCCACCGCTAAACCACGTCCCTAAGTGCTGTATCTACACACCTTTTGAACACTTCCAGGGATGGTGGTTCCACAACTTTGACCAGCCTGTTCCAGCACTTGACAACTCTGTAGTAGTGTACCTTGAGCTATCCCAGATGTATTAAGGAGGGAGAGATTCATACTCTTGGTCACACATGTGAGGATTCCAACACAATCCTTAGCAGCGGTGCTCAGACTTTTTAAGGCATTAAAGCAGTAAGAGTGAGACAAAATCATGACAAGACTTGGTTGATTATGTGGCAGGCATGGCAAGAAGCTGCAAAGGTGTGGGATGGCCCTGGTGAGCCGTGCATGGCTTCAGGTCTTCTTTGGGGTGGCCAAGCTTACTGTGCCAGATGAGCATGAGAAGCCAAGGTACGGGCCAGTCAACAGCAGTACAGACTAGGATATAGGTATCCCTCAGAGGCTGGCTAACAGAGACAGGCAGTCACAGTGGGGTGTCACCTGGAATAGATCATAGAATTATAGAGTGGTTTGGGTTGGAAAGCACCAGTTCCAACTCCCCTGCCATGACACCTTCCTCTAGATAGGTTTCTCAAAGCCCCATCCAAAGCCCAGTCTTGAACACTCATGGGCTGGGACATCCACCATGCCCAGCTCCTCTGGGCAACCTGGGCCAGTGCCTCACCACCCTCACAGTGAGGAGTTTCTTCCTAATACCTGATCTTACTGAACCCTCTATCAGTTTAAAGCCATTCCCCCTTGTTGCATCACTACACATCCTTGTTAAAAGTCCCTCTTTAGCTTTCTTGCTGTAGGTTTAGATTTTCTCAATACAGTTTTGCTCAGGAGTCCAGACATCTGAAATTCTGGATGCTGCCCCTGTACTCCAAAGTAGGAGCTGCAAGTTGTCTACCTCTCTGCCAGGTTCATGTAACATGGACACCCATCCAGCCATCCAAATACCAAAGTGTTTAACAGCTCTGCCTCACCTGCTTACCCTGTGCTTCCTGTTTTATTTTTATAACTAGAATTTACAGTTGCACCCTGCAGCACCCACAAAACACAAAGGAAGGAATCACATTCACCACAGCAGTACTAACTCCAGTAAATGGAGCTGACAAGTTCCTTTCCTCCCCCCAGCTGTTCATCTTCTGCAAGGGAAAGAAAAGACAACCCATAAAGAGAGACTGAAAAAGAAAGTCACATGAATCAACACAAATAGGAGAATCTCACACAAAGAACAAGCTCAATCAGCTGGGCAAGGGACCTGGTGGGAGTGACATACCCACCACGCTGCCAATTACAATGGAACCTGACTGCATTGTGATGGAAAAGACCCTTTTTTTCTCCTTCCTTATAGCTACTTTGGTAATGGGCAATTTATCTTAATAACAGTAGGAAAGAAAATACTCTAGTGGAAGTGGTCTATAGCAACTAACTGTGAAGTAGGCAGAAAGAAATGCAGAAAAGAAAACTTTGCTCCAGCCTCCACCACTCTTGTGTACATGCAGTATTTCCTTAAAAATAGAAAGGAGAGGCTTTTTTAATCTTCCTTTATGTTTGCCTTCCCCAGGATCTAATGCTACTTCCTGGGCACCTAGTGCAGAAATTCAGATGGCTGAATCTCACCCACAATTTTTGGAGCTCCATTTGCAGCACCTCCGAACCTGGCAGCACCTAGTAGGCCACTTCCATCTGCCTTGAGCTGCCATTCTTCTGGTGATTTCTATGGGCTGTTTTGCTCTGCAGTGCAATCCTCAGGTATATTCTGGCCTTAGAGAGTGTTTTCATTATTTGACCTGCCTAATCAGAACCAGTTTTCAAACTCGATTTTTATTAACTTGGAAAAAAAAAGAGAGGTTTCAGACAAAGCTGATGGTAAACAGATGCTATTCAGCTAACAGTGGTTGGTTCTCTAGGTACTCAAACACAGGGATGGGTCTGAAAAGAACAAAACCTTCCCAGCACTTGTTTTAATGAGTAGACTTTCTTGTATTTGATCATCTGTTTTCTCAGAGGAAAATGTTAAGAAGGCTTGTGATTAGCCAGAGGCAATTCACTACCCAATATAACACAGACATGGGGGAGTGAACTGCTGATGCTCCATGTCCCCTTCCCCCTCCCTCCCCATCCTCAGCTACTGTTGCAGCCAAAGCCAAGCCACTGGATGCACAACCTGGAATCATAGGATCAAAATAATTGCGAGACAATAACTTCTGTAGCTGAGCAAACCAAGGCAGCTTGCAGAGACTGTCAATCCCCACACTTACAAGCCGCAATCTATTTTCACTACCGTAGGCTGCCAGGTTAATTAAATGGGACTCCTCGTGGTGTCAGGAAGGAAGTCAAGCAGCAAGTGTTTGTAGACAGAGGCTTTAAAGAGAACAGTGTATGAGAAAAGAAAGAAATTTCCTGGGAACACATACTTCTGTACATTTGTTGGGAGATGTAATATGCCTTGGCTGCTGCAGAGGGTCCCTTCCTAAGCGGTGTCCTAGTTAGCCCTGGTGCAGTAATGCCTCTGCTCCTCACTTACAGGGATGCTGGGATTCATCAGCTCAAAGTATTTTGTCATCAATGCTATTCCCTGACAAAAAGCCAGTCCAGAGAGCTACTGAATGCCTCCAGCATCTATGTTTTTTCAGGATAAGCCGTGAAAGTCTTCACATCATATTTTTCTTTTTTTCCTTTTTTTTTTCTTCTTTTTACAGCCAGTGAGATAATGTTCCTGTGTTTCCTTCTATTTTATGACTCATAAAACTCACTCTCCCTTTAATGTAGAAGCAGCAGCATCCTCCTTCTTTGTGCTGAAAAATGCACAATTACCACAATTAAGACAGTCATATAACATCCGTCTGCTTTATTTTTCACATTATGGTGAGAATGCTGCAGGAGTTTCCTAGACTTGATAGCAGGACTAGAAAAATGACCATTTTCAGGAGTTCCCATTTCCTTATGTAGTATCTCTTCACCTTGACTCCTTTAGGCATTTAAAGCCCTAAAGTCTCAAAGTCACACAAGTAGTTGTCTATTACTATAAATCACATCAATTTTGTTAACTGTTCAGTGCAACTGTTAACACTTACCCAGGTTGTGTCATCCATGATGACATCCATCTTGTCTCATCTATGATATTCCCTCCTAACTAAGGTGCATCCATCCTTCCTTGATTGTTTTTCACACCACGGTCATGTAATTAGAAAAAGAGGATGAATACAAGGTTATATAGGATATATTTCAATTAACATCACCTGTTTTGTATATTTAACCCAGACAGCTATGAAAAAGGGCTGTGGATTACCTGTGGCATTACTGAAGTTGCCCCAGAAGTTCAGAACTGTGACAGGGAAAGGGACCAGCTAGATTGTCAGACCAGAGCTCAGGCAGCAGGAGTGTCTGCTGAGGTGGGAGATAAATCTGCTGGCTGAATTGAGCAGTCCAAGTATGAATAAGCCTAAACCACTTCTGTTCTTCTTTAGCACAGAATAATTCTGGTGGACTTAGTGTTGCCTGGATAGACAGTGTTGCATTGCAGACCTGAACCTAACTTAATAAATTATGATTCCCACATTATCCTTTAATGGTCACTTGGCCATTCAGTTAAAAAAATTTGAGGATATATCTTAAAGAGCCATCTTGATTCTTATCATGTTTTTGGTAGATTCCTTGCATCCTCCCAAAAATTCCATCTCTGACTTACCTAAAACAATCTCTTTTCTATATTATTATTTAGCTATTTGTCAGGGTATGAATATCCACTCCTTTCATTTATGTGCAGATACAGGTTTTATTACTAAACAGACAGTAAACAAAATCAAGCTTTTCTTCTCATATGAAAAAATAAAGAATTTAATGGAAAAAGATGGATTATCTATAGGTTTCTGAGAAGTCTTACTCAATTTAGAAGATAAAATTCTAATTCTCTGTCATGTTTAATGTGAGTTCAGAGTTATTCCTGTGAAAAACCCTTTGGCATAATTCCTGTTCACCCATTTTACACTTTCCATAAGAGTTGTAAGACTGTATATTTGCAAGAAAGAAAACCTTGGCTGTTTTTAATGCTTCATTCCTTTCAAAATAAGTATAGAGCTCAGCAAAAATTACTATCAGACCCCAAGTATCAATGACCATTCTTTATGCTAATCTTTCCATTTCCTGCTATTACCAGTTCCAGGGTCAACAGCTAAAAAAAATAATACTGAACTATTATAAAATCATCTGTCATTTTATTTTCTCCCCCCAGTCTCTTAAAGTGTGTCTGCAATGAATTACCTCCGTGTCTGAAATGAATTACTGCTCCATCCCACACAAACACACCATCATTACCTGCCCCAAGCAAGGTCTGGAACTATATTGCTCTTGTATGTTAAACAATAGTCAAGCAATGGTGAGATGCAATTGATTATGTGAAACGTTAGAAAGCTTTAGTAAATCAGCTTCTCTGAAGTCATCTGGGCTTTAGGTGTAGCTGGTTTTGGTTTAGAAGGTTATTACACCTTCTTTCTTTCTTTCTTTCTTTCTTTCTTTCTTTCTTTCTTTCTTTCTTTCTTTCTTTCTTTCTTTCTTTCTTTCTTTCTTTCTTTCTTTCTTTCTCTCTTTCTCTCTTTCTTTCTTTCTCCTTCTTTATTTCTTTCTTTGCTTTCTTTCTTGTTTGCTTGCTTTGCTTTCTTTCTTTCTTGCTTTCTCACTTTCTTTCCTTCCTGCTTTCTCTCTTTTCTTCTCTGCTCTTTCTCGTAATTTTTTTCTTTTGCTTGTTCTTTTGTTTTCTTTCAATTCCTTCCTTCCTTCCTTCCTTCCTTCCTTCCTTCCTTCCTTCCTTCCTTCCTTCCTTCCTTCCTTCTTTCTCTTATCTCCCCTCCATTATTTCCTTCTTTTTCTTCTCTTTGAAAGCTATCTTGATGCTGACCCTGAATAAAGTAAATTGTCCAAATCTTTGAGAAACATGCTCTGTCATTACCAAGATCCTACTCCCTCATCAAATCCCAACTCACACTATAGACAGAGATAAACTTTTCATCTTGAAGTCAGATTGGTGCCTTGCTCTGATCTCTTTTACTGGAAACAGCTACTTCATTCTTCTGATGCTCAGGAATGTTAGTCTCATTTTCAGTCTCAAATTATTCACATCATTTTATACTACCTCAGTTGCTTTTCCCTCTTGCCAGTGTTTACCTGCTTGAAATATTGTATATTGCCTCCCTGCATTTGTTTTCCTATATTAGGCATGATAAATCAGCTTAACAGGTAGTTCTCCTCCTTTGGTTTTTGTTTGTTTGTTTGTTTGTTAGGAATGGCCTATTGGAATTTAATTTTATTTCTTCAGGGGTAAATCTTCCTAAATCAGAAGAAGCCACCTATCACTGTCATTCAGGTAACAGCACATTAATGAAACTGTAATCTAGAGGCAGTCCTCTCCACTACATTGCAATTAAAATCCCCCTAAACCACTAATTGCAATTAGAATACCACTGTCCTATAACAACAGGCAGCCTATTAAGTGTTAAGACAGAGTTTGGAAGACAAACCAGCACATCCCTTCAAATTTTAGCACAAAACTGGCTAAAGTTTGTGTTCAAATTTATGTCCCATTCCAAACCAAACTTCAATCCAACCAGATTCCCAGTACCATTATACAAGCTGTAAACAGTATCCATACATTTCCATTTTTTAAGCAAAAGCCATGTGTACTGATGTCACTGCAGTGAGATTCCACAGACATAATGTGTGTACCCTTTACAAAGTTTACAGTGGAAATGGGGCTACTGTGAGATTCACTTTTAATGCCATGTGGCCCAGGCACTTGTTGCTCCCGGTTTCAACTCTTGGTTTCATTCCTCTGCTCAGGTGCTGCTTCTATTTAAAGGTATCGAGTTAGCTTGAGGAGAAAATATGCTGGAGCCCAATATAAATGAGAACAATCTCTAGTAGAGCTGCTGCATGATGCGCATAAATCATGCCAAGAAGAGGTGAAGGCTGAACTGTGCCGGTGTTAGTTCCACTCCAGTATCAGGCAAGAAATGCGTGGAAATGAAGCACAAATGCATGGCAGGGCAGCGGCTCATGCTGCAGCACCTTTCTGGATGGCACAAATGAGAAAGTCTGTGGAGCTGAGGCATTGTATCACTATAATGGGGGTCAGGATCCAGAGCAGCAGTACTGTATCTATTATTGGGAAATAGCAGATACAGACAAAGAAATAATCAGACAGTGCTTTGCCCTGCAGATCTCTTACGGTTTTCGTGTATATTGGGATCAAGGGGCAGAACCTTCTTTTCAAGTGGTGTGCTGGGTTAGAGATTTGGGTCTGATGTGCACTGAGATTTCTAAGACAGATTTCAAAAGCCTGTATGATGAGCACTTCAGGCATGGGGAATAAAAGGATTTGTAGTGTGGTCCCAAACATTCTAGTTGCATGTCTAGTCCACATTAAAAAATTGCTTGCAGTGTTGTTTGTGTCATCTGTTACTTGACCTGCTGAAATGCAAATAGATGAAGATCCTGCCTCAAACACAAATCTGTAATTATTTTGAATGCTTAAAATTTTTTCATGGGATTTTTCCTCAGCCTACACCTGCAAGGAAAGGAAGTCATGGAACCATAGAATCATAAAATGGTTTGGGTTGGAAAGGACCTTAAAGATCAACCAATTCCAACCCCCTTCCATGGGCAGGGATGCCTTCCACTAGAGCAGGTTGCTCAGAGCTCCATCCTACCTGGCCTTGAACACTTCCAGGGAGGGGGCCTCCACAGCTTCTGTGGGCAACCTGTACCAGTGCCTCACCACCTTCACAGTAAAAAAATTCTTCCTTAAATCTAATCTAAACCTCCCCTCTATCAGTCTAAAGTCGCTCCTGCTTGTCCTATCACGGCCATCACCATCGCCATATCTAAAACATACTGTTGAGTGAAATGAGGGGACTTCCCAAGGTTTTGAACAGAAAGTGGTGAAAATTTACTACTTTTGAGGCATCGCTTAAAGAAAAAATACCAAGAACCCCTGAAACATCCTAAGGCAGCCAGCTATCCAGCATCCATCCACTCATCTATGATATGCAAAGGCGGAAATGGCACAGGCAGTGTTGAAAATACAAAATGTTCCTGTTAAAAGGGAGACTCATTGCTGAGTTTAATTACTTTGCTCTGTGCATAACAGAGCTGAGAGCTGGTAGAAGATAGGACAAAACTGGTTGGGCGTGGTAGGAATGAGGTACATATCTTTTCCATCATTAGCCAGGAACAATAATTATGGTTTAAGAACAAAAGCCTGAAACAAAGCCTGAGCAGTGCAGAGGTTTTGCAGGGGTTCCATCATATTGCATACCTTCTCTGGTGTATTTCTAAGCCAGGGGAAAGCCTTTCATACAGCTGAGGCTGAGCCCTCACTTTATAACTGAACTTTAGATTTCATCAGTGATTTATCAGTGATAAATCGAGTGTCTCACAGAAAGTTCTGTTAAACCACTAAGCACTAGGAATTGCATCAGATCAGCAAACATGAACAAGAAGCAGAGTCTGTCCACAGAGCAGTGAATTACTTGGCAAAGGCTCAATGGCTTGGGGTAATTCCAGTGTTTTTAACAGCAGAGAAGCAGTGATGCTCCCAGCTTCTAGTCTGCACATCCTGTGTATGCTCAGCACCTTACCCTTTCTGATCAGTCCTTACACTGCTTCAGTGCCCTTCACCCAGCTACCTGATGGGTAGCCTGCCTTCATTATTTACTGTTGGCAAGATAAAAACAATTCTCTGTAAAATAGCCAGTGGGGAGTGGGAATTTTTATGGCTGACTGCAGAATTTTCCTTTATGCTCTTTATCATCCCTATTTATTGTCACCTCTCCACACCACTCCAGAGTCTGTCTGTTTCTCTCTCTGTTTACTTTAGGTATAGAAATTGTGCACCAAAGAAATGTGCATTTACCAAGGGGTAAATGCAAGCCATCTTCCTTGGCTGGCATTTATGGTGATCTGGCCCCTATCCAAAACATCCGTCCTGGCCCATTTACAGCATTGTGTGGCCAGCATTCAGCTGCTCTGCAGGGCCCTTAATGCTGTTGGCCATGGCTCTCAGCAGCTCTCATCTCAATAAAGCAGCTGAACAGTGAGTCAAGAGGCCCCGACACGGTCTGTGCCTATCATGAGGTTTTTTGGAGGACATGGGCACACAGTCAAACCTCACAGAATTGCTGTACTTCGATGAGTTACGGCTGTGCAGCTGGGCCAGAATGTTCTGAGCTCCCTCTCTGCAAAATAGAAGAATTTAGCATTAGGAAAGAATAGGAAAGCTACATTTTCCATCTCACAATTAGGAATATGCCTCAGGATAGGAGCAGATTTACCATGTGGAGATCACAAGTGCGTTTCTGTGCTTCTCAGCATTAGCCAGTGTGGAATGGATCTCTGCATCACACAACATTGTCCCCTCCAGACACATGGGACCTGCACCCACCCTGTTGAGGTATGGCAGCACAACTGATGGCATATTAATAGGCCTCCATAATTCAGCTGCATTTTTCTGTGTGTCTTGTCCTAGAGAGAGAGTTCTACAGTCACTGTGGATTCATTCCCCAAAGCAGTATAAGCAGTATTGTTTTCTTTATATCATTAGGGCTGCTATCTCTCAAAGGGACTCTAGTCCTCGTTCCCTCATGCAAACATCTGACAGATGTTCAGGAGGGGAACGGGATGGTTCAGGAAGTCTTTGAGAAGGACAAAGGAGGGTTTGTACTTAGCAAATGCAAATTTGTGGAAAAAAGGAGGAGTATCTCAGAAAAGGTGATGGGAAAACTGCAAAGGGCTGCAGTTGCTCCAGTGGCAGTTCCACAGATACTGACTTTGGGCATCCTCACTAAATCTACTTAAGAATAAAGTAAGGTGGTGGTACTTCCAATTGTTTTGTACAACAGCAATATCCTCAGAGTTGTCTGCTGTTTCTGACTTAATCAATAAAGGCCATTAGAAGCTCACTTTTCTGCTAATACTACTCTGAGTACATCTTGTTGGGAGGGTTTTTTTTATGACATTAAATGACACAGTACATTGATTTCTTGTGAGGGATACAGCTTAGGGTTTTTGTCATCCCATCACATAACACAGTTTCCTTGCTACATTTCTAACTGCTGCAACTTAATATTCACTGTCAATTAAATACCTTACTAAGGAAAAATTTTTTTTAAAGAGAAATGAAAGCAAATGTCTTTAAAATATTTATATAGATATAGATTCAGCTGGTATGAGAATGTCTAGTCATTTTATTTATACACACACACACACGCACACACACACATATATATACATATATACACACACACATATATATTTATACAGGTAATACCATCATCTTTCAAATGTTGTTTTTTAAAGGAAGTGGGTCCTAAATTTTCTCCTGAAAAGCATCCTGCAGTGAAGTTCTCTTGACTATATATTGCATACAGTAAAGCATGATACTTCTAAAACCTTTGTCCTTCTACAGCAAGCTGAACAGCATTTATGAGAGGATAAGTGCAGACCTCAGGACTCAAGCAAACTATGCCAATGAGGCTTTGGGATCTGAAGTTGAGCTGGCAGGTCCTTAACACATGTGTTCCTATTGTGGGGTTGACAAACTAGTCCACAAATCAATGCAATATCCTTAGGCCATTCCAAACTGAATTTCCTTCAAAATCATGGAATGACAAAGTGGTTAATGGTGGAAGGGACCTCTGCAGATCATCTGGTCCAAGCCCTCTGCCCAAGCTGGACCACCTAAAGTCCATTGCCTGGGGCTGTGACCATTGTGACTTTTGAATATCTCCAAGGATGAAGACTCCAAAAACTGTCTGGGCAACATGTGTCAGGACTTGGTCTACCTCCCAGTAAAAAAAAGGTTTATTCCTTAGCAGTTTCCACAGTCTATTGTCAGTCTGCTGAGCCCTGCAGCTCCTCATGCACTCAAAAACAGCAACAGAGTTGAATTTGAATGCCAGAGACAACCATAAAAAAAGCATTATGTTAAAGATTCTCAGGTCACTTAGTGAAGGATTCATCTCAGGCAGTTTTAGTCAGGCAGATCAGAGCCATTAGTTCCAAGCTGGTCCCTTAGGCACTCCTGGTATTCAGCAAAAAGAGACCAGTATCTCTAGAGCATGATGACCGCCACCAAAACAAGCACCTCAGGGAACAACTTGCACTTCAGAGGTGCTACAGTATTTGTATTCTCATCATTATAGGAAGTGCACTGCTGCTGAAACAAGACTGCTGAAATCAAGTGCTTTAGATGCCTCTCCTGGTTCAGAGGCACTCATTCTCTGGCAGCTGCTGGGAACAGCTCTGCTGCTGCTCACAGAGAGGGAAGATTCTAACTCAAGTTTAGGTTTTAGAGGGCTGAGCATCTTCTGCTTGCTTCTTCAGAAAGAAACTGGGATCTCTGGATAATGGGGCAGTGAAGAGTTTGCTAAAATGGAAGAAAATATTATAAGTATTAGATTACAAATAAGCCACATGTACCATATGTACATGATGGAGCAGATGTAAACATGCTTTTTCTCTCTGCTAGTCTTGTCCAGGCTACTTTGAACTTGATTGTAACAGTGGATAAAAAGACAGTTGATTATATTTAACATGGACTTCAAATAAAGGTCTTTAGCAGAAGAGATTAGGGAAAAGATGTATGATTAGAATAAATTCAATAAACCCTTTCCTGACTTGAAAAAGCAGTGAAGAGGGGTTGGTGCCTATAAACAACAGGGAGATCATGCACTCAGTGCAGAATTGTGTGTAGGAAAATGTTTACATTGCTAGAATATTAAAACTGGATTTTAAGAATAATACCACAAACAGCCTAATGTCTCATGGCTATGGTGGCAGGAGCTTGATAAGAAAGCAATGACTGGTTCAGGGCATTTCAAATCAGACCTTCAGAAATTAGATTTCAATGCCAAAGTCATTGTAGTTTTCCAGTTAAATAGAGAATAATAATAGAGAAGAAAAGAACAGATCTAAATAAACACCTCATTTTATATTTAGAGAAATAGATGGATTTAAAATGGAAGAAGTCTCACACAGCACAGAAAATATTAGGAAGAATGCAAAGGTAAGAGAGACGAACAGTCACTTTAAAGAAAAGGTGAATAAAAAAGTGTCTCATGGAAGTATATTACATCCTGAATACTACAGAGACAGTAAATTGGCAGCCTTATTTACTCCCACTCATAAAATAAAAACAAGAGCCATCCATCGCAACAGAAGGGCAATAAGTTTTGAACTGATAAAAGGCAGACTTCTAAAGATAATTTTACCTGTAAAATTCACTGCAACACAGTAATGTTAAGTTAAACTTAAGCAAATTTGAAAAAGGAATGGAAATCTATATTAATAGCAAATATAACCAGAGTCATGTTGGACAGGAGCTAGTAGAAATCCTTCAGACTCTAAGCAAAAAAAGCTTTATTTTTTGCCAGAAGTTAGGATAAGCCTTCTTTCTATGGGAAAGTTGTTCCATAATTGGTCATGAAAGGTTTCTTACATTTTCCTGTGATTTACCAAAACATATAGTATTAGTCACTGTTGGAGAAAGACTACTGGATTATATGGGCCATTGATCTGACCCAGCATGGCAATTTTTATGGTCCTGTGAGCAAAATCCAATGGATTTGCAAGGAAACCGTACAGAATAGCAGCTTCAGTTTGAATTTTTCTTACTGCTACAGAGACCACAGAAGAAGCAAGTAAATTCCTGGCAATGACATATTTCTGCAAGCAGGTGTGGTAGCAGTACAGGTATCTAATGCTTTTATGCCATTTGCTAAGGATTATACAGCAGTAATCTCTCCCATTAACTCTTTGTCTTGTTCTGTGTTGAAGATCCCATAATCTTCTCCTTCCCTCCACCCTCTCAGAATGTAATAAAACAAAAACTAAATACTGCGTGCATGGACTAAAACTTGTTAACAGAGATTAATTATCAAAGCACAGAGCTGCTGTTTATTAATCTCTCAGAACTTTTCAAATGAGCCTATCCTCACAGAATTATATCAATTGTGGTTTTCTTTTCTTTCTTCCTTTCTTCTTTTCTTTTCTTTTCTTTTCTTTTCTTTTCTTTTCTTTTCTTTTCTTTTCTTTTCTTTTCTTTTCTTTTCTTTTCTTTTCTTTTCTTTTCTTTTCTTTTCTTTTCTTTCTCCCTTCCTTCCATTCCACTTATTATTGATTATCTACTCCAGGGTAATGGATGTCTTTGTCACTTCAAGTCCCCTTGGAAGTGCTGGTCAGTGCCCATCAGTACTGGTTTTTTTCTATCTCAAGGAGACAGAGACACTTGTTTGACAGAACAGCATTTCTGAATGCATTCTCAAAAAAGGCCAGAAGCTTTTAATTTTTCCTCAGATTCTAAACTAAGCAAAACTGAGGTCCATGCTCTGTTCTTGGCACAAGGACAATGAATCAGTTTGGTGAAAATTCCACTAGAGATAGTGCATGGTTGCCTTTTGTTAACCAAGTAGTGCCTACCAGCTTTCAGAACAATGCTGTGCATCAGCAGCTATGATGGGCCAGATCCAACTTAATTAGAAACATGTGGTCACACACTGGGCATCAAGAAAGGAGCACGGAAACTTCTCCTGGAAAGATGCATGGATGAAGGAGGATGGATTTGGCCCCAAACACAGAGTCAGGCTAACGCAGGAGGGTCAAACCATGACCACAGTGAACCCAGCAACATTAAGCAGGAAATTTATGTGAACTGGAGCTTGAGCACTCTTTTACATTCCATGTAAGCACAGTCACAACATGTTTATACTGAAACTTGGTAAAGATTCCTTCAAATTATACATACTAGAGGTGAAGTTAATCCAGCCAATATATTGCTTTCAGCATTTCATTTTTTCTAGGTACCAGCTTTCCTTTTACAGGATCTCATAAAAACAAAACAATATGTTGCTCTCTTATAGATAACCTGAAAGCAGCAGTTGGTGAAGTAGTCCCAGTGTCCAGAGTTACATTATATCTTTGATGTCTGGCTCTGCAGTACAAATATTTCTGTAGAGCAAGACATAATGAAAGTTTATGAGCTTGTTAAGGAACTGACTATTACAAAGGACCATGCTCATTTTGACTCTATTAGAAACACAAGAAAAATAATTTGTCACTTTCCTGGGACTAGAGGGATCTCAGGGCAAATCTCAGATAAGGCATCAACACTGTCAGTGATTACTCAGCCTTTTTTCATTACAGTTTATAAAGCCCTGAATAAGAAACCCGTTTATACTGGCATTCCAATCCTGAAAATGCAACTTTACAAGACCCAGCTGTGGAAAGGACATTTATTTCCACTTTAGAGATGAGGCAAGCGAATCATGGGTGATGGGTAACTTGCAGAAGTTCACGGTAAAGGGGCTTTGGCTCACTGTGAATGACAACATAACAATATCAATAATAATTCTAGTAAATAGAAATTCTAGGTGCCCCTTCTGGTCTGTAGCTTGGAGATTTCTGCTATTCTTTCTCAGCCATTTCTATTTGATTTCTGTTTTATTTTCCTAAACTGAGCATAAGGTAGAGGAGCATAAGAGAGAGCATAAGCTACTAGAGGATGTTCCTCTCTGACTGATATTTAACACATTTTTTCTGCTGTAATTGAGAGCACAGTCATGCTGGAGGAGAAATTCCAGCAATGTCATTGCAACAGTTTGAGTATTTTCTCCATTATGTGTCTTTACAACAGATATAACCTTTTGCTTCTTGAAATATAATTGCATAGGGAGATAGTTTTTTTAAGAAAAGAATTAACAATGCTAGCAAATATTTTGCAGAGATTTTCCATAACAACCTGGTTTTATGTCAGCTTCTCTAGAGCACAGCATCATTTATAGTATAAAATTAATTGAAAATCGAAAATTGAACAACAGGAGATCTTTACTTTTCTTATAGCACATTCCTGGAATTATCTGCAGTATAGAAACTCCATAGAAATGTCAGTGATTTTTTTGTCAGCAATTATCCCACATCAATATTAGGATTCTCTCACAATTCCCCCACTCCATATATTGATATAGGAAGATATTGATATAGCTGTGATAACTTTGTATCAATAGATGTGGTGTTGTGCATTGATAGATATTCAGAATGATCATAATATAGGCAGGATGTGCCACTGCAATTACTTGTTTTCAACCAATCGTCTCCCCAAGCCTATTATTAAATTAAATGAAGTATTGATATATTATTATTATTGCACTGAAACAGTGATATGAGCTTGTTTTACTTTACTACATGGAAGAGCAGATCATGGCCTTTCATGTTCCTCTTTTCCAAGGCAGTTTGCACTCTACTACTGCTAAGTTTTGGCAAAATTATATTCAGAGCTGGATGTGTAGCACTTCTGATCACTGAGGCTTCCTTCAGGAGTAAACCTGTGTGCTACACTGAGAGCAAATCTACAGGCACAGGCACAGTGTCTTTTTGGGTGTGCAGGATGCTCGCATGGGTGCTGACTTCAGTCTGCCAGCAGGGAAGTCCAGGACAGACATGCATTTGACTTGGGTACACTGAAGGAGCCTCCCCACGGAGTGTAAGGATGCAGCCAGAGCAACATGATCCAAGGGAATGTTGTGGCAGTGTGGGGAAGAGGATGACTGCCTGCACCCTCTTGCCTAGTGGAGTTTAGCTGTGATTGATAGGCCGATAGGCCAGTGCTGCTGGCTGTACCATGGCATGACTGAGTTGTAACAGCACCCACAAGGTCCACTTCTGAGTTCCACAAAAAGATCTGGTCTTCGTGTCTGACCTTCTGAAGACTCATCCTTTCATCCTTCGATTTCTAGCCTGAGCTCTTGGTCATCATTTTTCTCTGGCCACTCCTTCAGTCAAGGTTCCAGCCACTATCCTCCTCATGAACTGCTCCCCTTGCACTGTGTCCTGCCCCTCAGCTCAGTGGTGCTGCCAGTCCAGTCTACCAGTCAAGCAGTAATTCCTCTTCTTTGTACAGTAAGGAGCCTTAGCAAAGAACTCTCTGCTGACAGCAGCAGTGCTGCTTACGAGTTCTGTTTGGTAGAAAAGATCCTAAGGGACAGGTAACAGGGTTTTTTTCTTTTTTTTTTTTTTTTTTTTTTTTTTTAATGATTTGGAGCTGACCTATTTCAGTAAAGCAAGGAATATCCCTATTCCACAGAAAGCATCTTTGCTGCAATCAGCAACCGGTGAATCAGAAATGCTTCACTGTGCAGGAGGTGAGGCACTGTCACAGGTTGCCCAGAGAAGTTGTGGATGCCCCATCCCTGGAAGTGATCACGGCCCCATTGGATGGGGCTTTGAGCAATCTGTCTATGGAATAGGTCCCTGCCCATGGCAGGGGGTTTGGAACTAGATGATCTTTAAGGTCCCTTCCAACACAAACCATTCTGAAATTCTCTGATGCAGAAGCAGAACACAGGGGGAGCTCAGCCATGCCTTGGCAAAGCCTCTTTTGCTACCAAAACCATACAGTGCAGAGTTACCTTCAGGCTGTTCACATGAGGCAACAGTCACCACAAGAGTAAGAGGTTTCTTACATGGCCACTTATTCATTATGCTCACTGAAGGTATTTGACAGCAATAGGTCCCAATCCTTTGCAGTAGTGGTTTCCTCTCCTAGTCTAACATCATTCAGGATTGGAGATTCGTTGCCAGGAGGCTGTTCTGGGAGTTTGTTTTCCTTTGAGTCAGGCATCACTAACCAGACCTAGCACTTCCTCCAAGGCTTTATGAAACAAATCTCTAATCCAGAAAACATTTCGAATTTTAAGACTAATTAAGTGTCATAATGTCAGCTAGAGTAAAGAAAGCACAAAAGGAAAGAAATAAGCTCTGGGAGTGGAATGTGCTTTATTGAACACATATCCAGTATTCTGACCATCACTGTCACTCAGGAAGACATCATCCAGTAAACCTGATCAGAAAAATCCTCACTGAACTGATAAGGCAGAGTAACTCTTCAGGTGGCTTAGCTGTCACTTGAAAATCAGCTTGCAAGCCTGTGGGCTGACATTAGTGCTGGAAGGCAGTGAGGGTTTGAAGCTCAGGTAGAGTCTTCTCTGGACTTCAGAAGGATCAACATCAGATCCTGAGAGCTCTCTGCTGCTCTTTTATTTTCCCTTGCAAAGGGAAATAAGTCTCTTCAGGTGTATTTTTTCACTTTTTAAAAGATGTGCAGAAAATTCAGGCATAGTGAGTGATTTCCATCCCAGGTATGTCTGTTGTGTCATTTCAGTCACTTCAGAGCTGGGGTTTTAAAACTCTACCAATACAAGAGTTGAACTGTAGTGTGTATAAATATACTGTTTATGAAATTTCTTTTTCTTTTGGCTACCTGTTTCATCTTAAAAAAAGAAAAGAAAAAAATTTTCAGGAATAAATAGGTTGAGAAATGTTATTTAGTCATTCTTAGTTACAGAAACTACAGGTCTATGTATCTTCAATCTGGCTTTTTCTTCCTCTCCTCATCTTAAAAATATCTTATGGTGTACTATAAATAATGAGCAGAAGGGAAAATGATGCTTCATGCAGCAGGGGAAAAGCAGCAGTTTAATCATGTTCAAACACAGCTCTGGAGAATGAATGAATGTTCCTCCATGCATTTCCAGGCTTGAACAGGATAGACTGAGTCTGCAGGGATTTGTGTTTCAGACCTTGGTGTCAGTATGCATTACTGTGGGCTTTGAAAGATGCTCTTAAGATGTTTCTAAATAACCAAATGGAGCAACCCTCTCCAATGTGATAATCTGTGCAGTTACTACCGCAACTCCAGCAGATAGGAAAGAGGGAAGGGAGCAGAACTCTCTCCCAGCTGTGCCCCAGAAATCCTTTGCCATAGTAAGCAAATAACATTGTGTTTAATCTTTCACTTCAGGAAAGGTGAAAGTATCAAGAAGGTAGATGACGGTGTAACATCTGCATGTAGTTTAGACGTGCAGTGCCTGCACTTTTTGCATCCAAAGAAAGAGGCACAACTGTATTTTGAACTCAGTGGCTGAAACAATTGGCATTAAGGTTCTGTGTAGGATTTCTTTGTGCCTGGATGACAGCATTGAAAGGGTCCCTAACACAGCTCAATAGGTAAAGAATGTGCTCAAGCTTTGTTTAAACAACACAGGGACATGGATTCACTTTTTCCTGTAATGAACATGAGGCTTTAGGCACGTGGCACTAGATTCTGCTGCTATTGTGCAAAAGGCACAGCCCTTGGAAGAAAAAATGAGAGATGCAGCACAAGGTATGATGTAAACTGTAATAAACTCTTCTGAAATCTCCATTTTTGCCTGCCTGCCTTTCAGTGACAGCATTTAAACTCATGTTCTAGGGCCCTTTTATGCAAAAAAGCCTTATTCCTAGGACAGCTCTTGCAAAATTCATGGCTGGTATGATTCCATGCCCTTATGACATGACAGTAACATCCATTTGTATCTGTTTGGCACCATGTAAGTAGGTCGCACAATTACGATGAAGTTAAAATTAATTTTGCCTTTCTTTAAACGGTAATGGAACAGTTACTAACTGATTAAGGAAAACATTAGCGAGTAGCATTATAATTGATTTGAATGCATGTGTGTTTTGTATTGGTTTAGTTTGAGGGCATTTTTAAACAAATAGGACTGTCATTGTGAGCCTTAATTAGATAATAAATTAATAGATAAATGGATTAGAAAGTTCAGTATGGCTTTCACAATTGCTGCTAGCGGCATAAAAATGAGGTGCTTGGTATTAGCAATGCTAATAAATGGCCTAAGGAATGCACTTGGGAAGAATGATGATGTGGCAGCTGAGTGACATGTGAGGACCATGGTCTTTCCTTTGCCCACACCTACTTTGAAAACAAAGGTGCTCCTGTGCTTTCTTAGGAAAGATAACATGGTGCTGATCTGGAAGGGTAAGTATGTCAGTTCCCTTAGTGCACCTCAAGGCCTGCAGATTTAATGTGGGATTCATGAAAAATTCACTAAGCACACAGGACATCTTCTAGGGGTTAGGCTGCTCAGCCATCGGTTCAGAGATCTGACGAGGAAAAAGGCTCAGTGTGTGCCAAGTGTATTCAGTAATGGGAAAACTGCCTAAGAGGGAGGGAAGTCTGGATCAGTTGGGCTGGATACCGAGTTCATGAGAATCATTAGGATCCTTCTGAAAAAGACCGATTTGGTGGATGTTGTGCTGGTTATTTAATTCCATGAGGCAGTAAATCAAGCCATATGGGTCTTGCTGCTGTTCAAAGAGGTAGTGACAGTAACTCAGATAACAGACACAGAGTGCTGCAGGTTGGAAAGTGATGCAAATAATCACTGGCATGGGTTCAGGCTGGATGTCAAATACCTGAAATTAGAAAGTTGGAAGACCACTTTGGTATGTATTGAGTGTTACACAGCTTGCCTGAGGACACAGGGTAACTTGGATTTGTTATTTTTGAGTTGATTGCCCCTCAGATATAACTGCCTACTTCAGGGGTGGCATTAGCCCGCAGCAGTTGGTCACCATAATTAAAGCAAGTTTGCAGAAAAGGGTTTGAAGCCTGAATTCTATTAAAGTCACTTTTAGATTCTTAATAGAGTATCAAAGAATGGGAACTTTCTGCAGTAATGTGTACTAGATGGCCAGTATGGCAGAAATATGAATATTACTGAAATATCTTCAGCATAAAGAAAAAACACTTGGCAAGACTTTATTCCTATTTTTTAATGCTTTTGATGTAATCTCCTCTGCTAGTCACCTGAAGCTTGATTTTTTATGCCAATGATTTTCAAGGCAAAGTGAACTTTTTTGGCAATCAGATCACCCTTGATAGAAATTAACTGTTGTGACAAACATCTTTTTGTTATGCATTTCAGGAGCATTCAGATAGATGCCTACTTTAATTGTAATATGAAGTACTCTGTGTAAAAATTCTGTTGCTTTTTTTAATGAGGATTACAGGAAATGAGTTCCATTTCACTGAAGGTCATCTTGATAAAAAGTGAGTAGTGTTTTACTCCCTCAGCTACATCACTTTTCTTATCAGTCTACCTAAAATATAAATCTGTATTCAAGAAATACTGCAAATACTGTGCAGCATATTGCATGGTCTGTAGACCTAACCACTTGATTAATTAAAAATCTATCAGAGTAAAATACATGATAATATATGAGCATAGTGTCACACCTGATCTTTGGAAGAGGTAAACAGGATGCAAATGGTCTTTTTCACCTCTAGTTTTCAATGGTGGAGACATTTGTCATTTGTTAGGTTCTTTAGCAAGTTTCTAATTAGTATCTTTTTCAAGTCTCTTTCCCATTCAAAGGGCTCCCATCCAAAGAAAATCTAAAAAGGTTCAGAGATAGTAAATACATTACACTTGGTTGTTGCATAAGCTCACATAAGTTCTTTGCCAGCTCCTTTCATGTCTGGTGTAAACCCTAAAGCCCTGCAGCCATGTACCATGCTAAGTGCTATGTAGTGCTGAGGCCAACCATTAAACCAAGGCAAAAGAGACCTTGACAGAACCGCTTCTGATGAACTTGGTGCACAGGCAGACAAGCCCAGGTCTTATTGCAAAGGCTGCATCCCTGTATTTATTGACATATTTATCCTCAGATTGCCAGAATGGCAGGGAGAGTTCTTAGCCTTAGGACCCACTAGCAAAGCCAGTCTTTTTAAGAAGCAATGTGGGTTTAAGCCGGGCTAAAAAGGAAAGAGAGCACAGCAGGAAGAATGCAGTTTCCATTACACATTCAGGATCTGGAAAAAGGTGGAAATCATATAAAATCCATAAAATGGATTGCATTGGAAGAAACCTTTAAAGCTCATCTAGTCCAACTTGATCAGGTTGCTTGGAGCCTCATCCATGATGCTGAATGTGTCCAGGAATGGGGCACCCACTACCTCTCTGGGAAACCTGTACCAGTGTTTTACCACCATCGGCATTAAAACTTTCACTGTTCTGGTTTTGGATTTTACTTAATTTCTTTCTGTTTCAAGTGTGTAGCTGGGATGGTCATTCATTTAGGCCAGCTCCCCATCTTTGTACTTCTGCTCTTATCTTGCACCTTTACTTCTGAGTTTGAACTGCTGCCAGGTGAGGAGGCTGTGGCTTGCCTTCTTGCAGGCTGATGCAAACTTTTGCTTTACATAAAGCAACTGAGCTGGAAGAAAGGGGACTTGTCAAAAAGGAGGAAAGCTAAAGAAAACTTTGATCAGAGGTTAGTCTCCAGAATCAAAATGACAGCAAGCTTCCTGGGCTTTTTAAAAGGCAACAGAAACAACACTGGACTTCTTGTGAGTAAATTGCTAGCACTGTTGCACATATAGCAATGGCTTTTGTGACTCCTGTTGAAATTTATCTTTAGTTTGGCAAGTATGTTGCCTTGAAGTGCCATAAGGATCCCATGTTGAGGTAGGCATTGTTCTCTTGTCATGTTTCAGACCTAAGTTCTCTTGCAGAGTGTGTAAATCAGCATATATAATACAGCCACATATTGAGCTTATGAGTGCCACACATGGCCACAAGCTGAAATTTTTCAGAAATAGTCTTCACATACTTCTGCAATTTCTTCCTCCCTCCTCTCTGTCCCTGATTCCAGAAGGATGACTTGGAGCAATTTCCTATTCTTGTAAGATCTCACCTTTTTTTTTACATACCTCGCTTTCTACCACTAAAAATCATGTCCTTAGGGAAGGATTTGCACTTTGCATTCAGCTGGTAAAACAGCCAGTTTTGTTTAGCAGATTTTTGTTTGGTGTGAATCCCCGCACTGTACATACCTGTTTCAAACATTGTGGAAAGAAAATGTTTCCCTTCTGGACAGGAATATTTGTTAAGCCTTGCAGAGAGTTTAATGCATGCTGGTATTCAGAACCTATTAAAAAGAAAAAATAAAAGAGGGAAGATGAAGGGGAAACAGACAACAAACAAACCAAACCCCCCTTCTTGTTTTTTAAATTCCAGTTCATGCCTTGCAGTTTAATATTCTTTCTACAAGAGATTGACTCAGGACCCTAAATCAAGCTGATTGTACAGTGCACATATTAAAATCTACATTTTGGTCAGAGAAGTCTGCATGCAGTCTGAAACACAGGACAGAGCACTGAAGCAGAATAATTATGGTTCTTTCTGTAGGTCTTTTCCATTCCTAATGCCTCCAACTCTGAACCATAACTTAGTATTCATGTTTAGGCTGTTCATACAGTTTTTGCTTTTTCAAACCTTCCCTCTTTGCTACAGGGATCAACAACATTGTCCAGTTCACTGACCTTAAAACATTTTTTGTGCTTCAGTACTTGACTTACGCTTAAGTTCACATATTGCCCCCTGTGCCAACAGCCCAGCTCCAATGCTGCCACTTCTCTACAAGAACCCACTCCTTCAATGGGCCACCACCATGTGATTTGATGGGTTTCACTGAAGATTAAGACATCATGTTCTGTGACATAACTGAATTGGAAAACCCTGAGTGTTAGAAATAAATTGGTTTGAGATATATGAATTGGTCCTTTTGGATCTGAAGACTTGATCTAAGTTTTGGATCCATTAGATGTATATATTCACATCCCTGTGAACTTTTTGGTACAGAAGTCAGAAAAATAAACTTAAGAAGTGAGCGTTGTCTTCAAGAAAGTAGGAAACCTTTTTGCTCCATATTTATAGTACGAAAGCCAAGCAAATGCTTAAGAAAGCAATTGTTAAACTTATGCCTAAACCTGGACAAGCAGTTAAGTTCCCAGCACTCTTTATCCATGTCTGTTATCATGCTTACTGGGAATCTGCACTCACTGAACCAGAACTATTTAAACAGCTTCCTGCAAACATCCCATTCCATCATTTAACCCTAACAGCAGATCTCACCTGTTCTGCAAACACGGGTCTCAGTTCTCTGAGGGAACCTTTACACCAGTTTTTTTTAATATGATCATTTGCCATGTGGACATTTGGCTCAGGCTGGAATATGCTGGGGTTTGGAACAGAAGCAGGATGGGTATTTTCTGTGCAGCAAACACAGGTCTGGGAACTGAGCTGACAGCTTTGACAATTGATGATTTGCCTTAATACACAAAACAGGACAGGTTTTGACTTGATATAGTGATGGACTAGGAGACACCATCTTAATCTTTTGGGTGTCATGGAGAGGTGATAATTTCTCGTCATCCTCCCTAAACACAGACTTGCAGATGGGGATTAGGAAGGGGTTCAGGTCCTACAAGTCTGAATCATGTTGTGATGTGTTCAAATTCAGTTGTCCCAATCAGTCAACCAAACCTCCTAGGAACAGCAATCTGGTCACACAGCCCCACTGGCTCCCCAAAAGAGCCCTGGGGATGTGGCTGTCTTGCCCTGCATGTCTCACGTTGTGTCCTTCCAGAGGGATTAGTTGCTGTATTATTTTGATAAATGAAGCAGGGCAGGGTGATGGCATGGGCTTTTTTGAGTTGAGATGTAGCTAGAAAGGGAAAAGATAAACTTGGAGCTCTTAAGGATTAACTTCTGGTTTCTAAGAATAACATAGATAAGGCAGTCTCAATTAGATTGAGCTTAAAATCACATATAACGAATCTGAGATGGAAGAGATTGCTGTATCTGAAAGACAAGTCACCACTGTTCTTCAGATAAGCTCCCAGATTTTCAGATGAGAAAAAATAAATATTGCAAAAAAAAAGGGGTTTCCCTACTTAACCTTCTCAGACAAACCCAAATTGCCTACCATCAAAAACCAAGGCAGCCCAAACACAGGGATGGTTTCACCACCAAATCCTTCTACTTCTTCTCCTATGTGTTTTTTTTTTTAAACCTATGTTAAAGGGCTGCACTTCTCCTTACATGTGGGACAGCTTTGGAATGGTTTCCTCTCTTTTTTAACAAAACTAAAGGTTCGACCAAAAGTTTGCAAGTGAGGCAATCTTTGGTAACAGAAACAGGCAGGGCTGTCTCACCCCAAAGTCTGCACAAAAACTATGCCTGCTTTTTATCTGTCATGGATGTAATTTATTTTTATAAATGCTAGAATTCACCCACAAAAATAAAGCAGGGCAGCATTTCATCATGACTCTGTTTCCTCAGAGGTATTTCCTACAAGGTGTTGGATTCACTTTCTATATGATAAGCAGCTATGGCTGTGCAATTACCAGTGAGCATGTACCAGTTCTGAAGGTCATGCTAAGAGACTGTATGTGCCTTGCACAGCTGCTTCTGTTTAACATCCCTAATAAAGGGAAGGAGACATTTGATTTTCATCAAGGTTTTAAGAAACACCATATCTACAGAGGCCGGACATTTTCCTTCACACTTCATCAGGAAACTTTTCGAGATGGAAATGCAGGACGAGGCAGTTTATCACAGAGATGACCTGATTTTGGCAAGCCTTGGAGAGGTCACAGGCTTCCCACTGCCACTACAGAAGTCTTTTATCCTCAAATACAGCAGAAGTCATCTGTATACATCTTCTGGTCTAGCTGTAGGATGTTCTATTTTTTTCATAGTTCTTACTACAAGTTTAAGACAAAAGTGCATCTGTTTGTGAAGAGATGGCTCATTTCTTTTTTTTTTTTTTTAATTTAAACTGCCTCTTCATAAAGGTCACCCAAGTCCAGAGTAAAAGAGGATTAATTACTAACAGCCATAATTTAGAGACAAATTACCCTCTTGATATTTTGGCTGTCCAGGAGACAACATGTAAAAGCCATCTATCTGACAGAATGACACAGTTGACTGCAACCTACTGTTGTGTTGAGCATTGCTGTGCTTCATCTCCCCTGAAGAATGATGAGAAGTTTAATAAATTAATAAGAAAGTATATAAAAATAATGCTATACTTCTATGCAACTTTTCTCACTCAAAGAAGCCAGGCTGTTTTTCTCCTAGTCCAACTGGTCAAAAAGTTATTCTACAGAGATACACATTGATTTCAGTGGAGTTGTTCACAGAATAAATGCACTTCTGCATGAACACAGCCAACAGGAACTCTCTTCCCTCGGTCTCATTAAATAGTGCCTTATACTATTAGTAATTCAATTAAAATCAGTAAGAATAGTCCATGTGGAAAACTGCCTTTGGTAATCAGCTCCATCAAGGCGCGATATGCATTTTGTTCAGATGCTCACACTTGTCAGTGCTGGACTTCAAACTAAGAATTGCAGAAATGTGCCTCCCTCCCAAGCCTTTATCCTTCAAAGTAGGTAGGTACCTTGAAAGATCCGAATCTCAGCCTGGTTTGTGCTTCTCTAGAGACCTGACAAACCTGAGGGCTGGTATGTGTCTCATGCAGCAGTGCCTCAGGGTTTGTGATGGCTCTAGTCTGTGCTGGCAAGTCTCTCTAGTCTTTGGCAGTCCTAAAGAGGCTTTTTAAGGTCAGGGACACACCATGGAAGGGTGGCTGTGAGGCAGCAGCTCATTTGTATGTATGCAACTTCTTCATTTCCAGAGCTGACATGTCTGAAGCCAGCTGTGTGTGCCTCCATCTCCTGAGAGTCTCACAGAAAATTTCTAAGCCTATTCCATCAATCTTACATCGTAGCTACACATTTTTGTCATGTGGCTTATAAATACGTATGGATTTCCTATAGTGCATGTTTCTACCTACAAGTCTTTTTATAAAGACCAGTTTTTTTTGTAGCACACTTATCAGATAATATCTCTCTTTAGAGGTCAGTCATAAATATACTCATTCCACTTTATTGTTCATAGTGGCTTCTGCTTGATTTCTGGTAAGTTCAGGCTCTGGAACAATCTCAGATGCTCACTGCACTATTGCTTCATTCTCCTGAGACCCCACCTGCAGTGCTGCATCCAGCTCTGGACCTCTCAATATAAGAAGTATGTGGACCTGTTGGAGCAGTTCCAGAGGTGGCCAGGAAGATGCTCAGAGTGTTGGACCACCTCTGCTATGGAGACGGGAGGAGAGAGTTGAGGTTGTTCAGCCTGGAGAAGAGACGGCTCCAGGAGATCTTAGAGCACCTTCCAGTGCCTAAAGGGGCCTCAAAAGAGCTAGGGAGGGACTTTAGACAAGGACATGGAGTGACAGGACAAGGGGCAATGGCTTGAACTGACAAAGGGCAGCTTTAGGCAAGATATTATGAAGGAATTCCTCACTGTGAGAGTGGTGAGGCACTGGCACAGGTTGCCCAGAGAAGCTGTGGATGTCCCATCACAAGTGGAAGGCATTCAAGACCAGGTTGGATGGGTCCCTGAGCAGCCTGGTCTAGTGGAAGGGTTTGGGAGCAGGTAATCTTTAAGGTCCTTTCCAACCCATGGCAGGGTTTGGAAGTAGGTAATCTTTAAGGTCCTTTCCAACCCAAACTGTTCTATGATTTTGTGATTCTATTGCCAAGTTGCAATATTTTAAGAAAGAACTAAAGTAGCTGTTTAAAGAGTTCATATAAGTCATTTATGAAAAGAAAAAAATAAGAGGAAAAATTTGTCACATAGGAAGAGTTTGGGTGCACAAAACACCTGGCTAGACATTAATCAATGAGGTGTCTTCTTTAACACTTTCCATGCTTTCATTTGGGAATAATGTATGATTCTGCTTGCTATTGCAAGATAGTTAATTAGCATTCATAGATTTATGACTAGGATTTTACCAAGTAGCAGAGAAGCTGGTATTATTAGTGTTCACTGCAGTCTAGTTCTAGTCCCTTTTGAGATGAAGGCAGGTTTTATTAAAACAGACCTTTCACAAAACTCATCTATTCATGGCAGATTTCTATTAAACACCACGGTGTAAGGGGCAGATTAGTCTAATTTGCTTTCTTTTCAGTCTTGATGCCACTTTTCGTTACTAATACTTAAGTTTCTTATGCAAGTGGGATGATCAAGTGGATAGAGCCCTATGGTGGGAATCAAGGGAAGTGGTCTGCTCTTATCTGACCCACTAGAAGATTTTGGCCTGGTAGCTTTATTGCTCATCTGTTTTTCTCCTCTAAGAAGCAAACTTGTTTCTGTCAGTCAGTTTGTCAGATATATTGTGCTGCTGGACAGATCTGGAAATTGAGTTTGGATTTTTAGTTTCTTCCAGTGATTCATAAGGCCTTGGTGAACAGGTGGCAGAAGAAGATGCTATTATTCAGAAACTGTTCTAATCAGTTCTAGAATTTGCATAATGCAACAGAGATTTTTAAAAAACCCCTCAGGCTCAAGGGCATGTGCTTATCACTTGCCAGGGATCTGAAGGGAGCAATTTCTGCCTACACAGCAATGTGCAATTTGCTGGATGTATCATTTCTCTATGAATTTTAGCACTGGCTGTGGTAAGAGAGACAGCTGAATTAAGGAACAAATGAGATTGGGAAAATGGAATGGTTTGAAAAGCACTGTTCCAAAAACTATAACCCAGTTCCATCAGTCCAGTTTTCCATTACATGGTTTAACAACCACCTTTTACCATTGGGAAGGATAAAATGGGAAGTGTAAAGAAGACATTCATTAATCCATCTCTTGGCTGGCTTCACAGCTTCCCAGCAACAGCAAGTAAGAAAGAAGAATGGATCATAAAACCTTCTCTGTTCCTTCAACTGACCTTTGCCCACAACAAAAGCAGACCTTGAATTTTGTTTACTTTTTTAAAAAGCAAGAATTTTTACAATGCCTGGCCATGGAATTTTGGATTTATCTTAAATATACCTATTTCTTGAGGAAACACAGAAGTTAATGGTTTAAAGAGCTGTTTTCACAGTTAGGGAAAATCCATACTTATTTGAGCTTTAAACTAGCATTTGTGTATAATCAGACACAACTGCTTTCTCTACCCTAAAACGTTACCATTTTTCACCTAGCATTAACAAAAGTAGCAGATATGCCTGTTGCTGTGGAGATTTTGAGCCACAGACCAATCTCAGTTCTTCTACCTGACTTTACTCACAAATTACAGCATCTGAAGGGGTTTTCCCATGAAACATTTTCTGAACTTACATGTGTTTTATTGAGTAAACCAGATGGAAAATCATTTGCACAGCTATGCCTTCTCATCCTGTGGGTCCAATGGCCAAGTTCATTACCAGTTCTTTTTCTGTGTATCTTATTTTGCAATGCCATACAAAACTCTCACGTCTTTTTGTCTCTTCCCCATATCCTGTAAGTTTTCCCTATTAGTTCCTGGTGGTCTTCCCCATTCTGCTTCTAGCAGATTTAAGTTCTAGTGACACAGTGCAATGTGTGTTTTCAGACTTCAGTTCATTATTTGTTCCAAGTAGTCCTAACAGCCTTTGCTCCTGTTGCCTATATTTACATGCTCACATGGATGGCATCAGTGACAGGGAACAGCAAAGCTCAGAAATTAAATCTACATAAAAATGATAGATCTGTCCATAAATGGACACATTCAGATTGCTGAGCTTTTCTTTTTATCTGTGTGCTTGAGACCTGTGTTAGATTTTCTTATGTTTTAAAGAATAGGTTTCTTTAATATAATTCTCATCATGTTTTCACATCGTTGTATTACTGGAGGTCAGAGTCCCCCACCAAAAATAGAACAATGTGGAGAAATCTGTTTGGTGCTCTACTACCAGAAGAGCCTTACATGATTATGTTACCAATACAGTTATGCTCCCATGTTGGAGTGGAAAGTTATTTCTCAAAATAAGCCATCAAACATCTGTATGCCATTTCAGACCTTGAAATATTAGCCTAGGGGTGGATTTTTGTAGGTGTGATAATCTGACAAGTTAGTCAAGGAAACACAAGCACAGGTAGAATCTTTTATTAGAAGTGATATACTTGGAAAAAGTGGACAAGCTTTCTTCAAATCTGAAACAGAAGCAACGGACTTTGCAGCTAAGTGCAAGTTTGAATAAATTTTTAAGAATTTATAACTGAGTGTATATATTTTTGCAGGGTAAATGGCACAGAACAATGGCTATCTGAACTCTTTTGCATGAGTGTGTGAGAGAACTTTTAATATTCACACCAGAATGACCATTTTAATTCTGAAGTAGCTTTATTGCTCCCTGGTTCCAGAGACTCTTCTTTCATTGACTGGAAGACAGAAACACTCAAATAGCACCAGGTGCTGGTTAAGCTACCTTTGGGGACACACATAATAAAAGTCATGAGCTTCTAACAAAAAGGAAATGTCATGCCTTTTCACATTTATCTTTGCATCAGCTTCCGCATATAAGAAAACATAAAGAGAAAGGAAAAGATAAAAAAGAAAAACCAGAAGGCATCACAGTTATTGTAGATCAGCAGATAGATCCAAGCAGAACTGCCTTTGAAATAGCCTTAGATAAGGAGTGCCTTCAGGAACCTTCAGATGCAGAACAGTTTGTCAGCAGCACCTTTACCTGTCCACAGCTAGAATCCCAAACGTAAATGAGTTTTACTGTAGCTCAGTATAAACTGAGCTGTGACAGGGAGCAATGAGCTTGTGTTTTTCTTAAAGAATCTCCAAATGTGTGTTGTTTTCCCATGGGCCTGTGGTGGGTTAGTTTATGCCCAAAGGCACAGGGATAGACAGTAGCTTTTTTCAGCCAAGAACATTAAAAATACAACTCATCCTTTCTGTACAAAGTCTGTGTGCAGGTAACTCTTGATAGTTTGAGATATATTGGGAAATATTCACTGTTTATGATTATGTCTGTTAAAAATTTTGAGCATTGCCTCTTAGGCATACCATTGTTTGTTTGATTATAGAAATAAAAACACCAGAATTTACTTACTGTCTTCACCATAAGCTCTTGGTTCTCTGCAATTATGAAAGAAATCAGCTCCAAAATAACAAGAAAACCCTGATGTGCTCTGTGTCAGGGCCTCTCACTTGATGACTTCAGCATTTCAGTTTAAGAAAGGAAACATGAATTTAAGTTCTTTCCTCTAAGGACTAAGATCTGCAAATTGCAGCTTTTATGCATCCTTCATCACACAAAACTTAGGAGTCCAAGAAATCTAGTGAAATTTGGGAAACCAGATCCCAAACAGTTTGGGAGAAAAGCAGTCTGTACACTAAAATCCAAATTTTGCTCTTTGTGCATGTAAATAGAAGTGGAAGAAAGTAGATGGCCTTGAAGAAAAGCAGGGGATGTTCTAATCAACCTATCATATGGAATTCCTTCCCACCTGGACCAGGCACAGGAAGCCTGAGTGTCTCCTACATTTTTTCCTACATGATTTTCTTAAAATCTTCCAATGCAACTAATAGGAAACATTTGAGTGTCAGTCCTTCAGGCCATCTTCTAATGTTTGATGATAACACTGATCTCTCCTAAAATAATTTAGGAATTGGAACCTTCCCCCAGGAAGTGGGAAGCCTTGATTCTAGGCTCCACTCAGTTTGGGTGGTATTAGTGACTTTTCAGTTTTTTGAGAATTGAAGGGGGCTCTGTATCTCAGCAGGGCTGTGCCACAAACAGGCTTCTCTCTCTGATAACACTCTTTTTAATGTTAAAAATTAGGGAACAAGCAGGTTAAGTAGGAAGACACTTAGTGAGCAGAGAAGCCTCCACAACTGGGTAGCCCTTAGAAGTGATCAAGTTTACTGACCATCCACGACCTCAGGAATCTCCCCAGAATCATTTATTTACATTTATTTTGCTGTCTCCTTTGATTTTCACACTTTATGAACAAGGCAACTGATCATATATAGAATCAAAGTCATACATTTTGAAAGGACTTTTCTACTTCTAGAGTTTTCAAGGGTTTTTTTTATGTTTGTTCTTATGTTGTTTTTTTGTTAATGAAAAGCATCACTTGAAAAATAGTCCTAGAAAAAAGAGCCTCTTTTCTGTGCATATAAGTGCTGCTCAACCAAAATTTAAAAGAGTATGGGGAAAACATAGCTCATATGAATGCAGACATAGATAGCCAAAAGGTAAAAATTAGGACAAAACTGAAGCCAGAGTGGCTCACAAAGGGTGGTGGAACTGCTGTAATGTCTGCAGAAGTGCCTCAAGTGCTGTTTAGTCAGAGGTTCTCTACTCATAGGCATTTGGCTGACACACATGTGGACTGATGAAAGGCAGCTGGGTCTGCTTGCTGCAAGCAGATCAGAGTCTTTAGTTCTAAAGGAATCATAAGAAAGAAAATAACCGTATAAACTATTGAATAGTGTACAGAAGGTCAAGCCTGCCAAAAAGGTCAGGCAGGTAATCATCAAAATTGGAGATAAAAGAGACCACGATGTTATATAGTCTGCTCACCAGCCTGCTGAGGAATGTTCAGTGCAGTTTAGCAGAAGCCCTCTGAGAGTGGGCATTGTTAGACCTCCAAAACTCTGGGTCAGGCTGGCCAGACTAATTGATCAGGAATTTAGGCTTTTTATAGCAGGGATTCTATGCTATAGTGAATAACCACTTCAGAGATGGACAAAACCAATAAGGGCTGTTTTATCACCCAAAACTTAAGGATTCTCTTCTCCCATTAGCATTTTACCATGATTAAAACCATTACATATAAAAAAGAAAAGCAAAGAATATTTCATAAGAAGCATGCAAAGCTACCTGTTACATGTTAGTTTTGGAGCAAATAGATTGAGGGAAATAATTACCAATGATCTAGAATACATAGCACATACTGTTTCAATAGTCGGGAAAAATGAGGTATCTTAGCCATCCTGCTTCCTTTCCTTGCTTTGGTTACTAGGCACTATCAGAAAGAGTTTCCCCCCTATACCATTGAGTATTATAAACTATTTTATTGGAGCACTGCATGGTGCAATTAGGCATTGATGGGAAAGGGACAGGTATATGAAGTGGACCAGTAGTGTGTTCTGTTATGGCAAAACCAGAAGCACATTTTCATATGGGCTCAGGTGCCTTATTTCCAAGAACTGAATTATTTTCTAATACTGCTCTCATCTTTTTAAGAGTTTTTTTCTTGAGTATGAATTAATTCCTTTAACTATCTCTCTGAAAAACAGACAGAGGCTGGGAGAAATAAGAGATAGAGAGACCATTCAGTGAATGAGACCAGGTATTATTCTCTCCATATTTAGCTTTACTGCTTATAGCCACTCTTCTCTGAACTACTGGAATTTTTAAATAATTCTGATGTGCCTGCAATTTGTATTTTGAATTATCATTACCTCCCTCTATCCAGAAAATCATCATTTGGGTCCAATCTCTTTATAGTCACTTGAAAAATTTCATCTTTTCCACTGTGCAGGGAACTGAACAAAAGTCAAAGTAAAGTTTCTTACAGGGCAAAAGTCAGTAAAGCCATGATTGAGGTATTTAAATTGCAGCTTTAAAGATATTAATCAATGCTTTGGAGAAAAAAACATAACAATAACATCAGTGGTATCTCAAACTTTCTGAATTTTTGCTATTGCATTGCAAGTTATTTTGTTGTCTGCTGAAATACATAAATTATTTTGGAGGGAAAAGGATTGTTCCCATGTTTTGGGACTTGAAATGTCAGTCAATACCTGAAAATTCCTCTTGATCCATTTCTTTTATTTTTGTGGGTGGCTGTTAGTATTTAGTTTCTGAGTTGTTCTAAGACTGAAACAAATGTAAAGCAAATTACAATTTTTGGTCAAACACTATTTTTTCCTGGCTCAATATTGTCATATTCCTGCATTACCTTCTTGGGCAAAACCATAAAATGGCAATCTTTACCAGGAGAGAAAAGCATCCTCTACAGATGCATAGCCTCAGATTCAGATATGTTTGCATCAGCAAAAATTCAGAAAGTTTTCTGGGAAGACAAAGCTGAAGTCAAGTTTATAAGGTGAAATTTTGGAATAAAGTAGTGAGGGTGCACATCTTCCTAGCAGCTTTCTCAGTTAAGTGTGTGATGTTCACTTGGACCTCCCTGGAAACACAGCACTTGTCCTGCCTGCAGATTTTAGCGAAGGGACACTCTCAGCCTCTCCCTCCCTACAGAACACTGAAATGCTCTCTTCCACTGTAATTACAGCTACCTGAGCACAAACAGCTTCTCTATTCTTACCGCTTGCATTGCAAGAACACCTAATGGCTAAACACAAGATCAAAGTCCTGCAGTTTTGCATGCCTCACATGCACACAAGGAGAAGGAGTCCATGTCTTGAAAAGCCTGCAGAATGAATAGACAAAACTGATTGAAATTGCTGGAAGATGCAGGATAGGTCTGGTTTTTAATGAGCTGTGCCAGGCACAGGGTATGTAGAATCTTCAGATGCATTCAGGAGTATGAGGTGGATGCCAAATGAGAGTCTGACACATAAGGATCAGATCAGACAGGTCTGAAAGAGTTCTTTCCCAGGTTACAGAGTGGGGAGTTACTCTCAGAGTAAGTTGGAAAGGATTAACACCCACTGTCAACCTGGTTGCAGACATGAGCCATAGAGGTGCTGCAGGCTGCACATGGCAGCACAGCGCTGAGCACAAGTGTTAGTAGGGCTGCAGCCCCTTGAACACAGCACCATGCTCTGCTGCTGGTGTCTGGAGCACATGGACTGAGTCTCAGCACCATCCTGGGGCAGTCATCCTGCTTCCCCTTCTGCAGAAGCCTCACACTTTCCACTGTCTTCAACTCCAGATCCCCAGGGCTAGCTCACATACAATGTGATGGAAAATAACCTTTCCTCTTAATCAGATCCCTCTAAAAGTTCATCTAAGAAGAGTCTTTCAGCACAAATTGCCTTGATCTCTTTCTCAGCTGAAGAAAGAAAGTGATCTTCTGAACCATGACTCTTTGATGTTGCAGGAAGGGCTGTTTGCCTACTTTGAAATCATGCACTGCGGAAAAAGTCCTCCAAAAATCAGGGAGCTTGGCTAGAATATAAGAATTAACAGTGACTGGAAAACAGGTCCCATACAACTTTAAGGATGCAAGCCTCCAACCCTCATGGGGATAAAGACTGGGATTAGGAGGAGACTGCCCCAGTAAGTGTTAGAGGCTGAGCAAGTTAATTTGTTTTATGCAGTGCAGAAATTCAAAGCCAGCAGTAATCTTAACAGTAATCAGAACAGATACAGTCTCTTTATTCAGGGAACATTCGGGTCACCCCAAATTTCCTCCCCAGAACACTTATGCCTAGACAAGTAGGGTCTCACTGCCGTACACCTTTATCACCCCTTTGCCAGAACCTGCAGTTGTTATGTTTTCTTTGGACTGTACTTACTCAGGCAGACTATGTTTTTTCCCAAGAGAAGCATAAAATAGCCTTGCATCTGAGTTTTTCTTCCCGAAACATTTATCTCCAGCTGCCTGTGTGTTTCATCACCAATTCTATTGCTACTGTACTGTACTGTAGTGTACTGTACCTTTGTCTTTGAGCTTGGGAGGGAAGTGTCAAGAATGCACAAATGATGGGCCAATTACACCTTTGTATTATGGAGCAACCCAAATTGTCACTGCCAAAAGCATCTCAGTGAGATTGTCTTACCTTCAGGCAGATTCTAGACATTAAACCCTGGGTTCATGACACTTTCACTTATGCACAAGTAAGGATCACCGAGGCTCCCTGTACAGCCAGTGAAGAGAAATGAGACATTCGAGCTCAAACTGGAGACAGAAAAAGTGGCCGCTGGAAGATAAAGGTTGTATTTCCCCTGACTGTAGGGAGACACTATAGTGACTATGCTGCACAATGTCACATTATCCTTCTGTTTCCTCAAGCAGCTCTGGGATTTCTCTTAAAAACTGCAACCTTCACTCCTTTCAAGAGATGCTTATTTGTGATTATCTAGTTAACAGGTGGAAATACATGTTTTCTTCCTTAACAGCATAGTTTGCCTCATCATGTACTGTTTTACAGATATGTGTTAGAACCCATCCCCAGGGGCCAGGACAGTTGCAGAGTGTATCACTGATCGGGAGCTGAACTTGTGGATGTTTTGGCGCTTTGGCTGTAGGATGAATTAGTTTTGCTGTCTGTTACATGGCTCTAACATCATGTGATTTTGGTTGGTTTCTAGCACTCCATAATTTTGTCTCCTGGCATTACTTTAAGGTTAATTTTAGAAAATTACTGCCAACCACCCTGCATGACATTTCTGTAAATTTTATTTGCTAGGGCAGGTGAAAAAGCCTTGCAGTGGCCCACGCATAATAACTCTTTCCTGCTGGGATAGCAGGAGCATGAACGAGTTCTTTGCCTTGACCAAGCCTTTCAGGGAGAGTTCTCCAAGGCTAGTGTAAACCATTTTGTTAGCACTAAGCTTAGAGAAAGCAATTTCCATAAAGCCTACAGTTTGGTGATCAAATACAGGAAAATGGACCTTTTAGGAGATTTGCATGTAATCACTTGCAGAGAACTTCATACTTTATATTGGGTGTTTGGATCAGATAGAGCATTAGTGTCAGACTGAGAGAGGCTACTTCACGGGCAGCTCATCAGACTGCCTACTGATTACATTATTCTTTTACAAGTTGGTTTTGAGTAAAGCTGCAGAAGCATTTGTAATGCTGAGCCATAAATAGAGGGTCGCATTTTCCTAAAAACTTTAGATGATGTGAATTACTTGCATAAATATTTTACAAGGCATGATATAAATATTCTGCAGTGATTAGGATTGTTTATACTGTCTCTATCAGAAGAAAGTCTTTCTTTCTTGATCCTTACTTCTTTGATTTTGAAAAAGATACAAGAAATCTCCCATATATTTGGAATTTATGTTACCTGTTTGTGCTTTTAAATAGGAGCACAATTTGAGCCTTGGTGACGCATCTTGTAGAAAATCATGTAGCTAACTTACACAATCTGCTTCTACTGTTGTGCCTACAAATCAGCAAACTGAGTATCTGGCTCGGGCAATTGCCCGTGTAATTTTCTGAAAATCTGCTGTATTATTTTCTTCTGTTGGCAAAAAATTCTAAGTGTGGCTGTGCTGCTCCAGAGCACCCCAAGCCATGGAGGAACTGCGCTTCAGAAGGGAACAATTTTCTCCCTGCTACTCTCCATCTTGCTCAATCAATAATTGCTTTCTGCTGTTTTGGGTCAAGTTAGTAACCTCTACTGGGGGAAAGGAGATCTGAGGTCTGCCTTGTTTCTTGTCCCTTTCTACCTTCTGCTTCATTTGGGATAATTGCATAAGATCCAAATGCTCGCTCCAGATCTGTGCTGGGACAGTGGCAGGTAACAGGCATTCAGCTGTGATGCTTTTATATATCCCAGTATTTCATTCCTCACAGAGCTGCTGCCAATCTAGAGGTTTTCCATCCGGAGGAGAGTCTAACCAAGGTTTGCTCTGTATAAACAAAAATGCTTCCTAGCCCTGCTGACAGTGATTTTTTGACTTCCTCAATAGAAAATGCTAGTAAATGGCTAAAGAAAATCATTGTCTATCTTCACAGCATAGTGGAGGGGAAAAACACAATTTGGAAGAGTAACACAAATCACCCACAAGGCAGGTGAAGTCCATGTAATATGTGTTCTTCATGCTCCACTTCAGCCCAGGGGAATTTATTCATTCCTTCTTAACCTCACATGGCCCTTATCCCCCCAGTATGCCAGTCTTCATACAGGGCATGTGATTATTTCTCATTTTCTAGGCACAACTACTCATTTCTTAATTTTAGCGACATGGCAACTGCCCAGGTTTTTCTTGTTAAGATGATATTCATTTGTCCCCTTCGTTTCATTCTTTTTCCCCTCTGGCTCTAAAGCTATAAATCAAATACATGAAATTAAATTAACTGAAATAAACATAAGTGCAGGTGGAAATTGAGGAAATATAAATAACTAAAAGTAGTTTTCCAAGACTGCTTTTTTAATCAATTCTAAACACAAGATATATATTACCTGTTGAACTAAGAATGTTGTGACCACCTATTGTTAAAGAGTAGCAATAAATCTGCACAACAATTCCTTACTCCTATGACTCACTGACACATTTTACCAGACAGCTAGTTCAGCTTGCACTTTTTCCAGAGGTGTATTCTGCTGTTCACTAGAAAGGCTTGATACGCTGCCATGAGAAAGACATGAAGGTGTTTGTCCCTTAGGAAAATTCCTTTTTTTCTCCATCTCTGAAGGAGTGAGGCTTCTGGATGCTAAACCAGTCTTCTAACATGTGATAAGCTGGGCTCATCTTCGTATACATTCCCCTTCACCTTGCAAAGCAAAATGGCAGATATTCTCCCTCTCTCCTCAGTCCAGCAGGATCTCTGATGCCCTGAAATAGCAGTGGAGCAAATCACTGCCTTTTATATTCTGCAGGGAACCAAACACTGCTGTGCAGGCAGGGCACTGTCCTTTCCACTTCATCCTATGTGTCACCAGTCAGGGATGTCCTGGTGCCCACCCTGCTTGCTACTTTGCAAGGATAGCTCTCACACAGGATCTCAGCTCTGCAGGACTGCTTCATGCTTGTGGGGTTTTAATCAATCAGATACACTCTGAGATGAAACTACCTGAGTGTTAGACTTAATTATTAATTTATTTCCTTTATCATACAGAGGTACCTAAGGGTTATTTAGGCAGGTCATGGTTTTCTCCAGTACAAGACTAGCTACAAATTAATATTGATCAATAAGATTTCACAACAATGTCAGTACAGATCACTCAAAATTCCTGTGTAAAGTAAGGAGAAGACATAAAAAACAGTTAAAAGAAGTTTGTCTGTTTACACTCTTTCCTTTGACAGGATAATAAACTCAGCCAGCACACTACAGAATACACTCCGCTATCATTTACACAGCCTTCCTGTGAACCCACAAAGCAAAGCCTCATTCTAAAGGCCAGAGCTGTACTGTGATGTCTTTTGTTTGTAGTGGTCCTTAACATCATTGGTGCACCAGTTCTAACCTTGGTTAGAGACTTTGCTATTTTAAGGTGGTACAAAGGCAATGTCAGTGATAGGACTTAATGCCAATGTTCTTATGTGAGAACTACTGCAGTTGTTGTACTGAGGTAATTGCAATCACTTTATAATCAATTGCCCATGCCTGTTGTTTCTTTATGGGGGGAATCCAGCTAATTAAAAATATTCTGAATGTGACAACAGCATTTTAGACTGTTTCTGTGGCTAGAGATACAACGTGCAGGTACAGGAAATGACAGGATTTTGAATCAAATTATTACACATCTCTGTGCCTCAGTTTACTTATCTGTTGGAAGTGTAAGTCTTGTCCCCAGAATGGTTTGTGCTATAAGGGACCTTAGAGATCATCTAGTTCCACACCCCTGCCCTGTGCAGGGACACCTTCCACTAGAACAGGCTGTCCAAAATTCTGTCCAGCCTGGCCTTGAACACTTCCAGGGATGGAGCATCCCCAGCTTCTCTGGGCTACCTGTGCCAGTCCCTCACCATCCTCACAGGGAAAAGTTTCTTCCTAGTATCTAATCTAAATCTCCTCTCTTTTAGTTTAAGACTCTTCCTTCTTGTCCTATCACTACCTGCCTGTGTAAAAAGTCACACTTCCTCTTTTTTACAAGTTTCCTTTAAGTACTAGAAGGCTGCTGGAAGATCTCCACAGAGTCTTCTTTTCTCCCTGCTTAACAACTCCAACTCTCTCAGTCTGTCTTCATATCACAAGTGTTCCAGCCCTCTGACCATTGGATCAGCCAATCTGATAACAGATCCCAACAGATCTGATAACACTATTTCAAAGTTTACATACCTAATGCTTGTAAAGCCCTTAAAAGTTCTTGGATGAAGAAGTTACCAGGTGAATAAAGCTGATACTACTTCTTTATTGATCACAGATAATACCATTCTGGGTATATTGAACACTATTAAATCCTGTTGCCTTGTCATTTCAGCTCTGTGAGAAGTCAGCCGTTATATATACCCACTCTTTTTCAACCTCTTTTGGGACAAATTACAAACATATGAGTATAATCCACTGAATATAGTCCATGAAACAATTTACTGACCTTCTTTAGAAGTATCTCTGTGAATGTTCTATATTTCTGGCAGCCCTTCTATTCACACTAGCATGAATACACCCGTTTTAAATCAGCTCTTGATCTCTGAATGCCAAATCCTATGAGAGATAAAGTAATTCTTAAATATTACAGCCAAATGTGCAGCATAAAATGAAGGCGTGTTTATTGTTTGTCTTACTTTCCCCAAACTATTTAGGGTCTGTTCTGCTCGTCTCTTCCCTAAATTTAAAGTAGTTGCCTGAATATTGCAGAGTTCCTCGGTTAAGTTGAGAAACAGATTCTTTGTACTAACCTATTTCCAAAGTTTGTGTTTCCTAAGTACTTTCATAAATCTACCAGACACTGCAACATATCTTCCCATGATTTTTTTTTTAATTTTAATCTGAAATACTGGCACATAGATAAAATACAAGGTTCTGTTCTCTTTTCCTCTGAATATGTGCTAGTATCACATCATTCATACAGAGACATTCAACGACTATTATTCCTGCCTCAAGTCCAAAGAACATAATTTTGACTGTTCACTTCAAGTGGATATATAAGATTGTTACAAATGGATGCCAAGGGGCCCATACTTGGAATCCGTTTTGTTTTTCTTTGAGTTAAAAGTTCCAAATTGCAAGACTGTACATAATGAATGTGTTATCTAGTCCTTCTGTTTTGTATTTTTGAAGGAGAAACAGCACATTCTGCAAAATAAGTTGTCCTACTTGCTCAGGTTCCATGGCAACCCAGTATTGCTGCAAATTCATTTTGCTCTAATCAATTAGAAATTTTGCTCTGGCAGCTGGAATGAAAGTTTATGGGCTTGTTTTACTTGGACTTGCAGTTGCAGTAAATTCAATGAGATACTTGTCTGAGAAGGAAACAAACTTGTAGCTTTCGTCTCTCTCTTGGTTTAATTTTTGTGAAAAGGTCAGATTTAATTCTTGGTTTTCTGTCCAAGCAGGAAAAAAAGGAGGCAATTCTCTTAAAGGATCCACAACTTAACACATGCTTGCCTTACAGCCTTGTTGACTTGCTAAAAAGGAAGGTATCGCTTTGCTTCCCGTGCATTTTATATCTGGTTGTTGTCAGCAGAGCTGCCTAGTGCACACCTTCCATCCAGCAGCTCCTGTTGAATCCACCCCGTCATTCACGCCCAAAAGGCAATTTTCCACAGAGCACGGTGGTACGTGCCAGTGCCCTTCATAGCAGCACAGGCCTGAGTGGTTAGTCTGCACAATTCTTGGAGAATCTGCCCTTGTAAAGGTCAGCTCTCACACTGCTGCAAGTGCACATAACGACCATGAAAGCCCATGGGATCTCATGTGCACTCTGCAATGGTGTAGTTGATTAAAACCCAAAGTTGATTAAAACCCAAAGTTGCCATTAGAAAGGTTCTGGTATTTTTTTTTTTTTTTTATTTTATTCTTGTCAAAACTGCAATACTGGGAGATGGGAAAACCTCCTTCCAAAAGAAACTCACAACAACTTGCAACCATGTGGAAATGGCAGAAACTTTGTGATGTGGACTGAGAAAAGCACTGACATTTTGCTTTTAGGGTTACAATTCCAAATTCAGCTCATTCTGCTCCTGCTCTTTACATCCAGACTACAGAATTCATGTATAGTTATGCCAAGCATACTGTCTAAACAAAACACAGGGAGAGCTTTGGGGCTCTACTGTACTTGTCCACTTTTTTTTTTGGTTGGGTAGCCACACCATTAACTCCCTTTTATGCATTTCACTGGTATTTGCGTAAATGAATCATAGGCTTGAAATAAATTTTTAATCTAGACTGTCTTTCTCAATGGCTGGAAAAATTTGTCCTCTCCTTACAAAGTACACTGAAAAACTGTATGGGTCTACAGGAAGACATTGATTTTACACTTTTTTTCCATTTCAGTCACCAGCACTCCAAAATTCAGCCTCTGACTACTACACAGGATTAGAAATACAGGTCACCCTGTTTTGTAATGAAAGCATAGCAAATCAAAGTTCTGATTTAAACTTTGTTACGTCAGGGCTCATCAAATCTCTATTGCCACAAAGAGGATGACACAGAGTATACTTTGCTTCTTCAAAAGCAGATCAGAATTAGAGCTGAATCTCAGTTTTCATATCAGGGACTGTGACAAGGAAAGCAGTGCTCATCCACTTGCATGTGGTCCTTTTTCTTCCTGTCTGTCTCCAGCTCCTACCACTAGTTAGCATAATGGGAAGGTTACAGCCTTGGAACCATAAAAAGGGTCAGGGAGTGTGAAGTGGGCTGCAGATTCCTTAAAAGCTGCATTCCTAAAGGAGGAACTTGTCTGTCTGGAGGGTTGTCAGAAAGAAGGCGATCCAGACAAATCCACTGCTGATCGTAACAAAACACACAGGGCTCAATTTCGGCTCGTGGTCTGCATGCTGCACAGGCTGCTGTTCACACAAGGGAGTGTAGCCTCTCAACCAACACTGGCTTTTCTCCTTCAGGTGACAAGTGTCTCTAAGCACAGGTACAGTCCGGTATTCTCCTTGGATCTCAGGGTTTGCCTCTGATGCCACAATTTCTTGTCTGATTATAATTGGCAATTTATAGGACTGGCATATGCCAAGGAGGTGACATCCAAGGGCTTGTGATGAGAAAAACTAATGACCAAGGTGGAAGGAAATATATATGCAGAACCAGCTTTGGGGGATTTAAATGTTAAACCCACTTTATTGTTTTAGGTTTGTGTCCGTTTCTAAAGTGTTCACGTTGTGTTTACTAAGAAATATTGTACAGCTATGTTGTGAGCTATGCAATGTTCAAAACGTGTTTTTATAAAAACGGATGATTTTTTAAGTTTGCTGATTTTCTTGTGCTGACTGTTCTTTTATTTTGATGGATTTTGCATGATAAAATTTCAGTATTTGGGAAAATGTGAGAAATTAATCATTATGATGTTCAGATCAAATGTAGCAAGGGGAAAAGTTCATGTTTAAATGCATTGTCCTGTATTATATGTCTGTGTTCATATTCCCCCTGTTTTTATTGATGTACTGCACATATCTGACCTCCACATTTGCCTGATAGTTTTTTTTTTGTCAGTCTGGCACTTCTGACTTCCCCGTTTTGTTTCAAAATATGTTTGGAATAAGACCCTGATAACCATTAATTGCTTATAGCAAGCTTTTCCAATTGGATCTACTTAACCTACATGTACCTGATTAAATTTTCTTGCAGTCAGTTAGAAGCTCTTCCTCAGTCAGGCACAGGTCTATATAAAATATAATCTTAGAACCCTATTTGTTGTGTTTTTCATCATTTAATCAACGAAACGACGCTGGTCTGAGCTGTGCTTCTGCTCTGTTATCAGTGTGGTGGTTTGCTCAGTTGCTTCTACCCCACACAGCCGTGTCCACACCTTTCCTCCACCTCTTGCCTGCATGGTGGAGGTCTTGAGCCGTTTGCTTTATAAAATAGAGGGAAGGGAATTGTTAAACCAATCCCCAAAAGGACTTAACACTTTTCCCTTGAAATCTGAAATAATTCGCCTCACAATACGTCGGGCAAAGCTTTCCCGTTAGTAATCCGGAGCGCGGCCGCATCAATGAGTACGACTCATTGACAGTGAGCGCCCACGCCGTGGGAACAAAGCGCATCTCGGATCAGGGGCTCTCGCCAATGTCAAAATCTTAACAAAACCAAACCAAACCGAAAAAGCCCAACAAAAAACCTGACGGATGCGAGTTTTAAAGGATGGATACTAGGAGGACAGGAGTTTTAAAGGACCGTAACAGCCCGAGGGGCAGCAGGTAATGGGGTCAGATACGTGCAGTCGGCCGCCCCTCAGGCAGGGCTGCCCCACTGGGGCAGGCGGCGGGGTGGGGGGGCGGCCTTCCCTGGTGCCCTGGCTCGACTTTTATTGTCTCTCTGTCCGTGTTTTGCCGTGGTTTTTTTGTTCATTTTATTTCTTTCTGTGTTTTTCCCCCCCTCCCTTCTCTGTGTGTGTGTCTGTGGCCCGCAGGTCCCCCCCTGCCCTGTTCGTCCGCCTCCTCCACCCCCCGCTCGCAGTCCCCCTCCCCTCTCCCCTCGCCGCCGGCCAATGAGGGCCCGGGGCGGTCGCTGGGCGACGGCGCGGCCCGGGCGGCCGCGGGCTCGGACTCTGAGGAAGAGTTTGTCCCTCAGTCATTCTTAGTTCAAAGTGGCTCTGGAAACCTCTGTGCCGCCGCCAACGGTGAGTGACTTTCTCGCTCTCTCTTTCTTTCTTTTTTTCTCTCTCTCTGCCTACTTTTTTATGCCCGTCTTGACAGCCTTGCGCGGGGATGTAGGATGGCTGGGAGAGCGGATGTTCCCTTTGGGTTGGTTTGGGGGTTTTATATAAAGAGTTAAAAGTTGCCTGACAAAGGTTGGCAGCTTTGGGCAGGTCGGTGCCAGGTGCGTGCACGCTGCGCGGTGCACAACCCTGTTTGGTACCCGGGCAGCGCTCACAGACTTGGCGTGACTTGACGGCTGGAGCCCGCTCCCTTTTGCGGGGCTGCAATTTCGGGGTGGTTTGGCTTTTTCATTTTATTAACTTCTGGCTGAAAGACTGGGCAAAGAGCTTTCCCCTTCTCTGTGAGGGCGTCGAGGTACAGCCTGGGGGCTGGCGGGGCCGGAACTTGAGAAGAACCTGTCACCCAAGGGCAGCATGGATAGGAAAGGAGACGGCGAACACGAAGAGTTCCTGTGATAGTTGGTAGTGGCATCAGCACCGTCCCAGAGGAGGGTGTCTGTGTCCAGTCTCCCTCCGAGGCACTGAAATGTGTCTTCAGGGGAAGTATCTGAGGAACAGCAGCAGAACCACATCCTACTGGGATGCTCTGAGACTCCCCGATGGCTTGCTGAGGGTGCTCAGCACCACCGGATGGTCCACGATGCTTAAGCAAATTACAAGGAGAGGAACGAAATTCACAGTTCTCTGTTGCAAAGACAGTGAGTCATAAACGGAGAGGTAACGCTCATTGGCAAAGAAATGTGAAATTTCATCAAGGGTAGTGTAACCTGACGAAGTGCAGATTACAGCAGTGGAATAGCAGTGGCCACTCAGGCCGCTGCCATCCGGCTTGAGCGATAATTGCTCACAGGTCTGATTTATGATGAAGGAGAAGGCATTCAAAGATATCTTGAAAGAGAGAAAGAAAGGTGAGAGAGAGGTTTACTGCAGCTGGCAACAGCTTAACTGCGTTTATGTTAAGCTTCTAAGAAGGTTTCCTAGTATGCTGTTATCTTCAAGTAAGGAGAGAAAGTTTGACATTTAATTTGTCTGCCCTCTCCCTTTCCCAGCTTCCCTCTTCTTTTGTTGCATTTGTTATGGTAAAAACAAACTTTCCTTTCAAGGTTTTTCAAAGGAGAAGGTTATCTCCTCTGAATTGTCATCCTAAGGAGAGTAGGGGGAAATACAGTGTTGTATTCATTCAGGAAACTGATTAAAATTCATATCCTCTGTTCAGCTTTCCCCTTCCCCTCCCACCCTATAACACACACACATCTGACTGCTTGCAGTCACAGAACATGGAAATCTGAAATAATGTCAATTACCCTCTTGTTGGAAATAAAACCTAACTCACACTCCACCTCATGTTTTCCACGTCATAATGTATATGTATGTACTTTCTCTTTGCTCATTTAGGAAATACATGTGTACACATACATGAACACCCTCCAGGTAAAAAGAGGGAAGAAAGAGCAAGAGATTAAAAACCTTAATCTCTTCTTTTACTAATTAGCTGAAAACCAAAAAACTCCTTGTTCAAAGTCCACAGTGGATTATCAATGTGCTGATGAGTTAGTTAGACTTCAGGCTTTTCAGCAGCCTGCTTATTTATCCTTTTTCTTTTTTTTTTTTTTTTCTCAGTGCTTTTTGCATCAGCTTGTAGACATATTCCATTCCCTGAGGCCTTCTTTGTGTGCAGGATTCAGTAGGTTGGTAATAAATATGTCCCACACAAAGACAAGGCATCTGGGGTCTCATTTGCCTGCTTATTCTGGTTGTTCAGTAATCAGAAGTGCAGGTAATGGCAGGACACTGGTGACCTGCTAGGATCAGCTCCGCGTCACTCTGCTATCAAGAGGAAAACAAAGGTGACTCACTTTGCCACCTATCAACCCATAATCTAAAAGTTCATGTGAATGACAACCACGGACCATACAAGCCCATCATGCCTAAAACCCAGAGCCTCTTCTGACCTCTGTAAATGGATTTAATTGCTTTAGTTCTTTAATGTTCTGTTTCTATGAGGCTTAGTCAGCTTAAATTTTAAATGACAAAGGCAGGTCTTTGTGTTCCTTAAATGGTGAAAATTAGTAAAAGCTTATTTTGGTTAGGACTAAGTTTAATACAGTTAGAGCACTCGTTCTCAGAGAATAGTAGCTGTCTCAACAGCAGGACAGCCTGAGAATGCTGTTCAAAGGATTTGTGTTGCACTTTTTAATTGATTGTGGCTAGGTTTTCCTACCACAGCTGTGTAAACTCAGCCTTAGAGAAGTCCATCCAAAGTAAGTAACACCCAGGGAGCAGCACTGCTGTTACAAATCCCCATGTAAATTGCAAATATAATGCACATGGAGATTAAGAAACATGCTACTTTTTTAATATACAGTAGGCTATTCTTTATCTAAATTCCTTTTATTTCAGAAAGGTAATACTGTCCCTGATATTATTTTTACACTTCCAGAAAAATGTCCACCTAAACTTTCAAATGCAGGCTGGAACCAGCTAATATGTATATAAATAATGGGCATCTTATAGGGCTTGAAGTTTTGTGATAGATGTGTTACAAACCATGGTTTGATTTTCTTTATTTCTAAGTAATTTAGGACATTGAAAGTCCAAATTTTTATTGTACCTATTATATTAGCAGGCACATGATTTTAAGGAAAAAGAAACAGATTTTTCAGACTTGGACCTTTTCATTTTTTCTTTTTATGTATGTCAAGTCCAGAAGGCTTTTTACCTAAAACTACCCAACGTAACTAAGGTGTGAATGTCTCCATTTCAGAGAATCCTAGAAAGCTTTGTATTGGAAGGGCCTTTAATCATCATCTTGTTCCAAACCCCTGCCATGGGCAGGGATACCTTCTGCTAGACCAGGTTGCTGAGAGCCCCATCCAACCTGGCCTTGAACACTGCCAGGGAGGGGGCAGCCACAGCTTCACTGGGTAACCTGTTTCAGTGCTTTATCACTCTCATAATAAATAATTCCTTCCTTATATGAAATTTAAATCTATCCTCTTTCAGTGAAAAAAACATTTTCCCTTATCCTGTGAGTACAAGCACTTGTAAAAAGTCTCTCTCCATCTTCCTTATAATCCCCATTTTAGCATCAAAAGGTCACACGCCTTCCAATCTGCAGACTAAACAGCCCTGTCTCTCTGAAACATCTCAGGATGTTTCCCTTCAGAAACCTTAAAATTTCCTGATTTTAGGATTTCAGCACTATTTTAAAAGTTGGCTGATGTGTGCTATCTTGGTGGACATTAAGAAACACTAATTAGTTTTTCAAGTTTCTTTTTATACTGGTGTGTAGGTATATATGTGTAGGACACGGGAGAAGTCAGAACTCTCTGAAGGCATCCAATCTTTAATCTCGTTGTACTAAGAAATTTAACAACTGCTGTGCTTGATCAGAACATTCAGTCCCTGACAAGGGTATGGGAGAAGAGGCATGAACAAGTGGGGCTATAGGGAGGATCTTGGCCAGCTGAGAAAGTTGGAGGACTAGCCAAGGAGGGCTGTGGATGTGGGTGCTTAGCTCATTAGTGGCAGCTTTCTTCCATTTGAACCAGTAAATGACATGAAAAATACATTTTAAAAAATGAAGTGCCTGTAGGGAATGGTGTTCAGGAGGAGCACATCAGCCTGACCATTGCTGCCCATGTCCCTTCAGCATCCACAGCTGTGGCACTGGGGACATTAGCAGGTGCATCTCTGAGGTAGGGAGATGACTGTTGTACAGAGTGACAAAGCCCGGATTTGGAAAGATACATAAAATCTGTGGAAAGCTGACGTCCAAGTTCCAACACTGGTTGTGTTGCCTCATAGTCAAAGCCGAAATGTGTGACATCTTTCAACTCCTCCATCGGTGAGCAGGCGTTCCATGAGAAGTGTGCTTTTGTCATTTGGTGGGGTCTGCTGTGTTTCTCTTAAGCTGATTGTATCAGGGAGACTGGATGTAGTCACTTAAAACAGCCTCTGCACATGGGAGCCACAAAATCCCAAATCACCTCTGGTTTGGGGTATTTTAGTATTTTCAAATACTAACACAATATTTGAGACCAGAGCATGGAATTTAATTAATTCTAACAGAAGTAAAGCAATACCAGTAAATTGTAAGAATATCTAAAACTGACTCTCTGGTCCTAGAAATTGCTTTGGTGCTACTGAAGGTAACATCTACTAAAGTCACTGGGAAGAATCTAATACAGTTTGGAGTCTTATCACCCACCTCTGAATATACGTACCCCAGTTTCTTTGGTTTCTCCCTCAAATACATCCCTATTACAAAAACTTGTGGCTCACCACTGCTTAACCAGTTTTGCACCTTTTCTACCACTAAGGGCATTTTTCACAGAAGAAACAACAGTGGAAGGTCATGATGCCAGTCACCCAAAGTGACACTGCTGCAGGAGAGGGAGAGGAGAAAGGCAGGCATAATTCTCAGTATTACTGCATTTTGAATTCCAAGACTAGGGTTAAAAGTTGCATAAAGCATGGATGGTGCAGCCCTTACCTTGGCACAGGTTACATTGGCAGTGGACAAGGAGGGAAATCTATATTGAGTGCATGCATAAATATCCTAAGGTTAAATCCTGGGAGACGTGTGCAATTTCTCTATGATCCATGATTTTGGTGGAAAATAAACCACATCAGGATCAGCTTGCCCCCAGCATCTACACCATGCTTCTTCTGCACAGTGGGATCTGCATGAATGAGCTGCTTGACCAACAAAATCCATGGTCCCATAGTTAATGAGCTACAGGTTCTTGTATTGCTTTTCCTACTTTTTCTTGTTTGGAGTGCTAGACAATTTGAAGCAGTAAAATCCCCCAAAGATTTTCATTTTCATTTCATTTCTGACTAAATCTGGGCCTCCTGATTTGTAACCTATTTTCTTTAAAGTTTTTTTTCTTAAGCTTTAAAAAGCAGCCTTGAGATGTTAAATACAATCACTGTTTGGAATTTACCTCCCTTCAGTAATTTACCTATCCTTCAGTAAGAACTTCTCACTATTTATTCAATGGTTTGGCCCAGATTTGAGAAGAAAAATCCTTTGTAAGAAGGCTGCTGGGGACTCCTATAGCCTTATCTTTTTTTGTCATATAGTTCAATTTTACATAAATGAAGCATTTCTCGCAATTTACAGTAACTGACCAGATCGTGTGCCACTGCTGCTGCTCTGGCTGGATTTTCTCAGGATCTAGAGGGAAGTCATCTTCTTGAAACACAGGGCACTTTCTGCTGAAAGTTTTTGATGGGTCTGTGAGCGCTCAGTGTTTATTTCTTTTGTGTCCGTGGTGTGGTTGGTGCTGCAGAGTGTGCCGCACAGCGACGGCTGTTCTCGGATCGCTCAGCAGCCCCGTGTGACCACTGGCAGGCTGGATGCAGCATCAGCCTGCTCCGCATCAGGCAGCGCTCCTCTGATCTTTGGGCCCAAATCCAGACACAGCAGCTGTACGAGTCCTGCTCAAGCACAGGGTTAGGTGTTCACAGCACTAGGACTGAAAGTACAGAGAGATCAAACTGCAGCAGGGAGGCCAAAAGACTCTGAATATTAAAGGATTTTGAAGAAGGAATAGTATCATGTGAGGTGTCTTAGAAGTGGAGAATTTTCAGGAATCTGACTGAGGAGAGCAAAAGAACCTTTGATAATGTAATCTGAATAATTGATATTTTTCTCATCTAAAAACTAACAATAAATTCCAATTAAATTCAGTTTTCTTTTATGGAAAGCTTTCATTTTTCTTTCCAAAAAAGCTTGTGAACAGAGGCTCTATTCTCTTGCTGTGTTTTGTCCTTGCACAGTGCTTTCAATTGCTTCTTTTTTACTACTCAAGCAAGTGTGTTAAGTAAGAATAGCAATTAATCTCTGCATCCTTTATCAGAGATTTGCAGAGTCCATTAGCAGTCAGTGTTACTCATAATGGTAATTCATAATTACAGAAGGGAAACAGGAATTGGAAGATATAACCAATCAATTTCCAAGTGTCTTTTAAAAAGTTTTAAATATTCTTTGTTATTGCATTTCCTATTAAAACTTTTTTAACATCATCACCCTCCTCCCCCTCCTCTCCTCCTCAACACTACATAAATTTAGTAAAAACATCCTAAGGAGAAGAAAGGTTTAAAAGATATTTAGTTTAGCAGTACTTTTAAAAATATTCTTTAATAAAATTATATTTTTTAAAACAGTAGTGATGATTAGATGAGGTGCTTCAACAAAAGCATTTTGAAAATCAGTTTTACATAATTTTTCAATTAATTTATCCTCTAATTTAGGAACGTGCTCAGAATTCAGCCTGAGAAACTATAACCTTAATTCCTCTCTTTTAATTTTAAGCAGAAAACAAACAATAAACTTATTAACCATAAGCTTTCAATTTAGACAGAGACATTTCAAGCCACCAGGATTTGAGTCATCCTGAAGAGAGTTCTCTTTTTGCACTCAGTGTGGCTAGAGCTGTGTCTTGACTATGGGTCCCCAGAAGCCTGAGGGGTTAGAGTGGAGATGACCATTTTGGCTTGATTTTCACAGTTGATGCCTACTCAAACTCACTGAAACCTTCCAAAAATTTACTTACGTATTTGAAAATTTGTCCTCACATCATTCCTCTGAATTTATCTCTAATGTAAAGATGAAAACAAGGTTGAGGTTTTGAGTTTCCAGGCATCAGCTCTTGCCTTTTAGACCCTGAAGATCAAGTAAGAAGCTGTTAACTGGTAGCTGTGAGGAGGATCAGATCATGAATTATTCCTGTTCTTATTCACTGAGCAGTGGAGCCATCCTGTTGAGTTTTTGTTCCTCCTGTTTCACTCTTTCTTCTATGAGGAAAGATCAGAGAAATGCCAGTGTGTGAGCTGCAGATCTCTCCGAGGACATGAGGCTCTAGATGTGCCCACTTACATTGCTATCCCTTAAGCTCTTGCTTTGTGAATTCACTTTGCATCCTGAGAATATTTGTTTAACCTGGCAATTGTTTGGCTTCAGGATGAGCCAAAGGTGAGAAGCAAATCATTTGCTATAGGACTAGATTCTTATCACTGGTATCAGTGGGAGGCATTTGGATTAGATTCCTAGCATAGCCAGGGGCAAATCCTGACCCAGCTCAAATCCTTTTGGCTCAATCAGAGGGACCCTTGGTCAGGAGGGGATAGTATGAATACACAGAGAGGCAGCTGGGGGGCTTTTGGGAGGTTTTTTTGCAAGGAATAAATATCTCAGAAAGAATAAAGCAAAGTTATGATTGTCACATTCAGTGAAGAGCAGCAATGAGGCAAGTCACCTTTCCAGGCCAAGGAACACACTGAATCAGTTAAAGCAGATTTATAGCTTTTTAGCTGTGATAAAGCCGTATCAGTGTGTATATGAATTTACATAGGAGTAGGAGGTTTTTTTCCTTTCTTTTAATGCAAGCCACATTGGAAAGTGTGCACAAAGGAGCCCCACTCCAAGGAAAGACAACTGGAACAAATTATATGCATTCAGACTTGTTAAATGGAATTGGCAGCAGAAATATTCCTGGTAACCTGAGATTACAGCGGCATTGGTATAGTTAAGGTTATGTCAGCATTTCCATTAGAAACCCCTACTTTCAGGGGTTTATATCTGCAAAAAAAATTCACTGTGGGTCGAAACTTGACAAGCTGTGCAAGGTCTCATCTGAGATAGATTTTTTTACCTTTTTACAAAATTGGGGACAAAAAACTGTTTGAAGAGTCAAGATACAAGAGCACAAACAAAAATAGCAGTGTTCTGGCTTTGATCCTTTTTGACATTAAAAAACCCCATTTCTTTCTTTATAATGTAACTATCAAATGTACAACAAAATCTTGCTCTGAAGAAGGAATTAATCATTACACTATTAAAGGAAATGAAACATTAATTTATGGCCCATTAGATGCTTTTTCACTGCAGGACTGCCAGTGTTTTGGTCTACCTGATGTTATACTGAGAGATTTGTGACTAACATGAAACAAAGCCCCCAAAGCAGTAGCTTCTGTATGGAAAAAATGCTTTCAGGGCAGCTTTAGAAGAACAAAACATTGAAGGCAGAGTTGTCCAGGCACTGGAGTGTGTACTAGGAATTCAGCCTTCTGATTTCTGCCACAGGCTTCTCAGATACGAAACTTAAACCACAGTTTTCTCAGTTGCAAATGAGAGCTATAGCAAACCCTAGGATTTGGTATCCTTCTGAACGGCTTTCTTATTTATATGCTATTACTGCAACTAGACATGGTTTACACTATGGTGAACAAGTAGACAAGAAGGGACCTGTGGCTCCAAACTTGCAGACATCAGGTTTCAGAGAGTAAGCTAATCTTTTTTCTAAATCTTTTCAGATTTTTCCGTGCACAACATTGAACTTTTTGTTTCTGGGTAAGTATCATCTCTGAGCTGAAGCCTGTGTGGCTGAGGGTCTGTATATGTTCTCAGTTCCTGCAGTGCCTTCTACACTTTGAAAAGTCATAACTGATGTTCATCAGAACTTTTTCCACTCACCAGATAAAAGCTGCTGTGGAAGTGCAGAGAAGTGTATTATAAAATACAGGAAGGAAGTCTGAAGCTCATGTACTCATGGCTGCACTGTGTTATTTCTGTGAAATGGATCTCTCAGTTGGGAATGAGCTCAAACTTTGGGAAGGCTTGTTCCATTAGCTGTTTGCAAGCCATATGTCTCCATTTTTAAATGAGGACCTGGGGGCTTTGAACTTTATTTATAAGCTGAAATTTGCTGGTCACTGTGAACTGGTGATTAATTTGTAAGGGAGAAGATGCCAGAAGTCTCACTCTGACCTGTGTGTTCTTTCAAACTAAACATCCAATAACTGCATAGCCTCAGAAGATGTATCCCCCCCCCACTTCCTCCTCCATAGTTTCTGTGCTTTGCATTATTCACTGTGTTTATTGTAACACACTATTAATCTCAACCACAGCTTTCAAACCATCATGTGACCCCAACAAATTTTTCAGCTAAAGCAATGATAGCTTTAGGTATTTTGGGTGGAAGCTTTTGAGGCTCTGAGTAAAAGAGAAAGGATCAGGTTAAAAAATATTTGTGTCAGTAATTCAGAGGAAAAAGTGTTTTTTGTGAATCCAGCGTGATTTTTCTGAAAAATGATACTTGAAATATGACATGAGAGGATCATGCAGCTTCTTGCTGTGTGTGTATAAGCCATGGTGTATCCTTTGAAGTTGCTTCCCATGTGTACCTGGGTGCAAAGCAGTAGAGTATTTTTTCAAGGGAGAGCAGTCCTTAACCATGTGTCTTAACAGCAGGACCAAGCCCATAGTGCCCATTCTTGGTAGTAAAGCCGATGTGACGGGCAGTTATGGCACAGAAGGAACCTTTGTTATGAAGAGCTTTGTATGAAAGACTGTCACAGTTCTTTAGGAGTCAGTTGGGTTGAAGCTTTGGGATCCACAAGCCCCAGTGTACACACCCAACTTAAAAATTCAGTTTGATGTAAATTTGGAAAACACCAGAATTTGAAGGGTTAAAGGTTTTGTTTGTTTCTGAGTCCTGCCATATGAATTTAGAAAAAAGCCCCCAAGAGAGATGGAATAGCTGGCATAGTGCTTTAAAAGCATGATTGGCATTAGCTCAGAATCTACATCTGCAAGGTCTGTATTTTGTAGTAAGTAGTGCAGTGGGAGTCAACACCAGTCAAAAAACTGATGGCTGGTTACAGTTGGTGACCTTGGCCAAGTGACCTAAATGCTGGTGCTGGACTCTTACATAAATAAAATGGGGGATAATCGCTATTGTTTGCTCCTTAGAAGTTTTGGAGATTTTAATATTCTTAATTTCAGACTGATTATGAAAAATACTGTTGTATTCCCTCTCCATTCAGCTGATAAATCCGTAGTGTCTCAGAGCTTTACTGCTAGCTTTTAACACATGCTCTGTCTCTGGAGGTAAGGGATGGTGATGCTGCAAAGTTTAGTCAGCCTTTTTGTAACACATCTTCTCAGTCTGTCCTCACTTTTAACAGGAAAGATTTAGTAGATGTTTTTTCTCTTTCCATGTAATAATTAGGTCTGTTAATGGCAGCCTAGTAGTTGAGGCCTTTTCCATATAAAGTAGCAAAAGTGTAAAGATAAAATGTAATATTGTATGACAGAAGGTGATAAAATTCAGATGTAGTATATGGTATTTCTGTTTACAAGAGGTCAGCTAATACTGACATGTCACAGTACCATGAAAATGTGCAGCCATTCACTAAAGACAGCAGTGGTAGGCCAAAAGACCCACGTTACACGTGGGCTATGTGACTCCATGTTACTTCATAGGTGCAGTGACTCATTAAGGGTGGAAAATACTCTAAGGTCACTGAGTCCAACCGTTAACTCAGCACTATCATGTTCTGCACTAAACCATGTCCTCAGGTACCACATGCAGCACCTTTGGAACACTTCCAGGGATGGTGATGCCGGGACATCTCTACCAAATGGCAGAGACCTCGATATCTTCATCTACTACTTTCTACCACTAAAACACAAATGTATGTGGAAAACAGTTGCTAACAGAATGGTGGTTGATGCATTTCTCCCCAGCTACATGCCATTTAAAATTCTAAAACAAGCAAAGCTACTGAGACCCAAATCTTTTGCTCATCAAGGGTCTCAAACACCAAGTAGCCTTATTTGTAGGAATGGTCAAAATAAAAAGGCTGGACTGGCCCTCATTAATTACCGCCTAGTTGTTCCTATTCTTTTACGTCTTAGGACAGCAACATTACTCAGAAATTAACCTTGCAAAATGTAACAAGTGTCTTTGAGATACCTTTCAGGGTAACCTAAAAGCTGCTAATCTAACCTCTTGTCTTTCTTATCTTTCCTAACTGATATCCTGGCAAGGCAGTAAATTGATAGAAATCATAAAATACCTGGAGTTGGAAGGGATTCATACCTGCAGGTCATAAAATATATTGGTCCTTTCTGGAGGATCTGAGCCTTTTTCTGTTTTGCTAGATTTCTGTAGGTTCTCAGGGTGTTTCTAAGTGTCCTGACAATTGAGTCTCTTAATCATGCTGTCTTTCATTTTCTTTCAGTTGAAATAAGACCCCAATTGTAGAGATAAAAATTGGCCTCTCAGAATTTTTGAGGTTAAGTAGGTTATAATTTCAGCATTTTGGACACCTCAAGATATTAGGTGTTTGGTAAGTACAGTATGCTGTAAATAGGAAAAAGCATTCTGAAGCCATAAATGGCTATATTTCTTTCAGCATTTGGGAGGGAAGGGGTGTTGTGGTGGCCAGGTCAGTAAGATGAGAGCCTGTCATCATATGCACTATTCAAAATCAGCCAGCCATGACGGCTCAGGAATTGGACTCTAGGTTCTCCCACGTGAGGGGAGAATTGAGCTTTGTGACCTACTTCAGAAAAATTAAAGTAGCGACACATGGCTCATTAGCATGACAGCTCAGGGAGTGGGCATGGGGTGTAATAAAGTGCTGCAGGACCTTGGAGTGCTCCAGCAGAAAAGCTGGCAAGTGTAAAATCGATGCTTCTGATACATTAGGTGGTAATGGAAGAAGCACAGCACAGAAGTGGTATGATCGGATGATTTAGTTAGAGCCATAAATCTAGTGGCAGTATCGTGGCAACGTGATAGGACACAGCATTTCATAAGGAGCACAGCATAAAGATTCATGCATTAGTCAAGTCTGGGGTTGAAGCACATGTGGGTGGGAGTTGCTTTACTGATACAAATGATAGAGTGGTTCATCCTTGCAAACACACTGAGTAAAACAAGGGCACTTGGTGGTAAATGAGTGCTTTAGACAGAGGTGCCAGTATTTGAATTCTGTATGGATATTTCTGGTGTAAAATGATTCTGGTGAAATAGAAATCAGCATGGATTACTCCGGGTTAAAACTACTACTTTCACACTGGCCCCTTTCTTGCCTTACCCTTCCTGGCCAAGTGTGGAGATTTTGTAAAAATTCTCCAGAGTCACATTTCAGCAGTAAAACTACTGCTACTTGATGGTTGCTTGTGATATTTTTTAATGTAAATCATCTCTTTTCCTTGCTACTCAGTTTACATAAATCCTGCCCAAATCACCTTAAACAACTTCTCTCTCTAAAACTGAATGGCTACATGAAACTATCAGAAGGATCTACATTTTACCTCAATTTAGGTATCTTGTTTTAAAATCAGTCATCCTCTTAAATTACCATCATTTTTTATGCCCTTCTTAACATGGCAGTCAGTTTTTCTACACCTCTCTAATAGTGAGAGACAATTGAGCTTGGTATAGCTTCACAGATACAGTGAGCACCCAAAGACAGGTCAGGTAAAACCAGAAAGAAGTGACACTGCTTCCTGCCATTAACATATGCTTGATTAAGAAAAATATCATTAGGACTAGTACAGAGGAGTAGGATGTCAGAGGAGATAAAACAGATTGAAGTATTTTTGTAGCATGAATTATAGAAACCCTTACTGTTGCTGCCTGTAACTTTTCTGATACACCAATGAAACTTGAAACAAGAGGTCGTCTCAAAGGGTAATAGCTTCCAGCCAAAATGTGCTTCAATCTACCAGACCACCCATCCTTTCTTTATCAATGAGGTCAAAATAATAGCAGTACTTGACACTTTTACACAGATGGGTAAAATCTATTGTGTCGCCAGTAGATATTTCTAGAAACCTAACCCATGTAACTATATATTGTGCCTTTCCCGTGTACATCTCTAAACAATTAGGAAACAGTAGGTCTCCTGGTACCCCCTTGAATCAGATACGTGTGATTATCTCCATTTTACAGAGGTCACAACTGACTAGCTCGAGGTCACCCAGGCATTCTGCAATACCCCCACAGCAGGATTCATGTCCCGTTACTCTCCCATTTCTTTAACAACCAGTACTCCCTGTTTTCTGCCCAAAGCTACACAGACACACCTAATCAATTGGAATGAGAGCTAAATGATTTTTAAACATAGTGGTGGAATTTATAAAGGCAGTTTACTTACCTATTTGAAAATTACATCCCAGTGTTTAGTCACATGGCTTTCGGAACAGAGAATTTTGGCTTCTGCTGAATATTATGGTAGCTTCAATTTAGAACAGTTTGCTTTGTCTTCCATTTATTCTCTGTAAAAACTCTTGAGCAGTTTATATCAGTGTCAGTTCATGCCAGAAGTTCTTCCAATCCATCTTGGGATTAAACACAAACACTTCTCCTCTGACTGAACTGTGGGTTGGTTGCTGTCACATGGAAAGCTGACTAAAGCCCTTTAATTTATGAAATGCTACATATCCTCAAGAGATTGCCTAAATATTTTACTGCATGTCACTTTTTGTTGGAAACCAGAACCCATATTTTCTGTGCCATCCATTAAGTAGAACTTGTTCTAATTACTTCTGCTTCTAAATAGGAATTTGTATGTGCTAACTTTTATCTGAGGACTTCAGACATGTCTCAGGGTTCTTGCATCTTTTTTACTACTTGTCTCCATCTTGGCTTAGCATAATATTTATGTGAAGAATTTAGAGGTGATCTTGAAGCTTTAATTTTTTCTCCCAAATTGTTCTTTTCAGGGTAAAGAAGTAGTATTTAAGATTCTTTCAAAGAATGTGGGTAACCTCCATCTGCTGAGATGCTGAGAGTAGGATCTAGCCTTGTAGCATGCTACAATGCTTGATAAATTATTGTGTACAAGAAGTAATGACAATGTTTGAAGTTTTACAAAATAATTTCCCTGGAAGGGTTTAGGCACAGTAGCCATGGAAAATTTACTTCATATAAACCAAGAAACAGAAGGAAGGAGAAAGGCTCTTTTGAGATTGGCATAAGTGACTTGTGTAGCAGAAGGATAATCTCTGCACACACCTGTGCAGCAGAAACACAGCGTGTGGATTAGTTTTGTACTTAATCTGTCACTCTGGCATTCCCCCTGTGAGCTGCCCAAGTGGTTTGTGCTCCTCAGCTCAAGTGTCACTGCAGCTTCAGCAGCAGCCGTGTGAGTGTGGTGGGTTTGGATAGCGAACAATGCATGTTTGTTGGTTCACTTTGAGTCTGGTGTCTGAGGTGGAATTTTAACGGTGTGAAAAATGAGAGGAGGAAAGAGAAAATAATAACCTGAGCACTGAAACACAGCACTCAATACAATTCCTCAACCTTGGCATTCACATCTCCTGCCATTCTCATAAGCACCATCCCTTATCCCAGTAAAGTGGAATTCTGCTGTTAGTGTTTTTTTGCCAGAGAGTGGAGCATAAGGGGAGTCTAAAGTGCCTAGTGCTGCACTTATAATCCTTCCTGCATGCCTTTGCACTTGCTGAACCAGAGTTTCTCTTGTATTACAAGTTTTCTTGTGTTTTCTATTTTGTGCTCTGAGAGTCAAAGGTCTTGAACAGAGAGACTGCATTTCTATAAAAATGAGTTTTGTAAATTCAGAAAAGTTCTTCTTGACTTTCATAGTGCTCCATGCAAAAGGAGGGAAGCAAGAAACAGAGAAAAGATGATAATGATCTGTCTGTGATTTCTGCCACTGCTGTGCATTTTGGGGGAAATGGCACACTTGGATGAAGATATTTCTTGCAAAGGCCAAACTTCTGGCAGAAAAAAGAGCACTAAATTCCAACCTGCAAACATTAAAGAGAGAAGGAAGAAGAGTGTAGAAAAAGACCTAAAAGCATGGAAGAAAGCTTTGTTTCAAATATATTTGAGTTTCAGATTGGCTTGGTGTACTTCCTGCGGTGTTGGAGTGCTGTAAATTGGAAGCGCTCAGGTTGGAGACAGGTTTGAAGCACTGATTTCTGAGCCCAAACAGAGTTGTTCTTACTGCCAGACTAGTTTATTCAGCTTGCTGGATGGGAGCCAGAGGAACTGACCGCCCTGTGAGCTGAAACCAATGCCAGGCAGCCAAAGAATAACATTGCTTTGACTGAAATGGCAACTGTTTGTTTGTTCTTCCAGCAAAAGGGGGGAAAAAAGCAGCTTTTAGTGCTGGTGGTGACAGAAAAGGTTAAAAATCGAGGAGAAAAAAATTATTGTGAAAGAGGATGAAAGGTTTGGGGCAAATTTTTCTCCCTGGTTACACTTCTCTAGTTGCTTGGTCTTCTCTGGTTTGTAATTTTAAAAAAGGCTCTTCATTAGTTTTACAGATTTTCTTCTGTCTTCTGCTAAAATATGGTAATTTTTATTATACCAAAAATTGCCCTTACTGGTAGTGATTATAATATACAAAAGGGACTATACTGTGACAGTGTAGGCACTGTCACAGCAGCATGTGGTAATTGTGGAGATTGTAAGGGACAGTTTTCCATGTGTTAACAGAAGAATGCTACCCTGAGTAAATCAGCAGTAGAATGGGACTTAGGCCTCAATTTCAATCACTTTAGCAGGAGTTTAAGGTGAGGAAAATATGCAAGCTCAGTTTATTTTCAGATCTCTATATTAAGTGCCTTGTGGAAAAGGCTGGCTTTCCTCCTGATGGTGCTGTGGGCTGTCACACTGTGAGTTTGGGATGTTTCCCTTCTTGATCTCAGTTTGTAGCATACAGCAGCTCCCAAAACACTGTATTGCAGAAGTGCCTGAGTGCTGAAACTGCCTGAGCTGATGGACTTGTTTGCTGCTGCCATTTTGCACACACTGTTTGGGTTGATCTGCTTTCTGGTTTATTTCTCCTGAGAGCTTTCATACCGTTTGGATGCTGAAAGCTGGCCCCATTGCACACGAGAAGCACTGGCAGAGAGCTGGCGGAATTTTGCAGTGGGAATGGCTGCCTGCTGGATTATAGCTGGTCTAAGGTCAGGCTGGCAGCACCCAGCAAGCTCAGCTGGAGCCAAGTTACTGTCTGCTCCCTGTTTGTGCCACATTCATCCTCAGGGAGCATCCCTGTGTCTTTTTCTTGTTGCCATGCAACTGTCAAAGCTGCTTTTTTTCCCACTGGCCTCTAATGTTTCTGGTAAGACAAACAGTACCAGTTAGGAGATATTACTGGTGATATTGGTAGCAATTTTTTTTCTGCATGTGTCAGGGCAAATCCTGCAATTTTTTTGGCTGCTTCTAGAAATATTTGGTGTTTATTTTGTTATGCCAGCCCTATGAACTTTCCAATTACCCATTAACTTTAGTCCAACTAAAAGAAGAGTAAAATGAAGTTTCTAGTGCTCTTTCTTTTATTTTATAAGGTTTGTATATGGGACAGGTACAGACAACCAAAGAAAAAAGGAAAAAAAAACCAAAACATGCTATTAAAATAGATCTTAATTTTAATAATGAAAACTATTTAAATATTATCAAAATTATTAACTTTTTTAACCTTCAGAAATTTTTAAGAAGTCATGTCAGTCACATGTGTTTTGGGGGTCTGCTTCTTTTTTGAGAGAGTTTACCCAATGCTTTTGGGTTGGGTAGACAATATAGGGGACAAGAGCTGGTTAGGACAGGTGAGTTTTTCCTATTATTCAAATGAAGAATGCAAAGAGGAACATGGAAGATGGTATTCTTAATTTCCATTTTCCAGATACTGTTGGAGAGGAGCATATTCTTATGCAGATATTCTGAAACTCAGTGATGGTTTCAGAAATGACAGGTGCTGTAGAGAAACCTGAAAGGAGTCTGAGTCATCCTCTGGTTCCTTTTTGTTTTTAATGTTCCTGGAAGATCTCATCTGTCCTTTGCATTCCAGGAGTATCACCTGGATGTATCCAAGCTGTTTGGTCCCTCCAGCCTCACCATACTGTCAGCTTTCCTTCTGTCTCCCAGAGGGACTTTGGGCCTGCTCCCACCATGTCTGACACTCCAAGGTTAAATTTGAGTCACAGGTTGCTTGTTGGGAGGTTCTGTGGTTTGTCACACTTCCTCCCTGGCAAGCATGAATGGGCTCCTGTAATGCCAAGAGCCCCACTTCACACTCCACTAAGGGTTAAATTGTATTTTTTTGTGGTAGTGAACTCCAGCACAGTTCAGTTTTGCTCCAGGTGAGTGGAAGGACAAAGATTTGGCCCACTGAATTTATACTGCTCCTTTTCAGTGATGTGCCAGAAGGAGAGATTCCTCCTTGCAGCAGATGTGCTCAACTTTGGAATTGCCATTCTGGGTATTTAGAAGGGAGGCAGAATGACAGGCTAAGCACCAGCATTGCTAATACCTCAAATAAATGTTTTTCTGATTAATTAAAATAAATTGGCATAACAAGAAACACAGTGTGCGTCCTCAAAAGTGCAAAGTTGTTTTCTAATGCAGCTTCCTGTTAGAGCAAGGGCTTTAATTATCTCTGTTTGTGCTCAAAACCAAATTTGGATTTTGTTTTTTCTTAGAAATCAACATTGCTTGATTCCCATTGCTGTTTAAAAGGCAGCAGTGTAAAAGGCACTTGTCTTAAGCTATGAAATGTACTTTCCCCTATGCACACAGACTGTTCCCTTCAGCCTCCTTTGGGAGTGACCTAAGCACACCTCTAGGTAAAGAACTTTAATCTGTGTTTGTACAGAATCACTGTCTTGGTTTCCATTATTTTATTATTTAAACGTAATAGGCTTCAGTAGTTCATGAACAGGACATTGAAAGACAAAGAGTTGTGATAGTAGAAAAAGCAGCAGATTTTCCTAATTCAATATAGAGCCTAAAAAGGAATGAAAGGGCTCACTGGACATGTCAGTCATAAAATAGTCCCACCACTATCAGTAGGAATGGGAAGAGTTGTGTTCTTATAGTGGTTATTATAGGTATTTGCCAATTCCTTACACATGACATTAATGCACAAATATATTTCTTAATATTTCTAGATTTCAGATTAAGATGAAAATGAATTTTCTAATTGCTTTTTTGTGTGCAAAGTGTTAAGCAAATTGCTAAATGCTGCCTCCTTCACCATAAGCAACAGTGTTTATGTGTTAGAGTTACACTAGGCTGTCTGAATAAACTTGCCATGTATTACTTTCTTTGATGCAATCAGGCTTTGGACTGGATCCATCCTTGCATTGGAAATCTCCCAGAAACTCTTGCGGATCTTGCTTGGCTTGTTGCTGGTACTTCCTGAATGATCAGTTTTTGTTAGCAGTCAGTGCTGTGGCACCGTATCGAGTGCTCTCTTTAACTGAGACACAAACCAAAACCTTGACCACTTCTTTGTGGTCCCTTAAAGATCTCTTGTCATCTTTGTAGTACATGGATATTGACTTCTCTGTTCTAATTGCATTCCAATTTCAGTAATTCTTCTCTCCCCCTCCAGATTTCTCTGTCTTTGCAATTGGTTCAAATAGTCTCTTTTATATTTTTTCCCCACAATTTGTATTCAAAACTTTTGGCTTACTGTTCAGTGGAGTGAAACATGGTGGACTGGGTTACCCAGGAGATGAGGCTAGGAAGCCAGGTGGTCCCTTTTTATCTTGCAGTGCTGTATCTTAGGCATCTGTGATGGATTTCACTGCAGAGGCACTCGAATACTGGTGGTGTGTCTCCAGTGTCTCTTTACCTACTGCATAACAAGGTGGGGAGGAACAATTAATTCCATTGTCACAAAACACTCTATTATCATAATCTCCAACCAAATGCAAAGCAGTGTTACCTTAATGGTTTAATAGCACCTGGCTACTGTGTGACAGTCACTGCCTTTCGGACAGCCTCAAAAACCAGTCCCACTGCAGCTACGCTGCCTTTAAAATCTTTCCAGATTTGCAGTAGAAGTTAGTGGTTATACTGTATATTGAAAGAACAAATGCCAGAATAGGAAAGTTTCTGTTGTATAAAATAATTTTTTTCTAATGCTCTTGTTTATGCATCCCAGCTGTCCTTATTTTGCAAGTCCTGTGATTTGAGTTTTTGTAAAAATGTTTGTTTATTGGTTTTTTCCTCTCCCTGCCTCGTACACACACCAGGAATTTTTTTCTGTGTGATAGCTCAGCTTTTATTTCCAGCAAAATAAAAGAAAACAAACCACAGCTAATTGGCTCTTTGTTCTCAATTTTTTGACAAGTGACAAACACTGAGATCAGATTGTAGTGCATATCCTGCAGCGGTCATATGGAGCCTGAGTTAGGGAATCACGAATTATCTGTAACAGACTTCCACTTGCTATCACACTGCCTGTGTTTGGGGTATTTGTGTTTATACTTTCTCTGCCCCAAATGCTTTCTCTCACACTTAAAGGGATAAGCTGTGGCCTCCCAGCATGATGTGGAGAACAGCATTCAACATTTATGACTTTTTTCTTTGCTTTATTTCATAGCTTTTGAAAGATGGAGCATTTGAACTATTTGCTATGAAATGGTGAAGGTTTGGGTAGTACTTCTTAGGCTGAACTCATCCCAGAACACCCACCAATATATGACCTGCTGTTGCCTGAGAGCTGTTTATGACTACATCAGTATTTTTCCAGTGCATGCTGTTCTAGAGGGTCTGTTCTACTCAAGTTTATGTCAAAAGTGGAATTCCTGTTGTCTTCATTAAGAATGGACAAGGACCAAACCTTGGGTAATCAGAGAAGGAAGACATTTCCTTCCATGGATTAGGGCAGTTACTGCTATAAATTGCCTCTGCCAGCCATACCTTGTAAAATCCAATGGACATTTTGCTGCTGGGGAGAACATTGCATCTGATAGACCGTGTAATTAAGGAGTTATCCATTACATTCTGTTCTCCTTTGTGCAGGACAAAATGCCCTAGCCATGTTGTTAAAGCAGTGGAACCTCCAGCAGAACCAGAGGTGAAGTTCCACAAGGGTTTAGTTGAAGTCGTGCTCCACCATGTCATCTACTTGGTTATTTCTTTATCTTTACCATAAACAGTCTTCATCAGCAACATATTTGTACTAAGATGACGTAATTTCCTTCTTTAATTTACAAATGACCACCTTTCTGCCAGTGGGCAGTTTATATAACCGTGTGAATGAACAGGAGTGGATCATGTGAATTTAATTTACAGATCCTTCCCCCTCCACCCCAGAACTGAAGCCAGCACTGACTATTCTATAAAAACCATGATGATTATTTTAAATAACCATTTGTCTGCCTCGATAATTCTCTCTTCCTCATATCCTACTGTGTGTCTCTAAGCAGAGGGGAACCTCTGAGGGCTGAATGGCACTTCCTGGGCACAGCCAACACTGGCTTTGCCAGCACATTCCCTTGCATATCTCTTTGTTTAGGTGAGTACCAGGGAAAGGAAGAGGAGGCTGGCATTTCTTTCATCACTTCTGAGCAAACATCATGCTGCTATTGGAGACTGCAGCTCGTCTCAGGGGAGTTTCCTTGACCTCCACATTTGCTGCTTGAAGCCACATACTTTAGAGTCAGAGACCCCACAAAAAGACCCGGGGACTACCAAGGCTTTAACTGGGTACTTTTTCTTTTAAGAGGAGCTGATGGGGTACATGAGAAGTTCCCCTCCCCCCCGGTACCTACTCTGTTCTTTCTAAACTATGAAGAGACTGTAAATCTTCATTTGCTGAAGGAATAGCAGGTATGGCCTGCCGGTACATAGCTGGCAAGTAGAAAGCAAAACATTTTCCTGGTTTGTTGAATATTGACATTCCTTAATTTCTAGTAAGTTATTAGAATTTCTAGATTTTAGGGACAGCAGTTCTGTGGTCAAACAGTTATAGTCTGAAAGGAGGGGCAAGGTTTCTGATCAGTTTATTGTCGCTTTAGAGGCGTGTTACTCAGGAAGATTGAGTAACATGGGGAATTTCTGTGGTGGGAATACCTGTACCAGAGAAATCTTGTCCTCATAGTGCCTTTGCTTCTCCAGTTTAGTGCCCAGAAGAGAAAATCTGAAGACCTCCTTGGACACCACGAGTGCTTATGTCCTTATTTTCTGTCATCCATTGAACATCAAGAGGAATATGGTCATTGAAGTTGGGAGAGCTATCGGCTGGCCAGGGTGTCTCGATGGCAGAGCTGTTTTCATCTTTGCAGACCATCCCCCAGATGATCTGTCTGTGTCCTTTGCTTTAACACTTGTAGGTCAGATTGGGCTGTTGGGGCTGGTAGACTGCGTTTGAGCTGGCATTGCTCCAGCCCGAGCAGTAATTCTGTATCAGTGATCACTGGGAGATTTGATTATCAGGGATTTATTGATACACACACAGTGGCCTTGTGTGCACGTTGTCCTCTTGCTTTTAAAGGACGCTAGAGGACAAGGTGAGATTTATTTATGCATATAAAAATGCAGGAAGATTCCCAGGGGATTTATAAAGAGTGCCTAGCAGGCAAGCAGCCTCACTGTCCTGACACTTATGAGAGGTACCTCGCTGCTACAGGCACTTTTGTGCATTTACTAAAGGTGTACTCTTCAGAAGTGCCCAAGTGATGTATGAGCCTAAGTCACAGTAACTTTTGGGAACACTTAGACTCTAAAATGCATGGCATACTTTTGAAAATGAAGCCTCACTTGGGCCTAAGGCTTTTTAGAAAATGCACCTCTGATGCTTTCAGAGGTATTGACCTCATCATTTCTCTCTTGCACTTTCACACACCTAAATATCCCTATAGACTCAGCCCTATGCCGCATCAAACCTTATATTTTACCACTGTGACAATAAGTAGCTTCATCACTTTGTACTCACAAACTAAAAGGCACTGCTTTAAAGTGAATGAAGAAGAATGAGGAGACGTGTCCCTACAAGTGTAGCTTATGTCATAAATCACAGTCATAGGGGAGCTGATTGTTTTGGGGTGGTTTTGTCCTTTCTGTAACACTGGCTGTGTGCCTTTGAGAGGGAGGATTGGCACACAGGAAGGGTTTGCTTGAAGCTATCACAATGATTAAGTGAAATTTATAATTACATTAGATGTTTGCTTAACAGGCAGCAGATGAGGCCCTGCAGATTCTCAAATCCTCCTTGCTACACTGTAAAATGGAACCATAACCATTTGTTATTCTAGTGGGGACAAGGAGATCAAGGCAGGAAGGAATCACCCTTTAATGATACTTTTTGACTTTTAAAGGGTTTGAATGTGTTGCTTTTTCTGGTTCTAACCAAGGTTCTGGTCATAATATGAAACTACCTTTTCTTCTCTTGAAAGTTTGAAATATTTTTGGGATTGCACCAGTGAGATCTTTAAAGGCATTTTAGTCCTCCTTCCCAGATTTTGCATGAATTTATCAAGCCATTTGAGGTAATATGGTGAGAGCTTAATTTAAAGTTACTCCAAGTGGCAAGGGAGTTGGCAAATGAATTTGGAAACACCACCTCTGGTCCCTGAAACTCTTAGCTGATGTGCTGAGCCTTCTCTCTTTGAAGGAATGTCTCTGTTTACATAGTTTACATTGCAAAATATAAATTAGGGCTCTAAAGGATTTCAATGATTTAAATACAGGTTTGCACTTAGCCAATGATTGCAGTATAGTTTTTCCCATCACAAGGCTAATTTTAATTAGACTTGGAAATGGAGACTTCTCAGTATAATAGGAGGGCCTTTGTTTTCTCTGTGTTGTGACTAAAAATGGCACATCTTGCTCTAAGTTAGTGTATGAAAAAAGCTAGCATTTTCTAGGTTGTGAACTTTTGACACCAGTGAGAATAATTCTGCCAAACAAAAATCCATTGCTGTTCAGATTCCTTGCCTGGCTGTATTAATGCAAATGTTCCTCATAGTCCAGCATGAAGTGGTGTATTATAAACCATTATAACACAGTCATCCTTTTTTCTCAGTTTCAAATCATTAGCATAGGTCCAACAGTATAGAGGACCAATTTCCATGATAAAGAATGTCCTCTCCCATTTAATCACTTACCACCAAATGAACCATTTAATGCCACATTCAGACATACTGCTTGAGGATTTCCCAAGGCTCCCCTTGATCCACTTGCGCTCCCTTATCTGCCTTTTGTCTCTTGTTAACCTGCTTACTTGTTATACGGTGGGGTAGGGGGAGGAAAAATCAAATCCATTGCAAGAGGTCCACAGCTGTTAACTTATTTTTCTTCCTTCAAAAGTTGTTTGAGATTTCTTGGAGCTTCTTCTTAGCAGTGCCTAATCACTGTAGTTAAACAGATTCTGTAATTACCTGCCTCACATGAAAATGGCTTGATTACTGCCTCTTTGTCCAATCTAGTTCAACTTCAAATGACAGCTGAATTTTTTCTAGATGAATAGCATATGCTTTAGGAGCCTGGCAGGGTGGTCTTGATTTATTTGCAGCCTTAAAAGCTTCTAAAAGAAGAGAAAAACTTAGTTCTAATTTAACAGAAGAGTGGAGGTGCAAGGCTTCCGTGTTTATATACTGAGGAGTAGCCCCTCTAACCTTTGCTTTGAGCAGAGCATGGCACTCATTCGGGAGTACATGGGTAGGTAAATTCTATTCCACAAGAAGAAAAAGCTGTGGAATACGCTTCAGGTGGTGTACAAAACCTACCAACACTTTGAGTAATGATTCCACACTCTGACAAATTCAGACTGTGATAACAGTGTTATATAAGCCAGGAAATTGAGCATTTGACTCCAACTGTATTTAACTTAGCTGTGGCTGTGCCTAAATAGTGTTGTCTGTGTTCAAAGAGCCGCAGTTGCCACAAGGGATGTTCATACAGCACTCTGCAATGGTTCTAGTCTGGCTGTGTCTGTGCTTGGAACTTGGAGTCTGGGTACCAAGGAACAGCCCACACTCATTCAAGTAAAAATATATCTGCTAACCTAGAAAACAGTGAGGCTGTGTGTGCACAGGCCATTGGGCCTGGCTCCTGGATTCTGGTATGTCTTGAATGTGTGGCCAAAGCTGTGTCAGGAAATGCAGGTGGTGTTGTCCAGCCACTCACAGGAGCACTGTGCCAGTGGGTGTGCAGAGCCAGAGATCAGCCTGGTTAGTGCTGGACTGGGTGATGGGTTTGTAACGTGTGCTCCTCCCGGTGATACTGAAAGAAAAGGAAATGCTTTTGTGGATGCACAAGTGAGCAAAGCATCCTCTTCTCCACTGTGTGTGAAGTTTGTAAGGTGGGAATGGTACAGCAGAGAGTAAACGTTCAGGAAAGAAGAATGAGCTGGAACAGGTGGTCCCTTCAGCTTCCATTGCGGGATTGCTTCCTGCAGTCCAACTTTATGTACTTTCTACTCTTTTGTTTTTAATGTTCAAGCAATGAAGTTTCCTTTAAACATAATGTGGAATTAGGTAACATTAAAAACACATCCAGAGATGCAAAAAAATGACAGTCTGTGCCTATAAACTAATGCAAAAAATAATATTTATTTAAACACTGTGCTCCCTAGGACAGCCTCATTTCCTAAGGGTCTCAAGAGAAGAGCAATCATACGGTATAATCTTGTTAATTTAATAAACGTCAGTGCAATGCAAACAATAAATACAGAACATTCAGACTAGAAATTGCAGTAACTATATTAAGCAACCAAAATTTCAGTTTATTATGTACTGACAAGCTTCTTAAGATAAAGATATACTATTTTCTTTAATTCAAACAATACGTCACATTTTTAGTAATAATAATATTTAGCAATTACATAGCATGATTCATCTTCAACATACTTTAAAAATAACAATAATGTTTTAATCCCAAAGACATGAGTAGGTAAATATTATTAATCTGTTGAACAGATGGAAAGATTTATATGGGTTAAATAGCTTGTCTTGGACCGCAAGGATAGTAGTCACAGTCACTGGTGGGATGAGGACTCACGTTGCTCTGTTTTATGTTTACAACTTTTTTGTCTGGTAAATCACTTGAGAGATCTCTGGAGACCATCAGTCTCTTCCACAATGTGTCCCCAAACTCTATACATTTCTGAAGCTGTTCCCATTCCTCACTATTGTTTTTTGGTTGTTTTTTTTTTTTCAGCTGAGTTGGCCTGTGTATCTTCCTTTTTATGCAAACATGTGTCTTCCTGGAAGGCCAATTATTTCTTGACTTTACATTAAAGTAGCTGTTTAGATAAGAGGAGAGATAATTCCCCTGGATTAGTATCTTTGGATTTATTTTTCTTATAACCTTGTAAGAAAATCCAGCCAGATCCCTGTGTCTCTTTTTTTCTCTCTCTCCCCCCTGCGTGTCTTGAGATACAAATTCAGGATTAACATTTCTCTTCATCTTTCTTTTATCAAATGTTTATTCAAGCAAGAGAAACAAAGAGGCATGGTTGTAAGCTCCAGGACACCTACTGAACCTTAGACCTGTGCCTGTAGACTTGCAGAAATTATTATGTGGGAGATTATTTTTTACTTGGAGCTCTCACTGAGTGAATTTTACTTTCTTAATAGCCACACATCCAGTTTTCAGATCCTGCCAAGAATAAAAACATAGTAAAATTAGCTGCCTCCTGGTATTCTCAGGAATCCTATTGACAACAGGATTAGTCCAAATGGATTTACATGGTAAGAAGGTGGATTGCTCAAGGACCAAAGTTTTTTAAAATTCAAGCAGAGCTGGTGCTGGTATACAGTTTTGAAATCAGTATGAAAAAGGAAGGCTTCATTTAATATATTTACAGGATTGTTCACTCTGTTTACTATGTAGGTATTGAGTAAGCACTGAATGAGGAGTATGAAAATGTCATTTCAGGTCAAGAAGTGCTATTAAAAACACCTCATGAATATATATTTTTTAAGTTTTTACAAATATATATATATTTTAAATTTTTACAATCCCATTCAATAAATTTTTTTGATTTTATTTTTCTTTTTACACATAAGTGCCTGATTTTTGGAACTGGTCAGCACCCTGTTTCTCAACAGTTTCAATGTGAGCTGACTTGTCCTGTGCTTCTGTATGGGAGACCTAGCCTGTGAGAGGCGTAGTCCTGTAATTTAACTGAGGTTGTGTGTGTGTGTTGTGGTCTGGTGCTACTGAAATTTAATGAAGATAAGTAAATATTTCCTTCAAAAGCAAACTGGATAGGTGGTAGTCATCACAAAACATTTAGATGGAACTAGAACTCTTCTTGTTCTAGTGATTCATGAAGTATTAAGAGAGTTGCTTACATCAAAAATAGTAAATAAGGATGGTGATTTAGCTTGATGGCTGTAGAACTTTGAAAGCCTGCTTCAGATGCCCTGTACAGCAAGGCTTTTTCTTTCTATTCATCCTTGTGTTGGTATTGAGAGCTGCTGGGGACAATGATAGAAATATTACCTTTAGCCTGTGGAACTGGACATTCATATGTGGGTTGAAAGAGAGCAGAATTAGGGGACTATGAATTACTGAATGTAGGAGTGGTTGTTTGCAGGTAATAGGATAGAAGAGCATTGTCTGGCACATGATAGAAAGATGGCACATAAGGTAAAGCTGATGAAATACAGCTGAGGAATAAGACTGTGATTTACGGTAATATCTATGCTATTATTTGAAGTGTTCCCTTCAAAACAGGTTATTTATCTTCCAGAAGTGTGGGAATCTGGCAATGCAGATGTCAGAGCTGATGGTTGCCTGCGGTTACACGTGAACAGCTTTCATGAACTCTTTGGTGCCTGTGACCAAATGCACCATCTGGGTTTTCCAGTGCCTGCTTCTTTGCTTTACTCATGTTCCTCTTCTGTTTTCTTTTAGTCTTCTTTTGTTTGGACTTCTCAACCTACAGAGAATTTTATTTGCCCTGCTTAGAGCTCTGTGGCTGATACTGTTTAACGCTGGGTCTTCATTAACTCCTTCCATTGTATTTTTTTTGCTTACTTTTCAAGCCCCAAAGTATTGCTCAGATCCTTGTCCTTTGTCTTGTTCCCTTTAAGCCTTCAGTCTGCTAGTAATGCCACCTGCAATGCCACCTCCCCCTGCAGGCTCTCCCATCTTTGTGATGGCTGCAGGGTAGTCCCCAGGTTCACTTTGTTTACTAACCCACCCTCTTGACATCCTCGCTGGAAAAACATTTCATCCATCTGTCCCCAATAAGAAAATTAATGTCACTGTTGCTCTTCCCTGGCTTGTCAGTTGGTGATTCTTTTACTTTGAATTTAACTAGAGACTTCTAGTTAAATTTTAAATTGTTTGCAACATTTTAATTTTCTTTCTAAGAAAACATTGTTTCTTTCTCTAGCAGTAAAGACACTGTTTTGTCCGTATACCTGTTAGAGAACTCAGTTCTCTAGGGACCTCAGTTCTTAGGGACCGCAGCAACAATTTTTTTTGTGACTTGCAGTAGCTCAAGAGGAGGTGCAGCCTGAATATCTTCACACTGCTTTGCATGCCGGGAGAAGCAGGAGCTCACCCAGGAGCATCCCAGTGCCATGGTCTTGGCACCTGAGCAGCTGCTGTAAGCGGTGTGTGCCTGAGGTGCCGAGCGAGCACAACCCAGTGTTGCAGTATGGCTGAGCCTCTTGCTTTCTGCAGGGGTGGTTCTGTTGCCCCTGTGGACAAAGTGGTGTCTGAGCAGCTCACATGGGTAAGTTGATCTTCCCATTAGCTGGCTGAGACAGGACAGTGCTGGCAGTAGGGCTGTACTGGTGTAGGCTCCGCGACGTGTAGTGAATGAGCAGGTGTGATCCCCTCCAGCAGGCAGTGGTTTTACGGATACGCCGCATGGATCTACATCTGAATTACACCAGCACAAGTCTGCTGAAGTTAACAGATTTATTCTACACTAACATTAAATGAACCACAGAGCAGGTTCTCTCTCATACAGAATTCATTATACCATCAAGTTCTTCTCTGATCCGATCCAGCAATAACTATGCAAGTTGCTGTACAATACAGTGCAGTATGTGAAATAGCTTCACAGTAGAAATTGCTATGATAACATACAATTAGTCTGTGCATTGACACTGAATAGGGAAAGGATGCTGAAACAAAATCTAAACTGTGTAGGAAGGGAGACATTTAACATCTCCAAGAAGTACCTTGCAGAAGCACTTGTCAAATTCCTTTTCAGTTGTCGTTTCCCCTGTGCATGCATGCTGTACTATTGCTTGCACAAAAGCCTACCTTTTAAAATGTCTTTCAGTGGGTACTAAAAATAATTCTATCATTGTCCTAAGGGACTTGGAGTGCTGAATCAAAAATATATTAAAATATTTAGTGCCATAGAGGTAATTTTCTATGATCTAAAATTGCTGATCTAGATAGTAGTCCTCATTATTGAAACTTTTTGAACCTTGATACATTCTCAAACACTTTGTTGTAGTTTAAATGGAAATCTAAATTTTATTCCAGTGCAAACAGGTACCTCCCACAGAGACAGGAGCAGGATTCCAAGGTTCTGAGAGCATCTTCAGCTGCTATCACCAGCTAGTGGGAAAACAAAAAAAAGTGAAGAAAGTAAGAGGGAAGGGATGACATCTCAAGGTTTCTGCAGACTCTGTTCTGTCTTGGGATGCCTCAATAGAATAATTAACCAAATTGCTTTCACATGTGTTTCTGTAAACCCAGTAAAGTCAATAAATAGTCTTTACATCAATTTATCTTCAGATGTTTTATTAGTGGTAATACCTAAGGTTCAAACAAGTCAGTTTACCCCTCATTGTCAGGGTTATGTCAGCTGGTTTTGAAAGTTAAACTTGCAAAGCGGGTATTCATTATGTGAAACTGTTAAACACAGTGTTACTTTCTACTTGAACAGTGTTGCAAATATTACAAAATAGCAGTTTAAAGCAATTCTATGAAAAGATTTCAAATTCCAAGAGAACATAAACATGTGGAATAGTGTATAGGGCAATACATTTTCCTAACTATGTATATGCACTTCTATTTTCCAAATCAAATGCATCTGACTTTGGTGAAAAGTAAATACTTCCATGTGTGGTAGTGATACAAAGTCATGGCATATCCATTCTCTCATTTTGTAAAGGTTCTTGCATTTTCTCAAATAGGAATCTTCACAGAAAAAGCTGGTAATTACACTTCTCATCCTCTCACTTGGATACAGCTGCAAAGATATAATACAGTAGCAGACTCATGTTTGAAATGGCATTGACTCAACTGTAAGTCCCAAAGGTCACCATCATTAAAATCTAGGGCACGAGTTTTACACATGTCACTAAGATCACGCAGATGAAGAAAATAATCTACAGGGAAAGAGATTTTAGGAGCCTTTAATTCTCCTAGCTTTTAAAGCACTGGTTATATAATGCCTAAGCTAGTGGGGCTGTAGAAAATAAAAGTATATGAAAAAAAAGGCAAAAAATTACGTGTGAGGTCAGTCAAGGCAAGTAACACTGGTGCTGTAAGGTCATGGCTGCCCCCAGTTTTCAGTGCCTGGACTTCCCCATGTTTTCCTTCATCCAGCAGGACAATATTGGGCATTACTATTCACAGGATAATGAATTAATCATAAGAGGAGGCTGGCAGATGCAGTTGCTCAGCTTCTCTCCATCATATTTGTAAAGTCATGGCAGTCAAGCAAAGTCCTTGAAGAGGGAAGATATCACACTTTATTTTAAAAAGGGTAAATATAGGACCCATCAACTAGTCAGATATTTCTGTGTCTGATAAGGTCATGGATCATATTCTCCTGGAAGGTATCTGTAGGCATATGGATGACAGGGAGGTGGTTAAGAGACAGCAACATGGCTTTGTGAAGGGCAAATCAGATCCAGTGTCCTTTTGTGATGCAGTGACCATGTGGGTGGAGAAGGGAAGAGCAACTGGTGTAATGTATCTTGGCTTCTTTAAGTCCTTTGACGTGGTCCCACACAGCATCTCTGGTGCTCAATTGGAGAGCTGTGGTTTGATGGTGTGGGCTGACCTTGGCTGGCTGTCAGGTGCCCACCAAGCCACTCTGTCACTCCCCTCCTTGACAGGACACAGGGAGAAAATACAACAAAAAGTTAATGGGTCGGGGTGAGGACAAGGTGATCACTTACCATTTACAGTCTCAAGCAACACAGACTCAGCTTGGGTAAATTAATTTATTTTATTGCCATTTAGCAGAGTAGGATAAAGAAAAACAAGAGGAAATACAAAACTACATTGTCTGATTCTGTGATAGCACTGATGAAAACAAAAGTCCTCGAACAAGTGTTTGTCCAGGCAGTGGCATTCGTTCCCAGCAGCCTGAGTGTAATGCATGCATTTCTGTAAGTGTACAAAGGACTCAGCCCCCTTCAGCATCTTGGAGTACCAGTCATTTGTTTCCTTGGTGTATATTGATTCCTGTGCTATGTATTGACTATCAGATCTCTTTCTTGTCATTTTCTGTATGTTCTGTGCAATATCCAGATAAGCTTTTGTTGTGCCTCCCCACCCCTGTCCCTCTAAATCCTTCAGCATGCTGCCAGCACTTCTGATACTGCCTGTTTTGTGTCAGGTTACAGGATGATGAGCCACTGCATCAGTTCATATAAATTCATACTGAATTTAAATGACTATTCATTTTCATTGTAGTATCCTTGTTTTTCATGGAATTTTTGATTGTGTTTGCATTGCATTATAACTAAATGAGAAAATGTAAAGTTTTCAAATTTAAATGCTTTAATAGTAAGTATTCCATGGGAAAATATGCACTCTAACTGTCTGTGCAAAGAATAGAGCTAGGAATTAAGAAGTACTTTGTCATTGTTTACAAAGGTACAGAATGATCTCTGCTTACCTGGAGAGAGGGCTTGAAGAGAAGGGGGATGGAAAACAAAAGACAGAGTGGTGATTACTACAATCATGTGCATATAGCATGTATATAGCAGGTAAATTATGAGGCAGATAATCTGACAAATGGTCAGGGAATTTCCTTTAAGATCTGTATCTCAGATTGACCTCACAACAAGCAGGTTGAACAAAAGTTCCATACTGGTGGATGAGATACAATCTTGTATGATTAGAGGGAGAGGTTGACTGTTCAGAAGAACCTGATAGAAATTCTGGCACTGATTTAATTATGATCAGATTTGGGTGTAATATGTTACCATGGCAATTGTTTCCTAATTACTGAGTTCTCACAGGGATAGTACAAATGAAAAACAAACAAAAAAAATCAGCAGGAGTGTTTGATCTTTTCTACCACAATTGCAAAGGACTGGGTCTGATGTAGAAACGATGGGGAGATATTCTGCAACCCATAGCATATGAGTTTCATTTAGATGATCCTCATGGTCCTCACAGCACAACTGGAGGGTCTTTAAGGGGAAAAGGAGGAGACAGATAAGAAGAGTATGTCTAAGAATGGAATAATGTATGATTTAGTGAACTAGATTCTGATCTAACTAATTCCCTGGATTCAGTGGAATTTAGCTTGGATTTACATTGGTGTAAACAGGATCATATCTGATCCAGATCTGAATCACTGAAACTTATATAGCCACAAGAAATATATATGGCATTTCCTGTAATGTGTGGTATATTATACCACTGTAGAATTTGCTAAGTCACATCCCTTGAACCTTAGCATATTTTGGAAGGGCAGTTAGTAAGGAAAGAGAATTATTTTTTTAAATGTCATGTTTGATGTCTTTCTTTCAAGATAACTTCCAACCTCCATCACATTGCTGTTTCATTCTAATTTAAATCATTAGATGTAGGGGAGGACAAGCTAATCCATCCTGAAGAAAAAAAATAATCAATGCCAAGTAGGTGTAATTAGTAGTACTTTCCTCTGGTGAGTCAATGCTGTAGAAAGAGCTGAAAAACCACTGCAGACTGCATTTGTTCTTCATCACATGTTGTGACTCCCTCACAGCTTTCATAATGAAGTTGTTTAGATCTCCCCTAGGACAGATATGTCTTTTTTTCCTAGTTAAACAGACTGACAAGCTGTAATATGCCATGAATAATTTTATCTATGGAGAAAGATCCAGACATACAGACTCATGTGGGCAGCAGGAGTTTTAATTTTCTTATTTGTTGAAAACCAAAATAAGCTTTTGATGAAGTGCTTACTTCACACTTCATGTTTTTACTGAGTTTATTAAGTATATTTATAGGTGTAATACCTTGGGGATATTCTAGCTAAACCTGAATGTGCTTCCAGTCCCTGGGAGGCTAGGTACAAAGATTTGTGAGCTATATATATGTTGTTGATCGCTCCTTTGCATTCATTCTGATTTGCCAAGAGAGTCTTCCTTTCTTGCCAAGTTTAGTAAAATAAATTAGAAAAAGGAAATAGTATGCCAAAAGATGAGAGCATGACTACTCCATGTGTTTAAACTTCTCCACCAGTCATGTTATTTGTTTCATAAACCTGAGCTAGTGGGAATACACGTGGAATAAATAAGTCAACATTTGAAATGAAAAATAAAGAAACAAACCCTACATCTTCTCTGGATGTTGGTGTAGAAGAAGATGCTTAACAGTAATATCTTGCACAGTTTGCACAGATTTTGCCTGTTGGTTTTGTGCACTCTTAATGGTTTAGAATACTTTGTGCAGGATGCCTGGCAGTTTTTGGGTGCTCCACCCACTTCATTTTCCCCCCTTTTTACATCTTGCTGGAATCTTCCTTCCAGTTGTATCTTGTCCAGCGTAGAGTGTTGCCTCTCTAAATTGCATCAGAGCAGTATCTGGGCAGGCTTTCAGAAATGCCAGGGTCGTGTGCTTAAGGAAAAGTGTTGGAATGCATTATGTACATGTATAGAGAAGCCTTCACAGCTACAAGAATAAAAAAAACAACCTAAGTTGCCCCTCCCAGGATTTTTCTGTTTAAAGAAGCACAGTTCTCCTTCTTGCTGCTGATCAAAGGAATCTGTGGCTCAAGCTGTGTTTTTGTTAGATCTGTGAGGAATCACATTGGCATAACTTTGACCCTGGCTCAGAACTAAACCACAGTTGCTTCTGGCGCTGAGATCTGAGCAGTAGATACCAGTGTGGCACTGCAGCCTGCACCAGACACCAGCTGTCGTGGCACTGACCCCTCAGAAGCCCTCTCTTGTCCAGGTGAGTGCATTTACCAGCAGGTCAGTCAGGCAGCCTGTACACTTGCACACCACCACTTGAAACACTCTGTGTTTCTGTGCCAGAAATGTACAGCAGATGAAAGCTTATGAAAGGCTGTTCAGATCACTACCGAGATGGAGTCTTTGCTAATTTTTCAGCAGGAAACCACTCTGTTCCCTTTGTTGTGCCAGGTGCTGAGTTTCTGGACAACCTTACACAGCTCAAACAGCTGCCTTTGTCTGCAGATCAGCTGTTTGAGCCATAATGCTGTTCCTTGCCAACCAGAGTCTTCCTTTTGTTTTCCTATCTGTTTGTTTGGTGTGCTTCACAGGTACAAAGCCTTTTGGAGTCAGCAGAGTGTTTATCAGCAGCTCCAAGTCAGCTAAGAGGTAGAAACACTGTCGATACTTGTTCATGGATCACTGCTTGATTTGCTAGAGAGTCTGGTCTCCAAGGAAGGATGATCATAGAGAGGAAGTTATCAAGTTTCTCTTGATCTCTTTGGGTACAAGTGTTATTATCTGCCATCCTTCAATTCTGAGCAGCTAATTACCCATGGTGGGATGCAAACTTCTAATAAAAGAAAATTTTCAGAATCTGTTGATTCCCACTCGACTGCAAAGTGCAGAGTTACTGAAAACTTGGGTGACTGTAGGATGCATATAGAGGATACACCCTTCCCTGCAGTTTGAATGACTCCCAGTGCATCATCCACAATTTTGACACCTTTTATCATTATGAGGGCGCCATTTCATTGGACAAGTCCCTCACCATAAGCTGGATGCTGTCTTTCTGAGGATTCTCTTAAAAAGATCTTAATTCTCTTACAGGGAGAAAAAAAAAGAAGGTTCTTTCTGCACTGAAGGTGCACTGAAGGTGCAGAAGGTGCAGAAAGAACATTTGGGTGATGTCTCACTTCACTGGAGCTTTTATACTGATTCCTTAAAAAACTTCGAACTTCCTTCAAGACAAAAAGTTGATTGTCACTACTTCTTTTTCTCACCATAAATCATGGAATCACAGGATGGTTTGGGTTTGTAGGAACCTTAAAGGTCATTGAGCTCAAACTCCCCTGCCCTGGGCAGGTCCATCTTCTACTAGACCAGAATGCTCTTGAACTCAAGATGGAGGTAGCCTTTTATATAAAGAAGACCATTTGCATATGTGTAACTAAGGAAAAGCAATAATTTTGTTTGGCTTGGTAAAGATTGTTTTGTAACTCATGATAAAATCTGTATTTGTCCCCCCAGTGCAATCACTGTAATTTTTACCTATTTCCTAAGAAAATAAGGTCTAAATACCTGTATTGCCTGTCTGCCTGACACCCTGTTATCTGTATTTTTAAGCTGTTGCCCAGTTTTGGCTGCTTAATGGGGTGCAGAGGTCTCAAAGATACCAAAATCCTGCAAGTTTTGTGGAAATTGACACCTTTGTGACAGGAAAGATAAGAAGAATTACACCAATGCCCATTCCTTTTGTCAGCAACCATCAGGTTAGCCAAAACATACAAATTCCTAGATGGAAGAGGATGAAGAAATGAAATACATATGGTCATGTGTGCTTAGTCACAAATCTTTGTGCTCAACTTTGTTTTCATTACTTCGGAGTTCAATATTTTCATGTACAAATTGAGCTTTGTTCCTTTCATCATTCAATACCTTTAATTATAGCTATAATCATCTAATATGGAGTCCTGTTATCGGATGCTCTTAACTAATTAGTGCTGTAAATTACTGTAAGAATCCTGGGTGAAAGTTCCTATGCAATAAAAATTATTATTTGTGTTTCTGGTTCCCAGTGTGTATCAGACAGATTATTTTAAAAGCACCATGTCCCAAATAGGGAAATTATCACTTTACTCCTCCATTAAATGCTGTGCAATTACACAGAAGCTTGGGGGGCTGTAACTGTCAATGTTACTACTGTGAATTTAAAGAAATGGAGAGTCTGCATTCCCTGCTGCCCAGAGTTTTTCTATGAGGACAGGCTACCTCTTGAAGGTGAAGATCCACCACCTGAAGATCCCAGCAGAGTTGGTTGGGTCTGTGGGGTCACTTCAGGGAGCAGTCTGATGCTTTGCCTGTGGATCTTTGAGTAAATACAGATTGGACTGGGTAGGAGAGGAGTACAGGGAAATTTGAGCATATACATCCACCCCTTCTGGCTTATATGATTTATGGGAGCTGGGTATAAGGATAGCTTGGCAGAGATTGTGAATTTCAGATTGGACTGATGGGGGAAGATCAGGGATGGTCCAGATGAAAGTTGATAGTTTAGAAGAAAAGTTGTAGAAGAGATTAAGATAATTTGGTCTGTCAGTGGTCCTTCTTGAGAGCTAATGTTTCTCTGCCTTACTCTGGCTGTTCTTCTCTGGCATCATTTGTAATTTTCCTGGCTAGTTTCTGGCTGCTGTTGCATTTCCCTCACTCACTGTATCCACAAACCCTGCTCATTTGTTTTTCTTCAGTGAGGCATCAAATACTGATTAATCTCGATGCATCCCCAGAGTCTAAAACTTCCTTAGGAGCCAGATATTGCCTATACTGTGCACAAAACCTCTGCTGACATCAAGAGTTACGTTGCAGATCAAGGCGAGTATTGACAATACAGGAGTTTTGCTGCAGATCAAGGGCAGTGTATTTCTGTGGGAGTTTTTGCACGTTTCTTTCCAAATGGCTATGCTGGCAGGGAAGTAGGCTGCTGGATTCGTAACAGCGGACACAGATCTGTCCCTGTCATGGTTTGATCACTGGAACTGAAAAATAAAGAAAGCCCTGCCTGGTTTCCACTATTAAAGTTACCCTCAAGTATTAAGATTTTTTTTTTTTTTTTCAGAAAATGAGCTGTAAAATTCCAACCTTACTAAAGTCTTAAAGAGTTTGACAGTTGTTTTCAGTGCAGTCAGGGCTTCATCCTTCATACCAAAGCTGTCTTGCTCTTTGGCAGGCTTGGTGGCTGTCCAGTGATGAGTTGAATGATTCTTTCCTGTAGTTTTGATGTCAATTTGGTAAATATGTGAAGTGGTTTGACTTAAAAGTGAGCAATAGAAAGTTCGATGCGTAAACAAATTCCGTGAAATTTAAGCCTAAAAATTTAAAGTACCCAGTCATTATTAATTTAAATCATGTTATTAAGTAATTTTACTTCTGCTTCAGAAATGTATTTTTGGAAGAGATTCCCTCACAGTAGGCTGAATAGGATGTGTTCTGTTAGCATTTGTAAAACCCTGTAGCCAGTTATTCATCCCACTGTTTAATTTGCAACTTGTGGTTTGTGATGGGTCCATTCCAAGCTCTACATCATTCATCTAGAGGGTTGAGGAGGCTCTGGGACTTTGAAGGGAACAAAAATAAACCCTCGTTATCACATGTTATTTGTGAATTACAGAATAAAATATATCTTAATGATCATCTGTTTAATTAAACCAAAAAATTTTGTCACCCTCCTGGAGTTGTCAGTTAGTGCTGGTGGCAGACTAAAATAGCTTTAACACAATTGTCCCTAAAAAAACAAGGCAGTATTTTAATACAACTGCATTCTGAACACCATTTTTTCCATTTGAAAAGAGATAGAAGGGGTATAAATTTTATAGGAAATGTTTCCAGCATGAAGCTGGTACAAATTGTTTTGCTCAGGGAATAACTAGCAATGTTTGAAACAGAGTTTCATATATAGCTGAAATGTATATTGTCAGGATACTTGGAAGTCATAAAAAATCCCTTTTCTACACTGAACAGTTGTTCTAGTTCTCTGACAGGGCATATATGAAATTATTGTTTATTGTTTTGATCACACTAAAGCCTTTGATAATATAGAGATGTGTGCATGTTTGCATTGTCTTCATAAGCCACTGATCTTTTCTAAATCATGCCGTGCTCACATTTGTTGAACAATATTATAAGAAAATTATTACTTTATTTTGACATTTTTCCTAGGAAGCTCTCCTAAACTGCTTCAAAGAATATCAAGAGCACTTACAGGAAGTAATGAAAAGAACCTTACAAAACTCATCTTTCATGATAATCTGCGCTTAAAGCCACGCGCTTCGTGCCAAAGCGTTATCAGAGTGCGCTGTCACTCTCCTGAACTGCCACGTGCTAAGGGAACCTGCAGCTAATACCAGGCTTCAGACAGTGCTAGGACTCTCTGTTTCCTAAGAACATTACTAAACAACCTAAGCACCTGGCTCTGGGATCTGCACTAATATCACTGATTTGGGGCTTGATTTTCAAATTATCCTGGTAAACTTTTTAAGGCCACAGGTATCACTGAGTGGCAGAAATGGGAGCTCGTACCTTACTTCTGTTAGAGCACCTGAAAATCTTTCTCTCTTTGCATATGTAGAGATACCAGTAATAAACCAGTGACAGTTTCACACATGGACAGTTTGTAGGCTTGTGTCAGTGAAGAATGACTTGCAGAAATAGATCTGCCTTTCTCAAACCGCTTATGCCTTGTGCACATGAGAATAACTGCTGAATAGCCGGGTACCCTGGCTTTTCTCTGTTTCCCCTGCACTGAAAAAAACCACAAAAAGCACTAGGATTATAAATAACAATTTTTATTATAAATAATAATTCCTTTTTTGCAGAAAAGCTAAGGCAGTCTTTTTGTTCTACCAGAGGCCTTTTCATTTTAAATTAGCCCATTTTCCAAGATGGAAGTTGAAGGGCAGCAGTCATCACTGCCAGTAAAGGCAATAGCTCATGGAAGGGAAAGAAAAGTTAAGAGGAGGAATTAAGAAAAGATCAAAATCTTTTTACTATAACATGTTTTTTCTATCTCTGTAGCACAGTATACGTTTTTCTCACTGTATCAAGGCAGAGAGATACACAAAGGTACATCCAGAATATTAGGGTGAAAAATTAACATCAGAACATGTATAAATGTCTTTATGATCTATTAATATTTAGGTGCAGTGTATTTATAGTTTTGTTTATGTAATTTAAGCACTACAGGTTTGCAACATGAAGTGTAGAAGTAAAAAAAAAAAAAAAAGAAAGTGATAAATGAGACTCATCATGAATATTTCCTCTCAGACGTGTTATCAAAGGGTCTGTATCAATTAGTAGAGAGATTTTTTTGGGTGGAAGCATTATGAATAGTTAGAAAACCATACATGCTGGATAAGCTACACTGCCATTCCATCATGGTGCTTTTGTGAGCAAAGTGCAGCATTGCTGAGGGGTGTCTTGACAGATTCATAGTTTTGATTTTCTTTTAGTGGCCTCTTCAAGTGTTAATAAAAATATAAAAGTTTTATGTCTGTTTCAGAATTACTTGGAGTGCAGCCGTCTGCTACAGCGCTTCCAAGAATGCCAAATAGAACCTGAAGGGAAAGGTCATGGAGCCCAGCTCTCACAAATCAGATTCCTGTGCCAAAGGGAATAAGGTTTCCCACATGTGCAGAGAGATTTTACTCATCTGCACCCATGGTTTTCACTACAGGAAGTCAGTCAGCTTTGTGTACGTGGTGGATGGGGCGGGTAGGTAGTAATCCCTGTGACAGACATCATGTCAGCCACAGCTGTCAGACGGAGTCGTCACCAGTTTATGTTGTGCTTTGGAGGTGTTTAAAAGGATTTTCGTTGTGAAACCTTTAAAGGCAGGAAAAAAATTAAAAGGAGGATAGGGGCAAGGAGTGGGTAACAAAGGAAAAACTGGAGAACTGGTTATGTATTGTGCAGTGCCTCTCTTTGGTAGCGCCTGGGGGGCAGCATGCAAAGAAGTTGATCCAAAGTCATGAAAAAAAAATCTCTGTTTGCCTGCAAAGACTTGAATTAGTTTATTTCAGTTGCTGCCAACATAAAATCTCAAGATTTTAAGACTGAATAATTAAAATCATTAGTGCTTGTTAGCATTGTGCTGGACCACATCATGTTGCATTCCATAAGGACTTTGCTGTGAAATAATGGAATTTTGTGTTTCCACAGACTTGTACATTTACAAGCCTGGGTGACATATAAATGAAAAAGAAAGAACAAAACCCTACCTCAGGTGTTTGTGCCATGCAACTCCCTGGTGGCTGTGGGATTTACATGCCATTTGAGGTGGAAATCCAGACCCAGAGCTTGCAAGTTAACATTAAGTACAGCAAATTAAAAAAAAAAAAAATTGCAGGATATTGATCTTTCACCCTGACCACTATGAGCACATACCTGATCCTGACACATGGTCAAACTGCATGAAACTTGTGTGCTTCATATTTGCAAGAGGATGGGCTCTGGATTGTCATGGCTAACAACATTGTAAAAAATACATAAACCAGACTATTTCCTCAGCTGCTATTAATAGTCAGCTTTGCTGATGGAGCTGGGGATCTGTCAGTCCTGTCTGTTTGTGCACAGCTAAGTCACAACAGTGTTGCAATTTAGATAAGATTTTTGAAGGGCGTAAGCAAAATAGAGACTCTTTGTTCATTTTATTTTTATGGAGAAACAGACAAAGATCAGGTCTATATTTCAATTTTTCTAATATAGGTATAGGAAAAAACAAAAAGCCAGCAATATCTGAAAGCTTTGCTGGCAAAATCCTGAGTTTATTTGCTATAACAGCAGCCAGAGGCACCTTTTGGTGATGTACTTCTGTTTCAGGAACCGCTTTACACAAACAATTCAGAGATTTGCTTGTGTAACTGTAAAGGTAATCATGTCTGGTTTGGACAAGGGTGGACTGGGTGGTTATCTGTTTCATATAAATGTATAAATATTTGTCTCCATATGTTACAGTATGAAAGGATCATGAAACAGACACAGGAGAGAGTGTATGGATAGAAACGAGCAAATCTCTCCCTGTATCAAAGAGTTCCTTGGGGCCTCAAGTCAATAAACTGCAGACATCAGAGAAATGCACTACATTTCTTTCAAGAAGAACAGTCTTAGGTGTAATAACAGTTGTGTTCTTAAATGTGCAGTGGAGGGGGCAGCAAAACAGAACTTTTTCCATTTCCCCAGGCCTGAGGGATGGCACCCAGCTGCTTTTGCCAAGTCTGTGCAGGTTGGACACTTTGGACAGGAGAGTAGCAATGATCTAAGTGGCATAGTTGGCTAAACTACAGCTACTGGGATATCAAGGGTGACTACAAATGAGAAAAGAGAAAGCTGCAGGATCCCAATTCTTCAGGAGCTGGGTTTTGAAGTTTTAGACACACAGGTTTAGAAACATTCAACGAGCCTAATTTGTAGCAACTTGAAATCAGAGCATGGATGCACCATCCTTAGCTCCAGGCCAGTGGATTTTCTTGCCTGACATTATGGTGCTGTACCCTGCTAAGATGCAGTGCAGGTGGGTTATCTTCAGTCATTTAGCTGAAGGGAGCTTACAGGAGCCATCAATGCTGTCAGAATGGCACAGCAAACTCATTTGAGCATCCTTGTGAAAATTAGGAGAGTAGCAGTTATGGGTTTCCAAACATGAGAACCCAGACCTCAGGGACTGAGAACACAGTGTGGTTTGCTGCAGCATCTCACCTAACTGGTGTGGCTCACAGTCAGGTTTTATGTTTGGGGCATTTCTGAGAGGCAAGGAGCTCTAATGAAGCATTGTTTATTTGTTTGTTTATATGCTTAGACCAGAAAGGCCAGCAGTTCAAGAGCTTGAGACTTCAAAGGCTACTCTTGCCTCCAGTGTGTGGTGTCAGGGTAGTTAAAGATGTTTCTTTTCAGTAAGTCCAGCAGAAAATTCAGCCTTCAGGGCTGCAGGAAAATTTGCTTAGCTGGGCACAGTAGAAGCTACTTTCCTGTGCTTCCCATAAATTATTTCTCAAGTTAAATATGTTATTTGAATTTGCACTCTGCCAGATACTGTGGGTTTTTTTCACTTTCCTTTGTGCTAAAGACAATGATTCTTCATAAACTGTCAGAGGCTAAACAGTAATATTCTGCCTTGATTTTATTAGATTGTGACTCCCTTTTATTGAGTAATGAACATCATGAGTTAAAAGTCTGCATATCATCCTTTGATGGTGACCTGAACCTTTTTAAAACCATTACTTGTAGGGCATTCAATCTAGTCAGATGCATGCTGATGAAAAAACACCCACCCAGAGCTCCTGCTGACTATGTACAGGCAAAGCTTGACAGCCCAGCATCAAACAAAAAATTGATTTCAAACCCAGAAGTCAATATCTTGCTTTTGCAAAGGCACTTTGGCACTTGAGAGGAAAGTTTGCATGTAATGTACACATTTGATGAACAAAATGCAGAGGAGATGGCTTGTTTGGACTTGATTTGGTGCACCCATGGTTTTCTATAAACAGTAAACCAATGAAGTGTTGATCTGTGCAGCTGGAGGGGAGCTTCAACTCATTTTACACATGCATAGATAGAATCTAAATGGGCCTGATTTTTGATGTAATTGATCTAAACAAATTAAGTTTCTTAAGTACAGGTATGACCTGGTAATGTTTCAGAATGAAATCTTAATAAGTTTATAAAGTCTAGTCTTGTCAATCAGTAACAAAGTGCCATGTTACCTGCTGCCTAATTTTGAGATCCCTCATTTTCACTTGCTACTTCTTATGGTCAGTTTGTGAGGTGAAGAATGACTGCCTCTTTCACACGTGGTATACTGTTTAGATTGTGCTAGTTACAGAGTCTTTCTGCACTGGTCCTGATATGTGTAGCTTTACTAACAATATCTAGAATAGCTCTGGCCAGTGTCTGGAGACATTCACGGGGACAGTGAGTAGTGTCATGAAAATACACTGCAGGTTTTATATTCTGCAGCTTTTTTTGGTGCTCAGTCTTTGTAGCACATGCTATTGCAGATTCATTGTCCAAGTTGCACATTTAGAGGGATGCTCAAAACTATTTACATCTACATAGCTGATGTTCCTCTAGTAAGTGGTTTCCAATGTTTGTGGATTTCTCTGAACAGAAGACTGCACCAAAGTTGTATGGGAAAACTCTTCTTTAGGCTTTAGTCATCCACAGTCAGTTGCATGTTTATGCACGTAGCATCATAAAGTAAGGGTGAGATACAAGGTTGTGAAGATTGCAACACAAGGAGTTCAGCTGAAAAAAGACTCTGAGCCAGAATACTCTCTAGAACCAGGACACAGACACTGATGTTTCTAACTGCATCATGAGGACTATGCTCTTCTCTAAGTGAGAGCCCTTAATGGAACAGCTTTAATAACCCTGTTATTCTCTTACATAAAATAAAACAGAGGAAAAAAGGGTAAGGTTAGCTGTCCTGTTGTTGTTTTGTTACGTAATGTAGGTTATACATCAGCACTTTGCTTTCCTTTTATGTTTCAGTGTCATTTTGAAAACTGGGGACACAAGATGTGCTACAGGAAAAGATGTGTTTCTCAGTCTGTTGAAAACACTCCACTTGATAGTAGGAGAAGCTAGTCTTAAGTGAAATTCAGTGGTTGTGTGTATTAAGGAGAGATACAGTCACTCAAGTTGTAACATTGATTCTAGTTTTTAAGTGTTAGTGAGGGAAAACACTTCTGCGTACACTTCATCTCTGCTCAGATAAATCATCTGACAGCTGAGTGACCTATTTCACTCCATCTCTTTTCATCCACCCTGTGGTGGCTTCCTCACTGGACTGTCCCATGGAGACAGACACTGTTGTCAGACATTGCTTGAAGGAGGAAATTCTCCTCTGGGTTGCAGAATGTCAATGCCAGCCATGAGGTGGACCAGCTTGGTACAAAAGAGGTACCTTTGCACACTGCTTCAGCTCAGTCTGGATGTTACACTTTCAGCTGGATTGTCTGCAGATAGAAGAAAAACTGGGTCTGCAATTTGTCCTGGCTGTAATCAAAAGCCACTAAGGTGCCCTCCAAGCAGGCAGTTCCTCCCACTTTGATTTTCCTCCTAATATTTTTCCATTATCAGCCAAATTGGGGGTTAAATATCCTGCTCCCGTTTCATTTTGCAGACACCATCATTGGCTTGGCATGTGTCTGATAGGGAACCTGTTTCTGGCAAGCAGTCTCGCTTCTAGTAGCAAACTTCCTGTGTCCCCTACAAAGGTGGTGGAAAAGACCCAGGTTAGTTTTTCCTAGTCCACCTGACCTTAAGTGCCTCATCAGATTCATGAGAGAAGCACCCCAGCTCCCATACCCAGTGGCACCAGGACAGGGAGCCCTGTGAAGGTGAGTTCAGCTGGCTGGTGCAAGTGCCATGAGTGTACATCTGCTGCAGATTAAAGTGGGTCCTGTAGCTGAAGCATGGCTCTTTGCTGTTCTGTCAATTGAATGCAGAGTTCATTGTTTTTAAAAAAAAGAAATTGTTTATTGTTTCCTCTGGAAGGGCTGGCAGGATGGGGGCTGGGGGTGTTTCTCCTTGTGAGTGGGCACAAGCACGATTGTCCAAAGTCACACTAGCAAGTTCATCATCACAGCTACTGTGGAGCTCAAGTTCAAGGGAGCACAAAGTGATTCATTCCACCTGGCAATATATACAGTGAGTAAAGAGAAATATTTCCTGTACCTAATCCAGACACCAGTTAGGCATCAGTCTGTCTGAATGTGAGCAGACGTACAAATGACAAATGTGTGGAGGAACAGAATAAGCTGGGAAAAAAATGAGAATGTATTTTTCACTCAGTGGTTAGCGCATTTGCTCTGAATACAATCCCAAAACCTAATGAATCAGAAAGTGTAATTGTTACATAGACTAATTTCAAAACAGTACTACTCATTAAAGATTAAGGGAGAGAAAAGGAACATGAGGTTCGGACCTTTTATTGAAATTTTGTCATACTAGGTCCTCGTTGGTAATTTTTTATGGTTTACATTTATTCAGCTCTTCATTCACAGCCTTCTGTCAAGGCTCTCTAATACATATCAAGTACAAACTTCATTAACTGTATTATCTTTCAGCTCTGCTTTATCTGTGATTACCAAGCCAGTGTTTGTCAATTACATTTTAATGTTAGGAAACAAGTTTAAAAAAAACCACAAAAAACATAACATAAAAGCAGCTTGATTTCTATCTGTTTTTTGCATTCAGATTACCGAAGTTTCCTTGCATTTAAATACAGACATGTTAGGTGGTTTGGCTAACTATTAGAGAAAATGAGGGTTATGGGGAGCTCTTTAAGTTCTGGCTATTTAGACTTCCAGAGCTGCCAGGCTGTCTTCTAGAAATGAACTTTATCTCTGGGATGCTCTTTCATTGGCACCTGGTGTCTGAGACTGGGACTGGTGTCTAAGACTCCTTTGCTATTGACAGGTCTCTTCTGTTCTCCCTTCAAGGCACAAATCAAACTGTTTATCTTGACTCTGAGACTATTAGAAATTTGGATGGGTGAGGGACAGGTGCTTTACAAGGAGTTTGTGTTATTCCTTGGTGATCTGTTAGCTCAGCTGATCCCTCTGAGTAGCTCATGTCAAGTTTTTCATTCTGACAACGAGTGGAGAGAGAATGATTAAGTCTGTGTCTTTTTAGAAACCAAAGAGGAAAATTGCAAGAAGAAAAATGTTGAAAATTCTCTCTTTTGGAGTAAACAAAGATAACTTACAGATAGTCACATTTAGCTTTCTCATACTTGGTTAAGAAAGGTCTTGGGGAATCTTGTTCAATTTATGCACTGGCCACAGCGTCCTGCTCCATTATAATATTTTCTGAATTCCTGTGCTGCTGTTGTCCCAGTAAAGGCTAGCTGGTAGATGTAGAGAGCTGTAGCAGATTTCCTTTGTATCCTACCTACGTGGTGGGATCTGTAAAAATTCAATTCTGTAAAAACTCAATTCTGTGTAGTAAACAGTGGATGATCCGAGCATCTTCCCACTGTGTAAGATCTGCGCTCGATCATGATGTAAGAGAGCCATTGCAGCCAGCATTAAGTTCTCCTTCCTGTGGAGAAATATAGTCACACAGTTTGTATCACTCAAACATTGTGGGTCTAGTTAATACTCATAGAATCATAAGTTTGGGTTGCATGGAACCTTAAAGTTCCAACCCTCTGCCATGGGCAGGGACACCTTTTATTAAACTGGGTTGCTGGAAGACTCATCCAACCTGTTCTTGAACACTTCCAGCAGTGGGGCATCTGTAGCTTCTCCAAGCATACTCACAAAAGGGGACAGTTGAAATTTTAGGAAATCAAGAAAGATTTTTTTTTCCTTCTGCTTGGCTTTCATGATCTGTTACAAATCCCATAGGAGCTGTGGTCACAGCAGAGGGTAAGAACCTAAACAAGTTTTTTTGCATCAAGGAAATTCTGCACAGTTGCAGTAATTTTCAGTAGGATAACTTCCTGGCTTGTGCTTTTGTCTGTACCTTATTTCTGATGTTCCTTAATTTGGAAGAAGACAATAAAACAAAAAAGGATCGTAAGGCAAGGAAAATAATTACTAATTCTAGTCAAGGTATATTAAATTCCATAGTGCTCAGACATGACATAAGTGTTCAGAATTTGTATATGAGTGAAATAAAAAACATTCTGGAAGGAAAAGCTATCTAAATGTCAGAAAAAACAAAATGCAAGCTATAAAATCCTGTGAAAAATCTCATAGACCAGAGTGAGATAGATATGCTGTCTTTACTTAGCAAAGAAATCATGGAGGATATGAAAATAGAGAATGAAAATAACACATTTTTACTTGATTCAAAAGCATTATCCATAATAGCATCTGCAATGTGTCTGTAATAATATGGTGTAAATTGAAATTTACATAACAGATTGTTGAAAACAGTCTCTGACTCACAATGTGAAAATGGTGTGCCTCCTGAAGGAAAAGTCAACCAATAGCAGGAGAATTTTGCAGAAGGCCTATTTCTTGTTTCAAGATCCACCCATTTAGCCCCTTTGGAGATTGCATAGTATTCATCTCAGATATGAGCTATGCTGAAAACTTAAATAAGCTGGTCTTGGAAACCTCTGGTATGTTTCTCCTGAATAGACAAGTCATTTTCTCTGGGCTGAATTAAATTCTTATTAATGGTGATAGATTGACAGCCCTAAAAGTTGGAAACCATCTATTTGTTGGATACCCTCTATCTCCCTCAGCTGCATTTAATACTCTCTTCCTATCTTGATTCCTGTCTGTTGAGTAGGAAAACAGTCATTAATTTTACTAAACCAGGAGTAGAATTCCTTCACTGTTGTTTCTATTGTCTCAATGGTCAGGACTTCAACTAAGCAAGAGTCCCCAGTAATATCCAGTCCAAAAATGCTTGGACACTTTGATTCACATGGTGCTGCAGAGCTGAGATCAAACCTGGTTTAGTTCTGATACTTGTCTATAAGGTCTGTGCTCATCGCTCTTCCCTTTCATTTGATGGCTGATGTGCAAGTCAGAGGCCAGTATTATTGGCATTATAGGGCTTTTTTAAGTTTGTTTGAGCTTGCTAAGTCAGATTTTTTAATAGTTCCTTAAATTCCTGTGAAAAGTCTGTCTGTCCAAATGTAGATGACAAGTATAGACCTCTGTTTGAACTTGTTTTCTGTGTTACTGGCATAAAATAGAGAGACCAGTATGTGTGTGATTTTTCTGGGTATTTAGGGTAAAATTGGGATTTTTTTAAGATTGGGACCCTAAAACCACTCAGTTCTCCCTATGGCATATATACTCCTATTTGTGTGTCTGACCTGACAAAGCCAGAGGTAAATATATGTCCAGTCAGAATAATGGCACCCCTGTAATTAACACGTATTTTTTTGCTAGACCACTTCCAACACCATAAGATTCTGGTGTAACCTGCCATAGTTAATGATGAGGCAGTGGGAGTCAATAAAGGGTGAGGAGCAGCAGGATTGCTCTCTCACACATCTCCCTGTTTTATCTAATGTGTTTAACTATCTGAGAAGCTGCAGAGACACTGTGAATGCTTCTTCTGTTCCTCTCCTAAATCCAAGTCCTAATCCAAATTTCAAAAGTACCATTACATGTCTGATACCATTTGTTGTAATTTATAACTACATATGGTTTTTTCAGTTCTGAGGTCTCTAATTAGTGAATAAATAGGGATTAATTTCTCGTTATGTAGAAGTCTGGTAAGTATTAGACTGATAGGATAGACACTCTTTTCAGATAAGGCATCACTAAAGTGTTGTGTACTACAGAATCACAGAATGGGTGATGCTGGAAGGGACCACAGCAGGTCATCTGGTCCAAACTTCCTGCTCTAGGAGGGTCGTCCCAGAGCACATTGCACACAATTGGATCCAGACAGTTCTCAGATATCTCCAGTGAGGGAGACTCCTCCACCTCTCTGGGCAGTCTGTTCCAGTGAACAGTATTAATGACTTTTGAGCATGAACCCACTCAAAGTAGAGAGAGATATGTGTCCTGTTTCTCATATGCGGTGTGCTATACTGTCAATCTCCCTCCAGTTCCATCAAATACTTTAGTTTTCTTCATTTCCAAAAAACAATAAAAAAAATGCTTTATGGTTATCTAAAAAAAGTAAAAATAGAGATATGATCAGCATTTGCTTCATCTTTCCTGGGTGTTTGTCTTCCTCAGTCTGCATCCCTCAGTCTCTTGGCTAAGAAATACTCTGAGTTTTACTCAAAGTAGCCATACAACTGATCTTTAACATCTTCATTCATTTTTTGTTGTTTCATTTTCCTGACACCGTAGATTTTATGCCACATGCATTTTTTACTCAGTTTGAGTACATTTCTAACAGTACAAACTACTGGATTTTGTTAAATTGTATAACCCTGACATGCTTTTATGGCTTTCACCAAACCCAATCTGTGATTAAATGTATTCTTTGTCTTCTTCTTGACTTAACTATTGAAAGTTCTCAGGCAAAACGGGCAGAACAAACTTCTCTGGGAGCTGTATATCCATCATAAACTAGCTCTAACATGTTATCTATCCAGACTGGTTGTATTTTTCATGCTTTATCACAAATCAGTGCCACAGATAGATTGCAGTTTGCAACCTGCAGTTGTTCATCGGAGTTAACTTGGCTGTCAGGACAGCCTTTCTGCAGTGCTTTAAACTTTCATAACTTTTGTGCATGAGACTGAACTATTTTTCTAGCTGGTTCAGGGATCAGTGCTGTGGTATTAGAACATGTGAAACAAGGCTGTGTTACCCTTTTGATTTTCATTTAGGATGTGTGACACCCCAGCCTTCATACTTTTTAGAAGTGTCTGCACATAGATTAACCCAGTATGGAACTACTCAAATCATGAACCTTAAAAGTATTTTACTTATGTTTTAGATCATCCTCCAAATATTCAAAATCATTCAAGACTTCGAACTCCACCTCCTCCAATATCACATGCTCACACCCCAAATCAGCATCACGCAGCCTCCATCAATTCCCTGAACAGAGGGAACTTCACTCCACGCAGCAACCCTAGCCCAGCTCCTACGGACCACTCTCTCTCTGGAGAACAACCAGCCACTACTCAAGAGCCAGCCCATGCTCAGGACAACTGGTTACTCAACAGTAACATCCCACTGGAGACAAGGTAGGTCACTTTCTTTAGCACTTACAATGTTCTGACTCTGTGTGCTCAGGATGTTATGGACAATACACACATCTGCATAGCCACCTAGTTTGTGAACTGGTGTTTGACTTATGCATTTTGCATTGTATTTATTATTCCTTGTGTCTTTTTATTTGGACTAGGAGAAGAGGAAATTGCTCTTCTTTCATAAACTAAAAATGTTGTCTTTAACAGCTGTTTATAAGGTTATTTTCCTCATGTATAATTGGAATCAGGATCATAGATTAAAATGTTCTTGGTTTTCTTTCTTTTATTTTCCTTTAATGTCTTTTCTTCCTATGTAGTAGGATAAATCAATATCCTATTTAAAAAACTGAAATCAGTCACTATATTGAAAAGATTTAGCCTTGTAACTGTGCCTCATCAAGCAGTTCTTTCATAGTACATAATTCAGGAAAGGTTGATCTTGTATCACCTAATGTAGAGAGGTCAGCTGCTGCCCTTTTCAACATTGCTCCAAAAGCATGAAACACTGGATAGCCCAGCATCAGCCATCTAATGGTGTTTCCATTTAGCTCTCAAATTCTTTTCCACCTATGCAACAGCTGAAGGATGTAACAAGGATGTACCAAGTTCTTGTAGCACATAGCTTTGTTCAGGTTCTGTGTAGGTTCTGGAAAAGAGAACTCTCACACTCCCTCAGCCTCAGTCCTCCTATCTGATGGTGAGTGCATCTACTTGCAGTCCCAGTTGCTTTCTCCAGAGGTTTTGCTTCACTATTTCCTTTGCCACCGAGCAGCCACTGGGGATGCTGGAGTCATTAGCTCCCATACATGGTGTCTGTTTTAGTCTGCAAAGGAGTCTTCCAAGCCTAAAACATGGTGCACTGTCTTTGTCTAACCTTCTCAAACCAACAAGATTTTAGACAGCAAAAATCATACAATAAATGAAAACTGAGACAGGGCCCAAATTTTTAACATCACTGCCTGCAGGAATCTCATTGAGAGGCAGCAATAGTTGTAGCTGTATCATGGGACAAGTTGTACCCAGTTTTGCAAACTTCTGCTAAGAGAATGTTTTTTTAAAAATGAGCACATCTGTCAGTCTTTCTGAGAATGAGCTATATCTGCTGGCCTTCTGAAACTTCCAAAACAACCTGAATATCACATTTTGTGGCATTTAAAGATAATTAATTTCTCTGTGACTGCTTGATTAAAAAGACTCAACTAAGAACCTGGATCCAAAAGATTAAGACAAAATTATAAGCAAATAATGCAGTTGTGATTTGGCAACAGTTTTAGTAATTATATTGTGTTAGTAATTCTCAAGCACAAATACCAAAGCATTGAGTTTCATGTGATAATTCTTATTAAAATTAGATTAAAAAATACTTAGGTCCTACTCCTGCAGCTTTTTTTGTGATAATCCTCTATAATTCTGAAGGAAGTCCTGTACCTTTTCCTAGCCAGGTGGTGAATTCTTTATAGAAGAGATAATACACTGTTTTAGTAGTGCAAAATCTTAAAGGCTGTCCTCATTTATTCTCTGAGAAATCATTGTGGATGAAAATTTTTCAAGATCTGAAGCAGACTGCTCTTGTTGCAAGCTGGATTGGTCATGTTATTGCTGTTAATCAGACTGGCAGTTGGAGGTCTACCTGCACAAAGAGCTCTTCCTGCATCACTTGATGATTTCACTCTAGCATCACACATCAGTCACATTTGTACTTGGTCCTCAGTCTAATAATTTTATTAATTTGGTAGAAAACGGGTCATTTCAAGACTGATGGTGAGGCTTTTGACACACTGGTTGAAATGGTGTAATTTCACCCAGTGTTTCTTTTTGACAACAAGCATGTTGGAAAATATGCAATTTTGTGCCAACAGCAAATGAGCACTACTCACTGTTCCTTCACTTACACAACATTAGGAAAATAAAATGTGTTATAACAGTGTCATAAAGAGAGTAGGCTGAACTGCATAGATGATCAGTGTATCTGGATTAACTTCCACTCTGACAGTCAGCTCTTCTGGCATGCAGAGGTCTTCCATTTCCTTCAGTGGGAATTGTGTAGACATAAAAGACCAGGCTTCAGAGCTTTTTAGCAAACTTGGATGCCCAATTCAGCCTCTTCCATGAGACTGATCTTCCCCATCTTCTCCACTGCAAAGATTTTTAGAGCCAAATAAAAAGACCATCACCTATGAGAATAAAATGTCCAATATGTAGAAATATAAATCCTGGCCAAGAGACATTAATCCAAGAATAAAGATTTTTGAAGTTAGGAGATTATGGTAATCTCATATCAAAAATGGAATTCTATTTCCATTGGGTTTTTTTAATCCCATATTAGTCAACAGAGAGAGAACACAAGAAGAAAAAAGCTGCATCTTTTAAACTAGCATTGTCACAGGCTGTGGAATGTGCCTGCAGTTACAGAATTTAACCAGTTTAAAGTGGCTTGATTTTGACTGCCATGGACTCCAGGCAGTTTTCAGAACTGGGAATTCAGACTGGTTTGTCACTGTCTGGAAATTTCTAAATTGTAAGGCAAGGGCAAGCAGAGATGTGCAGCACAAATATACAACTGACAGGATAAGCATATCTGAGAATTTTGTATGTTGCAAGAGGAAGAGCCCCTCCTCTTCTCTCCCTCCTTTTCATTAGTTTCCCTTTACTCCCTTTTCTCTGTTTCTCCTTTCTCCTTTTTCTTTTCCTGTCTGCTCCCTTTTTTGTTGCTTTAAAAGCCATGTATTATCAGGGTTGTGATGAGAAGATCTTTGCTCAGCAGTCACTCCTGACAGGTAAGTTCCCCCCATATTTATTCCTCAGTCTTCTTCCTTCTGTGGCCTCCTTTCTGTTCCTTTACATGAGACTTTGTGGGAGCAAACAAATGCCAACTAGATGGACGTTTAGTTGACAAATCGACAGTTTTCAGGAGATTTCCATTTCCAGGAAATTTCATGTGGTAATCATGTAAGGTCAGATTTCTCCCACCACTACTGCTAATGAGAAAGGAGAGTTTTTTGTAACTAGCCAGCGATTTACAGGTAATCTCCAAGGGATCAGGCTCCGTGAGCATTCCATGAGGAAGACAGTCATGCATCAGTCTCTGAGGTGACCCAGCGACCTGTCTGTTACAAATGCATACATTATGAGATTGTGTAACCCTCCCCTCCTCTGTTCTATTGACAATCCACAACTGAAATTCATGGAACCAATTTGACATGGATTTTAACTAACGATGAACTTTTATTGATTGGTGTGTTGCTAGGTGCCTTGCCTCTTACCCATTAAATGCTCAGTGCATGCACATATGCTGCTTCTTTTTGCATTGAACTCAACATCCAGTCTTTCCTGCATTCCCAGGGAATGTAAGGAAGCCACAAACACTTGGGGATGGATTGATGTCTCAAGTGCTATGGCACACAGCTCATGCATGTTGATCCACTTTACTCCACAGCTATGAATAGGAGTTACTTCACTTTCATTCAGATCAAGGAGTAGATCTGTTCTGTCGAAGCAGCCCAAAGGCCTCCAAAAGCAGGAGTTGAGCTAAACAAGTGCTGGCATTAGCAGCCGGAAGAGGAGGCAGTAGAAATGAAAATTAGGTTTGAGAACATTTTAGAAGAAACAGTATCGAGGTTTGTATAATGTGACAGGGCTGGTTTCTCTTGGTTTAGCATGTTACCTGAATCCAGTTTCTTTGACAGGAATTGTTTGAGTTCATGTTACTTACATGCTCTAGGCTCTTAATCCTGCATAAGTGATAAAATGTCACAATGCTGTTATTTTTTTTTACTAGTTTTTGCCAGGGGATTTATTCACATTCATGCTTAGATTCAGTTTTGATGCTGAAAACAGACATCGGCAAAATCAGGACTGTATTTTGTTTTAAAAAACAAGGGAAGAATGTTCTTTTACCAGGTCTTGACAAACAAGCCCAAATGTGAGAAAGACACAGTTTGTTCCCAGCTGTGCCTCTGAGTTAATTCTTTATGTTCCTGCTATTCTCCTCAAAAAGTACAAAACAGTTTAGCATTTGTAGGTCAAAATGTGACTTATAAAAGACCATGCTGGGAGGACAAATACTGCAAAGTATTGCTGCTGTGTGCAGTGTCAGTCCCAAGCATTTGCATGTCCAGGCCCTAAGTATCTTGCTTATTGCCTGTATTTTCCAGATTATAGCCAAGACTCTGGTGTTGAAATTTGGGTTACAGCTTAACCTGTTTCTGGCTTATATCTGCTTATCACCAAGAGACTTTCATTTGGAATACTCATATTGAGCAAAAGTCACATTTTGAAAATTTACATTTTACTCTATTTAGTGAGTTATTATTCAACAAGGGAAATAAATTAATCGAATTGGAAACTAAAAAGTCCTCAAATCCAAAAATGAAACTAAAGCAAAGGAGTGCCAGATTTTTGCTGGAAATCCATAAGAAAGTTAGATGCAAGAGTGCTACCAAGGTACTGGCCACAGTGGGATAGAGATACTGTGCTGTCCCTTTTCAGAGTTAGAGTAACACAGGTGCAGGAGTATAACCAGACTACAGCTGGGCTGGATTGAAATCTGGTCCTTTGGATCCAGGAGTTTGGAAGGTTTCATGTGTCAGTGGCAATAAATAATGTGCATTGAACAAAGACATCCACTTTTTTGATACATGCACATGGGCGTGTGTGCTTGTATGTGTGTATATGCATATATATAGTGTATATATAAAGAAATGAACATTTTAAAAATCTATATATGTATATGTGTAGCATCTTATACATATAAATATATGGTCCATCATTCTAATTCCATGCACAACTGCACTATAACCATTGTGGTTTATAAGATCACACTTCATATATGCATGACTCACTGGCTTCATTCATGTTTCCATATGTATGTAGAAACATAGCAAAGCAGACATTCCTAGAGACATTGCAGGACAACCTCATTGAGATGGACATTCTCACCTCCTCCCGACATGACGGTGCTTACAATGATGGGTATGTGACACTTATGTGGTCTTCCTGTTTACTGTACAGTCATTATGATCTTTGCATGAAAGCATTTGGTCACACCAGTGATGTTTAAGGGCAACACCATTGCTGACCTCTTCCGATATGACTTTAAAAAATGAATTTCTGGGGCTTAGAGCATTGTGTCCTGTACATATTAATGGAAAACTCATTAATATGCTAGTGAGCCCCTGCATGCCATTTGCTTTTTATCCCCTTATTGTTTTGAAAGTCATTTGATTTGTAAGTACCTACAGCAATTTCAACTCCCATATTAATCAAAATTAATTGAATTTTCATAAAAATCTGAAACCTTTATTGTGCTGACAGCCTGGTACTTCACTGTTTAACTGATGTCTTCTGCATACATTATCTGACAAGTGTCTGCTAGTGGTGTATGTCAGCCAAGCCTTGGACTTTGACTTTAACTTTAACATTCTGGCACCTTTATGCGAATTTTGATCACATAACTTTTATTTTATAATGGACTTTTAACTTGATAGTTGGTGCCAAAACTGTTGAATCTTGTGTTGGCATAATTTGGTAGCCATCATTCACACAAGAGCTTATTGGAGTACTTGAGCACCACAGGTGCCTCTTTGCTCAGAACAGATACATCCCTATCTAAAGAAATACTTTTCAAAAAGGGGATAGTATCTGACTTATTGTAATTTTTTTCTTTTTTTTTGTAAAGCATTAGTAGAAATAAAAAATAAAGAATCTTTCTCTAATGCTCAGCAGTCATGCTTAGAGTACCAGTAGAACCATGGCTGTATTATTACAGACACCTATTTTGGATAGTTATGTTACATTTTCCTGCATGAATTGGTGGCTTTTCTGCACTATGATGTTTCTGCATGTGATGTTTCCCCCATCACTGCACAAGTAACTTCATGGGGAAAATAGAGTCACTTCTTCATCTGGTATTAGCCACTGACTGAATCCCACAAATCCATGCTGATTGCATTTACTCTGGCTGCAAATCTGGCCCCATAAGCCATGGCAGAATGTGCAAAGGGCACTGGGGCTGTTTCTCAGTCCTCACAAGCTGCATTTTTGTTTTACAGAAGCATGGTGGTAGATTAGTCCACTCCATTTCCCTGGTTTCATTCCCAGAATCTGAATGCCTTTTACAGCATGATGTCCCACCTAAATCAGGTTTTTCATTTAGTATTCCCATGGACAGAAGTTCCATTGGGACATTTCATTTCAGAAACTCATGGGCTTCAGTGTGTTCTTTTCATGCTGACTTCCATGAGTGTCACCCAAGGTGCTCATGGGCTGGCTCTCAGGCTGCGTTTGTCATAATGGGCAAATATGGTGCCTCCCAATGTGTCACTGGACAGGAAATGCTGTTGCCTTTGACAGTAATTCACACTTTTATTTTAAAAGTAGCCTTCAATCCAAGGTGCACTGGACTGCTTTGTGGAAGCAGGTGCTTCTCCCCACTGGCAACACACAGCACTTTGATGCTTTTAGCCACACCATTGTCTGACACTTAAATTTGCTGAATGGGGACAGTGTGAATATTCCCCTCTGTGACAATTTGGGTGCTATGTAATGGCTTAAGCTCCTTTTCCCCATCTCCATTCACCAATGCCACACAAAAAACGCTCTCATGCAGTGATCAATAAATTGATAAACGCCCTCCCTTCTTTAATCTGACCTCCGCTCCTCTTCAGCCTCCGTAGGACATTTCTGCGGGAGTGCGAGCAGGCTCCCAGTTCTGCCCGTACCACCAGTCTGTCGTAGCTGTGCTTGGGGTTTTCATCTCACTCTAACGCCAGCTCTTCCACAGAGGGGACTCCTGCCCTTGAAGAGTTCTCTGTGGCATTGTTGGCACTTTGATTTTTTTTGTTTGGTTTTGTTTTCTTTTACTCTATGTGACTTGCCTTTGATTTTTATTCTTCTCTTTTGTGCATGCCATCCATGTCTGTAGCCAGCATTGTGTGGAGCTGCTTTCCTCGTCCTGGCAGCAGTCACCATTCTCCCACCCCACGCCTCCCTCAGCATCGATTTGTGTGAGAAGTCACTTGCTGTTGGTCTTTCTTCCCTCAGGCACTTCCTGTTCAAACCTGGAGGCACTTCTCCCCTTTTTTGTACAACGTCGCCGGGATATCCCCTGACGTCCAGCACTGTGTACTCGCCTCCCCCTAGGCCCCTTCCCAGAAGTACCTTTTCTAGGCCTGCCTTTAACCTGAAGAAACCCTATAAGTACTGTAACTGGAAATGTGCTGCTCTGAGTGCCATTGTCATCTCAGTCACGCTGGTGATCCTGCTGGCCTATTTCATAGGTAAGCTTGTTGCTGTTTGTTTTTCTTTCTTTTATTTCATTTCTCTACAAACCCTCCCGTACTGCTAATGTTTGGGAAACAGAGGGTCAAGGCTGTGGTGCAAAGTGATGGGTAAATAAGGCATCTGTTGACTTGTTTGTGTTGCAGTGTTGTGGTAGGGAGCTTAACACCTGTCATAAAGCTAGAAGGGCTTAGTAAAACATGAGTCATATGAGGGAGTTTTATTCCCTTCAATATCATGGACTGTTTACATTCTGCAGAGAAAAGTGTACCTGGAATGAGGGAAAGAAACCAGGGTTTCTCTAATCATCCCATTAAAACAGGATGTCCCAATCACATCCAGGTCCCTCAGTGCTGACTTTGGTGGGACAGGTCAGAACCAAGATACTGGTACACAAAAATGTGGTTTAATTCCAGCATTTGGTGACACACCCATTTCAGTGACATTTAACTAATTATATTGGAGTTGACAGAGTGACCAGGAGGATGGAGAAGGACTGGGTTGAGATTGTGGTTCATCAGGGCCTTTTTAGAGTAGGTGCTGCTCGTGATATTTGCATCTTGTGTGGAAAAGCAGTGGATTTTTCTTTAACTGTGCATGATCTGAATTTCTTTGTTTTATGCAGCTGTCAGTGTTCATTGCAAAAAAGCATTCTTTTTGTGTGCTGCAGAAGTAATTGAACTGCTAGAAGTGAAAACTGTATTTTTAAGCCTGTAAAGCTGGAATGTTACCATTACTTTTTCTTCAGTTCTGTTTGATATGTGTGTTATAAATGTCTTTAAAAAGTCCATTCCTAGCCTTCTATGTTAAACTGTCTGTGGTGCAAACTCCAGTTGTCAGACACTTTTAGATGTGATCATGGGTAAAAGAGCCCATTTCTCATGGCTCAAATGAGTCTTTTTGATTTTGCTGTGACTTCCTGTACGCTAATGATCTATAAAAGGTTGTGGTTAGAATTACAAATCTTAGTCTGGATCAAAAGATTTTGCTTTCATTTTACATGAATATGATTAGCACCACCACAAAGGATTGCTTTTACTGTGTTCCTTTTATATACACTTCTTTAATGACTGATACTTTTCCACTTCTGCCTTGCATCATACTCTGGTCACTTTTATGTCTCCTGTAAGAGAAACAGGAATGATTAATTAACCAACATTAAATCAGCAGCAGTTTGATGAAATAAGCAGTCAGTTTTCATCATTTGCTATGTACATTTAGAGTCACCTTTCTCATTTGTCTGGTATTCTCCTTATGTCCTGAACATGGTTCCTTTGGACATAATCTCCGTGTATCAGAGGAGAAAGGAGAATCATTTCAGCTCAGCATAGCAGTGCCAGTTCATTCTGGAGGAGGAGGAGGAGGTGTGTGCTGGTTGATAGATGGAGAGGAGTTTGTTTGCTGCTTTCCAACTCAGAACACTATCTCAGAGTTCACAAAAGATCACATGCCTGCTTAAAACCACAGTTAATGTTGTTAAAAGGAAGGTCCAGTGAATGCCCTCCCATCCTTTTTATCCTCTCCATTGAGGTGAATTCCCTGGCATTTGCCAGACACCACAGAGGGCTGGCAAGGTTCCAGAAATGCTGAGCAGGTTGAACCACTGTAATTAAGGGTCATAATTACTAATTTCTAAAGGAACTACCAATTATTAAAAATCAAATCCAACAGTTCAGTTCAGCATAAACATATTTAGCAAAGATTGTCTCTACCAGACCCAGTGTTCTGATCAACGAGAAAAAAGGCAGATATTTAATTAGATTTTGATGAAAAATTGTGTTTAATTTGAAGTATAATCAATTATTAATTACTGTAATGAGCAATTCTGGCGGGGTTTACTAATTAACTCATTTAAAAATTATGAATAACCTTTTCATTTGTAATTATTTTTTACATCCTGTCAAGTTGCAGATGAGAATTGTATCACCTAACCCAAAAGAAAAGAAATGGATGAGACAGTCAAAATGTACTTTCACTAAGTTAAACAGACATTTTGCATTTTGATATGAACTACGTAATTCTTAACAGGAACTTTTTTATTATTCCAAGTAACCTGGTCTGTTTGCAAACAAATTACTGTTTTTCCTCCAATTTTGGGCTTTCTTCCCCCTGCATTTTCTTACAGATAATTTTTCCCATGTAAGCAGTACCTTGCTCTTTTAAATGCCATGGGGACAGTCTGAGTGGTAAGGTATAACTTAGTAATGAGTAAAAGGTCTAATCTGTGTAACAGTCTGAGTATTGGGAACTTGACTGCTTTCCATCTGCTCTTGTTAGTTAAAATGGAAGTTATCTTTTAATGACCATTTTCATTCTCCAGAGCAAACTGAGGTTATTGAAAAGATTCCCATTTAAGTGAGTGGACCTTAGGTTGGGTCCCACTGCAGCAGCTTGGCATTTAATCTGGTTTTTTTGTACACTGGTAAGATAATGGAAATACTTCAGAGTGGTATATAGGCCTTCAGGATGTCCCTCACGTCATCAGGCTTGTCACAGTTTTCTGTTTAAATACTAAAAACTGCCCACTGCAGGCCTTACCTGTGTGTAGAAGTGTGGAGCTAAAGACATATTGGAGACCCTGCTACGGGCAGTACTTCCTGCGTGACAGACGCTCAGGCACAAATGTGGTGGGTGCCCATCTGAGGCTGGCAGGGCTTCATGGAAACAGCAAGGCACTGGTCATTTCTGAAGTTTTTTGCTGAAGCCAGTTTCTTTTTGAAATTCACCTGGAGAACTTCTTAAATCATTTGTTTGAGGCTAAAAGGCAGTTTCTATTATTTCATGTAAGTCTTTTTGACATTTAGCAGCCTGAGGTTCATTTATCTTGCTGGGCTGTTTCAAAGTGAGGAGAGGAGACATAAATAGGTGTCCATGGCAGCTGAATGGCTGCTGTCATGTGTCAACACTGTGATCAAGGGGAAGGTTTTACAGTGCTGAGTCACTGGTCTGGAGAGATAATGACCAAAAAAATATAACAGAGTGTATTAAACACCAGAAGCTGATTTTCATTTGAATTAACCAGCTTTTGATTGACTTGTTGCCCCTTTTCAAAGAGTCAGACACCATACTAAGGCAGTGGTGACAGTGCCCATCAGTGGTTTGCGCACACAGAGCTTATGCAAATCCCACGAGCTCCACAGAAGTTTGTCTCATGCCATGAGAACACCAAGGAAAAAAGTACAATCAGGGCTGCAACATTAAAGTGATGGAACCATTGAAATCAAAGACCTCTCCTGAGCAGCTCAGAACTGCCCTGCAAATTTGCTATTCCAGGAGTTCCTGAAGAGACGTGACTTTAAAATTTAATTCCCTATTTTAGGATTGTCCATTCAATGGACAGCTAGACAAGAAAAATTTTCCTGGCTTTTGCTGGGATTTGGTGGGGTCCGTATAGCATCATTGAGTTCTGCCTTGGAGGGCTAATTTCTAGCAAGATTCTAATGGCAGATAGAATCTCACAAGCTGTGTTGCTATGCTAATACTTTGCCAGCAGTTCCTGTACCTTATAGATGCCAGACCTGCTAGCAGAGCATTGTAAAGGGTCTCTGACATTGCTGTACTGCTTGGGAGGAAGTTTAGAAACAGAAAATACCTGTTTGATTGTCCAGATCTCCATGCCCAGCAGCTGTTTGGCTAGGTCTGTGGAACAGTTTCTGAATTAATTAGTGATGGAGAATGGTTTCTGGCTGTTTAAACAGAAGTTATTATCCTCCCCCTGATGTAGATTCCAGACTAGATGGAAGTGCAATTTGATGGTGTTAGGCACTTGCAATTTTCCTATACTTAAGCATGTGCTGCGGTTGCATTGCATGAACAGCAAGAAAGATGGGCATTTGATTTAGATTAAAGCTAGGGCTGGAAAATATATTATGAAGCCAAAACAGTCATTCCTTTTTATTGGAGTCAAGAGCTCTCTACTTTTCAGCTCTGTGTTCATTTGAAGTCTGTACAGATGCAGCTTCACTTGAAGAACAGTGTTGCTTGCTGCAGGCAAAATGCTTTGACAGTAAACGTGTGCTAGGACTATGATGTGTTTTATAAAGCGTCTTTCTTTTTATTGTCTAAGAATCACCCCGAAAGCTAACTTTAGCTCTGTTTGTCCATGATTCTTTGATGCTATGGAGCAAATCCAATTTAAAGCAGCTCTCCAAAGCTCTTAGAAATCTAATTAGTTAGCAATGGATGTATAGTGTACCAATTACCATGGTGTTTACATAGTAAGAGATCAATAGGGAAAGTTGCTAATGCTTAATTATTAAACTTGATCCATATCTATTAATCCTACATTTATACCTTGATATTAAGGTTATAAATAAATATAAAGCAATTTATTAACCTGCCAACAGGCTACTTTCACTTTCTGCTTTAATATTTATTTTCTGATCCCAGATTAAGTTCTATTTTGCTACTCTTGACATTTGTTCTTTTGATTTACAAGGATTTTAAATCAAAATCTTTGAATGTTTTTTTATTTCCATCTTGTCTTTGATAAAAGGCAGAAATGGGAGCTAAACAATCTGTTCTAGGAAAGCCTTTATGTTATGAAGTCAATCTGTTACCTCAAAAAGAGCTTTGAGGTCCTTTTTGGGTTCCTTCATATCTTCACAAAATCACTGTGTTCTGTTCACTCAGTAACTGCAAACTCATTTACTTCATTTTACTCTTAATCAATAAAAGTGTCAGATCCAGTCTAAAAGGTGCTTTAGTATTACCAGTGATATATTTTGTGTATTATAAATGTTTGTGAAACTACATTCCAGGACACTGGTTGAGTTGGACCACCATCACGAACCTGCACTACATTTTTTTCCTGTGTAGTATAACTTGAATATGTGGGGTTTTGGTTTTTTCTATTAAAGCTGGCTCTTATTGTACCAAATGCAGACAAACACTGGTGGGGCAAGAGGGTTAGTGCCTCCATCACTAAGCAGGACAGTTTAGATTACATTTAGCTCTTCCTTTCACACCACTGACATTTAGGAAATATTTGTCTTACTCTTCTCGTGTGCATGCTTCTCTTAAACTGCAGCAACTCCATTTCCTTCAACACTGGTTCAAATGCAGTCAAAAGTCAGTGGCATTGGGCCCAGTGTTTGCAACAGGAGCTGGAAAAATCTGCATGTATTTTTATAAATTCCTGGTTCTGGAAATTGACCTGACTGAAGATAAAATATAAGTTATGACATATCTTAACTCTTCAATCCAGTTTTGAATGATCTTTTTTTGTTGTGTCACAAATTTTGCCCCTGTAGATTTTCTCAGAAAGGCTAAGGCATGAAAATAGTCTCAATCCCATGGAGAGATGCCATCAATTTAAGAGTCTGTCTGACTACTCAAAAATGCATGGAGTTGCAGAAATCTTTTTGCATTTTTTGTTCTGTAGCAGAGAGATGGGAAGGTCACAGGACTCCGTGTTCACCTCAGTCACACTTCACTATGTTAGAGAACCAGCAAGGGCAGCTGCTGTGGTTACAATTTATAAGAGGCTGGTGAGTAGCAGTGAGCTCAGGAAAGCTGCCTCAGGTAATCTGGCAGAATAAACTTTCCCTAGCCATTTCCACAATGAAATAGTGACTCAAATGCTTCTTTACTAGCATTGCCCCACCTCCCTCTCAAATTGCACGCACACATGGAGAGTAATTATTGGAGAAAAGAGAAAGACACAAAATTAAATCAGAGAGTAGGTTTAGATAGACACTGGAGAGAAATTTTTTATTGTGAGAGTGGTGAGGCAGTGGCATAGGTTGCTGGAGATGTGGCTGCCCCATCCCTGAAAGAGGTCAAGGCCAAGTTGGATGGGGCTTTGAGCAACCTGGTCTAGTGGAAGGTGTCCCTGCCCATGGCAGGGTGGTTGGAAACTAGATGGTTTTCTTTTCTTTAAGGTCCCTTCCAACCCAAAGCATTCTAGGATTCTATGTAAATTAAAACTACAGTGGGTTACATTCAGTCTTACATTTGTGCCTGTTTTGTTGTCATTTGCTGCAGCTTTAAGTACATGGTGGTATGAATTATAATGTAGATCTTTTATTTTCTATCACTTGCAAAGTCATCAAGAGCTCTTTGTATTATTAGGTGATTGTGTGCATCTTTTTTTTTTTACTTTGAATTTTCCAGTGTATGTTTGGATAGCAGCTACTCTTAGCTTTATAATTTAGAGCAAAGGAAGTACAAGTGATTTATCCATTATTGTGCCTGAAAATAAAAGTGATAAAGGTAGAAGATGCCACTTTAAATTTATTCTTGTGAAGATCAATTCATTCAGATGGGTGTTAAAAACCTTGCCATAGAAACTCCATTAAAGAACATTCACTGTTTCAATCTAAATAAGATTTGTAACCTGAACTTAAAAGTGTTGTGATTAGAGAAATGATGGATAGGCATTTGAAAGAATCACAGAATCACTTAGGCTGGAAAAGACCTCTACGATCATTGTGTCCAACCTTCAATGGAACATGACAATGTCAAATAAAATACAGCAAAAAGTGCCATGTCAAGTTGTTTCTTGAGCACCACCTCCCTGGGCAGTCCATTTCATTGCTTAACAACCCTTTCCATGAAGAAATTCTTCTGTTGTCCAGCCTGCACCTCCTCTGGCACAGCTTGAGACTGTGTCCTCTTGTCCTGTCACTTGCTGCCTGGGTAAAGAAGCTGACCCCCCCCAAGCTCCTTTCAGGTGGCTGTAAAGAGCAATAAGGCCCCCATTTGAGTCTCCTTTTCTCCAGGATAAACACCTCAGCTCCCTCAGCCACTCTTTGTAGGACTTACTCTCTAGACCCTTCACAGGCTTCCTTTCCCTTTTTGGACTCAAAGGAGAGACACTTCTGCAAGAAAATATTACTGAAAAAGTGGAGCAGAAGATATTGCAGACCTGCTTATTTTGCCAGACTTGCCCAGTCTGTGGAAACTGGGAAGTACTAAAATGTAGGTATCCATGTGATGACAATATATTCTGAACTTGGCGGCAAAATTTCTGCTTTGCAAAGTGGTTAGTACTTCTTCAGAGTCTACAGTATACTGGGACAGTTTACATCTTTTCTCAACTAATTCAGTGCTTATTGGAGGCAGGAAAAAGCCTAAGGATTCCCATAACTTTCATTTAAAACTGTTTTCTCAATTTTTTGTAAGTTAAAATCCATTAACTATCACATCATGCAGACTGACCTCTTTGCACATCGAAGCCCAGCAAACCCCAGCTCTACTTACTCTACCTGTTTTACATAGGTAAGTCACATATGTCCTTCAGCTGCCTTCTTCCCAGCTTATATGTGTAAGCATCCCATTAGGTCTTTGTGGACTATAAAAGTTACACTAGGATATTGTTGTACAGCATTTTCTTGTTCTTACTCCTAAAGTCATTTGCTCTCTCTGCTTTCCAGTTGCCAGTGTCCCATCTCATGGACAGTTTGTGGTCTATTATCCAAAGTATATAGGCTGACCATTGACACTGTTTGTTTGAATCATTGAAATTTAGTTACTGCCCTGCTCTCCTGTTTTTCTGTTCTGCCCTCATCATTGTATTTCTCACTTGAAGTATTGAGCTACATGTTTCGTGATCCATGATTTTATATTTACTTACATAACACTGATGCAAATGTTGAGTAATTTCAGACTAACTATCAGTTGTTCAACTTCACAAGAAATTCTAACGTGATGATTGTTCAACAGCAGTGATAATTTTAATGTCTTTCAGTTAGTTTTTAAATACATGTATGCATGTCTTTATATCCTTCAAAAATGCCTGTTTGTTTAATCACATCAAACTAAATCACATATCTTACTAAACTGTAATCTTGTCAAAGAATGAGTAACTGTTTCTTAAGATCTGTTTTTCAGAAAAGCAATATGGTTGGCCTGAGATACCATACATTGACTTTCTTTATTCTCTATCAGTTCAATTCTATGGTTTTTGTTATTTTGTCTATAATAGATATCAGACTACCAAAACCAAGTCCTATCCTTTTCCCTTCTTAAATATTTGTAGAACATTAATCTTGTTCTAATTTCTTGGTAGCTGGTTCAGTATTAATCAGTGAGTCAGACTCTTCCTTCTTCTTTACTGGGTACAAGTTAAATGAGCCTGCAGATTTAAAAATGTTTGTCCTTAAATAGATGTACTTCAGTATAATTCCTGGTTACTAATGGACCGGAAAAAACTTATTTCCTGTGAAATGATTGCATTATTGTAGTTATTTTCAAAAGCTAGAACAAAAATTCTTACTGAATGCTTCAGTCTTTACTACAACATTATTAGCAATTTCCCTATCTCCATCAATATTGCTGCTCATTTTGCTAGGTTTCAGTACACTTAAAAAAATGTTCTATTGTTCTGTGGGTTTTTTTCAAGACATGTATTTTTTTCTTGATGTCCTCAGCTTCTTTTTGCCTCTCTCCCTGGCTTTAGATTTATATAGATTACTCTCTGTTCCCCTATTGTTCTGGCTTTTATATATTACTTTTTTTTTATTTCCACATATTGTTTTATTTTGACACTGATTGAAGAGGTCCTTTTGTCAAAGTCTGATCCTCTTTCATCATTGTAGGATCACTGGAAGAATGACTTCCATTCAGAAGTAGATCACCAATATAACTGATTATTTAACCAGTCGAAAGTGGGTTGTGGCTAAGCATCCAGCGGGCTCCATCTGACCTGGGAGTCTGCATCAGTGTGCCATGAAACCACGCATTAGTTGGCCCTTTAGATGTCTGATCCTTCCTTAAAATTAAGAATCTTTAATACAAGGAGAGATTAATGTAATTCCATCTGGTTTTATTAAGTGGTCAGATACGGGCTCTCAACCCATGAGCTTTTATCAGTTGCTTTTAGTGAGGTTTTACAGTTGCTCTAAGCCCCCAGAAAAGAAAATAACAGCAGGCTGACTCCAGAAGTGCTGTCCTTGTCTTTATGACAGTGGCACAGATGTGCTGCTATAATCTTTATTTCATGAGTTAGATTGACCTTTGCACACAGATGCTGAAAAAATCAGTTTTACGGATCTTTATATGTCTTGTGGAAGGAGTTCTCTTTGAGTCCATGTTTTTATTTCATACTAATTAGTGTGAAATAATGGAATTTAATTGCAGTTAAGTGGAGACAGAAAGAATTGTTTCCCGTAATGGGCTTTTTCAGTGTTTTTAAATACCAAACGCTTTTGTGGGTAACTAGTCATAGAGTAATCTCAATTAGGGATGTCACTGGCAGTGAAAAATGCTCCTTGGTTATAGTTTAGTGTTTATCTCCCATTGTTTTCTAGCATAAATTAAAAGATGGCTTCAAAGCCTGCTTTGCAGCCAGGTTATACATTTCTATTGAATGTGCGCAGCGATGTTTTCTCAGAGGTTTTTACCTGTAGTTAAAATTGAGCTATGTAGTAGATAAACAGCTTTATAGGGTGAGGTGTTGTTGTTAAGTATACTGCTCAGGTAACATCCTGATGACCTGTAAAATAATGAACAGAAAGTCCAGTCCACTCTTTTCCTCTTTGTCAAGATTTCAAGCCACTGTTTATGCTGAAACTTAAAAGCTCCAAAAGGACCACTTCCATACTTCCCTTTGAGATAGTAGGCTCTGGTGCTCTATAGACAAGAGGTTGTTGAATCTTTGTATTTCAATGCTAGCCTATAAACTCTCCCATCATCTCCAGCTTTTCCTATCTTCCTCTCCATTTGATTTTATCATACCTTAACTTCCAAGTGTGTCCCTGTTGCACTCAGAAGCTCTTGCCTAGGCAGACGATGAGAACAGGATACGTTGGCTGTTTTCAAATATGGTAGCATGTGAAACAGCAGCAGCATCTCACCTTGCTTGCCCAGTACAACTGCAGCATCACTTCATTGTGAAAAGAAACTCTTTAAAAAGCAAAGCAGAACCAGGCAGTTGGCAGAAATGATGGCTGTGCTTACCGTAAGTGTTTCAAAAGAAAATCTAATTGGAGTATCAATGGACAGAATCCCTTTCAATTATGGCAGAAATGATAATGAAATCAAGCATCAAAAGAGTTTCCAGAGGCTTTTGGTAAAAAAAAAAAAAAAAAAAAATCCTTCAATCTAAGCATAATGATTGACAAACAGCATTAATCTTGATAGTTAGTAACAATTTATTGATTTTAGTATACCTTCCCCAGTCAGACTGTATCATGGGGTACTCCAGGTTGTGGAACATATATGTGGGACCATTCTAGGCGCCCAACTGGTCCAGAAGGGATACATTTCTCTACTATTAAACTCCTATGGGTATTCAGACCCAAACCAGCTATTAAGAATGATCTCTGGTCTTTGCCAGCTGAACAGTGCACAGGAATTTGGAAGGTATTGGCTGATCAGAGCCTGTGCCATGGGTATAGTTCTTTCTAACAAATAAATGTTACAGAATATCAAGTTATCCTGCTTAGTACTGTTTAACTCATTACTATCAATTTAGTCTTTGGGGATGCAGGGACAAAGCAGTGTGTTGTGCCCGCGAGCAAGCACTTTCTTACATTTGTATTTAATGATAAACCAGAATTATCATGGCCTAAGTTATCACAAGGGAATGTCTGGGCGTCTCCCTACAAGACATTGAGGTGGTGGATGGAACATGTCCAGAGATAGACAACAGAGGTGGGGAAAGGATGGAACACAAGTCTGATAAGAAGCAGCTGGGGGTGTTTAGCCTGAAGAAAATGAGGCTCAGGTGGACCTTATATCTCTCTACAACTGCCTGAAAGGAGATTGTAGCCAGGTGAGGGTCAGCCTCTTCTCCCAGGCAGCCAGTGATAGGACCAGGGGAAATGTCTGTAAGTTACACCAGGAAGGTTTAGATTGGGTATTAGGAAAGGTTTCTTCATTAAAAGGGTTGTCAAGCAGTGGAACAGGCTGCCCATGGTGAAATCACTGTGCTTGGAATTGTTCAAAAGGCACATGGATGTGGCAGATGGAGATGTGGTTTAATGGTGAACATGTCAGTGCTGGGTTAGTGATTGGACTTGATGATCTTAGAGGTCTTTTCCAACTTTAATGATTCTGTGACTCTATAGCCTAAATAGATGTGAGAGTAGGCATCTGGATCCACCAGGTGATGTGGCACTCGTTTAGGCAAAATTCTGCTTTTGGATCTACTGTTGTTCTCTATTTATATTGCAGAAGTACTGAAGTGATGGAGAATGGTGACACCTCTTTTTTTATTAGGTAGAATAAGCAATGGTGTGTACTTTATCACACCTCTGATCCACCCTGAGCTGGCTACCACAAAACTAGAAAATCTGAGTTCACACATGCTCAGTAGGGACCTAGTTAGAGTGCAGTAGCAAAATTGTCCATGCCGAGTGTTCCTTCCCTTTCCAACCCCCTCCTACTGCTACCAAGCAGACTGCACATATGGCATCCCTAGAAAGCAATTCAATGTGCTACAATGCTGGAGTTGCCAGGGTTGAGTGGTAATTTCTGTGCAATTGTTCTGCTCAGCATTGGGCCAGTGGAAAAAAATAACCTGTGATGAGGGAATTAAAGGCTATTACAGAGTAAATATGCATACAGGGGCTGATGTAAAATCACAAAAGCAATCTTAATTCTGTTCTTTGCTCATTTTTGAGTGCTTGACTTGGCAAACTTCAGGGTTTTTTAGCAACTGCTTTTTTTAGGTAAAATTAAATTTAAAAATGGCTGTGGGTCTTTCTAGAACACTGTGGGTTGCACTTGCTAGCACTTGCCTTATTCTATGTGCTGGATTTAGTCCTAAGTCCAAGGGAACAAATTGTCAGGTTGTGTTTTGTTATTGAGAGAGCTTTTTACACTGATCTGAACCTTTCATTTTGATTTATAGCACCTGAAAGTATTGTGCTGGATTTTGCTCATGGTCTCTGGACAGACACAAAAATTATTGTACTGTTAATTGTGCTGTGTCACCCACTTTATCCGCTTTCTCGGACTGTGCATTTGTATCCATTTGCCAAGCTTTTGTACAGGAAAAAAAAAAAGGGATTTTTTCCCCCTCTAAAGAGTGTTTGTTTGTCTAGTATATGTAAAGAAAAACTGGAAAAGAAATTAAAACATTCCTAGACTGCTTTAAACATACCTGTGCTTTTGTCATCCAAAGCAGCTAAAACAACAAAATGCTCCTGAACACTGGTACAGTTATAATTTCTTCGTATCTCTTCCAGCAGGCTCAAGGCTGACAGGATTCTGCTTAGAGCTCAGTTTTGACAATGCTGATGAACACTCTGGCCCAGATCTACAAAATGTGTAAATTTGTTCTGAACTTTAAACACCTCCATCATCCTCTTGAAGTCACCAGATTTACTTAGGCTAAGTAAAGCTCAAGTTAAACCTGTGCTTTGGACATCAAGGGATTCTGAGATTGCCATTTTGTTAATTTTTCTTGTATCAACTAGCACAGCCCAACTGGGGCTCTGGTGCTTTTAGAATGTGCATAGTGACTAATAACACTAATGCAGTTTTCAGCTGATTTTAGGATTAAAACACAAGCGGCGGTCTCAAAGACATTTACTTGTCTTACTATAATAAAATCATGTTCGTGTTCAGAAGGACAGATGAGCAGGCAGCCATCTGAGAGATCAGCTCACACATCAAATTCTACAGCAATATTTAGATCTTCATGCTTAAACTGGGATATTTGATTTAAACTGTGATCCCACCTCTGTTGTGTTGGGGTTTTAGAATAAGAGCGATATATTTTGTGACTTCTGTGCAGCAAACTGTGGTTTTTAGTGTTTGGGCAAATTATTGTATTATTTTTGGAAGGTAGGTTTTCTGAAAGTTCTCTAGTTGAGATAACAAGGAAGGAAGCATGTGAGAGCTTGTGGATTTACCTATGTAAATGACACCTTTTTTAATTAGTGCCTCGTAGTTTATATGTGTGTAATGAAAGGGCATTTGTAAAATTATACTGTCCACAATAGGCTAGCCCAGAATTTTAGTAAACGCAAAGCAGGATAAGAGGCCCTCTGGTAGAGCTGCCTGTCCTCATTTCTCTAATTGAAGTGAATACCCCAGTGGGAAATCGATTATTTCTAATATTATATACACAAATTAAAACTCCATTTAGAGGTATAGTGGGACCATCTTATAATTGACTTTGATCTTGAATAAATATCTCCATAATATTTATTTTAATACGGTCTCTGCCAGAAAGGATATCTAGAAGGCAAAATATGATTTTACTGAGAAAGGCCTGAGCATGTGTAACACCAATTCCACCAGAGCTTTGAGGGCTGAAATAAGTTTCTTTGTTGCAGTTGGCTGCCTAATAGCGGCCAAATGCTGCTGAGGTCCATCTTTCCACTTCCTATTCTATTTGAAATTAGTGTAAATGGTAAAGGAAATTACCAAAGGTATTTAAGCAGTCAGCTCCTCAGATAAGCCACGCCACTTTTATGTCTATACTTTCTATAGGTTAACACTTGAAAAATATCCTCCTTTAAAAAAGCATAAAAATATTTAAATATACCCATTTAAAACTGCATTTTCCCTTTCCTGCAAGAAATTACAAGCTACTGTAGCACTGGAGGGGCCAATGATCATCTATTAATGATTTGAATGGACAGGCAATCATTCAAAAGACTTTGATCCTCAGGGGCAATTAGGAAGACATTGAATAGGAAGTGCTGACTCTTTGCATTGAACAAACATTGAGTTTAACTGCTTCATTTTAAAACATGCCTTTCTAGTCACTTCCTTGAAGGTTTCAAAGAAATGTGGTGCTTCAGCTGGAAGCCTTTCTTCTTCCTTATTAAGAACAATTGGGAACTAAATTAAAATATAAAGTGTTTTCCTAAGAAGAAGCTAATTGTATTTGGTAGACCATCTGCTTCTATTGTGGAAATCGTGGATACAGCTCTTCTTCAATCAGAAGGGGTCAAAGAATAGCTAGTGTCAAATCAAAGCAAGTAAATGTGTTTGTGGCAGGATTTCAGGTGATTAGCACGATGCTTTGTTTTCTTAAAAGGTAGTTCCCACCTTGCTGGCAAATTTTGAAAAGGTAGGAAGCTCTCTGTCATTTGAATTCCTCCTTTGCACGTGGTGATTCAGATTGAGGGAAGGAGAAGTGAATTATCTCCAAAAGAACCATTTTTGGTGCTTGCATAGTTTAAACGTGAAGCAATAGTCAGGCAGCAAGGTAGGATCCCAGGAATTGCTAGATGTATCCCATAGCATATGTCAATACTGAGCTGGCTGTGGAAGCACCTACATCATATTTTAGGACATTTGAGGTCCTAAAAAAGTCCCACAAACAAACAAACACAGATACCTCTCTGTTTTATCAGCCAAATCCTTCCTCCTTTAACCCTGAGATGGGTGGATGCAGGTTGTCCAATTCTTAGATGAAGCAATCACATCCCAGCCCAACAAAGTGTCTTCAGCCCCAAACTATGAAGGAGGTTTGAAAACCCTTTTTTTTCATTGAAGGCAGATCATTGAGCATTTAGGAGGGGAGGCAAATGGGGAATTTACAATAGTGAGCATTACCCTTAATGTCCCTCCTGGTGCTTTTTTATTTTTCTTAACTGTTGTCTTGTGTCAAATAAATCAACAGGCAGGAAGCAGAGCCGTGGGACCTCCCAGCTGCAGGCTTAGAGTCTTCACTTAAACAACATGTAATCAAGCTGCCTTTTGGGCTCCATTCCTTTGTGACCTGTTAATTTTACATTTCTAGCTGCACAGCAGCTCTAATCCATCTGGGTTGTGGAGAGCCTGGTATGCAGGATTCTCTGTTCCCACATGACTGCAGTCTTGTCCTGGTGTGCAAATTCACATTCATTCGGGCAAAAGATGATTTATGAAGTCAGGTTTTCCATTTCCTGAGTGAGAGTTTTAGGCCACAGATGGAAAGCATTTATGTATAGGAAATAATTTCAGACACTAGGAATGACACAGAGTGCTGTACAGAGTTTTTGGTCACAAGGTAACTGCCGAAATCCACATAAGAAGTGGCCTTGCAGAAATCCCCCTCTTCTTGCCCCATGGTGCCTGGCTGAGTGACCTGGGTATGTATGTGTAAAAGATGTGAATTCATGATACTACATAACACTGGCATCTTCAGTCAAGATACTAGGTCTCAATTCCAGATCTGTGAACATGTTCTTGGGGTATTAAATCACTACAACACTCAAAATGTCCCCATGCTCTTAGATGAACAACAGCTTGGATCTGTCTAGTCCAGGACTTGACCATACAAACAAGTAGAGCAGATAGTAAATGCTACATCCAGCTTTTTGCCCTCTTCCTACACCAGTAGGGCCATAAAGCCACTTCAGCCCTTGACTGTCGTGTGTTCTGCCACAGAAGCCTTGGCCAGCACTGAAATGGAACAGTAGTGTAAGAGAAAAACTGTTTGATTTTTTTCTTTAATGTTTGTTTTACTGTTCCCATTCTTCCTAATCTTTGTTGATTTATCGAAGACTGACAAACCAGTGATTATTTCATGCTGAAAGGCTCCTTTTCATAACACTGGATGTCACAAAAATATGGTTTATTCTGCAACAGTCAATTCTACCACTTATACAAAAATCATATGATTTCAGTGTAGAGACAGTTATCCAGATAATTACAGTCAAGTTTCTTCCAGAGACAGGACTGAAAGCAATACATTTACTTGGTTAAAATTAACTCTGAGTAATTCAGTGGTGAGATTCAGCTTTTTCTCAATTAGGAGGAAAAAAGCAAAGCTCAGGTATCATTTTGGAGAGCATGTTATTTTAGATCTGACTAAGCACGAAGGTTAAAGGGGAATATGTAATCACCACATATCTTATGCTTGTTTCCACACAAAGAGGGGAGAGCACAGAAACAACCTGTAAAAATGTCTTCTCAACCACTGAGCTTCAGCTGTTTTTCCTATTCCAAATCCCTTATACTTTTTTGTTTAACTTATCTTTGCTCTATTCTAACCTTCTTTTTCTCAGTTTCTCTCATTCCATATTTTTCTCATCTTCCTCCAATATCTCATTTTTATTCTTGTCCATTGTGGCATCAGTCCTTCTCATTTGTTCCTTCTCACACAGTGTTTTCCCATTTTCTCCTTTTCCCCGTGCTGCACGGGGAGGCTTTGGGAAACCTTTCTCCCTCCAAGGAGTGGCCTTTTGGCTTGTGTTGGCTTAGGCTTAGCTGTCAGCAGTGCAGTGAGGTGCTTGTAGAAACCAGTGGAGTAGCAAAGCCAAACTTCTCCAGATGGAGCCCAGTACATGTGAGCTGGGGAGGGTGGGGTGGCAGTGTAGAGGTGGACTGTGAAGCTTTTCCAAAGCTTGTGCCCTCCCCTGTGTTATTTAAGCAATTATACTGACATATACGAGCATATATTCTTACATAAATATGGATTCAAAACCTGGAGTATTCTTAGTGCAAAGCAACTGGCCGGGGTTTTCAGATGAGAATCCCAAAAGACTTCTGTCTTGCCTTTATGCCCTTTACCCCTGTGCTTGCTGTAAGTCCAGGCTCAAGTAGGGATCATTAATGTGTTTTGTTAGGCTTTGATTCTGAGAAAGTCTTTATCCATTGTTTAGGGCAAGATCAGTTGTAGCTGGAAAAAAATTGCTATTTTCTTCTTTTCTTTGTTTCTGTAGCAGCTTTGCCTGGGTGAGCAGTCACCAGGCCAGCTGTGGTACCTGCTGGACTTAGCCCTGAGAGGGTAGGGGAGAAGGAAGCAGCGGAGCCTGGGAGCTGCTGTGAGAATGCTTTTAACAAACACTGTGGAAGCACCTGGTGGCTTCAGCTGTAGCCTTAATCCAAACATCCTAATTGATTGGTTTGGTTATTTATTACACTTAGCTTGCTGCTTTGGGCAAAGCAACAAGCTAATAAAGGGCCAGCAGTTTGTTTTTCAATTTTTTGCTGACTGGTGTGCTTTTTGGGGGTCTCTTATGCTTCAGTAAGCATGTCTTGTCTTTTCTTCTCCCTGTGATCTATCACAATCATCTGCCTCTCTCTGCTAACTCCTTCATTCCATCAACCTGTCCTAAGAGATGTCCATTTTGTTGACCATGTGAATTATTATCTTTGTTTGTCCTTTTTTATTCTAAATGCTGCACCACTTCTTTTGTTCTCTGCTCCGCTGAGTAAGTTGTTTTGACTTTAGTGTTTTGTTGTCTCATAAGCAAGTGGCAATAATACAAAGATACTCAAAAGCCTAAATGTCTTCAAAAGAAACTTGGAAAAAATGTTCCTCTTTATTTGACTTAACAGCGTCTGCTGCTGCTGATTTTGGTGTCCACAAGTAGCTATGGAGTAGGAATAATGCAATATAGGAAAAAATAATATGTTAAAATCAGAAGAATCATGATCCTGAATACTTGGTTCCATCAATATGAACTTTGATTTATTTGCATGATTAAATAACTCAGATCATGCTAAAGTCTTAGCAAATTTTCTCTGCTAAAGTGAATCTGAGTCCAGAAAAGAACAGCCATATCACACTGGCATGGTTGAATGCTGAATTCTGTGAAGTAATCAAACCCTGAAAGGAATGGAGTTTGATCTCCAATTTTTTTCCACCAAGAAGGCAGCCACAGGTGACTTAGGACTAAGGATAAGGGGATTTAGTCTGGCACAGAAAATTCTGTTACCCATTCAGCAAGTTTTAGGGCATCTTTTGCTGGCACTTAGCTACAGGGGAAGGGTCATGCGAGTCAAAGCTTTAAATTCAAAACATGAGCATAATGGGCCAGAGGCCCCAGATGCCTTTATATCATCAAAGTTGGTGGTGGTGAAACAGCCCAGAGAGCAAGCAGGGTTTCTCCCTAAGTATTGTTTTCATTCCAGGAGAAGGGAGACAAGAGAGTTTTCTTCTCCATGGGGAATATAACCAAAGCTTCTGCAAGGGCCTGTCATGGAGCTTTCTAGGCAGTAAAAGCTACATGGTATTTTACAAAAGTGTACACTTTAATGATTGTTAATTGCAGAGTGCTCTTTTAATACACGGGGAGCCTTCAATATCTGAAAATCTATTGAGCGTCATGTTGGAGACGGAGATGGAGAAGGACATGGGGGCTTTTAGGAGGGCATTTACTCTGTGTCAGCAATGTCTTGTGTCTAGCTGAGCAGGGGCGAAAAAAAGCCAGAAAAAATGTCCACAGTGGGTTCCATTGACCCAGAGACTAAGAACATCAGGAATCTGAAACTATGTGTACAGCTTTACTTCCCTCTTAGGAACATTAACACTTCAAAATATATTATTATGGCTCTCATCCATGGTTACAGGGCTTTTCTATGATTATGGTCCTTAGTTGATTTTTTTTTTTCTGTGAGAAAGAATTTGCACAGATCAAGGTTGATTCATAAAACCTTTAAACACAACTGTGTGCAACAACAGCTTTACACATCCCATTGAGATGTAAAGACTCAAAATATCCAGTGCTATTACCACTTTACTTTTTAGCACCAGTGTGGCAGTTAGAGCAAGAGGAGAAATGAATCTTCCACCAGGTTGCCAATCAGACACTGCTGGTATTTGGAATATAGTAATGAAATCACTTATTCAGGTGACATCCTCATAAAATACCTGCTACAAGAGTGTGTTTCCAAAGTAAATCAGACTCTTTGTTCTTGTTTCAGGTTGACTTTTGTGGTTATTGCCTACCTATAGCAATGTTCCCCTGTTTGCCATATGAATGGGGATATTTATAGGCTTTTATTTTGTGCTTAAAAACATCAACTCAGAAATCCTGAATAGAGCAGTAGCTCTCAGCTTTTTCACTGTTTTCGGAATTTTTTAAGCCACTTGATAATCAAAATGCTATTCAAATAATTCTGGTTTTCAACGTTTTGCACTTTTGTGTGCATGGTGTGCATAGTTGTCATTCTCATGGCTTATCATTGGAAAACTTCTTACAGCCTTTCAATACTTAAAAAGGAGGCTTTTAAGAAAGATATAGAGAGATGTTTTACTAAAGTTTGCAGTGACAGGACAGGGCCATAATGGTGTTAAAATGAAAAGAGAATAGATTTAGATTAGATATAATGAATTGTTATTATCAGGCTGATGAGGCGCTGGCACAGGTTGCCCAGAGAAGCTGTGGATGCCCCATCCCTGGAAGTGTTCAAGGCCAGGTTGAATGGAGCATTGAGCAACCTGGTCTAGTGGAAGGTGTTCCTGCCCATGTTAGTGGGGTTGAAAGTAGGTGGTCTTTAAGGTCCCTTCCAACCCAAACCATTCTGTGATTTTGTGACCTATGTGATGATGAGGTCAATGTACGCAAGAAGCTTTTTCCTTTAGACAAAATCTACTAGCAAAGGACAAAAGTTAACATTAATACAGTCTTTTAACTACTGTGTGGTAACACAGTATCTATGTTACAGATAATTTGGTTGTATTTTCTATTTTGGGAAATTGTAAGACGCTTTTCAGACATTGAGCATTGAATGATGACATGGAATGGTTGATCCACTTGCGCAAGTGGACGGATAATGTGCAGAAAAGCTGTAGCATCTTCCAGAGTGTCAGTTCTGTTGTTAAACTGAAGCAAGATGATCACTTGTTAAGACATTTCCTCTCATGTATTTTAAATTAATTTTAATGCCTGGAAGAAATGCCCTCTGCACCCAAAGCAGTGTTGAGTTTTTCACTTTTATTTGCTTGCAATTATTTTATTTGTAAATAATGATCTACAATAAAAAAATTCCTCCTAAGGGGAGGAGAAGCAGCAATAGCCTTTTGGGGAAACAATGGCCCTGCAATGTGTTCCTAAAGTCTGTGTGGCACTTAGGTTGTGATGTCCAAAGAACAGAGGAAGTCAAATGGTGTTACAAAGAAAGCAGACCACTGGCTCAGTTCTGCCTAGACCAGGAATGCCACTATAAGCTCATGCAGGTCATTCTAACATGAAGATGTCTGAGAGATGGAGCTGATGTTAAGCACTTAGCACCAGCAGAACTTAGGCCTGACTGCTGTCTAGGAATGCCTGAGTTTGGAGGACTGAAGAGTACAGTTTCCATTCTGCTTGGAACTACAAACATGCATGTAACTACAAAGATCCCATGTTAAACGTAGGAACTTGTGTGCTCAGAACATCTAAGCCCTTGAGCTCTGTAACAGCTCTGTGGCACCTGGGTAACACTCTGGTCCTTGGAAACGTCCAGCCTGGATGGAATTATAAGACAGCATCCAGTACTGAGCTTATAACAGAACTGCTGGCAGAGAGCTGCATGAAATGCCTCTTGGAGCTTGCAACCCTGTAAGCATACAGTAAGTTAAGTGAATTAACACAAAATTGCATTTTAATGCCCAAACAAGTGAATTGAGTTAGTCCTTTAATCTACTGTAGTTCTCCTTTTCTTTTCTGTGTACTAGAAAAAAGCAGATTCCTACCTGATGAGGTTTTGTGAGGTTAATAGCTATGAAGTGCCCAGGCACTCTGATGATGAGGTCTGTATAAACACAAAGATATTATGCAAGCATAGTGATGCCAAATGCTTAATGCAGATTCCTTGTTCATGGTCTGATTTCCTCTCTTCCCTTTCCTCCCTCTTCTCAATTTCTCTGCCAAGTAAATATATCCCTTTTAGATGAAAATACTTGTTCCTCTTCTTAAAGTACCCTTATACCAAGAAGGAATGTTACCAACACTACTGGTAAAATAACCAGTAGTGTTGGTAACATTTCTTCTTGGTATACGTATCTGTATAAAAACAAGTGTTGAACAGGCCCTCAGGAGACATTCCTTGCTGTGCTTCCTTGCTGTGTGGGAGTTTAAGGAGTGTATTTTCTTTCCTAATGGAAAAAATTGTTAACAAACACAGTCTCCATTTACATGGTAAAAAAGAATTTTGCACTCATGTTTTGTGATGTTGTAGTTGTGCAAAGACAGCCTTGTTTATGTTAGTAAATGATAGGTGACCTAATTGAGACTGAAGTGGAATAAATCCCGTATTTTGCTAAATTGCCTAAACATGCTGTCTTCAGAGAGCTACTCAGATTACTTTTCAGTTCTCTTGTAATCTCATAAAGATTGTTTCTGATGCACAGGTTTAAATAAACTAACCACTTGTCCCTAACAATGGTTGCCAATCTCAGGTGTACGTTTGTGAATAAAAATAGAGTTGTAGGCCATGGAAATGCTGTTTCTTTACTGGGTTTTTGGGTTTTGTTTTTTTTTGTTGTTGTTGTTTTTTGTTTTTTTTTTTTTTGTTTTGTTTTGTTTTGGGTTTTTGTTTGTTTGTTTTTGTTTTTGGAGGGTTTTTTTGTTTATACTAAATGGTATGATGTTAGAGCCATTGTATAGTTTCTTGGAGAAATTATAGTGTAAAATATCAAGCCTTTCCCTTAAAAAAGAAATGTCATTCCAAATGTAGCAAATATCAGATCATTCAGCTGTGTAGAGCCTGAAGCTAAGCTGGATACTGATTGAGTATGAAATGTTTATGTTGGGGATGGAAGAACTGATATGGTAAGCCACAAGCCACATTCTTTTGCTTTATATTTGGAAGGGGCAAGTATTAGGTGTATAAGCATATGATTTCCATACTCCTCATACATGCATTTGCTTTTTAAGTAGTTTGTCTTTTTCCTTAACTTTACTTGTCTTCATGTAATGCCTTGAAATAGACTCACATGTGCCCTGGGTGACTTTGCATGGCCCAGAAACCTACAGAGAGCTTTGCCCTGCTATGACACAAATCTAAATGGTGATGCTTGTTTTCAGTTCTCAAGGATATGTCTTTGATCTGAATAGAAGAGGCTGAGTTGTATGAAAGAATGCTCAGGCATAGTTGCTCACATTTGTGATGCAGAGCACAAAGGCATGTGCACAAGATGGGCCTTGAATTGCCTGTTTTTACTTGGTCTTAACCAGAAAAAGCTGTCAGAGATGTCTGTAAAGGCTTCTGTGTATAATTGATGGGTAAAAAAAAAGAGAACCTATATAATACACTTGTGAATATGGCAAAACAAACCGGAGTGCAGTTCCCTAGGATTTATTGGTATGTTAAGAAATAATACTTCTTGTTTTTCTGTGTTCACCTCATTGTCATCCCAGCCTTGGGAGGTTTGTGAAACACCGTGCCTGGTTATGGAGACCATGAGTCAGGAGTGGTTCTGCTGGAAGAAGCAGAGCGAATTGTTAGAGGTGATCTAAATCAAGTGTAAGTGGGTAGAAAGACCTAGGGAGCTGGTATGGTAGAAGCAGCAGGGGCTGTCTAATTACATTAATCCTATTCTTGTCCTAAAGCAATGACCACTAATAAGGCACTGGAGTGAGGGTTTAGAAAGAGAAAGTGCCCCTGTAGTTCTGAAACTCTCCCAAACAGAAAAAGATGACTTTTCTCATTGCTCACCACAGCCATGCACCTGTTTGGCCTAAACTGGCACCTGCAGCCGATGGAAGGGCAGATGTATGAGATCACGGAAGACACAGCCAGCAGTTGGCCAGTGCCAACGGACGTCTCCTTATATCCTTCGGGGGGCACAGGGTTAGAGTTACCTGACAGGAAAGGCAAAGGAACCAGTGAAGGTATGGTTGGTGTGTGTCCATGTTGTGAGTCCTCTGTCTGCCTCTAAACTCCAGCCGTCCAATCTCATGTTCCATTACCCTCAGTGCTGCCATCAGCAGGTGCTTCTCCAGTCTTTCATGTCTAGAGCTAGTAGCTGTCAGTCCTGTTTCCATATGTTTCTAAGTTTCATACCCCTCTGATGTCCACTAATGCAATAAAACTGTGAAACCTTCTCCACACATTCAAGGCATTCTCACAGACTACAGAAGGCCAGCATGAAAACCCTGCCTCGAGTGGTTGTTTTCATGGAAAAACTTTGTCTCTTGAAAATTAAATGATTCCTGGAGCACTGGATCAAGCTTCTTCTACAGAACTACAAAAATGTTTGAGTTGGACTATTTGTTGCCACTTAGCAAATGTTTTGAGGACCAAAATACTTACTGAGAGCTATTACACTGTAAGTTTTGGCATTCCAGAGTTGAGCATAGCTTTGCAAAAGTAGCCAGATAAAAAGCCTGGTCTCCGTAAAGTATCATGGTGTTGACAGAAATTAGAAGCAGCTTATGGGTCCTCAATTCAGCAGCACCTTACTCAGCAGCTTTACATCACTGTGTTCTTTTTTTAGAGGCACCACTGTTAAAAGTACTTGTAAGCTCTGCAAAGTCTTATCCCTCGCCAGACCTAGCTGGAGAAATGAGAAATGCAAACTTTCAGAAAGCTTTTTTGTTTGTGCGTTAAGCTTCTCTATATATAATTATGAGATACCAGTAAGGTAATAGACTATTCTTGATAGTTATTTTGGTGGAAGTTTTTTTTGACAGATAAGATGTATGCTAGTGTTCTTGCAACTCACTGAACTCAAACGTTTCCACAGAGTTCCCTAGGCTTTGGCCGACAGCCTGTGTTTACATGTTTAATTTAAATTACTGTAGCAGGTTTTTCCTATAAGAGTTTTTCTGTCATTATTAGTCCAAATGAAGGCCATAATTAGGTGTGTTCCTTAAAACAGTGCATTTACTGGTAACTGATGGCCGCCATCGAGTTGCTACAAGGAAAAATCAGCTAAGCAGGTTATTCTCAGCAAACCTTACTAGACAGTACAGCAAGCTGCAGACAGCCCTGCTGTTGTACTCAAAAATACTTCACGACAGATCCTTTTCTTTTCCCCTCTAACTTGCCATATGGTTCATTTTTGAATCATCTAGCTTTGATCTGTCCATTTCCTTTTAAAAGTCAAAATAAAATGTAGTCATTCAAAGCTGCCATCCAAGTGAAAGACCTTCACTTGATTTTATTTTAGCCATGTTTATAGTGACACGAGTAGAAATTTTGATTGCTGCTCTGTTAAAAGAGAAATCTGAGAAATAGCATAGTTGTGTCATGAGAAGACCCCTCAAGTTAGTGCTTTGTATAAATCTTAGGGAATCTCTAGGCTTTAGAGGAAAATACCGTGTCCTGACTAAAAAACACATCAGCACATCTTTGGTGCAGGAGTAATACTGTCCAGCCTTCAAATGCAGCTCTCTCCCCATCAGATAACTGTGTAACTAATTTTGGACTAGCAGTGCTGCCAGGCTTCTGTTCTAAACCAGAATGTCTGTGATTGAAATTTATTTTAAAGAGAATTGAAATATATTTGAATGTCTTCTGGATCAGAATGAAATAGGCTAGAATGTGTTAGGAGCATCCTTAGAGCTGATCTGAATGAATCATTACCAGTGTCTTGCCAGCTCTCAGTAACAGTCATCCTTTCTCATCTGTGGCTGTGCTCCAGAACAGCATTTACCTCTGTTCAAGCCCAACCCCGTTTACCAAAGCCCTTAATCACATGCTTACATTTAAGCATGTAATTGACTGTGGTTAAGTCAGAGCTGTGTGTGTTTTTAAGTGTTTTCATGGGTGATGGAACCATCCTGTGAGAAATACAGAGAGATTCAGCAAGGTCTGAAATGAAGTAGTTCAGTTTGATATAAAGAAATTAGGAAGAGTTGCTACAGTAACTAAAAAGTTCAAGGTGATGTACAGAAAGAGCAAAGTAATTGACAGCCCAATTAAGAATTCAGACCTGAAGTTAATTTTAAGGAGTCAGGTATTCTGATTAAAAGCCAATTTCTGATTAGAAGCTGAAATGGCTTTTTTATTGTACTTTCTTCGTGAAGTATCCAGTCCATAGGGCCTGATCTTATTGTAGGCTGCAACTGGTGAAACAGAGAGGGATTTCAGGGACTGAATTCACAAGAGAGATTCTCCTTGGACTTCTCTATCAGGACAAGCTTCAACCTCTGGCAACATGGCATAACAGCTCTTAGGATATGTGCTTTTCAGACATACAACTGTCCACCAAGAGGAGACATAAACTTTGTAATTGTGTGTACAAAAAAATATTTCTGTGAGACTGTCTTTTGTAATCACAGAAGCATTTTCGTTTGCATGAGCAAGTGCTGATCTCTCTACAGAATACACCCTGTGCTCATTTTCTTCAGGCTCTATCTTGCATAGCAACATCTGTCATATTAAATTCTCACCTTCCCTGATTGACTCTGATGTACAATCTTTATTAATGAACAATCATGGGGTATATCAAATACTTCAGGTTTTCATCTGAATATCTAAGAATCTATAAAACATGTCAGTGGTAATCAGAAAAAATATATCCTTCATTTGAACCAAAACATGTGATGTCTTTAGCTCTTCTTTAATAGAATCCTCAATCTTTTCATCTTACAATAGTTCAGTAAGAAACTTTGCATGAAGATGTTGGAACTGTTTCTCATAATCCTGGGAGTGTGAAAAGAAAATTTTAGTATGCCAAATAAATACTATCAATCCAGTTGATAAAGTAATTCCCTTCAGAATGTAGCTGGTTGATTTTCCTTGTACAATTATACTCCATTAGCCCAGAAGGATTCAGAAAGAATGCCCATTTACCTAAGCTGTTTCCTGTTATCTCCTTTAATATGTACATGGACTGAAAAAAGATAAAAAGTCAGCAGATTTCCTGCCTGTACTTATTTGAGAGTGATGAGCAAAGATAAATGGAGATCTTATAAAATTAAGAGTAGCTTTTTTTGTGTGAACATGCAGCCTTTGCATATATAAACCTTTTGGACTGGTATGCATAGAACTTCTGCCTCAAAATAGCTCATGCCATCAAGTACTGCTCCAGCAGTATCCTTGCTGACTTTAAATCAGGGTTTAGTGTAACTGGAGCCAAAAATTCTGCAAGGAAATATTCTCCATCCTTAATAGTTAATATGCATATAATTTCTATATTGATTTTCAGAGACAGCTAACAATTTACATCTGTTTCTGGAGAGTTTGTGTTGGGATGGTATGTGGAGAAATTTAAGACAATACTATATTTAACATTATGTAATCTTCATGGAAATGTCATTTGAAATAATAAAATGCAATGTTTTACCAGTCCCATTTACAACATGGCAAGTAAATTCTGACACTATTTGATATAAATTCATGATAGATGGGAAAGGATTTTTTCCCCCCATCCTCAAATGTAGGTACTGGAAGAAAAAAACATTCATAATGTGATTTTCCTACAAAAGAATGTATGTAGTCAGAAGTTTGCTTCTCATTTTGTTACAATTGTTTGCTCTGTGAAATGCAGAGTAGTCTGTGCTGTAATGGCATGGAGATAAGAAAAAAATTTATTTGCATTTCCTAAATTAATAATTAATCCTTGTTGGTGACATGTTGCTCTCCTTGTTAAAGCCAGAATCTTTCAGGTGATACTACTACATGCTTTTCCACTAGAAGTGTCCTTAATAAAGGCTATTTGCTAAGCAGTTGCCTTCTTCATCATCCCTGTGCCCTGCACCCAAAGCTGTGGCTACTGGTTATAGCACAGGCTGAAAAGGGAACATTCTGGCACCTGATTTTTCATTCTGCCCCTCATTCCCTAGTCTTCCTTTGGGTCAAGATTTTTTGAGGCAGCCATCTGCTTTGGGAGCTATAACTGCATAAATTTCCAACCTGGAATTCCTCAGGTATGTTTTTAGGGGTACCAAGCTCCCTGCTGACTCCCTTGGACATTATGGCATGTCCTGATCCCATTTGAATACCCAGGCTCTCCAGCCTCGTAGTTTTAGAAACAGATGCCTCCATTTGTCTTCTGAAAGAAAATGGATAATAATAGCATATTTTACAGATTATATTGAAACCCAGTTAAAACCTCTAATGGTTCTTCATAGATACTACTCAAGTGCAGGATATGGTCTCCTTTTTGTATCTCAGTCCTTTTTTTTAATTTGCTTTTTTTTTACTATTTCAAATACTGTTACCACTGTCAAGGATTAATTTAATAGAGAAACATTTTCCTTTCCCCATTTAGGCATTGTTCATGCTGCTGTTCCCCCCCCCCCCCACCATTCCACTCTGTGGCACATCTATCTCATTCTCACTACACTTCTCTTTACTAATTTAATGATGACTTCTCCATTCCTAAACTTATATTAATGTAGGATATAATGTCAGATGATTTATTCTTGTCTTTGGAATGTAATTACACACTCTCTGATGTTACAGTTTAAACAACACGCCATTTTTCTCCAGGTTGCTCTTCCCATGCTCACGTTTTCAAACAAAACAGTTATTGAAGCCAGAAATAATCCTGCCAGGTTTTTTTTCCCATAATCGTATGGATTGGCTAGACAAAGTACTCTGAAGACTTCAGAACACTAATAGACTGTTTCTCAAGATCAGTGTCAGAGATACCAGTATGATTAGATTACTTTCAGGATCTAAAGACTAATTCAAGAATTTTGTTCCTGTGTTTTGGCAGGAAAGCCCAGTAGTTTCTTTCCAGACGACAGTTTTATAGACTCTGGAGAAATTGATGTAGGCAGACGAGCCACACAGAAGATCCCTCCTGGTATCTTTTGGAGATCTCAGGTGTTCATCGACCACCCAGTGCATCTGAAATTCAATGTGTCTTTAGGAAAGGCTGCTCTCGTTGGCATCTATGGCAGAAAAGGACTCCCACCATCACACACACAGGTAATGGGACCTTATTTCTTTAATTAAATTATGTTTCACTTACTAAATTATGTTGTCTCAAATTGATGTTTGTATGATGTATTATTTCATCTGTTTCTTTCAGGAGTTTGTTGCATGCTTGTAAGATGCCCAAGATCATTTATCCAGAGAACGTGAATCAAGGGATAATTGAAAAAATTTACACAAATTAATCTGGTAGGCTGTAGGCAGGGGAAGAGCAGGCAGTTGCCTGAGGCAGCAGGCTGCCAGAGGAGGAGGGTTTTGTGAGGCTGGTGGTAACTGAGGCTACCAGCTGGTTGCTCCAAAATCAGATTATACCACCTCCTTCTTCCAGTGCTTTGCACAAAGGCATCCAAAGGAATCTTTTCTTAAGCAGATTAATATTCATCAGGTCTGTCTCTCTTTCAGCCATTGCCTTTCCTGTCTCATGGTAAGGGCAGCAAGACCCCAGTTGGTCACCATTATGGGAGCAAGATTCACTTCTGTCTTCCATGTCAGAATGCCTTTAGCCAACCCTTCACATGATGTATGCTGACTATCTGCTTAGACTGAGGTTTGTCAGGGCCCAGTAATTAGTTATAAAAAAAGAAAACTAACTTTTTACAGAAAGCCACCAACTTAGGCAGAAATCAAGATCTAAGTTACTATTCTGTAGGACTAAAATGAAAGCAGATGCTTTTTTAATACACCTTGATAAAAAAAAACATATAAAAAAATCACTTTGTGAGAAAAACTCTGAAGAACCATCCCCTTAAGTAAGGAATTTATACTTTTTTTTTTCTCTCCTCTCTGTTTCAGCTTCTAAGCTGCTCTTACCCAGATTGATTAATACATTAGGGCATAATACACTGGTAGTGCAAAGTATCTTACTCCCACTTGCATCAGCAGGTTATCAAAGAATTAGCAGGTTTATGTTAGTGTATCTTGCCCTTGCCCTCTACTATTAGCTGAAAATACTAGAGATTTATAGAAATATCCCGCCTTTTTTTGAACAAATAAATATGTTTATTATGATCTCTGTGGATAATATGGTATTTGATACATATTAACACACCTCCCACTTATTTCTGTCAAAGAGATGTCATAAATCTATGCTTTTCTATGTACTTTTCTGCAAAATTAAAATATTTCAGTAGGATCAGCACATCATAATTCCAGTACCACAGTAATGGTGTTACTGCCCTTTTCTAATCAGTCTCTTTTTACAGAGAGATTCAAACATTTATCACTTAAAAATCCTGTGTTAGTTAAAGAAAAACTCAAGTCATGATTGCATAGTACTAACTTTAGATCAGAACTCTGTATTCATTTTATTTGTTTATTATCATCTTAAATTTTGTTATGGATCAGAAGTTATTACACAGATAAGTTCAATTGTTTAAGTAAAAAACCTAAAATTTAACAAATAAACCTCACTTTTTCCACAGAGTGCAGTCATTGGTTTCCCATGAGATCATAATTCCTGCAAGCAGATGTGCTCAAGTGTGGGTACCATTGTCCATGAGGCCAGAGGTCCTGCCAGGAGCCTGCTCCAGCACAGGCTTGGGATGGGGTCACAGCCTTCCTTCAGGCATCCACTTGCTCCTGCATGGTCTTCTCACCAGGTTGCTTGCAGGGGATCTCTGCTCCTCTTTGGAGCTCCACAGGCTGCAGGGGCACAGCTGCCTCACCATGGTCTGTGCCACAGGCTGCTGGGGAATCTCAGCTCCAGCACCTGGAGCACCTCCTGCTTCTCCTTCCACACTGACCTTGTGTCTGTATAATTGGTCTCACTCCCCTCTTCTTTAGCTGCAGTTACTTCTGTGCAACAATATTTTTACCTTCTTAAATATGTTATCAAGGAGATGACAATTGCTAACATCACTGAGGGGCTTAGCCTTGGCCAGTGGCAGGTCTGTCTTGGAGCTGGCTGGCATTGGCTCTGTCAGACACAGGGAGAGCTTCCAGCAGGTTCTCAAAGCAGCCACCCCTGCAGCCCCCCCTGCTACCAAAACCTGGCCATGCAAACCCAATACAAGGCTCAAAGTCATGGCCATCCATGCTTAAATAGCAAACTATTCCAAATTCTCTTTGGGAAACATTCTCTGGCTGTGGTGATTGTTTTCTATTCTAGATTGCCAACAACTATGGTCACTACTAATAAGTAGGAAGAAAATGTAAGTTCCAAATTTCTGTAGTCTTAGAAATAGATCATGCAGAAGCCCATAATAGTTTACTATTAACAAAAGGCATTTCTTCTCATTCTTCTCAACAAATCATAATAAGTTACACAATTTTGTTATGGTCTATTAGATTTAATCTTCCTAGATCAAATCCTTTTTTAAATTCATTTTAATAAATCATGAATTTTAGGGATAGGTCATCACTGCTTGCAGAGGGCTTTTTTCCATTTGTACAGTTTGAATTGATTAACATGGTATTTTATCAATCATTTCCTTGCTAGCAGTAACTAATTGCCTATTAAAAATCTTTGAATGTATTAAAATGCAATAAAGCCCAATCCATTTGTGGGTCAGTTAATATTTACAACTAGTAACTAGTAGCTTGGCCAAATTCATCAACATATGCAGCAGCATCTTGCAAATATTTATTAAAAAAACCTTTTGTTTTTGGCAGAAAGCCCCAAGTAAGCATAACCCAGACTGAAGTAGAACAGCAGCAGCTCACTGTACCTGAGTGCCTTGAAATTGTTTTCATCTCACTACATCTAATATATAGCAGGAAGTGGATGCTTGTAAGCACAATCCACAGGATATTTCTTAGATGTCTGCTTTACAATGAGGCAGGTTGCATCCTAGAAGTATCTCTGCTTGCAATCCAGTGATTCTAGAAAACTAATTCAAGCTGCCATGGAGATAGCAGCACTCGGTGAAGTGAACTTTACCTATGGTTTCTTGAATTCTATTTTAAAAGTCGAGTCAAGCTGTTGCATCATGCTCCAAAATGAATATGAAAATACTTTAGGTTTTCTCTTACTGGTTTTACCTTCTCCAGTTCGCTTGTTCCTTACTCAAATTCAAGCTCTGTTGAGACATTCCCAGCACCCAGACACCATGATGATGTCCTCTGTCACTGTCCTGCTCAGCTGTGTCAGGCATGGTCACACTGAGACCTGAGGAGGCATCAGCCTAGGCAGGAGTTTATGCTCAGAGTGGCTACAGAGACCTGGGTCCCAAAGTGTCTTTCAAACCAACTACTTGCCAGTATCCTCTTAAATCCTTCTGTTTTCATAGAATCATAGAATATGCTGAGTAGGAAGTGACCTATGGGGATCACTGAGTCCAACTCCTGGCCTTGCACAGGAGACCCCAAGATGTGCCTGAGAGCATTGTCCAAACACTTCTGTGACAACTTCCCTGAGGAGCCTGTTCCACTGTTCAGCCACACTATGAGTGAAAAACCTTTTCCTGATATCCAACCTTAACCTCTCCTGACTCAGCTTCAGGCTATTTCCTCAATTCCTGTCACTGGTCACTACAGACAAGTAAGAGATCAGTGTCTGCCCCTGCACTTCCCCTCAATGAGGCAGTTGCAGACTGCGGTGAGATTTGCCCTCAGTCTCCTGTTCTGCAGGCTGAACAGACCAATGGCCTCAGCCACTCCTCATGCAGCTTCCCCTCCAGAGCTTCACCATCCTCATCGCCCTCCTTTAGATACTGTCTAAGAGCTCAATGCTTTTCTTATATTGTGGCACCAAGAACAGACCCCAGGACTCGAGGTGGGGCTGCCCCAGTGCTGAGCAGAGTGGGACAATCCCCCCCCTTGCCCAGCTGGCAGTGCTGTGCCTGATGTCCCCCAGGGCACAGTTGAAACAGAAATGCACATTTTTAAATGCAAGTGTTTAGAATTTATACTTGCCTTGTATTGTTAGATTTTAGATTGCATATTTTTATAGTTTATATACATATATATATGTCATATTTTTCCTAAACTGAAACTCTGTCTCTAGCAAAGCTAACTTGTATAGACACCCAAAAGGAATGACCTTTGCAGTATGGCAGCTTTTACATTCTCAAAAAGACATTTCAGCACCAAATTTGTGATCTGTATGCAGCCAAAAGAAAATAGAAGTTAAAGCAAGGATCAAAAATAATTTCCTCTAAATAAATAATTAAAAATACATAATTAAAATAATCTAGGGATGAATTTTGTCATTTTGTATGCGAGCTATGTCATACATAGCTTATTGCTCAAAATGTTCTTGGAAATAAACACATCTTTTTTTAACTTAGTAGCTTAACTTTTTTTAACATTTCCTACATAGGAAAGAACATGTCATCAAGTCCTTATCTTGGTTGACTTTGAAGACCATACCAGACAACTTAATAACAAGCACCCAAATTTTGCTACAGTAAAGTGTAAAGGGATAAGCAGCCTAAATATTGATGCCACAGTCAACTAACACTCAGCAGCCATTCAGTGCAGCAACATTTATGGATTCAGAAATAGGTCGTGTTGTTTCTTTCTGCCTGTTTTTCTTCTTCCTTCCAAAAAAAATCACAAACTTACCTGATCAGCTTGATGAGAGAGGCAAAACCAAGTGAAGTCAGGGAATAGAAAAGCTAAATAGTGCCTCAACTGTTGGATTCTGCTTGCAAGGTGTCCTGGTCATCTAAACACACGATACAAGTCAGATTAGATAAGGTTCATTTAACATTTGTGATGTCTGCTAGGCTTATATCTGCCTCATCCCATTAATATAATACTAGACAAAATACAATTATTGGAAAATCAGTGGAAGGTTATTTAAATAGGGGACTAAAGGGAGTTGCAATACTAGTATTAACGCAAAGCAGTTGTTCAGTTAAAGTTACCTTTGCAAAAAGTAAATGCATCCTCTTGAAGAATATACCTACAGCCACTCCTTAAATGAGACTTTTCTATATTATCTCTTTTCCATCTTCATTTTTTTTATGATCTTTTAACCACCTTTCCTTTAACCACTTTTTCCACTTTTTTTGTTTTAAGATAAAATCCTTGTTGGCTAAGCAAAATACTTCTGCAAAACCTCTACCAGAGTTCACTTTAAAATATTTTTTATTTTTCCCTTGGTGACCCCTAGCAACTCCAGCAAACAACCCAGTTGGGCTAGATATATTTTTCTGTCTTATTTTCCATATTAGCCAAGATATATAAAAGATAACAAATAAGCTGCTTAGTGTCATATTTACAGTGCAGTTGAGGCATGGTCTCATTATTTCCTGCCTATATTTCTACAGAATGAGAACACCTCAGTAAGGCCAATATGCTGCAAGTCACCTTCTAAACAAAGATGATTTCAAGATTTATATAATTACAGGAAAATACATTCAAATACTAGCTATTTCCAAAATGGTTACTCGCAGGTAGTCCAGGAAAGTACTTGAGTTACTAGAGCAAATCCTGTTTATGATACTTCTCCAGACCCAGAATAAGAGACTAAGCTTGAGGATACCTGATAAGCACACAAACATCACTCCCTCTTATGTTTCAGTTTGACTTTGTCGAGCTCCTTGATGGAAGACGTCTGCTGACCCAGGAGGCAAGAAGCTTGGAAGGACCTCAGCGGCAGCACAGAGCTTTTGTGCCCTTGGCCAGCCACGAGACAGGATTTATCCAGTATTTAGATTCAGGAATATGGCATTTAGCCTTCTACAATGATGGCAAGGAATCGGAAGTGGTTTCTTTTCTTACTACTGCTATTGGTAAGGATTTCCTCTATTATTCCTACACTCCTAAGTACGCCTTGGGGCCAGGTATTAATGCACATACTCGAATTGCATGATGGCTTTGTGTGGTTTGGAGAAAATGCTTGGAGGGGATTGTATTTAGCAATATGCTGAATACTGTTAGACCCTAAATGTTGAGTAAGTATTTTGTAGGTCTTTTAAGTAACTATAATCGTAACAAGATTCTGCACAGTGCCAAACATGGATTACAAGCTGGAAAATCCTTGCTTTATTTTCTTACTTTGATTTTCCTTTTATTTAGTTGGCTTTTGTTGGTTTTGTTTGATTTTTTGTTTGTTTGATGGGGTTTTTTCTCTTTCTGTAGCAGAGGTGTAGGAGTGATTGAAGAACAGACAGTAGCACCATTCCCCAGTTCTGTGTGACAGACAGTTCTGCCATTGAACACCATCAAAATCACTCAAGCTGGAGTTCAGGCAGAGTACTGGTGTTAAAACTCCAATAAAGGGCACTGTAAGCCTTGGTAGTAGCAACCACAGAAACAGGAATCCCTGTTTCTCCTTGGTAACAGAAGGAAGCTGAGATTGCTTAAGAACAAATTAACTAAATAGGTCTTCTGACTTCTCTGGCAGTAAAATGCCCTGTCAGTTCAGCTCACAGGCATGGATTTGTTGCTGTCCAAGGAGAAAAAGATGCTGCCAGTGGGTGCCTGACAGCACACTGAGTGTTCTTCTTCCACCCTGCAAATATCTAAATCTGTTTCCGATTCAGTAATATTTAATTTTACATTTGTTTGACCTGCTTAAACTGTTCATATACCAAAATTCATTTGGTTGTAATTTAAAGATTAGTCCATAAAACTAGCACTCAGCTTTCTTCTGACCGCAGTGTTTAATGGACTTTTTTTCTTTGCAGAAAAAAGCAGACTCATTCCAAAGCTGCCATTAATCCCTCTCCCAACAGAGGCATTGGTGTTGAGTCTCAGCTGTCTGCAATAGTTACCTAAGAGCTAGGGGCTGTAATTTGTCTTGGCAGGTTAATTACAAAGTTTAGGTCTTACTAAAGCAAAGTCATTAACATCCCAATATTCCATTTTAGCACTAAAGTTTATCTAATGCAGAAATGGAAACTGCTGTAATACTGTGTTTTAAATTTAAAACCTGGGAATGTGATGTTCTGTCTTGTTTGCAGCTGAGCAACACTAGCGGTAGTTACTTCTAGAAGTATGTTAGCTTAGGAAATTGAAGTCTTACTTTATAGAATGCAGATTTACTTCCATTTAGTTTACTTTACTAATTTGATTTTTTACTTACAACAACCACAGAAGCTTAAGATATTCTTCTGAAGGCAGCTTTTTCTCCTTGTTGAAGAATGTCTTCAGTTCAAAATTTCCCATCACAGGAAAGAAATCAGTAAGGCTCTTAGAGCAGAAAACATGTTTAAAGCACTGTCACTATTGTTCTTGTTTTCAAAGTGATGCTTAAGTGTTCTAGCCAGACTTTTCTCTTGGCCTTATTGCACTAATATAGGGAAAAACAAGGAGATAAAAAAAAAGAAAAGAAGCATTCTTAATTTGCTTTTGAGCATCAAGGGAATGGTGAGGGTGAGAAGCATGTCAGATTGTCTTCAAGGCAATCTTATTTTTTTTTGTTTTGCTCTGCTGTACCTTCATGGCTGCATGATAAACAGAGCAGTCCACGATATGGAGCCCATGATATATTCAATATATCCCCTGCTGACCTTGAATCATTCAAGGTTTCTGTGATTCAGAAACAAGGAAGTTTTCTTTTGCTCCACAGGTGGGAATCACTTTATCCACTGGCAGCTTTATATCAACACAAATTTGTAGTGTAAAAAACCTGTTTAAGTACAAGCTATGAATTTTGAAACAGACTTGAGTAAAAATTTTAGGTAGGAAAATGTGGCTTATTGGCTAGAATCTGTCCAGAAAAGTGCAGCATTTGTATAAGTACCATAACAATCACTGTAATAGCCTTAACAAGGTGGTACCTTTCTCCTCCATCTAGTTTTCAACAGGTTGTTTGAAATAAAAAAAATGAACAGTCAGGTGTTTTATGTAACTCTAATGCTTCAGAGCCTTTCTAGTGTATTCATGAAGTCTGGCAAGACATGGTTGCTAGATTGTAAGTACATAAATACTGTGGTACTGTAGTGATACTATTTTTTTTCACTGCCCAAGTGAAGAGAATAAGGCAACCTGACAGTGCTTATGAACCAGTGTGTAACATTGCAACACAAAACAAATAAATCAAGTCACACATGATGGGAGCCTTAGATCTGTCTGTGCAGGGTTAGGAACCTTCAAAGGAGTTGTGTTGACTGTCAGAGGCAAGCTGCCATTTCATTTGATTCCTGTGGCAAGACCACCTAAAATATCTCCCTTTATTATTCCACTAACATAGGGTTTACAGTAAGAGCAAGTTTGAAAAGTATAGCTGTGATGCAGGAGGAAGTAGGATCCAATGATCTGAGAAGCAGACCAGCAGCCTAGAACTCCTGAATTGTGATTGATGTGTTAATTCCTCCCCAGCCTAGGCTCATGCTTCAGCTGCTCACTGTGTAAAACTGAGGAGAGTGACATTTCTCTGGAGATGCTGTGAGGATGATAGAACTGCTGGGAAAATGAATGAAGCATTAATTAATAATCACAGATAGTAGTAGAAAGCACAAAATTGATAATGGTGATCGTAATGATAAGTTCATAAAGCCAAACTGTGCAGTCATTGCTTCAGGCAAACATCCCCTGCGAGTGAGGACTCACCAAAATAAATGGCAATAGCTTTTACTTCAGCAATAAACATGTTGGATGGAAAGACTGCTGATTTTCCAAGTCTTATCTGCTATGTTTCAACAGACCGAGCTGTTCAGAGCCAGCAAATCATTGCAGGCTCTGTATGACAGTATCAACTGCAATTACTGTGCAGTGCTTGCCTGGAATGATTTGGCTTCCATTATTCTAGTGAAAACTGGAGAAAAATGGAAAAAGGCATCTGTATTCCCAGTTTGATAACACAGAGATAATTTCATAAATTGTGAGGCTGTCCATTATACAGCTTTGGAATGTGATAAAGCTATAACTAAATCCACTCAGGAACGTTAGCATAGAGTTTGAGGGCGGGAGATGGCAACTTGGCCTGTTTTCTAAATGGGTGTGGAATCATCATCACTGAAGGGCTAGGTGTTTTCAAAATGTGTGCCTGTTACACGCACTGAATGTAAACCTGGGGAGAATACAGCCTTGTAATGCCTGTCAGAGCTTAAACTTCTGAATAATAGAGGAAGTTCAGATGGAGGGAAAAATATTATTCTGGAAAAGTTTTCCACCTTTAACAGCATTTTTATATCCCATTCTTCCGAATTACAATTCATTCCATTATAAAGGAATGGATGGTCAAGGTCTCTTAATAATAAATTAACTTTTTTGTAAATTACATTGGTGGCACTTTCTGAAATTCCTAATAGAAACACTTCTTTGAGGAGCACCTTGTAGCTTCACAATCTGCCACGATCTGCCTGATAGTGGTAATTTATTTAGAGCAATCTTGTCTAGTCAAGCAAAATTGTAGGCTGAGGAATCAGCTGGAATCAGCACATCTGCGACAGATTTTGGCCAAAAGTCTGCTCAGTAGAAGCAAGAAACATCTGAGAACCTGAAAAGAGCATCTGTGGAGTCAGTGTCTTTCAGCAGCTGTTACTGCTGAGCTCAGGCAGTCTCAATTGTGCAGGACCATTGAGAAATCAAAAGGAAAAGCAAAATCAATTGTCTGTGAGAGGAGAGCATCGCTGTTTACCAGCTTGTCACCCAGCAAGTGACAGGAAACACATATAGAACACCCGAGATAGGATGCAAGGTCTCATCTCATTCCTATCTCATTCCTATCTTCTACATGAGACAATGCTTAAGTTAAGAAAAGGACCATTCTTTCTCCTCCCTCTGCCATCTGTAAAAAAACCCTGCTGTAAGTAGTTTCCTCCACTGAAGTGCAAGATGAACTCCATTGTGATTTATAAGGGGCTGCCAGCACATCAGCACCTGGTAATAGACACCAAAAGGCACATGCCCTTCCTGCAATAGCCCAGAATGTAACCTACCCCATGCAGTCCCTAGGACAGCACTTCACACTCAGGAATGGTGAGTGTGAGCAGAGGAACACTTCATAATAGGACTGAGCTCAAAGGAGAAATTGCGGGGCACAGAAACAAGCATGGGACTGGGAACCCTCCTTGTTTGAGAGGTGACAAGAATGGCTTCCTTAGCACTGTGTGAAAGTGCCTTTGTGTTTAGCTTATTCTTAGCAAAGGGAAAAGTAAGCATCTGAGTAGCTCAGGTTTGCTTCCATTGCTTTTGCTGCTTATGTTTAAGGTAACTTAAACTCTAGCAATTTCCACTTCAGAGAGGGATACAGAAGTGTGACCCACTTAAAGTCTCAAAGACATTTGTGTTATTTACACTTGCTTTGCTAATGTCTGGAAAAATCTTAATTGGTTTCATGTAAATATTGAGGAGTCAGGATACTGTGCAGAGTAACATGGGATGTGATCTGTTCTGGCTTGCACTTTGCTTTTAGCTTCTTAATGCCACAGTTACTCGACTTAAAAGTCCCCCATGTACTATTAGATCTTCAGGACTCTGAAGGAGGAGAGGTGGTTTTAATGTCCCAGCTACCCTTTTCTGAACTTCTCCTTAGGCTAAAGAGGCTGAAAGTTCAGCAAGTACTTTGCTGAATCAGAACTCCTTAACTGCTAATGAGACTCCAGCTGCTCCGTGGAAGAGCTCAGTTCTCCCCTATTGCACGAGTATGGTCATCTTAGCCCTTCTGTTTCAGAGAGGGACATGCAGAACTTCCACCTTGTGGTAACCCTCTGCAGATAATTAGTTAGTAACCCGTTCCTGCCCACACTCACAGCTCTTTTTTTGCTCTGGGTAGAAAAAGAAATACAGCAATATGAGAACTGTGCCAGGAAGGAAAATCACCTAATTTTTGATGTTATTGATCTCTGTGCTACAAAATAATAGCAGAGCTTTGCAGGCTCTGTAAATAGTTGTTTCGACTTTGGCTCTGGATGCCCATCTACAAGCAGATATCTGATGCTAACATGGGTGATGCTTTTTTTTGATTTCTCTCTTGTTGCTGCCAACCCTTTTTTTGATACTTTGTTTCCTGCTTTCTGCTCTTATTTAGCTTCTCTGAGTGTGGCCAAGCTAATAGGTTTCAGGTAGTATTTAGAAAAGATACAGTCACTCAATTCATGTAGAAAGCAAAAAAATGCATTTATGAGTCCCTGCCAGGCTGTGCTAGGTTTTCCTTTCCTTGTGTATTTGATCTCATGAATGACATTTTGTTGACAGGTCTGCTTGACTGAAAATGCTTATCCTCAGAGCGGGTTGAGGTTATGCTGCAGCACTGCAAAGCGTCTTCCTTTAAACATCCAGCTGGCCACAGAGTGTGAGGGGTCTTCTGTGAGAATTGAACTTATCCATACAGAAGGTTGGCAAGAAGACAGGAGACTGCCCTCTCCATCCTAGCCAAATCCAGCCCAGTCAGATAGGTTCAGTATCACAAGGCGAGACAGAAGTGTGGGGTGAACTCCCTCTGCCTGAGCTTTGTGAGCTGCAGGAATTCCCCACTCCAAGCAGGTGTTATGGTGTGCTTGGTGAAAATTCACTTTCATCCAGCCCATGTGCAAATCTAGTCTGTTCTCTTTATAGGGCTTAATAAAAAACAAGTGTGGGCTGAGCCTGGATTTGGAACTAGAAAGAGGGGTGTGCAGAGGTGAAACTTTTCACATTAGCTTGCACTCCTTATATCCAGAGTATGTTTGCTATTCTCAGTAAAACAGTGATGATGATTTTGGATAGATAGTGACACAGCCCTTAAAACTTTAGCAGCTGAAAGTCAACAACAGCTTTATCAGTGCAGCCTTAATCTTTTCATGTTTTCCCTCAAAACTGATGAGCAGCCTTATTTCCCAGTGAAGTGAGCCAAGAGGGTGAGCATGTTCCAGTGTTGGAGTTTATCTCTGTGTCCGCCTTTTCAGACACCTCCTACCAGATCAAACATTCCTCCTGGTTCTTAAATCCCTTTCAGCTTCAGTCAGTAATGTTTGTACGTGATCCCATGGTACACTGCTTCCTAAATGTTAACTGCAGCTTTCTGCCTGCTGCTGCTAAGATCAACAGCACTTCCAAGGAACAGGAAGTCAGACCAATTGTTTCAAATCTAGATGTTACTTGTAATGACCTTTTTTCTCTATGCAAGTGTCTGAAACAATTCTTGCATAATAACCCTTCTTCCCAAACCATAATGGCAGGCAAAATTATTATTTCTGGATTTTGCTATTGAAGATGTAAGGCATTTCTAATAAAGAGGAAATTAGGACATGTCTCAAAGATAATTAAATAATAAGAAGCCTGTAAAGGCCAAATGCTTGGCTGTGAAAACTTCCATGGCCTCTCTGTGTAGAGTGTATCTCTTCACTGATGATCAGTGAATAAAAGCAAGCAGTAGAAAATTAAAATGTGTAAAGCTAGCTTAGTTTTAAAGCAGAGATGCGGTAATTTATTTAATGTTAGATTTGAGCTTTTTCTTTAATTTTTTATTTTGATTTTTATATGTACACACCTCTTTCAATAGCTCTTACAAGTGATAACTTGAGTGGAGAAAATAGAAAAATGGGCAGGTACTTTCATTTATATTGTTGTATAAAAGAAATAAGGCCAGGATGGATGCCAGTAAGTATTCATCTCAGTAGAAGTTAGATGTCTGAGTGTCTTTAATGTTCCAGATTTTGTCTGGTTTTAATCATGCTTTAAAGTGGTAGGAAAATGAAGGTAGATTTGTCATTTTTAAAAGCTTTGCCTACATCTGTACTTACATGGACTGCTAGCATTGAACTTGCATGTCCATGTGCTGCTTTCAGGCAGGCAAGTTCTCTTGATCTGACAGAGCTTGTACAAAAGGTTTATTGATTGGGGGAATTACTTTAGTTTTAGGGTCAAGAAAAGGTTTATTTATTGCTGAAGTATATGCCTCTTTCTTTCTTTCTTTCTTTCTTTCTTTCTTTCTTTCTTTCTTTCTTTCTTTCTTTCTTTCTTTCTTTCTTTCTTTCTTTCGTTATTTCAGTCCCTGTGTTTTTCTGTTCACTTTTTTTCAGAAGAGCATAATTCTGCCTTAATAACATGGCATGTAAGTGCTGTCTGAGGGGTTCTGGAGAAATGTGTAAAACAGTGCATATGGTTTTCGTTTTTACACTTTTGTATATAGCTCTTTCCACGCAGCCCAGACTGTGGGCTAATGTAAGCACAGCTTGTTTTATTCCTGTGTCGTATTACCGAGCTGCTAGAGCAGCTTTGTGCATGCTTTTCTTTCCATGAATGCTCCCTGCTAAAGCACAGAAATAAGGTTGTGGGAGTTACTCGTCCGCTTTGTCAAACAAAAAGGAAACTCTGTACTTGAACAACAGACACTTTAAAGCCTCACTTTTCCAAAGGCTGTATTCACGTGTACATACTTGCATTTGAGACCACAAAAAAAACCAGAAGCCAACAACATCAGCACCTCAGGAGTCACTGGACCAATCTTCATTTTGCATGGGGGCCGAGCAGATGAGAGGGACATGGTCTGTGCAGTCGCTCCTGGCACATGTTGACTTTTTAAATAATAACAGTTGGTCTGTATATTAGATGTGTGACTGCTTTCTTTTGCGGAGTGCTACAACAATCTCAGAAAAAGTTCCATAGATTATCTTAAACTGATTTCTAGACAGCTTGCCAGAGGCTCTGAGAAGGAGCAAGATTTGACCACATATGTGCAGCAAGTCTGCAAGGGGCAGGAACAGAGCCATAAGTACTGCTTTTTGTCTGGCTCTGACAGAAGACCACCAGAAGAGAAGAGTTCAATGCAGCTGCCTGAGATGCCCCAGAGAACTGGGGGCATCCCTACAGGAGGGAAAGGCTGAAAAAAGAACCTGGAGGGGAGTCAGGCTCTTGTGTAGCAGCAGCTGCAGGTCAGGCATCCTGCTTGGGAGCATGTCCCTGGCACCAGGCACTTACATAACTGAACCTCACATATCAGTCATTCCAACCAGTGCATCCTTAGTTATCAGGCTGGATATATTAACTAAAGACTTGGAGTAAAATGAAATTTATTTTTTATGCACCCAAAATTACAACATTGCCAAGGTTTCGTGGCATTTGTTTGACCAAAAGAGATTACATTTGTAGTTCTCTTTGTGTGTATGCAAGAATGGTTTGGGCTTTTTCCTCCTGTACTACACCAACTTAAAACATCATTTAAAATGAAACTCAAGGCCAGATTTAGCCTTGCCCTGAGCTATGACAGCAGAAAATGTAATGTACTGAACGTGAAGTAACTTCCCTCTTGCTAGTACAGCTCCAGAAGTTGAACCCTGAAGGCTGAATAATTGTTGTTTCCTGTATTAGTTTGTAACAATTTATGAGAGTGGGAAGGAACAAAAAAAAATTCTATGCAATCCCCTGGGGAAATATGGGATATGAGAGTTTCATCTACTGGAGTGAAATTCAGGTTTAAAAATATTCCAACTGCAAAAAAAGGAATCTAAGAAGAAAATAACTATTCACAGTGTGTCTTTCTAGATCTCCACAGCCATGTCACAGTTACGTTACAAGTACGGATTAAAGTCTTATTGTGCTTGGAAGCTGCATTGTAGAAGGAAAATTAAGAAGGCTTCAGTCCAACAGCTACTCTTTGTTTAAAATCATTCACTGAATTTTTTTTCCCAGCTAACTTCCAACCTGTGATCACATTTCAAGTGCTTTGGAACAGAGGGTGTTTTCAGATGGTCAGTGTATGATTCCTTAAGAACTGTATTTCAAGACCCTTTTGTGCTTTTAGCATTGCTCACATTGTAAGAAAACAGTGTTCCCTGTTTGGCCCTATGGACAACAGAAATACATTATCAGGATTTCCTGAAAGTTGGTGAAGTCAAGGGAGATTTTACCATCAAGTTAAATGGTCATATACAATGACCAATGCCCAAGTGCTTTTGAAATCCCATTACACTTTATGCTTTCAGCCATCTGAGAGCTTCAGATTATAAGGCATTCTGCCCTGGAAAGATTTCTTCTTAATAAGGAAGCAGTAAGAGAAAGGAATGAATCAGGGAGATAAAGATAAAGCTCTCTCTCAAAGGGCAACCCAAATTCAGACCAAATGTGGCAAAGGCTTTTGAAATAATCAGGCTTGTTCTCTTCTTTATTTACTCCCCAGCTATTCCCACTTGGTCCCTCTTTCTATAGAACAGAAGTTCAAAATAGGACAGAAAAAATCTGACTTTTTAGTATTTCCAGCTGGGACTGGAGTCAAAGGTGCTTGAAATAGTGTGAGAAAGACTGATATGATTGTGGTGAGAGCCATTTGAGTACCTGGATATACATCTCAAACCAGGCCTAAAAAACTAAGTATAGACAGCTCAAGGGAAAATGTGCTCACATGATGTACTGTGAAATTTGGCAAAATCAGCAGCTCTTGATTTCAATAAGTGACCTGACTGCCCCTGAGCACCAAACCTTCTGTGCTTCACCATCACCTTGTAAAATGTCCCAGCCTGCAGAGTCACTTCTGGCAGGGGCAGGTGTCTCTTGTCAGTACCCTCATGGAGATGGGGGTGTATCTGCAGTTGCAAATTGCTTTCTTAAAACATTCTTGCAGAAAAAATAGGAGGGAGAATAACATTCAAGTCAATATTGTGGATATGTCCTCTCTCACTTTCCAGGTTCAGGAGTGATTTAAAGAGCTGTTTAAAAGACTGCCTGCTTGTGGCCCTTTTCCTAATTTAGCATCCTTATACCTGCATGTGAAGATTAGTGTTCCACTGGGATGTGAGAGCAAAACAGGGTTATATGCATGGGTCCTTAATTAAAACAGACCTCCCAGCCTTAGGAAAAAGAAAATAAAATAAAAATCTGGCACAACATCAACCAGCATTAGTAGTATCAGCATCATGCTAGGTGCCCTACAGAAGAGGAAACTGTGAAAGAGCACTCAAAAATAATGACTGAGTTTCCATGATGATGTCAAGACTTTCACATCTCAGGCTGCCAGGTGTGGAATACTTGAGCTAGAAGTATAAAAGCTGTACAAAATAAAAATGAAGCAGAAAAATTGAAATCTCAGCAGGTGATGATGTACTGTAAGAAGGAATCAGTCCTTTAAAGCTTCATCTAGGGAAGGAAGAGGAGGAGCAAGAGAATACCAGACCCAGCATTTCCACATTTCCTTTGTTTCCAGGGCATTTTCTTTCCACTTACATTTGTTTTCATTTTTATTTTCTTTTTTTTTTTTTGGCTCATAGTGTCAAATCTGATGCTTGAAGACATCTGAAACCTGTTTTATCCCCTCTCACCTCCACATCTGCCTTGGCATTGTTATCACAATTAGAAGGGCAGTGACAGTTTTCTAGGCTGAGAATCCAGCCTCTCCTGCAGTGAAATTCAATTGAGTAGCATCATTTCTTTGAAAAATAAACAAGACTGCAAGCTCTGCAACTGGGAAGTAAATTAAATGTGTTCACAGAGCTTCAGAATCCTCTTTGCCTTTCATGTTATACTGCTTGACTTACTATTAAAATTATTGCTAACATAGTCAGGGCAGTGACAAGGAGCATTTTTGTTAAAGAGAGATGTTATTGCAATGAACTTCTAGGTATCAGTTTTATCCTGGACGAGCAGATCTAGGAAAAATAGTATGTGGCTTTCTAAGGTTGCTCTAGTGCAGCAGCAAAGAGTAAGGTGAAATAATGTGGTGTCCCTTCACTCTCCCAAGCAATATAATTCAGTGTACAGTGAGAGGAATGCTGGGCATGCCTCATGGCCCTTTTGTACTGTTGTGGCTGACAGAGGATTTCAAGGTCAAATACAAACCATGGAGTCTCCCTGCTTGCTGCCTTGCTCCCTGTGCCCTCCCTCCCTCCCTCCCAGCAAAACATTTCTGTTAGCCAAGGGAGCACAACTAGGCAGAAAATAGATCAGTGGACAGCTAGGAACAATATATTTCTGTGTGACAATAAATATATGTATTTGTTTGATACAGTAAACAGTTCTATTCTAATTATTTTATTTACCTCCTTTTTTAGTTTACTTGCTGTTTTTGAATTAATGCATCTTTGTATAGAGATAGTCACCATTTATTAGGAAAGGGTAAAAACCTTTTATTGTACCAATTAGTATGTATGCAATATCTTCCTGGGCTGGTAGATGAGTAGCTGTGGCAATTTATTTTAGGCTGTGCAGCTACATATATCTTCTCACCAGAACTGAACAAAAGATTTTGAGGCCATTTCTTACATAGTGGCGGAGTAGACTACTAGTTGAAGGGACCAGACAGGATACTTAAAAAAACTCTGCTCTTTTCTTTGCATCTCATTTCTAATATGGAATATTCTCACTGGTACAAGTTTTTTGTATTCCTTGAACCTTGATTCCTGAACTGAGATTGGCATTGATTCATTAAGGTCTAATTGTCCTGCTCTAGTGCTGTTCCTACATGTTTCTGACACTAAACACTGCCATCTCCAAAGCATCTTTTTGAGATTATCAAATGAAACAGTTACATTTGAATTCATACAGCCACACAGCACTGAATGGCATTTAATCAGTTCTTAGAAAGCAGTCCTGGTGCTTATTAACACCCAAAAAGCTACTGCCTTCAGTTGCCAGCTAGATAACTATTTTTTCTTTGCCAATAGATAGTTGCCTCTAAATGCCTAGGGAATGATGATGCTTGGTGGCAAGTGCAAGCTATAAAATATTTATCTTTAACACACAATTGTATTACTGCAGCCTCTAATAGGATTTGGTGTCAGGCAAACATCTGCCTTGGCCTCTGGCCCAAAGATAGGGAAACAAGCTATTAAGTTGGATATTGCATAGTAAATAAATAAGGCAGAAATACTGTTAAAGTAACTATACTGCTGACCAGCAAACATGGTGAGTATATAAAAAAGAAGTCCATCAAGAGTCTAGAAATTTGTCTAGCTTCTTAATATGTTTATTGTGTTGCATCTGGATAAAGGTAATTCATGTCGGTAGTTGTGAGCCAGGCTGACAGATCTTTATAGAGTTCACCACAGTAGAATTGGCTTTCATGGGGCTTTTTGTCCGCAGCAAAGTGGTCCCCTGAGCAGACCATTAGCCTGGGAGCTTTGTCGCTGTCACATGAGTCAATTTATAATGTGAAGCAAATGCTGTGTCGTATTTGTGTCCATGCCTCAGATTAACAACTCTAAAAAATGGGAATGGTAACAGTTAGTGATTTCGTATTGAACTTGATAATACCCTTAAACAAAAGATAGTGTAGTGTGAAGTCTTACTGTGGGTGGGGGCTGGATCATGCCAGTTTATGGCCTCTCTCAGAGGAAGGGGTGATTACAGTGGGAAAACTAGCAATGGGACAAAGGTTTCAGCCAAGTTTCCCTCAAAATCTGCCAGCTGTGAGTTTACTTGTACTGAAAAACATCCCTGAAAGAAATGGCAAAAATAGCAGATCAATGTTATTTTTTGCAATATGTTGAATTATAGCTGCTGAGGATACTTGGAGAAATTTTTTTTGTTTCTTTCTTTGCTTTGATATTTAAAGCTCATGAGCAGAAAGCTCCTTAAAGAGTACTTCAGAAGAGTTTTGCTCTTAAAGAAGTCTAGGCTTTTGCACTTAATGAATGTTTTCCCTTTCTTATTTTTATGAATCCAGAAAGTGTTTTGTACATCCTCCTTTTCCTGTCTGGGGTAGGCTGTCCTAGAGTAGGGAGTACCTGCTCTGTGAGACATGGCATTAACATACCATTCTCCAAAATGACAGTGCGGCTCTGAGGACCAAGTGTCTCATTATGTCCTTTAGACTTTCTATCAGAGAAGTATGAGGATATTTATAATGGAGAACTGAGAAGATGCCCAGAGGGCTTGAGCACCTCTTCTATGGAGACAGGCTAAGGGAGTTGGGGCTGCTCAGCCTGGAGAAAAGACGGTGCCAAGGAGACCTTAGAGCTCTTCCAGTACCTAAAAGGGCTACAAAAGGGCTGGAGAGGGGCTTTTTATAAGGGCACGGAGTGATAGGACAAGGAGGAATGGCTTTAAACTGACAAGTAGGCAGGTTTAGGTTAAATATTAGGAAGAAATTCCTCACTGTGTGATGAGGCATTGGCACAGGCTGCCCAGAGAAACTGATATGTGGTTGACATATCCCTGGAGGTGTTCAAGGCCAGTTTGGATGGGCTGTAGAGCAACTTTGTCTAGTGGAAGGTGTCTCTGCTCATGGGAGGGGGATTGGAACTGAGTGGTCTTTAAGGTCCTTTCCAATCAAAACCATCCAGTGATTCTGTGACTCCATTAAATGACTTGCTTTTTCAGTTGCTAATTAGATTGTGAAGCTGGCAGAACACTTAATTCCATAGGCAAGCTTCTGCATTACCTCTTAGAAACCCCACACCCCAAGTTTTGCCCATGTGCCCCTGGTGTGAGTTGTTTGCTTTCAGAAGTTTCACTCCTGCTGGTGGTTGAAAAGTGGCATGGAAACTGTGTTTTCAGTGTTCTCTTTTCATTCAACAGCAAAACCTGATGAAGGCATCATGCATCATCCACTGGCTGGCCCTCAAGTTATTAATCTCTGCCCTTACCGGCTGGTGTCAGTCACATCTCTTCAGGGATTTGGAAGCCAAGAGAAAACTGTGGGAATCAGACTGGAAACAGAGAACATATGTATCTCTTTCTAAAATAGAATTGTTCATGGTCTCACAGTGAACTTTAACAATTAAAGAAAACAAAAACATCGTCATAATTCTCTAAAGGAGTTCCCATGGTACTATTCATAAAACACCATATGGAATTTTGTATATATTGGAAAATACTCCTCTAATTATGTGAACAGCTTACAGAATAAGCTGTGTAATGGAGACTAGAAGCCAGCCATAACTGCAGTGGCCTGTTTTTGCTTATTGACTGATAGTGTGTCATCTCTCTAGCAATGCTGACTGTGAACATACTCAAAAGGAAGACAGCTGCTTTGTGCCACTGACTTAGGGACTCCCTGAATGTTAAAGTTGTGTCCTTCTATCCCATATGATAATAATTTGGCTAAGCCCTAGCTTCGGAAAATGTCTGCCTGATTCTTTATTCTTTCCCGGGTTCTCCCACCACAACTCCCTAATTTCTGATGCCAAGTCACCCTCCTCCTCCTGTTTAGCTTGAAATGTAGGTGTTAGAGCACTGTGCATGAATGCATGTGCACTTACACATGGCAAAAGGGCCAGAAAATTTTCTGAGGTGCCCAACTGGCAGTCTGTAACCACTGAAACAAAATTCAGTCCTAGGATGAAAATACAGAGGTTTTTATGAGAAGTCTTGAGTGAGTATAACTTGCTAATGCCTGCAATTTCAAAGTAAAAAGAAATTCCAGGTTGTGATTCTGCCTAAGAATATAAATAGGAGCAAGTTCAGTGTTGTACACACAGCTTGCAGACTTGCTCCTCACAAGCCTTAGTCTCTGCCTTGTTTTGTGCTCATTAGCTGTGGAGCTTCTTAGGAAAAAAAGTGTGTTCATTTAACACTTCCTTTATGGAAATACTTTGGAGTTGTTTGGGAGTAGCTTTGAGACAAAGATACACTGCATGAACCTTCATCACTTTTCAGAATTGATTCTCAGTAGTGAAGAACTTTTGGGAGTGTGTGAAGACCTTAATTGCCCTGAATCACCAGGAAAGTTTGCATCCTTAACTGCTAAAAAACAGCAAGTGGCACAAGTCACAGGGGGAGTAGAGTTTCTTTTCACTTCATCTCATCTCTATCAGGCAGGTTATTCCAGGGCAAATAGAGGTAGTGTAAAATGAGAATATATTAAAAATGTTACTTTTGGCAATATTAGAAAAACAAGGGACATCAGAGAAAGCAGTGAAATGGGATTAAAGGATTTTTAAGGGCCTACTCTATTATTAATAGCAGAGGGTATTCAGGCCACAAGTAAGAACTACTGAGGTGCTTCAGTGAGGAAGGTAACATGGGTTTCATCCACCTGTTTTTTAATTCCTTTTGAATTCCTTTAGCTACTCTATGGCAGCTTGGCCACACTTGAAAAGAAGTATCTGGGAAACCAAAGATTGAGGAGGCAGTGACAGCTGAAGTGATATGTGTGCATATCACTGCAGCTTTACAATGAGGAATGCCAGATCTGCATATGAACCAGAAAATAGATGTGAATATTTTTTTTAATGTGTTAGTGTCAGTCACTGTCAGCAGGGATTTGACCAGTTATAGGTGTCTCTGCTAAACCAGTCAGAGGAGGAAAGGATGCACCACCAGAGTAAAGGTTCTTTCATGGATTCACCCAGAAATTCTGGAAAGGTTGGTTACCTAAGCACAGGTCTGCTCCATTTCTGTGATTACTCTGAACTTCTAAATCCCTTTGTACATAGTCATTGTAGTGGACAATGTAATTCAGTTTAATCTGCCGTGGACATCAAATTGGTGTGCAGAGTCTGACCTGTCTTGTCCTAGGCATCACAGACACACCAGCTGAACCCACTGTAACTGCAAAATGTTGTTTCCAGTAAGAAAGATTACCATTTAGCTGATGTAGTGCATTGTCACACTTTGGAGCAGTTGCCATACTTGATGTATGCTACTTTTTACATACTTTCTAGATGTTTCTATGGGTCTTTTTACTATTTTATTTAAATATTATATTACAAAAATATACCAAGAAAGCTATATGGATATTTACTCTTTTTCAAGATTCAGTTTAGTCCATTAAAGCAAAAACTTGGGGAAAAACTCTTTAAAATAGTTTTTAATATTCTGAAGGTGTTGTTAATGCTGGGAGTCTGTCCTGCATCATGCCCTGAGGTATTCCACTTGACTTCAAAGGTCCCATGTTACATCTTTGCAGGGTTGCTCCACCTTGCAGCCCCTGACCCAGTGTGGCAGTGGGGTGGTGAGGTGTCATGGGACAACTGCACTGATGCTGAATAGCACAGCCTTTCTCTTCCCAGTTTTCAGGCAGCAGGAAAAAAAAAATACTCCATTTTTTTTTTCTGCTGCATTCTTTTTTTTGCCACCTTTGAGCTTAACCACCTCATTGGAGGGTCTGACAAGTGCCAGAAGCAGCACAAGAAGAGGGAGCTTAGAGTTGTTCTTAAGATGAGAAGATTAGAGGAAAAGGACTGACCTTTTCAGCAGCAGGAGTGGTTAAATCTCCTTGCCCATCTCATTATCTTGTTTCACAGAACTCACACTCTCTATGTTCTTCATGCTTGCAAGTATGTACATAAATAACTTCCTTTTCCTAAATCTTTGGGTATATTTCTTGAAGAACAGAAAAATACAAGTATTGTAAAAAAAGCATAGAGAAAAAAAAGTCATAAAGTGAATTAATTTTTGTTTTCAGAAAAACAAAACTCTGACATTAACCCATGTCAGAGTTCTGAAGATTGTATACACGTGGGCTAATATTAATTTTCATTTACAGGACAGATTTGTGTTTATACCTGATATGAAGTGAGAGATGATATTCCCAAATATCACTATAAATGCACAAGGCCTTAGTTGTTACTTCTTTATTCTAGGAAGCATGGCTGCTCTTTAACTGGAGCAAAGATGGCAGTTCAAGCCTAAAGGGTTGACTGCATGTTGTGACTGTATTTCCACACACCATCAAGTGAATACCTGCTTAACTACTGAGTGTTAGAAAACTGACAGCACTTCCTTGTACCTTTCTTGCTGCATGAAGCTGTCTGCTTATGAGATGTCTGAAACCAAGACTTGAACCATAAATGCTTTAAACTGGTTTTATTATTTAAATTTGCTGTTGTCCTTTGTGAATTACTGAATTTAAAATGTCAGCCTTTATTTAAAATTACAGCCTTTAAAATGTCCTTCAGAAACCTCTGCTCTTTGGCAAACACCCATCCAGAAACTGGCTTCCTTTCATTTGTGATTGGAAACTAATCTGCAAATCTCTGCTGTCGCTGGTTCTCTTCACTTGCACTGATTGGGAGTTTACAAATAACTTTGCTCCCACAAGGTCGCATGAAGTGTATCTGTGCAAATGCAATCATTATTCACAGGGCTGAGATTTTCACCCCACTCCATGTGTACCACCAGTGCCTCTGCTCTGTAACCAAATCCAGTTTTCATCTGATAGGCATCTCCCTCAGAGAAGATGTGAAATAGCACTGTAGAATGAACCATGGTATTTATTACAATGTCTTTCAAAGCCCCACTCACATTTACTCAGTTTTCACTCAGTTTAGTGTAAGAAAAAAGGATTATTTTCATTCTCTTTTTGATGTGTTTACAAGCTTGTGTTGTTCTTTTATGAAAGATATGTTTTAGTCCCAATATTCTGAACTCTCTTCGAAAGAGAAGTGCTAGATAACATTTTGCTTACCTGTTAACTTCCCCTGAAAAATGAATAGCTGGTGTTTTTGCCAAAGTCAGGCAATTTAAGATGATAACTAGAAATAGAAGAAAATGTGAAATAGACCCAATCCTGTTCCACCAAATAGAATATTAGCCCCAGCACTTTGAGCTGTTAAAGATACAAATTATATAAAGTATAATGTATTATATTCAATATAATATTGCAGAGCAAATAAGAAGAAATTTGGTTAAAGGCATTTCGTCAACAAGCAGATAGGATGAACCAAGGGTCTCTGTTCAGTAAGTTCATAAGGGAACATATCTATCACCACTCAGCTCTTTTTGGCAGAAATAAATGCCTCAAGGTCACTTAATCAAGTCAACAAAACTGGACCAACAGTGTATGTTCTGCTGTGAGAATGGTGTGTATTGTATCCCTGCAATAAATTCAAAGACGAGAAATGGTCATAAAAATATACAGGAAGAAAAGAAATTTGGAAGTTTCCAGGTACTGAGAGATTGCCCAACCTGGTAGGTGCTGAGCAGCTCATATTTAATCACAGAATTTGCAGTTGAACCATCCATTGATGTAAATGGATGAGCAGGGTTTAATGCAGCTCACACTAATGCTTTCACCCAAGTGCAGCAATTGCTTTGAAGTTTCAACTGTCCCGCCCATCCAGAGCTCTCCTAAATTCAGAGGTGTTTTCTTGCCTAAAGAAGTGTCTGAATTTTCTTTTGTTTTCCAGAATCAGTGGATAACTGTCCCAGTAATTGCTATGGGAATGGAGACTGTGTGTCTGGGACTTGCCATTGCTTCCTTGGCTTTCTGGGCCCTGACTGTGGCAGAGGTAAGAATTTATGCTTGGTTAACTGTTACCCTCTCCCATTCAGTTAACTTTTTTGTCTTGGAAATTATATTCATGACAGTGCCTTCTGCAAAGTACTCTTCACCCAGTGTGGGGATGCTGCAGTAGAGTGGAAAGAAGTTGATCTGTGAATTTTGTTTGCCACAAATTTGCTAAAATTTCTATCAGCAGCTGAGGGACTCATGGGTGTTTACCCTGGAGAAAAGAAGGATCAGGGGGCATCTTACTGGTCTCTAGAACTACCTGAAGGGAAGGTGTAGTCAGGTGAGGATTGGTCTCTTCTCCTAAGTGATAGGACAAGGGGAAACACCCTCCAGTTGTGCCAGGGGAGGTTTAGATTGGCTATTGGGAAAAATTTCTTCAGCAAAGGATTCAGGCTGCTCAGGGGAGTGGTGGAATCACCATCTCTGGAAGTGTAGGTGTGGCATTTAGGCACATGGTTTAGAGGTGGGCTGGCAGGGCTGGACTCAATCTCAGAGGGCACTTCCAACCTTAATGATGCTTTGATTCTTTCCTAATGGTGCCTGCTGTGCCCTTAGCAACAGCACAACCCCTTGGGCTGCTTGTGGACAGGCAAATGTCATGTTGGAAATTTTCTCTCTGGAATTGACTTTAGAAAACAGGACTTATAAATGTGGCATTATGGTTTGTTTAGCAGAGCACTTTTATCATGGTGTGGCATGACAGTATAATGATACTTTCTTTTAAGATACTGATTGTACAAAAAGTACCTGGCAAGTCTGCCTGAGCCTGGCTGTGGGGAATAGGGCAGCATTAGCATAAGGCTAGGAGTGGGATAATGGCAGGAACAACTGGTTACTCTGGCCAAAAGTGAAAACACTGGGAGGACTGGGAAGGAGACTTACCCCAGTAAACAGTATAATAAATTTTTCTGCTCAAGTGATAAGTATTTTTAATAAATGGTTTTGGAAGAGTTTTCTTTGGCCTGAATTTTTTAGGTTATATAAACATTTAAAAAACAAACTGAAATACTTTTAGTAAGAACACATTTCAAACCAAGATATGAAAACCTTGCATGTGGGAAATGACAGGATACTGTGCATCAACCTTTTCAAGGCCTTTTTTGGCTCAAACAGTCCAACAAACTAAGTACAGATTTATAAATCTGGAGAGGGAGGTAGCATAAAACGTTAGTGCCCACCCAAGGAGCTGTGGTGAGGCTGCAGGTCAGGTCTTTACCCCACCTCATCGCTGCTTTAGAAAGCAGGCTGGCGCCTTCCCAAGAGAGAGCTAAACTCTGTCCAACCCCAGCCCTCTCCCCCTCCAGCTGAGCTGGGTCACATCCCAGCAGCGAGGCAGGAGACAGAGATAAGGAGCCGAGCACCCCTAGAGCAGGCGGGAGCTCCCTGCCAAGGCAGCGGGGCCGGGCTGAACCCGGCGGGGTTTCAGAGTTCACAGCCCAGTAAGATGGATGTGGCAAGCTGTGTCCCTGAGAGCTGTTATGTCAAACTTCTTGCTGACTCAGGTTACACTTGGTTTGCATTTCCTTACACTTGGTTTGCATTTCCAAGCTCCTTTTCAAATCCCTAGAGCTGGAGACAAAAGGAGTTTTTTTCCATGTCCCATAGCATATTCCAGCTCACACCTCCTAACTTTCAGTAGGGGCAGAAGTTCAGGGCTTATTTCCCCCAAGGCTCCCTGTAGAGTCTGTGGAGAAGAAGAACTTTCTTCACTGTGAGTCAGAGTACTTAAATTCTTGTTCTGAATCCACTTGCAAGGAGCTCACCTCCCCTTCCCGGCTACCCTGAACTTTCTCAGGCTTTTCAAGGGAGCGATGTGAGTCTCCCATTTCACCAGAGCACATGCTCTAGCTGCTATGAACACCTTTTGTTAAACTCTGTCTTTTCACTCAGAATCATCTGGGTTCAGATGTTGCACTCTGCCTTTAGGAAGACAGGAAAATACCTGGAATGCCAAATTTATGTTTGTATATGCATGTCCATTCACTGAGTGTGTGAAATAGATCATACTGCCATGGGCATGAGATCCAAGGATTCCAGGATTGTCTTACTGTTGGTTTTCAGGGGCATCCAAGACTCTTCTTTTGACCTATAAATCCCTCAAAAGGCAGCAAGTGTAAGGCAGTTACAGTATCCATCTGCAGCCCTTCACGATCCTTGGATGGAGCAGTAATCCTTAACAAGCGGGTTCCTGCTCACACGAAGCATTCCATGGATTTCCTGGGTGTTCCTTTATTTCAGTTCAGCCTTGTAATTTACCATCCAAATGAATGAGAAACTCTGGAGCAGAAAGCCTTTCACTTTTTAGTAATGGTTAATTACTAATGTATTATTAACTAATTATTTTTAAAAAATAAATGAGAGCAAGTCACCAGAGGTGTATTCCATAGGCTTTTTGAAGGTTTTCTTGGACATGGGAGGTTGCCCTTTCAGGTTCTGTTTAAAGTAAACAAACAAACAAATGATCTTACTCACTGATGCTCAACTTTGCAAGAAACAAGAGTATGCATTTGGATTGCTGCTATCATTACCACACTAGAGAATTTCTGTAATTTTGCCATCATAGACATTGTTGGAATCTGAATGATCAAATAATAATTATATATCTTTATATATGGAAAAGAGTTGCATAAATAACAGGAGAAAAATTCAGAAACCTCTTTTGTCTTTATTCATTATTGCATGCTACAGAGGAGGTCTTGTTCTCTCCATTGCCTTGACATATGTAGCAGTGCTTTCCAGGTGATGTTGAAGGACTTCTCCACAGAAGGCTCTGTGGAGTGTCAGTCTCACTGCAGATGGCCAGTAATTTATCTGATCCTTTACTGAGTAATCAGCTGTCTTGTCAGGAAACATGTAAGTCTTTCTCAGCAACCTCTCCCTGGTTAAAGGCAGTTATTCTTTCTTCTTGTTGAAAAGAACTGCAGACTATCCCCTGCCAGTGCCTTGAAAGAACAATGTCCATTACTGAGCATTGAAATTTGAGATGGGAGGGGCAGAAAATTCCATCACTTAGCTGAAAAGTGAAATTACAGAGTGAGTGTGCTGTGAGCCATGCACACAATACAGTGTATCTTACACAATTTAAGTCTCATATTGTATAGGTAGATACTATCTTGCAAATTATGCACTTGCAATGCACTACGGCATCGTGTTTCCTTTAAAGTGAACAGAATGCTCCTTAGTAATAACAATTGCCAAATTCCTTTCTTTCCTAAACCTCTTTTATCTTGGTCAGGCAAATACAGTTCACTGCATATCGAACTGGTTTAACAGTCAGAGTTGGCAGTGCTTTGTATTTTATTGAGGCTGCTGTAGTTCTGGAACACTCAAACTGACTTGACTATAAGGACGTGTGGAAACAACTCATGATGCACTTTGTGAGATTACTGTCTGAAAATATGGAAGAAAAGGAGAGGAAAGCTTTCCTTAACCATGTAATACCCCTTCCCACACATAATCAAAGTCAGGAACAAAGAAAAAGAGGATTCATCACATGCCTAATCCAGTTGGATTAAGCAGCAGAATGGAATATTCATTTCACATTTGTCCTGCATAAAATTGTTCATAAATTGCCTTTCTGAGAGGCAGATGAGAAGGCCAGCTGCTCTCACCTAAGGCTGATGTGCAACAGTGAACAAGAGCAGTCTGTGTTGAATATATGTCCTTGCAGCAGAGTTTCAGCAAAATAAAGTGAAAGAGAATAGGACTTAAGCAAGAAGTTTCAAGGCAGAGTGAACAGGAAAAAGCTGTTGTTTCTGAGGGACTGAAATCAGCATCTTCCTTGGCAAAATCAGAAGAGGGGACAAAAGGAGCATAATGTGGCTGGTGTGGAGAATGCCATAAGGAGAAGGCATCATCTGAACGCAGCTGGAGAAAGTTTGCAGAGCAGTGATTACAAAAAGCTGTGGTCCTGGAGGCTGAGGTCTGGTCCTTCATGCCCTGTGCTTCCTTGAGGAACTTGTTCTGTATCCTTCATTTCATCCCATCTAACTGCCTGGCATTTTCCAAATTTAGCTCTGAAAATGCTTAATCCTGGGATCCATCATGCCACAGCTTGAGCTTGTCATTTTCTTCTCCTTCCCTTTATCACAGGGAAGAAATCCTGTATCTAGGTGGCCTTGAGAGTCACCTGACTTCTCTGGAAACAAGGACAATTAAAAATACTTTATAAGTCCTTTATAAATTATACAAATTTCAGAGGATAGATTTACATAGCTTTTATTACAGGGAGCTTGGAAACAGTAGAGGCCAATTTTGCCTTGTGGCTGGTGATGAATGGAGTCCAGCAGAGATGTTGACCAAAAATGGGGGCTGGGCATTCAGTTAGAACCATAGAATTGTTAAGGTTGGAAAAGGCCTCTAAAACTCTTTTCATCAAGTTCAGCTATTAAGCCAGCACTGCCAAGTCCACCACTAAGCCAAATCCCCATATGCCACATCAACACATCTTTTAAATTCCATCAGGGATGGTGACTTTGTCACTTCCCTGTGTTGCCTGCTCCAGCGCTTGACAACCCTTTCAGGGAAGAAGTTTGATAGCTGATGGTATGACATGAGCTAAATCAAGGAAGTAGTCTTAATGTGGTATTCTGGGCTCTGAGCAAAGCAACTGAAACCCATAAAGCTGAGAGTTAACTCAGAAAAAAACAGGAGAGTGATTTGTGTGCCACTGAGGTCCACAGCAGAGGCAGTGTCAAGGAAAGTCCAGCAGCAGGTCAGGGATAGTGATAAGCAATCTAAAGTCAGTGATGCTCCAGAAAGAAGACATCAGTACATTGTGAAATCAGAATACGAGAAAACTATGAGTTCAGTTAGTGAAAAAAGGTATCAGAGACACAAAGCAAAAAGATAGTCTAACTTAAGAGCACTGTTTGTTTGTTTTAAACACTCGCAGGAGAATACAGTTAACAGCTGGGTATCATCCATATAAAAGATTGGGTTTTGGCAAAACAAACAGCAGCATACCCCGGTGAAGATTGTGTATGAAGAATGTAAATTACATGCTGGACTCTTGTGCTTCTTTTTGAAATGATTTTCCATTTGTTTTAATGTGATTTTTGTTGTCTGTCCATAGCGTCCTGCCCAGTGCTGTGCAGTGGAAACGGGCAGTACATGAAAGGAAGGTGCTTGTGCCACAGTGGCTGGAAGGGAGCAGAGTGTGATGTCCCAACCAACCAGTGCATTGATGTCTCCTGCAATAACCATGGCACATGCATCATGGGCACCTGTATCTGCAACCCGGGATACAAGGGCGAGAGCTGTGAAGAAGGTATTTGCAGGATGCATTAAATTAGCCTTTTGCTTTGATTGTTGTTCTGTAATTATATGGATGGAGGCAATTCAGCATCGGACTGGCACTTAAACAGAACAATAATAGGCACCTTACAGATACAATAGATGGATACAACATAAAAATGATATGTTGTCATAACTCCTTGTTAGCTATCATACTTGTTCAATAATTGGATGAAAAGCCATCAAATGCTTCAGATAGAAGAATCTAGTTGAAAGACCAGAACATCTAATCATATGTTCAAATGTTCTTATTAAAGCATCATTTCCATTTACACATCTAAACGTATAATTACTTTTACAGCGCTTTCTTCTCTGCTGAACTATACCAAGCAATTTCAGTTGCTTACATACAGAAAATGGTGGCGTATGAGAAAAAGTCCCTGGTCCTTGTCAGCTTTAAAAGCTTAGAAATGCTTAGGACTTGAATTAAATTCTGCTTCAAAGTCAGATATTATTTTAATGGCTCTTCCATAGCTTTTTTCTCACATTAGCCCCCCAAAAATTTCTCATTTACATTTAGATTTACGGCTGCTTTTAGTACTTATCTTTAATCTTTTTGTGTAGGAACTCACCTGCCAACATAAACCTTTATCTTCCTGAGTCTGTGACTGCTTCTTACTGCTAATGAAAAAGTGGACAGTTTTGCAAGTGTATAAATCATTCAGGGAGTATAATTATATATCCAAAAGTGCATTATTTAAAGAATAATGTTCAAAACTTTTGAAAACTATTCTCAGAGTTCTATGCTGGTGACCTGATAAATAATTATTCTTAAATTGCACTTCTACAAGTACATATATAAGGCCTCTTCCCTGCTTGATAGATTAAAGACATCATTTGATACATTCAAGAATGACAACGGCTTGAATTAATTTATGGTGGTCTTCATGTATGCAGGATAAAGATTTATCTAAAATGGCTTTATTTTATAGGCAATGAAAATAGGCTGAATTGGATTCAGACATTCAAATAGCATCTAATCTAGCAATTCTTTTGATGTGTATCATGTATTGGAGTGGGACATCTCTGATGTAGCATGGCTTCAGTGTCAGTAAATGTTAGAGATGAAGACAGTATCAGCTCTTGTAACAATAAGCCATCTCTTGTGAAAGCCACATTTTGGCTTAAAGCACAATTCAGTGAAGCTGTGGGGCGTACAAAACCCAAAGATTGTGACTACTCAAGTATCTTTAAAGCATCTCTGTAGACCTCCTATTTACTAGATCATATCTTTACTGGATAAACAGAAATGAAAAGATCCCGATTTTGCCTCCAGCCGGAAGTGTTTAATGTGTGTAAATCAGAGTGAGATTTGCCCTTTTTCTAACAGGAACCTTTATTTCCCTGGTCACGTTTAAAGCAGAAAAGCCAGGCACTGCTCAGTTATTTTATGTTATCACTGTAGCGGGGGACAGTGTCAGTCCCACTAGGTCAAAACTTGAAAAAGGAGGAAGAACAAAGAGAATGTGGTTTTTTCTTATGGGCTCTTTAGTATTTTTCCAAGCATGCATGTTTTTGATACTCAAGGCATAATTTGTACTACGTTGTGAGGGGGGGAAGCAGCTCAGAAATATGCCATGTGGGAAATCTTGAGAACATATATATACATATTTAGATTTAGTAAAAAAGTTGATTTATACTATTTTTTAAATTGCTTTTACTCTTTAATTTCTCTTCTAAGAAGGGCCATCTGGTATTGATTACTTTTTATTATTTCTCAGTTCTCGTAGCTTCACTGCTTGGTCCATGTTTGTAATGGGTTTTCATTCCAGGGTTTCTCCTGTCTTTTCTTTTTCCCCCATAGAAGTTCAGCAATGTTTATAAAACATCAGCCAACAATCCTACGCGAGATTTTCTTTTCTCTTTCCTTAGTTTATTGGCCCATATTTTATAAGGCATGGCCTAAGCCAGCGAGACATTGCAGGGAGGGGAGCAAATTTAAGAAGTGAAATATGAGAAGTTACTCTTTGGGCACCGAATAAGCCTAATAACTTGTGTGACCAATGAAGCATGAAGCATATTGGGGAAAAGTGTAGAAGAGGCACTAACCTTGCTTGCTACATGATTTATCTCCCTGGCAAAGGTTCTGCACAAGGCTTAACTATAAACAGGGCATTTTCCAACCAAGAATTTGGCCATTTGGGACATTTTCCAACCAACAACACGGGCATATGATTTTTTTTTCTTTTCCAGGTATACCAGATCTTGTCAGCTCTGCCCTCATGCCCAGCTCCTCATCTCTGCTTCCCCCAGAGCTGAGCAGCTAAATTTGTCAAGCAGAACTCCCTAAAAATATACCATTGTACTCCATATCCACTAAGTAATTGATTAAGAAGAAAGCAGAAGCCTGTAATCCTGTCCCAGGGCCCTTCCAATGGTGCAGAAAGCCTAAAGAGATAGATCCAGTGAGGCTGAGATTAAAGTAGCCGTTGTGTGTGACATTTTCTGAAAGGGCTCATTTCAACATGAAAAATGGCCTTGGGATTATGATAAATGGGGGGTTCTGACATGCACATTCTCCTCCTATAATCGTCTGTGTTAGAGCTGAGATAGCAGATTGTCTGCCTCCTGTGATGGAGGCCCCTGCAAAACTCACCTTTTTCCCAACTGACCTTCAGAGGGGATGATTAATTGCCTGGAGGTAGCCTCTTGTCAGTTAGCCTGTGATCTTTGTTCTCTATGTTCAAACCATCTGCTGAGAACTGACGAGGCTGCTACTCCATCCCTTAGTCCTTTTCATACTTATTACTGCTGAGAAAGAACAGGGCCAGGGATTCAAGGGTCTCATGCTAAAATTGGCACCCTCGCTCCCAGCTCGCTAACAGTGAAGGAGATTTATGGACTCATCCTTTCCAGCCTCTTAAAATTTTTGAGGATTGTTCCAGCTATGAGCAGAGCTCCAGGAATCAAACAAAAAAGAAAATTCTCTCTCATGCCTTGGGATAGTAATAACTGAGCCATTACATGTCAGACTGAGAAGAGTTTGAGAATCCAGGGAATTATCAGAGCAGCTGTTGTGTTTCCTTTTAAGGTTTCTGGATCTTAAACAGGTCAGTGGAATTCTTATTAGCTTTTCCAGGGGTAAAAACTGAACCACAAACCTGTCGTGTGTGTGGTAGCCATGTTCTGCTCTGCTGTATCAGAGCCAGAAGCTGGACAGTTTTCCTGTGCTGCTTAGCCAGACTGACACTTGTCACCAATCCCCAGGGAACTGCCACACACCGTTTCAAAAGACAGGAAGAATTTTTCTAGGCTGTCCTATCAGCTTTTATCTATAAATAGATGATCGACTCCTCCAGTCGGTTTTTCTGGGAGGGTGTCTGGTGCATTTCATATTTTTTGATTGCTGGGTGAAATTCCCCTGTGGGCAGAGCAGCTGACAGTTGCCTACAAAACACATAACTCAAGAATCAGGGAGGGAGGACATTTGGTCTTTTGGTGTACATTGCTATACCCCTAACTAAGTAGTCACTGATCTTGTTAGGAAAGTTCCTCTTTTATGGGGGGAAGTAAACCTCAAACATTTAAAAAAAATTGATCAAAAATAAAATCAGAAGAACACCATTATAAAAAAGGCATGATTTTATTTTAATCCTTATTCAAGAAAAACTGTCTATGGATATATTTCAGTGTGAAATTTCTTTAAGTCTCCATGAAACCTGTATAGATTTAAGCACATTCTTCAATTTAAGCATGTATTTTGCTGAATAAGAATGTCAGCCTCTGCTGAATCTTTATGCAAAATTCTCTCTCAGAAAACTAGGGCTCAGCTTCAAATTCATTAGTAATAGTAATTTAGGTTATTTTAATAGAATAAATGAAGACACACTATGTGTACAATAGAATATTATTCTTATTCTATTCTTAATTTATATTAGCCCGTTCTTACCAGAAAGATCCCTTATTAGTGCAGACCTGCATAAAAGAATGGATTTCATCACTAGATTTTTCTCTGCTTTTCATGTAGGTGTTTTAGGTCTCACTGCCTTTTAGGGCCACTGACTTCTTGCATGAAGCATCTGTTTTGTTCACAGCAGGGCTTTATGGTTGAAACCTTGAGATACTGTGTAAATATGTTTGTGTAGACAGCAGTCTGATAGCTTTTTTCCTGAAGTCCCATTTGCTTTCTCTGTCTGCTTCCTCTTCCTTCTCCCATGTAGTGGACTGCATGGATCCTACCTGCTCGGGACGAGGCGTGTGCGTCCGAGGAGAATGTCACTGTTCGGTTGGCTGGGGAGGAACAAATTGTGAGACCCCAAGAGCCACTTGTCTGGATCAGTGCTCTGGTCATGGGACCTTCCTCCCGGATACTGGACTCTGCAGCTGCGATCCCAACTGGACTGGCCACGACTGCTCAATCGGTAACGTCAGCGCTGACTTACTGTTGGTCTTTCGTTAAACTTTGTGAAACACTCTGCAAAAAGGTGCTACAGATGTATTCCAGTGAAGCACTGGAATTTCTCCTTCCAGTCATGCCCAATGTAGGGCATGACTGGAAGGATAAATTCCATAGCTCAACTACATAAATAATTCTGCTACCATTGCTGAGCATAGAGTAATATCATAAATAACTCCATTAAAGCCACCTAGGTTTGCTATTGTTCATTATATGGCTGTTAATGTAATTGATGGTCTACATATAACTTCTTGTTCCAGTGATAGTTCTTGATGAACCCCAGGACCACTAAACTGTCTGTTTTGATTTTTAGGAGATGACTAAATAATCTTTAGAGGCTGTAAACAAGAAGGACGATTTGGTAATCTGTCAGATCTCCTTTCCCTTCTGAATTCAAAGCTTGTGCTTTTCTAGGCTAGAGGAGGATGAGTGCCTCATGAGGTTCATATTAAAAGACTCTCTTCTACCAGCTAAAAAATAAGTATACTGAGTAAAAGTATTTATTAGTACAAGCAGCTACCAAGAAGACAGATTTTTATGGGCAGTTTTGTGTAGAGGTTTGGAACAATGACCTTCATTCCTCCTCTGAATTGTCATCTTGCTCAAAATCTGCATCAGGTGTGAGAATTGAAGGCTAAATAAAAATTGTTCAGGACCCTTTTCTTCCACATGAAATTAGCTCTTAGATAAGACCACACTGAGAAATAGTGGAATACATTAAATAGTTAGAACTTACAGAGCATCAGTCCTTTGGCTTTTGTCCTGTATTGTGTGCTCACAAAAAAAAAAAGACCTCAGCAATAAGAGTTTCTATACCTTACACAACTGGAGTGGAACTAGGCCAGAAATCCAGGGCAGCTCAGTATAGGCAGTGAAATGAAAGGAATTTTCAGCAAAGCAGCCCAAAATGAAAAGCTATTAGGGGAGTGGATATAGTAGAAAAATTATGTAAACAACGTTTTCACTGAGGAATTGCTATCAGGAGTAAAGAAAATCAGGTTAACTGTTTGCAAGTATTTTAAGAGAGTCATTTCCAAGGATGAGACAAACTGAATAAACCGGTGCTAAGAACATAAGAACACCCTTTTGACAATCATCATTTAGGCTGGGTGTTAGAAGCTTGTCATAAAGTAAAATCGACTGGACTGAGGAATAATCAGAAGAGGAGGCCTGCTCTACTTGCCTAGGGCTGAAGCTAGGTTGATCAAAACTTTTGCAGATGTACGTAGGGAAACTATCATGCATTGAAGGGAAGATAAATTTGGTGCCAGGCTTTTCCTTTCCCCATATTAATCTTCAATTAATATGGGGAAAGGAATTCCATAGGAATTCCAAAGGAATTCTATCTTCAATTCCATACTGTGTGAGTTTATTTTTAAAACCACCATAAGGGAAAAGGTAGTCATGTATTTGTAGTTTGTAGCATAGATCATAATTGAGTCATTATTCTGTGTTTGTACAGAGGTTTGGGGATTGCAGGGATGGATTTAGAAAAATGTTTATTTCAGTGTGCAAACAGAATTCACTTTCCCTTTGTTAACCTGCAGAGTCATGTACAGATGATTTATAAGCTTTCCTTATACTGCTTTTATAAATCCATCTAGTGCAAACTTTCTCTGGCAGCATGAAGTTATTTGAGACAAACTTGAGCATCATTCCAAGACCTTTTTCCTCACTGAGCTGCTTGTAACATTCAGGTTATTGTGCCTCACAGCTAAAATCACAGCTAAGATGATTTGTAAACTTCCATTTCTAGCCCAGACCTTTCCACTGAATTGATGACTTGATTTGAAAGACAAATTTACTCACAGGATATGTGGTCCTTTCTTACATCATTAAAATAGAGTGAGCAGGCATGCTATTGCATGTAATAACACACTGCCCAGCCCACTGGGGTGGAGGTTCTGTAGAAGGGTCTAAAAGGGACGGATTTTTATTGTCCTTTAAAACAGGACCAAACAGGACAGAAGAATTACTAAGGGGAAGAGCTAAGTACTTGCAGAAATCACCCTCAGCTCAGCAAAGCAGTTAAGTCTGTGTTCAGTCCCAATGAAATGTACAGAACTGTGCCCATTTGGATTTGTGCCAAGGACGGCCCCTTTCATAAACCACATGGACAGGCATGCCCTGGAAACAGCATAATTATCTGAAAACCCAGAATATGAACAGGCACAGTGGATTTTCCAGCTCTTACCATCTTGAATTTAAGAATTGCACCTGTCTACAGTGTTGTATGCTGTATTCATTTAGGTTATCAGGCAGTATGGAAGCAGTAGCTGATGTCTGTGGATTGTCATATGTAGAAAGTAAAACTAGGGCCTCTTTGAACCTTAGACTGTGTCTTTCAGCTAGGTAGGTAGATTTTACCTGCCTTTAGTGGTAATCTTAGAGAACACACACTACTGGGTAAAACCCTCACTTTTCACAAAACAATAATATTAGAGAGATTTCTATTTCCTGTTTATATTATCTTTTTTCATTCCACTTAGCCTTCATAGACAAGCTGTGCCAGTTTAGTCTCTTGTGAGAGATTCCCATTCTGAACTGCATTGTAGGAAGAAGTAGTTATGTGGTTTGGGTTTTTTTTACTTTCTGTGTCTGCCCACTGCCAAGACATGCTGAGACAGGGCTGCTGCCGTACTACCTCAGAATTGTCACTCAGGGAAAATGCTTCTCAAACATATTCCACCCTTTCATGCAAGGGACAGTTTGTAGATCACTTTTCCCTCAATACACACTGTTTTTTTGGCTGATTCTTAAATACTAGAAAGTGTATCTTAGAGAAAGGTACAGAAGTAATTCCAAGCGATAACTTGTACTGAGCAATAAAAGTGGTATTTTGTTTTCTCCATGGGATAATTAAATCACTTCCCTTTTGCATCTTAGTACTGTTGCACAAGCAAATTTAAAAAAGGCCTTTATAACCCAGTTCAGCTGAAAAGTCCAAGGCAATGCTTGGTAAAAGAAAGGGAATTAAGGAACCACTTATCCTATCTCCATTCCTCCAGTCTGCTATCACAGATTCTCTGTATCCCAGGCTTTTGGGTGGCTATCTCCCTTCACCTCTTATGAGCCCTATCTGGCAACTAATACAGCCATCATGGGGCAGGTCTCTTAACCTCTTATTGTCTGAGTGTAGTGGGAAGAAGGAAATGGCCTGTGCTGCAGTGTGAAACAGAACTTACTGTGTGATATAGTCTCACTCTTGACCTATTTAAACTGGGCCAACTATTTCTAGTGAATCAAGAGGCAGCACACCACATACCTTAAGACATGTTTGCTGACTGCAGTGAAATGAATAGGTGAGTCATGTCTTCTGCACTGGGGGAATGCACCATTTACCAGGGGGATTTCACTGATGCATCAGTATAATCCCAGGCCCATCAAAACAGTATTAGGCTTGGATGCAAAGTCATTATTAAAGGAATTAAGTCATCTGGTGTTGTCCTTCACTCTCCTCAAATTTACATCAGCAATTTTCACACTGTTTTGTCTTTGGTAGTTGACATCTTTACATGCACAGTATTCATTCAAATCATTGCAAAGTTGAATATACTTAGCAGCAATAGAAATTATGTTCTCTGTGTCTTAAGTGTACTGACTTTTTCTGGGCAGTTGACAGTGGTTGTAGATTGACCTGCATGCAGATAAGGATCCCTTCTCCATCACTCATTCATAATGACTCATGCAGTTTATGCACAGTTGACACCCAGGCAGTACTTCAGACCCTTAAAAATACACTGGAGAAAAGCAGTAATAGGGATAGTACTTTGTATGTGGTAGTCCTAAATTGCCAGTGGAGACATAAAATCATGGGCTGCACATTTAACAATAAGACTTAGAAACTGGAAGCTGGGGCTCAGTAAAGACATAAGTTATGATATCTTACATCATATTTTGAAAAGACTGAGAGAGCATGCCTGGCCAGAGACTGAGGCTGAGCTTGCACGACCGTATCTCATGAAATCTGGTACTTTGGTCCTATTATAGCTCCTCTCATCACTTCTGCTGCTAACCTGGTTTTCTGAGGATATGCCATTTGGCTTTATGACTTTATGCCCTTTTGTCCCCACTGTGGCAGGGATGAAATGCTGCTTCCCAGGGTCTTACTGATGCACTTTGTTATGAAGGTCTACAATCACAAAAATATTTAGGCATTTAAAATTTGCCTTAAGCAAATGCAAATCATCAATCTTTGCTGCAGGGTTGTGGAGAACTTCATATGGCAGATATTCCTAGATAAACTTGTCCTCCAAGCACAGTGGGGAAATAGTGTGGGTAGCCACAGGGTAGCAGAAGACCAGGTATTTACCCACCTTCCATGACTTTACTTACTTTAGCAGGTTGAGAAGTTGGATTTAAAATAAAACTAGCATGGTGTGTGAATCCATGTCTCTGGTTGCAGGGAAGCCATATTCTTATAAATTATTGCACAGTGAATTGAAGTCAGTGGAAAAGCTCCTATTTACTCTGCGGGAGTATGGATCAATTGAAGGTTATTCACAAACAATTATTAGATTTAAGACCCTGTATCAGTTAATGGTAATGACTGAATTTTTTAGTATCAATTTCATAGTATAGATTAACAATGGCGACAGTCTTTCAAGTAGCACGCAAGAGTTCTCCACCACAAAGTTGGTACAGTTCATTGAAACAGGCATTTTTTTCTCTATTCCAATTAATAGATAAAGAGACCATGAAGAATGAAGTTTTAAAGAGTTAATCTGAAGTAGATGCAGCTTACATTGCAATGTCTTTTTTTTTCACCAGGAATTGTGCAGGAGACTATTGCACACACGTGTATACACACACACACACATACACACACAGAGTCACAGAAGCAGTTCTCATACATTTTATCACACCATGTCATATCCCATTGTTCAAACAGTGCCATGGCTAACCCAACATCTGTGATAAAATTTGATTTCCTTGGGCTTACTGGTATCAACTTTTGCAAATAAAATCCCATGTTAATTTCTTATCATGCCCAAGGCCACCAAGATAAAAATCCATCCTTAGAAAACATTCATATAAGCCTTCTGTAAACAATCATTTCTTCAGGGGTAAAAATGTCTCTGTAAAAGATGGATATAACATCAACTTTGACGTGGTAGAGGCTTGTACCATACTACAGACCAAGACCGCTTTTAATGCCTAAGAAGTTGCTGATTTGTTGTTTTCTTAGCTTTAAAACGCATGAGGAAAGAAAAGAGAACTAAACCTCAGGATGCAACACCTGAAATTGATAAACATCTTCATCACTAAAGAAAAAGTCACTAGACACAGCTATGTAATCAAAGGCCACCTTGAATGCTCTTTCTTCAGCTTGTAACTTGTTCGTCTCACTACCCTGGCAGACCTATGAGAAACATTAGTCTGGCGCAATTGAAACTTTGGTAGCACAGTGTCTTCAAAGCTGGTCTTCAGAAGATACAATCACAATCTCTTCTGGTTCAATACCTAAATTGCAGACTCATCTCTGAAAGCCTTACTTTGGTCCTTTAATGGTCATTGAAAGCCAGGAAATGTTTTGTACCAGCAGGAATTTCATCCTCTGCCTTGCAGAAGCTTAACATGCTGATTTCTGAACTTGTGATCTTCTCCATTTTGTACAGAGAGAAGTAACTTTTCTCTCAAAGGGAAAAGTATGTGTAGCCCAGTGCACACACAAGGCTCTCACAGGTTCTGCCTGGCAGATACCTGCTTTGTGGATTGTGAAGAAATTAGTGAATCTAGAGAATCAACAGTGTTAGTAAGAACTATCATTGTGAAAAACATGAATTTTTTCATGTAGTTGAGTTTGTGAGTAGAGATTTTAGCCTACCCATTGCCAAGAGGAACTTAGCCTTTAAAGGCTTCTAAGCTTTTTATTAAAAATGCAATAAAAAACTAAGATCTGCCCAAACCTTTGAAATAAAAGCATTCAGGGAGGCTTTCATTTGAATATCCTTTTACTCCCTTTCCTTTTGTTTATTAAAAATGTGTGTAAGGAGACCCTGATGTGGTGGAAAAAAGATAACAGTTGAAATGGGCTGCAGTTATTTTTGTGGTGAGTCCAATTCTTCAAAAGTCCAAGTATCTTTGTGCTCAGCAGATGAAAGGGACATAATAAAGGGAGGGAGAGAACTCCCACTAAGATAGAAAATACAACTTACCTTTCAAATATGAATTCCTACTTTAAGTCTGATGGCTGAGAAATTGTTTTAGGACATTTTCCTAGCCAATCAGAGATGCATCAAACTTCTGTCAGCTCTGGGATGTGTTTAGGATTTTACTTTTAACCCCTTCTCTGCAGCAGCCCATGCAGTCTTGATCAGACACAATGACAAAGGGAAGATTGAAGGACCTGAAAACTTGTGTTCTAGCTGTCATTTCAGACTTGGCCAAAACCAGTGGAAGCAATGATATCATCAGTCTGTCTCTGACCATTAGATCACAAAGCATTTGCTCTGATTAAGTCATGTCTCAGGCTGAGAATAGTGTGTGTCCAGTAATGTAACAAGCAGTCCCTGGTTCTCATTGACCTTAGGCATTCTGTGATGAGCAAAGCTTCTCTCTTGTATCAGCAGTAATCAGTGAAAATTTATGGACCCCTACAAAGGGCAGTGGGAAGACTATTCCATCCCCTGTTTGTTTCCTACAATAATTAGGGCTAATTCCCAGCATGCCAGTTTCAGTTCAACATCTTTCCCTATCTCCAAATGTGACCTCAGCAGTCACACCATGAGCTCAAAAGTTCTTTTTGTTTGGATCAATTACGCCTTGTGTTGCAGTCTTTTCTGACTGAAAACAGCATTGTTGTACTGGAGTCAGTGGGGCTCATGTTGATGTGACTAGTTTGAAAAATTTCACAACACCACAAGATACTAAATTCCATGTTTAAAGCAGAGTACTGTTAAAATATCGTGTTTTGAGGATGACTGAGCAATTAGCATGTTTGCTTGTATCACTGAGAATATCATTTGTATCACTAAGTCTCAGATGACCAAATTTTGGCTTCTTCTCCTTTGAAAGGAGGAACCTCTTAATTTTTGAATCTAGACCTCTGCTGCTGACTATTCCTATTTTTAACCAGGATACTGCTGCAATATCAGCAGGGTGATACTTGTGCAGAGTCAGTCTCTGCCATGATCTACCTTGATTATGCTGGATAAAGCCACTCATGGCTCAGCAAGGATGGTTGTAGGTTCTATGTCACGGCTTCTCCACTGGCATTCAGTCAATTCCATGCTGTTCAGTCAATTCCATGCTGTTGTTGGTAGATACCTCCTGTGACTGTCACCTTACACTCCAACCCAGTTGGAGCTCATCACAATCAGAGTTCCTGCAAAAGTTTATTGGATGTTTTCAGCTTCATCAAATCATATTTGAGACACTGAACTAGGTTGCCCAGAGAAGCTGTGGGTGAACCTCATCCCTGAAGGTGTTCAAGGCCAGGTTGGATGGAGCTTTGCACAGCCCGTTTGTTGGAAGGTGTCCCCACCTTTGGCAAGGGTGGGGGGGTAGTAGGAGCTGGTCTTTAATGTCCCTTCCAACCCAAATGATTCTATGTATCATTCTCAGTTAGAATGTCCAAGATTAGGTAACAAGGAAAAGAGTCTGTGAGTCAGTAAAACAGAATAACATAAAAAAAAGACAATATAAGACCAATAATTGTCGTGTAGTGGATTGGTGTCTACTAAAGCCCAGAAATCCATGATTTAATAAGCTGTCTGAAGTGGATGCACTGGAACTAGTATATTCTCTCTGCCCTCTTCCAAATTACAAGGTGTTCATACTCTAAAAACTGTCATCACAATTTGCACTAGTGAGCACTTCCTAATGATGTTGACAGACGAAAGTCAGAAAGCTCTGCTGCTTTTCAGTAAAGGTGATCCTTCCAGATCAGTGTTGAGGCGCATGGACAGCATAGCAAACAGAAACCTCCTGGAACAGCTACTGCTGCATCTGGTTTGTGTGGATAGACAGACATCTAACTTCTGGATATGTCAGCTCTGCATGTTTCATACGTGTTCTGTGTCTCCTTTTGAAGAATAACAATAAAATTTTTAAGTTCTTTGGCAAAATGTTGTCTAAAGAAAAAGGAATCCATATTGGGACTGAGCTCTGAGTAAGGGAATCTCAAGAAAATCTAGTTTGTGATCACTTGAACATACACTGGTGACTGATCTGTTTAAGTTATTTTAGAAAAAACCAAAATGTACAGAATTGAAAAATAAATCAGTTCTTTTTAAGCATGAGCAAAACACATTTCTGCTGTCAAATTATCTCTTCCTTGTGGACAGAGAGGAAATTAAAATTAGCCCAGAGAAGAATCCTTCTTAGGAACTTCATTTAATATATTAGAAATTGTTTCTTTTCTGGGAAGCTTTAACACATCCCAGAAAGCATAGAGATTCAATTAAGCATCAAAGAAAAAAATACAATCCTGCACTTTGGGATATTTATTTTTATTCAACAAATCTCGGCTCCAAGCCTGAAGCCTGACAATACCTGGCATTTCATGTCCTGCTATTCAACAACAAGAGACAGTTTAAAGTAGAGTTCATAATAATAAATAAATGAAAGGTTGACACAAGTATGAAAGTAAATCACAGCCATAGAGGAGATACTTCAGACAGAAAGTGATGGTCAGTCCTTACCATTTAAGGCAAGGATGAAAATGGAGTATAAATACTGTAGGAAGTAGAAGCTGATAAAAAGCACCACAGCAATTTAATGGAATTTCATCACACAGAATTACAACTTTCCAGACAGGAACTGGAAGACCTTTATGCAAATATGAAGCAAGCTGAAATTGCATTTCAAAGTGAGTGTGTCTTTTATTAAAAGACATCCCAGCCGTACCAGTGCACATTGTGCAGCTAATTGTGTCTGTTGTGCTCCCATTCTTACTGTTACTGTTTCTGGCAAGAATTCCCAAGAACCCCATTGTGCTCAATCCTCTATGGTTAGAGTTAAAGGCTCAGTCTTGGAGGATACACATACATCAGTTTAAGTATATTACTATACCAAAGCCCTTCATTACTCATTTTGGAGATGGAGGGTGGGTCCCAGGGGAGTTACAGACCCATCTCCTGGATCTGCTCAGCACCAGGTGAGGAGCTATTCTGTGGACTATTTATTCATCTCCAAATGAAGCATCTCAGAGGTACCCTGTTCCTGATTTGGATCTCCAGAGAGAAATGAGACCTAGAAGGTGGTTTGCAGAACCCTTTCATTTAAACACAAATCTGTTGATGCCAGCAAATAATTAAATACCAGGAGAAAACTGGGGGAAAAAAACTGAAGTGGGGTTAAACTTCTGTGTCTAGTTGAGGGCCAGAGCCAGAGATGGGTCTTTTTTTTTATTAGGGATTTTCACCACCCTTCTCCTAGATACAGCTCAACCACTTTGAGTGAAAAATCTCTCTCCTCTTCTGTTCTGTGTTTCATATCTCCTTTGTCATACCCAGTCTTTCCTACAAGTGCAGAGTTGCAGTTGTCCCACCTGCACATGTATTGCAGACCTGTACTCAGTCCTCCTGTAGAGCTGGCAAGAATCAGCATTCAGGCCAACTCAGATGTCCTGGTTAGGGTCACTCTGTAATGCAGGATGTGCATTCCCCAGTGCAGGCATTCTGGGATGCTCCTTGGGGCTTTGTGTTCAGGAGGTGAAAATTCAGGTGTCCAAGTTGCATTTCAAAGCCATTGCTGAAGGTCAGTGTTCTTCCTAATGAGGGGTGATAGCAAAGCTGATGGATTCATTTTCAGTCTCTAGAGAGCATCCTTTAATCATGATTTCCTCATGCATGGAAAGAAAATAAATAGCTGTTACCTTTTAGTTACATTCAGTTTACTGAGCTGTGTAAAACACATTGAGGCCCTTGAGGGGACTGGAGAGTCATCAAAGTACCAAAAGTTTAATTGTGCTCCTAAAAGGACAGGTTTTATATTTATTGACATAAATAATTATTATTTTTTCTACATTAGTAATATTTACATATTTGATGTATGCTTTAAAAATTGATTAACAGATTATTTGTTTAAAGGCATTAAATTATGCAGACATTGCTTTCAGGACACGATCTCTGAAGGAAAAATACATCCCTCAATTAATGACATGGACAGAACTTACACAATCATTGCCTGTTTGTTACTAAACCAGGATGGTTTTCAGAGGATTTCATGGTACAGATCAGCTACTGGCAGTGACAGAAAATCCACACCTCTTCTTTCAGGTTTTTTCTTGCTCCTTAGTTTGATCCTTTCCTTATACATTTGAAAAAAGGATGGTTTTAAAAGCTAATGTGCTTTATGTCTTCTTCAGTAACAGCACAGGAGTTCATGTCACTACAGAGTTATCAAATCACAGGAATGAGAGTTTCATAACACTGCAAAATGTGTTTTGTTATGAAGAATGTCTTTAGCACTTCACTGCTATCTAAATCATGCTGATCACACACCTTCTGGTTTTTTCATCTATATATTTCTTGCTTTTCCCAGATATTCCCCATAAATTGCTTTCTAAAGCAGGTTGTGAAAACAAGGCTTAGCTCCTCACCAAACTCAGCTTTTTAGCTCTGTGCAGTGCCTCTCTCCTGTGCTTTTCTGGAAAAAAAACATCTGTCTGAGGCTGGAAATTACCTCAAATGAGCCAACTTGAAATGGGAAAATCCTAGTTATGGCAGATTTTAATTATTAAATTTTCTATTAATATATTGAAGGTCAGTGGAACTGACCCAGTTTTCATGAAGCTCTGAGCAATTTCACCTGATCTTACATTTTAGCACTAAATCCATATTTATTAAAGGATTTAGCAGACAGGTCAGAACCAGCTAAATCTCTGATTCTGCATCACAGGAATGCTAAAGAAAAATTTTCATCTGCATTGCTCTTCTCTAAGCTGGAAAGCTTTAAGCTGTTGTCAAGCTAGTTTGAGGATATGTGGGGGGATAGGGGTAAACATGTAAAAATGGATTTGCTAGAAATGAAGCACAAATTAACATCATTATCCCTTTCCCAACTCCAGTCTTTAATGTAATGTGAAAATAATGTGAAATTCTGAATGATGCCATTTCCTGTGTTGGAGGCTCCTGTGTCTGTTCCATCAATTAAAAAGGGCCTGAGCAAAGCACTGCATTGTTGGGTTAGTGTTTGATGGGTTTCTTTTCCCACTTTCTTCTGAAATATCAAAGACAACACAGCAGACTTTTTGTTCTTAAGGGGACAGATTTATGCCAGTTTTTAGCAGGATATGAAAGAAAAAAAGAGAAACAGGTACAAGTTTTTTATTTGTAGGAGTAATTGCTTTAGTATTCTAACTTCTGAAGTGCTGTTAATGGACTGTGACCTCATTATACCTGGCACAGTGCAAATGCAGAACAAAAAGGATAATCTTAGCCTCAGATAGTGAGATTCTTAAACTTTAAGTGAACAACAACAGAGAGAGAGACATACTGATGGAGACAGAGTAAAATTACATTACAGTTTTCCTCAACACACTGTGGAGAAGTTAAGGCATGTCAGCAGCCACTGTCAAGATTTTGGGTAGGATTCAAGATGGATTGGGATTTTTAAGAGAGCCTTGAAGAATTCTGAGGCAGTTTTAACAGACCAGAGGGAAGTCCCTCCCCCAGTCATGAGGAGATAATGAGGGGAAGAAAAAAAAAAGGAAAACCATTTGTCTAAAAACTAGCCAGCAGGCAGTTGAGTCTAGGCTCACAGAGTCACAGAATGGTTTGGCTTGGAAGGGTCTTTAAAGGTCAGTTATTCCCACCCCCTGTCCTTGGGCAGAGGCACCTTCCACTAGACCAGGTTGCTCTAAGCCCCAGTAATGGGCTGGTTACTGGTGGGGATAAGCAGTGATGAAACAGAGCAGGTCCTGGAACTGAAGCGGAGACATTTCTTTTTTGATTATTTGCATGAAAAATATGCAGAATTGTATTGGAATGGCATTATCCTTTCCAAAGAATAATGTTTCTGATAACCTGAGACCTCTGGGTGAACCACCCCAAGCTCAACAATGCCTTGAGCACTGTCTTCTCCAGAAATTCTCCATGAAAGAGGTTTCAAGTGAGTCATCCTCTGGAACTATCTCTCTTTCTTTCTTTACCCAAAGAGGGCATTTAAGCTCAATTCAATTCTTCAGGTATGACTGACATAACGTGAGGTAAGATTCAGGCAATGTTAGACATCACTCCAAGACAATAACATGACAAAACCCCCCATGGGAACGTTGATATGAACTTGATTCCTTAAAAAAAATTTTGCATCCATTAATCAGTTCCTATCCATCAGTGCCCTCTGGTAAGTACATAAGGGAGCCAAACATAGGGTAATACTCAAAGTCCAGGTGTTTCTCACAGAGGTGCTTGGCTTGATTGTACTTTTTGAGGACATTAAGCCTCGTATTTGCTCTTAGAATTGGGCACCAGGTTGACTCAGAGGATCCCCTCTCTTCAAGGAACTACAAACAGCTTTGAGAGCTACACTGTGAAATGAGGTAAAACAGTGCACCTCTAGGAAAGGATAAGGAGTGGCTAAGCTGTTCATACAAACACTGGATGAGATTAAAGATGAAAGGAAATATTTAGTCACCTTTTGGGAGCAGCTGGTGTGAAAATATTTAACAGGCAGGTCTTTCATGTGCAGGCAGAGCGTTCTAACTAAGCTTAAATAGGCAGGAGCAATATAGTGCAGCTGGCCAGTCTGAGAATATTGTAATAGGAGAATTTAAAGCTTTCCTTCTCATTTGTTCATGCAGCTCAGATGGTAGCTAATCATGTCCTCTAATTTTAACAACAGAATTGGGAAATGTACCAAAAAATGCAGTTTGTAATAAGAACAGAGGTGACAAATTCTGTCCCTGGGACTGAATGACAAAGAAACTATTCACCTGCCCTTTTCTGTAAAACAGCCTTAGCTGCCTTTTTCTGTCCAAAAAGACATGTATTTAAGTGGAAGCTTAATATGAAATCCATTTTGATCATTTCTTAGCATGCCACAAGAAAAGTAAAAGCTATTCTGACTATTTAATCACTCATTAAAACCTGTGAGCATTTAAGAGGGCTGTGTTGTAAAGGTCCAGGACATGTAGCAGGTTGTGTGTTGTAAAGCTATTTAAATTGTAGGGTACCCATCTATCTTTAAACTGGCACTAAGTGGAAGATTTAGTTTTGAGAGTTCCTGGCTCCTGGTTCCCTGTCAGAAATAATTAAACTACATTTTAGGGAGACTGTCCTAAGTAGTTTGTTTCACAAGTGTTTTTCACAGCTGAGAGTCTATATTACAGCCCTTGGGGCCTGGGAGTCCAAACCACCTCATATATCCAATATATATGAATTACACATTCATAGCCTGGGACCTGCACACTTCTGTGTGCATGGGTGGTGGTTTGGCTGGGGTCTCAGCTGGGTGGGAGATGAAACCCAAAATGTTCTCAGCATTCCCTTTCTGGGTTAGCCTAAGATCTGTTTGTTTATACCATGCAGTGCATATCCCTGGCCCACATGTGCAAGACTGTTCCTTGGCAGCATGTTGTCTGAGAAGTATTTCAGTCAAGATGTAAATGTCCCAGGGGGTTTTCCATCCTTTTTCATCGGAATGGCTGCACAGAGACTCTGCTTTTCAGAACATGATTTTTTTTCTCTCTTCACCATTTTTCAATGCACTCCATTATCCTAGTTTGATACCTTTAAATAACTCCAGGAAGGCTTCTGACTGTCACTATTCCTATTATCTCTGGGGTTTTTTCCTCCATCACCAATCTGTAGACATCTGACATTTCCATCTTACCTATAGGACACAAGACTGCATATTGGGACATCAAGGTGTTCATGAGCCTGTCTCAGTTCACATTTACCTGTGGATCCATCACATTCCTTCTTTATGCCTTGGTTACTTTATCTGAAAGGTGCTGCACCTGAGTCAGGGGAACCCTTGGTATCCATAGAGGCTTGGGGGTGAGGGATTGAGAGCAGCCTGAGGACAAGGACTTTGGGATGGACGAAAAGCTGGACATGACCTGGTCATGTGCTCTCACAGCCCAGGAAAGCCAGTAGTGCCATGGGCTGCATCCAAAGCCATGTGGCCAGCAGGGTGAGGAAGGATTCTGCCCTTCCACTCTTGTGAGACCCCTCCTGGAGTGCTGCATCCAGCTCTGGGACCCAGTTGTGGGGGTCTCCAACACAAGAAGGATATGGACCTGTTTGAGCAAGTCTAGAGGAAGCCACAAAGATAATGAGAGGCCTGAGGAACCTCTGCTATGGGGACAGACTGGGATAGTTGGGTTTGTTCAGCTTGGGGGACAGAAGGCTCTGGGGAGACTTTATTGTGGCCTTTTTACTACTTAAAAGGGGCTTATAAGAATGATAGGGACAGACATTTTAATAGTGCCTATAGTGATATAGGCAATAAACAATTATATAGCCTATAATTGTTTTAAACTAAAAGAGGGTAGATTTAGACTAGATATAAGGAAGAATTTTTTACAAAGAGGAAGAATAGGATATAATGAAGGTGTGAAGTGGTCAAGCTGGCATCCTCTGGATTGCTTGGTAAACTGGGAGCAAGAAAAATTGCTTCTTATTTGATATTCTGAGATCCAAGTTCAATGCTTATGTATAAAGAATGTGAACTAATAACCAGAGAAGGGATTGCAGTCTAACTAGAGTAAAATGGTAAAAGTGTGCTGGAAAGCACCAGAGGCTACAATAATACTTTTTGGAGTTTGGGTTTAAATACCAGTACCCTCAGACCTTGTACTTTCTCAATGTATTTCTTGTCAGCTTGCTGAAATTTTAGCAGCTTAAATCTAGCTTTTGGTTTTCAATCTACTGTTTCCTTTATCCTCCCCTAGACTTTGTTTATTAGGTCAGCCAAGGAGAACTAAATTTACTTTTTTTTTTTTTTTTTTTTTTGGTGCATCTTTACTACTATATTAACCAACTTGCAGGTCATGTGTTTTCATCACCACTCTGACCAGCCCACGCTCCATTGCAGTGCTGTCTGGCAGTTGGGGAAGAAAGTAGAAAGCACATGTCTGGACTCCAGCCCTTCAGCAAGGATGGGTTTCAATAATTGCCCATCCCTTCTGCTCTTATTGGGTACTGTAGTATGATATTACCTCCCTCGCAGCTAGGAGCTGTGAAAATCTGTCTCTCAATGCCAGATGCAAAGTAAAAACTTCTGACAGCAACTCAAGCCCTTCCTCAGCCATGCCTTTATTGTTTGATAGTGCAATTTCTATTAGCTTCCAATAAATTCTACATTAGTTTCTGTTACATCTCAACAGCAAGTGATGTGTGCACATGCTCTGCTTAAGTAGCCAAGATACCCAAATACTTTTGCAAGTTTTATTCTAAATGATACAGACAAGTCCCTGACTGTCTTTAGCCCATTTGAACTCCAGAGTTCTTTCACTAGCAGACTTAAGCATATAAGCCTAAATGTTTGAGGAGGTTTGGAGACATCCATGATACTGCAGTAAAAGGAGTTTTACTGGAAACTGTTCCACCACCCTGAGCTTTTTGGGAAGCAAGAGCTAGATATTGTTCTCATGTCACATTTAAAAATAAGGTGTTTTCTAGACATGCAAGGCATTACTGTTGTTCCTATCATAAATTACTGTTCCACAAAGAACTCTCTGATCCTTTTCACCATAGGGGACTGAAATCCTCACAGCTATCTGCTGTGGTGGAGCTGCAAGGAGCTTTCCTCCTGGAGCTGAAGTGGGTGTTCCAACCCTATATCAGGGGGATATCAAAAGTTGTTGAATAGCCCAAGTGTCCCATAAATGGGGTATTCATTAGCAAAAGACTAAAAGCAACTTAAGTACGGCTGAATTTCAGTCAGGTGTGATGTTAATGCAGGCTGAGTAGTTTTGAATATTTTATATGCAGCCAGTGACACAGAGAAAAAATGCGCACTGCAGAGTACCCTGGTACCCCTTTCTGTGCTTCCAGCCCAGCCCTGCTCAGCATTTCTTCTGTTCACTTCTCCATGTCCCCAAAAAAATCTAAAATGTATAAAATCTATAAAATGGCTCAGTGAAGCCAAAGGCTTGAGGTCAAAACATTTGGGAATTTAGAAGTGCCAGGCAGAAGTCAGAGAGAAGACCTCATAGGCTGAAATACTGTGAACTGCTTCTCCTTCAGCTGAGGAAGGGAGAGTATAGTCAGGGCTTATGAAAGATGGAAAGTAGCAGCCAAGTAATGAGTCTGGAGAAGAAATAGATTCATTTAATTTCATTTGCAGTGCTACACTGCATCAGTATTTGGGGTTTGCTTCTTTTCCTTGAAATCAATCCTGTGTAGTAATGGTGGTAACAGGTGCTTTAACACCTGATTCATGGGCATCTTTCTCCACCAAGTCTCTGTTTTGCCAGACAAGTACAATGTAGATGAATTGTACAATGTTTCCCAAATTCATGCCAAGGCTATGCCAGGTTTTAGACAAAAGTCTAGTGATGGTTAAAAAAATTATGCCTATGTCCTCAGGCCTGCTGGGGCTCAGGGAGGTTTGGGAAGGCCATCATCCCTGAAAAGGCAAGGTCCTTTAGCTCTTTGCTTTTTTGCGGTAAGTACCAAAATATCCAGCTGTGACTGTGCTTCCATTAGCTCTGATAAGACTTGGGAACAAGCACCATCCTATCAGCTCCAGTACATGTGGCTCACAAAAGATACAGTTGTACCTCTGAATGTCTGAGAGGGGAGTTTTAATGGGTAGTAGGAGAATAAGGACATAGAGGATGTGCAGATTTGGTAGAAATAGAAATATCCTTTCTTAAATTTAAACAGAGAATAAGGATTTTAATGAATCCCATCCCCAAAAACGTGGTTTAAGAAGTCATGAACAGGCTTTGCCAGGTCTTAACTTTAGCATCAGTAGTTTATCAGCACACTGTTTCCACTTAAACAGATTTTAATTAAATGTGACTTCCGTTCTGCTTATTGGAAGAGCCTTCCCCTTTGGATTTGAGCATCACAAAAGCTTAAGGAGTGCAAGAGAATTAGAAAGCAAATAGGAGGATCAATCACAGCAGACCCTTGCAATCCATGTCCATCTCTTTTTTGTAATATACTTATTAGATTCTTATTGTCAGGAAGGATTAGCGTTATGAGCTCTAGGAATTCCTTTCATTGCCCCATAAGGCGAGGTAGTGAAGTGTGTCTGCTTTTCTTGACAATAACACTCTGGATTTTCCCCCTCTCCCTTCTCTCTCTCCACCCATATCCCCTCCTCTCTGTTGTCTCCTCTCCCACAGAGATTTGTGCAGCGGACTGCGGAGGACATGGCATTTGCGTGGGAGGCACCTGCCGCTGCGAGGAGGGCTGGATGGGCACAGCCTGTGATCAGCGAGCGTGTCACCCACGCTGCAACGAGCACGGGACCTGCCGGGATGGCAAGTGTGAATGCAGCCCGGGCTGGAACGGAGAGCACTGCACCATTGGTAGGGAGAAAGAAAACCCGACTCCTTTGAGAGAATTATTGATGATCAGGGAGGAGAAAAGGCGCATGCTTAATTGAATATGTGTGATCTAGTGTAGCATGAGCACCTTTGTTCTTGGATTTCAAATTCTGACATCATACATTTTCATGTGGGAACAAGACAATATGTCCTTTCATTTGCTGGTGACATGGCTCTGTATATTTTTTATTATCAGACGTGAAGTACACCTATGTGGTGTTTGACAAGCCTTTAAATGTCAGCTAGAAGCTTTTTTTGAAAACATCCCACTTTACCTCTCTTGAGAGGTCTTTCTGTGGTCTCCAAGACTCCTCTGTACTATGGTGACAGCATTTTTAAAAACATGCATCTGCTTTTAAATTTTCTTTCCTTTTATTTGCTACATTATTTGCACTGTCACTTTGCTTGCCAGTATAAAAGAGGAAACTGCAGACAGATGATTTCTGGCTGGTATTTAACGCTGTCTTGCTTATCCCTTGTCTGTTCTGCTACCTTTCTAACCATTTCACTTCCCTCTCACTTTGCTTCTGTATTCCTCATGTACTGGCACTACTCATAAGCTCTCTCTGTCATGTCTCTTATTATGGATGTTATTATTAATAAGAAGCCAACAATATGCCTAAATCATGCAAAGAGCTTCAGTTCTCATATTAAGCAATTTGCAGCACCATTAATAAACTGCCTTGGCTTCACCTTTTCCTTCTCTCACTTAACTACTTAATGCATTTTCCCTTCTTCCTACTTTCTGATTGTCAAGCATTTAGCCTCTTCAGTTCCCCTTCCGTAGTCATGCTATTAAATCAGTAGCCCTAAATTCCCCAGATACCTTTTATTGTATATTAATAGAAAACTAAATTAGTGAATCCAGTTCTATTCTCAATAATGCCTGTGTGGACCTGAAAAAATTCAGTTGACTTTAAAAGAATTGTTCCAGAATGAAAATTCTCCTTCAGTCATTTTATTTTAATCAGCTTCTTTTAGAGACAAGGAAAATTTACCTCTATGTTACTTTCATTATGTCATGATAACTAAAAATCACACTTCATCAAGACTAACCACTAGGAATACCTGGGCAAATATCAGCATAGTTATTGTGTGGATTAGCAGCTTAGTTTTATGAGACATCACTTCCCTTGCTTGAGCACCAGGTGCATTTGCACACGCAAAGACAGGAAATGAAGCCTGATCTCAGTATTTTAATTTCAGCATTAGGATAATGGTACAAACCATATCTGTGGCTCAATTCTACTTATCATTTATTTATGCTAATGTCACCCTATCACATTATGGTCTCCACATGCATCCCCCTAATGAAAAATATCTTGCTTTTAAAACTTCCTCTGTCTCATTAGACATTGCATTCTGCTTTCTTGTTGATGTCCCTAGCAGCTTTCATTTCTTTTCCTGAGAAAAGGATTGAAAAACCCACATTTCTTAAATGACTTTAAAATGAAAAGAGAGCAGTCCTATGTTAATTGAAATCCTGTTTCCTTAATATTATTTTACAGCCTTTTATTCAAGCAGTTTGATTTGGAAAGCATCACAGATTCATGCGAGTAAAAAAAAATTCAGCAAAAGGCCCCAAATCCAGGGGACAGTTTTATATGGAACTTATTTATGCAGGAAAAAAAAAAAGCCTGATTCATCCCCTTAGTGCCATTTTATTAGTTCTGCTGTAAAACCAAAATGCCATTAGTTCAGTATATGATAATTCTCCACACAGCTGATATGCCTGGACTGTTTTCGAACAACAAGCTTTTATCTTTCATGGTAATTAAATTTATTTGTAGTATTCCTCACTCTAAGTATAAATGTTATCATGGGGAAGGCCAGCACTGCAATGCAGTCAGCATTGAGATTTTACTGGTGCACACTCTCATTTTATGTGCTGCTACCTTCCTGTTGCAGTCTGCCTTGGTTTAGGAATCATTCTTGGATACATAACATCCTGGAGCAACTCTGTTTCTTTTCACTTTCCCCTCTCCTCATCTCCTTGCATGGTGATTTAAAAACAAATTTTACATAGTCTCCTGCCTCTGAAGCTGTAAACACTATTTCCTACAGAATATTTCACTGGTAAATGTGTAGAATGCAAAGGAGATTTGGCAAAGTTGTGAATACCCAGGAAAATTGAATGGTTTTAGCAGGAGTAATAAGCTAGTTATGTTGGCACAAATGAAAGGACATTGCCTTGGAATTACATTAAGTACGTGGAAAGCATTCCCCTTGTCCTTGTGTAATTTCCCTGCATGGCAAATTGTTCTGTTGATGGTAATTCCGTATATGTCTGTGTCATGGCCCGGTTTGCTTCAGCACTGACAAGCATAAAACCCCATTGCTGAAGTGATGCTTGACCAGTATTGCCGTGTGTGCAGGTAACACAGTAGAAATGGACCATACCAGTAGGGGACACTTCTTCCATTCCCTGTTGAGCATGTGTGAGAGTAAGACATCCTTTTGTTTTGTAGGTCATAGGAGGCACTTCCTTATGGTGTTTAAGGTATTCTGATCCCAGTGGATTAATTTTGTTTGCTCCTACAAAGAGTTGTGTCACTAAATGTACTATCTTGATTGCTCACATTCAGAGATTTCATTAGAGTAACCCCAGTTAATTCCCAACTAGAAAATTGATGCTGAAGCTTGCATTCATCATCCCAATTCAGCAGACTTAGTGGAGGAGAGTAGAGCAGAAAATTGATTATCTAACTGCAGGAATCCTGAAACCCAGCAGAAGGTTTCAGTCATTTTCTGGAAGGACCAAAACGCACTGTGACAACAGCATCAGTGCCAGACTCCTGCAATGGGTTCTCCAGCATGTTCTTAATTCATCCCTAGTTAGAGACATTGCAGGAATTCAAGTTTATTCTGTTCTGGCCCAAACTACATCCAGGAAGCATGGTGGGTTTTAGGAGCATTGAGTTTAAAGATGAAATAAACCCTCTTACTGCGAGCTCTGAAAGGCCAAATTACAGCTCAGCTCTGTAGTAGGCTGCTCTAAGGGTTTGCCTCACAGAAAGCAGCACAGAAAATTTCCTGGGTTTAAGAGTCACAGAATCACAAAATTGTTTGGGCCTTTAAGATCATCTAGTTCCAACCCCACTGACATGGATAGGGAACTTTTTGCTTGACCAGGTTCCTCCAAGCCCCATTCGATGCTGTCTTGAAAACTTCCAGGGATGAGGCATCCACAGTTTCTCTGGGCAACCTGCCAGTGCCTCACCACCCTTAAGTGTAAAAAAATTTCTTCCAAATACCCAATCTGAACCTGTCCTCCTTCAGCTGAAGGCTGTTCTCCCCTGTCCTATGATTATAAGCCCTTGTGAAAACTCCCTCTCCAGCTTGTATGATTCATACAGGGGGCTTCCCTGCATGGTGGAGTTGGGATATTCAATATCCTTGAATGGCTTGGACACAAGACGAAAGCCATCTCTGGAAGTTCAGTTGCTGCAGCTAAATACTCCAGAATCTCTGGAGACCTGAGGGACCAGCAGCTAGCTCTCCAAACACTCCACAGCCTACCTAGCAGGATTTCAAAGCACCTCAGTGCCTAATCCCCATTGATCTCTGCAAAAGCCACATGTTTAACTCCTTTCGGAAATCTGGTCCTGGCACGCACGGGTGATGGATGCAATAACAATGCCCAGACAGACAGGCAGACAGCCTGTCCCACGCCGGCTTCTGCTTATGGCGCCATCAGCCTGGGGTTTGTTTTACATAGCAAAACTCTGATTTTTGAGAAATCTGCCCCTTTAAGTTTGCCTTTCATCAGTCTTCTTGCATAAATAATCACACATGTTCTGAATAACTCTAGGTTGTAATCAGTGCTTTGCCGTTTCTGCTGGAGCAGCTGGAATCCAGACAGGGCACATTACAGGTGGATCCTGATCTCTTTTACCCGGCTTTCTAACACATCATTTGTGCCCTTTGAATCCATAAAGCAACACAGTCCATTCATGGCCCAAGACAAAAATAAGCCTCCCAGTGTCTGGGGAAGGTTCTTGCTATCTTGTAGATGTGGTGCTTAGGGACAGAGTTTAGTGGTTGCACTCGATGATCTTAGAGGTCTTTTCCAGCTCTTATGATTCTGTGATTCTACCCGCTGCCCAACAGTCAGTGCTCAAGTGCATCCACAGCAGAAGCTGAGCTGTGTTTTACCCTCTGGCACTCACTTCTCTGCCTGGTTGAGATGGGTACCTTTGGGCAAGAGAAGACCATGATTATAGCAGTCAGTGGAAAATATGCACTTGCTGCTTTGTTCTGACATGATCTTCAATCAATCTGAAGGTAATCTGGCCTTAAATAGTTTGGCAGCATATTTGCCAGTAAATATTAAGCACAGATTAACTTCAAAGACAGCATTTCCCTGACCCTGTAGCATAAACTTCACATGCTGTCCCTGGTTCAGCAATGAATGTTTACTTTCTCCTCTCCTTCACATTTGTGTGATCTCAGTTTAACTCCAGTGATTTCCCTGAGGCTCTGTCCACTTCACCTCATAGGAAAGACAAAGGGAGAAAGAATATTTGGGAAATTAAGAAGGAGAGCATAGTGGGAAACAAGTCCTTCTCAGGGACCTGCCTGCAGCATCTTTCACTTCTCTTCTGTTCTTTCCCTCCCTCTCTGCAAGCCAAGAGAAGTACTTGTTATCATTCCCATTGTGTTTCAGACAAAGCAAACCAAGTCAAGTCAGCTCAGGCTGTGAAACAAGGGGGCTTTCACACTGAAAAATGGTCACAGGAGCTCCTCCCTAGCAGTTCTAAAGTGGCTTCAAGGAGTAGGGTGGTGACATGGAGCTGAGTGTGGTGGTGCCTTTCAGTGCAGAGGACTCCTTAGAAAAGTAGCTTTTCTTCTAAACTCCTGCATAATTTCTCAGCATGTCCCGCATGCCCACGGGGTTTCCAAAGGAGTGTCTGTAGGGAATAAGATTATATTTTAGTGGCAGAAGTATAGCCTGTATGGATTTAGAAAACAAAGAGTTCTGCTGCTCCTGTAGGAAGCCCCATTGTTTTTTCAAATTACAAGAAAACATTGATACATAACTGACACATGGTTGGCATTGACAACTACCTTCACTGCCATCAGCTGCACAGTGAGCTAAGAAGTTGGGCTGCTGGGGATGTCAAAATCCAGGAGATACATTCCTAGGCTTCAGCCACCATCCAAGCAGATGATGATGCTGTGCTTCCTACATCGCTCCCCCCACATCAACATGATTAATTCACCTCTTTGCCAAGCCTCATAACTGCCCCGCACTAGGTGAGCTCTCCCAGCCCTCTCCACTTGGTTCCTGTACAGATCCATTACATTCACAGAATGGAAAAATAATTCCTGCAAGGGAGGGCCATGGCTTCCCAGGAAGATAGTCTGCCTGAACGAGCCTGAAACAAAAACTTCTTCAAAAAGTACCAGGACACAGCTGATGCTGAGATTGCAGGGAGCAGGCAAGAGAACAAGGGAAATAATGTTTAAGTAGATATTGAAATAGAGAAATGCAAGACTCAGAGCCTCTCTTTTGTTATTAAAGGCCAGCGGGTGTTAGGACAGAGAGTGCCGCCTGCTGGCATGAACCAGGGCTCTCCGAGGCAGGATGTCTTTGCCACCAGCCTTCTGCTCGACACCAGAAAATCAGCAAGAAGGTGGTTTTCCATATCAGTGTTCAATGGGAATTGGGTAAATGACTGCTCCCATGACATCTATAACTTTCTTTTTTTACTTTTTCTTTAGCCGTCCTTAAAATTAATATATTAATACTTGCCTATCTGGTATAGTTGCCATGAGGTTAATTTAATATTTGTAAAGTAATTTGATCTAGGGCTAGAAAATGCTGCATAAATGCAGTATATTACCATTAAAAAGATCCAGGGAAAAGCCTGTACCAGTCTGGTAAGGTCACGGAACTGTGCCTTTTTGAGTGGAAAAATATAAGACAATCAGGTAAGGTGGAGGACTTTCAAATGTCTCTGCTTTCCTGATGAAATGCAAAGCAGTCAGTAAAGTGGAGAGAGACTTGCAAATCATCAGAGCATTGCAATATCCTGATATACATATATACACATATACCTATATATATATATATATAAACACATAAATATATATATAGAACTTTTCTGTTTTTCTTCCTGATCTTAATGAGCAAAGATGACTGAATGCCTTAACACAGCTTTCTCAAGCCATTTGACTGAGGAGCACTGTGCTCCACTCTTCTTCCTTTTTTCTCTCCTCATAATCAAGGTTTTTCTTTTCATATCACAGCGAACTCTCCTTTGCCTTTCTAGCACCTGCACAGTCTCGTAGTAAGCCGCAATGCACTTATTCAATCCTACCTTAAATGTCCTGTCTTTTATCTCCCAAGCTCACTATCTGGATAAGGTAGTGAAAGGTATGCTCTTCCTTCCTTTTTTTCCTATTGTCTTTGTGTTTCTTTTTAAAAAATGCACCATGAACATGCTGTGTTGAGGTTGCATCTCTTCCTCATTGTCACCAAAGTGGTCCCTAATGTCTGGAAGGGTGAACTTTCCAGTCATTTATGTAGGAAATACCTCTGTAAGTGCTGTGACCCTGTGTTAACATCGTATCAGTGTTCCTACCCATTCCCTTGTCCCTCCTCTCCCCTCCAAATCATCTCTCATCCTCACCCTTCCCACTCAGGTGAGGCAAGTCAGGAGAAAACAAGTGTCTCTGAATACAGCAGGAACCCTGTACAGTGATGTGTTTTAATTAAATGTCTATGGTCCATTTTGTAACACAGGTGAGTGCACTTTCTATGTGGAGTCTTCATGTTTTTGATCCACAACTGCCAACTCTTACATGGGAGCTTTAAGTAACTATATATTGAGGGCTTTTTTCGTAATACAGAAATGTTATGATCCCAAAATCTCTGGTTGTATAAATCAGTGGAAATTAGTGAACGCTGCATTAATGTACACTTCAACAAAATCCAACCTTATGCTCCTGTTTGTAAGTGTAACACAAGTCTCGGACACAGACCTTTCTTCAAAAAAGAAGAACTGTTCGAGAACAGTGATCACCTGCTGTTTTTTTAAAAAATCAGTTATTTGTTAATCAGAACAATGAGCTAAATTGCTTTAGGACTTTTTAATAGAAACAGACAGTTCAACAATGCACTTAGCTTTTGAAAAATATTGAAATAGCATGCATATGGTTAAATACAACAGTCTGACAATAAATATGATTGAGTTGGACTTAAATATTTTTCTACATGGCTGATTTGACACTAACAGCAACACAAGGTTGACACCATGCTAGCTTCATATGTTTGCTGGTTAAACAAACCAAAAAATCAGGTTGAACAAATAATTTTTTTTCTGTAGTACTATCCTTCTTTTCAGATTTTGAGCAATCAAAAATAACAGCTGTGAGAGGCTGAGGATGAAGAGCAGATATGCTCAAGTATTGACCTCCTGAGCAGTTAAAATGAAGTCTTTGCTATATAGGGCTTGTGTAGTGTGCCAAGAAACATGGTTGCCCTACTGGCTTCACTTCTCTAGGAGACTTTACAATGCAGTGTTTTTCTTTTTTTAAAGGCAGATTCAGGAACAACTGGAAATAGGCAAAATGTTTGAATAGACAAATACTAGTGATGAGGAAATGTCCATAGTTTAAATACTTCCATCATCAGTGTAATGCAGCAACTAGTAGCTGTCCTTGGACCCCTCTTTATGGATTAGTTGATTGTACAGTGGTAGTTAGTTTTCTCTCGTTGCTTAGCACCAAAAAACCCCCGTGTTTGACTTTATTTAAATTGGGAGGAAAAAGTACGTTCCCTTTCTTAGATCAGGAAAAGAGAGACATTTATTGTGCCCTTATGAAGTAAACATGGTGTCATCCTCACAGGAAGATATGGGCCATCACTAGGGAGCTGATCAGAACCTGCTGTTAATGTTCCACACCTCAGTGTTTTGCATTTCAAAACCCCAGCACTCCTCCTTTTCATCTTAATGTGTATTGGAGAAGGCTGCATCAAAAAGTAGCAGATAAGCATTGAGGGCATAGAAGAGATGAAAAATCAACCTGCAGAGCCTGGCAAGGAACCTTCAGTACTGATTTGCCCATTCAGTTGCCCAATTTTTTTAACTAAGTCTTTTGTAGATGTCATTTTTCCTCTAGGTAGCTTTTTGACTCACCTTTATGCCCAATAATAAAGACACATTATATTTAATGAGTCTTTCAGTAGGTAACAGTTAAAGTAACATACTAAGAATAAAAGATCGTCCCTTGCTATGCATGGCTGCTTTTGGAAAGATTAGCAATAGCTGAAACATTAAAAGTACATGGTTTTCTACTTGGCTAACTGCATGGTGTGCATTTTTCAAAACTAAATTGCTCATGCCCTTTTGGCTTTCTTAATTATTAACATCTTTCTGGTTGAAATCCCTTCCCAGTAATCCTGTTGTCAAAGGGTGAGCCTGATTTACTGCTGAATCTTTCCTACAGCTTTACAATAAACCAGTCAGTCAGAGAAGATGTAGAATTGTTCCTAAATGGGAGGGCAACTTTTAATAGCAAATATCAGCATAATTAAACCAAAAAGCTCTAACTAGACTCAGAGTAGAGTCTTCTAAACTAAGGCCTAATTAACACTGGTAGTGCTTAAAATGAGAAGAGGTGCCTATTATTTTAATAATAATTAAAAGAGATGCTGATTTTAGAGAGAGTTTCTCCATCCAGAATATTACTGAATCTGATGGTACATCAGTTTAATTAATTTCTATTACTGAATATCAGTTCTTACTCTTCAAAAATAATCATTAACCACATTAACACTGTTGTGATGCATATATAAACAGCTAGTTTGAATTTTAAAGTTGCTAAACAACATTAGAATTCAGGGGTGGCTGCAAGGGCTGCTCCTGAAGTGTGAGAGCAAATGAGAACCCAAGGTCTGACTAAAGCCAGTTCCCTCATTTGTACAGTTTCCAGTGTAGGAGCTCTGGTCAGTAACTTCTTAACCTTCCTATTAGAGGACACATCTAATTAAGGATTTCTGGATTCCAGTCACCACAGAATATCACAGTGATAGTTTCAGAGTTGGGTTGGTTTTGGGACAAGCTTTCATAGTTTGCAGAGATCAGCTGATACTTTGCTCCTCTCCTTTAGTCTTAGAGAAACTTCTGCAGGTCTCATAGCGTTTGTTGTTCTCTCAAGCTTCAGACATTTGCATCTTCCCGTGTTGCATTCAGCCATGTCCTACTTGTCCCAGAGCTCAGCTGCTGTCTGGGACTTCATAAGAACCTCCATCAGGGCTCTCCTACTGACAGTGAAGGAAAGATAATAAATAGCTTTTTCTTCTAAGTCTTATTTCAAGTGGCAGTGAGGTTTGCCTTGAAGAAAAATACCAGTAAATGTTGCTTATAGTTGGACTAATTAGAGAAGGCTTTAACTGTACAGATCATTAAGAGCAGATAATTTTACCAACAGTCTTAAAAATTGCAGGATGACTTCTGGTGACAGTCTCCTTTGACTCTGATGGTCTGTACTTCTCTGTTTCAAAATTAACCCACTTTTTATATTGCTTCCCTGGTCTGTTCTCTCACTTGCGTGGCAGACTGAACATCTTTGTGAATGCCCTTCAGAATCTTTCAGCAGCACTTACGTGTGCTTAAGTTTGAAAATCACGTAAAGTATTTCCTCCCCCTTTTCCGAAAAAGCCCTATTCATGTATTTAATTCTCTTAGTCACCCAAGTACAGTTGACATTACAAACAGGAATAATGGATCATTGGTGACTTCTAGCCATGAGAAATCAGAGCTGCAAGATTATGGTGGTGTAAATCTCTGAGGATTAAGCCATCCTGCTGTGGTCACATTCAGAAGCAATTCGGAAACAAGATGATCTCTTTGCTTTATTCCCCAGCATGGGGGAAAGGAGAGGATAAAGTTTATTTTGTATCATCTTTTCATCAAGTGCTTTGAAGTGCACTGTCTGTGGAATGAGGAAGATTGTACCATCCTATCTGTGTAGTGTAAGTGATGGTGAAGTCTCTGTGCACTGAACCACTTCAGAAATGTTAGTACTTATAGGTCCATTATCCTGGATATATTGGCTTATGCATCTCTGTTGTCTTCTAACTTTCTGAAAGCCCAAGTCCTCTAACAGCTGCTGTATTTTTTTTCCCTATTAATGGTTTACTTTCTCTATTCATCTTTAAAATATCTGCTCTCCTACCAAACCATGATACTAGGGGTTCAGTTTAATCCTCACAGCATTGAAATTTTAATGAACTGTGTAATGTAATGGTAAACACTGGAAAATCTCTATGTTCCTATACCTGTGAAGAGCCATTTCTGTCATCAGGAAAGCAAGAACTTTCTGGTTCCTTGGAAGAGCTTTATCTGCTAAGAACCAGAGATCACATTCTCCTTAGTGGGAAGGGACAAACTTACTTTCTGGACTTAAAGGGTGCTAAGACAGTAGAGTATAAAATTGCAGGAGAAGTTACCCTACTTTAGGTATCTACAGATGCTTATCTCTCATCAGGGCACCCTGGATTCCTGTAGTATTCAAGAAGAAGAATAGATATTTTGGGAAGGCATAATCTTATGAGATACTTGCTCTCGTCTCTCCTCTCCTCTCCTGACTGATGCTTTTCCTCTGCTTGTCCTCTTTCTGAAATGCTTGGCTTACTTTCTCTGCGTGCAGATCAAGAAGATTTCCGAGTAAATCCTGAAAGTCCATTCAAATACTCTCAAGCATGTTTCATATAGACAATGACTTGCACACAAAATTCACATAGGATTGAAAGGGGTCTCCTTAGTTAGAGTACAGTCTTCTGCTGGCAAGGACACATTGTGTAAAACTTTATATAAATTTACCAAGCTCTATGGAAAAGTAACTGAAGAATCTTCTCCTTAACACTCCCACAGGGAGTCTGCTCCAGAACTTCATTCCTTTGATCCTTGCAAATGATTTTTTTCCTAATTTCCAGCCAGAATTTATTCATACTTGGTTTATGTCCATTTGTTCTTGTGCCAGCAATACTCTCTTTACCTTAAATAGCTTTTAAGAAGTTTTCCCTTCTCAATGTTTATGTGTTTCATTAACTTTTGGGAAAAAAAATTATAGTCTTTTCAGCCACTATTGTCCAAGGAAAGACAAATCAAGCTCTTCCCATTTCCTCAGATGCCAAAAGTGCTTCCTCCAAACCATTGCATCTGTTTTCTGCCACTCCAAATTTCCTTTTTCCTAAGCCTGGGAGAGTAGAGCACATGCAGTTCTGTATGAGGTCTTTGTTTTCATAGCTAGATGATTAGTTTTCCCTTACATTTCCCGGGCACTTCTCAATGAGCCAAGATCATAGTGTCTTCAATTTCATCCAACTCTTTCTGGTTCTCACTTCACTCCTATCCAGGTCAACACTACAGCCCCTTTGTTCTGCCCAGTCTCTGCAACTGTAGGAGAGAAGAGAACTTTTTGGCAAAGGTTTTAGAGAGTCTGAGGAGTAAAAACAAGAGGTGTGCTCAGTGGTGATGCACCAGCCAAGCTCTAATGGAGCCATCCAGTATACACATAAATCAAGATTTCTTCAGAGGCTTTTCATCCAGACAAACCAAAGCAATGGCACAGGTTTCCCAGGGAAGCTGTGGATATCCCACCACTTGAAGAGCCGGATTGGACTGGTCTTCAAGCTTCCTGGTCTAGTGGAAGGTGTTCCTGGCCATGGCAGGGAGATTGGAATTCCATGACCATTTAGGCCCATTCCAACCCAAACTGTTCTACGATTCTGTGATTTTTAGAGAGGGGAAAAACTCCTATCTCTACTGTCAGGATGGTCTCATCCAAATTGGATATATCTACTCCAAAATGGGATTACCTACCTAGCCAAGTAATTTTAGGAGATTAGTTAATACACTTCTTCCTCTTTCATTCTCAAAATAGCTGAATGCTTTCAGCTTGTACTGAAAGTAAGTAAAGGGATCAAATATATAAATTAGCTGTAGCATGGAAAAAATCTGATTAAATGGTTAAATGTTTGGGGCTGTTGTATGTAACTAAAGGAGGGATATTAAAATTAAGAATTTCAAGTAGCCTTGCTTATAAATAGCTCTTCTGTAGTATACAAATACTAATATAGTGTGTAAATACCAAAATACACAACAGCATGCTGACACATACAAACACATTTGCTGCATCCCAGAATACACATTTAAAAGACTGAAATGCAACAAATTTGTTTGTAAAGGAGAAATATATTTATAAGATCCTTCTAAAAGACTTTTCCTTACCACCTTTGTTTCATTTTCCATTTGGCCCATGTATATCAGTCACTTGTTAAAAAAACAGTCCTAAAAAAAGGTTTGTTTTTTTGTTTGAAAGAAATTTCTAAGCCCCATTTCCCCAGTGCAGGACACACTATGACATGGGATGCTCTAGATGGGGTCCCAGCTCTGCCTTGTGGAGACCCTCACACATCATATGGTCAAACAGGTGTTGACACAATGCACACCTCTTCACTGTCCTTTAGCACAGGATAGGTCTGTGTCGTTCACACAGGTTCACAAACCTGTCTTGCAAAGCTGAGGACCTTAAAAAACTCAGACTATGTGGCAGGATAGCACTACACACATATAAATAGAGAAAGCATTAAAACAGGGCTTAGGAAGACTGAATTGTTTCCCTGGTGTAATCAGTCCTGCTGAGTGACCTTCACAGTCACTTCAGTCCCTTGTACTTCAGTTTCCTAAGCTGTTAAGTGTCTCTTACATTTCTGACAGCTTGGTGGTAAAGATTTTTGAGCTTGGCAGGTAAAAAGCCTCCAGAGGGGTTTAAGCTAAGCAGCCTCCCTCACACCACTGCTTACTGTGGAAATTACTCTGCTGTTTCCTTGAAGGGGTGGGGGGGAAGTACAAAAATCTCAGCAGGAGGACATCAGATGAGAAAACCAAACCCTAGTGAGCAGACGGGGAGGTTGGTGTTCATCCTCCCTAACTAAATTTTATCAACTGTAAAATGCCTGCCTCTGTACAGTGACTCTCTCTAATCACTGGGGAGAAATGGATGTTTCCAGAACATGCTTTAGCTCATCACCATGAGCATCAAACCCACATGAGGAGTCTTCTGCCCTGGGACAGTCTGTTTCTCTGCTGACTACAGAGAGTTGAAGGTATCTCAGTTTTAGATTAATTTGAACCAGATCAGATGAATCCCTCCCAAAATTACTATAGTAAAGAAACTGTATGTCTTCAAAATATTTTCTACCTTTCCCTTTCCAGCTGGTTTTGAATGCTTACCAGTCTGAGATCTCAGAATTATTGAAAGCCATCTGCTTTATTCTGCTGGGTGTTGTGAACTTTAATCCCAAATGCAACTTAGGTAACCCCAAGTACTAGTCTCCACATATCAAATGTTTTGAGAGGCTCGGAGGGCAATGTGCTGCCTTGCTTTTGCAACCAGTGAAGCAGGAATATCTCAGTGCCCCCCTGAAACTCACCATTCCCTCAGTGCAGTGAGTGTGGTTGTGCTATGAGGACCTCCTGGGAGAGCCAGAAGCAGCTGCCCATTGAGTAGTCACCCCCATCCTGACACCAAAGCGGGTTCATTCCAGGTGGGAAGACACCAAATGGGACTGGAGAAATCAACTGAAGGCAAAGGGAAAGAGCTGTTTAATGAGGCCCTTTCCAGGCTATGTTGCTTTGTGTTTTGAGTGTGTTTGAACGTGTGGCTGTTTGCCTTGCAGAGGGATGCCCTGGCTTGTGCAATGGCAATGGCAGATGCACTCTGGACATGAACGGCTGGCACTGCGTCTGCCAGCTGGGCTGGAGAGGAGCAGGCTGTGACACTTCCATGGAGACGGCATGCGGTGATGGGAAAGACAACGATGGAGGTAGGACACAAGCACATGTGATATGTCAGGCTTCACAGAGCCTATAAACCTCTCACACTGAACAGTCATCTGGACTTGATTCTGCAGGGCAGATTGTTTTTTGACAGCTGGTAGAGAGCAGACAGCAAAATCTGCCAGGCTGACTCAGCCAGAGTGGATTGGAATTCAAATTAAATGGGTTTGGATCTGGGGTGCCAGGGCTGAAGAGGGACATTTGTTTGTCTTCAAATCAAGTCCATAGAGCAGAGAGCAGGCGGAGGCTGTGCACCTGTCCAGTCCCTCTACTCCAGCCAAGTGGCTCAGCAGTGACACGATGGGACCACCTCAGGCAGTGAACATCCCTGACTGTTCAAACTTTGCCCTCACTGCCTGAGGCTTTCATCAAGGCTCTGCAGTTGGTCACTACTGACTTTGGATGGGTATTTTTCATAAACTTAGAGACTTGGGTGACTGATCCCCATGCCCACAAGCCATCCAATCCCTCTCAAACCATGTTTTATTGATTACTGTTCCATATGTAATGATGTCAGGCCTGTGAATAATAGCTCTGTGTAATGCAAACTTAATATTCAGAGTTATCTCATTACAAAGGAAACTGTGGTGCAGTGTGAAGGTTTGAATTAGAGAGCAGGAGATGAGATATTAAATTTAAGGCATAAGGGAGACTGCATAATTTGTTGTGTTGTCACTCAGCAAAAGGCTTTGTAAACCACAAGTCTGGGCCAGGACCCAGACTGTGAAGTGGAGACTGCATTTTGCAAGCCTCTGTTTTATCATATTCACAAGAACAGTACAGTTTAAAAAAAATAGCCAAGCCAAGTCTGTGATTATCTGCTTCACAACAACTGTGATTCTGATTGAATATTTAAAATACTTCTGCACATCTGGCATGGCAAATGGACCAAATTAGCCCATTAGAAAAGATGGAAAAATTTGAGTACCATACAAAGAGTACACACTATAAAACAAAGATGGCTTTTTACCTCATATGGAACTGAATATCACTGTACTTGTCTTTTCTATTTACAGCTAACACAGGGCAGCAATAAAGGTCATCACATCAGATGTGTAAAAGTATGGTAAATAGACCAAAGGTCAGTCCCAGTTTCCATGGAAAAAAATAACCAGCAAAAGCCATGTGAAGTTTTTAGTAAGAGAGAGACAGAAGGAGTAATCCAGCCTAACACACCATGTAAATCATAACTGTATGATATCACAAAGAGCATGAAAAGACCCTGAGCATCTCTTTATATCTCCTGAATCAAGGGTTAACCTTTTTACCTGGGTTACCCTCACCTTGAAATGAGCTGCCTTGCAAGCCTGCAGGACAGCGGGTGTACACGGGAGAGACAAAAGGCATTGACAGGTTTACAAGTTAGTGCACATCAACTACGAACTGGCATTTGGTGAACCTGTGTGGAGCAGTGGTGTGCACAGCAAGAACAGAGCAACTGATAGGTTGTAACTTACTTGTGGCAGCTTGTTCATGTGTCAGAGCCCACAAATGGGTGTTGACTTTACTCTTGGTACGCTCAAAAAAAAGAAAATGTACATGGTGTGCATTACAGATTACAGATAATCAGTCATACACTGTGCCTTTGATTTGGCTGTATTACTGCTAAGGGCTCTCTTCAATGAGCACTGTGCCATCTCCACCTTTTGGAATTCTGTCACATACACTGGAGTGATGCATGCTCAGGGCTGAAGAAAGGTGGTTTATTTTGGTTCACTGGAAAGGATCCAAACGTGGGATTTGCTCATGAATGTTGGTAATGGAGGTAGAAGTCCTTCCATGAAGCTTTAGAAGTCAAACAACTGACCTAGTCAAAATGGATATCACGAGTGGTGAGAAAGAGGTTAGTGAGCCTGTTCACAGTACCGGGGGGTTCACTCTGCCTGAGCTCATACCTGGCTCCTACACTATGGTGTCAAGTGTCTGCTAATCAAAATCTCTACAGCCGGAAATTCCTCAGGATAATGGGAGCTGAAGTCAGAAACTTTTTCATCAGCTCCCAGCCTAATCATACCCTGAGGGAGACGGGTGCTAAATTACAGGGTGTGTTCGGCTCTTAAATTTGGAGGCTGTTCAGATAAACAATAACAAGCTGAGCAGGAGTCACTCAGAAAGAAACTTGGTGAAATTTAATCTTTGTTAAGGCTAGTAAAAAGTTGTTTCTGAGTGCAGTTCCCTCTCCACAAAGTGTCATTTATCAAAGCTAGCACTTGGGTTTCACACCCAGGTCCACTTTGTTTACACTTTTAAAAACCAAGCCCATCAACTTGAAAGAAGCTGTAGCGAGTAACTGAGAGCAGGTGATCATCCAGTATCAGTTAAGGAAAAACAGTGCAATGACAGAGCTGTAACAATCTGGGTAAAAGGCCAAGATTTTGTACATTTGACCTAAGAGGCCACCTGTATTGCAACAAACAGGAGGTGTTTCTTTAAAACAAGATGAGAAAAGTGGTTCTTGCCTCACTTCAGCAGAAAATAACCTCTAATTCATGGCTGCAAACACTCACTACCTAAGAGTAGGTGTGACAGGTAGTACCTATATGTCTCACCCCACACTGACTGTTCTGTCATGTACTTGAAGAATAAGTTTGAAAGTTTAAAAAATCAAGGAAATTATCTTCTGTGACAAGTCCTAAAAGTAGAGTTAATGGCATTTGATAATACCTTGAGAAGAGGCTGGTATTCCATAGGCTAAATATGGGCTCTGTTGCATTGGTAGACTCCTCTGTTAAGAACATAGTGTACGGGAAAAACTGAGGGGAAGAGAGGATATTCTTAACTAATCTCATGAATATACTGTTGAACAGCAAAGCTGTGTTACCTGTCCTTGTTCTGGAGAAATCATCTAACTGTTTGAGAGCCAGAGTTGTCCAGTTCTCCATTTCAATAAGTTTTCATGAAGAGAAAATCACACTGAGGTGAAATCATGAGAGGACTACAGATGTTAATTGAAATTGCTCATTTGGTCTAAAAGTTCAACACAGTTACTTTATTTGAGGGTCTTTGTTGTTCATTGGGGCTTCTCCAGAGTAGCCAAGTCTTCCAGGTAGAGTGAAGCTTGCTGGTTTTCCAGGAACTGGAACCGACCCGTCCTTCATTTTCTGCTTTAAACAATTCCTGTTCCTGAGCAGCTGCTGAACTCTGTCAAACTTGAATCTACCTTATTTGTGGAAGGCAAGAGGCAATATTTTTGTCATATGAAAAATATGTCTGAAATGACAGTGTTCACAATATTATCTAAACCTTCATGTTGATTAGCAGTTTCTGTTCAGTTGTCTGCTTTTCTCCACTGCCTCTTCCCAACTGAAATACGTCCAAAGGTGAGTGTTAGTGGTTAAGGGATTAAATAGGTAGATAGATGGCTAGATAGATAGATAGCCTTCCCAGTCAAATAAGCCTGGCTTGTCATAATATATATTGCACACCATTAAATAAAACTATAGAAACTTCATTTTTCTTAGCTGTCATCTGGTCAACAATCTTCCTTTGGGACTGAGAGAAATAAACCATCCTGCTTTCTTTTTCTGCAAGAATTGTATTAGCGAAGCTCCTTCCCCTCAGTTTATGTCTCATTTAGCCTAGGACAAACAGAGAGTTCCAATGTACCCATGGCCCCATTTTGCCTTTGCAAGTTCAGTCTGTGCTCCACCAGATGCTTCCCAAAAGCTAGCAGGTGGAGCCATTTGTATGCTTTCCTTGACTTATCCTCCTGGACCAGAACAACTAAAGGTTGCCTTAATCTCCCATCCCTGGAGCAGTGATCAGGTCACTTCAGGGACAGTGTAATTCAGGAATGGTTTCTCTGAGGCAAATCAGTGATGTTTGTTTAACTGTACCAAAGCCCACTGGCAGCTCCACAGTGCCTTGCCCTGTTCAAGGATCAGGTAGTGCTTGTGGTAAGGTGGAGACTTACATAATGCTCTGGAACAACAGCATTTCAAATCTTTCACAAGAGAAACTTTGGCACAGCACTCTGGCCTTCTTAACACCCATGTGTTCACCATCTGTCCACCACATGCCAAATAGTGTTAGAGAGCTGGCAGAAGTCTGCACTGATCTTTGCAGTGCATAGGGGTTACATCTGAAGTTAGTCTCAGGGTTTTAAAGGGAACAGTAAAGAATCCAGGAGAACCCCAGAATGCAAGCCTTTGTCTTTGCAAATGGTTGAGCTGCAGACAAAGTAGTGGGGTGCTTTCTGATGCTTCCTTTCTTCTTTTTGCCCTCATGCCCTTGGCTTTAATAGATGAGAAGATTGTCTCCTGGGCGTGGTGTGTGAGCTGTCTGCTTCCTCAAAACCATAAAAAATTACACAATAATGTGCTGGCTACATTTGTGGAGGGAAATATTGAGATCTGAATGCACCTGGGAAAACAGCCATCATAAATTATCATTTTTCATCACAGATAGATCCAGTCAAACAACAGGGTCATCTTGGAGGAGCCACAAAGCACTGCTAAAAGGATTAGAAAGCCTGCTGTACTTAAAAGATTGGGTAGCTGGTATAATTTGTTAGAAATCACCCAGCTTCTCTTCCTCTGTTTCATGGTGACTGTTAATTGACTCATCCTCAGATAAAATGACCAGTTCACATTTTCAGGTTTCAGCTCTTTGCTGATTTTGTGTTGGATGGTAACACAGGGTGTCTCCTGTGGCTGGTTGTTGGCAGCAAGGCTGGCAGGAGAGCATTGTTCACCCAGGGCATTCCGGCATCCTGGAGCATGTGTTTATCATGCCATTGGAGAGGATTATGTGTTGTGAACTGGGGGGTCTAGCAGTGTCTTGTCTTGACACCTTGGGAGAGCTCCTGGTACTTTGAAGGAGTCCTTAATGAAATGCCTTTGATTAATAGATTCAGAAAGAAGCTATGAAAATGCTCTCTGTGTTGAGGGAAACCTAGCATTGTCTGCTGAAATGAGAGAGCTAAGTTATGGGAAGGAGGCACTGCTTTTACACAAAATGTAACAGAAGGTGACATGAACCAGCTTCAGAAAAAAACAGATTGGACACTTAAATCACAAAGCATTTCTGCACTTCAAAAGATGCTTAAACAGAGTTTGAGCACCAGTGTTTAAAGCAGAAATTCAGGAAAGCTCTACCAGACCTACTTTAGCATCTAAGGGAAACCGCTGCAATTTCTGTGAGACAGAAAGTCCCCTTAGAATCCTAAGGTTTTGCACTGACTATGCGGAACATTGCATAGACTGCATGGCCACTTTCCTCTTGACCAGGATTTGAGAAACATGCCAATATCTGAGTTATCTGAGACCACTTTCCAAGATGTTTTCAAATGATTGCTTAAATTGGCTTGGATTCAGTCAGAGCATGTTAGGGTGAACTTTTCAACAGTAGCTTAACACTTGCAGCACTTGCCAGGAAAGTGAGAGACCTTGGTGACAAGAATCTCTCAGCTGCTGAGGGTGTGAAACCACTGTTCCCACCAAAAACATTTATAAGTTCTGAGTTACTTTTGCTCAGAGGAATCACTTTTAAGATGTGCTTTGACTCCTGAAGGAGGCAGTTTCAGGTACACTATTGCATGACAGTCGATCAGGTTAATTGTCACAGACATCTTTTCATGAAAATCCTTTCATTAGGATTTTTCCTGCTGAGAAGCTGAGAGGCTTTAGCAACAAAATGTAGACAATGGTTATCTGCTGCTGTGGAATGCAACAGGTCCATCTGTGATTGGCCCATCTTGGATGTTTACAATTAATGGCCAACCACAGCCCAGTTAGCTTGGACTCTCTGTCTGAGACACAAACCTTTATTATTCATTCCTTTCTATTCTTAGCTTAGCTAGCCTTCTGAGATGAAACTTTTCCTTCTATTCTTTTTACTATAGTTATAATGTAATATATATATCATAAAATAATAAATCAAGCCCTCTGAAATATGGAGTCAGATCTACGTCTCTTCCCTCATCCTGAAAACCCCTGTGAACACCATCACAGTTAATCAACTTGTGCTTACTGTCCTGTCCAAATGCTAGTCACAGAATCATAGAATATCCTGAGCTGGAGGGGGCTCATAAAGATCATCTAATCCCAGCTCCTGGCCCTGCACAGAACAACCTCTACTCTGTCAGGTTTGGTGCTGTGACCACTTCCCTGGGGAGCCTGTTCCAGTACCCAGCTACCCTCTGGGTGAAGAACCCTTTCCTAATAGGCATCCTAAACTTTCCCTGACACAGCTTCATGCCACTCACTCGGGTCCTGTCACTGGTCACCACAGAGAGGATATCAGTGCCTGCCCCTCCTCTTCTCTTTGAGAGGAAACTTCAAACCATGATGAGGTCTAGCCTCAGTCTCCTCCAGGCTGAACAAGCCAAGTGACCTCAGCCACATCTCATAGAGCTTCCCATCCAGAGCCTTCGCATTCCTCACAGCCCACCTTTGTACACTCTAATGGCTTAATACCTTTCTTATATTGTGGTGCCCAAAGCTGCACACAGGCCTTGAGGTGAGGCCGCCCCAGTGCAGAGCAGAGTGGGACAATCCCCTCCCTCACCCAGCTGATGATGCTATGCCTGATGCACCCCAGGACACAGTCTCTCCTAAGCTAGAAAAGGCCCTCACACGCCTTGCTCAGCTTCATGCAATTCCCTCAAATCCTAGGTTGCTTGGTTTATATGCTGCTTTGCTGGCTGTTAAAAATCTGCTTGGAGAAAGGAAGAAGCCCATGAAACCAGCTGCATCAACTCTATTCTCCAGAGCAGTGATGAGCTGCGGGTTGCTGTGAACTTGTAGATTCTAAACACATTATTACAGGTCTGGTTTATGCCAGACAGTGGTGATTATCGTGTGTTTTCTGTCATTTCCTCCTTCCACTTCCTTTCTTTCTCTATTCAGATGTTTTTTTAAAGAATGTAACTCTGGATTAGGATGAACATTTTGCAGAGTCTTTCTGTAGTGACTATCCCCACAGAGGTTCTGCACAAGAGCCCAAGGAGTCCTGTAATTCAAACACTTGACTGCTATTACATATGACTGTGTTATTTCAAATTTGCAAACAAGTGCTGAACACTTAGAGAAAGAAGTGAGGGCAATTCCTTTCCCAGGCAGCCAGCAATCTAATTTAGCCCAGATACAAGCAGTGAGAAGCTTATTCAGGTGAAATCAAAACAGAGCAGGTGGGATAGAAGGAGCAAAGAGAATATGAATAGCTAACGTGAACACAGGGAGTTAACAGTCATATTGCCATTGTTCCTTACAGTTGTGTTTTGTTTTCCTTTGTCTCCTTAAAGGGGAACCAAAAGCTGCAACTCTTGTTGAATAAGTAAAATTTATCTTTGAAAGCACTGGAGTAAAATCCATTTATTCCCCAAATCCAATTCAAGTAAATGGAGTGTCAGTCCTCAGCTCAGGAATTGGATCAGAACATCATTATTCCTGTAAAACCTTTATCAGCACAAACATCCACGTGAACAATAACTTGTTTGTGCAAGTACCTTTAGAGCCTTCCTCTAAACCAGTTTAGATTAGAACTGAAAGAGTAAAACCTGATTTGCTCAAGGGTAAGACTAAGACTTTGTTATCTTTACCTTTGAGCATTTACATTTAAAACCTTTCCCACCCAAACTCTCCCAATAATTCATCCAAAAGCATCACAGGACAAGACAGTGTCCCCACAAAAAGTGATAATGTTGCCTGATGAATGGCACAGAAAGGGAACTGAAAGATAAGAACTGGATGAGGCAAGAGACACGATTATTTGTATAATCAGTGCATTTTATTCTTTTGTTGCCAGTGGAAATTCTCCCATGGGAGACAATGGGGTTTTATTGTTGGTTTTACTTCCTAGTTTTGCTTTGCCGAATACAGTTTCTCATAGAGGCTCATCCCATTGCAGTCAGTAACAAAAAGTGTCATGGTCTTTGGCAGGAGCAATCCTTGAGTTTGTCATGTGTGCTGTCCCAGATTCACCCTAATCAGGCTCCTTAAGCCCACCTCCCTCTGACTGCCTGCCTGCCTGGGGCTCCCAAAGTGCATCACAGTTCACAGAATGCTCTCTGTGTATAAACAGGTCCATCCCTACCCATGGCCTGCCTGTTCCAGCCTGAGACTTGACATGCAGCACCCTGTCAGAGTCTGCTTAAACACATAATAACACCACCTCTGGCTGCAGGTTATTTGCATTCTGTTGGTGATGTTAGCATAACTGATTTTTGTTGCTGCATCCATAACTCCGTAGAAATGCTCAATAATTCAGTCTCAGCCACTTAAGACACTGCCCATTAAATCAGCCAACACAATTGTAGGGCCATGAAAAGTCACAGCTAATTGGAAATTTTATTAGCTTTCAAGATCAGCTCTTAGCTGATCTTGTTTACTGCAGAAGCAATGTCTCAAAATCAGGCCTTTGCTTCTGTACAAAGCTCTAATTCTTGACACCTTTTGGGTGCTGCATGGCAGTGAGTGAAGAACTTGGAAGCTGACTGCATGGACACGAAGGAGAAATGAGACTACTGTGGGATTTGTGAGCACTTTTCAGCCACCAAGTGCAGCAACTACTCAAGGAGGGCAGGGACAGCAAGTAGCTCCATTACTGCTGAAGAGTAATTATTTTGCAGGAATTTTAAAATATCTGGTTGGTTTGGGTGGATTTTTTTTTTTTTTGCATGCATCATACAGACAAACGTCATAAAGGACGTGATTTTCAGAAAGTGATGGGTCATGAGCAGTGTTTGAAAGCCAAGTAATTTTAGCTCCTCTTAAATTTGGTATCCAGGTGACTATTTGTGGAAGGCAGTGATGATAAGGAGTATCTTGTGAAATTCTTGAGTGAGGTCAGTATTTCCATCTGTTGTCATTATCTAGTGTTGCTGTCTTGATAGTCATAGCGAGTGTTTAAAGTCAGTTAAAATCAGTTGTTCTCCAGCTGGCATTATGCAAATGTTACACTCATTAGGCTGAGGTCCTGCTCCAAGAAGACACAGATACCTTTGGTGTTCAGCCCCCTCCATGAAACAATGCTCCCATGAAGAAAAAGCTGAGCATACACTGCAGATACAAAACTTTAATGACAATTGTGGTTATTTCATTGGGTTGTGCTGACACTTCAGAGCCCTTTGAGACTAGAACAGATGTTTTGTGAACAGAAAATAAAAAGACAGTCTCTACTCCCAGGGAGTTTGCAGTCTAAAGTAGTAGTTTGAAGAGCTCACTAATGGGAATGGTGGATTTGCAGTCTTTAAGGGAGTCAGAGCCTCATTCTAAAAAAAAATTGCAACTCCACCCACAAGATAAGAGCTAGATAAGTCATCCCAAAATAAAACTCACTGTATAGTGATATAAAGAGTGCAGATTACCTGATAAAAATGGTCTTGGTCCCCTAAAATACAATGTTGGCTGAATAAATTGGAGCTGCTTTATCCTCAATGGCAGAAAAGAAAGGGTTTCTGCTGAGCCCAATTAATTTTCCTTCATGTCCCTCTCTACAGGGAATGAGCCAGGGCTCACAAGATGACCTGTAGAGGTACCATCCACTCTGCTTTATTCTCTGATTACTTGAATGTTAGTGAAAGATGCAAACCACTGAACACATTATTTACCAGATGTGACAATGTCTTGCCAGTGGCTCCCTTTTCACAACAACAGTGGTTTGATTCACCCCATGGTAACTCTAAGATTGCAAAAAGGTAGTTATTTCAGGCTTCATGCAAAGGAAGTGGGACAAAAGAGTTTGGGTTTGGTTTTAGGAGGACTGTCAAAGGATATATATGTGTATATAGAATGCATAAACAGTCTCAAGATGTCTCAAAAATTCCCGTTGCTTGGAAATCAGAAGGAACACAAGAGATGTCTTAAAATCTGGCTTAGTGACACATCTCTGAATTAATTTATTAATTGGAAGGCATCCATGATTGAAGATGTTTCTGTAGGGATCCCTTGGAATTGGTTGTTGTATCCAGCCCTACTCAGCATTTTTATTATTGTCTTAGAATATAGTTTACTTCTCTCCTGGTAAAATTTTTAGGTCACCTAAAGCTCAGTATGGTGGTAAATAACGTACCTGATCTTTTGACACAGAGTGATCTGACTCACATCACTGCAAGGTCACAAACAAAATATATCATAATGCAGCAAAATGCAAAACAGCCCTGGGAACAAATAAATGATGTTATACTGGAGGGTTGAGAGATTCTTGAGAAGCAATGACTCAGAACAGGATTTTGAGGTCACTGGAGGTAATTGTCTCAACATGAGTTCTCAGTGCAAGGCTTTTGTAGCTTCACCTCTGTGAACCTTAGGAGTATAGAAGCCCAAAAATTCTTTGGGGAAGAGGAAGTGGTCTCTTTTCTGCACCCAATATTGCTGACATAGTTCTGTGTCCAGTGTTGGTGTCCACACGTAAAAGATGTGAAATTACTGGAAAGAGATCAAAGGATGTCATACACCAAAACATCCAGTGGATGGGAAACAAACCTTAAACTGGGAATTTTGTTCTTCCTCAGCTGTTCAGAGAAAAGATTTGAAATGAAACAACAAGGATTTTTATTCTGTGTGGAGGTACTTGCACATGGAAAAGACATCAGAGCATGCAGGGCAGAAGGAACTATGGTAACTTTATGGACAAAGGTCAGACAAGACCAGTTGTGGGATACCAGAGTTAGACAAATCCAACCTTGAAATATGACACAGTTCCCTAGCAGTAATTAAGCATTTCAGAAGTTTCTTGGAGGAAGTGGTTGACTCACTGTATTCAGCTTTCTTTGGTATATGAGATATTTTTCTAAAACACAGGATTTAATCCAGTTCTGGATGGGAAAAAATCAACAGCCTATGGGCATAAGAGGTCAGACAAGCTGATCATATTAGCCTTAAAACATATGAATTGCAGTAATCCCCCTATGCAAGACTTTAAACTTCTCACAGAGATAATTCAGCAACACATTTGTTCTCTGCTTTGAAGTGCCATGGTCATATTACAGTTATACTTAATTAAGGAAGCTGTCACTTTTTAAAACCAAGGGCTGTATAAAGGCATCCATAACTAAGAACTTACTATGCAGCCTACCTGTGCTCTGGGAGCTACTGGAGTTAGGAATCCACATGCAGGTGATGGGTTTCTGTGGCTTTGCTGCTGCTAAACTTGGGGTGAAGAGAGCATTGACCCCATGTTCACCTTTCTCTGTTACCTGTCTGAAAAATTTGCTTTGATCTCTTATGAAAATTCACCTTTATGCTTTATGGATTTCAAAGGTGTTTTGAATTACAACTTCATATTGTTTTGTTGAATTGGACAGTTAATGCCAGAGTTATGGGTCAGGAGCTTCTCGCAAATGTCACTTTATCCTCACTCTTCTGATGGATCCAGTGAGAGATCTCAGGGCATGAAAAGTCATAGCTGTGTACACTGTCATTATATCTGCTGACAAGTTGCTGTAGGGTACCACTTGGATGACTTTTCGACCATACAATAAAAAACCCCAAGAAAACAGTATGCACAGACATCACTACTTATGATCTTGTAGATTAACTCTTGCTGTTCTGCATGACCCAGACAAAAATAGCCATTACATTTTCCTAAGCTAAAGAAATGCTCTGTCCTGAAACTGCTTTTGGTATTAGAGGGAGTTGAGTAGCTAAACACCATTTCAGCCCTCAAGTGCCTTCATGAATTTAGGACATCAGTGACAAACCTTTCTGGTGTAGTTTTCCTCAATTTATTCCATTTAGGTCCAAAACACATTAGTTGAAAGTCTTATCTGCAGATGAGTCCTCATCATTCTCACCTGTTCAAAACATTGTCCTCTGCATCTATTCTTCAAACATTTATCTACAGTTTCCTGCAAAGACAACATTTTCTTGCTGTCTTGCAGCTTCAGGCCTCAAAACACATTTCTGATGCCTGGAAAAAAGACAGGTTAATGAAGAGGTATGGTACAGCTGGTTTGCCATCCTTTCAGCCAAGTGTCTGTAGCCTTAGAAAACATTATTAATGTGTGTGAGAAAATGACAACATTTTATCTTGCTTGAAATTGTAGTCAGTATAGTAACAAGGCTGGTTTGTTGTTTGTTTTTCTTTTCTTTTCTTTTTTTTTAGTAGGTAGCTGTGACTAAGCCTGTTGCATCTAAGCTGGGCAGTGTTCTGTGAATGGTCTCTCAAACTCCATCTGAGATTTGACCTTCCAGAATCCTACTGATCTAATCATCTGCAGCAAGCAATTTTTTTAATGGGCAAAGAAATTCTAATTAGTTCTTTTTCATTATCACTAGTCATCAAGAGAAAAGGCCAATGGATAGGTTTAGTGTCCAAGATGAACCTTTTTGTGTGGCAATTTTGCAAGGAGTTATAAAGATGTAGAGATGTTAGGACAGACAGAGGTGTGGGTAACAGATGGGATTTTTCAAAGCACTGTTGCTGGCTTAATAGTGCTCCCATTATCATTAATGGCAAGTCCAGAGCACTTGTGGAAATGACCCAGTGTCTGTGTTTGTGTGTGTGTGTGTGTATGTGTGCACAGAGCAGATTCGCATTGTCTTTGACCTACTTGGAAGCTCTGGGAGCCCCTACCAGGCTTGTTCAGCTTTCTGTGTGTGAGTAACCACATGAAATGATGATGTCAGTGATGTTATAAACACTAAACTATTCCAGGATTGGAACAGGTATAACTCAACAGAATCCAATTCCATGACGTGTGAGCCATTTTAAGTACTAGAACAATGAAAGATGCGATTTCATCCTATTTATATTGCAGTAAATACAAAATAATGCCAATAACATTAGTGAAAGGACTTCTAATTCATACTGGTAAAAATGGGACAAAATGGAAGCTCACAAACGGTAATAATAACAAAATGTCTTGTTTTAATTTACTGTTTCTTTGAGATAAAAAAATCCATTATTCTGAAAACTAAGGATTTCATCCCACTTCAGGAGGGCTCTGCCTCTCAGGGCAGTGTTGCTCTCCAGGCACATTCATTTCTTGCCTCTCTGCTGGAGTTGTTAGTAGGATGCTTGCTGTAAAGGTGGTGTCTGTGACATATGGAGCTCTCAGCAGCTACACAGAGACCAACCACTCATTTCACATAGGTCTGGGAACAGCCATCACATGGTAGTAATTTTCATTCCCTGTCAAACTGTCTTGCTTGAACTGATGAGTTGGAAGTGAAGGGCTCCGTATCCCATTACCCCAGAACAAAATCATCCAGTTCCCTTATCTGATTTAAAGATCTGTCTCTACTACATGCTAACAACTTTTATTGCTAAATGTGATGCTTCATCAAACCTCTTTTGAGCTTTTTTTGGTATTTCTTTTCCTGTCACTGCTTTTTACTGTGCTGTTTGCAATGAGCAGTGGCATCTCCAAATGAATGGGGCATGTTGCTATGGTGGTGGGAGGGGAAGTGGTACTGCCTGCATTTCATGGCTTGACAGATATGCAAACCCTCATTTTACTGGAGTACACTCAGCAAGCCTTTTCATGTGTGTCCACTGATATTATTGTTGTTACTATTAATTTAATGGTGCTGAAAGTGCAAGATTTATATCCTGAGAGTTTGAGGTAATCTGTTACTCTGTGTTGGTATCAAATCAATGTGACCAAGGTCAAAAGAGATCACACCTTCCCAGCAAAATATCCTTTACTTTCTACTCTATTTTACTAAGTTACATGTATAGATCTCTCTGCAGCCGTGTAGATACCATGGCTTTATTCACTATTTAGTCCTGCTGAAAGCAAACCTGGTAGCTTTGGTGTGATGCTATTATTAGAAGAGGGGTACAGAAGTTGTGTATTTTGGCAAAAAACCCCATAACAATCTTTGGGGGCTCTGGAGTTAGTTATCAAAGTGACTGAGTTGTGGAATGGCACATCCTAGGATTAATCTAAAATATGCTTTTTTGAGAGCCCAGTGTCATATATGAGTTTTCATGTATTACATACTACTGCATATATATGTTATGTATTAATGTGTATTTTGAGTTCCTTATTGTGACTTTAAGTGAACATGCCTTACTTAATGTTGATGAAAATCCACATTTCTCTACTGTGTGGATTGGAAGGAGTTCTTGCAACCTGAAGCCTGCAGCACTCCATGTTTCCATTGCTCTAAAATGTTCCTTACCCTTCTGTAGATGGCCTGGTGGATTGCATGGACCCAGACTGCTGCTTGCAGCCACTGTGCCACGTTAATGCACTGTGCCTGGGCTCCCCGGACCCCCTGGATATCATCCAGGAGACGCAAGCCCCCGTCTCCCAGCAGAGCTTGCATTCCTTCTATGATCGAATCAAGTTCCTGATTGGCAAGGACAGCACTCACGTCATCCCAGGGGACAATCCTTTTGAAGGCGGGTAAGTGAATTTTGGAGTTGATTCAGTAAGTGGTGAAGCATAAGCCACTTGGCCATTTTAAGACATGGAAGGGCAGCAAGACGCAGAATAATGAAAATTGTTTGGATGAAGTAGATACCTGAAGGCTTTTGTGGCTGATGTAGTTCTGCTGACTGTCTCTTCACCTACAATTTCCTGCCAGCCAGTATGGCAAGATGCTCCTCTTCCAACATATATGACCAGTTCCATGTTTCCTCACTTTCCTTATTTCAAGGAGTGAAAGGCATCCATTCAGCTCTTCTAGATGAAGTGATTGACATTGTGCACAAGTATCTCCTAAAGAGCAGTAACAGATCTTCCTTTGACAGAGACAAAAGAGAAGGAAACTAAAATGCTATTTGCAATCTATAGTGTGAATATTAGAGACTTCAGAAGAACTGAGGAAAATCATACCATCTAGGGATGGCTGTTAGAGTGATTTGCAATATAAGCAATCAGGTTGAATATAGATTGGTTTTAAAATCAAGAAATTCTTTATCGCTGCAATCATCATCAAGAAACAGGAACTGGGAAACAAAACATAGCAGTTCACTTCTGTGACTGCATCTCAGGATTTTGGTTTAAGTATATTACAGTATGTCAGGGCTGATCATCCCTGAAAATCATTTCTTGTAGCAGGGTAACTGGGGTGTCAAATTCCTAGATCACTCAGTGTCTGCCCTGAATGGTGCCCTTCAGAAGTAGTGACCCTGATCCTAGAGGTGGCTGTCAACACGTAGGTTTGAACTCTGTTGAGCTTCACCCAGTCATGAACTGCTTACTTTCAGCTTTCCCACACACAGCAGTTAATAGGTTGGCACTGAAAATACACAATCCTCATGTTTGTGTGGGTATTTATTTCAGCACTTACATCTCAAGTGGCCTCTCAGGCCCCTCTAGCTCTAGCTTTTCGTGGAGGGACACTGCCAGCATCTCTTGGGTACCAGCTCCCATATATTGCCTGTTTTGGTAGTCTACAGGCTGACATCATCATCACAGCAGTGTCAGGAAATTGGCCTGATGTGATATTTGCCCTGATACTTGTTGCTTCCAAGGTCTTCAGAGTTCAAGAAAACTGACAACAGTGACTCAGATTATAACCAAACACTTTTATGTTGCAAATTGTTGTCCTTCATTGGCATTCTGAAGATCGCAGGTACTGGATACTGAACAGTCTGGACTCTGGACAAGGCGTTGTGATTTGTTGCTGTAAAACCAGGCTTCAAGTGCTCACCTTTCATTCTTCTGATGTATTTAGGGTAGCAATTCCTCAACACTTCCACAGAGGACTCTGTTATCAGGTCCATATGTATCCTTTCTGACAGGCAGAGAATTTTGGTACATGCTTAGTGAACTTTCCATACAACTAATGAACTATAGGAATCTTCATATTTGTGCAATAAAATATAAAATTGCAGCTTCTCTTGAAGGGCTGCTTGCATTCAACAGCATACAGAACTGGGGGGAAATAGTGGGAATTTCTAATTATATAGTGAATTTGTTTCTGAGAGTGCCACCAGAGGATCAACAGCAAGAATGTGTCATTTAGTGTAACATAAATTCTTGCAGGAGTTACGTGTGTTTCATAGGTCTGATGATAGATCTCTATGTAGGAAGGACCTACTAACCATCTGAATTCTGAATCAGGAGAGATTCAGAATTCAAAATGAGCACCTGCTAGCATAATTGTTTGTCTGGTATGTAGGTTACTGGAGTGGGGGAATGCAAAGATTCAGATCGATAGGAAGGGTTTTAATGACTGCTCTTGATTAAATGCAGTGGAAGTAATAAAACTTGTTCTACTTAAGTTAGGATGAAGAATTATACAGAGGTAGCAATGATTTATGAGGTTTCTATTCTCATGTTATCAGTATAGGGTGTGTGCCACTAAGTGTGGTCTACAGATATGTCACCTCAAGCTGTGATTGTATTGCATCTCTCAAGTTAAGTATCTTGATTTGTAAGAGTGATTGCAACTAACATTGAAGAACCTCAACAGAAGGTATATTTTTCCCTGAGACAGCACCTGGTCCAGACTCATGAGAGTGTTGGGTTGTTGAAAATGCCACTACTCTTTTGGGATTTTAAAAGACATCACATGTTCCTGTTAGTTCTTAAAGATCTGGATAGACTATAGATCTGGATAAACTCAACCATTGCAAAGGTTTTCTGCTTATTTGGCCTCTCTCTGTAGTTCAGTTGCTTGTTTCACCTCCCAAAAAGCTGGACCTTTGAACAGCTCCTCTGGTCACCCTGCAAATGACAGTGCTTCAGCAGTAGTCAATGACTGATATGTGGGAAAGCATGGGCTGGAACCATCTGGAACCCAGTTAGTCTGGACAGGCAAGATTGCCTGTTTTTGCATGTGTGGATATGCCCTTTATTCAGTAGCATTGTCACTGAAACTTCACCAGTTGCCTTTCCAACAGACAGGTGATAATATCCCTTTTATCCATGGATCCTTGCTCGGTGTCTCTATAAAAATCACAGCAGCCACTGGAGGCAAGATGAGCTGTTTTCATCACTTCTTCCAGCTGCTGGCTTAAAAGTTTGTCTGACAAGAGGGAGTTATTCTTATAGAGGGCTCCAGCATCTTGCTTTAGGACAGCCCTCTCCTATTGCAGGTGGGATAATTCGTAAAGTCGTCTCCTTCTTGGTGTAGATCAGGACTGTTGACTGCTGTTCATGGAACTTCCTATATCTTTCTGTCCCAACGCCATCATCCTCATGGAGTAGAGTTGGAGTTGGATCCATGTCATTTGCTGTGAGCAGTCCCCCATGAGCAGGCAACACAGAGGTGGCGTGGATCTCTGTCCTGTGTGTCTGGTATCCTGCATGGGCACCAGTGGCACAGGCACATTCACCATTCAGGCCAGGAACTGAGTGCTCCTCCAGGCTTCACTAGGTCATGGCTGACCGATTATCACCCTGAGGGAACTGGGGCACATTTGCATCCCTGTCTGGCCTGTGCAGAAGTGGCAGCAGCATGAAGGAGGTGACTGAATATCTCTGCAATATATTTCCTGAGCTTCAAAACCACAGCTAAGCCACTCTTCAGAGAGAACAGCAGTGCAGATCACCTAATGGATACAAATAAATGGATGTCTTGTGACAGCTAGCCTGTGAGTGAATTTATTATTGAATTACACTCTGGCTTCTTAAGAAGAAGCTGAGCTGACAAGCTCTCTCACCAGTGCAGAAGAAAAAGAAAGACAATGATAAATTACCCTGATGGATAAAGGCAAAGACCTTGTCTCTTCCCAAATACCAGCAATTATATATTATTCATGTTTGGGAAGAAAAAATAATCATCACCCATATTGAAATGAGTGTTTATGATGATAAAGCAAGTAGCTAAATTAAATTTTGAATGCGCAGAATGTCTTTTCACATCATTTTGATGAACAGATAACAAGTACTCCTCTACTACTTGGTCATTCTTGTATTGATTTTGAAACCACTTACTCTTACTGTTAGCTTTGTTGTTTTTAAGTCATTCTTAGTTGTCCATCACCATAAGGAGTAGCACAAGATGCAGTGGTGTCAATAAGTTGACTATAAAGTAGGATACCTGATATATTTGTTCTCTTTTGAGGGTTCATAAAATGGCAAGAACAGTCCTGGTCCACAGTCTTTTATGCTAAATTTTGGCATGGTTAAAGTGCCTCAGAAAACCATGTGTAGAATTGGCACTTTTGTAAAGAGAATTTCAAATCATTCAATTTTGAAGTAAGTGTATTTTATACCCCTCCTTTTTTGAGACAGATTGTGTATATCTACTTGCTGCCAATAATATCAACCTGCTCTGATTACTTGGGCAGCTAGAAATAACCATCTGAGTTACATGAAACATCAGAGAGCAGCATTTGTTATTAGCTGCAAGAGTAGTCCCCAATTGCCCTCAGTTCAGTAGTCTGCGTACAAAGCTGGTTTTGATGATTTAAAATTCTGATTGAATTAACTTTGTACATTTTTTCCCATTACTGAGTAACAAGGCATCTGTAAACATGTCACTCAACCTTCCTGTGTCCCCTCTGTGTGCCAGGCAGAACAGTGTACCTTACTGATCCAGGTGGAGAGGATTACACAGCACAGTTAGAAACTCAGAGAGACGGGTATGCTCTACGTGCTTATGTGCACTGTTTTACTGTGAATAAATAAATAAATAAATAAATAAATAAATAAATGGGGTTTAGTGTCAAAGTTAAATTGCATTGGTCCCAAGTCCAATCAAAACCAAAACTGTGAATATTGATCATGGCCAAAGAAGAGCTAAGAAAATAGGGGGGATCGAAATGTTTTTTCAGAATGTTTTGATAGTCCTTCTGGTCACTCCTAAGTGATTTTGAAGAACATTGCTATGTTTCCTTAGTATCCCTGAGGGAGTTTGCTCAGAGAAGCTGTGGCTGCCCTATCCCTGAAAGTATTCAAGGTCAGGTTGGATAGGGCTCTGAGCAATCTGATCTAGTGGTAGGTGTCCTTTCTTATGGGAGGGCATTGGAGCTGGATGGTCTTTAATGTCCAACACAAACCATTCTCTGATTCTATGCATATATTCAAAGCATCTTCTCTTTTCACTCATTTTGTCCCATTCATGGAGGGCTGTGGGTTCACTCCAGCAGATCTTTCTGAGGTTTCTTCCCAAGGAAACCAAGGTGCTCTGTCTTTTCCATGTTTTTCCATCAAGAAAAGTGTAACTTTGATACAGTGACCTAAGAAACACTTCTTTAGTTGAAGACAAAGTTAGAGGTCAAAGAACCAAAACTTACCAGGTGTAGCTTTAATCCTGATGATTTCTCCTGAGCTGGCTAATCCAGCCCTTGGCTCTGGTCCAACTCCAGGCAGATGCAGCTCCCTTCAGCAGCAGGAAATTCTCTGGGTCAGATGCACCCACTGTACACAGACACCCAGAAGCAATGGGGTGGGTGGGACAGCTTGGGTTAGGACATCTTGGAATGCTGCATCTAAAACTTTGTCATAGAGATAAAACAGCATCTAGTGTTCTGGGGGTGAGCACTCATGGCACAGCATGGTACCTGTATTGATGGAAGCAAGGTCATATTTTTCCATATTTTAGAACAGGCTAACACAGCAAGTCTTCAGATCCTGTTCTTCTCAGCATTATTGTCTTCCAAAGACATTATTCTTCTTTTGATGCTTTCTACTCATATGAACTCCTTATTAGGTACAAGTAATACCTTTTAAAAACTTACTGGTTTTTATTTTGGTAATTAATCCCTTCAAGAGGAATTAAGAGCAAAGCATACTTTTAAAATTTACCTTTCCTATGTACAGGGCTTATTTTCTTTTCCAGTGTTTGCCCTCTGATTTTGAGTTTAGCATAACATTATTCCCGTGTAGTAAATTAATGCAATATATGCAGCTACTTACATCAACTTTGTGGAATTTGTACCTGCAAGATTTAATGAAAGTAAAACTCCTGTCCATATTTATGTTCTTTTACATGACATAGATAGTGTAACCATGAGGCAATTATATTCCTCTTTTGTAACTGTCAGTAAAAGGAATTTCCTTGGACTCAATGATCTTTGAGGTCTTGTCCAACCTTAATGATTCTGTAATTCTATAAGTCCTGTGTACAGTCATTAGAGAAATCAGGATGCAGCTTTCTAAAAATATTTTTAAAACATTAGATATTTATGACCAAGCACAAGGGAAGGAGTAGGATCTTCCTTGTGTGATTTGGGCATGCTTGCAAGGCCCAGTGAGGCAATTGATAGAAACAATGCACCATCCTGCACCTGGAATTAAAAGGTCTCAGGTGATACCTATGCCCCAAGGAGCTCTTGAAGTGTGCAGAAAACAGCTCATTAGGAGTGTGCAGAAAACAGCTTATTAGGAGTTTTTTTCATGCTTGCAAGTTTTGAAGGCTTGATATTTAAGTACCTCCCAGATTACAGAGGTACTGATGTGCACTTGTGGATTTAGGAGTCCAAACTATGGTGTACGTGTTGATGCATTCTCTTGGATCTGCACATGGATATTTGATTAAATATTTATTCAGTACTTAAATTACTGTCCTCTGAAAAAAGCTGCCATATCAGAAAGAGTCTGTCCTTTGAGTTTAGTATTTATTTGCTAAATTGGTTAAAACCTCCTATATAAAAAAGCAGTTTTATAATCCCAAATATAAAATCTTTTGTATTTTCCGTAATTCCTTTTGATAGTTACAAATCTATCAGACAGCTTATATGTAGTTAAAGAACTTCCCCTATGGTCATCAAAAGAGTGATAATTTTGTAATTAACCTGGAATAATGTATTTTTCCTCCTCTTCTGCTTGGTTTTGTTTTCATCGTGCCTCAGATTCAATGAAAGGCAGTGCTTTTATTTCTGTTCTTCTGCAGAGCTGAATATGTGGCCAATGCTTACAAAATAAATACCAGATGTAAAATACTGTAATAATACAGAGCTACTAAGTTCTGCAGACATTTTTAGTGAAGACTTGACATGAATACACTATTCATCTCTGAAAGTTATTGCAGCATAAATTCTTTATCTCTCATAGAAATAATAGCTATAAAATGACTTCTGAAAAATCATGAAATAAGCATAATTCAGTATTAGGTGGAAAAATTATCTTGTACCTTACGTACTACTAGACACTTGATTTGGATTGTACAGACCTAAAAAAATATGAGTGTGATTGTGTTTCTTTAATACCTTATGCAAAGCAGGAGTGTTTCTTTGGTTTTACTGGAGAAAAGTAGAGAGTCATCAGCTCCTAAAGCATTAGTCAATCACATTGTGAGTAAAAGGATTCTTCACTGAAACTTTGCAATAAAGCACAGCCCAACTTTATGTGTTGCATTTCCTATAAAACTCTGTTCTAAAATACTTTAATTTAAACAGTTGGAGGCAGTTTTACAATTCCACAGATGTCATCAGCATCTTTTCCTCTGCTGAGTAGCCTTCCCATATCCCTTACCCTCCCACCTTACAGTTATAGTTCAACTGAGAAATCTTGAGGTGTAAAAATAGTAAGTCAATGAGGCATAGAGAAACAAGATGCTCTGGACGGCAGGAGTGGCATCCAAGAGTGGCCAGATTGCTTGGCAGATCAGAGAGGAAGATTGTGCTGTCATAAAGATAAAAGGACACACATCAAGAAGGTGAATAATGTTCAGTTCCTGGGAGAAGTATTCAAAGCAATAAGGGCCTTAGTCTTTCAAGAATGGAGCCAATAGGGAATTCTTGTGAGAGCAATGATCATGGAGTTTCTAAGAGTGGTAGGAGGTCCTCAAAGGATATTACATTTTGTTACCAAGCTGTCATGCAATAAAGATACCGCCTTTTCCTTTTGGAGGAGCTACAACCAGCAGTCACTAATGCTGCTGAAAAAAGATGATGCCCAAGGAGATGTTAAAGAACCATCAGTTTATAAGTCTTCACAGAGCAGAATGGAGTCAGGTGCATACAGTGGGAAGCCTAAGAAACTGAAAAATTGATCACAAAACCAAGTCCTTGCATGTATACTAAAAATATCAGAGGAAGAACACTCACTGGGTTGATACTGTCAAGTTAGACCAGATCTAAAGAGACAGCAAGAATAAAATCTGTGTCTAGAGATGTTATTGTAAATATTGATTAATAAGCACTTCTTTTTTGACTTCAAAAACCAACTTCATTAGCCACATCTATAAAAGTATCTGAGCATTATGTAGCTTTTTCCCCTGTCCTTCAGACAATTTAAGTAATGGGTGTTCACTGAAGCTTTTCATTCACTTGGCTTTGCTATTTCTTTCATGGAATATCTAAATACTGTAGAAGACCTCTTGCAAAAGGTTAACAGCTAAGGACCATGCCCACATAATCATCAGCATCTCCTGATCCTTCAGAGATGAGACCTTTTTAGTACCTTCACTGAGTAGGTAAAACAAACAGGGCAGGTGCAGTTTCTTGCTTCAACTTAGAATTGGCTTTCTTTTACTGATTCTGTTCAGAGCTCTTAAAAACTTTGCTCTTTGTCAGCCATTCTCCTTCTCCAGGGTCCCTGTTCCATCAGTGGCTCACAAAGCAGAATGGCAGGATCTGTTCCAAGCCATGTCTGTCAGTGCCACTTAGCAGTCCCCATTTGGGATACAGTCAAACATTAGTGCATTTAGTCCCTTTGTCACATTGACACCAGCATTCTGCTGCTCCCCTTAGTGCAAACTCCTCAGATGAGCCTAATCAGTTATTTAGAATCATAGAATATTTTTGGGTGAAAGGGACCTTTAAAGGCCATCTAGCCCCTGCCATGAGTAGGAACATCTTCAGCTGTATTGGGTTGCTCAGAGCCCCATCCAATTTGGCCTTGAATGTTTCCTGGGATGGGGCAGCCACAAGCTCTCCACACAGCCTGTACTGGTGTTTTGCCATCCTCATCATAAACTGCTTCTTCCTTAAATCTAATGTGAATCTACCCTCTTCTAGTTTAGAACCATTGTTCCATGTCCTATGGCATCAAGCCCTGCTAAATCCAGCAGGATTGTATCCCTGCTACCCAACATGTGCCAAACCCTTTCAGAAACTCACTGGTGCTGTCCATGATAGTGTGGGATTCTTTCTGCATGAGTCCTCTTCAATTTTAATTTCCTATATAAAAATCTGCCTTTTTTCTTTTTAACAAGGAGACCTTCAGAAGGATCATTTGCATTCTTTTTCCTTACCTTAATTCCTTAATTCAGATGGCAGCTAAGAGCAGTACATAGATTTTGACTTTAAGCTTTTCTTACAACTAAACTGAACTAAAAAAGTCAGACAGATTTAGTCATTTCAAGGAAAGACTGTCAGGAGGTTTTTCTCCACAGTTAAGAGGCGAGTGGGCAGGGCTGTTTTTACAGACGGCTTTTGAGGGAAATACTGCCACAAGCAATGAACTTGAACGTCTCTATGTTCTGATCTTTCCTCTTCTTCTTTTGTCCTTCATCTGCCAGCTCAGGCATTTTCTGTGTGTCCGTGTGTTTGATCGTGATGCCCTTAGCTTTTACCTGGCATTCTACCAAGTGCTCTGTCTATCCTGGTACAAGACTGCCCTGAGGTTGTTTGACATTAGACAGGCGCATTCAACCCAAAATGGACGAGGTACATTTTGCTTTATCCTCTCTTACTCTCAAGCAAAAAGGGCGCAGCCAAGGCTAAAGACAAGAGATTGTAGCACATCTGCACTTCTAGGCACTTATAAGACTGAGCAGATCACAGATGAATGCCATGAGAATGTAAAAATCCCTCTGCAAAGGGATTATCACATTGCTACAATTATTCTTCTCATGTCTCTGTAAGGAGGTGATTCTTATTTTGCAGGTGCAGTAAAGAGACATAAACAGAACAGCTGACATGACTGGTGTCACACAGAAAGGCTGTAGAGATTATTTTTCATTAATAACATTCTTCCCAATGAATTATAACTTTCTAGATTTTTGTTCTATGGAGCTCTGTTGAAGTTTTATCCTGAGGAGAAGGATAAATCCTATGTATATGCATATATATTTATATATACCAATAAAATATTAAAGTGGTAAGTTCAAAAGTATTTATAATGTCAAATTAAAATATTTGTTATTAATAACTTGGCTGAGGATGGCTAAGCAGTCATGATAACCATTTTCACACATTGAAACATTTAAACGAGAATGAGGATGTGGGAAGTATTTTGAGGAGCAACAGAAATTAATCAGAGTGAGATTTCCCATGTCACCTATCCTCAGTCAAGGCAAGAACATACATTTCCTGCAGAAAAAGTGGGATTTAGGATGCATGGAATTTTCTTCTTACAATGAAAAATGCTTAACAGAAACAGTATTTTTCCCTTATTTCAAAATGCCAAGCACACTGTCACCAGAAAACATCTGTGACTAAAATGTGTTGGAAGGACTGGTGTCTAGGTTGTGAGACGCTGGATCAGAGTTAGTATTAAAGACAAATCTTTAATGTGCTCCCATGAGGTGAAATGGCTTTTGTGGAATTTACTTTTCTGGCTTCTGTTCTAAGGCTGGTTTGGTCTGCTTGAATTTTGTTGACAGTCTGTCAAATTTTATTTGTCTCTGAGCAATAGGAACATAAAGGCATCAGAGTACCCCTGTCTGTTTTGCCATTGTGGCCCGGATCTTAGCAGAAAGACTTAATTTAATTTTCTTGGGAATAAAGGGTAACTTCACAAAGCAACAGTGTAAAATTGTCTGATACACCATCTGGCCTTGTAAATGGCATTTTGACAATGATTTGGTCTTTCAAGCAAATTTTTATGACAAATAAAAAAAAATTAAAAGGAAAAGTCTAATTAAAGAAGAGGAAAAATGGAGACAGCTTTTCCTTGTAAAACAAGAATCCATATAGTCTTATGTAACAGTAGTGAAGGAAACAAAACAAACAAAAACAAACCAAAAACCAGAGGCAATAGGTGGAATCTGTTAATAATTTATTGAAAAGATGAGACTCAGGCTACAAGAAATTGAATTTTGTTCAACTGCAGAAAACACTCTGAACTAGCAGGCCTGGACTGATGGAATAAATCTCTTCTATTAACATGAGAGATAATTTTATGTAAATGTATTTGGAGACCTTCTAGCAGAGCTGAGCATCTTAGCAGTGCCACTTAACTTCTTTGCAGGGTAATTGCATTTAGACCAAGGTCAGCTGAAGGAAATAGCTGACTAAATTAGCATTAACCAGGATCCTGGGGGGCTTGGGGCATTGTAGACACTCAATCTTGTCTCCATAAAGGACATGTTGACACTAGAGAAGCCAGCTGCTTCCAATGCACTGTGTTTTATTCAAGTGGGGCAAATTTTATCACCCAGGGAAGTAGAAGACTTGAGACTCATCAGAGACAGTCTGGGCTTGAGTTTTCCTCCAGTTTCCATCTCTATCTCTTTTAAATGGATTCAGATTCATGCATCTTGCTCCATCTTCTTTTTACTGCTGTGGGTTGGGAATGATGTCCCCTTAGTGGTAACATCTTTCCTTAAAGCATGGAAATAAAGCAATGGTTACAGTCCTCAGGAGGGTGGGGATGCAGCTGGGTTTGCTGACAAGCTGCTTCTCTGAGAAGAGACAGCCTCCAAGTCCATGAGCACATAGGCGTGTTAGAAGAGTTGGATGAGTGCTGGGAAGCATCATCCAGGATAGGAACTGAGTCTCCTTCCAAAGGTGGGGTGTCAAATGCATTTGCTACAGCTGCCAAGGTAAGAGGAAACTCACTGTTTGCCCACCTTGTGCTAGTGCTTGTAGAAATAATTGTCAGTGATATGTAATGGAGCAGATGCCTGTGGATATAAAGCACATCCCCAATTTACTGAGCCAAGGTTCTAGGCCAAGCTGCTTGCACTGTTACTGAGAACTTTAAAACTGCCTGGACATGTCTTGTAGGGCAGCAGGAGAGACACCTGCAACATGTATTTTTTTCTTTACTTGCTCTGACCTCTTAGAAGAAAAAAAAAAAAAAAAACACGTGGAAGTGTTCTTCTTGGGTTCACAGAAATGTATGATCTTGTTCTTATTATTTTAAAACATTTTTAGTTGCAGTGCTTATTTGAAGATGTGGTACAGAACATCAATTCTTTTGTACTCAGGTGTTAGTATTCATGAAAGAGTTTGCAGTGATTCTTTGTCTTCCATAAAATGTTCAGCTCATTTGATGAGAAACTGAGAGAAGGAAGTTTCAAACCCACTCTGGTCTCTCTGAAGGATGGAAAAGAAGATGGGGCAGAGTGTAGCAGATCATGAAAAAAACTGGGAAGAGAGAGCCTAGGTTCTGCTGTTGGCTCAGAGGTGTGCTCAGACACGTTCACTTTACGCAAAAATTGCACTGCAGGTGGTGACCTGTTGACTTCATTGGGGTTATTCCAAGCATCGACATCTTTCCAAGCATATTCCATGGCATCTTGATTCTTTTTGAGTTATGCTCTACCTGTGTGTTAGAGAGTGATGTGCGTAATACTGTACTGAGTTATTGTCTTCCAGTTTTTATATATGGAAAGCTGAGTTAGAGCCCTTAATGGAAGAAGCAAAAGAAGTATTAAGGATATTATTCCCCTCATTGGCCGTATCCCAGAATATGTTCGAGGCCAAGTTAGGTGGGGCCCTGAGTAAAGCAGTCTCGTGGAAGGCAGGCAGTTTGGAACTACATGATCTTTAATATCCCTTCTAGCCCAAACCATTGTAGGATTGTTGGATTATTAGCTCCAAACTTGGTCCAAGTCTTTTTCTACATGACTCCTAAGTCAGTGATGATACATCAGAGAAAACTCCGTGCCATAAAAATAATTTCCAGTATCTAATTTTCTTGTGACCTATTCCAAAATTATATGTGAATATAGTCACATCTTAGATTGCAGACACATTTTGGCATTGCTGCAGTAATTTTTGATAATATTGGAGCTCTCCATTTAGATCAGCAGGAATTTTTTTAAGACTCCCTGGCAAATGGTCTGTTTGCTGTACTGTGGAATGTAAAAATTGTGCAGCCTTTATTAAATAGAAGTTATACTTTATCTCCTTGCATTATACAATCTCAGATTTTTAGGTGGACTGTAAGAAAATAACTGGCTCTTTCCCTAATGATCTATGTTTATGAAATCATCTTTACAAAACATTGCAGAAATCATCCTTTGCCTCAGTGAACCAGCAAAGCACCATTGCTCTGTTGAAGTGCAGCTGGGATGATTTACTCTAGCTGAGATCTGGTTCTGCACCTGGAGAAACATTGGCTTTCAATCTCTGCTCTCCAGCAGGACAGCACTTAGAAAAATTATTCATTGGGTCACGTTAGCACACTGACACTACAATTTGCTGTTGCTGCTCAGAAAAATAGTTACCTTCAGCCAAAAATTGGGTTCAGACACTCTCACAGACATGTGATGTTTTGTCTTTATGGGAAGCTCCTGAGGTAGCAATGTAGTAATGACTTAGAAGTCTGGAAACAGACTTTGGAATGAGAACCAAGAAAATTTGTCTTTGGCTTTACTGCAGGTTTTCTGACTGACCTTGGACAACTGAAAATCATTCCATGTTTTATTTCCTCTCTCTGTAAAATACCAATCTGGCTGTATTAATCAGTGTTTGTAAAGGTCCTTGAAATCCTTAGATAAAAGAGCATATTACAGATCACAGAGTAGTTGGAATAGATGTAGCCTATAAAATGGTGCAATCTACCAAACTTGGGAAGAAAAAGAGGGGAAGAAAAAACCCATCCTATTAGTGTGCTCAGCTCCCCAGGCAGATTGTAAGGAAGCTTTCTGAGCCCAGCAAATTTTCTGTCATGGTTTTCCCAAATAGGAAAGAAGTGAGCTGCCAAGCCTTGGTCAGGATCTTCTGGGGCTTTTGTGCCTTAAATATGTCCATGTACTGCATGGTAATTTTCAGCTCTCTTTGATTTTAAAATACACCTTGCTTTTAATTAGGGCAATACTGTTAAGACACTACTGGCTGTTAGGAAAAGGTTCATCACTCAGAGGGTGGTTGGGCACTGGAAGAGGCTCCTGATGGAGTGTTGTGGCACCAAGCCTGCCAGAGTTGCAGACGTGTTTGGACAACACTTTCAGGAACGTGGTATGATTTGAGTGCTGTTCTGTGCAGGGCCAGAAGCTGGGCTTTGTGGTCCTTGTGAATCCCTTCCATCTCAGGAGATTCTGTGATTCTGTGAAATTCCAATGTGATGTTGTAAATCCTACAGAAATTTATACTTAAGGACATGCTGCAGCAGTTGCTTTCATATAATAGGGTAATTGTAAACCTCACTTTGATTATCCAAGGTTTTTACGCAATGCCTGAGAAAGCCTTCAAAGGGCAGCATCCCACCATCAAAATACATGGTATGGCCTCCAGCTTTACAGGTTATAAAGGCCTTGGCTTTCTAATCCATAGGAATTCCTAGCCACATCAAGAGAGGAAGAAACTGCATTTGTCCGAACAACTTACTATTTCTTATAATTTTTCTCTTTCTTGCAGACATGCATGTGTGATTCGAGGCCAGGTGATGACAGCAGATGGGACCCCTTTAGTTGGAGTGAACATCAGCTTTGTCAACAATCCTCTGTTTGGATACACAATCAGCAGACAAGATGGCAGGTGGGATGTCTGTATGGGATTTACAGTGTTCAGGCAGCAGTAACAGCATTATTGCCATGACCACTAAAGAGAAACTCCTTCCAAGAGCACATTTATTATTCATACCTTTTGAAGATGTTGGTGCATTAATGTTTGTTGTTTTGGGGCTGCATCTGGCTGGTGACTGATCCCCAGTTCTGTTCCTTGCTCTTCAGTTCCAGGGCCAGTGTTGTTCAATGTATTTATCAATGGCCTGGATGCAGGAGTTGAATGCACCATTAGCAAGATGCTGATGGTACCAAACTGGGAGGTGGTCTTGATGCTCCTGAGGGACAAGAGACCTTGCAGAGGGATCTATATACATTGGAACATTGGGCTGTGATGAATGGGATGAATTTTAAAAAGTCAAAATGCTGGATTTTCTGCACCTGGAACAAAGTAACACCAGGCACAAGTATAAACTGGAGAGGAATGGCTGGAGAACAACCCTCCAGACAGGGATCTGGGGGTGCTGGCCAGCAGCAGCTGAATAGAAGCTGTTAGAGCAGTGTGTCTTGCAGCCAAGAGGGCAAACCCCATCCTGGTGTATCAAACACAGCATGACCAGCCAGTCAAAAAGGTCGTTGTCCTGCTGTATCCAGTGTTGGTGCAGACTCGCCCAGAACACTGCGTGCAGTTCTGGGCCCTACAATTTAAGAAAACTGTTCAGGTCCCTTAATGTGTCCAGAGGAGGGCAAGAAAGTGGTGACAAGGCTGGAAGGAATATCTTGTGAGCAGCATCTGAGGACTCTGAGTTTCTCTAGTTCAGAGAAGAGGAGACTTGAAGGGTGTCCTCATTGCTTCCTAGAGATTCCTAAGGAGCAGGTGTGGAGAGGGAAGTACTGAGCTCACCTCCTTGGTATCCTCTGATAGGACTCATGGGAATGGTTCAAAACTGGGAGAGATTTAGACTGGACATGAAGAAACATTTCTTAACTGAGAGGGTGCTTAAACACTGAAACAGGCTTCCAGTTAAGTAAACTTCCCTGTCCAAGTATCCAGAAGCCACTCTGGCAGTCACACTCCCACCACCAAAGCTGGGACAGGGGTCACTTCGCAGCCACACCCCACACTCACACAGTCACACCGGGGTTCCTCACCCACTAAACCTCAGGTTTTCCATAGCAGTGTCTTGTGTCCAGATCCCTAAAAATATTTAATCTTGGTACAATAACTAAATAACAAAAGAGCCCAAGCTGCTGCCTGCAAGGAGGGACCCTGAACAAAGGAAACCCTAGACTTTTATCCCCTCACAGTCTAAGCCTGGAATGTCTGGAGTTGTCAGCTCCTGTCATCTCTCCATGTGGCTACTTGGCAGTTCCCTGCCTCTTGCTTCAGGCTTTGGCTGGGCCTTCTACCCCCCAAGGACCTCAGCTGCAGCTCACACTGTAGTTGCACACCAGGCTACCAGCACCAAGTGTAACCTCAGCATTCCTAGAGGCATTCAATGCCCTAAGCCTGTCACTGTTTAAGAGGCATTTGGACAATGCCCTTAATAACGTGGTTTAATTTGATCAGCCCTGAACTTGTAAGGCAGCTCGACTTGATGATCCTTGTACTTCCCTAACAAATGTATAGCCTCTTCTCTTCTCTTCTCTTCTCTTCTCTTCTCTTCTCTTCTCTTCTCTTCTCTTCTCTTCTCTTCTCTTCTCTTCTCTTCTCTCCTCTCCTCTCCTCTCCCTTCCCCCTTCCCCCTTCCCATTATTTATTATTATTAATTTAGTGATATCACCTAGAATCTTTAGCCAGCAATTCAGTAATGCAGTGCCCATGCATTTAAAAAGATGTCTCCTGCTCTCAGGAGATCTATTCTTGCTAATTCGTGTTGAAATTATTAGGAAGAAGTCATTAGGATTACAGTTGTGTTAGAGGCAGAATCTGAGCAATCATGCTCAACCAAAACAAAAGCAGTGCAAATTGGGAATGTCTTTCATCTTATCTTTTGTTTGTCAGTGCTAATTGGCTCCCTTTCTTTTAAGAACAAACGTAACAGAAGGGCTTCCAGCTGCATATGCTCTACGTATTGACTACTAACCACTAGCACTTGGGAGAGGATTTATGGGTTTTAGCACCTCTCTAATCCACAACTTTCATTTGAGTTGGCTAGAGAAACAGATAGCATTGTAATGAAAAAGAAGAACATGTGCTAGCAACATGTGCTTGATGCTGTCCAGTTCACACTCAAGGATGTTTGCACCTCTTGTAACACTGGTAGGGACTGGGAGGCTTTCCAAGTGATGCTCCAACCCTTCAATGATATGGCAATAAAATGGAGATGATAAAGAGACATTCCAGGAAAAGGACACCCCTGGAGCTGGTGTCTTTTTATTGCCACTAGCTTAGGCATTACTGCAAAAAAGAGAAAATTTGAACATTTTTGCTTAGGGTATCTCTGGCAACCGTACTGAATCTACTTCATGGGAAAGTGGGATCCAAACCACGCTCTCATGATCAGCTTGTTGTGTATGGATCAGCACAAAATCTGTATCCTGTAGAACAGATAAATATGACTAAAAGATCGCTGGACAACAATGCCTGTCATAACCTTTTGTTCTGTCTGTCTGTCTGTCTGTTTCCCTGTGTTTGTACAACACCCAACTGCTGTATGTAATCATTAATATAGATTACAAATACTTTGAGGAAAGAAACCATCTGTTTGCATTGCAGTTGTGCTGTACTTAGCACAGAGGGGCCGTATTGTAAACTGGACCTCTAGCCAGCAAACATGAAGGCTAAAGGGACAGAGCATGGAGGTGACTGCTGCTATCCAGGCTCCAGACCTTTGCAATATTCAAGCAACTATTTCTTTCTGATTCTTCAGTGGTGAGAGGTAACCACCCCTGCTACAAATCTACTTCTACTGGAAGTTCAAGCTAGGGATGCTCCTTCCATGCTATGTCCTTCCCAAGGTCCAGGTGAGCAGGGGCACAGGGCAGAAAGCAGTGCAGCCAGAGCATCAGTATGCTCCACCAGGCTTTGGTGGACTCCTGGTTCCTTAGAGTGGCTGCCAGCCTCCAGAAGCTAAATTAATTTCAAGGAGCTCAGGGCTGCAGTTTGCTGACTCAGCCCCGAGCAGATACTCAGCTCTAAGTGATAAAAATGACAGAGATCAGCTGTCTCAGAGCAAGGAATCTGTGACCAAGTGGGATTCATCCTAAAGCTGTGATTTCTGTAGGCAGCTCGTGGGGGTCAGTGTACCCCCTGACTCAGTGGTGTCAGCTCTTCTGATTTCACTTTCTTCACCTTCCTCTCAAGTCAATCTGCTTCTACAGAAATCTGGTGCACGAACATCAAACAAATTGTCCAGTTGCAGTGCTGAGCCTCCAGAATAATGAATGTACCTTCCAACTTGGCTAAGGGATACATGCAGGTATTTTCTCAAATGAACAGGCACGTCAGTGCATCTGCGTACTCTGTAGGTACTCTATGGACAAAAACCACTTGTCCATAAATGGACAAGTTAAAGAACACCAAAATCCATAGAACCCAATGGTTTGGGATGGAAGCAACCTTAAAGATCATCTGGTTCCAACTCCCCTGCCATGAGCAGGGACAACTCCCACTAGATCAGGTCACTCGAAGTCCTTGAAATCCAGTGACTTCCTCAGTGGTCTGTAAATTACCTTGAGCTATATAAGACCATTCAAGCTAAAATTTGTCAGGGCAGAATATGTTGTCAGACATCCTAATTTCTAATCCCAGCTTCTGATTTAGTGGGTACCATTAGATGCATCTCTTGACTTTCCCAGTCCAATGAACCAGCCAGTGAAAGAGAGTTAATATTTACTTGTGTTCCTTACTGATTGTCATAATATTTATTTAATGCTATTTGTAAAGCACTTTCAAAATCATGTAAAGAATTCATGCTGTTCCAGTTTCTATTATCTTTTCTGTGGGTTTGAGTATTTTTTTTAATAGAGCATATCTCATCAGCTTTTGTACAGCAAAGTTTTCATGTGATTGGGTCAACTTTGTTTTAAGAAATTGATACTCTTATACAAGAAGCAGGTTCTCCTGAACTACAGTAGCAGGCTGCATGCAGTCCAGAGCATTCCCAGTCATAGAGGGTCATCCCTCCCATCTTTAGTGTCATTCTGGTTTGGAGAATAAATGGGAGCACACATGCAAGCAGTTACCTTGTTCCAGGGGTCATGAGATAACTGCATAAAACTCAGCAGGTTTATTCTTTGGCATATTCACCATAGGAATATATATTCTTGAAAATGTGCACTGAGTTGCCTTAAATTGATTTAGTAAATCAGTTTACTGATAGCAGGGAAATAACTGGGGTTTTAAAGTTAGGGACTTTAAAGATACAATTGCATCAGTTTAGCTAGATTGGTTCCTAAGCTGATTTTGTTGCTTCAGGTTTGGGGGTTTTGGAGTTTCTTTTTGGCATGATAAAGTCTCCAAATGTGTAAGTAAAATTTCAGTTTTAGAATTACAGTGAGATAAATTTTTCACCTCTGTAAGGGGACTCACTTTATTCCAGGTCTCTCCTATAACATTGCTCAGATACAGCCTGAAATAGTGAAACCCTGGTCCTGTTTAAGTCACATTACTTAGACTGAGCAAAACCTCCTATAACTTCAAGGATTGCATGTGTTTTTAGCCTAATTACTGCACCAGAGACTTTGTTTATATAACAGGGCATGAATTTAAAGTGACAACTCTCAAACTACTCTGTTGCATTTCTGTGTAAAGCAAAGTTAACAGACAGTTCAAAGTATCAGTACTGGATTATAAACCACATTTTTAAATAAAGTTTTAAATTTGATTAAAGCAGTAGTTTAAAGCGGCTGCAGGTCCTCAGTATCCCTGGGTTGTAGGAACACAATAAAGCAGCAAGAAAGTCTCCAGACCTTTTCCATATTGCATTCAGCAGCCTTTGCATAGCTTTTTCAGAAATACCAAAAACAATGAGCTTTCAGAGAAGAGAGATGAGAAAGGGTTACACTTTCCTGTAGAGTTTTTATTTTTTGAGCTGCTTTGGATAAATAGATAATTTCATCCTTCTGCTTGTCTCTCCAGAGTCTTTAAAGAAAAACAACAAAACAACTGTACGACAAGTATGATTTTTATGGAGTGGTAAAAAATACATCAGAGATGAGCAGCAAAAACAGAAATAAAATTATCTTATTCCTTCAATCCCAGGACAGTTTTCTTTTTCTTAAATTTAATTTCACCGAGGGAAACTGGGAGGTGTTTTCAGTTTGTTTTTTTCTGCTTGATTTTGGGTTTACCTTTTGTTTAGTTCATCAAGGTAACTTGAAAGCTGCATCCTGGGACTCTGGGAAAACCAGCTTGTGAGCGACACTGCTTGCTAAAAAATACTGCATGGTTCTGTTTTCACAGCTGCTGGAGCCTGACATGGAGGTAGTGCTTTCCCTTCTGCATCCTGTTTGGGGGATGCAGGAGAGGCCAAGACATTTCCCCCCAGCAGATTCCATCTCTGATCCAGGCTCAGTGAAGCCAAAGGAATGAAACAGAGGTGTTTGCAAATAAGACTTCTTCCAACTTCCCTAAAAACTTGTTGAGAATCATTTGTAATGTTTATTTCCTCCCTCCTGTTGGCCTGTTCAGTGCCCGGATCCATGCAGAGCAAGCATCTCCCTCCCAGCTGAAGGAGTTGCCAAATGCTAATTGACTGTTAGAAACATTCACATCAGGGTACAATCGTTGTGCAGCTTTGCTGGCAGGAACCAGCAGGTTACTCCTGAGGCTGCAGCAAGCCAAGCTCCATAGGTCTGGGAACATGATGCCCCAACTCAAGTGGTAGAATAAATATGGCTTTGGCTTTTTGAAGTGCTTTCCACTTCCTCTCATGGACTCGATTCAACATTCTTTAATGAATAACCTTTTCATAATTCTATTTCCTAAATGGCACCTCAGTCCATAAACCATAAAATAAAAAAGGTTCCCCCAAAAAATTGCTTGACAAAGACATTTTTTAGAAATAGTTCATGCCCATTGTTGCTCCTCTGGGGTTTTTGCACCCAATCTGAAAGCCTCACAATTTATTTTTAAAAATAATTTTTAGATAGTCTTTTCACTTTCTTTCTTACCATTTATTTACAAGGTGCATCAAGTCTGGCTTTGGGCAATCAAGAGTGTTTCACATCCCAGTTCTCATGCAGAGAAGCACTTAAGCTCGTAGCTCTTTAAGCACATGAGCAGCTCTGCTGAAACCAGTGAACCTGATCACATGCATAAACTCTCAGTGAGAGTGTCATACAGCAGTACCAAGCATGAAAGTAAGAAGCAGGGATGAGAAAACTTTCTTTGCCTGAAGCACGTTTGGCATTGCAACCGAAGAGACAGTGAGAAAAACACAAAGGAGCAAAAACAAGAGGTCGTCAATTTCTGTTGAAATCCTTTCCTTTCTTGCTTAACACCTCTTTTTTTGGGTCTATGCATAGTGGATATATCCCTGTGGTACTTGATAAAATCTCCATCTGTGACAAGATGTGAAGTTTAAATGTAAAACTAAGAAAACCACCAGAACCTTATCCCAACATCTTTACATCCAGAGGATAAACATTTTCCTAATCAAGGTAACATTCTTTCACACAGCTCCAGAGGGCTGTCTGTTATCCAACAGTAACACAGGCAGATAAGCCACTTGGCAGGAGGTAGCTTAGGGTGAAGTCAGAGGCCACAGGCAGTGATTCATCTGCACTGTTCTAAATGTTTAAGAGTCAAAAAAGATGATGTGCAGAGTGCTGTGGCACACAGACACCCTGCACTGTAGGTATTTCTAGTAGACTAGGTTCAGTCCATGACTGGGCTCTCCGCGTTGACTGGGTTGCATTAGGCATTAGTCAGGTTAGCAGAGATGCCAAGACAATTCATATGGGGATGTGTCAGAGAAACCTCTTTCCAAATAGTGTATTTCATCACGTGAATTGATCCAATCTGTGCATTTGTTTGGATAATCACAACTTTAAGAAAAAAAAAAAAAAAGAAAATGAGTATATATGGCCAAAATAAGTTGGTGCTAGAAAAGCACTAACAAAGATAAACATGTTTCTAAAAAGGCTTGGGTATGATTTCAATATACATGAGGACAAAGAAGCTGAGCTTGGCCTCCTGCCTCCAACACTTGCTGTTATTCAGGTAAACTCTATTTGGGCTGCAGATTTTAGGTTCATAAAATGAGACTGATGACATTTCTTGCAGTTATTTTTCTGGGGTCCTTGCTAGACAGTTGAAACAAACAGATGGGGTAGCGCTTGCACTAATTTTGTATTCCATCTCTTAAAACAGCTTTGATCTTGTTACCATTGGTGGAATCTCAATTATCCTGCACTTTGAGCGGGCTCCCTTCATCACCCAGGAGCACACGCTGTGGCTGCCGTGGGATCGCTTCTTTGTGATGGAAACCATAGTCATGAGGCACGAAGAGAATGAGATCCCAAGCTGTGACCTCAGTAACTTCGCCCGGCCCAACCCTGTGGTGTCTCCTTCTCCGCTCACTGCTTTTGCAACTTCCTGCTCAGAGAAAGGTCCTATTGTTCCTGAAATCCAGGTATGGGCCGTTTGAGTGGAGGGACAACAAGTCATAAAATCATAGAATTGTTTGGGTTGGAAGGGACCTTAAAGATCATGTAGTTCCAGTCCCCCTGCCATAGGCAGGGACACTGTCCATTAGACCAGGTTGATCAGAGCCCCATCCAACCTGGCATTGAATTGGGGTTGGGGCATCCACAATTTCTCTGGGCAACCTCTGCCGGGGCCTCCTCATCCCCATCTTCTTTCTGTGCTTCTTTTGACAGCTTTGAGCAACACAAATATGACTATTCGCCTGCTTTCCTAACAATGTGCATTCCTCATTGGATACTCCGTTTTTCAGACATTTGGCGGGAGCACTCACTCCAAGGCACTCGCTTTACCAGATTTCTTTTCTCCTATCCCTGAGAGATGGAGGTAGAGCACTTGTGGCTAACAACACATGAGCTTATGTGACCCTTATGTGACCAACAACAGGCCCTTGGTCTCAACCCTTTGGTATTCAACATGCCCAGAACCAGGCTGATGCCCTTCTAGCTGATGCTCTAATGCCTGTCTTCTGTTCAGGAGCAAATTCCACCCTCTGGGCACTATAAACCTTGGTGGTGGAGTGTTGGAGTGAACTTTCTCATGGTTGGAAGTCACACCCCCCCACTCTACTCAGCTGCTGAGACATGCAGTCAGCCAGCAGGAGGGTGAGAAGGGACAGCCTGCAGAGCACCTCAGTTTTATTGCATTTCATGACATTTGGAATAGATGAGCAGAGTGAGAGGGTTACCTTTAATTTCTCATCTCCATTTTCCTTTTTTATGAGTAAGTATGAGTCAGATAAAGAACCTTAACAATCTGCTGTGGCTTCAATGTACTTTGTCAAATGGAAAGTTGTGTTTTAAACAGAATAGTCCAAGGAACTAAATTATCAATTTTCCTTAAAAATACTAATTCTGTTGAAACACATGGATGTAGCAGCATTCAACCTTTGCTACATTGGACATGCTGTTCTCTCGATTTTATATGCCAGCATTCAGCATGTCCTGAGTATTGCTTTTAGTGACAATAATCTGCCAAGGAGGAAATGATAACAAGTGTAGAGACAAACTGTGTGCTTCCAGCGTGACTCCACTGGGGTTGCAGTACCATTAATGAGGAAATAAGTAACTTTATACCTTCTAATTTTAATAAACCAGGTGCTAAACCGAGCAACAAATAAAGCTAGTAGTCTCTTTACCTTTCTCTCTGGACCAAGTCTTATGATCCTTTCTCACACTAATTTACAATTATGGTCCCCATGTTTGTCCCAGCATAATTACTAATTAAGTCCTGTATCTTGTAAAGTCCATCATATTATAAGTTCTTGGTTCAGAATCTTGGTTTCCACATCTTTTTATGAAATAAACAAACATCATGAAAGGTCAGTGCTGCCTGGGAAAAAGCAAATATCTGATACAGTGCAACTATGATCATAACCTCAGTCATTATTTGGTACCACAAACACCTTCCAGTAGACCAGACTGCTCAGAGCCCCATCCAACCTGATTTTGAATGTTTTCAGTGTTGGGGCATCTGTCATCTCTCTGGACAACCTGTGTCAATGTTTTACCACCCTCATCAATTTGGTGCCATTTGAAATGTCCTGATGATATCCTGCTTGAACTTCAACTGCCAATCCAGAATGATCCCCCTATCAGTGTCCTGCATTATATCTTCTGGATATCTTTGTGAATGGCAGATCAATTGTACATCCCAAGTCCCACGAGACACTTGTATTTATGGAACCTAATACATAAGAAGGATTAATTTTGAGATTATAAGGAGTTCACGTGCAGTTGTCTGGATATGTGCCAAATATCTGAGCTCCCATTTAAGTGGACAGAAATCAAAGCAGTACATCAGTGTGGCCTACACATCACTTAAGCCGACCACCCTGAAGCTTTCTGGTTCTCACTGATGGTATCAGTTTGATTCCACTGATTGAAATTGATGGTATCAGTTTGATTCCACTGACTGAATTAATGTGTGTGTTTACATCACGTTGTTTATGTGATGTAAACATCACATAAGTTGACATCTGGATTTAGATGCCTTAAACTGGAATTGAATCCCACTCTTAAGTTTACAAGGCAACACCAACCTTCTAAAGAGTCTGTCTGTATCTGCTGTTATCTATAGGCAAGACCTAAAAGAGCAGTTCAGGGCAGACACGTAACTTAGGTTCTTAAATTGACATAAGATGAATCCCATACATGATGAACACAGTGCTTTTCCTGTGTGCCATATGTCTGAGCTAAAACCTGTAAATCAATATTCCACCTCAAATATTGACAGCTGAAGGTTAGCAGAGTTTGTGGTGCAGGAGTTTACAAGAGAATCTGATTTGTGGCAGAGTCCTGACTGTACTGCAGTTCAGAAATGGACTACTTTTCGTTTCTGTACTGGATGTACATACAATAAAAAATAACCTAGCTGTCCATTTCTGCAGCTGAATTTTATAATACACAGTTCTCAGTAGGGAAATGTTAAATATAAAAGGTGTAAGCACATAGCTGAGAGGAGGTGACAAGCAGATAGCAGGGCTGGGAAAGAGGTTTTGACGAGTGGGTAGATAAGAACCCCATGAGCTCCAACAAATAAATGCAGAAATAAATGCAGTGGTCTTTACCTGGATGCATTCAAAAAACATAGTAGTACATTTTTAATATTTGATTCAGGTGCCCATAGACAGATTTGGGGGCATTCAGAATGCCCTGAAGTGCCCCTTCAGGCCTCTAGCTGTAGCTTCAGAAAGGTGGAGATGTCAGAAAGGTCCATGTCAGAGTTGTCATGCCCTTGCAGAAGTTTTGGATACCATAGAGTGTTTCAAAAGCAATAGATGTCTATGTTAAGGCCCCTGAATCAGACTCAAAATGGTTTTCCTTTTTAAAATTCTCTCTGAGCATCTTACAAAAAAAAAAAAGACATTGACTGTTCCTTGCCTGTCTGCTGGCAGATTGAAGAGTAGCTGTAAGAGACATGTGTAACCCAGCACACAGAAACAAGATTTCCTACCTTGTCTCATACTAAGAGTAGAAAAATTGCTACTAAGGCATGAACAGATTCTCACCACAGAGAAAGATAACATGACAGTGAAAATTGCGACCCTGTGTAAATCCCCAGTAAGCCTGAAGAATCTGCTCTTCTGCCTGCCCAGCCTTGTGGCTGGATCTCTTTAAAAGAGCAGATTATATTGGTTAGTCTGGGATAAACCCTAAGAGTCTTTCACAAGGCCTGCAGTCACAGCATACAAATGTGTCTGGGCCAAACAGCAATTATCAAATAGAAATAAGGGCACAATTTAGCTCTTATTACTTCTAGAACATTCAGATTACTTTAAAGCTTGTTTTCCCCCTTTTCTCCCTCTGATATTCTACTGAATTATACACCCCCCTACCAGTGCCGTGTTTTGTTGCTAGTTTGTCACAATTTACAAACTACAAATACATTTTGAATCACCTGAATTACTATTTGAACCCTCTCTTCAAGCAGACACCTTTAAACACAGCCCCTTGTGCTGCTCAGTGCCTTGGCAGTGTTGGGCTGACCTTTTCTTTGGAATGGTGGACAGCAGAGATAGATCACGACAGAGAGAAATAATTACTTATGACAAGGATCTGAAGCAGACTTTCTAAATAGTATCTCCATGACAATTATTTTTTCCTGTTTTTATCCTGATGGGGTTACATATGAAGACAGATTTGATACAAGGGGCCACCTTTACTGCAGTTTGGCTGAGCTCATCTCTGGTTGAGCCTGGTCCCCATCCAGCTTGTTGATGATCTCATAAAATATATTTTTAAAATCCTGGGTTTTCCCAATTCTGTCATATTTCAACCTCCTAAGCACTGAGATATGTAAATTAAAAAGACTGCATTAGAGAAGGTAAATATTTATGAGCACAGTGGAATGGGGTTTTAACTGCTGGATGTGTCTGTTTTCAAGTGCTGCAACACTCCAAGCCTTTTAGTGATCACTTTAAAAAGTGTTGGGCCTTGGATAATATCTCAGAAAAGGTGTTTTCAGGGGGCAGATTACAAGATTTGTCATTTTTGATAACACTAACCAGAAAACCTGTAAGAGTTGAGCAACTCACTATGCCAGGGGAGTTTGCTGCTCCCACATAGACAGAGCTTGGTATAGGAGTGACATAACTTGGAAGGCACAAGGATCATGGAATCCTAGAATCTCCTGAATGGGAAGGGACCCACACTGAGTCCAGCTTCTGACGCTGCACCCCAAGGACACCCCAAGAATCACACTGTGATAGATGTGATCCCTTCCTGATGGGTGAATCTCTTGACCCACCTGCCTTCAAGGTTCCCTGTCCTTAAATTCAGAAAGATGATTATTGCTAGGGATGTATTTTCCATGTCATTTAGGGGCCAGCCCACTGAAGAACTTCAGAAGTGGCACAGGAGAGGACTGTGCCAGCTGTGACCTTTTAACTCATCCCATAAAGCCACCAGGCTTTCCTGCTCACTGATAAGCTTCTGCCTTCATTTTTCAATATTCCCCAGAGGTTGCTGACTTGTGCCAAAAATATCCAAGCTGGGTGTTTACCCAAGAGTGAAGTTTTCTTGAAGGTGACAATGTTTTACTCCTAAGATTTTTTTTATCAGCATTTTGCACAGAAAGATCGGCACAGTGTCAGGGATATATTTGTATCACTTTCCGTAAACTACCAAGCATTTCTCCATTAAAATAAAAAAAAAAAAAAAAAAAAAAGAAGAAGAAAAACAAAACTTTAAGTTCTGGTGATACTTTAGCAGGTAAATTAGCTGAAAATCTCGTCTTTATTGAGACTTCTCTGTTCTCAAAGCAGAAAAGGCTTTCCCTGATGTTTTTTCAGTCTTTTCTGAAGTGTTGTACTGTCATGGGCACCTGTTAGATAATCAGAAATACCCAAACTTATGGCTGGGAGAGAAAATAAATAGAATACTGAGGAGTTTGGAAAAGAAAGAGAAGGAAGAATGCAAGGGAATGGAAAGGAGTTGTAGGTGGTAGGTCAGGCCAACAGTTTTATCACCTAAGTAAGAAGGCAAGGAATTTTAAGCAAGTACCAGAATAAGTAGAAGCAAATGTGAGGTCAGAAAATAAGGGCAAGAACACAGATTAAAAGAAGCTAGAGGTAGGTGGTATATCAGGTAGAGTGGGTCAGAGAGGAGGTAGGAAAGGAGCAGTTTCAAAGTAGGAGAGATGGGTAAGTCAGAGGAGGGAGAGTGGAACCAGGATTCAGTAATGTCTTGGAGAGAATTTCATGTTATGATCAGGACCAGGAAACATCCTTAAGGCCAAGTAGAGTGTGATATTTTACTGGGAAAAGGAAGGCAGGAGACAAAAATTAGAGGCCTCTAAAACCTATGATGATAAAAGACAGAAAATGGAAGTTAAACTCATGAGCTGTAATTATCTGAGATCCCAGGCACTTTCCTCTGTGGGTCCTGGTACTCCTTTTAAGAGTGAGTCTCTTTGTAAACACTGACTTAATGTGACACTTTGTTCTCCTGTTCTCCCATGTAACAGAGATGGAGAAGGTGTGAGGCCTTCCTTAGCTTCCAGAAATAAGTTATGTACATGATTTCATACTTGATGCCTACTAGGTGCCTTTTTAGACATGCCTGCCAGAGCTTTTATACAGGTGTGTTTGATAAATTAGAGCTTCACTGCCTTTTCCTGTCTGCTCGCTGCTGATTTAACAGCTCATGGATTGCTTTTCCACAGGCTCTACAAGAGGAGATTAACGTTTCCGGCAGTAAAATAAAAGTGAGTTACCTGAGCAGTCGCACAGCTGGCTACAAATCAGTGCTGCGGATCAGCATGACCCACCCCACCATCCCCTTCAACCTCATGAAAGTCCACCTCATGGTGGCCGTCGAGGGACGCCTCTTCAGAAAGTGGTTTGCAGCAGCCCCAGACCTGTCCTACTATTTCATCTGGGACAAGACAGATGTCTACAGCCAGAAGGTGTATGGGCTCTCAGAAGCCTTCGGTAAGTGACCCCAGGGTTTGTGCCTCCTTTTAGAAGCAGCTAAGTGGCAGTGATAGACTTTGTCCTAGATCAGTATGGTCTGACTGCAGACACATGAATGGTCCCTGCAGATTCACTGCAGCACACATTCCCCAGCAGATGAATCACAGAATGGTTTGGGTTGAAAGGGATCTTAAAGACCATTTAGTTCTAATTCCCCAGTCATGGGCAGGGATGACACCCATTAGATCAGGTTGCCCAGAGCCCTATCCAACCTGGCCTTGAATACTTTCAAGGACAGAGTGCAAGTACTTACCTGTTAGCTGGCTCATGGCCCAGCACATACATCCTAAACTGCTCCCATCATATTCATACAAAAGGAATTAACTGGGACTAGAAGTGTTTGGCTACCTCTCACCTATAGCCAAAAACTGTCAACACTGCTTTGAAAGGAATCCCTAGGACAGAGCCCTGATTGCCACTGCTCCTTGTGCCTGACCTTCAGGGTTGGTCTAATCTTAGTTTCCTCTTTGTTACCCATTCAAAAATGCCATCCCATACTGGGTGTTTAATGAGCAGAAGTAATGCAGTTCTACAGTGATTGCTTCCCATCTGTCAACACCCAGTGGACATTCAGTTACAGGTCTTCAACTGAGTCTGGACTAGTCCCTTCAGGCTGCCAGGAAATGGTATCAGCAAAATGGGAGAGATCCCAAATTAGCAAATACAGCTCCTGTTGACAGAAGGATGGTTCATTATGCCTCATAGCTCAACTGAAGATAAGTCTCTTTAGAGGAGTTGCAGGATGCCTGGTTTTCTAGGAGTAAGAATAAGTGCCTTCCCCTCTCACTCAGGCTTAGCTGCCTTGAGCAGGCTGGATTGTGCACCCTGCTGAGCCTTACCCAGCTCAGAGTCCACACTGAGAAATGTAGCATATCCCGAAGCACTCTGCATGCATGCTCTTTAAGATGCTAGATCATCAGTGGGTCCTGGAGTGCTCCATGAAACAACTCTGCAGCTCCAGACTACACAAGCAGGTCTGAGGACATCAGCATTCATGCCTTCAATGATTCCCACCTCCAGAACAGTGGAAAACATTGACCTTTTGTATCCTAACTTACATCTTTTTCTGATACAATCTGCAAAAGGCTATGTTTGATGGCGAATCCTGAGTTCTCTCAGAGCTCAGCACTTTTCAAAGAGGCTGGTAAACTTGTAAGATCAGACAGGTTTTTTTTTTTTCTATCTAGTAAAAAAAAAAAAATCTATGTAATTGCTTTTCATTTGTGTGGAACTTGCAGTTCTATTTTGCTTCAGCTGTAAAGATTAGAAGAAGAAAAGCAGACCAATGAAAATGGTGCTGCTTCTTCTGAGAAAATCGTAAAAGAATCATTATTCTGTCAAAACCATTATTTTCCTTCTGCTGACAATTTTAAGCAACTCCAGCGTATTCAGCGGAGTTACTCCTGAAAGGCTCTGATTAGACATCATGGCAAGCAAACTTTTGATATTAACAATGACCACAAGTCAACCTGACTGAGATTGCTGCCTCTGAGGGACTCACTGCCCCGTGCATGAATTGCGCAAGTCTTTACCTTCCAAGAAAGATCATAATCAAGATTAAGTTCCTAGTATGCATTCTTTGATCAGAGAAATTAGATAGGAGTAAAATTCTCCCATTGAGAGTCCAGCAGTGGTGTACACTCTCAGGTCATAGAATATCCTGAATTGGAAAGGACTCCTAGAGATCAAGTCCTAATCCCGATATCCGTTGTTTTAAAATACATCCTTAAACAGTATCTTTTGAATTTTTAGCACACTTGCCCAGCACTGACAATGACATTGATCTTTTTAGATTCAGAATACACCTTTAAGAAAAAAAATATTTGGACTGTGCATTATGATGATGACATTTTCAATTGAATTAGCAATTTTCTGTAGAAATTCTCATACCTCTGCTCAGTTGTGACTCTGTGTGTGCTGGCACTGCATTTCTGAGTTCCTAATCTAAGGAGTCTTGTTTCTCTCTTGTTTACAGTTTCAGTAGGTTATGAGTATGAATCCTGTCCAGACTTAATCCTGTGGGAGAAGAGGACAGCTGTGCTTCAGGGTTATGAAATTGATGCTTCCAAACTTGGAGGATGGTCCCTGGACAAACACCATGCCCTCAATATACAAAGTGGTAGGTTGTCTGCAACTCATAACAAGAGTAATGCAGCATTGCAAGACCTAGTTGCTTCTTATCACTAAGAATTCAAGAAAAAGAAAGAAACCTGACCAACACATGTGTTCTCTCATGTATTTTACTAACAAATTATTTCTAGTTACCTACATTTAGAAGCAATTTGGTTTGCAAAATGTAAAAGAAGCTGGCCATCATGAAGTAGTTGAATGTCAGCCCAACTTTGTAGTGTTGTAAAAGAAGGGTATTATCAAGGAAAATATTCCTAAAATAACAAAGGGGAGCCTATTCAGATTGGAGCTGCCACTAAGCATAAATCCATCCAGAGGCATCCTCCAATATGCAAGGTGTACTTGTGAAACAAGAGGCTTCATGGGTCCTAAAAGAGAATGGAAGGTTCCAGAGTCCTTGAAGACTGCTGAGGACTGCAGAAGGGAAGCTTAAAAGCTCATCAGAACATGTTCAAGGGTGGGAGCACTGTGTCCCTTTGGATAATAGTGGTATGGGAGCAAACATCTAATTCAACCCACATCACTGCTGAGAGTGCTACACTTAGAGGGAAAATAGGCAGAGCTCCTCTAAAACTTTGCAGATAAAACATTTCTCTAGAGAATGTCCCATAGTTTTCCTGGCCCTTACTTTTCCATGAGCGATGTAATTTCTTTTTTTTTTTTTACCTGGTAGACTGCAAATTGCAGGACAAGGAGGAACAGACAGGGCAGGTAAAAATTCATATGATGCTGAAAAGTGCATTTCATTTAAAGGCAAAGACAGTCTTGTTCTCATATTTACCTTCTGCAGGAAATGTTACGGGTCTAAAAGAAATACTTAATTCAGAAAAAAGGGTCCTCATTTGAAACTATCACAAAACAATACTATGAAAGATGATTAGCCTTCTTGCTACGGAATAGATTCCCCAGCTGGCATGCAGCATTGCCAGTTTGTGCTCCCTTTGGTCTCAGTCTCCCTGTTTGTTTAATTTCCATAGTACTGTTTTCTCTCTCTCTAGGCATCTTGCATAAGGGAAATGGGGAAAACCAGTTCATTTCCCAGCAGCCACCTGTAATTGGAAGCATCATGGGCAATGGCCGCAGGCGGAGCATTTCTTGTCCAAGCTGCAATGGTCTGGCAGATGGAAACAAACTCCTGGCTCCTGTTGCCCTAACGTGTGGGTCTGATGGAAGTCTTTATGTTGGAGATTTCAACTACATCCGAAGGATCTTTCCCTCTGGCAATGTCACCAACATACTGGAGCTGAGGTACTCTGTGCTGAATGTGGCCATTAGAGTAATGCTCTTAAGTTCTGCAGAAATCCTATGTACCCAAAAGAAAAATGAGCAGAACTCTTAAAAAAAATGAAAATCAAACAACACAGCAAAACAGAGAAAAAGCTGTCTGGATCTGCCTCTTCTGCAACTCTGCTGACTTTGATTTACACCAGAGAAACACAGGCCTAGTGAGTTCTTCCAGAACTGAATCACATGCCAAAAATATTGACACATTTCTGTGCTGCTAAATCAGGCTGTGCTGATGTCTGCCTTTTCCTGTAGTCAGAAACCAGTGGGAATGCTGAAAATTAACAAGCAGCCTCTGAGATAACCTAAACTTGGAAGGACACAGCACTGATGATGATATGTAAAGGTGAATCAGGACTGATAATCACTCATAATTTAGACAAGATTATCACTCTAGGCAGTCACAGACTGGGGTTTTCTAGTTGTTTTTTGAGGGCACAGCTGTAGCAGTCCCCTTCAGTTCCCAATTGAGCAGCAGTGTCAGGCAGAACATGCAGATGGGAAGCATCTGGAAGTAAGTGGAGAGTTTCCTTTTAATGCCAAAAAGCAAAGGAAAAAAATATACCAGGAGAAATAACGAGGAAGGGGCAGGAACATCCATTAAAAATAATGAAGCAGAGAGAAAAGTAGAGAAAATTGAATAAATTGTGACTGAACCAAATTTCAAATTGACCTAACTGAGGATATTTTTCCTATCTAAAATTTCCACAAAAACAAGCATCCACTTCAAAGCAGTGGGGCTTTGCGTGGCCTGAGAAGCCTCACTCCAGGAAAGTCAGATAGAGTTAAGGGAGTGTTCCTGAATGAGTCTTCTGTGCTTGACAGGCCTGAACTCAGGTCCTGAGAAGTCAGTATGAGGATAGCCTGCTAGGAAGGTTCAATATTCCCATTCACCTCTCAAAATCTGGCCTGAAAGTGAGAATCTTCCTGAAAGTAAGACCCTCCCTCCTCAGATTTAATATCCCCTGCTGCTGAGGACAAACATATTACTGCATTTCTGCAAGGACTGCAGCCAAATTTGTGCAAGATCCCCTTTGTCCCTCATGCACAAACATGCCATGGTCATTAGACCTCACCAGAAGTCTTATTTGGCATTCAGAACCATCCTTGTAGATCATGGTGTATGGGAAAAAAAATCCAGACAGGCACCACCGGAAGGCTGGCACTTACAGAATATCTGCCTTGGTATGGGCACCTCAGAGGGCTGGGGCACCTTTCAAGTAAGGAAGCAAGAACCTCATTTTTGCTATTCTGTTCCATGATACATGAGAACATAATATCTCTCATGTTTGTAAGGTGGGAAGCTGGGATAAAGCTTCAGACCTGGTCCTCGTTAGAGTGTAATATCTATCCTTCTAGTGCCAGAAAGTTATTTTAATGACCAAAGGTGAAATTTCCAGAAGAGCCTAGGTGAGTCCAAATCCCATTTCAACAGAGTAGGATTAATATCTCTTTCCCAGAAGTACAATTCTGAAAACCCAATCCCTGTTTCATTGTCAGTGGAAATACCAGACCAAACAGAGGTTTTGCAAAGTATTTCCTCATTGGGGAAGAGAAAATTGGAAGCCTTGACAGAGTAGCCTTGCTGGCTGTTGTGTAGAGGCACAGAGTTAAATTTACTCCAGAGTTAAATCTGCTGCAATGATTGCTGCTTCATCTGTGCAAACACTCAGGTTACTGGATCTAATAAACATTTCTTCACTCTGGTGTGCTATAAAGTAAGTGGGTTCAGATGTTGGCTGGCTAAAAGGAAAGCCATTGCTTTTGGACTAAATGGAGTTTGCTTGTGTCTTCTCAAATCAGCATCTCCTTTGAGATTAACACCCTCACTGTTTGGCTCCAAAGGTTGGAGGTTTGTTTGCAGTGTAGTGTCCTGGGAAGCAAATGCATTGTGGGTCACAGAGAGCTGCAGCTGGGTGTGTAACTTAGACCTATGAGAAATGTCCAGCTCAGCATAATTTCAGTCCTCTGGGCTGGAGTTCATGAGGTTACAGCAATGAACTGCCACCCGTAACTGTGCATCTCTTAAGTTACCTTTCTAAATCACAAGGTGTTGCTTTGACTGAGAGTGAAAAAAACGTGTAAAGATATCTGCATCTACATCTATTTAGCTCAGTGCTGCACTGAATGATAGATAAAGTTGGATGGTCCTATCTCTTGTGTGAGTGAATAACTCTAAGCAGGTGAGATCACAATTCTTTTGTGATATGCAGCAGTACATAAGTGAGCTTACTGCCAAGTAATATCCAATATAAAATACATCAGTGTCATTCCAGCTAAGTCTTTATTTATTATTGCATTGTGTGATACAGTTACTGTCAAGTTTTCAATCTGCTAATAATGCATCGAACTGAGCTGCTAACACCTCATTCTTTCTTCTATTCCCTGCTTTCCTGTCTTCTGTCAGAAATAAAGATTTCAGACATAGGTAAGCCAACCAGTGGAGAATTCTTATGCTGCTCCCTGTCTTGTTGCATGTTGTTACACAGTGAGCCACAAGTGCCATTTCCAGATGATTCAATAGCAAATGAAGCTGGCGTGATTAAAACTGGCGTAGGCAATCAGTCATCAGAACTGGGAGCCATTAATCACAATGTGAGCCATGCAAACTTCTGCATGAGCTGTTATAGCTGGAGACAGGGGAAATACAGGCAGGAGAAGCAGGGTAACAGGAGGAGGAGGGGGGAAGAAAAATGGATGGGAATTAACCAAGAAAGTAGAATGGGAACAGCATCAGGATACAGATTACTGGAACAAGTAGGATGGAAAAATAATTCTCATACAGTGAAAAGCCTTCATTTGGGTTTGGGGGGGGGTTAACAAGCATAATGAAGATCCCTATGTGCCCCAGCATTACTCACCCAGGGAAGTTAGTTTTTGTAACATTTTTCAGTCTGAGCTTTCATAGAGAGCTTTGACACGTGAAAGTCTGTCAGACTCAAATAGGAGGTAGCGCAACTCAGAACCTTAGCCAGGAAATGCAATAAAAGAGTAATGACAAGAAAACAAGATAAAAGAGAGACTCTTAAATTGGAGCTTTGTCACTAAGAATATTTGTCACTTGGGTTCACTGGAGTTTCAGTGGGTTTGATCCAATCAGTTGCATTCCAGAAGATGTCAACTTCCTGTCACTGACTGTGTTTGCGAGGACTTCTCTGACTCTGACAAGTTGCCCATCCTTCTCCCTGGTTGCTTTTCTAAATCAGAAGCTTAGACTGTGTGGAGTTGAGATTTTTGTTTGTGTGTGTTTAGTTTTCCTTTGCATTTGGGATTGGGGATTTTTCTTGCTACATGCTTTGCATTTACTATTTCTTTGACTTCATAGAGGCTGTGCTAAACTAGAAATGTTCTTTCATCTGCATGCCTGGAAATGAAATGGAGTAGAAACTGATTTTTTATCCTATTGCCAGAACAACAATGAAGGGCTTGAGCTTCACAATATATTGGACTGGCCCAAAGCATCTATTAGCAGGGCTGGGAGGTTGGTACCCAAGACTTTTTCACTGGTTGTCCTCATCAGGCTGAGTTCCAGTCCCCCAGGTACTCTTTCACATCATTTGAAGACTATAGAAAAATTCATTTCTCTTTGGAACAGCCAGGTTGTATTCCTAATGCCCAAGAAATACACAGCCACTAAAGCGCATCTGCTTTGACAGTGAAGGGCAGCAGCTGGATACCTGTTATGAGAAGAGGTTTTGTGTATGAAAACAGTAACTGAAGGAAGATCGATGGACTGGCCACAAACGCTGCAGATTGGCAAGCAGAGTTGGCAGGGCTTCAGCCTTTAGGCAGTTTCTAAAAACTAAGAAATTAAGTGAAAGAAATCCAAGACATGCCTGCTTCAGTGTAGCCTAAAGGGGATGAGGGAGGGAGGAAGCAGGTGAGGAGCTCCAGATCAAATCCTTCCATCTGTGACTGTGTTGAAGGAGTCACCCATCTCTTAGTGCCTGTTCTGTGACATTTGCTTTAATACTTCTTGCTAGGAAGTCTCTTTGCTCCTGACCCTCAATGAAACAAGTGTGTGTAGTCTCAGCTACAGCTCCAGTGCTTTAAACTCCAGAAGATCCTAAGCTTGACACCAATGACCAGTAATGGTGTAAAAGGGGAGGTCCACAGGGCTGAATCACAGTGGTTTGGAAAAGCTGAAATCCATATGCTAAAGCTGCCTCAGTTTGGGGAAAAGGAATTCCTCCCCAGTATGTAGGCTGTGATGAGCTTGATCTCCAAAGGTTCTGGAGCTACCCACTAGGAGGCTTGGCTTTACAGCTCTGTGTGTGTAGCCAAGATCTAACTCTGCAACAGCCTAAATGAGGGATGTTAACTAAGCCAAAAAGCATCACCAAAACATGATGCCTTCTCTGCAGGAACGTGGAGGGCAGTGAGGCATTTCTGTCTTGCAAATATACAAAAACTGTCCACTTAAATTTATTCTTCCTTTCATGTTTCCATTCATACTTTAGAGAGAAGTCTACAATTAGTGACAAAGAGAGGTATCTCAGCAAACAGCTCTAGGATCAGATGAAAAGTCCCTTGCCATCTCTGGTTTGGCTTATGGCATTGGTATAAAATTTTATTGTCCAGCATGTCACACTAGAAAGCTTTGGGCATCACACACAAACTGCAAACACTAAAAGACCAAGTGCAAATCCAGCTCACTACACTGTGTGGCCTTCTTAGGTATTAATCTATTGAGTGTCACCCAGGGAAAAAAGACCAGTACCTCACACAAGCTACAATAATTAAATCCTCTGGGTCTGAGCTGCAGGGTGCTTAGCATGAAGCCATGGAAACACAGCCCCACTGAACAAAAACCTCCTGACTGCAGGAATTTGGTGGTTCTTTAGTCACCAGCAAATGTACATGGCCAGCAAAACTCAGAGGGAAAGTGGGTAGCTGGCAGAGAAAAAGAAGTGGTTTTGTGTCCTTAAACAGAGACATCAGATCCAAAGAAGCCCCAGGGGTTTATCCAGGTCAGTGGTTGTGGGTAACTAATTTTGGAGGTGTGACTGCTCCTGTCTGTTGGCCACAGTGGGTGCCAGAGCTGTACAGTTACCAGTAACAGAGGTTGTCCTTCAAGGAGGTATAGATGCCCTTGCATTTGAAAAACTAAGATACAGTTAATCTTGTGAGACAAATGTTGAAAATAGTCAGACAAGTCCTACCCCAAAAGGTGATACTTCTCTCCACTGCTTGTAAAGGGAATTAAGGCAGCCAGCTCTGGTGTAAGCATCCACTTTGTAACCATCTAAAGCTTGGTGAAATTAATCCCTTGGCATTTTACAGAAACCAATAAAAAGGTGTAGTGTGCTGTGCTGATGTTTTGTAGGGAAGATGCTGAAAAAAGGAACCATCTCCCTTTTCTCATCTCTTTTCCTTAGAGACTGGCTTCCCAGTCTGGAGCAGGAGGTTCCTTCCTAGGACTCCTCCAAAATATGGGCTCTGGGCTCAAAGGGAAAATGCCAGCCTTTGTTCAAAGCCTGTGTACATATTATAATACAACTGAAGCAATTCACAATTCAAACCTCATACCTCTGCCAGCTCACCCAATTTTTTATCCTGTTTCTTCCCTGTACCTGTGTGTAAGGAATTACATAAAGCACAAGCACTTTAAAATAGAGTCTCAATCTCTTAACATACCTGCAGAGCTTCCTAAATGGTACTGGTACTATCCCCTCCAAATAATGAGAATGATAAAGGGGAGAAGGCAGATGTATGGAAGAGACTATACACAACCCCAAAGAAGTGGGATCACTGTGGACTTGGAAGATTTCCCTGTGCTTTCCCAGCACATCACTGTGTCACAAGTATACAGGGAAGCAGTATCACCTCTATTTCACTTTGGCTTGCAGAACCATGAAACTGTTCTCATTCCCAGTGACTACACCATCATGCCCACTAATACCCACCAAAGTGTCAGTTCTTGGCTAGGGACCAGCCCATCCCATCACTGCAATTTCAGTGTTATTGCTTCAGGGGGTTTAAAATATCAATGCATTGCTCAGGTTTTCTTCTAAAAAACTGTAATAGCTCAAGGAACACTCTGAATGGGAAATCAGCTCTTCCTCCACAGTGATTTTCTGGTGGCAGCACCGATATGGGGATAGATATTCTAAGACTACAAATAATATAGCTGATCAAGTCTTTTGAATAGTAAAAAGTCTTGTCTTTTGTTTTGGACTGTTACCTAGCTGAGAAATAAGAAAGGATGAAAGGGGAGAAAATGTCTTCTCTGCTTCACCCCAGGCATATTTATTTCAGTTGCTGTTCAGCCCCGTCCAGTTTACCACTTGGATTTGCCTTTTGATTGTGGCTTTAAATAAAAAGTGAATCCCCAATGTTCCTGGCTCCACCACTCATGCAGTATCACAGATAAAGGAAAGCGGTTTGGGAGATTTTACATGACCAGTGTATGTTTATTTAAGCATCTTTCACCCTGAAGGATCTCAAAGTGACAAAAAACCCTCCAGTGTATAACACTGTGCAGTTCATGGTAGGGCAGAGTACAATACTAACTCTCTACAGTTATGAAAACAGTTGGCAGAGGCCAGGGGGGTAAATTCCAGCTTGACCGTTTTAACAGGTTGTTTCAGCATGTATTCTATACAAGAGCTGGCAGTAGAAAATTGTTTTAAGAGCTGTCTTTTTTACAGAAGATTGTAATCAATAATAAAATCCACTAGAGTGGGGCTGTGCAATCCAAAAATAAATCACGACAATATTGCTGGGAGAGGGGAGCAGGAATTTCTCTGTCCCCATTTTTCTCCATCTCTGAGTAAGTCATTTGCCGTTGCCCATCTGCACATAGCCTGCTCTAAAACTCTGGGAAAGTTATCTGTGCTTGCCAGTCAAAGATGGTAAAGGATTGCAAAGTGCCATTAAATCTGTCCTCCTCTTGTCCACCTCCCATGCAAAATAGAGATTATGAACAGCTCAAGAGCTTACTGACATTCAGCAGGGCTTTGTTAGGACAGTCAGCAGAAAATGCAAGGCCCTGATCAAAATGGATGATGGATTCCCACAGGGAACTTCTTCCACCAGGGTTGAAGCCACTTGCTTAGTGTGAGTGACATGCAGGTAAATGAAATAATACCCTCCCAGCCTGCTGTCATTGGGAAGGAATACAGATGGAGACTGAACTGTCAGGCTGGAGCTGTCTTGAAGGTCAGAGCATTTTATTTAGCAAGAATCAGTGTCATTTTTGGAGATGAAATCTGTTCAGACTTTAATAGGATAAATCACAAGGGATATTCCAGAATAAATCAGAAAGGTGCTTTTCCCTCACCCCCATAGTATTAAATAATTTGAATGAAGAACCAATTTACTGCTTTTTAAATATGAGAATAACTCAGTAATTTTTACATGTCTGAAGAGGGGGTGATTTTCTTAATATAAAGGTTGAGAGGAATTTTCTATATGCAGAATAGAGTCAACTGTGATTGACACTCAAGTTTCTAGTCAACTTCTCCTGGAACAATTCCATTAAGTGCAAAAATGTGAACTGTGGCCTAGATTTTTAATATGAATTCTTTGGATTTGATGAGTTTGGACAGCTTGAAGATGTTCTGGAGAAAAGTAGATACTTTTCATACTTGTTCTAATTACTACTTAGGCTTTCTTAGAAGGAAAATAAATCTCTTCAGGACAGACATTAAAAGTCTAACCTGTTAGTTTCAGGCTTAGAAGAGATGCAGCTCAATACACACTAGTAGTCAACAATTTTAATAAAAGACATTAATATCTTAAGTATCTATGTTAAAATACAGGTAAAGTCCTTGCAAGACAATCGTTTAAATTCTGTCTAAACCCATCTGGTTGGTTTTTTCTGGCCAGTTCTATTGGATTCTTTCCATAAAGTGGATTCTAGTTTATTAATTTCTTCAGTCTTGGGCTCATTTAGTGTTGCAGTCATGGAGCTAAAAATATTATCATTCTGTCTGCTCATTTGGTTTTCTCAGCCACCCCTTCTTGTGTCCAAGGAAACAGTGAGCAGAGGGTGTTCAACAGGGGACTGATGTTCAGGTTCCTCAGTTCATGCTTTACTTGGGGCAAAATCTGCCACTCAGGAATTATTTTGTTTCTCTCATCATTGAGGTCCAGCTGAATTCAGTGGTAGGATTCCCTTAATCTCCCTGAGGGCAGAACAGAACTTTAGAGTCTTTGCTGGAGTCAGCAAGAGACCAGATGAACCTTGATGCAGTGATCTTGAAGGGTGTATCTTCAAGTGCTTTATACAGGGAGTCTCCTTTTGGAGTTTGTATTAGTCTTTGTTGGGAGAGCAGATTTTTTTTTCATTATTATTTGTTTTATTTTCCTAATGTTCTCTGTTTTCCCTTCACTTCCTGGCACTGCACGAACACCAGTTTCAGGACTATGTCTGTAACAAGTAAATTAAGTAAACACAGGCACTGGAACTCAATCTGTAGTAGTTCCTGGCATGGTTTTGGCTCAGATTCAGACCAGAGAGCCCTTTCCTTCGGTTGCTTCCCTCCATGCCAGAGAGCACCCAAGGCACAGTGATTGCTAATGGATGCAGCTTGGGATCCCGTGCTGTAACACACCGTGTACTAACCTTGTCCAAAACAGCACTCCTTCACTTTCCCAGTCTCTCTGCCCCATGCGTTTTTATTCTCTAAAATGTTTGCATTGCCTGTTGACTTAAGGAAACACATCATCCAAAAAAATTAATGATGTCATACCCTTGTTTTTCAGCCACAGCCCAGCTCATAAGTATTACTTGACCACAGATCCGATCACTGGCTCCATCTACCTCTCAGACACCAACAGCCGACGTATCTATAAAATCAAGTCAACCACATCAGTGAAAGACATTGTGAAGAACTCAGAGGTCTTGGCTGGAACTGGGGATCAGTGCCTCCCATTTGATGATACCCGCTGCGGAGATGGAGGCAAAGGCACTGATGCCACCCTTACAAATCCCAGGGGTGAGACTTCTTCTTCTCCACTGGCTATTTTAAAGGGTTTTTTTTGAAAGCAGCTTGTTTAGTCACACTGGAGATTGCTCTCCTCTCCAATTCTGAAACACATCCTAAGGGCTTGCTCGTGGAAATAAGTGAGTATGTCTCACCTTCAGCTAGTTGTGTCATGTTTCTTCAAATTCACATGGCTGGGAGGAATGCCAAGCCAGAGGGGTTCAGTGATGGGCACATGTCCAGAGGGCAATGGAATAAATCCACCCATCACTTTTATACCTGTGGAGCCACTACTTCTCCTTACCAACAGTGCTTGGTCCCTCCCAACATGGGCAGGAATCACTAATATTCAATTCACTGAGGCTTTCTTGGCATTAAAAAAAGCCCTATAAGCATTGCTGTGTATATATATATATATATATATATATATATATATATATATATATTTATAAAAGGGCAGCAAAACTAGCATACAGCTCAAAGATATGCAAATGGTGGTTTAGACATTGACATGATATATCACAGCATCTAGCTTAAATCCTGGGGGGTGGATGCTAACTTTGATATGGGAGTGGTCTAATTCAGCTTAATTTTACCTGGTTCCAACATCCTGAAATGTGATAAAAGCACAGTTGAATCAGAATAAAAGCATCACACAGCCTTCATGGCTGTGAACTAAATTGTTCAAAACAGGTTTAGCCAAACATATGCAGTCCTGTGTGTAGCCAAGACTTCAGTCTGGCAATCTCAAGGTAACAAGCTCTGCAGATGGAGGATGTCACTCCTCCCAGCTGTCCACAGCACCTCAGGAAAAAAAAAAACAAACGGGGATAGAGATGAGGTGGAGAGGGTAGAGATGAGGTGGAGGGGATAGAGATGAGGTGGAAGGCACTCTTTGCAGCCCTCTTCACAAACACAGTCAAAAATCTGTGCACAAAGGACACCCATGCAGGAATGTTTTTTGAGATGGGGTGTTTTTGCCTGTTATGTGTTTCCTTCTGTGCAGTTGTTCAGAGTGCAAGATTATTTAGGTCCTTGGCTTTGACATCAATGTGCTGCAGGCTTTTTCATTGCGCTGCGGAGTGGTAGCTCCCTCCTTCCTCAGCACAACAACAGCCAAGCCTATCCCAACCTCTTTGTAAAGCACCCCCTCAGCAAAACCTGGGGATCCTTTAATAAGTGCTCCTGCCTATGGCAGCAGGTTTGGACTAGATGACTTTCAAAGGTCTCTTCCAACCCAAACCATTCTGTGATTTTATGGAAAGTTATTTCACTGAGAGCAGATGAGATTCCCAAAGAAGTTGTGGCTGTCTCATCTCTGGAAGTGTTCAAGGACAGGTTGGATAGGGCTTTCATCTACCTGGTCTAGTGGAAGGAGTCCCAGCCCATGGCAAGGGTTTGGAAGTGAATGATTTTAAAGGTCACCTCCAACCCAAACCCTTCAATGATTCTATAATTCTCAGGAAGTTATTTTTCATGACACAGAGATGACATTGTTGTTACTGAATCCAGGAAACCCAAACTGATTTAATGAGCTTTTGTGCCAGGTCTGGCTCTGATTTTTTGGTTTTGGTTTGGTTGGGTTTTTTGTTTCTTTGGGGTTTTTGTTTTTGTTTGGGTTTGGTTTTTTGTTGGTTTGTTTGAGTTTTTGTTTGGTTGTGGTTTTTTTTTGTTATGTCAGCTAGTTGTTTCCTGTCAAGGATGCAGAAAAATGTACTTTGGAGGACCTATTTTTTTGCCAAAAAGCATCAAAACTCAGACTTCTACCCCTGTAGTATTCAAAGAGTCCAGCATGGTTTCCAAGCTCTCAAGAATCCCATGAGTTAACCATTATATTGGGCTAAAGTATTGCCAGAAGCACAGATAAAGTAAAGGAACAGCTACTGGTGGTCAGTTTGTAGTGTAGAATTTGTCTCACTGAAATGAGAAGGCCGACTGAAAGGAAAATTAAGTGACTTGGGCAGAGAGATCCAGGCAGTCCAGCAGATGAATCATGAGATCAGGGAACCCAGAAATCTGTAATCCAATTTTCTGCACCTCTTTGAAGTTCAATCAGTGCAAAAAAAAAATGCCCCACCACTTTTGTTGGTCCTCTGTTCTCCCTTCTACAAGATAAGAGGAATATTTTTCATTTCCATCCATGGGTGAATGTTACAAGGTTTAGATGACTTATGTTTCTTCTTTGCTATAGCAAACAGCTCTGGAGTTCAAAGTTTTCAGCACTGAAATCCATCTTGTTGGCAACTGAAGCTCTCAGGAGGCCATTCTTCCACCTCAATCATATAACAGCAAAATTCATGCATTCATTCCTCATAGCTCCAAAATTTCACAAAACAGAAGTAAATTGAGGGTGAAAGAGGAAATGACATGAAGCAAAATGACAAGAAGAAAATACTAATGCAAAAAGCCTGCACTGCCAATAGAAAGTTCCTAAACAGTGTTCCCTGATCTGATTCTAACCTGACTGCAAATTCTGCTGAGGCAATGGCTGTGGCAGGTGTGACTCACTCCCCAGTCCCCTCAACCAATGATGAACAGTGAAAACTCATGCTGACAATGTAATGTCACCGTTGTTTATGCTTCCACAGTGGTTCATCCTAGCAGAAAAATCCAGCAAATGCTCTTCCCTCATGTATTTCATAATAGTTCAAAATAAAAATGATTTATTGTATACGTAACCGGTAGATCTCAAGTGACCCTCTGCTTCTGTGTCTTGGCAGGCAAATAAACACTCATAAGTGAATGGTCAAAGGAAATTAGAAGACTATTCTGTAGCTATAGAGATATCAGCTGGCCAGGGAAGGACTTGGAAAGTCAGTTTTTCAAGAATCATTGCTCTTCACAGGACTCTACTTTTTAAGCCTAAAGCTATTTTTTTTTTTGCTCTGAACATAACTGCTTCATGCCAAGTAGAATTTCTGTATTTTAGGGACATCTTTGCACTTTTTCAAAAATCATAAAGAATAAAAATCTTACCTTTCATGATGTTTTAATTAGCTGATATTTTCAGCTTGCTGGAAAACACTGAGGGATACCTTCTGGCCAGATGAAAACCAGCAATCCATTAAGGCTGGAGAAATAATCATGAGCTGTCATTATATGCCTTTGCATATATCTTTAGTCCCTTGGACCAGTCAAGCGTCTGGTCTAAGTAGGTTTTTTTGGGTCTCTTCTCAGTGGAAAGAAACTAGTACCCTGAAGGTGGTTCATTCTGTGACAATGCACATGTTCAAGGTGAGATGAACCACATTCTGGGAGTTCTAGTCTTCTCCTGGATCTGATAGCCTGAAGAATGAGGTCCCCACTGCAGCAAACAATGTTCAAAATGGTAGACTTTTCCCCATTGTTCTGATCACTTCCTCCAGTTTTCACCTCAGCTCCCTTGAGTTCAGAGGGAATGCTTTGAGTAGAATGCTTTGGGTTGGAAACAACCTTCAAAGACCATCCAGTTCCAGCCCCACTGCCATGGGCAGGGACACCTTTCACTAAATCAGGTTGCTCAGAGCCCCATCCAGCCTGGCCTTGAGCACTTGCAGGGATGAGCATCCACAGTCTCTCTGGTCAACCAGTGCCAGTGGCTCACCACCCTCACAGGAAAGGATTTCTTTCTAATATATAATCTAAATCCACCCTGTTTTAGTTCAGAATCATTATCCCTTGTATTGACATTTCTCTGAAATACCTTCTGGACAGAGGTTCTTGTCTCAGTCCAGTGAAGGAAGAACTCCTTTTAGACCATTAGCTTAGAAAAGACATTAGAAGGGATAAAACCCTCCAGGAGTTTCACACTTTACCCATCTTTGGCTTGTTTAATAAAGGTAGGCTACAGAAACACAGGACAGATAGATCCACAGATGAAGTAGGGGTGGCAGTGGTTTGGTCAGGGTATTTATTATAGCTATTAGGAACCAGTCTGAGCCGTCCAATTCATTTGCCACAGAGCACAGCAAAGCTTTCAGATGCTAATGAATTTCAATATATCCTTGCAAATTAAAGTGTTACCACTTCCTAATTATCATCTGCTAATAATGATCCTCTTCTACAAGCAATCTAAAGAAAAATTAAAACTCCAGCTTGTCAGAGCATTTCTTTTCATCTGAGTACTCACCATTGGTTCTTCTCGGGAAAATGTTGTGGCAGAGAAATTACCAAGGAGCTTGCAATTAAGAGAGATTGCAGTGACAAGTCTGACACAATAGGAAGGAGGTTTCAGAAGGCACGTGGGGAGAGAGGGGACATCTCATTCATTTAGCACCATAACACCAATGTGAAATGAAGTAATTAATTTGGGGACAGATTGGTTCTTTCACTCTGCCCTGCTGAATGTGTAAACAAAATCTCAGTTGTTCTCTAAGTGTTGAAGAGTTCGACAGAACTAATTGAGGAAACCAACCCTCCACAATCTGTTAACATTTTTATGGTCAGATAATAATAGGACCATTTTGGGGAAGACCTGAAGCTGACTGAACAAAATTTCTTGTCCCTTACTCTGGCCAGAAGAGACTTAGGGACAGGGGCAATGTGGTCTTCCTGTGCTAACACTCCAGATGCTAGTCATCAGTATTTAGGGGAATTTCTGAAGAAGTTGCACCAGACCTGTGCTTAATATATCAGCATCAATTGGCTAAGAAACCTTTCTGAACACCTAGTTTTGTTCTTCCAGGCACCCTGTGCTAATAATTTTCACAATTTCTTTAGCCAGGTCATGAAAAAGAATGGTCCTTTTGAGGCCAAGCCACTGTTTTGTTGGGGTTTTTTCTGTGTCTTTGCTAATTCCTTGCTGTCTTGTGGTCCCCTTCTTGACCACTGCATAGCACAAAACTGATCTTAGCAGAAAACTTTTCACAGGAATTCCAGAATATTTTTCCTATGTGCTCTTTTTCAGATTGTCAGTGTATATGGGTAGTTAGGCTTTCTCATTCCCCTGTGAATTCCTCTGTACTTACTGACATTGATTTTGATCTCCCATTTTATTACTCAGTCATTCAGCATCCAGTCAGACAAGAAAGGTCCAAATTTGGATTTCTTTTAAGCACCTTGTTTTTCAGTGAAAAGGGTTTTCCCCTTTTGCTTTTCCTAACTAGAGCTATATGCACCATGCAATCACTTTTAGTGGTTTGTCTTCTACAAGAAACTCACCATGTCCCAGTGGCTATTTGCAGCATAATGTTGTGCTGTCACCTCTTCATGCTGCAAGGTCCTGACATTTCAAGCAAATGTCATCTCATCAACTTTCTATCAGCACAGCTCACTGCTGAGATGCACGTGGTGCTACAAGCCCTTGTTTTGTGAGAGATGTCTGCTTATGCAAGGGGAGCCAGCACGATTTGATAGCGTATGTGTTTCATATCTCAGAACTTAAGGTTTGGATCTGCAACGCTACCTGGGTAGTGGCAGCAGCTGTTTCCTCTCAGTAACTGTGAGGCTGAACTTGGAGCTATATGCTGAGAGACTGTAATTCCCTTATGTTCCTATGGAAACATGAGAGGAGCCTTCTGCCAAAGCAAGCCAAGGCCTTGGGCTTAACACGCATAACATGTGAATTACCCATTTCTGTGCCTGTTTGCAGAAGCCAGCTCCCAGCACTGGAACTGTGCCTATATCAGAAAGAAAACAGAATGGTCCAACCTAACCTCTACAGTCTGCTGCAAAGCATCCATGAGATGCTTCTTTCCCTTTTCACAGAAGTCATCCATCCAAAGACACTTGTCTGTGGGATAGCAGGGCTCTTCTCTATAATTAGTTTTGATTCCAAGACACTCAGCAAAATCAGGAAGGGATTGGAGCAGCCGCCATGTAAGGAATGTGTGCAAGTGGGAATTTGGGGCTTTAACAAACTGCAAACTCTGCTGCCCTACAGAACATCTCAGGAAATGTGAGGCAATTGAGATTGCTTAGCCATTATGAAAGAGGGATAAGCAGAGAAGTGTTCAGTGATAAGAGCACATACACGTACCATTGCTCTGGAGCATGGTGATAAGTGGTAACTTTGCTATCCCACTTCCACTTACCTGGGTGTGCTAGCTCTTTGTCTAAGCTGGAATGCAAAATAAAGTTGTGCTTTATCATCTGATCAGAGCTGGTTCGAGGGCCACAGTGCATCCAGGTTATTATTACTGTAACTGGGTAATCAGACCAGCCATCAAACCCCAGCACTGCACACAGTGAGCCACTGCCAGCAGACACTGCTGATAAGTCCAATCCAATACATATGGAACTAGCTAAGGAAGAAAATTCTGCCTCATTGAAAATCGCATTATCCAGCCTGCCACCCTTCACTGGCTTTTGGCTTGTCACACACAGTAATGGACAGGCACCTGGAAAAATACTTGTTGTGAACCAAGGAATAGGTAAGAGACTCTTTTGAGTGTTTGACAAAAGCTAATTAAGATCAACTGAACCTTCTATCATCAAAAAAAAAAAAAGCATGTCTGCCATATTGCTTAAAGAGCTTAGTTGTTGGTTTTTAAGCAAATACCAGCAAACTTGAAAGAACTTGACATTCAGTAGGCAAAATAATTAAGAGGAGCAGAGACCTTCAACAGCAGATGACAGTGACAGGTGACATGTGCCAGTATCTTGGATGGATCCATTGAAGTAGTGCTGACAAATCTCATGGCAGGTAAAGATAGTTTCCTGAAAGCCGTGGATGCCAGTGAGATATTGATGCTTATCCCATCAGATCCTTCTGCAAACATTTAACAAAGTACTTAAATACAAGTGATGTGTTTATATTTACAGTGAGAATAAATGGCCACCACTACTGTGGCTTCTCCCATAGCATTCATCAGCTCATAGAATGGTTTGGATTGGCAGGGACCATAAAGACCATCTAGTTTCTACCCACCCTGAGGGGGAACACCTTCCACTAGACCAGTTTACTCAAAGCCCATCCAAGCTGTGATTGAACAATTCCAGGGATGGGGCAGCCACAAATTATTCGGGAAACTTTTGCTGGTGCCTCACAATTCTTAGTAAATTCTGATGTTCAACAGTTACCTTGTGCTCCTCTTCGAGACTCTTGTTTCATGGCCCTGCAAAGATGAGTCCTTGGCATGAATTCAACACAGGTATTAGTGTAGGACTAGAGGCAATCTTTTAGGTCATTCAGTCCTGTCATGCATTATCTCAGCAATCCTGCTATATAATCCCCTCCAAAATTAATGAACTTCATCTTGAAAGCAGCAAGTAATTTTTTTCTTACTGCCGTAGAGGCTATTCTGAAACCACACAGCTCTGATGATCAAATATCTGATCCAGGTCAAAGTGATGCCCTTCAAACAGGGTGATGCTGTGAAGAAGTAACGAAAATGCTGGTTTTGCCTCCTGGCAATAATACAGAGCTCCCATTCCACTCAGTGACCTGAAACACCAGTTTTCTGACTCCTAATTGACTTGGAATCAACAGGTTGCAGCCATGTCTGAATCCCTTCCTTTATCTCAGCTCAATGCAGAAGTTTGTTCTTTCTCTCAAACAATGACTTAGTCCTAATGTTTTTCTGCCAGGCCAGATTATCTTCTGTGGATTTCCTTATAATGAAATCTGCTATGTTCTTCCACATATCACCTACCTCTGTGGCTTCCAGCCCATGCAATACTTACAGTGCTGGCTGAAGGCCATGATTTTAGTTGCCAAAGCAATCAGAGGATTAGTCCTTACTCTATGAAAATCTAGAATTTTTGATCTGTGAACTGCTGCATCTGCACTTCACAGCAGAGCTCACAGTGGATGGAGGCTGAGAGTGTAGATGTTTCAAATAAGGGGATCTGGCTGCAAAACAGCATTTTGGAGGAACACAAGGTCTGATCACTCCTCAAACATTCTCAAAGCTTTCTATCTGAAACAGAATTTCCATCATTTCTGTCACCAAGATGACAGCCAAAGAGACAGTCTAGTGAGAATTCAGCTCAGTAATTTAATCTGCCTACAATATAAATGTTTTCTTTAGAGATATTTGCTGTAGTATGCTTTTATAGTCAAATGGGAGGAAAAGGTATTTCCAGCAGGATTTGTATAGTGTCTTGGGGATATGGGCTTTAGGGTGATACAAATTACACTTTCAAAGTAGATTTCTCTCTCCACTGATTGGAATAGCTTCAGATACTTGCTTAGATGCACAGTGCAGATGTCTGCTTTTTGCCAAGTGATTGTTAACCCTGAAAGCAAAAGAAACCAAACAGGAAGATCCTAATATTCATATATTTCAAGCAGAATTTTCACTTGCATAAAAAAAGATGTTACAGGCCTCTACATTCTTTTTCTGTTTCTTTACAAGCTTGTAGTGTCTTTAACACATTCAAATATTATGCTGGGTGACATTCTGCCTCTATAGGGTAGATGAGGTGAATGACTGTGGAGTTATTTTAATTTATTTTAATTAATTATTTAATTTATTTTAATTACAAAGAGGAGGTAAATAGAGCCCCTAACTTCTTACTGCTGCCTCAGTCATGACCTTTCTCTGCGCCTTTGTGAGAATTGCCTTGTCTGTTAATTTTCTGATATGTAAAATTAGAATGACCACACTCATAGACTGTTATGAGTTCTAATTGGAAAGTGTAGAGCACTGTCTGCAGGGCAAGAAATGAGATCAGCAGCCTGTAACTGCTGTCAGCAGACCTCAAATCCACTGACAGGAGTATGTCTACAAAGGAGGTTTGAGCAATGAAATTAATCACTTGCAGAGTTCAGAATCAGGTGAAACACTGTATATTAGTAGGATTATCCCAGGGAAAAACCTTTCTCATTTATCCCTCTGGAATTTGATTGACCTGATGGACCTTTCACAGCCTTTTTTTTATTGCCATTTTTGAAAGATTCATCAGTGTAACATTTTTACGTGCATGGCTTACCATTCATACCATGAGCAATAAAACCAGGTTCCTGATCATGTAAGACATGTGATTATTAGGAAGCCTTTTCATTTCAGCAGTTCACCGAATGCCATGCCCTTTTCCAGGAGTGAGCAGGGATTTCTGAATTGCATTGAAAAGTGCCTTCCATGGAATGCTGCCAGTTCAAAGCTCTTGATAACCAGGACTCCAACATGCCCAGCTCTCCTCTTATCCATTTGGAATGCCTTCAGATATATTGCTCCCCGTGTCAGGCTGCCATCACTTTCTGACTGTCTCTCTTTGATCCTTTCCAGGCATCACTGTGGACAAGTTTGGGCTGATTTACTTTGTGGATGGCACCATGATCAGGAGGATTGATCAGAATGGAATCATCTCCACTGTGTTGGGTTCCAATGACTTGACATCTGCTCGGCCTCTCAGTTGTGACTCTGTTATGGACATTTCTCAGGTAAGACAGTGGCTTGGTTTTGTTTTTACAGAATGCAAGCCTGCACCTTCACCCTTACCTGCATGTCTGTGTGCTTCCCCAGCATGTCTGACAAAGAGGTAAGGGCTTAAGGAGAGTTGCCTTTCTACATAGTTTATGGTATAAAATTGACCAGATCATAAAAGAATTACCCAGTAAAGACAGAAGGAAGGACAGAAGGAAAGACTTGACTGCCCTAACTCATAGATTTTTGGGGGTGAAATTTTTGAAGATGTCCCAGCCACACAACTGACTTCTTTCAGAGTTTCCAGTCAGTGGGAAGGCACAGATTCCTGGGAAGGCAGGTTTTGTTACCGTCATGTCTCACTATATGCCATGGACTATATGCCATGCTCTATTATAACATCTTAGCTAATCACAGGTTTTTTTCTTTTCTTCTCCTCATCCTAATTTGGCCCAGCACAATTTTAGACCTGAATCAAATTAACATAGGAAATACTGATTGGAGGATGTGGTGCCAAAATTAGCAACAGCAGGGAAACAAGAATCTTGAATCGTATCAGATTGCAAATTGGTTGCAGCTACCATCATGCTGGGCTTTTAAGTCCTGCGGCTTCAAGGTTCAGAGAAAAAAAGAAGAGGAAATCTCATTTTGATTTTGATTGCTTTACTGCTGGATGGTGCAGAAGAGAAATCTGTTACAGCCCAGCACTCAGTTTTGTGTAGCACTGGCCAACTTATCAAATTGTGCCAGTTCAGGACAGTGTCCTTTGAAACCTTTGTGCCACTTGTTGTTTGCCTGACTGCAGGAATGTTGTCCTCTCCTATGAAAATATAGATCATAGCTGGAGGGCTAAGTACTGTTATTCAGCCACAATAGATGTCAGTGGGGTTTCCTTTTTGTAACTACCTAGATAATTTCCATGCTCCCATATGGAATCTATTCTTGTTTTTTCCCTCTAATTTGAAAAGATTATTCTTGCTTCCTTGCAACTGGCTCCCACTGTCTGTAATTTATGAACAAGCTGAAATTATGACTTTAAAAGTTTTTCTGCCTTCTATAAAAGGGAAATTTTGATGGTTAAAGGCCACCTTGTAGTATGTTTCTCATCTTACAGACATAGTTTTTTCTTCATGTGAATTTCAGGGTCAGTTAGCAGAAGACGGTTGTATAATCAGACTTTAGAAATTATTTACTTCCAGGTTATGTAGCTTCTATGTAAACCAGTGTCATGTTCAAACACTTCTGAGATGAACATGTATCAGCTGAAGACTTTTTTTCCCTGTCATAAAATGACAGGAACCATTTTTAGATTAACCTGTACTGGGATTGGCAAATTAACCACTCCTGTTGTAGAGAAACATACTGAATACAAGCTTAATTTAAAAATAAAATCCAGCTTGGGAAGCAGCTTTTCATCATTTACAGCAGATAGAAGGGTCCTTTCTGTCAGGTCCTTGAGGCTGCCTGGGACATGAGGACATGAAATATTTAGCTGCCACTGTTGACAAGGAATGGTTTTTAAGAAATTGAAAATTCCCTTGTCAGTTCAGAATAAACTCAGCTCTTGATGCTAACTGAAGACTGCAGAGCTTAAAGACCACTGGAAGGGATGGAGGCATGAATTATTAAAGAGAAAACCACAGGCTATAATGTTTTACTACAAGAAGGGTTAAAATAGGCCAGGAGCTGAGAAAAGGAAGGAGATTTTGCAAGCAGAGAACCAGAGTAGACAGAGCTCAGCAAACTGCTTAGCAATGAAAATAAGCTTCACGCACTCAAGCATTAGAAGATACAAAGAACTAAATACCTTACATGTGATCCTTTAAAATAAATGCTAAAAAGGCATATAGGAGCATCAAAATAAAGCATGGCTGTAGCAGAGATGTTGAACTACAGGCCTTAAAAATAGGAATTTCCTGTGTTTCTGAATCTTACCAGGTCTCTCCTTACTCAGTTTTAAATAAAATCAGAGTGAAAGATGGTTTCATGGACCTGAGTCTGCTGGCATCCACTCCTCCTTCCAATAAGATTACAAAATACTCCTCTAAACTTAGTCACGTCAGACAAATGAGAAGAAGCAGCAATGGAGATGGATGGTGGGAAAAAAAGGTTCAAAACAAAGAAACTACACTGGAATGGATAGGTTCCCATCAGCACAAGAACAATTTCTTTTTCTGTGTAAACCTGAAATAAAATAAAATAATCAAAAAAAATGCACAACTTGGAGTTTTTTACAAAAAAAAAAAGTTCTGAATTCTGTTGGTAAACATTTTTTAGGTTTAGCAACTAAAAGACAAGACACACTTGAAAAGAGTGTATTGCAAAAGGAGAGCTAGAAATGAAGTCATTCTAGTTCTTACTCACTTGTGGTGTTGCCAGTCACTGTTTCAGTGGATTATCAGTGTAGAACTGGGATATGTCGCTCCTGAACCCATTTTTCCATTATGCTAAAACAAAATGTGAAAATCACCATGAAGGCACAAGTATTCTACTCCATGAACTGAAATTGCCTGAGTTTCCTGTGAATTGGTATTCTGCATTTTTGCAGCATAAAGCAGAAAACCATAGGTTATAACAGATATTCACACATGCTGGCACAGCTGCCAGTTTTGTGTGAATATCCCTCCTTGTCATTTACCAAGAGGAGTTCAGCCAGTTGTGTGAAAAATCCTTTAGTAAAAGAATCACTGTTCTGTGTGTCTGATTTCATAGCACTTCACACAGCAAAATTTACAGTCCCAGGTCTCTGCTATGAGGTCCAGCTTCCAGCAGTTCAAAAAGCTGGAGAGGGAAAATCGTAGAATGGTTTGCCTCTGTCCATCATCCTGTTCCCACCAATGTTCCAGTGCAGAGTGTGGGTGTCTCCCTGTGACTGCTTCACGTGCCCAAGAGCTAGGCCCCCTTGCTCAACAGCAGGTTATATCCTCTATGGCCACCTATCAAGTAATAATTAGTTTTGGGGTTTTTCACCCATTCCCCCTTTAATCCATGTTGATTCCATCCTCATTGTGATTGATTTATAGCAATCATGCACTAGAAAAATGTCTTGCTATAAAAGTTCCCTTGTGGTTTTTTACCATGAAGGTTCGTCTAGAATGGCCCACGGATCTGGCAGTGAATCCCATGGATAATTCACTCTATGTCCTCGACAACAATGTTGTGCTGCAGATCTCTGAGAACCACCAAGTGCGCATCGTGGCAGGGAGGCCCATGCACTGCCAGGTGCCAGGCATGGATCACTTTCTCCTCAGCAAGGTGGCAATCCACGCCACGCTGGAGTCTGCCACCGCCCTGGCCGTGTCCCACAACGGGGTGCTGTACATCGCTGAGACCGATGAGAAGAAGATCAACCGCATCAGGCAGGTCACCACCAATGGGGAGATCTCCCTGGTCGCCGGTGCCCCAAGCAGCTGCGACTGCAAGAACGATGCCAACTGTGACTGCTTCTCGGGGGACGACGGCTACGCCAAGGACGCCAAGCTCAACGCGCCCTCCTCCCTCGCCGTGTGTGCGGATGGGGAGCTGTACGTCGCCGATCTGGGGAACATCCGAATCCGCTTCATTCGGAAAAACAAACCCTTCCTCAACACACAAAATCTCTATGAGTTATCCTCACCCATAGACCAGGAACTGTACTTGTTTGACACCAGTGGGAAGCACCTTTATACTCAGAGCCTTACCACTGGAGATTATCTTTACAATTTTACTTATTCTGGAGACGGAGATATAACCCTGATCACTGACAATAATGGCAACTTAGTCAACATCCGAAGAGATTCCACAGGGATGCCCCTCTGGCTGGTGGTGCCCGATGGCCAAGTCTACTGGGTGACAATTGGTACCAACAGTGCACTCAAAAGTGTAACAACACAGGGGCATGAAGTAGCCATGATGACTTACCACGGCAACTCTGGTCTCCTTGCCACTAAAAGCAATGAAAATGGTTGGACAACATTTTATGAGTAAGTATTTTATGAATATTGGCACTGCTGACTTCATTGTGTGTTCTCTGAACCATGCAAGGTTGGTAGAATTTAATTCCCTGATCATAATTATTGTCCAAATAAAATGGCCCGAACAGAGAGTATTGGATTTCACGCAAACACTAGATACTGGCAGTTGGTGCATTAGAGCTTGAATAAGCTCCCTTTACCAAGTCGAGTCAAACAGAATTTCTGCTGAGTTTTTCTAAGTAATTTGGACACCTGGTTCTCCTTAACTGTAGTCAGGACTGGAGATTTAGGTTGTGTGTCAGAGAATTTTTCTTGGCTTTGAAAGCCTTGGAAGTATGAAAGTTCCATCAGAGCCTCTTTTTTCACAGCTTTTCACCTACCTCCTATGCTGCAGTGTCTTTGTTGAGCCTGTTTGAAGTGTCTGGTGTAGAATGACAACTGGCAATGACTAATGAGAGCTTGCTCTGGAAACAATTCTGTAATTAATGGACTGCTCAATTCCTCCTGTTGCAAGTTGCCTCACTAAGCTTTAAAAGTAGTCTTGAAACAGTTCAAGACTATCCCCAAAGATTTTTAAGCAGAGAGAAGATAGGATGCACTGAAAGACCCAAAGATGGCAGTATCTTGAATATTTGTACTTCTTCTCTGTACTGCTGTTAGCAATTCCCTGCTTTTAAAGCGAACACATTTCTGATATAAAAAAGGACAAAGATAGATAACTGGGTGAAGAGCACCTAGAAGGATTCATCCTGTTGTTGAGAGTCCCTTCCCCTCCTCTTCCTTAGTTTAATTTTTATTTACAAGTGTAACCTGTTTGAAATGCTCCTTTAAGTGCATCATTCCCCACATGGTTTGAATGGTTACATGGAAGTGTTCAGCTGCCATAATAATAGACCCATTGTAAGAATCCAATTTGGATAGAATAGGCAGTTCCCAAGATGATAAACAAAAATGTTGCTAAGAAAAAAAGGGATTCAGGAAAGGAAAGCTGGATAAATCCACATATCTGTGTGTTGATATGTGGTTGCTTTGGTTCTCTCCTTAAAATGTTCCAGGCCCAGTTTCAAATTTCTTTGCTTAATACTCACTGCTCCTGCTCTTGCCTTGAAAAGAACTGATGGAAACTCTGTGATGAATCTTTTGAAATGTTATTAGCATTTTATCAATGTTCTGTTTGCAATTACTGTAGCAATATTCCTCAGTGAATCCAAGTTAATACTCTCCATCTCTTTGAATTTGCTTGAGAAAGGCCTTAGGGAGGAAAAAGAGGGTGTCTTTCTCCATAGGAGTGAAAGCCAGCTATATTGTCAGGACCATTGTGCTAAGTCAAGGAGGTGTTTTCTTTTTGCAAAGAAACCAATACTTCCTGTGCTTGAAAACAGATGCAGCCACAGACAGTGAAGCAAACTAAACATTACAGCTAATAATGGTCAGATTTATACCTCAAACATAATCTTTTATTTTAAAGTGCAACTGAAAATATAAAGGAGATAAAACAAGACAGAAGCTCAAAACCAGCTTACTCTGTGGATATATTTATAACAGTGATCCATTATTTCTTGCTGTCCAACAAAATAGAGCATTTGTGAAAGTCATCATTCTGGTCCTTTTATGCACTTCAGAAGAGTCATAAGAAAGCTTTTTAGAGCTAAATGGAAGACAGTATTCTCTAGTGGCTGGACTATGAAAATCTTGACTAGAGCAAGTCTTGACTAGAGCACTGTATGATAGCACAGCATCACTGAATATAGATTTGTGACTGTGCCTTCAGGGATACCTCATCCAAACCTATGATCACTTAACTATGTTTAACTATTTCTGACAGTTTCTGATGCAACTATATAAAACTACAGGGTGAAAGTCTAGATCTGAATTAGTTACTTCAGCCACCCTTTACAGGCAGGTGGAAAGAAATAGGCCCATTCAGAGTTTCTTATGAGTTATGTTAAAAGTATTTCCTTTAAGATGAGAAGAGTTGTATTCTGGAAGTTTATCTCTGCAAAGGTAGTAGAGAATGATGAGTTCAGATACAGATGTTTATGTTGCTGATGTCTACAGTTTGGTAAAATGGATCCTGTCAGTCATCTGAGTTTTTTATAAATATTGTTTGTGATAACAATGTATTTACCTGTATTATTGTTACTTTTAGAGAGCTTTTTTTATATGCTCAGCCTAAATCTTCCATGTTTGAATTGGAGACTATTCTTTTTCATTCATCTTACCCTTTCATATCCTATCCTATCCTATCCTATCCTATCCTATCCTATCCTATCCTATCCTATCCACTAGGGTCTTGAAAGGCAGATCAGTGATTTAGAGGGATCGATTCTGTTCAGGTTTTGTATGTGTAACCAGGGAAAGAACATAAACTCAGACTGATAAAATTAGAATCTGAAATAAGAGTCGAATATTTCAATTGCTTGCTAAAGTAGGTTTCATTTAAACAAAATATATTTTTGTACAGTCTGATGCCAGGATACACATGTAAATGGGCTGAGCCTTGGCTCTCAGAGTTGTAGCAAGGCATCAAGTCTTCAGTGTGATCCTCACATGATTCCATGGCAAATCTGTCTAACTTGTTGCTTGGATGGACAAACTAAATTAATACATTTACTCATCACACTCTACTTGTAGTGGTTAGTAGGAAGCTGATTTTTTCTTTGTGCAGCATTGATGTGACTAATATTGTCAGCTCATAAAAATGCAGTTTATGAAGAACTGGGAAGAAAAACTCTCAAAAAATTCATTCATGGGGAGAACAAGAAAGACTTGATCTATTTATCTCAACATGAATGAGACTGGGAAGTGTCCAGATCAGAACACGTCAGCCAAAGCTCTTGCCTAGAGAGGGACTCTCAGTCTAACAGAGAAAGGCTTGAGAAGGGTATGGGGCTGGAAAGCAAAGCTAGAGAAATTCAAGTTGACAAGAAGGTGTGATTTTTTTAAGGCTGAGATGACCTAACTGGTTGAGTAACCAAACATGAAAGCAGTATATTCTCCATTTCTTTGTATCTTAGATCAGGACTCTGATGCCTTTCTTATAATGTAATCTCACCAGAGAGAGGATTTGCATGACTGAAACAGAAGCTGCAGAGATGAGTGCAGGCGTGGCAGGATGAAGTCTAAATTCCTTGTTAACAAAGAAGCTGAACAAGATGGTGTAAACCAAATAAAATCAACATTGACTACCTTTATGTTATTGGTTTCTCTGCCAGAACATCAAGAAATGTACATTGGGAAGGCTTAAGTGGTTTAGAGAATTCCTGTGAACATTAGTGGCTAGAAGGTGCTCTAAAGGAGTTTTCAGTCTTGACTGAGGGGAAGGGTGAAGTTCATATTTCTGTTTTGCTCATGGCCAAAGAAATAAAGGCATCAAATCTGACTCTGAGGGAAAGTTTCATGTTTCTCACAGCACACAAGAGTTGTTTGTGGGCCAGGACAAGCTGGACACTGCTGCCTAAAAAGTTAACAGTAAAGTAAATCCAGCTGGCAAGTTTACACTGCACCAGTGGCACCATGTTCTTCTACCCATGAAGAACATCCTCAAAAGATTTACCTTTCACCTGGCTGTCTACAAAGGACCATAAATCAGAAACCTAGCATGGCAGAGCAGTGGTGTTGTGAGAGTGGCATCACTACGTGTTCATCATGGAATCACAGTATCATAGTATGGCTTGGGTTGGAAGGGACCTTCAAGATCATCTAGTTCCAGCCAACATAGCCAGTGTCTCTGGTTCTCCTCCAGGTGCTGTTCTTACCAGGCCATTTCTTAACCTTTACCATAAGGCTGCAAAGAGCTCTAACATGTGGGCACATTGGCGTGACTCTGCAAAGGAGGGAAGGAGGAAGGATGTACTGGTGCAGTACTGGAGGTCTGTCTTCAGGGCACACCAGGGAATCCAGGTCCTCCAAGGCTTCATGCTGGACTGGCACAGTGTCCCTGCCTTTCTGTGGGGAAAGAGACTGGTGCTGGCTTCAGAGAATGGCAGTCTCACTCACAGCACTTACAGCTCTTCCTTTCACACATCCTACACCCAAGCCTGCTCTAACAATCCTGTTTTATCAGGTTTAGCTCTGAGTAAGACTCAATGTATAATGGTGTGCAGTTTCCCCTTTTGTTTGAGTGAAACTTAGCTCCCCACAATAATTAGCCTGTCTCCAAAGACCTATCTATGACTACTTTGAGGGTTTTAGCATTATATAGACCTTTCCTGCCCCTGCAGTGGGCTTGACATTAGCTGTCAGTTAATGCAATGCAGCTCAGCTTGTTCAGTAACTGGATTAAAGACTTCTCTTCCCATTGAACTGGTGACAGTAACAGTGATAATCAGCAGCAAAGGAAGTTGATCTGGAAACTGAGCCAGGGAAATGACTTCTTGTTCCACTCTTCCAGTAAAAGACAAAGGATGCTGTGTGACTACTTGCTGCTTTGTTGTTTCTGCTTTTTAACTTGACCTGAAAAAATTGCTACCAGCCTTTACAAAGTTTCTTAGCAGTTGCTGTTTGTCTGCTTCAGAATCCGGAAATTCTTATTAATGGATTTGTTAAAATCAAGAATACGGCAATTATCTTGATTAGTTCACTGAGATGTTATCACTGTACATTAACTCAATTTCCCTCTGAGCCAAAGTCAAACCTTCTATGCATTATTTAGCCCAGATGAGGCTCTTTTACTTAGGTCCTGTGTGTGTCCAATTAGTTTTGAAGGTCGCCTCCTCCTGTACAGACTCAAACACTTACACATTGCTCCAGCCAAGCCCAGAAATTCAAAACCTTTTCACAGACTACCCAAGAAGTGGCTCATAGTTGTCTGGAGGGCAAAGGATCTCATGGAGCCAGATCTTCAGATGAGTGGTAAGGGGAGTTTTGACCCCGTAACACTGGAGGCTGTTTTACAGAGAACCAAACTCTGCCAAACCTCACACACTGTAATGGATGGAAGGTAGGAGCCAGCTGGACTGAGCATGCAGGAGGATCTTGAATCGCTTCCCAGTGACCCCCAGGGCTCAGCAGAGGTCCCACCCCAGCACCCACAGCTTTTAGTGCCAAAGGCAGTGCCCTGGTCTGTGTGACTGTGATTTATCAGATCATACACAGAGTTCTACAGGATTTGATTTAGTGTAGTTCAAGTGAGGGTTTTGTTCTACTCCTGCAGGAGACTGGAGTATGAGAAACACCTTTGGCTTTTTTTCCTCCCTCCTCTTTTAGGAAGATTTCTTGGTTCCACTTGTTCCACAATTTCTACATGATAAAATGATGAGATTCTCGTTATTGTTCCTCTGACAAAATTGCAGTGAAGCTCCACTAGGTGCCATGATAAAATAGCAGTTCTCCAGTACCCTCAGTAAGTCATGAGGTCACATTTTGAGCTACTGCCCTGCCCTGAAATGCATGTCTGATAGCAAAGTTTAGTTGAGAACCAAGGGAATTATGACTATCATAAAGCTAGAAAGAGATCTTCCTCTTCTTTCTTGGGCAGTCAGAAAATTCAGTAGACTGTGACCACAACCTGGTCTTTGGTCATTAGGGAGAGGACTTGCCTTCATGCATTTTTGAGTATTATCAGTTTGTCTGTTATAGATTTATTTTTAATGTTGTGTTTAATGTTGTTTGAAAAACTGGGATGAGGTGAGCTTGTTAAGAGGCACTGGGTGCACGTTGGTATAATCACATGCAAAATATAGTTTGCAAGGTCCATTTAGACACTTTGGCACTAAATGCAATATTATTATAGTGAGTTTTTTTCTGATCTATTTGACTTGTGTTTTAAAAGGCTGATGAAATGTGAAGAGGCTAAAATGAGGAAATGCAGAAACTCAGGCAAGAAATTGATTTCTGAATAGATGGTACTAAAGATGCCCTTTAATTCCCTAGGTCCAGGTCTCTACACAATGGTAATGTGATAAATGAAAGCTCTGAATGTTTACAAGCCAACAATTAGACCTCATAAGCACCAAATACCATTTTAATTCTGTGCATTGAACCTTAGCTAAGTACGTTTCCAATTGGGAATGGATGGTAACGGATTCCTTTGCTGGCCTAATAATTGCCACTGTAATTGTAAGTGCTGAGGCTTTGCAGCAGGTTTGAATGGGAGGCAGCAGCTGTGTTAGCAGGTGATGGATTCATTGCTCCAAGTGGCTGCTGTGTGCACTCCCATGCTTCAGTATTTCCTTAATTCTGGGGCTTTCAGAGCATTTGGAGAACACAGAAGTCTTAGGCTGTGATGAAAACTGGCCCAGCCCTAAATCCTGATGCTGTGGAAACAGGCTAGGCAGCTTAGCTGCAAAATGAGGTGACTAGGAGAGATTTATGTTACTGCAAATACCAGGGCACACCTGCAGCTACCTAAGAGCTAGTCGCTTGGCTTTCCTCTCCAAGCTGAGTTGTGCCCTGAAAGGGCCTTTATAGGGATGAAAGCAAAGGTGGAAGGAACCAGCACATTCAACTGTCAAGCATATTATCTCTAGGATGTGAAAGTCTGCACATTCCTGGGAGACTGTGGGTATGTGACAGGTATGTGTTGTGTGAGCTAAATCAGGAAAAAGGGGGAAAATGCTCCAGTTCGGAATAAAAACAGAAAAGAGAAAAAGAACTGCTTGCCAAGAAGAAAACACTCTGTGTGTTCATGCTAATGGGCTTCCCACACCTCCATTTGCGTTGCCACCACAGTGCTAAAAGGAGCCTTAGTCTGGACGTGAGCATTTTACACTTCATCTGTCATCAGTTAAAATTAATAATAAAAATGGGAACAGTGTAATTGTTCTACCTTCTCATTTTTCTTCCTTTGTAAGGCAGGATCTCCTTGCAGCTGCAAATCAGTAAGCTGTCCCCCCAAAGCTAGTCCTTGGCAGGTTCCTGTCTGTCTGTTGGGTAGAGAGGTGCAGCAGCTCCTGCACATGCAGAAAACACAGATGGTGCTTGTTCCTTCTGAAGGAGGTTAATGGGGTGATGTGCCGAAAGTCTAATGTACTTCTGCAGACATCTTAAACCAGTTCCAGCAGATCATTCCAGACTGTTCTGGTCCAAAAGGAGCCTTGCTTCTCAGGATCCAAAGTCCCAAATGGAAGTCCTTGCTTTTGGTGAAGTACTGTGAGTTTTGTACACCTGTAAAAATGTATCCATGTAAATTAAGTGCATTGTACTTAGTCATTTTGACTTCACAAGAAGAATGTGTGCACAGAGGTCTAAGTGCCATCACGCTTTTTCATTCTTTTTTTTCTTGCCATTTTAACCTAATTTGCACAAGGAAGGGTTACTGGCAGATTTCTCCAGTTGCATATTTGCAAATATGATTTATTTGCCCAGCAGAGGTGGAGAACCATTTTTGAGGGTGCTAGAAGTTTGAGGTCCAGGAATATTATAAAAATATTACTAAAAAGGCACTACAGAAATACTATGTAAAATAATATTTCTTTTACACTACATAATATTATATAAAAAGGCACTACTTGCCTTTTAGTAAGAGCATCCTGCATTAAGACCAGGGAGAATGGCTTTAAACTGAATGAGGGTAGGTTTTAGAGTAGATGATAGGAAGAAATTCTTTACTGTGAGTGTGATGAGGCACTGGCACATGTTGCCCAGAGGAGACCTGGCTGCCCCAGCTCTGGGTGTGTTCAAGGCCTGGCTGGATAGGGCTCAGAGCAGTGTGATCTTGTGGAAGGTGTCCTGGCCCATGGTGAGGTGCATGAAACACGGTGATCTGTAAGGTCCCTTTCACCCCAAACCAATTTGTATTTCTGCGATTTGATGAATAGAAAGAGTTGGCTGGCTGCTGCTGCTGGGGGCTGTTAAACTGAGTATCCACAGAGTTTTGAGGCTTTCTTGGGAGCACATAAGTGGGACTTGCATGGAGTAAAGGTTTTGTGCTCACTCTCAGCATTTTTGTGAGTGCCATTCAATTAGGATAAAAACCTGTGACTCACAGGACATTGACTCAGCACTTATCACATGAACAAGCTCTCTGCCTGCATCCTGCCTTTTGCACTCCTTATTTCCCTAACCTGCAGACCTGCTTCCTTTTATACACCTGTTACACCAAACTCACCCGTTGGACTTCAGTGCAACACATCTAGATTTGTGACATTATTTTCAGGAGGTGAATCAGGCTTACTTTTAGGACTTTTAAAATCTAAATGAGGGAATAGAAATAAATCCCTCACACCTACTAATCCACCAAGTCAGAGATGCCAAATTCAGATTCATCTTACTGAAATTTCAGAATGTTTTCAAACTTGATTCTACCCTTACAGTTCAGACTGATTTGTATATCTAGGACTATTGATGTTGTGGTAGAAGGAATGTGGGGTGTTACACAACACACCTTCAGTGATAACAATGTTTTCTCTGCTCAGAGGAAAGACTAAATCATATCCCTTGTGTCTTGTATCAGCAGATGGGGTAAAGAGACTGCCTGTGATGTTTTCTGTTTAAGATTCACATGCTGGTTTAGGAGGAGATGTGCAGGTGACTGGAGACAGTACAAGCAAAACACATTTGTCTCAGTGCAAACAGGGCAGCCACAAATCTGGAGTAAATTGTTTGGTACTGGGAGCACTTTAGTTCTGGCTCTTGCATGGAGATGCAGCTCACATCCAGGCTGTGTGCTGTTAGCTGCTTGGAAAAGCTTTAACTGATCTCTGCCAGACTCCTGCAATGCAGTCCTGTTTTCAACCTTGTCTTGTTTTGGAGTTTTTTTTCTTCTTTATTTTCCATTTTACAAGCGGCTGATTGATTGCCAGGATATCTGAGAGGAGGGGCAAGGCTTGGATAATCCATGACTGAGAGGCTTACTGTGGAGGGAAAATACTTTCTTCTATCCTTCTGCCTCCCCTTCTGCTCAGTGGGCAAGAAAAGCCTCATGTGATGATGTCTCCAAACCTGAGGGATGCAGAGATTTGCAATGAGGTCACCCGCTTAGTCACTATAACCCAAGCATTAAACTTGGGCAAAAATCATCTTTTCAATCAGCCTTTCCTCACATTAAATCACTGCCACCATATTTCAAAAGTGAATCATGATTCAAACCGGCACTGTGTTCGAATCTGGAAAAATGAGAGTGGAAGAGGAGACAATTTTTTTTCTGTATAGTGCAGAGCCAGTCTAGTGACTGCTGATGGGTCTCTCATCAGCTACAGTTCAAGAGTACCTTGTCATTGCCTTGCCCTGCCTTGCCCTACCCTGCCCTGCCTTCCCCCCACACCCCCCTTTCCCCTCCACTCCCCTCTTCTATTTGGATTTTTTTTTTTTTTGGTTTCTGGGTTTTGTTATTAGATGGGGTGTATTTTCTTATTCCGTAGTTCAGAGTAGTCCCAAAAAAAGCATCAAGAGCTCCTCAACCATCTGCTCCCTCCAAGGTCTGATCATCTGTATCCAGATCCCCTCTAAGACATTTCTCTAACTTATTCTTAAAAGAGTTGGACAGTGGGGTTTCCAGAGCTCCATCTGTTCCTCTGCTTGGAGCAACCATGGGCCTTGAAAATGTTCTGCAGCTTCTAATCTGAATTTTCATTGTTTTCATTTACTTTCTGTCACATCCTCAGTAGACACAATAAGCAATTTATTATAATCCTCTTCAGAACACCCATTGTTAGGGTGCCCATCATTTACTTTGCATCCCCAAGTGATAAATTTTCATAATATGATCTACTTAGTTTCATATAAATCATTCTTAAAAGAGTTGTGGGCAGGACTTGAAAAAAGCCAAACATTTATCCCTGATTGATTTGCTGGAATTTTTTTGTTTCACACTAATTATTTAAATACCCCTTCCCTGAAGGTCCCTCTCATCAGAAGGTTCAACAGCCCTTCACAGATTAGCCAGTAGAGCTCCCTATTGCTCTCCATTTCAGCTACAATAACCTCATTGCAAAGGTCCCTTGCCAGCCTTTTGGGTCTGTGAAACTTTTTGTAATGCCACAGATGGGAGGCATAATGAGGTGTTTGCTCCCTTAACTCAGGATAGCCCTAGACACATGTGTCTGTTTTTCTTTTTACCAAAAAATAACTCCCCCAGCTTGTTAACTGTTGTGGGGCCTGCGTGTATGAAGCTTAATTTACCTGGGCCCTGGCACACAGGTGTCCACATCACAGAAACCTTCCCAGATGGTGCTTATGTTGATTCCTCATTGGAAAGGCCAAGGACACAGTAGGGGTGAAAACTCATCTGCTTTTTTACACTTTTAAATCAGTCCTTCCATATGGTCTTAGGAACAATAAAAGGTAGACACGGGGGTTCATCTGTGCTCAGGACTCCACACCACATTCACAAAGGAAATTCTCTATCTGATGTGGCCAATCTGGTCCTTGCTGCTACTTTAATATACAGCTTTTTAAAATTAGATAGGAAAAAAAAATTAAAATAAATTGCTGAGCTCAGGACACAACCAGACAAATCAGTTGGTGAGCTTCAGAAATTCCTAGTTCTGCTAGACAGGATGCAAAGGCTTTTCTGCAAGCCACAGCATAGGAGATGGGAAATAAAGTTACTCTTTTAAACAAGAAGCATAGTGCAGGTGTGAGGAGTGTTGGAAAAATATTGTTAAAGTACAAGCTAATATATATTTAGTATTTTTCTATTCTTTACTTCAATTTCTTCAGCTAAAAGCTGTGATTTTCTTCTCATGAGGACAAAAAAAATCAAGACTGTCTAAAAGAGTGACAGTGCATTTTTCTCTCTGAAGAATCTGGATGATGAGTTGAAGAATTGATCTCTACTTTATAGGATAATTCATCCTCTGTTGATGCTGTTGACTTCATTACATTCTCTCTTTCAGATACGACAGCTTTGGCCGCCTGACCAACGTGACCTTCCCTACTGGGCAAGTGAGCAGCTTCCGCAGCGACACCGACAGCTCCGTGCACGTTCAGGTGGAAACCTCCAGCAAGGATGATGTTACAATAACAACCAATTTGTCAGCATCAGGGGCCTTCTACACCCTGCTCCAAGGTGGGTTGGGCCACCATTCCTTTCCTGACCAGGCTGTACACAATGGATCAGGAAACAGGCATTGTCTTGATAATCCCAGTGCCAAAAATCACCTGCATTCTCAGTGCACCAGAGCTCCCCACATGCTGGTACAGACACACACACCTACTTAGCCTCATTCCCTAGCACAGTGGATGCTCTGCAGCTGTTTTTCTGCTCCATTCTCAGTCAGTCCCCTTGCCATGCAGGCTCGTGCAGCACAGTCCTCCATCATCATTACCATTATTGTAGTAACTAAAAGGGTTGCATAAATCAAGCCACACTTCCAGCCAACCCCTTTGCTTCAGTCTCTTAATGGCTTCTGACTTAACAGTTACTCTCCTTCTGGAACAGGCTTCCAGCTGGTTGCTGGAGATCTGATTCTTTGTTCACTGGTGTTTCAAACATTCACAAGGAAGTATCCAGAAAAATGACCGTCCCTATCCCCAAAAGGTCTGTATTTGAACTAAAAGGTAGTGTGGAGAGGTACAAAGGAGAAGTGGACAGGTGGGGTAGGACTGGTGGGACCAGTTTATGGCTGTGGGAAATGAGCACAGTTGTGCCTGTGGTAGGAAGGTGGGAAGCAGAGGACTGATTAGGTGGAGGAAAAGAGAATGAAGTGGGAAATAAAAGAGGAATAAATAGCAGGGGAGCACTGTGCTGACATGCTGGTACTGGCAGAACCTGTACTGCACAGTGCCAGCCTGGATCTCCAGGGTCTGAAAGCTGAAGCCTCTTTGGGATCAGGATGAGCTATCACACCTGTTCTCTGGGGCATGGGGAAAGGGAAGGAACTTTCAGACTCTGCTTTCTTTACTCCCCAGATCTCATTCACTCTGGCTGTGACTGATTACAGTGGGGTGTGAAACATTTTTTCTCCTTGTGAGGAACAAACTGCTCCAAGTGGGGCAAGCATGTTCCAGAATGGCATTTATTCCCACATCTCTGGGATACAATTTCTTTCCCTTTCCCTGTAACAACATTAACCTTTCCTACAAGAAGGTACCTGCTATCAAAAGCCTGAAAACTAAAAACCTGAAAGCCTGAAACACTGTTTTTACCCTTCTGGAGAGGACAGCTGAGAGGGTTCCAGCCCCCTCAAGCCGTCCCATATTCCTGTAGGGAAACACAATGACTTTCTTATTCTTTACTGCTAGACAGACGCAACCTACCCCACCCCATCTCACTCACTCACATTAAGATGTGTGGCAACAGCACAGACATGAGGTTGGCTTCACCTGAAGAGCCTAATTAAGCAATGGAGCCCACTGTTGGGGGCCTTTTAGTGACAAAATTGACTGTGGTGTGATTTATTCACTCAGCACTGAAGGCACAGTTACATAATGGTGCCACAGTCAATTCTGTCATTGTCCTGCCCTCCAGCACAGGGACATTCTACCCATTAGGACATGCAGAATTACAAACAGCTTAACTATCTTCAGAAGTATAGAATTATGAAACTGTTTGCATCTGAAGAAACTCACTTAAAACAAAGATCTGGATAAAGTTGCAGAAGAGGTGGGTTGGTGAACCAAATTCTTGGTGAACCTTTCAGGAAATCTGGATCACACTGTGAACAGGTGAGATCTGAGAAGGCATTTTCAGAAGATTGCAAATTCCTGTAGGATGGATTTAGGAGCTTCTACAACAGGCACATCAACATTCCAGTGGGATTTTGTCTTCTGGACTAGTGACAAAATGAGCATTTGTTCAAACCAAAGTAGGGCAGTAGTGCCCTAGAGCCAAAGCAGTCTAAAATACAGCATTCAACAGCCCATGGATTTCATGTAGCCCTTGAGAGATGCCTTCCAGAGCCAGGGAAGAGTCTTCTCTTGGGAAAATTTTGAAAGTAGAGGATTTACATTCCCCACACTGTACACCAGAGCACTGGTGACAATAACCCTTCTGTGGTGCTTATGTAACACGAAGAGAACATCGTGTGTCTGATTAATTTCATGTAAACCTTCAAGCCTTCCTCTGCTTCCTGGTGAAGGAAAAAAGAGAGAGGAATATATTCACTGTTCAGGAATCTTTCACTGATTTGATTTAAAGCCCATTTCCTTGTATTTTAGCATCAAACCACGCATCTAAGAAAGGTGTGGCAGCCAACTTGCTGGCCCTTCTCTCCATTTGCAGACTGAAGCATGGAGGGGGTTTGATCTGGCTGGAGTCTGTGTCAAAGACCATCAACTTACATACTCAGTGGTAGAGCTAAAATACTTGGATCTACATTATGGATCACTGCTGTATGTTTTTTGGCAAAATCCTGTGCCCCAGTGGTTTCGTTATCACTGCTGTGTAAAGTTGAGTGATGGTTCTGCTGAGGTCTCTGTGGCAGAACTCCAGCTGGCTACCACAGGAGCAGGATGAGACCCACATAAAAAAGGACCAGTTGGTGTCATGTTTTCTTCCCTAACTACACCAAACTGTGCTCTTTGCTGATCTATTTCTTGAGGACAAGAAATGGTAATTTCACTGTGATCTTGTTTCCTGCTGAGCTATGGCAGAGCAACTAGTGAACAAAACCCAGCTTGCCTCAGAAAGGGAAAACCCTTAATGGGAATTTTCAATGGGTGTTTTTATTCACAATTAAGAGTTTATGGCAGCCTGGGAGACAGAAATGGTAATATTTTCCAGCTTTTGAAGAGCTTCAGATAAGGCAGTGTTTGTATAATATGTTTTAAAGCCATTCTGCTTTAAAGTCTCATGCTTTCTTACACTTCATGAGCTACTCTCTGCAGAGATAAATGCCGGCTGGAGATTCAAAGGATGAGCTTTCAGCCTGCCTGATTCCTGAAGGATGTAGAAGAGAAATTGCTCTTCTGTTCAACTCCTGAATTCCCAAATACTGGCCTCAAAATCTGATCTTTCATGAGCTAGTGGAGGCCAGATGTATAGAGTCGTGTGGGAGCTTAATGCTTCTGCTTTCTCTCCAAACATGAGGACTTCAGTTGCCTCCTGAAAGCTTTCTCAAGGGAAAGGATTTGGCTGTTGTGTGGGGAACTGGTTAGCATTAACTTGCTGTGCAATTTCCTGTCACTTGTGAGACAGTGAATGAGCTCAGGAAAGTAGGTGGCCCCATGTTCTCATATACTGTTGTGAAATTAGGATTTTAGGATATAAAAGCATGGAAAGTTTTCAGTCAAACTGATTTAAAACAAATACCTCACCACAGTGTTTTAGCCTAAAGGAAGAGGTTTGAACCTGCATCCTTTGGTAAGGATTACACAGTTTTTTCACTTTTTTAACCTGTGCAAGGCTTTCTGCAAGAATATGAGGTGCCGAACCTCATCAGAATGAAAAAGCAATTGTCCATGTTTACTTCCCCTGATGGACTTAATGTTTTTCTCCCATTGAGTGGGACAGGTGAGTAACAGAGTGTGTTTGGTTACAACCATTCGAAATGCTCATGCAGCCTAGGTGAGGGAGCAAACGAAGAGCTGGAGCTGTATCACCAAAGTTCAGCAAAGAACTCTTTTCTGTCTTCAGACCAAGTCCGAAACAGCTACTACATTGGTGCTGATGGCTCCCTCAGACTGATGCTCGCCAATGGCATGGAGGTGGCCCTGCAGACCGAGCCACATCTGCTGGCTGGCACTGTCAACCCCACGGTGGGGAAGAGGAATGTCACCCTGCCCATCGACAACGGCCTCAACCTCGTGGAGTGGAGGCAGAGGAAGGAGCAAGCGAGAGGGCAGGTCACCGTCTTTGGACGTCGGCTGAGGGTAAGTGAGAACCACGAGCACTTTTGGCCTCCACTTCCCATCTCATCAGTGCCCAGTCTCGTGGCAGAAAGGGATGGGTATGATTTGTATTGTCTGCAAGAGGGAGGGAGCTGCAGGACAGAGAATTGTCTGCTCACCCTCAGTGACATAACCTTTATGACTGTAGGCATATCATTATGCCTCCTTATGTTCTGATGTTCCCTTAGCCATCAAAGGTGGTGCTGCTGATCTCCCAACCTGTCCTCTGCATCACTGGGAATGTGTGACCTCTCATCAGACACCACAGGTTTAGCCATCATCTCAGGCTGTTCAAGCAAACCAGGGACAGTTGTAACTATAAAATACCAGACCAGTTAGTGCAGGTGTTTTCTACCTGTGCTGCTGGTAGTCATAGAGCAGAAGACTGAAAGCCTTCTAAGCATATCAGGACAGGCTGAGAGAGCTGGGGTTGTTTATCCTGAAGAAGAGAAGGCTCCAGGGACACCTTAGAGCACCTTCCATTACCTAGAGGGGCTCCAAGAAAGCTGAAGAGGAGCTTAGGGCAAGGGCATAGTTATCGGGCAAAGGGGAATGAATTCAAACTGAAAAAAAAAGATGGTTTGGATTAGGTATTAGGAAGAAATTCTTTTCTGTGAGGGTGATGAGACACTGGCACAGACCACCCAAGTGTTCAAGGCCAGGTTGGATGGGGCTCTGAGCAACCTGGTCTAATGGAAGGTGTCTGTGCCCATGGCAGAGCGGTTGGAATTAGATCTTTGAGGCCCCCTCCTACCCAAGCCATTCAATGATTCTGTGAATACTGTTCATTGGGAAACCTCAGAAAAAACTCTGGATTCCTGAAATTGCTAGTCTTTTGAACCTGTTGAAGAACTGGGCTCACAAGGCATTGCACCACAATTGCTATTGTTCCCTGAAGTGTTACAAGCAGCTCCAGCCTGACAGTACTCTCCCTCCAGGAGTGCCTAGACCTTTCCGTGCTTGAGACTGATGTGTTTTGAAAACATTGTTCCGCACAATGCACCTCATACTTGTCAGGGCTGTTTAAAGATCTTGCCCTATAAGCTGTAATTCATCTGTTAACTGCTGGCAAAGCTGGGAACTTGTAATAGCAAGTCCTGTGCACTCACCCTGTACCTTGCTAGTCTCAGAGTCACAGGCTGATGAACGGTTCCTGGGAAGCTGCTCAGCACCTGGCAAATTCAGACCCTCTGAGAAAAATGCTTAGTGCTGTGTAATGCCACCCCAGCAAAAGGACTGCAGCTATTTATTCACACTTAAACTTGGCAGTAAATATCAATGCTCTGGTTTCAGGATATGTGTTTCCCAGTCCTTGCTCTTCACCTCTCCCTATTCCCTGCTGTATGACCCCTGCCACTTTGGTGTGATTTTTCCTGTCTCTCCTCGCTCACACTTGTCAAGTCTTTCTCTTCAATCTCTCTACCCCAGCCTCTGTTTTTTTTCCCCATGCATTGATACCCTCATATTTTGTTACCAGAAGAAAAAATGCAAACAGTAATGAAAGCTGAAGCTGCTCTTTCAGTGTGAACTTCTGTGTATCTGCAGATCAGTTGTCACCATGCTTTTTTGTTGGGTTTGTCCTGGGGGGTTTATTTTATTTTATTTTATATTTCATTTTAATAACTGATGAAATTTTCAGAAAGGTCTTTTTCTGAAAAGAGAGGGCCTTCTGAAATCTGCAGCTGGGTCACAGCTATTTGGTGTTCAAAACAGTTTCCACTCATTTAACCACAGCTTAGCTGCCCATATCAGTTTTTATCTCCCAAAATTTTTGTAGCAGATTCAAACACAGAATGTGTCTGTATTTTATATTGTACTACAGTTGGAAAAACACTTGCAAAATGAATTTTCAGGCTAGTTGCTGGTATCCCTATAAATCTGCCAACATTTATTCACATTTTGATCCTATCAGGACCCTTCTGGTGAATCAGAAGTGCATCTTACATGGTCAAAGGACTTAGTTATGGCTGTGTTCAGGGGTTCAGAGTTGTTGAGGGTGTACTAGATGTTTTAAGCTCTGTGTCTGTGCTTGCATGGCAGCATCTGCACCCCTTATACAAAAACCTGCAAGGTGCTAATTGCCTCCCTGGGGATTGCACAACATTTAACATAATCTCTGGGTGATGTTCCCCTCTTCCCTCACACCAATAATTGCTGCTTTCCCTGGCAGGAGAGAAACTTAGGAAAGTTAAATTCAACGTTTTTGTTGATTTTGGGAAATGTTACCATTTTCTGCTATATGTGACTAAGTTACTACTTTCGCACTCCCCTCACCCCACTGCTTGCATGAGGCAGCAGCAATGGCATAGTGCTTCATGGGGAAAGAACATCCCAAAGAGGCTCCAGCATCATTTCATGAAGCCTTCAAAGTGAGGACAACAGGATCTGGACACTGTAAAAGAGTGATCCTTTCTGCTGTCATCACAAGGATCCACTTTTTATGGGCTGTGCCTCTTCTTCCTGTGGTGTGCTTGCGGACTGGCAGCCTGTTGCCATGAGCTCGGCCAGCCCCCAGCACGATGAGGCCACTTCCAGAGCTGCCTTCCTGATCCTCCCTAGGAAATAACACAATACACAGTTCTTTATTGCATGGATAAGGCACACAGCAGGGACTTCTGCACGGATGAAGGGAAAGGGGACAACCCTGACACCTTTTTCCCTGTTCCGTCGGTGCTGACCTGGCTCTGTACTTGGCCAGGCAGCTGTAAAGCATCACAAATATGTTAAAGCAGCCCCTTTCACTTTTTCTGTCCCACACACCCCGTGAAAAGTTGTGATTCTCTATCCACCCACCCAGCAGTGAGATATGTCTGCAGATTGGCTGGCTATGAATTCCACCTGTCCCTGGCCAACAGCAGCAAAGACTTCATTTGCAGAGAGAGATAAGAGAATTAAGTAAATCCTGCTTCAAGGAGCAGGACTCCTCCTTTTTTTTTTTTTTTTTTTTTTTGTTGTTGTTGTTGTTGTTGTTGTTTTTTATTAAACAAACTTGAGTTTTTCAATAAAGAAGGATGTAAAATAATCTCTGGCAATAGAGCAAATAGGACAGCAAAAAGAGACAGAGTTGCTGGCTCAGTTCTTTTATTTATTTAACCTGGTATGGTAACTCCTGTCATAAATCACTTTTTTTCCCAAGACCTTGGCAGCAGGTTAATGGTGGCATCAAGACCTAGTATCCCAGAAATCCCCACAGCTAACATGACCAGCAGGGGATATGGTGCTAACCATTCCTGTTATGCTGACTAATAAAGATGATCCAGGATGATCTCCACAATTTCTGCAAGACATTGAGGTCTAGCTATGGCCACTCCAACAGTTTTAGCAGTTTGCTGGGAAAGTTCCTTTGTAGGCAGCCCTTCATCACATGGATGTCGTTGGCACCTGGAGTCCTCACTGCAGGAGCATTTTGTGCCCTCCTCTGCTGAAGGTTGACAGGCTGTTTTCATGAGAATCCTCTCCCTTTTTGTACTCTAGTGTTCCCAGGGAGATCAATGCACATTGTTTAATTATCATTTAAGCTAAAGGAGTGCCAAAGAAAGCATTGGAGAAATCAGAGATAGTGGTGTGTTTATGCTCTTTTTTCTGCAGAGGAAGCTAAGGGATTGAATAAAGTACTGTGGAACATGAGTTAGGGGTTAAATTTAGTGCCTCACAGATTTTAAAGGGATGTCAAATCCACTGTGAACTGTGGATTTAAATTTACCCTGTCTTGATCCTGTGCTGATCACGAGCCTTGTCAAACACTCTGAGGGGCAAAATCTTTTTGCAGGAGGTTTTCAGACTCCATTCCAGAATAAGGTCTGGGATGGCGGATGGCACCTTATTTAGCTGCTCACCATAAAACACAGTTATTGGACTGCAGCCTGCAGCCCTGTCACTTCTTCTGCAGAAAATTCACTTCTATACAAGGCATGCCCTTGAAAAAGTATGAAAAAGATTTAGACCCTCTTCAGAGGCTACTAGCAGGGTAGGGTTCACTTTGCTCATCGCCTTGAGGGGTTACTGTTTGCACTGCAGCACTTCACAGATAAAAGAGACAGTACATCAAGAGAGCAGAAGAAAACAAATCATTAAAAAATAAAATACAGGAAAAGCGAGATTGGTTCCAACTAGCCACACAGACATTGCTTGCCAGAGCATAGGGAGAGTGGAACAATTTATGGCACCAGTCAGAGGATACAGACATTTGGACTGAGCTTAAAGAGCTATCCAGGGACCTGCTGTTTGGCCCTTCCAGCCCAGTGAATGGCACTGCTGCTAACATACTTCTCAGGAAAACCTCATTCAGCCTGGATGACTGTTCCAGCCCTAGAAGAGCTCTTCCCAGCTTTCTTGGCAAAGACCTGAAGCAGAAGAAGCTGCAGCTGCCAGGATGGAGCTGCTCTGTGAATATATGGGAGGCAGAGATGCTATTACTTCCTGCTTTGCCTTTCTTTTTTTGCAAGGAATTGCTTCTCGTGTTTCTCTCTCTATGGCAGGAAGTGCCTAGGAGATACCAAATTCCCCTTAGTTACTCATGTGCATCTGTACTTAAGAGTTTTGATACCTTTTTAATTATTTTCCAGCTTCCCTGTTATAGTGACTGATTTCTTCTCTCCCATTGCACATTTACGCTCTATATCACACATATTTAATTAGAGCATTGTCTACCTTTCTACAGAGTTTCTTAAACCCTGCAGTCATATGCACCTTTTATCCTTGTTATCCATAAATTGAAAATTGTTGTTGCACTTGCCTCTTACATCATCCTCACACTTACATCATGGCAACAATTCCTTCTCTCCCCAGCTCCTGTGATACCTTTTTCTGAATTCTGTCTTTCTGGTGTCCCCGTTCTCTAGGCTTCCGCATAGATGTCTGCCCATGCAAGACTTTCCCTCTCCTATTCTTCAGGGCTGAGAAACCCCTTTGTTGTTTCAACCCCATCCTTTCTCTTGCAAGTCCAGCCGTACAAAGTCCTACATGTCAAACTAAAATAAGGACCACCACCATATTCCCCACCAAACCATGTCCTCAAGTGCGACATCTGCATGTTTTTGAAGACTTCAGTCAGGAGTGTCACTGTTACCCAGAGCAGGATAGGGCACTGTTTTTAACTGGATCTGAAAACTTCATAGCAAGCAGCAAACTCTGACTGTAGCTGAATAGCTGCAAAGGGAACTGAAAACCAAGTCAGCTTTTTGGAGTTTGAGATTCATCCAAGAAGAACCTACACCCTTCCAGCAGAAAGATGTTCACTAGCTGAAAGAGGTTTGGAAGTGGTGGGATGGAGAAAGAGCTGTCTTCACTGGCAAGCTCTTACTGGGTATACTGGTTTTCTTCCTTGCTTTCAAACCAGTACTTTGCTACTGTGGTGATGTGGTTTTGTAAGTCTCCTTGCACACATGGCTAAACATGAGTTGTATTATCACCTCCTTTTTGTATTGATGTGCACTGCAATCCCTGAGTAGAAATGTATTCCTGCTCTTGCCTTTGAAGTAGATACCTTTGCTTACCTCGAGTGCCTCTGTATTTCCAAAGATCAGAGTATAATTATGCCACTCTGAATAACCCCAGGACACTGAAGTTAAAGGTCCAGCTCTTACAGGAAAGCTCTTGGTCTTTGTAACATCTGCAGTGGTTAAAGCCTCCACATTTCATCTCAGGAGAAATGCTTAACCTCCAATGCCTGCATTATGTTCAAAAACTCAGAGAAAACCATTGATTTCTGCTATGGTGGCACAACATCCATCTCTTTTCTACAAGTGTTTTCTGATATGCATGAAAGCAAGACTCAGTCTTCAAGGTTTGATAAGTAGAATATCTTGGAAATATTCCTTGCAATAAGTTGTCATTCTGTGTTCTGTAAGTCACATCTGCTGTAGCAGTCCTAAATCTAGATTTGGGATATGAGCAATATTCCTTCACTATAGTGTTTCAAAATTGCCATACTTCTGCCTCTCTCCTCACTGAAGTCAATTTAAAGCAACGGTAGGATAACTCTTTGCTTTAAAAAGTGTGTCTTATCCAGTAGCAATCAACAGCTGGATACTCTGCAGTGCAATGGAAAGAGGTATTTGGTGAAACAAGGCTAGTCTTTCTAACTTACATGGTTTCCCACTTCCTGATTCTCCCTCTTTTTCCTGTAGGTTCACAACAGAAACCTGCTGTCCCTTGACTTTGATCGTGTGACAAGGACTGAGAAAATCTATGATGACCACCGCAAGTTCACGCTCCGCATCCTCTACGACCAGGCAGGGAGGCCCAGTCTCTGGTCACCCAGCAGCAGACTGAACGGGGTCAATGTCACCTATTCCCCAGGAGGACACATTGCAGGGATTCAGAGGGGCACAATGTCAGAAAGGATGGAGTACGATCAGTCTGGCAGAATTACATCCAGAATCTTTGCTGATGGTAAATCATGGAGCTACACCTACTTGGAGAAGGTAAGAATGGTCTTACCACTCAGAGATGGTGCATTTGAGGCACATGGGTTTTCTCCTTTGACACAGTACAGCTGCACTCCTTCACCTCAGCTAATTGCTGGTCCTTACGGTCCAGTCCTCCTCTTCTGTCCCACTAAGGTGCACAAAGTGGCTTTCATGCCAGACCACCACAGAGCAGTTGAAAATTGTCAGAGATGTTTTTTTCCCAGTCATGCTGAGAGCATGTGAACAGTGAAGCTTTGACATGTGATTTTTTAAGCACAGTCTTTTTTTATTGCATTGCAATAAAATATGCTCAGATAAAGTCAGCAGAGTGAGCTGTAGTAATTTCCAGTAGGATTTTGCATATGAAAACAACCTATAGAGTCTGACATCCTGCCTTCTTCAAGTGGTCCGTTTCTACTTACAAAAATACATAATAATTAATAAGTGAGGCATTAATTCAGCCATACTTGTAGCACACTTTGCAGTGTATCCTGGGGCCTTCACTCTGTAGGTTAGCATGGAACTTATATTTTCTAGGTATTACCATTCAGCATTACACTGCCCAATTACCTGCAGCTCCATATATTATATAGCTGGGACTGGAATTTTTTATTCCTGGTTTTTGGAATTTTTTTGTTTCCCTAAAACAGTTTAAGGAAACTGTAGCTGTGTCATATCTTTTAAAAGGGAAAAAGTATTGACTTATTCCTTGTGTTATACAATCTATGTGGATTGTTTGTTATATGCAAAAAAAAAAATCCCAGAACAAATAAGTATGCAGGCAGAAGTTTGGAGGAAGAGGATAATAGAAGATGGGTTGATACAATTAATTAATTCATCATTGGAAGGTGTTGGGGGATACCTTTTCAAGCATTGTTTAAGTAGCTCTACCAGTCTTATTTAGTTAGCTTTCAAAGGCTATTGGCTCTGTGGTAAGACAGCTATTGGGTAGTGATTTAAAAAACTGAGCATTCTGAACTTGGACCTTCCTCACTGCATTAACTGCTTCTTCCACTGACCCACTCCTGTCTGAGGATACTTGATGTGCCATGCACAGCTCCTTACCTTTCACTGTTGAATTCTATGGACACAGAGATTTGTCCTACTTGCCCTGCTCTTTGGACTGAGGAATCTTACAGGTTTTGTGAGAGTATAATTTTGCTGGAAAAACAGGGATATAATCTATACTTTTCTTCTTTCCATCCAGTCCATGGTGCTGCTCCTTCACAGCCAGAGACAGTACATCTTTGAGTTTGACAAGAATGACCGGTTGTCCTCGGTGACCATGCCCAATGTTGCCCGTCAGACTTTGGAAACCATTCGTTCCATTGGTTACTACAGGAACATCTACCGGCCACCAGAAGGCAATGCCTCAGTAATTCAGGACTTCACAGAGGATGAGCAGCTCCTCCACACTTTGTACTTGGGCACAGGGAGACGCGTCATCTACAAGTATGGGAAGCTGTCCAAGTTAGCCGAGATGCTCTACGATACCACAAAGATCAGTTTCACGTATGACGAAACTGCGGGCATGCTGAAGACCATAAACCTGCAGAATGAAGGGTTCACCTGCACAATCAGGTACAGACAGATAGGGCCCCTCATTGACCGACAGATTTTCCGCTTCACTGAGGAGGGCATGGTGAATGCACGCTTTGACTACAATTATGACAACAGCTTCCGGGTGACCAGCATGCAAGCGGTCATCAACGAGACACCTTTGCCTATCGATCTCTACAGGTACGATGACGTGTCAGGCAAAACTGAGCAATTCGGTAAATTCGGGGTCATCTACTACGATATCAACCAGATAATCACCACTGCTGTCATGACCCACACTAAACATTTTGATGCCTATGGCAGGATGAAGGAGGTCCAGTATGAGATATTCCGGTCTCTCATGTACTGGATGACTGTGCAGTACGACAACATGGGGAGAGTGGTTAAGAAAGAGCTGAAGGTTGGCCCTTACGCAAACACAACTCGTTACTCATATGAATATGATGCTGATGGCCAGTTGCAGACTGTGTCTATCAATGACAAACCTCTCTGGCGTTACAGCTATGACCTAAATGGAAACCTCCATCTGTTGAGTCCAGGGAATAGTGCCCGCCTTACACCACTCAGGTATGACCTCAGGGATAGGATTACTAGACTGGGGGATGTGCAGTACAAAATGGATGAAGATGGCTTCCTGAAGCAAAGGGGCAATGATATTTTTGAGTACAATTCAGCTGGCCTGCTCATCAAAGCCTACAATAAAGCAAGTGGGTGGAGTGTGAAGTACCGCTATGATGGCCTAGGAAGGAGAGTCTCCAGCAAAACCAGCCATGGCCATCACTTGCAGTTCTTCTACGCAGATCTGACCAACCCAACCAAGGTCACCCACTTGTACAACCACTCAAGCTCTGAAATCACCTCCCTGTACTATGACCTCCAAGGCCACCTCTTTGCGATGGAGCTCAGCAGCGGCGATGAATTCTACATAGCCTGTGATAACATTGGCACTCCTTTGGCTGTCTTCAGTGGGACTGGCTTAATGATCAAGCAGATACTGTACACAGCGTATGGGGAGATCTATATGGACACTAATCCCAACTTCCAGATCATCATTGGCTACCATGGAGGACTGTATGACCCCCTCACAAAGCTCATCCACATGGGGCGGAGAGATTACGATGTGCTAGCAGGTCGCTGGACAAGTCCAGACCATGATATGTGGAAGCATCTGAGTAGCAATAACATAATGCCTTTCAACCTGTATATGTTCAAAAACAACAACCCCATTAGCAATTCTCAGGATATCAAATGTTACATGACAGGTAAGACATTTAAATTAATAAACATTTTTACAAGCTCACTGTCGGTAAATAGGTGTCACAGTCTAACGCCAGGTGGAACCAAGCCCCACACCACAGCCACTCAGTCACTCCTCCCAGGTGGGATGGGGAACTGAAAAAGTGAGAAAACCCATACACAGAGATTGAGATAAGGACAGTTTAATAGGAAAAGCAAAAGCTGCTTGTACAAGAAAAGCAAAGCCAGGAATTCATTCTCTACTTCCCATCAGCAGGCAGCCATCCCCAGGACAGCAGGGCTCCATCCCACAAAAGAGTGGCTTGGGAAGACAAACACCATCACTCCAAACATCCTCTCCTTCCTTCTTCCTCCCCAGCTTTACATGACACCATATGGTCTGGGATATCCTTTGGGTCAGTCAGGGCCAACTGTCTGGCTGTGTCCCCTCCCAGTTCCTTATGCACCTCCAGCCCCCTCGCTGGTGGGGTGGGGTGAGGAGCAGAATAGGCCTTGGCTCTGTGTGGGCACTACTCAGCAGTAGCAAAACCATCCCTGTGTTACCAACACTTTCCAGAACAAATCCAACACACAGCCCTGCACCAGCTACTATAAAGAAATTTATCCTCACCAAAACCAGTACAATAGGTCATTCCTCTCTCAGTGTCCTGATCACCATGAGGTTTTCCATTCTTTAATTAATGGACATAAGTTTTAGAATGCCAGTTGGACCCCCATGTAAGGGGCATGTTTAATTCATTAGCATAGATTGAGATTGTAATTCCCAAGCCTGTTTCCTTTCTCTTCTTAGGTGTTTGTTCTTTTTATTTTCCTTACAGTTTTTTGTCCCCTCAGATATCTGAAGTTTAGCTACCAATTAATGTCCTGATAACCTTTCTCTTTTTAGAGGGGCAGCTCTGTTTACACAGTTTTGCCTAGAAATTTATTTGCAACTAAACAAATGGCATACAGAATTGTTTCAGCAGAATGGCAAAGCAATTCAAACCTTTTATTACAGTCAGCCATTTCAGAGTGTCTATATGACTACTACACTACTAGCTATGTAGCTCAAAGTTAATCAGCCTTGCAGAATCAACAGTATCTACAAAAAGTCAAGAAAATAAAGTGCTTTAGACTTAGAGGACAGATTTTGGGGCACAGCTACCCCAAAGCTTGATGCAATCTCTGAACTGCTTCCCCTGAAACTTTGTAAAATTGCTGTAATATGAGCTCTGGGATATTTTTACAAAAAATCCTTTTGTATGTTAAATGGCCTTCCTATATACATAGAATCATTTAGTTTGGAAAAGACCCTAAAATTATAAAGTCCAGCTATTAACCCAGCACTACCACTTCCACCACTAAACAGTGTTCCTAAGTCCTTCAACTACATGTCTTTTAAATCCCTTCTCGGATGGTGTCTCCACCACTGCCCTGGGCAGCCTCTTCCAGATCGTGACAACCCATTTTATGAAGAAATGTTTCCTAAAATCCAATCTAAACCTGCCCTGGTACAACTTGAGGTTGTTTCCTCTTGTCCTATTCCTTGTTACCTGGGAGAGCAGAGCAGCTCCCACCATATACTCCAGCCTTGTTTCAGGCAGTTGTAGGAGCGATAAGGTCCCCCCTGAGCCTCCTTTTCTCCAGGCTAAACACCCCCAGCTCGCTCAGCTGCTCCTCATCAGACTTGTGCTCCAGACCCTTCCTCAGCTCCACTGCCCTTCTCCGGGCACACTCCAGCACCTCCATTTCCTTCTTGTAGTAAGGGGCCAAAACTGAACAGGATTCAAGGTGTGCCTCACCAGTGCCCTGTACAGGGGGACAATCAATGCCCTGGTCATGCTGGCCACACCATTGTTGATACTGCCCAGGATGGCACTGGCCTTCTTGGCCATCTGATCGCACTTGAATGTTTGCTGCCATCCCCTGCCTGTACTGAGATGGCAACCTGAAGGACCTCACTAGCAAATTGTCCCCCTACCATTGGTGTGCTGACCCCAGGTTTATCTCCAGCCAGCTTTGTTTTATCCCCTTTCTCTAGGCTCAAACATAGTTTCATACTGTGTGCAACAGTGGTAGCAATGAGGAGAGTTTGAGAAGTTTGAGAAGACTTTTTAGTGGGACTCTTTTCTAGATAATTCGCATCGAAAAGCCAAGTGCCACAATCACACATCAAATGTGCATACTTCTTAAGGAGATAGAAATTTTTAAATGCTCCTGCTGCATCTATCACAACCTTCCCAAATTCAACAATAATTGCATTCCCCTGAGTTACAAGATCTGCTTAATAGCAAATAAATGTTACAAAGTAAAAATCTTGGGTCATCTATCCTGCTTGTTTTTCTAGCCATTAGGATTTGTGCTTTCAGGTTCTTCTGCAATAATCATAAGGATTAGATCATGGGTTTTTTTCATGAAAAGTTGTTTTCTCCAGAGCTGAGAAGATGATGCCACGAGGGAAGTAAAATATGTCAAAAGATGCAGGCTAAGTTCCTGTATGTTGCACTCACTCTGATAATAAAGGCTGGGAGGGAATACCTCAAGATAACTTTTCCTATCAGAAAATGCTTATTTGTCAAAACTGAATTTGTTTATGGGGGAGGGTTGAGCTTGAGAGATTTCTCAGGAGAAGCATAAACAGCTTTCAAAATTGTCTAAATGACAAATTCCAGAATGTCCTTAAACAAAATTAGATTTTGGATTTTCAGCTTTTTCAAGTTAAGTGTAAACTAGTGATTGAAAACTGGAAAAGAAAAATAAGGAATCAAAATCAACATGGAGTTTAAATCAGAAGTTAATTGGAAATTTTTGGTCTGAACAGATCTAGTTTTTGAACTGTTGCTTTGTGGCATATTAACAGATTTTTGTTTTCCTACTCAAGTTAAGAAGGGACAGAATATTTTTTTCTAGCCCTGTCTTAGAACAGGTGCACAGCTTCCCACACAACTCTGACAGTAAAATCAAGATGTCAAAAACTGATACACTAATATTTTATATGCAGCAAATAATTTTTTTTCCATGGCCTTATAAGTTCTATTTTTAGTTTTTCAAGAATACAGAGCCCAAATACATTTTTCAAGTTTCTCCTCCCCCAGTGCATGGAAGAATCAGGCCATGCTATGGGATGAGTGCTGTGACATGAGGCTGCTGCACCAGCACTTTTTGCTCAGGCTTTCAGGCACCTTGTGGACAGGACCCATGGTAAGACTGTCCTTGTCATCACAACCAAATCTGCCCAGATCTGGACACCGGGAACACCTCTCTGTCCCTCCATTCCCCCACTGGGACCTGTTTGTCCTTAGGGGAGCTCAGTGCTCAGGACATGGGTGACCAGCACATGCTTTGGTCCACAGTGATGAGGTCTCTGAGCTTGAGGAAATTGAAGGTATGTGGAGGGGAGAGCAGGAGAAGCAGGTATTTATGTTTTGAGAGGCCCATTGTTAAACATGAATATTTTAGTGATTGTACACTTCATGGCACAGAGCTTTGCTGCCAGCTTCAGCAATCCTGATGGATTGAACTGACATTTCCATTACATGTGTCTGCATTAAGCACTCTTTTTCTTTGCCCTCAAATGAATTTACTGTGAAATGTGTTGGCAGGGTTACTGTAGCTGAAAAAAACCTCTGTGATGTGAAATGTACTTTTCTGTCAAAAAAGTTGTCACTGCCTCCTGGCAAATTAGTATTTTCCCCTCTGTTTTCTCAGCTCCACACCTTCCTCTCATGGTTTCAGGTTGTTTGTTTTGGTGGTTTTTTGTTCTGGGTATTCCAACACCTCTCCCAGAAAAGAACAAATTCCTGTTGTAAATGTTTTGGAAGTCAGTTCTCTGAGAAGTATTAAAAAAAACCCCTGTATTGGATATTTCCAGACATGTTACATATTTTTCAACAGTTCACCATCCATGCTCTGTATTCTTCTAGCATTTTTCAAGTGCTTGGGAAATGATTCCTGCACCAATGCTGACCTTCACTGTTTTACTTTGTTCTCCTGACCACCTGGTCCACAATATGTACATCAAAGCTCTTCATTTGAGATAAGAAGGATTTGGAGTCAGGCTGTCTTAGCACTAGGCAACAAAATAATCAAATGAGCCTTTTCATTTCTCTCATACCCCCCCAGCCTCTCTGTTTCAAAGACACTCCAAAAACAATCTGTACATTGAGTGAACAGAAGTGTTTTTATTACAGAAATCCTCCCTCTTCCACATGGATTGTCGCAAGGGCTTTTTGGACATCTGCCCAATCGCAACATTTTGGCCTGTAGGAAAACAAGCAACAGATAGTGTGTTTGTTTGGCTCCTGATTCTCCAGTCATCTGGAACGGCGTTATTTGCCACTTGCATCCATAATTTCTTTTCCAACCAGTTCTTCAAAACATTAATTTAGCCTCATGGGAATAAAGAAAAAATATTCAAAGATGCATATTTTATTATTTAATTTTTTTTCTGTCTTCAGATGGTTTCAACAATGATTATTGAGCTTAGCAAAATGAAAGTCAAGCCTTTACACTTCCAGCTTGAAGCAGAGCAATCACCAAGAAAATTCCAGTTACATCCAGACACTTAAGACTCCTGGGAGCTAATATTAGTTAAACTTCCCCTTCATACAATTTTTTGCCTTGCAATTGCTATTGTGTGCCAAATCCACACCATATTGCTCAGGGATTGTAGCAGGTGTGTTCTCTGGAGCTAAGTGAAGGCAAACAAGGTGTGCTCATCAAATGCTCTGAAGTTAAGGGGGGGGAGTGATGCTAATCCCAAGCAGATCTAGGAGTTACCTAGCCTCATAATTTTTTCCTCCAGCAGATTAACTTTCACCTGCCATTTTTAATAGCTGTGTAATCAAAAATCAAGAAAGACTTTGTAATCTACTGGCAAGTAAATGCAGGAATGATGTCCCAAATGGCTGGTTTTCCATCACATCCCCTTTAGTGCTAGTGGTCCCTTGTCTGTATAAGACAATAATTTATCACTGGTAGCCACAGTTTTCTCACCATTCATGGACTTTTTTAAAGGTGTTTGTAAAAAGTACCCAAGCAAGATACCTCTCGTGTTTGTACACTTATTTTCACTATAATGTACCTTGCAGGTAGTATGAAGTCTAATTACAAATACCACTGTAAAAGATGATGTGACTTTACACTGGTATAATACTCAAACTACAGCTTCTTATGAAAGATGCCAGGAAACTCTGGACTGAGGTGGAAATCCATGGAAAAAGCAGTATATATGTCCAGAGCCTCTTCTGTGAGCACCAGCTAAATGCCTGAGCTGTCCATCCTGTATGTCCTGGTATTCTGGTACACAGCTCTAAATTTAGTCATCAGCCTACAGGCCCTTTGAGTCCTCAGGGAGAGAAGTATTGGGGCTGAGGTGTTCCGAGCTGTAGGAGTGGATAACACTTCCCAGTTGGCTGGAGCATCTCAGCCTCCAAGTGTGTTGCTGTTGCTGTACTTCTGCACACCTTCAAACAGTGCTTGGTTTCTGCTGATGAAGGACAGACATGAAGTTGGCTTTGATTTGGGCCATTTGCTCACTGCCAACGTTTCTGTTTCAGAGCTGGGAAAGCACAGGATTTGGCTCTGGCTGGAGGTGGAAAGGCCGGATTTTGGCACACGGCTCATTGTAGGACCATTGAGATTCCTGCTTTTCACACAAAGCAGAAGCTCATAATTTTGTCCTGACTGCTGCAGTGCCAGCCACTGTGGCATCCTCCTGTGGGCCTTCTCCTGGGAAATCCTGCTTGAGAGATCAGATAATCTTATTTGTGTTTCTCTTCCCTTGCAGATGTCAACAGTTGGCTGCTCACTTTTGGGTTCCAGCTGCACAATGTCATCCCCGGCTACCCCAAGCCAGACATGGATGCCATGGAGCCATCCTATGAGCTAATCCACACGCAGATGAAAACCCAAGAATGGGACAATAGCAAGGTGATTCATGTAACTCCATACTGTATCTCATGCCCTTATCAGCAAACTACCCATTTGCAATGTTGTTTAAAAAGCTCTACCAGCATGTTGTGAGATGAAGAGCGAGTCAAACCCCATTCCAGTATTGAAATCTGACCAAATAATCACATATTAAGATCCCTACTGCCATGGTGCTTTTTCCTGTGATATTTTCTGGTGGTTGCTCAGTGAAGTGGTGTGTTACTGTTTCTTTCTTCCATTATCACATATTGCAGGCTAAATTCAAGGCCTTTGCACTCAGGATTTTTAGAAGTTAAAAAAAAGTGAATCTTGATACAGAATTGGTTTATAAAGTTTGGGGGGTTTTTTGTTCTAGAAACCTATTCATTCTGGTTTAAAATATCTTAAACAAGAAGTCACACTACTTGCATAGGAAGTTCTTTTGTATTGCAGAAAGTCTTTCCAGAAAGAATTTTTTTATGATCTTAAACTTTCATTTCACCTGACCAGGTTAAATCCCATGTAACTGTGTCCTGCTTTTAAAAACAGGCTTGTTTCCCAAGGCATTTTGGTAGATGCTGGTGCAAAATTCAGTGATAAAATTGGCAAGAAAAAGGCTTTTACAGCCTAATCACTTTCCATCTTCCTGTTGGGACTTACTCAACTGAAAGACAGAGGCAGCACTGTTAAAAGTTAGAACACGGGGTCAGGATTTGAGAGCCCTAGGTTAAGTCCCAGCCCTACTGCTTATCAGTGTATGACCTTGAAAGTCACTTACCTCTCAGGATTCTCTTCCATTTCATAGCCTGATTGTATTCTGGGGAGGCTTTCATCTGTTTAGTCTGAATCCTCTTTAGTCTGAACTCCCACTTGCTGTTGCTGGTTGTTCGAACGTTGCAAGAGCAGTGAGGCACCAACATGACTGGGGAGATCAGGACATGCTCTCCCATTTCTGCTAATAATATGATAACAGTATGCAATGGAATTGATTCCATCTGCCCTCCTAGCCTCTCTACCTATGGCTTCACTGAAATCTTGATGACCTGCAGCAGATTCTTGAGGTATGCATCTTAAACCAGGAGGTCACGTTTCCTGAACCACAAAAGGTATCACTCAAAGGTACAAACAAATTACTGTAGATTGATAGTAGTCATGTGTCAGTCCATATTGGTACTCAGCCTCACAGCCGTGCTGAAGACAAGTTAAAATGTACCAGCTTCAACTTCAACAAGAAATTTATATGAAGTGTCACTTAATAATATTGGTGGAACTAAAAAAATTACCATGGCTGGGTTTATGCTTGAAAACTTTTACAGTGAAGTAACTCAATTGTGGTTTGGAGCTCAGAGACTCCCTTTCTGTTTCTTATTTCTTTGGATTAAACAATAACATGCTAATAGAAGTTATCTCTCTAATGAGAGAGACCCTCAGGACTTTTTCTCCTCTCTGCTGGGACACAGTCTCCCTGGGCAAAGCTGTGCAGGAGTAGGCAAACAGGAAAGACCCACCCAGAGACTACACAGAAGACCATCTCTGTATTGTTATGTGCTGTAGATAATAACTCTCACAAAACCACCACAGAAATTATTATTATTGGTAGTATTATATTATTGTTTTATCATTAGTTCATTATGTGTATTATAGTAGGTAATATATATATATATATATCTTTTTCATGTGTATTATACTATCATTATTTGACTTACTGAATAGCCAAGTAACTTGAGTGACAGCTTGAGGTGATGACTGACCCTTGTTCATACAGGCAGATGAGCCAGAAATAAAATCAAGGAGAGCCCTCCCTTCTGTCCACCTATTTTAGGTGAATCTGCTTTAATGAGCAATAAGAAGAAAAGGAAATTTCCATGGCCCACACAGATTTTTAAAGCCAGAAGCTGCAGTGAGGGCTATGCAGGCCCCTGCTCATTAAAAGAGGGCTTTATACAGCTGTCATGCTTCCAGATGAGTCCCTTTGCACTCAGATGTTGAAAATGTAATTTAACCATTGCAGGTTAAATATTCTGTTTCATATTCTTCCCCTGTTATGACAGCAACAAAACATGAGCATTTTTATTTCAGTCTACTATTGCAGGATCGTGCTGTGATAGCAAGTAGTTCCTAAATGCTGTAGAGCAGGATTCCCTTGCTTTCTGTCACACCCAGCATATTGTAGGCATATATTTGCATATTCCAAATTCATTCACATATGATACCTGAATACATGATCCATTTTCTCCTATGCCTATCCATGCATCCAACACTGATGCTTCCATGAAGTTCTGTTCACTCCCAGCCCTTCCAGGCATCAATACACACTCCCAGACACAGTCCAGTCCTCCTTGTCACTGTTGTCTCTGTATTTATTGGTGAAGCATGTGGAAGAAAATAAAAACTTTTGAAAATTTCACATAGGAAATGACAAAATTAAACCAAGGTAAATGAAAGCGCAGGCAACCTTTTCAGTTAATAAGACTGATCAAACTGTAAAATGGTATTGCAGAGCATACAGAGTAAGCTCCAGATCTTTTGTCATTTAAAAGCAGCCTGGACAAGGCATTGATCACTGAATGATGTACCACAACTTTCTCATCTCCATGTCTTCTGATTCCTAGTTTCTCTGGGTCACATACCTCCTTGTGATAGACAAAAGTATATTTGAGCTCCTCCACTGGCATTGCTGATAAAAGCTGGCCTAGCAGATTAAGTCTGTTCTTTTATCAGAGAGAAACAACTAACAGGAGCACAATAACAAAGCAACTAACACCCATAAATGGCTGCTTCATCTCTCTTCAGAGTGCATAACCAGAGGGCCCTAGCATCTCCTTCCAAAACATTTTTGGTACTTGCCTTGCCAGTCTGGAAGACAGGAGACATAATTCTGACTTTGAGCATCCGCCACCTCAAAAACAGCCAGCATGTCATAAGCCTTGCACTAACCCCCTAAAGCTCTGAAGTGACATTTAAAATCCAATACTCCATTGTGCAGCATTTTCCCCCTCCTCCCCACGACTGTGAAGCTGTCACTAAATTGTTTGTTGAACAAGTTCAGTGTTATTGGCCACTGGGGGACTCTGGGTGACCTCTGGCATATTGTGGAACTGCGGCACCTGAATCCAATTTCTCTTCTGGTTGTTTGTTGGGTTTTTTTTTTTTTCTCCCCTTCCTTGTTTTGTCTCGTTGAGCTGTCAGGTAATTGTTGGAGCCAGAACAACTCTATTTCCAGGGAGGGGTGTTTTGGAGTCAGCACTTGTATCATTATCTACATCCTGTTATAACTACCATTCTCTCCATCCCATGGGCACTGTCTCCAGGAAGGGTCCTGTTTTCTGCAGTGCCTGTTACAGGCTTTGCTGGAGAAGTAGTTTTTGGCATCCCCTCTGGAGCAGCATTTTGAAGGCAAGGGCTGCTCTGGGATGCTCAGCCAGGACGTGAGCTATAAGGCTGTGCTTTCTGGCAGAGCTTCTTCCAAGGACAATCTGTTTGAGGGAGTGGCTCTGACAGTGTTCATCATTCAGGGAAGGTATCCTGACATTGCAGTTGTTTTGGCCTGGGCTTGGACTGTCACACTGTCTGCACGTCTGTCCATCAGCTCCCAGTTATGTTTTACAAATGCAGTGGTCAGTTTTCAAAGAATCCAATGCAGGGAAAAGAGTTGAAGTCTCAAAAACATTAAGCTCTTGAGGCTATATGAAAATAGATGAGAAGTCCATAAAGTGATGAGCAAGAGGAGGAGGCAAATCCTCTTACTTCTCCACACTTGAAATCTGCTTAATGAACTCAACCTCATTATCCCCATACAGTCATATACAGTGGTGGGGTGGAGGAGAGACCTGTCCTCTAAGCCCTGAGTTAGTGCTCCTGTTTGGCTCATTCCCAGCCAGCCAGGATCCAGAGCACTGGCCTTGCTGGCCCATGGCTCACCTCTGCTGCACCACACATCACCTCTCATACAACCCAAGAGCCTGCAGTGCAGCCATGCTGGTGGGCACATCCAAATGGAGACTTGTCTCCAGGTGCTGGCCACATGGAATATAGGGAGGAGGCTGATGGCTGAACAATGGCTTTGTTAACAGAGAGATACAGGGTAAATAAAAAGAGGGCTTATAAAAAAGAGGGAGAGCAACTTTTTACACTGGCAAATAGGGACAGGTCAAAGGGGAACAGTTTTTAATTAAAACAGTAGAGGTATAGATTAGATGTTAGGAAGAAATTCTGTAACCAGAGAGCAGTGAGGCACTGGCACAGGTTGCCCAGACAAGATGTGGATACCCCATCCCTGGGATTGTTCAAGGTCAGGTTGGATGGGGCTTTGGGCAGCCTGGTCAAGTGGGGGCATCCTGGTGGGGGGGTTAGAAGAAGATCATCTTTTAGGTCCCTTACAGACCAAGCCTTTCTGTGATTCTGTGATAAATAGGAAAGAGTTAAAAATGAATCATATATCAGAGAAATCATAACTTCCAAACCTTTTGGAAAAAGTAGCTTTCTGCATTGTAAGCCATATGGTGGTAAGAGAAACACCTATCTGTCTATAATGGCACAAGGATAGAAAGAAACTTGGAAACATGTTCACGTATTTCACATCTTGGATCCTTGATGGGAAATTAAAGCTTTCAGTCTCACACTGGAAGGCGGTATTTAAAAACAACAGATGATAGGATCTGGCGATGGTATTTCAAATCCTCAAGAGGTGCTGGCAAAATACAAGAGGCTATTCAGAGATCCTGGTAATGTGCTGCTCTCCTGAGCTTTGTGCAGCAGAGAACAAATGATGAAGGTCGTTCTCTTCTCTCCAAAGGGTTGTTACTAGATAAAGTGAAATGTCACCTAAGGACATCTGATTAAAAAAGACTGTGAGGAAAAACAAACCCAGCATATTTGTCACTCACATCGAGCAACAAATATTGAAATAAAACAGCGATGAATTCCCTTCTTTCTTCTGTAAAACTGGTTTATAGATGCCTTGGTTTACAGTTGCTAAAAGCAGCAGCAATTTTTAGAGAATAGCACATGCCATTGCAGCTTTGGATGGAAATTTTCTGTTTCTTTTCCTTGCCAGTTCATTGAAATGAGTTCTAAGACTGAACAGAAATGGTAATTTCAAAGTCAGGGATACACTGCTTCTTTGAACTACGTATAATCTGTTTGCCTCCACCCTCTTTATATTCACAGCACAGCATACACGCTGGCTGTGTTCTGGCTTGCTTGAATTTGTTGGTTGGGGTTTTTTTCTGTTGGACGTGGTTGCTTTTCCTTTTAATAGAATGCTGTTCCCAAATACACTCTTTTATCAAAGAAATGCACTCAAAAAGTCATTTCAAAGTCATCCTGGGCTTGTTTTCAAGGTAACAGAGATGCATTTGGTTATTGAAATAGTTGATAGCTAATAGTTAAGTTTGAGCAACCTGGTGTAGTGGAAGTTGTCCCTGCCTGTGGCAGAAGGTTTGGAACTAGATGATCTTTAAGGTTCCTTCCAGCCCAAACCAGTCTGTGATTCTAAGTGATGGTGAATGTTCAGCGTTACAGCTTTGCACATCTCATTTCCTACTTCCCTATGTGAAAAAAAAAGGTGGAGAGAGCCCAGAAGTAACCAGTCCTCAATAGAAAACCCTTTTTTGATTGTGTTCTTGTTCTTGATTAAGACACCTGAAGGTAGATCTCTGCCTGCGAATTTTGATATTACAGTGGTGTCCAGGTCCACTGGTTTGTTGGGGCAACCTAATTTGGAGACATTAATGGAGGATCTTTACCTAATAATTTGCTCATAATTGAAATACTGGAGTTCCTGCAGCTCATCAAGAATAAGGTGATGAAGACAAAATTGAAGGGGAACAGGGGCAATTTCTGATAGGAATTATTAGTCCATGCCCAGTACTGCCTGACCTCCCCGAGCTCCCTTCTCCAAGGTGATAATCAGTAGATGGTGCAATTAATTCCAAGGACTCTTTATCACTCACCTGCTGGTAAACAAGGCGATGTATATGTATATGGTGATACATAAGTGATCACAGGACATAGCAGTGTAGTCAGAAGACCTGATTTACATTTACTCCTTGAGTGAGCAGTGATTTGGTATGAGTGCTGGGAGATGCCTTTTCCCATCACTGGTAAATGTTGCTGAGGCAAGTTGGAAAGGCAGTATGACATACGAAGTGGTTAAGGGACCAGCTAGAGTCAAGCCCTATGAGATACACCTGAGAAGAGCTTTCCATTTAAACTTCTTTGAAGAGGAAGCAGCTAATTACCAAGGCTGTGCGGTATGCACTTCTTTAGGACAGTAAGTGTTTCATGAAGCCTAGAAGACTAATTGTTCCATGTCCATCATCACTGACATCTACATTAATTACATCCATTTTTTGCATAATTAGAGCACTTGTGCAATTGACAGAGAAGCTGGGCTCGGCTCCCTATCAGTCTGTTAATTATATTGCTCTCTAGGGGATGTGTGAGATGCCCCACAGGCAGGATGGAGAAAACCAGAAAGAGCTCCTTTTTCATAGGAAACTGGTTCCTGCTCCACCTGCTATGCTATCAATCAAAAAGGGAAATGGAGAAGGTACACCAGCCTGCTCAGCACTTTGAACAAAAGTAATTTCTGGGAATTTTAATGTTCTACAACCTAAAATGTACTCTTGAAATTGTATTCCTCTATTCCCTTATAGTTTTCTCTTTTAACAGTCAAAACTGCTCAAAACTTCTGAATAAGTGGCAATGCTCAATTGCTCAATCCCTTTTTCTTTTTTTTTTCTTTTTTTTTCTTTTTTTTTTTTTTTTTTTTTTTATACTTTATGACTCTTCCCTGGAAATGGCCACCATGGAAATGAGGGTTTATTTCACTTCCCTTGTTATGTTACAAGTCTTGTGTGAGAGTCCACACTGAAATGCCTGCATCATCTGAATTGTCTTCTTGCACCCAGGAAGTGAATCTATCTGAATTGTCTTCTTGCACCCAGGAAGTGAATCTCCAGTTCATGGACAGTTTAAGGCAATATCCTTCATGGGTGTTTAATTTCCTCAAAATAATTGGAATGGAGTAAACTTTGTAGCCTATTTTTAATCCTGGGTGTCATTACATTATTGAACTGAGCCATTGGCAGTGCCAGGAGAGTTTTGTCATAGAATCCTCTTGCTTTTGTGAAATTTGAGCAAATAATTGTTCGTGAACAGGAGTCTGTAAGTCAGCACTGCCATGAATTGATGGGAGCATTTCCAGAACATTTTGCAGTAATGATGAGCTGCTGACTCGCTGTGTGCTTGCTCCATTATACCCTAACAGCAAAAGTGACTTTGTGTTTCACCAGACTGCAAATGATCTGGGCTGTTGTCTCTCAGTTTTACTTCAATATAAGCTAAAACTTGAGCATCAGGTGTGGTTGGCTTTAACTCGGGGAGCCTGGCAAATTGTAGAGGGTTTCCAGGAAATAAGTTTTGGATATAACGCCTTCCTTGAGTTTTGAACAACCTGCTTTGGCCAGGCTGAAATGGAATATGGAAAGGTTATGGCCTCTCTGAGGGTCATACAAGTCATGCAGGGCCTTTGAAGGCAGCACAAGGAGTTACAATGTAGAGTTAAAATAGAAGAAACTTTTACAAATACTTCCACATTTCACAGAAAAGCTGAAAGCATTTGGTAAAGCATCATGGCCACAAGACAAATTGTTTCTTATATGCAGAAGAACACTGAAACACAACCTAATTATGCATCCAAACTCAACGCCCACACCACTGAGGCAAAAAAATCATTTTCTACCTTTACATCCTTCAGTCTATGAGATTAAATACAGTTCAGTTTTCAGAAACATTGAGCATTAGGAGAGGACAACATGTCTCTCCCATGAAAAGGAATTAAAATTTTGAAAAAATATGATAAGGGGGAAAAAATAATGGGGCTCTTCATTACATATTTCCAGTATGTTCTCCTGCTCTCCAGCATCCTAATAATGCTTTTGGGTCATCAGATTTCTCTTTCTAATATGTCGTTCTCTTCTTTCTCTCCCTGCTCAGTCCATTTTGGGGGTCCAGTGTGAAGTGCAGAAGCAGCTGAAGGCTTTTGTCACCCTGGAGCGCTTTGAACAGATCTACAGCTCCAGCATCGCTGGGTGCCGGCATGTCAAGAAGAACAAGAACTTTGCTTCTGGAGGCTCCATCTTTGGCAAGGGCGTCAAGTTTGCCATGAAGGACGGGCGAGTGGCCACTGACATCATCAGCGTGGCCAATGAGGATGGACGGAGAATCGCAGCCATCCTGAACAATGCCCACTACCTGGAGAACTTGCACTTCACCATCGACGGGGTGGACACGCACTATTTCATCAAACAGGGGCCATCAGAGGGCGACCTGTCCATCCTGGGCCTCAGCGGCGGGCGGAGGACCCTGGAGAACGGCGTGAATGTGACAGTGTCCCAGATCAACACAGTGCTGAGTGGGAGGACTAGACGCTACACAGACATCCAGCTCCAGTACGGCGCACTGTGTCTAAACACGCGCTACGGGACCACCTTGGACGAGGAGAAGGCACGCGTCCTGGAGCTGGCCCGACAGCGCGCTGTCACCCAAGCTTGGTCCCGGGAACAGCAGAGACTGCGGGATGGGGAGGAGGGTATTCGCTCGTGGACAGAAGGGGAGAAGCAACAAGTGCTAAACACGGGCCGAGTACAGGGCTACGATGGCTATTTTGTGATCTCAGTGGAGCAGTACCCCGAACTCTCAGACAGCGCCAACAACATCCACTTCATGAGACAGAGCGAAATGGGCAGAAGGTGACAGAGAGGGTCAATGCGATGACTTCTTGCCAAAGACAGCTACTCTTTTGTGGCCACTTACCTGACTGTGTTGTACTCAATCCTTTTTCTAAACTGAACAAAGTGGGGTGGGAGGAAAATAGAAAGAGAAGGAATAATACGGTTGCACTGTAACTCATGCAACATATTTTTTCCCGCTTTAATTTGGCCTTCATGCATTTTTTGCAATGAACAGAAGGTATATTTTGCCGTAGTGTGATCACAGTGAAATTTACTGTCTCTTGTCCTTTTTTCTGTTTATTTGTTTTGGGTTTTTTGTTTCTTTTCCCCCTCTTTGTGAGGAATTTGAAGTGGGGAGTCGTCAACGTAAGTCCTTAGGTGTAAGTGCGAAATGGGTGTCTGTGCTAACTTGTGTCATCCTAACCCTTTCTGATTTGGGGCAGGGACATAGCCTTCCACCTGGAACAGGGGGAGCCCATGGCATGCCAGAGAGCTCTTCCCAGAAAGAAAGGAGATGGAAGACAACGCTGATTCTGATACTCTGAAAGTGACCATCTGAATCATGTGCCTCAAAAGGGACCTTACAAGTAGTTTTCACGTTTCACTTGGGACATAAAGTGTTTCTTTGGGGGCTCCTGCTGAGCAGAAATAGATTATAGAGGCAAAGGAGCTGATTATATTACCTTGCAAGATGATTCTCTTCCTTCCTGAACTGGAATAAAAAAAGAGAAAAAATCGGTCTTTTTTCATTATGAGCGTAGATACTTTTTGGGTTTTTTTGTGTGTGCGCAAATCCTGGTTTTAGTTAAATAACCTAGCAAAAGCCAAGAAAAGGGACTCCTGCTCTATTGAGAAAAGCTAAAATAAATCCTCTCTCATACGTAGAGCTGTTCTATAGGTGGATTTAATGCACCCATGTTGTACATTTGCTAATGGCATAACTTCATTAAATGTATAGTGTTTCAGTACATGAGGCTACGTGTTTAACAGTCCACTGTGCTGTATCTGATAAAACCAGTTAATTTCTAGGAAGCTGATTTGAATTTAAAAGTAGTTATAGTATCCCAGTGACATACCACTGAAAATTAGAGCCAAACCCTGCTTTTCCTGATTCTGGAGCTTGTATTTATTGGCTGGGAAATGCAGTTTGGAGTAGCATGCTGGCAAGTCGTTTATGACTATGGCAGATAAATGTCTCCTGGGGACTTTGGCAGCAGGGATTTTAAAATGTTTAATAAGTAGCAACAGCTTGTGCGTGGTGGGACAAGAAGGAGAATATTGAAATCAACCCTCTCACTGTTTCTTACATGAGCTCAAATTTAATGGAGAGCCCACTTGACTGTTAGCAGTGACGAGGGGGAGGTTCAATGGAAATGCCCACTACAGAGAGGACCAAGTGCTTTAATAAGAAACTGCTGACAAAGTTGCTCGGCATGCTAATGTAATTTTTATTCACATAACCTCTGTGCTCTGGTATTTGCAAGAGTCCTTGAAATTCAAGGGAGCAAGGAGATGAGCTCAGCATCCTCTTCCCCGCCTGAAACAGTCCTGTGCTGTTCCTGCAGGCAGAAGTGTTACCCCACCTCTCAGTGGAGCTCTGGCTGGAGGTGGCCAACCGTGGTCCTAGATAGATGTCTCTATCACACTGATGCCTGCATATGTCCTGACTGTAAGAGCTCTCTTGTGTCTCTCTGGGAACAGCTCAGCCCTGATTTTTTTTTTTTTTTTTAATTCCATCCACTTTGGCTTTTCCCAGTTCTGCAGAGAGATAACCCAAGACGTGCAAGTGCATGCCAAGGCTGTTTCCTTACTCAGAGTCCTACAATGCACCTGTATTGTACTCGGAGGCAGCTCTTCTGCACTCATGCCACCACCACTGCCATCCTCCAGCACAGACTGACACCCCTCTGCAGGATCTCCGCCCCAGATACAGCGGGGGCGTGTGTTGGCCATGCAGTCCTCGAGCAGTGAAACATTGGCAGCCCCGGTGCTCTCACGGTTTCTCCGTAGAAGCCAGCTGCCAGCTCCGTCTGCCTTGCCTGTCTGTTCCCCGGTGCTTGCCAGGAGGAAGGTGATGGGATGGAAATTCCCCTAACAGACTGTTCCTCCACCATTTCTGAGTCCCAAATACCTTTGGCTGTGTGGCAATGACCAATGTTATGGGTTTGATTTTCTGCTCTTCTCTCCTGCTTGCAGCAAGGGTATTGATGCTGGTGCTGTGTCCCAGCGCTGTACTCTGAACCACCCTTTGCAGCACACAAGCACACAACCTTTATTACTTTGGCAGGAGTGAACCACAGGCAGCTGGAAAGGGTATCCAGTTCTGTCAGAGCCAGGTGGGAGAAGACATGTTGGCCAGACCTGCTCCAGGCTTTTACAAGGGAGCAGTTGCTTTGGCAGCTGCCTGCCAGGGATGGTTAAAAGGCCATGGCATTGCCACCTGTATGGTATAAAGTGCTTGGCAAGTCTGGGTTGCCCTGAGGATGCACAGGTGGGGGTCAGGGGCAGTGTTAGCCAAACCAGCAGTAACCACCTACTCAAAGGAAGCAGCACCTTCTTGCCAGTGCTGTCCAGCTCCCTGCTTCCCTCTCCAAGTCACACCAGGGACAAATCCCTCTTAAAACCTCAAACTTGTGATGGCTGTGAGTGTCTCAAACAGCATGAATGGAACAAAAAGAGACCTGCAGGAGGCAAGGTCAAAAGGTGTGAACCCCTGGTAAAAGACCCACAGAGCAGAGAGAGCTCTTTGTGCCTCCCATTTACACTGTCCCATTCCAAGCAGCTCCGAAGAAAAGTGATGCTTCTGTATCCATCTGCGTCCATGTGTTACAATGCTAAGAGGTGCAGTGCAAGAATAAATGGGCCATTTTTCCACGGAGTCAAGAAAAGAGATTGGAGTGTAAAATATTCCTACTGGAACCCTGCCAGCCTGAGATGGCACCTCTACAGCCTTACGCAGACTCTTCAGGTTATTACATGAGCTAATGACTTTGAGGAGTTCACCCATTTTTCAAGAGTCTCCCAGTCCCTCCATGCTTGTCCAGCATGCCCAGAGCCAGGAGCCCGGAGCTCTGTGCCATGGCCAAGGCAAGACCCTCGTGTTGCATTTTTCTGCATCCTCAAGCAGCACTGGGATGTGACTACACCTGTCTGCCTGCCAGGTCCATGACAGTCTTCTCTTGGGCCTGCAGCCGGTATGGAAACTATGGACATTGTATCAAAAGCGGGGAAAATATATCTGTAAAAGTATATATATGTATATGTTGCTCCTTTCTATCAAAACAAAAATTTAAAAGGGATGGCTGTCTAATACTGGGGACAAACCTGTCCAAAGACAGCTACTACATTCCTGAATCCTCAACCTCTGTGAAAGCTTTCCACCTCACCTAGATGGCAAAACATTTTCAGTCCTGAAGCACTAAATTTACCCATTCATTAGTGAAAAATGCTTTTTCTACAGGATCCCAAGTGCATTTCCACTTTACTGATGGCCCTGCAGCTCCTTCCCAGCCTTTTTGTTGTCCATTTTGCCTCCCCATGGGACCATTCTTGCTTTGTCTGTGTGCCGGTGTGAAGTAATTTATTGCTTCCATAAGAGTGGAAGGTCTTGGGTGCAAATCCCACAGCACTAACTCCCTATCATAGGATCCAAGATTGGTTTGGGTTGGAAAGAACCTTAAAGATCATCCAGTTTCAACCGCCTGCCATGGGCAGCAACACCTTTCACTAGACCAGGTTGCTCAAAACCCCATCCAAGCTGGCCTTGAACCCTTCCAGGGATGGAATATGCACAGTTTCTCTGGGCAACCTGTGCCAGTGCCTCACCACCCTCACAGGAAATAATTTCTTCCCAATAGTGAATCTACTCTCTCTTTTTGAAGCCATGCCACATTGTCCTGTCACTCCATGCCCTTGTCAAAGTCCCTCTCCAACTCTCTTGGAGCCCCTTAGGTGCTGGAAGGGTCTTTAGGGGATTCCCAGAGTCTTTTCCAGGCTGAGCAACTCCAACTCTCTCAACCTGTCTCTATAGCAGAGGTGCTCCAGCCCTCTGAGCATCTTAGCAGCCTCCTCCAGACTTGCTCCAACAGCTCAACATCTTTCTTGTGTTGGGGGCCCCAGAGTTGGATGCAGCACTCCAGGTGGGATCTGGTTAGGGCAGAGCAGGGGGCAGAATTTCGCCCTGCTGCCCACGCTGCTGGTGATGCAGCCCAGGACACATTTGGCTTTCTGAGCTGTGAGTGCTCACTGATGAGTCATGTTGAGCTTCTCACCCAACAGCACTCTGTTTTTCTCCCTAGGTATGCACGCCATCCATTCTCTGCCCAGCCTGTATTTGTGCTTGGGATTGCCCCAGCTGAACTTCATGGGATTCACACCAGCCCACCACTCAGGCTTGTCAAGGTCCCTCTGGATGGCATCCCTTCCCTCCAGCATGCCAACAATTGCTCTAGATGATGTTTCAAAGGCCCATTGAAAGGTGTGGCAGACCACCTCCTGGGAAAAATGTCACTGTGCTTTAAGTCTCATGTGCTTTAAGGTTTGATTTTTGAGAAGTCATTTTCATTCTTGACCCCCAAAAAGAGGACTCAGCCCTCACCAAAAGGAGTTCCCCATCAAAATACAAAGGTGTAACTTCACTTACTTTCAACTCTGGTCTTGTCTCCAGTCCAAAGAGCGGTGAGAAGGATCCTGACCAAATCTCACAGCTCAGAGGAGAAAATGCAGTGCTTTGGAGCAGAGGCTGCATCTCTCAGTGAGAGCAATAAGGAGCAACAGCTCAAGTCTTCAGTAGCTGGAGCTGGTACTGAAACATGCTCCATTTGAAAGGAGGACAGTGATGGGACTTACTTGGTGTGGCATCCAAACATAAGCAGTGCCATGAGGACTCTGCAGCTGAAAAACATCCTGTGAACCCAGCCCAGGGGCAGAAGAGCAAGACTAATTAGGCATCACGAGAAATGCCACATTTGTTTCCTCTTAGATCTTTATTTTATTTTATTTTTTTCCCTTTCAACTGGAGATTGGCACTTGGAAAAATCATTAAGCAGCAGTGACCGGAGGGAGTCATGCAGCTCATCATATCTTTGTCGTCACAGCTATTGATCAGAGCCACAGTGAAAATGGGCCAACAATGCTAAACAATACCAGGAGAGAGCTAATGAGATGAAGGTCATTAAGAGCCCGGTGCTTGATTCAGGTTTAGAAGACACAGATGACTGGGAGCAGTCCCTGAGACACCATTTGGCCGTAACTTAGGAACAGTGAGGGATTTCTGTAACATATCTGTAGTTGCTTTATTGAGCATAGGGACCAGCATGAAATTCTGCTCAGTCTATTATACAGACAGTGTAACCAGAATAAATCAAAATTGTTCAAAAAAAAATAAAAATCTAATAAAGTACTTTTTCAGCTGTGACTTGTAAGTGTCACCATGATGGATGGCAGCGCAATCCATTATGCAAAGACAAGGCTCTTAACATGAAATTTTAGAATTCAATTTTACGATTTACAGAGAGGGCCCCCCTCATATTTACGGCACAGCAGTCTGTTTTGATTCAATCTCGGCGTAATTGAAACCAGGGCCAGGGATCATGGTTAGTCCTGTGGCTGCTTTTTAAAAGGGGAGGAGAAATGACTGCCTGTAACATTAATAATGGAGCTAGGGAGATCTCATTGCTTGTTAAATTTTACTCAGTTTATCTCCTCGCCCTGGTGGCACTGCCAGACCTGGTGAATATGAACACTGTGCCTCCATGCCAGGGATGCATTTGATAGGATAAAATCTGGCTGCCATGTGGCCAGCAGCATCCTCCATCCCACAGTGAGCATGGCCTGGGGCATTTTTGCTCCTGTTGCTACAGTCCTCCGCAGGACAAGCTAGTTTTTCAGTACCTCTTTTTATTATAATCACTCATTTTATTATGATCACTAAATAGTCCCCCGTTACACCAAAGAATTTTCATGAGTTTTGTAAAAATAAAAAAATAACCCAAAGCCTTCTTGTGTTTGTTTTTTTTTTATTATTTTTTGGTTTGTTTGTTTTGGGTTGGTTTTTTTTCATCTCTTGAATATATTTAAATAAAATTACTTGCGACTGTAGAGCAAACTTCAAAAACTTCAAACAGACACCCTGGGGGCACAGAGGGCCCTGTCCAGGACCCCCCTTCTCCCTCCTGAATGAAGGGCCATTGCATCCTGGGGGCCATTTCCTGTGGCAATTTCCCATCCTCTGCCACCCCAGTCAAAAACAACCCAGCCCACCCTAGGGAAATCTTCTGTGTTTCTTTTGTACTCTCCTTTAATTACCATAAAACTTTGTGTTCCTGACCAAGTGTTAAATAGCTCAGCTGTTAACTCCCATTCCAGAGGTCAGTCCTTTCTGGGGAGCATAGAAAACGACAAATGAAAACTAACTAAAAAAATATATACATATATATATATAATTTTTTTTTCCTTAGAGATGGAAATTGTTCAGGCAAACACTAAAACTTTCAAAAAAGAAAAATAAAGTGTTTGGACAGTTCATAGATATTGTTGAAATAGCCAATCAAAGAATCACACTTTTCTAAAAAGTAAAATGTTTATTTTGTGAGAGGACTTCTAATGCAGCTCCAGCCAAGAAGAGGACTTTGTATCAAAGCTGCATCTGTAAGCCCAGCACTGAAGACTCTTGTCATTACCCCGTGTAATAATTTTCCTGAAGTCTGGAACTAATTTTTTGAGAAATTTTTTTTTCTCGATACTTTGTGTTTCTAATACTGTATTCTTGACTGTGTAAATACAACCAGGCTGTAAATAAGTGCAGATGTAGATACCTTCTAGAAAAAAAAAAAAGCAAACAGACAGAAATGACCATGTGTAGCCTTCAGTGACAAATAAAAGAATATTTTGTGTTTAAATAGTGTTTTCTTTTTTTTCTGTGAAAATGTTGGATTTCTTCACCCCAGCTGTTTGGTCCTTACATGGGAGATGCACCTGGCAAAAGAGTTGACCAAAATGTACCCCCACTCCTGAAATTTGTACTTAAATGTGCATCTCCCACCTGTACATAGGGTGTGGGATTGCAGGGGCCCCAAGGCTTTGCCAGTCCAGGAGGTGATGCTTGGGATTCAGAGCCTCCTTCTACTGCAGGAGCCCCCATTCCAGTAGAAGGATAAGCTAACTGAGAAACTACACTATGAGCTCCAAAAGATGCTTAACAAATCAAGATACATAGCATTGGATTCCATGATACATGCAGCGGAAACCTGTGCATCTGATCCTCATTCATGCAGAGGGGGAAGAGAAGCTGCTGCAGCACATTCCACAGTGACCCAGGGAAACTCTCTTGCGACTCTTGATACTGCCTGGCCCAGCCCCACTGGCAACTTGCTTCGGTGCTTCAGACAAAAATCCAGAGTAACTTCAGGAAATGGGCCAAAAATGTGTGTTCAGAAAACATGTGTTGAGGGAAGTATCCTTGGTGGTCCTTGGGGAGAACCTAATGGGAAAATGAAGCATAGGACTGGGCAGTGATCACTGGAGGAGGAGTGGGGAGTTGCTATCCACTTTACTGCCTGAGCATTGTTCTGGTCTCCAAAACCAGGTGAAATTGGGTCTTTTATAATAAAGCCCAGTTCTGTGTGGAATCCCTCTCCTCTGGAGGTAGATGGCTGTGATAGGGGAAATAAACAGCATCTCTCTTTCTCCCTTGACACCAGGCAGAGCCACAGTAACCAGGTGAGGCCATTTTGCATGCACATCTTGAGAAGGTGAGGAGAGTCCAGCTGCTGGTGGATATTGATGCCTGCAAGGTTTCCCTAAGGTTTCTACCCTTACTTGGCCATTCCTTGTGGGATGTTATCTTCTCCACCAATATGTCTTTTCTTTCAGGGCCCTGTTCCACAGCCTTCATTTTCCAACTGCAGCTCCTCAAGCCATCCTGCAAAGCAAACGTCCCCTTGACACCAACCAAGTTCCCCCTTTGCTCTCTCTGTGCTATGCTGAGCAGGATGGACTCTTGCAGCCTCATGGCACAAAGTCCACTTTCCAGTTGCTGGATAGTCTTAGTTTTTCCATCCTCTGACATGCTTGGCCACCTTACTTTCAGCAGGATAGTTTAAATTACCTTGTGCACAGGGCAGGGTCTCACTCCTATGCTCATCAGAGATTTTTATCTCCAAAGGAAGGCACTGGCCCCTTCTTTTTTGCCCTAGAAAGTGGCTACTGAGATAATTACACAGCAACCCTGACATCCCCCCTGAGCCTCTGGTTTCCCATGGGTCTGGTCTGGTCTGTTTTCTCCAAATCAGATGCCTTAGTTTGCATCAGGCTGTTACTCATGTCCCTTTTCCTAAGCTGTGCTTAGCCAGGGAATTCAGATTCCCCTGTGACAGTGATCTGCCATCCCTCACTTCCTCTGCCACCTGCAGTTTATCATCAAAAAAGACCCTGCCTTAAATCATTGATAATGATATTGAAATGCACTGGACCAAGGACTAATCCCCGAGGGTAGCCAAGGAAACAGCAACATTTCAAGTTGTCGGCGAACTAGGTTTGTCTCTGCCTCATGTGGCTGTGCCAGATAAGACCAATGTTTTAATCAAAATATTATGGGTAGTAAATCAAGTGCTTTTGGGACAGCGACCCTGCCATGCCAGTCTGATAGGCCAGGGCAGACTTATCACATCATGTCTTTAATAGGGGCCATAGCCTGAGGACTATGGCTTATCTTTCAGAATGCTACAAGGAGTCTCTCCAGGCTTTCAAGGTGGGAACAAAGAAAAAAATTGTCCTGCATTCCCACAGGGAAGCAACTAAAGCCTCAACCATGGACCACATGTCATATATAGCTGATAAGTACTAAAACCAAAGAATGGTGATTATATTTGTCTGGGAGAAGTGACCACAGGTAGAACATAAGCAGTGTGCCTTCAGGTGGGTCATCCCTCCAGGAGTCAGTGCTCCAGCCTCATGACCCTCCTCAGGGCCAAAACTGTGCTGCTGGCTTGCTGGCACAGTGCATCACACATCACATTACACAGCTCCCCTGAGCATGGGTCCCTCCAGCACTGTTCAGCCTGCAGGTGTGTGTTGTGAGAAGCTCCATGTGCCCATGCAGTGATGAGACAGCGCGGGCAGGTAAATCCCGGCTGCAGCGCCCTCCCTTCCCTCCCCTGCACATCATGGACAGGGCACTGCTGCAGCCCCCAGGGCTGCAATCCAGTGCTCCCAATGCTTTTGGGCCTCCTCCACAAAGGTGTAGATTCAAGATACAGAAAAGCTGAGCTGCTGCTGAGAGCAGGGACAGAGACTCTTCAGCAAAGAGATTAGGTTTAAAAAATTATCTGGTCATTAATTCGTCCCTTTGAAACAACTTAGCTCAGCCTTTGTCAAATCATGGCAGTTCTAGTTGGAAACAGTCATTTTTAGGTGGTGATCCTTTGCAGAGAATTTTCCAGGGCAAAGGAGCTCCTTTGAATGCAGCCTGCTGAATCGACGACAGTCCAGGCAGGGGAACCTCATGAATTATTGTGAGTTGGATGCTTTAAAAACATTTCTTGGGTTCTGTCTAAAAACCAACTCCAATCACCAACCCACTACATAAACCACAAACTTCGACACCTCCTTCTCCTCCAGCATAGTGTTTGTAAAACCACAGGCCTTCCTAAGCCCAGCCAGCACATCCTTGTCAGGATTTACTCAGAGAAGGATGGGATGGAATACAGGAACAGGGTAAGCGCCACATCCTTACTGTTAACAGCACAGCATGCTTGGGCTTTAAAACCAGCTCATCTCCCACTCTCTGAATTAAATTATATAGAACCACAGGCAAAACACAGCTCTAAGCTTGGACTTCAACCTGCTTGAGCATCTCAAAGTCTCCCTCTCAAGGAACAGTGAGGTTTTTTAACCCAAAGCTTAGAAAACTTTCTTACCCAGGGTTTCTCAAGCAGGAGGCAGTGGGCAGATGATTACAGCAAGTTTATTCAGCAGAGTCACACCACCAGTGAGATGCTGCAAACCAGTGAGACCACAAGGTTGCTTTGATTTCTCCCTCCAAGAGCAAGAGATGAGAGGGATCTGTTAACTCATTGCTATGCTGTTATTTTCCATCTAGAAGACACTCATGTCCTCCAGGAGTTTTATGCAACCAGACCTCATCACAGAATCACAGAAACTTTTAGGATGGAAATGCCCTCTAAGACATTGAGTCCAACCATTAATTGCCAAGTCCACCACTACACCATGCCCCAAGTGCCACACCCTCACACCTTTTGCATCCTTTCAGGGATGGTGACTCCACCACTTCCCTGGGCAGCTGGTTCCATTGCCTGACAAGCCTTTTGATTAAGAATTTTTGGTGAACTGCCTTGCAGCAGTGACAGTTTTGGGCCATTTCAGGAGAGTTGTTCGTACTTCTCAGGCTCTGGTGGTGGCTCAGGAAAAGGAGCCATCAGCCAGCCAGCAGCAGCAAGAGGGAAGTTCCAGAGACAAGGTGGATAAGGAGGAGCACAAAGAAAAATCCAGTGTTGCACTGGACACGTGGATCAGGAATGTCACCTGGAGGACCTCAGCATGCCTGGGTTTTGGTCCAGGAGCCTGAAGTGGCAGCTGTAAAGGTTAGAGTGTTCTGTCTGTCATTTTGCACAAATGTGCTGCATTTGATCTAGGGCCCTCTGCTGTACATTCTTGCTTGGGTCAGCTCTGCATTGGGGTAAACAACTGGGGAAAGAGGATTCTGTGGATGGCACTGCTCTGCCTCTCCTCCAGACCCTCCCCAGTGCTCCCTTGCCTCTGGATGTCACGCCAGAAGAAGCCACCTCCAGCCTTTGATAGGGCAGCACCAGGGAAGGTGTTCTGCATGCCCATGGCCTTGGGAAGCTCGAGGCTTTAAACCTACACAGCACACAGGCACACCAAGCCTCACAGCCTGCAGCTGAAATGGAGCTGTATATTCACACAGAAATATCTGTGCATAGAGAAATAAGTGTGGTGTTTTCAGAGGAGCAGCCTCAAGATAGATTTTCATGTATTTATATGCATTTAGCAGATTCTCCATCCCCTCCTGTGCTCCCCCTCGTTGTCACAAAGACACACTCCCATCCCTGCTCTCCTCCCTGCAGGTGCACTTTGAGCAAGCAAAGCACCGTGTGATTGCTCCGTGCCCTACATCCCCAGGTCTTGTCATCTGGCAGCTTTTCTAAACACGGCTTTCTTCCTCTCAGCAATTCTGTGGGGACCTTGAGAAATGAGTGCAGCAAACATGCCCTGTCACTTCAAAGTTGGAGGGCTGACGACTCTTGAAATGCACTTTTCTACTCGTCTTTTTTTTTCCTACATTCCCCTCTCATGTCTAACAATGCCATCTGTGCTGGCACAAGCTCTGACTCTGGCCTTGAACCTCTGCAAGAGAGTGATCAGGGTCCAAGGATGTTTTCAATATTTCCTATGATCAAGCAGGGAAAGGCAGAGACCTCTACGAAAACCCTTGGGAAGACAAAAAGCAGTCCTGTTTTTACACTTTGCGACACAAAAGTACTTAGAGATGGTCAAATTTTTCCTCCTAAGTTTAGTTTTCTAGGTAAAATGTGTAGAAGAAGAACCCACTGCCACTCACTCCTGTACAACCAACAAAGAAGTGATTGAGGTCTTAGGTGGGCTGGTCCTCTGGCCATCCCCCTGTCCACAGGACCAGCGTCCTGAGGAAAGTGGATGAACTGGCTCTACAGCAAAATAAATTCAGCTGAACTTGATGGAGAAAACCCAACCCAACCTTTTAACTCAGGCTTTTCCTCTTCATCTTGAATTTTCCACTCCTGGAATAAGAAATTAAATGCTCCCCAGCATCCTAGCAGGAAACATGCTGTGAGGAACTCAGCTACCAAACCAGCCAACAGGATGAAATTGCAAAGCCAAAAATGTCTTTCAGAAAGGTCCTCATTCAGGAATGGGCTGAAGTACTCATTTCAGCTGGGATTGCAATGAGCATCAGACCCCCACTTGTACTTGCTCAGACACTTGAATCTCACTTTTTCCTTTTGCTTTCTCCAGCTCTGGCTGCTGCCTGCCTCCTTCCCCTCATGCCCGTGTCTGTGACCTTTCCGTGCCCCATTAACCCTCATTTTGCACCCATCTCTGGATTCTCAAAGACAGGAGCCCACAAAACAGCACACCAACCCCATATTTAAAACTATTTGTTTCTTTTCTTTCCTTACAAGACCTCCCCCCTTGTGCGTTCAGACCCCATTCCTGCTTGTTTTCCTTCTTTTCTCACTCTGCAGTGGATTTACGTCTCCCTGGGCACACAGGGGACTGGAGTCCAGCTGTGACATTGTGGGGCTGGTCAGGCTGCATGGCCTTACAGACACAACCAGCACTTGACTTCACCACAGCAGCTGCACCTGCAGCACCCTCAGCAAGGCTGGCCTGCAGCACAGCCCGTGCTGCTCTTGGGCAGCTCCTCTGCCAGCTGCCGTCCAAATCCCTGGACTGATGAAATGTTAATGGTTGGTAATTTCCAAGGCTTACAGCAGAAGAAAGAGGCTGGACTAGGCAACCTCCTGTGTCTAGGCTGATGAGCTGAATTTGAGCCTCCTGTTTTCAGTCCTTTCCTGGTGCAGCTGCTGCTCTGCTGAAAAAAGTGGGGAAGAAAGGAGGTCAGGTAGAGCTGGAAGGGAGAGGTTGGACTTTTTGGGCAAACAGTGGTAAAAAGCTCACACAAAACCTTTAACTCTGTACAGAATAATTTGGGTATGTTTTTAAAATTTTATTCTTTTAACACAAGCCAATCTTTGCAACAAAGGTTATACAATAAAGATTTGCTTAAATATCACTTAAATATGTAAAAACACTCACTTTCATTAATCCATAAAGGAAAAAAGTCATGTTTTGATAATCCTAGAGTTTTCCTGGAAATTCTTACTGAATCTATTCAAACATGACTGAAACTCACAAAGCATTTTGGTTGTCCTACACGACACTTTGACAAACGTGTTTGTGCTCCAAACACCGTGGTTGTTACCTGTCAGCTTGTGTGTAAGGGGGATAAAATAAGAGGTTTAAAGCAATCATTTCCCTTTTAACATCTTCTTCTCTTAAAAGAAATTCTTGAGGTGTTTGTCAGCCTAACTTTTGATATTTGCTCTGCCAATGGATCAGACTGCTCTGATAATAAAAATGAAATAAAATCAAAATATATGACAGGTATGGATAAATATCCTTTTTTGAAAAATAATTTAAATACAAAAAAATAACACAGCTGAAACCTGCAGAAAATGTCCAGTACTCCAATTACTGGAGATAAATTCTACATAGCCTGTACATTTTTTTAAAAAATATGAGTTTATTTTGACATGATCTATGCATTTTCAGCTGCTGGAAAGGAGAAAAAAAATCATTCCCAAGGCTATTCAAGATAAGCCATAGTTTCCTATCTCTTTTGACTGAAAATACCAATGAAACTTCTTCCAGCTATTCCCCATCTTCCTCTGGTCTCTTCTTATTAGTCTTATCATTTTAGTGCCTCCTTTGATATATAATCCCTTTATGTTGTGCAATGATAAATCAAAATAAAGTGCACCACTGAATGATTTTATTGTTATTAAAAGGTCAGCGGTAAGAGGGTCGCATCCTATCACATATCCTAGAGAATTAATGGGAGGTGCATTAAAAAAAGGAGGCATCATGCTTCTTGAATATGTTTAAAAGCTACAGCATCCCTACAGCTGGTCTTTGTGATGGATCTTGCACCACAGCCTGGCCCAGGCTGTAAAGGCTACAAGAAACACGTCCCTGTCCTTTGGAGGGGCTGCAAATGTCACCCTGGTTGATGGGAATGCTGAATTAGTAACAGGCCTGCTGTGTGGAAGGTGATGTGTCCCCACAACCTTCCATGTTATCAGGGAACATTCTGCACAGCCAGACTCTGCATTATCCCCACCACAGCCCCCTGCTGCCTTGGCAGCCAGGAGGTGCTGGCGATGCCTCAGGAAAGGTTGTTTTGGGACATTAAAATCTTCTTCAGAAGGCTTAGCACTCCCTCTCTCACACAGTAATGACGTCTGGAAGATGCATTTATTTAGCATTCATCAAGGACCTGTCAATAAGCTCTTCCCGAAAGTGTATTTAAAATACATCGCTGTGCTTTTTCCCATCACTGGCATGAATGCAGCAGTCGGATCCTGCAAGAGCCTAGCATGATGCCCAGGAGAACATCCCCCAGGGTATCAGATTTTATTCCTCTCTGTACTTCAGGAGCAGCAATCTAAGCGCTGCCAGGTGAGGGCAGAAGGTGTCCAGCGGCAGCTGAAGACAAAAAAAGGGAAGGTAAGGAAATGCTCAAGAGGCAGCACAGAAGGGAATATGGAAAATGTGTGGTTCCTGACAACCTAAGAAAAAAAATTGATGAAAAGTCCCCTCATAGTGGGGACTGGGGAAAAAAACCAAAAAACCAAAAAGGGTTGGATTTCCCCCCATGCATTTGCAACCTGCTCATTTTGGAAAAATTTTTTAAAAATAGCAAAGAAAGATTAAGTTGCTCATGATTGTACATTCTCAGTTTCTTACCCAGCTCATTTAAAAAAAATTTTCTTCTTGTTTGGATGGAAGAACTGTATGGAAGAAATCAATAACCAGACACAAACACTGACAGAATTAACTGCTAAAAGCACAGGCAGCAACGGGCAAGCCAAAACCCCCAGATCCCTGAGTGCACTGGGGAACGTGGCACAGGCTCGACTTCCTGTCCTGCCAATTTGGGCAGCAAGAGGCCATCGACCACGCCTGCTCTCCCCCTGCTCTGCCTGATTTCTGGAGCAGACCAGCTGCCAGATGCGCACCCATCCAGCAGATCTCCTGCCTAGGACCAGCCTCCAGAAACCGCCCAATTTTCAGCGGCTTCTCCTCTTTCTCCTGCCCTCTGCCACACGACGCGGTGCACGGAGCTTCAGGAGCTCAGTTTAGTGCAGAGAGGTCCCCTGTGCTGGGCTCCGAAGGGCGGGGATGCCGTGTGCGAGCAGAGCGAGCAGAGGCAGCGGGAATTATCGGGGAGGAGGTGGCGGATGTCCCCGCCGGCCGCGCACCAGCGAGGCACAAACACATCACACATGTTTGCTCAGAAGTGGCTGGGGCGAGCTATTAACACTTCATTAATACGTGATGAAAGGCAAATTTAGAGAGCTCCCCAAAGTGACTGAGATCTCCGAGGGGCCCATAAATGAAATGATAATGCAATGTAAATAAGGCTGCGGAATACAAAGACTGGGAATTAGCGGGTGATCTAACAAAAGCAGCTGGATATTACCAGAAATGCATTCCCCATCTTCCCTCCACTTTCCCCAGTTTTGCGGAAAGGTGATACTGCAAGATTATAAAATGCAAGAACAAAATTTTCATCTCCAGAAAAAAAAAATTTAAAAAGAGTTGAAATAGAAAAAATACAGGTTTATATAGATACATCAAATTCTCCCACATTTGCCTTTAGTGGGTTTTTTCCTTTTTCCTCCTCCCCTCCTCCACCCTGCCCTACTCCCTGGCTATTTCTGTAAAAAAAAAAACAGGGATAGAAAATACAGCAGTATGCAGAGGACACAGTCCTAGCATTTCAAAAATTGGATTTGATGTGTTTCTTTGGACTATTTTGAAGCAGCATCAGTCCTTATCTCACTAAATATTTCACAGCTGTGCCACCTGAAATCCCTAGAGGGGTGCCTGTGTTGCTCATTAACTCACTCAGACAGAATTAGCTTGGGTGATATTGTCTGACTTTGGCCAATGACACCAAACACATTTTAGGCAGAGAGTGGATAGCAAGGAGAGAAGTCCATCAACATTAATGTCTTTCTAACCATTAAAGAGGCCATTACTGTTTGTGCTTATTTTTAGTATATTCAAAAAGGACTGAGTGAATCCACTCTCAGCCCCATAAATACATCTCTGCCCATTTTTCAGTATTTATTTTGCATCAGGATTCTGTTCCAGCCTTGAAGTCACTGTGCCACCAGCCATCCAGGAGAACAGATAGATTTTCATGCACACGTGAGACCAAAGCTGTCAGTGATCCTTTTCAGACCTGTCACATACAGTAGAAGCAGCTTCTCCTCCAACACAAGTGATCAAAGGAGGTGTCCATCCTGTCCACCATTAGGCTCCAAAGTGTTGCCATCCATCCCGCTAATTGTGATGCTCTCCCATTACAGTCGATCCAGAGCAATAGGGCTGTGATCCATCTCATCCCAAGACAGATGGCTGCATTAGGGCAGCTGCTTCATGCTCCAGAACTCACTGTTCCTCTTCACTGGCCATGAAGGAGGTGAAGCTGAGCTCAGAGTTGCCTTTGGCTGCCATGAGTCTCTCCCTCACCGACACCTCCTTGGCCGCGTGCACTCATCCCACCCAAGGGAGCAGACTGGGAATGTGGCCTCAGAAGATGCCTGCACGGAAAGGAAAAGCTTGAAATATTCTTCAGCAGTAAATCTATTCCCTAAAAACAGTTTTTTAGCAAGTAGCTGGGAGAGATTTTCTTGGAGGCTCTGTGAAGAGTCAAGGAAGCATGGAAAGTTACGTGTCTTTGGGGGGAAAAGAAATTCCTGGCTTTCCAAGGGGATATTAATTACTACCAGATGGTTATGAGGCTAGGAAAAACAGACAGTTCACAAATGCCATAAAATAGAAGGACTCCTACATCAGGCTACCCATTGCATTAAAATATGAGTTATTCCTCCTTTTGTGAATGGAATCCACCAGCACTGATCTGGTCAGGCCACGACAAGAAGGTTTATATCCATGCCCCAGCCAAGCCCCTGGCTGCTGCTCATGTGAGCCTTCTCTGATCAGGTCAGTGGGCCCATTTTTCCCACCACCATGCTCCTGGAAGCAATTTTTCACAGAAATGCAATGTGAAGTATGTTTTTCATCGCTTCTGGCCCTTTACACTCTCATTCCACATCCCTCTGTGTGTTGGCTAATGTGAGAACGGTAGATGCTGCCCATTTCCAAACCTGGGAGGAAAGTCTAGGGATATTTTCATCTTCCCATGAGCCAGTTTGGTTAGCCTTATTATTGCTATTGGCACATGGACCAACAGTCATCAATAGCCAAATGCACAGCACTTGCCACAGCTTCTCTGGGTGGCAGGGCCTAACAACAACAGCCTGCTACTTATTAAGTCGAATATATCCAGTTTTATATCAATTGACAGATGTCTGATTATTTGGCACAAAAACAGGAACTGAATTCCCACAGATGCACAATTATTTTGAAATACATGTTATTCAGAAATCTAGTTACCTTCACAAAAAATGCAAACATCTACTTCTTCCATGATGAACAGCAGCTCTTCGCATCCTCAGCTGAATTAAAGTAATTTATTTCCTTGTCTCTGAGGGAAAAAGAGAGAAAAAGAAAAGGCCCAGAATCACGTCCAAAGCTTAGCAAGGCCAATTGCTGACTAGCAAACATCTGTCCTGTACCCATGCAAGCCCCACCAGGGAAGTGCAGTCTTCCCAAGTTCTGGAAAGGAGGACAGCAGCGCTGCTGGATTCCCGGCTGGAAGCGATCCATGCTGTCACATGGCTTGGATGCAGAGTGCTGCAGGAATGCCACTGCAGTTTAACGCCAACCAGCAACTCATGTTTTCATCCATTTTCTCTGCACACACTGCAGGGTTTATAAATCTCCACTTTGTATCCAGAATATTCCTGGGAAACAGATTGCTTATGACAAGTATTTATTTTTTATTTTTTTTTTTTATATAAGGTTGGGGTTTTTTTTTTAATACAACGTGCTTCCATTGTGTTATATATTGCAGAAGACAAATTTCCCAGATGGTAATTTCCAATCATTTATAACACTGTCGTGAGACTCTGTATTTTTATATCATACCATATATCTGAAATACATTGGAAAATATAAAATTATATGAAACTGATAATAAATACATCTCAACAGACAGACACACGCATGAGAAAAATTTCTGATTTTCTTCTCTGCCATATTATGTCTTTATGTATTCTCCACGTATCACTCTCCAAGGCTTTTGCTGGGAGTTTACCACCAGGAAACCAGCAAAAGTGAACAGCCTGTGCTGAACAGCATCCATTTAATTGCAGAAGCTGTTCTCTCCTAGGCTCAGAAAATCTCAGGCTTTCTTCATGTTAACGAGGCCTTAAAAAAAACCCCTCTATGTCCATTACTTTAACTGTCCATGACAGGGCAATAGACCAAACCAACCCTGGTTAGAGGGGCAGCAGGTGGGAGAATTGGAGCACAGGCAGCACTGGCAGCTGGGCTGAATTAACCATGCCCTTGCAGATAGCATTTGTGACCCACTGGTGAGCCTGCAGTCAAAGTTATGTGTCTTCTGATGGCTGTCTTGGTCTGGAGAAGGGGCATCATTAGGATCCCACATCTACCAGCTCTTAGAAACCCATTGCAAGCAGAACTGGCTACACAGGAGGCCCCAGCAGTGAGGAACAGAGAAGAAAGGGAGAGGCATCTTGCTGAGAGCTGCTTATAGCACACACAGGTGGCAAGTCAGGTAGCATCCATCTCTCCTGTGATCCTCTAGCCCCTCCCTGGCAATAAGGAATACAACCTCAAGGTAAGGGAAGTCATAATATTCTCATGGGAAACTGAAACACTGAGATCTCAAATAACTGGCCAAGATCATGTAGGAAATACGTGTCAGAGCATGTCAACTGAAAAGCAAATTCTTGCAGTTTCACACTGTCTATAAAGCGTTCCCCCCTTAAAATGAAAGGGTTTGATGAGACATCAGTAGCCTTCCTGGTCTCCCTGGGAGAAGCAGCACAGTCCCAGGATATATCACTGCATCTCCAGCTCAAAGGGACACTTGCTTGCAGCAGAAGTGGTTTGGATATAGAAGGGGGTGACTCCGTGTACCAGACCCACCAAAGTGATCCTCACCATTGCTTCAGGATGTTCTTTACTTTGTGAAATGGCCACAGTCAGGTATTGTCAACAAAAGAACATCACAAAAATGTGCCCCAGCAACAGGACTCAACAGTAACTATGAACCTGGGGCTCCCCCCACTGCCACTCAGGACACTGCCACCCAGGGGGGAATCCCACAGACCAAGCTTTGCTCTTAACCAAGTTGTTGCCTTTGGACAGCTGGAAACAAGCCCTGTGTGACCCATCACAGAGTCAGGCAGCTGTCCAGGACCAGGGGCACTGCATTCACAGCAGCATACACTGGTGTCACCATGGGGTACCAGCTGCTGACCCACATCCAGCTCCTGTTTCTTCTACCTGTGTCCCCACACCCCTGAAAATGTCCTAGCTGAGTTTTCTTTCACCCACTTTTTTTTTCCTTTTTTTTTTTTTTTTCTGTATTTTTTTGAGATGCTGCAAAGCATTCACAGCAGGCATCACCAGTCTCTGCTTGGGGTGGGAAATATTTCCAGATGCTCTTGGAAGCACCTTTGATTCACAGCATGCTTTTTGTTACAGTTAAACAGGAAGAAAAGCATCTCCCTTCCATGAGTGTTTTTGTGGGATGGAAAAACTATTCAGAATTCAGGGTGGGGAGAAAATCTAACAGAGTTCACTGCTTTCTTGGATTTTACCCTGTTCCAGATGCTCAAATTCCTCTTCCATCAGTTGTCACTGCCTATTTTTCTCCTGTTACTATAAGGGAAAAAAATAACTTTTAAGTATGAAGCCCCAAAGAGAAACTGTTGTGTGTGGCTTGTTTTAGTTCCACCCTGAAAGACACAAAACAGAAGGTGGGAGGTTTTATAATCATGTATGATACATTTCATAACAAACTCTTTTTACAAAGAGAAGAAGGCAGCAAGATCTTCCTGTCACTGGAAAGTTTTAGGGGTCTTCATGTGAGCAACCTGACATGTGTCAACAGGACTACGGCATATCTTTTAGATGCCAGAGGACCACACTAAGTCAGGTGCCCAAAAAGAGAAATTTTCAAAACAAGTTCAGAAAATCATGGCTACAATTCTGGTGCTTTATTTGACTTGGCTGTGAAGAGGCCCTCAAACTGTGTGAGTGAGCATTTGATGTCAAGAAGGTGAGATTCTAGGGATGCAGGAGCCATTTGGGGTGGCTTTTCTAAAGCAGCCAAACGTTGCCATTTTATGGAACTGGCTCAGGGCTTAGGAAGGGTTTCCAGCAGCCCCTGACTCCTGGCAGGTGCAGGAATGGGAGGTGCCTTTAGGCACCACAGCATGAACAGGACACCATACCCTATTAGCAGCTCGTGGTCACAATAAGGCATACAGAGCCTGGCCTTCCCTCTAACTGGCTTTCTAATTTACTGGTCAAACTCTTCTGCTCAGTAATCCAAGCTAATTAGGAAAGGTTACATAGGTGGTTTGCCCTCTTTTTTGGTGCATCAGATGCCACACTGGTCAGGACCTGCACTGGAAGGTGCCATTGGCACCTCCAGGATTAACCATGGCAGTCTGGATTTGCTGAGCTCACAATGTGCCAGCGGCACAGGCAGAGGGGGCATGAACTTGTTTAAGGAGCAGCAGCCTAGGACTGGTGAGGTTCAGAGGAGACAGCATGCTTGCAAGATTCTTAATCCCCAGTCTGTGATGTGCCAGGATTATCCTCCAGCTCCTGCCTCTACAGTCACACTGCCAAGTGGCCGTGATAACTTGATGTTTGGACAAAAATAATAGTTTCCTAATCTTAAAGCAGAATTAAGCACTCCATAAAGATGTCAGCAAAAGGTTTTAACCCACATCCACATAAAAGCCAATACTGGTTGTGAATGCCAAGCAACCTACGTGGCTGGAGGTAGCAGGGTCACAGCTGCTTCCATGAAAACCCAGTGCTGTAGCTGCTCATTGCCTGGAAAAAGGCTTCCACATACCCATTCTAATTAGGGCATTAACCCACAAAGTTCATCCACTCTGTGCCCATGAGCATCCACAGGAACTGGGAGGTTGGCTCATAATAAATTCCCATACTGCTTAGACTCCAAACACTTTTGGTTTTCCAAAAAATGCCATCATGAATAATGTACTTTATTGTAATGCAGTTAAGAATGAAAGTGTGTTCCTATAAGACATTATTGTTTGTAACTAAAGCACACATCATGGTTGTAATTAGCACATAGAGAAAAAATCTGGTCTATGACAAGTGCAGGTGATCATGGTAATAATACCTGCACAGATGCAGTCCCTGGACCATAGCCCAGTCTCAACTCCATTGGTAATAAACCAAGGGAACTTAATGAATTTGATTGAATTTGTTCAATGTAACAGAAAAAAAAATGCCCCACTGGATATTTTTAAACATATGTACATGTGTATGTGCATTTCAGATGGCTTGATAAATCCACAGCTATCTGGATTTGGAAGTAATCTTACCTGGTCTGTAGCCAACATGCTTGAAAAATTACTTTATGGGCAGCAAGAATAATTCCTCTTAGCCATAAATCAAAGCTTTTCAGGAGGGAAAGATGCATCATGGAATTTTTTTGATTCCTCTTCCCAGAAGGTCTTACATGCAAGGCCATATTAAAAGACATTTTCAAATGAAAACTGAAAATAGTTTTAGAAAATAAGAGAGCAGAAAGCACATGGGGCTTAGTTTGATGCTAAGGCAATATAGGCGGAAGGAGAATATTATCAGCCGTGATTCATCTGATGCAAGAGACTTTGCTTTCAAAAATAAAGCTGCACGGCAGAAGGGTCAAAATTTTACCTGGGATTTAGGATTATGTTATCTGCAGTTCTGCAACATGGTGGCAGAGAGAAAAGTCTCCTTGATAGTGCTGATAGCGGGAATTGGAGACTGAGGATTAAGCAGCGGCACAGATAGCAACCAGCTTTCTTCTGTTAGCCTTTCATACTTTGCAAAAAATTGGAAAAGGATGCCTGCCCACATGAGGCAGACATAAGCTCTGTGCCCTGTTGATGAGGTGCTGGGCAGAAGACAGATAACTACCAAAAAAAGTTGCACTACTATTTAAACCAGGGGTGAAGGAATGTCTGAGACCTTCTAAGAGGGCTGTGGTTTGGAGGAAAGTTTCCAAAACCCAGGAAGCACAGATGTGAAGAGGAGGGTTAAGCCCTGCCCCAACCTTCTCAAACCAAGGGCACTCTTCACTGTTCCCGTTGTGAGCTAAGGCTTGCAGTTGTGCTGGAGACGTGGTTGTGGCAAACAGACTTCTGGTCATTGGTATTCCCTCCTCCAGCTGCTCACTCCTGCTCTCCTTCTGGGACAATGGAACTTCTCAGCATCCATGTGCTCAGCCAAGGGCTGCTGATGGCCCGGAGCCTTGTGGCAAAGCCAAATGGTGGCATCTGCTCCAGTTGAGAACAGGCCCTCATATCACTCAAACATTTCTGTGCATCCACTGCAATCTCTCTTTTCACCAGAGCCCTCAGAAATAAACAGAGGATCCCTCTGGGGATCCACAGGCTTGAAATCTGTTGTGAATCAGACTGATTTCCAGGCATTTGTCCATAGAGCAGAGGATGTGCAGAGGAAAGGCTCCACTCCACATTTTGGCACCATTCAGCCAAAAAGCTCTTTCAAACTCAGAAGATATGCAGACCAGACAAACAATGGAAGGAATTTTGCAATGAAACAGTATATTTAAAAATTCAGAATTCACTTAGCCTTGCACAACCAGTAAAGAAATTGCTGGAAGCCAGCAGTACAAGAAGCATTACCCTGCTTTGAATGTGAGGGGTTGAACAGGTGACTGCCACAGGTCCCTTCCAACCTCAATCACTCTATGAATGAGGGTCAGAACAATGCTTTGAATTTTCTAAGGCTCATTTCACCAATAAACTGGCCTCACACTTCTTTCCAAATGCCAAACTGCACCACACCCTATCAAGACCATTTTTGTGCTTTTTAACAACTGCAGAAGAGCTAAAGGCTCTGCTGGGTTAAAAACAGATCCAAATCTCACGAGTGAGTGACACAAGCCCAGCAGAAGAGCCCAGATCTTGCAACACCCAAACTAATGCCATAACCTTGCTTATTAAAGGCTGCTCCTTCCCCAGCTGCACAACTGTGTGCTGCGGGTGCACGTGCTCACTCGCTGAGATTTGCTCTTCCCACAGCCAGACGAGAAATCCCAGCCAGACCCCGTGATGGGAGACAGATGCGGAGCCACTCCCAGCATCCTGCTCTGCCTCACGCACTGTCTACCACATCACCACCTAAATTGGTTCCAGCATCATCCTCGCCGCTGATGAGGTGCAAAGCAGACGAAAGGCAGCCAGCTCTCGCTGTGCCAGCTGGAAGAGGTGAGCTTTGGTGTACAGCAACAGACTCGACTCAAACGGGCGCCACCAGTCAGATCTCATGCCAGAAGTTCAAAATGCCTCTTTACAACACAGGAATCACTTGGGCCTTGAATTTATCCTCGGCGCTGCATAACATTACCCACTAGTGTTACAGAAGTAGATAGGAATGTCCAGGTTGAGCAAGAAATTGCTTGAACAGGTGCCAACACACCCCAGACTAACTGGGTAAGAAAGCCAATGTCCATCCACGCTGTTTGCTGCTTTCCAGGTCTAAATTCAACCCCCATTTATTTGCTCTTCTGCACCAAGGCCAACATGAAGTTGTGCTCTGGCCACCAGAGCCAAAAAAATTATAGATTGGGTCAGATATTCAAAAAGTCGAGTGGAAAAAAGAAGGCTGAGGGGCTCTTCTTCCAAGGAATGGCAACAGGTGGTACATTGTGACCAGGTTTTGGTGGTGGGATTGCACAGAGGCAGCCTGTAAAGCTCTGCTCTGAGGGAAGAACATCACACAAAGAGAATAGATAGGGAACAGGGATGTGAGACAGCAGGGAACCTGATAGGCAGATTTTGGCTGCTTGCAACAGAATTGCAGTGCAGAAGAGAGGCTGGGCTTGGGCCAGAGCTCTCAGCAACCTTTGCTCCCTGAGGTAAATGTGGTTGACAACCTCCCTGGTTAAGCTGTGCAACAGGGTACTGTTAGATTAATGGTTGGACTCAATGAGCATAGGGATTTTTTCCAACCTTAATGGTGCTGTGATTCTGTCACTGAATTTCCTAATTCTTCTGGCACCGAGCTGCAACAAGAGGAAGCTGAGCTGCAGGAGAACACCATAGGCCAGCATGTGCTCAGCACCAGCAGGAGTCAGAGGTGGCTCAGTGCAGTGGTGGACTCTGCAGCTCCAGCCCTGGGCACAGGACCTTATGGGAGAGCATCTCTCACACTGAGATCAGCCAACAGTAATTTGAAGGCAGAAAGTGCAGCAGCTGCACTGGATTGGACAACTGGATGAAGTTGGATGAGGTTTTCCAAAAGGAGATCATAGAGCAGAGTTCACAGGACATGATTCCAGTGCTGTTTGTAAGGAATTGGCTGCTTGTGCAGAGGCTGGATTTCTGTTCCTATCTTGTCCCATCCTGCCATGTGTCTTCTCCAAACTATTCACTGTACATCATCTGCTCAAACATCAGCTTCCTCAGCTGCTGCCCCTCTGGATCCATCTGTGCTGGGTAAAAGTGTGCAAGCCTTCTCAAATGGGGCTTGGCTGACCAAGGCTGTGCAGAGGCAGAAAGGGATTTACAAATAGTGAAGTGCACATGTCAGTTCTGGTATGCTCAGGAACGGGACAATCCTGTGAGTGGCTTTTGGGCACTGCCCTGAGAGCCAGCATGTACCTCTGGACTGCTTCTCCTGTGCCATCCTCCTGGCCAGTCACCTAGTGCTGCACCAAAAACCATGAAGTTTTACCTCTGGCTTAGCTGGATGCCAATGCAGAACAAAACAAATTCCCATGTGCCTACTTATTCATTGTGTTCTCTGATTTCCTGAACACCTCCCCTCCTTCTCCTAAGCAGTAATGCAAGGCACAAATTATCCACCATCCCCTGACAGCTATTGATTCATGATGCTATCAACAAACCAGAACGACACATACGTCTTATTCAATGAGCAAACACTCACCCATGATAGCACTGGCAGCAAGGAGACCCAGATAAATTTTGTGAATAACAAAAATTCATGAGTACTAGAGAATTAATAAGAGTTCTAAAGCTCATAGAGTACATAAAGTACTAAAGAAGACATCCAGATTCTTTTTATACATCCTTAAACTGAATTACTGAGGAACAAGGTATTTTCTCTGTAAATTACTTGTTGTTCTAAGTCACGGATAAAGAAAAAAATAAATCCAATGTTTGAGAGCAATAATGGATCAGTTCTTTCCTCTGACATGTCCCCAGATAAAGTCCTCCAGAACATCAGCACAACAGTTCTGCTGCTAAGCAACAGGCAGATGCCCAGACAGCAGATGATTTTACCAAATAGATGAGTGCCAAAGGTAAAACATGGGCAAAACCAGCAGTAGATTTCTTCTCCCCACTTATTTTTCCCACCCCCAGCAACTTCATTCAGATTTGACAGGCAGCAGGTGTTGTTTCAGATTTTCTTCCACATTTCCAGGCAAATGGAAACAGAAATGCAATGTATTCAGACTCATGCCACTGACACCTAGACCTAAAGAGAGCTTCTTTACTTGGCAGGAATGTGTTGTTGCACACCAAGATCCAAAATTAGAGGGCAGCCTTGGACAGCTTCCTTGGTATGCTTCAAGGATGCATCTAAGTCTCCATGTGGGGTTAGATTTCCCTTCCCTTGCCAGGTGATTTTTCCTACACTCTGACAGTCTCATGTGTGAAAACAGAATGAACTGTGGTGAGACAGCAACAAAATGAGTTGGCAGAGAGTGTGCATTCCCACGTGCCCTGTGTGTCCCTGTGCAGCCAGCTCTCAGGCCAAGGAAGAAGGCTTTAATCCAGGAGATAAAGCATGCCCATAATCTGTACAAGTCCATATACATGAGCTGCATGACTGAATTTTCTTACAGCAGCTTTAATCCAGGGCTTTTCCTCTCCACAGCACACAAGTGCAACTTTGTGGAGTGTGGAACAAAATCAATATTCACCCAGAGCTGTATCACAGAAAACTCACACTCCATGAATATAAAATGTCTGTGAGGAGTTTAAAACATTCCTGGAGTATAAAATCAGATATAGGGCTGAGCATCCAGAGCTTCCCTCAGTACTTTTGGAAAACAGGATCTTTCCAGACTCTTTTTGGAAGTGAAGGTGCACATCTTCTTGTGTAATTCAGAGAAAAGTAATTCCCACTCTCTGGGAAACCAGTTCCAATAAATGGCAATAAACGGGTAATCTAGAGGCTTAAACTGAATCTGATTCCTTTGAGACAGCTCAAGCCATATCTCCCTACTTCCTCTGCTGCTTGTCTTGAAGATTCATTGCAATGCAAGAGAGCTCCATTTTTCTGAGGTCAGCACATATTTTTTAACAACTTTAGAATCCACACAAAACACAAGACCTGTCTTTCTTCTGTTTGTTTTTTTTTTTTCAAGTTAGACAAATATCCTTTTGCACTATGCACTATGGCTTAAACAAATGCTCAGGTACAGTGTAAAATAAATGCTACACAGGATCCTTCATTATCTTGTTGCCCAAAGAGTTTGGCACTACCTTAGTAGAGCCTTCCTAATCATGGAAATGGTACAGATATGTTACTGTCAGACAGAATGGAAATGAGAGAAATGGTGGAGACCTTCTAGGGGCCTCAACCAGAATTTCTATTGAAATAGCAAATCAGACAATGTCATTGTGTGCTGGTTTTCAGTGCTATGCTATACCCAACACATGGTTGGTTCCGTGACTGTCATCAGTAGAGGAAAAGGAAATACATCACAGATTTTTGGTCACGTGGCCTTAATTCATATGAGGTTAACGTTCATTATCACATATAAAAGAAAACATCAAGATGTCGAAATCATTTTGTCCTTATCTCAGGACAAAATGGAAAGGAAAACTGTACATTCACTATCCACCTCTAAACAATTAAGGAGTACAATGCAACCATCAAACACCTTCTGAACCAGGACAGAAATTGTCCCCTAACCATAGGGCTCATCCCATTCCCAGCTTTGCATCCTCTTCTTTTGCTAAAGAAAGAAGTGTCAGCTCTTGAGAATGAAGGCATGGGGATAATACTCCAATCTCAGACTGTGATAACTCACATAAAAAGCCTGAAGAAACAGTTAATTTTGGCATGAAGTCACAGCCAAAGTCACAACCAAAGTCACAGCAAGAAGATTGGAATTTTTTCATTTAAAGAATCTGACAGGAAGACCATTAGGTCTTCTGAATGGCTCAAGTTTCAAATCTCAAACAACTCAAATCCGTATTGAACTTCCTGCCTGACAGCACAGGTCTGGAAAAAGTGCCACTTGCTGGTGAAATTTCTCTTTGTTCAAGGTTATTAGCATAAATGAACAGCAACCCGTAGGGCTACTCAGACACACTGTTGATATCTTTGCTTTCAGCAGCAATTTCTTCTTTCTCTGAAAGAAACACTGTACTTGATCCCCTCTGCTCAAGGCTTCTGGCTAGGAACTGCTCCTCCTCAGTACATGGGAAATTTTCTTCCTATTAAGTCTCTGTTTCACCTACCCCAAAATATTACTGAGATTTTCTAACTGGGATTTGCAAAACTTCCTCGTGAACATGCCCTGAATTCTCTCTGCCTGTTTAACTGCTTAGCTCCTACAGCCTGTATTTTTTATTTTCCTGGAGGCAAGTTTGATGTAATCTCTACCAAGCTCTCACAGCTTTTCAGAAAGCAGCACTGAATGCCTTGGAACTCACAGGATCTCCCTTGTAAGCTCCTACCATTGCAGAATCCATCTCTTAAAGGTAAGTGGGACACGGTGAAATTTAGTTATGCAAAATCTTGCTGTCCTGAGCTGAAATTTTGCCTGAATGAGGGACTTGATGTGATTCAAAAAATGGTCAGTCAGCCTGGAAAAATGCCCCTCTATTTCTGAATCTGCAATTTCCCATCCTTACCAAACCCACCACCAGCTTGTCCCATGAGATGTACGCAGAGGACTAGAGGGTGCTTTGCAATCACATCTCCTGCTGGACCACAGGGAAACAGAAAGATGACAGAGAAAAAGCAAAGTAAAGGACCCAGACACTGATGGTTTTTGTGTGGCATCAAAAGCTGTTAATTTCCCAGGGCAAGAAACCTTCCCCATCTGACAAAAGAAAGCAACTGAAAAGGTGCCAAGCTACAGTGTGGAAATCGGGGGCAAGAAGAGGTTTTGCTTAGCAAAGGAATGGCTACATCTCAGCTAGAGACCTGTGTATGGGATCCATAACCTTGTCTCGGATACTCTGCGGTTACCTGGAAGAACAAAGCTTTGGAGAAATAATCACAAAACATTCGGAAATTCCTGGGTATTGGTATGAGGGAAAGCAAAGGAAATGGGAGTTTATTTTCACTGTAAGAGGCAGAGGGGAGGCAGTGATCTAATTGCCAACTTTGGAAATTATGGAAAGCCTTGAAATTCCTCCTAACAAACTGCCGCACATTAGGAAAACATGGCAGTGTAGAAGTGTGCAATGTGAATGCTGGCGTCGCTTTCCCTGGAAGGAGAATAAACATATGGACCATATTACCAGGGAGATCTAAGGATGGAAAAAAAGAAAAAGAAAAAAAAGGTATGAACAAGATCAAGAAGGAATAGGTGAAAAAGCCCCAATCATGGTTGGGGCACCAGCAGTTCTCTTTCTCCCTTCTCCAGGGATAGGTTACTCAGCCATACATAAATGTTTTGCTCAGCCTTTTAAAAGGCATTTCAAAGCTTTTCTGCCCAGCTTGAATTTTAAGCATGATTTGCAACAGTACTTCCCCCACGCGCATCCAAGGGAAGAAAATCTCTTGCCAGTGGATTTTGTGCCTAGTGCCAGATGAAAAGAACAGCTCTTTGCAGGCTAAGGCTGGAGCTGTCCAGAAGAAGATCTGAAGACCAGGTTGGACCCTGCTGATTCTGACTTAGCATTGAAAATTTGGCTCAAGAGATGAAAGGGTAGCCAACTCTTTAGATGTTTGCTTCACAGAGGAGAGCACCATCCAACACCACACACAGGGTTACAGACAGCTCTCTGGAGAACTAAGCAATCAAGAGAAGCTTATTCTGGATCAAGACACACAGGAATTTGGAGAGCAGGGAAAAGATGAAAAGTAGCTGGTGGAGAAACATTTTCTGAGGAGCCTGGGTTGACAACAGAGTCTGGCATGGAAGTTCTGGGACCATCAGCTACAAAACTTCATTTAAGAGGGGTCCCCTGAGAGAAGAAGAAGTGGGGCCAGTGTCATGGGATGCATGCAAAATGCATCTCTCCAGCAGCAGCAGCAGCAGAGCCTGCTGTGGGACTGAGCCCATGCTGCTGCAGGTTGGCTCTTCTCCAGAAACCGGCTGGCCAATTCCAAGCTTGCTAACAGCCTGCTGACATGGGAATAAGAAACTAATGAGGCCTTAACTCCTGTATGACTGCAGGCCAGGGTTTGGCTCAGAGCATAGCTTGGAGCCTGGCCAGGCTACATGGGAAATCATCACCCACGTTCAGAGGAGGAGGAGGAGGAGGAGGAGGAGGAGGGTGGCAGTGACAGTGTGCTATGGTGACACTGCTCTGTTTATCAGGGCCCCATCACCAGCTCCAGGCATGGGGCACCCCATGAGGGCTCACCCCACTGAGCACCTTTTAAATGTGCCTGCGTTAAAGCTGCAAGCCCAGTAGTGACATTTCCTATGTTTGCTCTTCTTTCTTTCAATTTACAGCATGGTAATGAAGTATAAAAGAGACAAAGGAAATGCAGCTACCATAGAGAAACCAGAGAAGTCCAACTTTTGCACAGAAAGCAAAGCAAAAGGCCCGATTTTGCTCATGAAGCAGCTCTTGGGTTTTTCTGCTGAGTGCAAAGAAAGAGCTGGTGCAGTGTGACTGTTATGTGCTGTATCTTTACCATCAATCACATTTTAATGAGAGTAAATTGAAATTCCAGGCACACATTAATAATGAATGGATGAATTAACTCTGAGGAACCATCTGATGATGCTTTCACTGGGCTGTGATGTCTATAGGCTAACGTCATATTAGGTTACTTTCTCTACATTTATAGGGAAAACTTTGAACTAAAACATTTGCTCCAAGGCCCAGATCTGCAAAGGGACTTATGTGCCTGCATTTCAGTTTAACTGGAATTTTGGAAGCCACAAAATATGGTGACTGACACAAGCCACACATAGTCACGCAGGCATTTCATCACTCACAGGCACCAGAGTCACTGGAACAGGCTGCTCGGTGGAGTCACCATCCCTGGAGGTATGCAAAAGGCATGTAAATGTTGCACTTAGGGCCATGTTTCTGGCATTTCTAAGTTGATGGTTAGACTTGACCATCATGGAGTCTTTTCCAGCCTAAACAATTCTACGATTCTGTGATTGCCATAAATGTTCCTTCAATGCCTCAATTTTCACCAGCAATTTTCACCAGACACATTGCCCCTTAGGTGACACTGCTGAGGTTGTAGCTATTGGACTTGGAATAGCATCCCAAAACTGTTGCCTGAAGTCTCAGAAAGGCCTGTTATGGCCCAGGTGGGGAAGCAAGTCCCCACCCAAATCCCAGAACAGATGCTCTGTCACCTTTGCAAGACAGACAGATGTCTTTGGCGTTCACTCGAGTAACAGAAGAGTTTGATTTTCAAAGAAAGCAACTAAGGGGCTCTAATATCTCCTTTCTGCTGTAAATGATGCCAGGCTCCAGTAAGACAGAGCAGACATCAGGAGTTTGTTGTCAGGATAAGCATCAGAAATCCCTTAAAACCCATCAGCTGCATTCCCTGGAAATGCAACCCATCATTAACATCACTTAAAATTCCAGTTTATCAAACCTTGGCTTCTCACTCTAGAGATTCCCAGCTCATTTCCCACCATGGCAGCCAAAAAAGTGGCTATTGTAGCTGGTAAAATATGTTTGCCTGGATCTGTAAAAGTACCACAGCATAGGACGTTTACTCTGTTTGGCATGGGGATACTTGTCCATGTGAGGATTTTGGAAATACCTTCCTCTGCAAAGCTCAGAACACATTTCCTGTTAAAGTGCTGGGATTTTCCAGCACAGAGTTAATAAAGAGGCCTGTTAGACAGAAAATAAAAGATTACATCAAATCTTGGAGATGGATGGCTTTGGTGGACTTTGGTCATATTTTAGTTCCTAAAGAGCTGCTTGGCCAAGGCAACAAAAAATCATCTACTACACCCAAGTAGTTTATTTGAATTCACCACTCCTTTCTCTGATGTCTGTTGATGACATCAAGAAATTAATGTTACTGGAGGCTGAGGCAGGATCTTTCTCAGAGCACTGTTGGGCCTCCATGTCTCCACCAGCCTCAGGCACTACTGCAGTGCATCTCCTCTCTCCTCTCTCCTCTCTCTCCATCACGACGTGACCTCTTCACGCTTCACTGCAGAGGAGGCTTTGCAGAGGGGTGTCTGCACTCTGCCACTGCTCCTTGATGAGGTGCTCTGCAGAGCTGAGGTCCTTCCCCTGTACCCTCACCCTTTCCTCTCCCAGCAAGACACTGACTGGAGACATCCCCTCTCCAGATGTGTTTCTGATCAATACCAGCCTCCAAATCCACACATCCACCCTTCAGAGCGGCTTCAAAACCAGAGGTGCCTAACACCCAATTTCTTACACCATGCTGCCAACTCTCTTCAACACTCTCCAGTTTTATGGGCAAAACCTTCCTTATGCCAAACAGACCAATCACTGCTGGTTCAGACATGTGGGTCAGAAACAGGTCTTTCCTCCAGCTCACAGCACAGCTGGAAGAAGAGACCAGTCTGCTTCTCCATCTTATTTTCCCTTTATCATAAGATTATCTTTTGGATCCCTTCACCCCCATCCTAATATCCACAATCCCTTCCTCCTCACTGTGGGTTTTTTTCCCAGCAGCCTGTCGACATGCCTCCTGAACTTATTTATAGCATGGCTTCAGCCACCTCACATGTTAACCTATTCCATATGTTTATTCTCCTTTGTGTGAAAAGGGGCTCTGCCAGCTCTCCTTTATCCCTGTGGCTTTTATTTTCAGGTGGTGGCCCAGCTGCTCAGCCCTTCACATGAGACTTGGTTTTTTTTGCTCCAGTGAACAAAAGAGCAGCTCAGAAAGGGTCCAGGGTGATGACAGACATGCCAGCTCTACACCAGCCCTAACAAAGATGGATACCCAGCAGAAGGCTGGCACACCCTCCACAAGCTGCATAGCCAGTTTTACATCCCAATGGGATGAAAGTGGACTAGGTCATCTGTATCCAGAGGGATAGAAGCTGGGGAGCAGCTTTCACCGGGGATTTATCCTTGGATTTTTCCTTCACTGAATTCCCAGCACTGTTTGCAAACTCTATTGTTAACTTTTCTCATCATCTGTTGGCTCATCCCTGTGGCTACTGTGATCCAGCCTCCCAAACAACTTTGAAGCCACTGCTTATTTCTGGTGTCCCACAGCTGGCCAGTGTCCCCAGCACACTTTCTCCCACCCCAAATCTCAGGGATCAGCTTACCAAAAGCAGCCAGGTTTGGGTGGCACTTCCTGCAGCTGCAGCTCCAAGTCCCTGAACCTTCATACCCATCCAAAGTGAAACATGAGCAACATCCAGGCACCAATGACTGGAAGCAAATTATATGATGAGTTGAGCCACTATTTTGAGGAAGAAATGCTCTATGATGTGGGTGATACAATACTGGCATAGGTCACCAAGAGATGTGGTAGATGCCCCATCCCTGGAAGTGTTCAAGACTAGGCTGGACCACCTGATCTAGGGAAGCTGTCCCTGGTCATTGCAGGGCAGTTGGGCTAATTGACCTTTAAAGGTCTTTTCCAACCCAAACCATTCTATTATTTGCCCAGCTCCCCATTTCACTTAACTTGCTAGCAGAGATGGTTGCTAAGCTTCTTACATTTATTCCTCAGAGCTGGCTGTGTGGCAGGTGCAATTTGCCCACAGGGCCCCATAAAAAATCACTGTAGTGGCATATCTGCCCTTCTCACCTTGTCTGCAAGCCCAGCTGCAGCCAGCCAGAGCTCTGCTCTGCAGAGCAGCCCCCAGCATGCCATAAATGTGTGGTATAATGGCTTTCCTGGGGGACCATCAGAGATTGCAGCCAGCGGTGAGAGCCCAAGGGGCAACATCAGAGACACAACAGGTCCATGTTCAGCACCAGGGCAGTTTTAGAGCTGCTAAAATCAAGCTGAAACAGCAATGGATCTCTCCTTATTGACTCACTTTTTCCTAGCAGCTTTTCCCAAACCGCTGCATGGGGCATTCTGGTTTTTCTTCTCCTGACTTGCAAAGAACATGTTGGTGGAACTCCTTGGCATTTGCATTCCTCATGCCCTAAAGCCAGTCTGTTGTAAACCCCACATCTCATTCTCCTCCCCAACTGCTCCAGCAGCTGCTCTCTATTTTTTTGTACTGTGACAGCTTTTGATCCTTTCAATGGAAAACAGTGAAACACCCTGTGTTTTTTCAGCCTCATAGCATCCCTTCCCCATCGATTGCAGAGACCTTGAGAGCACACTGTGACCAATACCCTGTTCTTCTCATTTTCCAAAGAGAAATGTTTTCAGTAGTGAACTCTCTAACCTTGGTGTTTCTTACGTAAAATGAATCAACAAACAACTGCCCACAAAAAGGAAAAAAAAAAAAAAAAAGATAAAAGTAATTTTTGACCACCAGAAAGCATCAACCCAGGCTTGCGTTCCCCCTGCCTTCTTCTTTGCTCCTTTTTTTCAAGTCAGCTTTAGACAGAAAAAACTCATGCTGACAGTGATATCTCCAAGGCAATTCAAGGGTCTCCCCTAGGAAGCAGCAGGAGTCTCATTATTTTATATTCTCCCGGACAGAATACTAAATTTGGGGAAAAGCCTGCCCCAGCCATAGCAATAAGAAAAGAAACTTTTCAAGTTGCTCTCCAGAGCCTTCAGATTCCTGTTTCATTACCTCGGCATGAACAGTCCCAGGTGTCTTTTTTAATCCCTGTTGATCAACAGGGGCAAGGCTCGGCACGTCTCTGGCCAAAGGCTCATTCAATATTATGAGCAAGCTTTAATATGAGCACAGGGAAAGGAAAAATATGCACTCTGCAAATTCACTTCACCTTTTCTGTTGTAAAACATGCTGGATTTTAATGACTTCTACGTACCAGAAACCTCAGATTAGCTTTAAAGCCTTTAGTTGTAATTTTGGGTTTTTTTCCACTGTGCAACAAAAAAATCACAAACAAACAAAAAAACCCCTACAACCAAATAAAAACCCAAACAAGCAAACAAACTAAAACCAAAAAAACCCACACAACCCTGCTTAAGCCTGAACATAGACAAGACTGAGAAGTCTCATTTTTCTGGAAAACTGCCATGCGAGCAAGGGTAGAAAGAGATCATTCAGATACAAAGAGGTGGTGGTGGGGAATCAGATTCAAATACATCTGCAGATAAATATTTTATGCCCTTTCCGAATAGCTGGGTGGGATCAGGTGAGCACACGAGAGCCCTGCGCTGTGTGAGGCTGCCACCTCCTGGAGTCGACAGCCCTGACGCCGGGGCATCCACCAGAGATTGTGCAGGATTTGATATTTTAACCCAGAAATAATCATCTCACAGGGAACATGAACTGATGTCACCATCTGCAGCTTTTATGGAGAGCGGAGAGGTTTTCTAAGAAGTTGGTTTGGAGATTAAACAAGCAGGTGTGGAGCAGAGAGGGGGGATGTTAGCACCTGAAAAAGTGCTACAGGCAACTGGGGAAGGCAGCATTTCATCGGGAAAGGGACACGTTTCCCTATTTATTGCAACTTCTGCTCTTTTATTGCAATGATGTTTCCTCCCATTCTGGCTCCACCAGCCCACAAACAATGACATCTGCTCTGTCCCTTCTCCTGGAGCCACCCCTGGCACCACAGAGGTGGATACAGAGAGTCCAACAGTTTTTGCTGCATGAGCAGTAGTCGGGGAGAGATGAGAGACCTTCCCTACTACCTGCTGTGACTACACAGCTCATGGCATCTTCTGGGTGCTCTGACTCCCTCTACATTGATCGGAATAGCTCTGTGTGGGAGTAGGGACTGACTGCAGCCATTTTTTACAGGGACAGCACCAGTCTGGGTGCACCTGCCATGGTCTTATGCCATGGACAAGTTTTGGGTCTGGGGATGGTGGTGTTACCCTTGGCAGAGGGCAAGCTGGATACTTATGTGTTTTAGGAGCATGAAGGTGTTGGTTTACTGCAGGAAAACAGTTCCCTGTGCTGCACATGAACAAGTATTTAGGTGAAGCAACCCAAGTTCAAGAGCAGAAGAGGAAGGTTTTGTCAAGTAGACTTCCTCCTGTTTGTCGCAGGCACGTCACCTTACCACACACTGGACACAAAGGTGACAAAAGCCTGTGTCAGGACATAAAAGCTACCCTTCATCTAAGATCCCTTAATGCTAAGGATAGAAAAACTCACAGGCCCCCAAGTGTCCTAATAAAGAGAGGAAAAGCCCAAGTTGCTCACATGTAGGCTGTTGGCTGCTGCCAGGCTCTCTTGCAAAGGGAGAACCTGAATGGGATGCTGCAAGGAGTTAACCTGGAAGTGACAGCATGAAATGCCCCCCACATTCTGCAAAGTTTCTGCCTTCTTCCAAGGAGTTCTATTGACCAGGAGCAAACCCCCATAATCACTCTGAAACTGCTAGCAGCTCTCTGGGATTCTAAGAGAGGAATTAAAAACAAATTAGAGGTAACGATCTCTTAAATTGCTTCTGAATCTACTCTGTGGCTGAGAGTTTTGGCAGATTTGGACAATCAAGTCAAGCAGGCCCAGGGCATGCAGAAGGGTGACATGGAGTTTAGGAATATTTTCAAGCTTCCCATTAAATATTGGATGCGATGCAACTGCCTCTTCTTATTGAAAACAGTGGTAAAAAACTCAGTGAAAGCCAAAGCCAAGAACCTGACTCATCCTGCTGTTTTCCCCCATGTGAACTGTGTCAGCAGAGTATTAATTGACTTCTGTTTTAGTTACTTCTTCTGTCCTTCTAGAAGGAGCTACATATAGTTATTCTTCTATTTGTAGGTACTCCAGAGCTAAATGGGTGCAGAGGATCTGCAGATAGAGAGACAGAGCGATGGAAACCAAGGGTCTCTTCAGTACTCTCCATCTTTTTCTGCACTGTAATGCCATGTTGGTTATCAAGGCCCAAAAGAATGAGTACTTACAGGTCTTGGGACTGATTTTCAGAAGGCATAAATGTGCCACACGCTCTCATAGCATGGACATCCTGTGTTTGGCTGTCCAGATGAATGTCAGCGTGGACACCCTGCACCAAAACACCACGAGTTCAATTCTGAATGTCACAGACAAGGTGGTGGGGCACATCTTGCTGTTGACAAATTGCAGAAGCTTATCTGTAGGAATTCATTTACTAATCATAATCAAAGGCTTATGTGTTTTGGAAGGTGAAAACAGCAGAAGTCAGTATTTAGAAGCAGGACAGGATGAACCCTAAGCCACTTAGCACAAACTTGTTTGCAATGTCCTACTAATCCCCTGCCATCCTGTCTTCATTACCCTCATGTACACTGCACCTGTACAACTGATAACACAGCGATGTTTGGGAAGCAGATTTCAGACAGTCCCCCTTCCCCACCGAGGGACCACATCCAGCACTGTTTTAAAACAGGTTTTGTATCTCATTGGAAGGTTTTTTTCTCCAAGCTTTTAGGGAAATAAAGCAAGCCAGCCTCCTGGGGAATGTGGTTTTTGCCAGTATCTCCAGCGGTCACCTCTGCTTGGAGTCTGGAATGTCCCGCTTTCAGCCAAGCACTGTCCTCATGCACAGAAGTCATCAGCTTTTCCAGGTCATCCCTGATGACAGCTCTTCTGGACACTTCTGTGAGTGGATTTACCCTCCTGAAAATCATACCATGAGTGGAGAAGTTCAGACAGGGCTGGGAGGAGGGATGGGATGCTTCATGCATTAAGGTTTCCTACAGATATTCCCCAAAGCACAGGGATGTTCCCCTCAGTGTTTAAGAGGCCTTTGAACTATGCCCTCAATAATATGCTGTAACTTGGTCAGCCTTAGCAGTCAGACAGATGGACTTAGAGGACTCCTGTAGGTCCCTTCCAACTGAAATATTCTGTTTTTTTCTGTGTCACCCTACAGCACCCAGGGATGCCTGGGGAATTCAGCTCCAGGATTGTGCCCATAAACACCTTGTGAAGCCCATGGCCACCCTGAACCTAATCTTACCACACACCTGTTAAATTCATATGGGTTTCTGTTCCCACATTGCTCCTTGCTTTGCTGGTCCCATGTGTCCAGCCAAGGTGGGAACAAAGATTCCTAACAGTTTCTTACATGAAAAGCAGGGCTGCAGCAACCTGTTACAATCTCACCAGTCTCCCTTTTTTTAATAATAAAAATTGTGATTTGAAGGCTTGCTTTCAATGGAGAATCGGTAACAGACATAAAATAATGCTTCTTCCTTTTGCATGGTAAATAACCTGAGAAAAACACCACTTGACTTAAGCCCCTCCAAACTGCCTTGTTAAGCATTCAGACCTGATTTGAGACATATTGTTTTAACAAAGAAGAGCAACATGATTTGGTTATCAGACTACTTGCCTCCCAGGCACATCTTGAGGCATTGTTGGGCCAAATTCTGCACCAGACCTTGCTCTAGATAGATGTGAGTCAATTCCTGCTGCAGCCCATCAGGTTTAGGTTGCCATCTCAAGGAAATTGCACATAAGACTGCCATGTAAGCAATGCCAGAGTAAGGAAAAGCAGATTACCTCCAGGAGTTAATCTTCCTATTTTCCTCTAGGAAAATTAATCTTTCCACTCAATGGAACTAGGGCATGAGGCCTCTATGCTCCCCACAGTCTGGGCACAGGTTTTGTGCATCCCATCCTCTGGCAGGTGTGTGGCACTTTCCCTGGGTAGGCCAGGATTAACATAAAGTGGTTAACTTAACTAGCAACATATGTCTGCCTCTTTTTTCCCACTGCCATTTAATCTCTCTTATCCACTGACCATGCAAGCCTCCTGTAATCACTGCAGAGTAATTATGTGATTATTCCAGCCCTCTAAATTACAGCTGCAGCTTGGACCCCAGCAATTGAGGGTGATGCAGCAAGGCTGACTTTCTCAACTGTTAGTTAATTACAATTAGACAGAACAAAAAAAAAAAAAAAAAAAAAAAAAAAAAATGAATCACACAATAATAAAAATAAACCACACAATAATAAAAACTAACCTACACAATAGCAGTAATAAAACAACCTGCTAGAAAATGCAACTTCTGCTGAGACTTTTCACCCCTATCTCTCTCATCACAAGGAAGATTAGAGTGGGAGCCATTAATAAGATGGCAATTTATGCTAATTTATCAGCACCTAAGCCCAAGAGCCTTAATAAAACTAGCTAAAAGGAACTTTATTATAAACAAAGGCAATTATGTTGTTGCTGCTGTTACAGTGGCATTTCAAATCCCATTATGCTGGAGTTTATTGTTGAATTGGCTTGAGCAAGTTCTGGTCTCTTGGAAGGTGTCTCTGCCTGCTCCAGTGGGGCTGGAATGAGATGGTCTTTAAGGTCTCTTCCAACCCAAAGTATTCTATGATCCTTCGAAATGAGGCTTTTACAAAAGAAGAGATGAACTGTATGAAGTACAAGCTGCAGTCCCTCTTCTTGCCTTTATGATCCTTTCCTGAGTATGACTTTCCTCCAATGTCAGGGTTTTCCAACTGGTTAAAAAATATTAAAATTGAAGAAATCTGAGGGGATTTTTAATCATTTGACTGACTGTGGCTTGAGTGAGAAATATCCATGAATGTTCTTCCTGAATCTGGCAAGTTTCAGTCACATTCAGCTGAAGTGTCCCAAGCTGCCCTTCTGCTGCACACTGATATTCCCAGCCTGAGGAAAAGGAGTTGGGCAGAAAGCTGGAAAGGGCATGAATGAAAAGAGAAAGGGAAGGAAGACACCTTCCCCAAGGAGCACATTAAGAGTCTACAGGTGAACTCTATCAGAAGTGGAAAAGATGAAGTTTTAAATCCATGATAATCTAAACCCCACTGAAATGTGTGGAGAAACACCTGATGAGCAAAGATGATGTCTTGACTCTAATGCAGAACCACACACTACTGCACCTGGGCTGAGCTGTGCCCACAGTGGATGTGAACTCTCCAGGGGTGTAAATCCTCATCAGGAGGATTTGATCCAGCATTTCTGTCTGGACTTGCTTTCCTCCTTTCCATTCAAGCTTATCCTTCTGTGCTGCAATATAACTTGAATGCAGGTCTTCCATCACTCTTAAATTTAACTACCAGACAACATCACACTGTCCAGCTACTCCTGGGTCCATTCAGGACTTGCAGAGGGACAATGAACTGAAAGAGAGACCCAATCTGTAATTGATGCCATTGGCAAATTCAGAGCCATGTTGGGGACTGAAGTACTGTAAGAGGCCATTTTAAGAAATAAATCATGTTGGGTCAAATGCCTCATGGTGGTAATGAGCAAAGCCCTGAAGAATGGCAAACGAGTTTATGTGTACTAATACCCATGGGCCACTGAGATTTTCCCCACAGTGTGTCGAAGAGACAATGTTATTTTTTTGCAGTGTGACATCACAGGGTGATAAAAATAAAAGGAAGAGCAAAGAAACTCAAAACTGGTGATAAACTGCAAAATAAACTGGTTTTTCAGCAGACCAATACAAGGAGAAGAATATCTTCCATCTCCGGAGGGAAGATGGAGAATGGCAAAGATGCACTTTACAACCCATTCTTCTGGTGGAGACTAGGGGTCTGCTGACATTAATTTTACACATTCCCTTCTCTTCCCTCAAAAGAAAATTGAGCAAACCACTATGATTTAAGAAATGATAGCCCAGCAGACTTGCACTGCAGGCAACCTCCATCAAACATTAGCCTCTAGGCTGCACTGCAGAGCAGTCAGTTTTCAGTCTGGTTTAGAAGATCCTTATTTTATCACTTGCTGTTTATGATCAGAATATTTTATCTATTTTCACAAAAACCTTCTGTAAAATTCCCTATTCAACTGAAAATAGCAGGAGTTTCCCAGTCATATTTGGGAAATAGTCATTAAAGTTCAGAAGGACTTTGCTACTGGCATAATTTTTTAGAAGAGATTAGAATTGATTTTGCTAAACCACACTTCAAAAAAATAAGAGAGGAAAAGCTTCAGCAATTCTTCTAATCTGGCTTTGTTTGTTCTGTACTAATTTGTGAAGTGTTAGTGTCTGGATTTATGTGAAGGAGAAGCAACCACAGCAGTTAATAATTTCATGTATATACCGCATTCGGGCTACAGAGATCAAGGACCTGAGGAAACAGAGGAACATCAATGAACCAGCCAGCCAAAGATAACATGAATCACTGGCACAAATGGTAATGAAAAGCAAATCTTCTGGTTTGCCAAGACTCCTGTGAGCCATTGGCAGTGCCTCCACTGGAGGTTACAGCCAAAGGAAAGTCTTATATATTCATGAGATGAGCAAGTAGTTCACAAATGCTTCTGGCCTTACAACAGGATGAGAAGGGAGTAAAAAACCACCAAACACCTTTAATGGATTACCTACACCAGGGAGTTAAGCATTCTCAGGACCATTGCCAAGCCCTGCTAGCATTTGCAGTCTGGGCTGCTGCTGTGTCCCTCTCACAGCTGTGACACAGCTGTGATAGTATTCATCCAAGCTGTGGGCAACACAGCTTCTGCCCTGCCTCCGTCCAAATCTGCACACCCCCATGCTATTCCAGGCACCTGTGTTTTGGATGATATGTAGCTGGGCATAATCCCACTCCTCCTGCTTTTACCTGGTGGAAAAAATGACTACAACAGCTGAAACACAGAAGCCAGAAGTTATGAAGAATCCAGAATAATCTCAACAGGATGACCTGGTTGGAGGTCTTAGCTGTGAAGACCAAGATGCAAAAGAGAAATGTTTGCTGAAGCAGAGCCCAGAGCTCTGAGCTCCTTCTCTCATTGGGAACTCCCTCAGAGTAGGACTGCAGAATAAACATAATAAACATTTTTGCTCAGGCCATATGATGCTATGCCCATCATCAAACAGGCTCAGCAAGACACTTGGGACAATGGACGATGACAGCCATGAATCCAAATGCAAAACCTGCTGCAAGAGGAATCAAATGAGTCTCTCTCCTTCTGCAGAGGTGCTCCAAGCACCACACGGTGGAGGTAGGGATCCTCTATTCCTTCAGCCCTGTGTGGAGTTCAGTGCGGAGCAAACCCAGCACAAGCCAGATATACAAGGTCAACCTCATCATTTGGCCTCAGCTCACACTCATTACTCATAATACTGGAGACCCTTAGGCCAGGGACAGATTTAGGGTGTTGGAGAAGGTTAAGTGGCAACAAATAAGTTTGTGAAGCACACAGCTACCTGCAGAAAGAGAAGCAGCCGAGCAGGACGGGAGGGGGATCTCCATTTTCGATTCAGTACCTGCAGGGCAGTTATGTCCTTCAGTGAGCATAGCCTGTGGTATTTAGGCACCTCCAGAGAATAACACCCCCACCTAAATGGCTTTTTAGTCAGTCCCAAGCACTGCTACCCTTGTCCTAAGGGCCAAGGATGCTGTTAGGAGCTCCATTATCTTTTTGTGCTCAGCTCACATTGCTCTGTTTAAAAGATTAATGAGACACCTATTCTCAATCAAGAAGCAATTTCAGAAACTCTTACTTCCAATTGTCTGTACAGTCCAGCTAGGAGCATTATCTGGCCTTCTTTTGGTTGGGAGTTCCAGCAAAACATTTTATGAATATTTATTTCCCAGAGTAGGATTTGCACATTGATGGACTGAATATTGATGGTGCTGAAGCCAGGTAACCAGTGCAGATCTAATGGTGCACAGAGTGTGCTGAACTGTCCAGCAGCAATTTGGGGTAGGAAGGTGCAGAGCTGAGGATACTCAGGCTTTTTCCTTGAATGATGTGATGTGTTTTGCATTTGAAGAACACATTGTCCAGGGGTGACTAGCAAGGAGGTGAATAATACCGGGATGTAGGTAGATGAAGATCCACATATGAAGATCCACAGATGGTGGATCTCAGACAGTCTGAGCTCTCCCAGCTGAGCTTAAGAGGGCTTCTCCCACTAAACAAGGTATTATCCTATTTCAACAATTCATAATTTGTGTCTTGTGAGCCTCACCCTGTCCGTATCATTCTGCCATGTAATGTCTGCCTCCAACACGAATTCCTGGGAAGTTTTCTAGTCCCCATGTAGCTCAGCATTGAGCCATGGCAGGAAGATGCAAGGGGAGACCACAGGAGCAGCCTACTTCTGTCCTCTGTTTTAAAGGTAAAACAACTGGCAACACTTCAACTTGAGACACTCAAAGTCATATTACACGACTTGTAAGCAGAAGACAGAAAGCCAGAGGCTGTGTCCTGCTCTGTCACCAGTCTGGGATGCTCAAAGGGAAAGGTTTTGGCCATGATTTTCATGGAGGAAGAATCAAGACATTGGCTCAGGCTCCCATCAGGACAACAGCCTGAGCTGAACATGCACTAGAAAAGTCAGGTTGTAGTAATGACATTTAACTGACTCCAGAAGCCTGCTGGTTCCTTTTTGGGCCTCTCTGGTCAGTATCACCTTGTTTCTTATCCTGGAAATCAATATCCTCATAACACAGCTCCCTGTTTTTGAGCCGTAAATTAGCTCACATTGCAATTTGTATTATGGCACTTAGGAAAAAAATACACATTCAGCTCCACTTTAACTGTTTTAACAGCACTCAGTCAGTCTCTCAGGAGCTCCCAAAAGCACTGTGTGTGCTGGCTGCTCTTCTAAGAGGCCCATCCATCTCTGTCCCTCTGCTCATTCTTTTACAGCTCTGCAATGTTCTCATTTTTTCCTTTACTTTTAGGGCTATTTTGACAGGTTTCATAACCCTATTCCTCTTACTCAGAATAGCTTGCAAGTGCACTCTGATTCTTCCACAAATCTTCCTCCAGCGTTTGTATCTCCCTGATCCTCTGTGGTAACAATGTGTACCCCAGCTGCAGGGTCTTGAACCCCTAGGTCCTCCTCACCCATCCTCAGATTTTGGGGTCCACTGTGTAGACATCTACCTTTGCTGATATCCTCCACCACGTTTTTCTGTAGGGCTTGAGGCAAGGAGAAACTCAAACTCATGAACAACTACAAATTGTTTGAAGTCTTGTCTATTGAACCAGAGGGTTATTTTTGCTTCTAATTATTGCTGGGATCCTACATCTGGAGAATATCAGACTAGCATGACTGATGATGGATTTGGTGCTAGTTTTTCCACTAAAGCAATTAGTGTTAGGATGAGTATGCTAAAGCTGAGAAATAGTCACTCTTGTGTCATGTACATGTGGTCCACAGCTTCAAGTCCTGATTTATTAGCACAAGTTTTTGTTTCATTGCAGTTTTCAGCACATTTCACACATTTCAAGATCTTGTTTGTGTCCACTTTGCATTTTTGACTCTGAATAGTTCTTTTTATACCCTTCTTTAGGCTCTTCAAAGTACATCCACTTACACTTCCTGTATTTTTCTGAAGCATCTCAAACAATTCAGCACCTCTGAAGGCAATGGGGTTGTCTTCAGCTAGCTTGTCGTGAATTGCCACTTCAACACTTCAGGTGGAACTGGAAGTATTGGTTACACATGTGCACAATCAAAAGCATGGTGGCTTCCAGTGATGTGTCACACTCAGCTGCAGATTCTGTAAATTTATTCCACATTGGTTTTGAAACTGGATAATTCTTTTTGGTCAAACATGCATGTATTATACTGTATCATTTTCAAGTACAGCCTCATGTAATACTCTCAGGAGAGTATCTGCTATCAGTAGTGGTTTTCTTGGTTTATTCTCTGCTTCAAATCCTACAACTGGCACTGGAATTGCATTCTCTATTACAAGAGTGACAACAGTTAGTCCCTTTAGTGTCATGGATATGTGGTAACCCAAGTCAGTTTTTTTGCCACAAGATTGGAATCAATACATAAAATTTCTCATCAAAAACCCAGTACCAGACACTCTTGCACAGATAAATTCAAGGTCTGTAAGTCCAGTATGGTAGAATTTTTCACCAAATTCCAACTTCACACAAGAAATGCCTTGTCAGGGCAGAGTAACGGTCTAATTGGACCATCTTTTTAACTCCAAATTTTGCACCAGCAGTATTCTGCTGCAAGCACTTCAGCACTTCACTTCCTTGCTGTGGAACAAAATAAAGCCTTCACATATTGGGAACGTTGTTCCTTTTAATTTCATTTTAAGGAGTAAAATACTCCCATCATTCCAATGTAATGATTCTTGCATTGGAAACCACAATTAGCTATTCCCTGTTTGGCTTTTCCTTGTCACTCATGATTTTATAGATTCCTGTCTCCTGGGTTTTATGTACAGAAACCAAGCCATATCTTTCATTATCCTTGCTATTCTCCTTTCTGCCATTCCCACTTCTAGTAGATTGGAAGTAGAGGAAGCAGAACTGCACAACATCTCTTTGAGGGTTTTGTACAACAGCACGATGGTATCTTGTGGTTTGATCTGTATTGTTTTCCTAACAGTTCCTAAGATGGAACTTGGAGATTTTTTTGACAGCTCTTGTGCATTGAGGTGCTGCTTTCTTCAGAAATTTTTGTTACCATCTCAGCAGTGAGAGGTGACAGTCAGCTCAGAGCCTTGCTGTATGAGTACAATTAGGACTGGGTTTTTTCCTGAGTGCATCACTTTACAATCCTACATTTTTACAACAATTTTGTACCACACAAACTGAGAGACCTCGAGACACATAAGACACTGTACAAGAGGAGCTGAAAAAACTCCTCTGCTCTGTAGCCATGAGATAAATCAATGACATTATGCAATATGAAAACCCTTTCCTGGTAAAACTGGTGTTCAGGTGAATTTGCCACCACTGGAATCTGGAGGAAGAGGCTGGCATTCCACAGCAGCCCCATGTTTTTCCTTTGAGAAAACCTGCTGGGTGAGATTAGGCCCTGAATTGTAAAGTCTCAGCAGCTGCAAAGAGAGATCTATCCATGGGCATCACCGAATATCTCCTGTTGTCTGTGTCTTCTGCACCTCCCATTTGCTTCTTTTGCAGCCCATTTTAGTCCTTTCTCTAAAGCCTGTTTCCTCTTAGCTATAACCTATATTTACCTCCTGGTGCTTTCCATCACCTTGTGGCAAATTGCTACTCAGTTTTTTAGCCTTTGCAGCAGGAAATTTGATTTCAATAAGGAAAGTAACACCACAGATCTGTTTATCTGAAATTTCAATGGAATGTTTAAGAAATAGATTAATGGATATCTTTAATTTAAAACTCTTTTCAATCTTTTTTAATATCTAATAAATAATATATTCTTTATCATTATATGCTACCAAAACATTTTGGTGGTGCTATTAAATTCTTTACTTCCCAATAGTGACAAATACACTCCACACATACAATAGTGCTGCATACAAAAGTGCCTGCATATGTTTTATCTTTATAAATACTGATAAAATAGGTAGGGAAATTACGGACTTGAAAATAAAAAGCATCAATATTGTTGACTTGCAAAAAAGAAAGATTACATCCTCTTATATTGTCTTGCAGACAAAGAAGAAAATCTTCATCATTCAGGAGGAAAGATCAGAGAAAAAGGCATTGTTATATATATATTCACAATAATTCAGTATAACAAAGCACTGTGAAGTACAAGTAGTAAAGTCTAAAAACTGTGGAAATCATTGCTATTAATATTATACAATATGATATATATTGATATCATTGGGAATATTTATTAGTAAAAGGTAGAAGTGCAGTAACAATAATATAATACTTACTCTAAAAATGTCCAGGTTTTATTCTGAATGCTATTTTTCACATAAAGTACATTTTCTGTATTTCCCCAAATTTTTAAGTTTTCTACATTGGGCTTCAGAAGGGAGAAAAAAACAACAACCAACCCAACAAAAAAAAAAAAAAAAAAAAAAAAAAAAAACAGAGTTGGGACATCAAGCCAGGCTCCTGGGCTTGTTGAGTCCTGGCTTTACAAGGACAAACTGACTCATACAAGTTTTGCTGGTTTGATGTGTAGAATGCCGTTTGGCTTTGCCCACCTTGGGTTTGCCTTCAGTCAAGCTTGGTCACGACTATCCAGATGAGGCATCTCATGCAGCTTCCCACAGCACAGCAGGGACATGTCCTTTGAGCACAGAAGCCAATCCAGAAGAGCCGAGGTGTGCAGCGTTTCAAGACAGGCAAGGCAAAGGCAACGCTTTGCAATAACATCACCTGCAGTTTGGCACTGGTTTCACAGAGCCCAGCACACTGCAGAGGGCTGAAGCATGCACTGTGCCTTCACACAGGCAGGAAAGATTTGCTGACCTAAAATGGAGACCAGCAGATAAGGCCCTCCCTAATACTGTATAAAAATCCCCACTCATCTCCATGCAATAAAAATATATTTAAAGCAGTTTTACTTTTACATTTCCCATCTTGAGTCAACTGTGCAAAGTTTCATGGCAAGTCAGCAAATTTAAGCTTATTTGAAGCAATTCCTCAGAATAATTTACCAAGTTGACTGATTTTTGATTGCATATCCTTTTGGCCTCTGTTATTTTTTGATTAACACATCTTAAGTTAAATATATAATTAATTACAGATATAACTGTGGCTCTTTGTAACTGGTTTATTGCAAATCAAATTTAAATGTCATCCTTAGATTATTTCGAAAAAGAACTTGAAAATGAATGAACTTTTAATTAACTTTATGCTTTCTTAAAATTCATTTAATAAGTATTCCCTCCACTGTCCAATGTGTAGCATCATTTCTTGATTTTCTTCTACCAAGATTAACTGTCTTTCGGGAAAATATGCCCTGGTGGACTCAAGGGTTTGGGCTCAAAAGAGGAGCAATGGGGTGGAATTCATCAGTCTGTTACACAGCTGGTCACATCTAATGGTCCTTTTGGCCTTCAAATCTACAAAGGTAAAATTACCCCTTCTCTTTCCCCTCTCTTCTCCAAACCAGTAGTTAAAAGATGGCAATCCATATGAGTTAAGTCTTGTACTTTAATTACTAGTTTTGTGTTTACATAAGAACCAAATAGTTCAAAGTTGACTGTGCAGTAATTAAAGTATTTCCAGATGTGTTCAGTGATCCTACCCCGTTTTTACAGCCTCCAGCTGTCATATATTTTCCTTCAGTGGCCGTATTAGAGAAGAAAGTGAGCAATTTTATTTTAAACTGTGTTTTTGAACAAGAAATATTCCCGGATGTCAGAGATGGTGTGACCAGTATCTCAATAATGAAATCTCTGATCCAGCAAAACACTTCAAGATGATCCTAACTTTCAATATTTGACTCACTCCCTATTGACTGAAATCTCTGAAAACACAACAAACAGAGCAAAGAATTCCAGAGATAATATGAACCACATCATGGAATTACAAATGGGTGGAAAAAACCTTTTCCGCTAAAATCTGCTGAAGAAAATGTTCTAATTTAAGATTGTGCTGGTTTCCCATTTTTTCCCCAGTAAGCTATATAATATGGTTATTTATCATGCTTATGTTTTACATCACTAAGTGAATACTGAGGATCCTTGAGTTCCAAACTTACTTTGCAAATTAAACAGAAATAATGGCATTATCAACACACAAGGAAAATGTTTTTAGCACCAGGAAAAAAAGATTCCAAATTGCAAAGTGAAAATCTAATCTCTACCTTGGCAATGCCTGAGTGCTCCTGCCCATCCCAGCAGGAAAATTACCAATGGAGCTAGCAGCAAAGATGATAGAAGAGGTTTCTCATGCAGAGAGATGTGCTGTAAGCAAGGGAGCAGAGCTGTAAAATTGTTAGGATGAATAAATTTGTGCACAAGGCAAAAAAAACCCATCTTACAAACTCTAAAAAGCTTAGCGGCTGCTAACAACTTGACAAACCTTCTTCTTTTCCTGATTGGTTTTGATAGATCCTAATTAAAATGCTATCTGGCAACTTTCCGTGAAATCAGAAAAGCTTAAAAGAGTCATCTCTCATGTTTTCAGGCTCTGAGCTGTTCCCCTCCACACAAACCAACCCCACCCACTCAGGAGATGAAATATAACAGTTCAGACAAGATGAAATGCAGTGCTCCTACAGTTTTATTTGATTTATTAAAAGGAGAGAAGTAACCAAGTGGGAGGATATGCTGGTTTTGGCTGGGGTAGAGTTAATTTTCTTCATAGTAGCTGCTACAGGGCTGTGTTTTGGATTGTGCTGGAAACAGTGCTGGTAACACAGAGATGGTTTCACTATTGCTGAGCAGTGCTCACACAGAGCCAAGGCCTTTGCTGCTCCTCACTGACCCCTCCAGCGAGGGGGCTGGGGGTGCACATGGAGTTGGGAAGGGACACAGCTGGGTCAGCTGACCCCAAATGACCCAAGGGATATCCCAGACCACAGGGTGTCCTGCTGGGGAAAGGAGGAAATGGGGGACATGATGGATTTGTCTTCACAGGTCACCATTACACAGGATGTAGTCCTGCTTTCCTGGGGATTCCTGAAGACTTGCCTGCCCATGGGAAGTGGTGAATGATTCCTTGTTTTGCTTTGTTTGCATGCACAGATTTCGCTTTTGCTGTGAAGCTGTCTTTATCTCAGCCCATGAGTTTTCTCACTTTCACCCTTCTGATTCTCTCCCCCATCCCACCTGGGGGGAGTGAACAAGCAGCTGAGTTCCTGGCTGGGTTAAACCACAGTAGAGGAAAATAGGCCAAACATTCTAGATCCTTATGAAAAGCCAAAATCATTGCTCTCCATTTTCAACATTACTTTCAAATGTAAATGTACAGGAGGGGCCAGAGTGAGGAAGGAAGCCTGGGTCACCTAAGGATGATGATGAGTGGAGGGAAAAGCAAAAAGATGACTTTTCAATTGCCAAGTTAGCATCCCACAACCCAAAGCCACAGCAACGGTATCACACTCTTGGACAAGAGATGGAACAGGACACTGAGGCATTTCTAGCCATGCCCACACCATTGAGCCAAAACTCTGGCCATCTCAGGCTCATCCATGAAGTTGTGTAAAAAATTTTTCCATGAGGAACATATTCTCTCAGGTATTAAAAGGGAAGTAGGGAACTACTGAATAAGAAAAAGCTATCTCACCTCTAATCTGCCTCTCTGATTTCTGGGAGTCTCAGCCCCACCCATCTGATTAATCAACATATCATTTAATTCTACTTTTCTCCATAAAAACATCCAGCTGTCTCATAACCTTCTCGTCTGTCTTTGCTTCAATGCCCTTATTGGTTTTATTGCTCCACCTCTTATGGTATGCAGATCCTCGAAGGAATACATCCTTTCTTTTCCAAATAAAATTGAAATTTTATTGCTGTTATCAGTGCCGGGATGTCCTGCAGGTAGTATTGTATTCCAGCTGACTACTGGTGGAAAATAGGTGGGGATCATGAATACAGTATCTGTGTAAGCAGATACTCCGTGTAATCTGCGTAAACAGATTGTCCCTGTTGGACCACGTTCCTGCCTTGGAAAAAGGAACAATCACATATGGTGGTCAGACACTGCAAAAGCCAGGTGTTCATTCATACCGAATCAGCCAATTAGTCTCCAGTGACATCACAGATGGCTCTGCAAGACAGCCGTGGTTCTGTCCTGTCACCTAATCAGTCACCTGTGACCCGGCCATCCAGCCAGTTTTTCACCCAATGAAGAATTCACCATCCAAGCTCTGCTCTGGGTGCATCACTGGCCACTTCCTGTTCCAAATAAAGATTTGTGAAGCTTTTTCTCCATTGCTGCTGTGTGCCAGGTCCAGCTAGGCACAAAGCATCCTTGTCTCTCTCCTCAGTGGGCAAAGGACATAATTTAATATGCTCTGGATGGCCTGTACTGTCCTGAGCCCTTGTGGTTTCATGCCTACAAAGGCCAGAGTCACCACAGCACAGCCGGTGAACTCATTCATCCTCATGTAGTCATGAGCACAAACCAGTTATGGACTGGCTACGGCTAATGACTGCATTGTCTCTCAAGCATTATTGCAATAACTCCCAGAATAAACTTCTCCATGATTTTACCAGGCACAGAAGAGACGCTATTGTCCTTCTTGAACACAGATCACCTTCCCATGGTGTGGGACCTCCCCAGCCTCCCACAAAACAGTTCAGGCAGGCACTGTTCATGTTAATGGTCATGTTAATCAGGTAGGTAGAGAATATGAAACTTGAGGTGTTTAATGCACATTTGCACTTTATCCCTGGCTCTGTTTGGCTGCCAGTCTGTCACCTCTCTCCTCAGCAATGATCAGCCAGATGCTCTTTCCATGAGTCAGGGAGAGCCATAGCTGCTTGGCCTGAAGAGAGGATGGAGAAGCAACCTGAGTGCAGGGAATCCAAGCAACTCCCTCACTGTCAGCACCAAGAGAGAGCACTCGTAGGAGCTCTTCTTGGCTAGTGATGATCCTGCTGTGCGTGGTGTGTGAGTGACTTCAGGAAGGTCACCAGAAGGACACAAAAAAATTACATCCTGCAAAAAAGTGTTAGTAAGTCCCCTCACATCTGTTTTGGTCTGGATTCAAGCTGGCCCTCCTGGCTGCAGATCCCTGGTCAGATACTTCAGTACAGCTCTTTCATCTCAGTCTTCCTTGCAGGCATAACTCTCTGCATTCAGACTCCACACCTTCCCCCTGGCTGCCACCTCACTAAGCCTACCTGCTCTCAGTTTCACTCTTCAGAGGATGCAATGATCAGCAGGTGAGAGAAAACACACAAACATTTGGCATGGAAATTTTTTATCATGTCACGTCACTTTTAGAAAGAACAAGAGATCTATAGTCTTCATAAACTGAAGATTTTGGAGGATGCTGTGCCCCTGGGGCAGACCTTCCTGGCATTTAGAGGTCAACCAGCACCTCTGTCTTCAGATTAGCTTACTTGCATGTGACAAAGGATAAATTTATCTTCTGAGCCCTAAATCTTCTCACAGCTAGTCAGAGGTTCATTTTCTCCATGTATCCCATCAGGAAGCACATCCTTTCCTCCCATGTTGAGTAGGGGAAAAAAATGTCCTCAAATTTATTATGGTGATCCCACATTCAACAGCATAAGGAAAATAACTTAGGCTTCATTAGCTCTTGCCAGGCAAAGCTTTTACAAGAGCAAAATCCTGTGGCAGGGGACAACAAACTCAGTACTGCCTGTCACATCAGCAAACAACAAAACTGAACCTCCTTTGAAATACAGCAGGTTAAACTGATTTCTCAAAATAATTAGGTTCTTCACCATATGAAAACTATTTTAATTGAAGAGAATTGAATTCAGCTCTTTCACCAAATGTATTCTTGTGCTTGTTAAATGAGACTCATGGGCATGTGGGCATACCTCTCCTATAAATTTCAATTTGAACCATTCTTATACATGCTTACAAAGAATTATGCTAATTCATGAGAACATCATGCAGAGATTACTTTCTCTTCCTTGGAAAAAATGCAGAATAAAATCTTTGTCTTTTGTAATTTGGTACATGAACACAAAGCATGTTGCAGACATCTTTTTGTGGAAATCCTTTCTTAGGATTTTTTCCCTTCTGAGAAGCTGAGAGGCCTCAGAAACAAAATGTAAACAATGGTTATCTGCTGCTGTGGAATGCAACAGGTGCATTTGTGATTGGTCTCGTCTGCTTGTTTGTGATTAATGGCCAATCACAGAGGAGCTGGCTTGGACAGAGAGTCTGAGGCAGCTGCCTTTGTTATCATTCTTTTCTATTCTATTCTTAGCTTAGCTAGCCTTCTGAGATGAAACTTTTCCTTCTATTCTTTTTAGTACAGTTTTAATGTAATGTATATATCATAAAATAATAAATCAAGCCTTCTGAACATGGAGTCAACATTCTCGTCTCTTCCCTCACCTGAAAACCCCTGTGAACACCGTCACAAAAGCAAATGATGAATTAGAAGGGCTAAACACATAGACCCACCCAGCTGCAAAGAGTAATAGTTCCTCCTGCCACTCACAGCCCAAGGAAGATAATTTTCTGCCATATCACTCAGCTAGTGAAAGAAATATACATGGTTTTATCCACAATTTCTCCATGATGATCTCTCAGGGATGTGGCAGACTCTTTCTTTGATCAGGGCACTGGCAGGCTGACATTACTGCAATCTTGCAGTGAATGGGGGGTAAGTACAAAATCAACAGATAGCACAAAACGGAGACTCTATTCCCAAGCTGTATTTATAAACGGAAAATACAATGCTGTGCGAAAGTTAGCATGGAAAATGGGGTTCATAACTTGGCACACATACTTTCAGATTGGTTACATTCATGTCTTTCTAAGAAATGTGCTACAAACTCAAAATTATGAACTCAACACAGACATTTATGGCTGATGTGCTTTGAGCTTTGTTATGCCGGAGGTGGGACTACAAAATCATAGCAATGTCTTTAAAATCTATAAATACAAAGCTTGCCTTGTGATTAAATCATCACACACCTCCAAGAGGAAAGGGAGTTATTGTCTCCCCTTTATGGAGTGGGAAATTAGGCACAGCTTTACACCAGTCATAATTATCTTCTCCACCTATGGGTTCATAATGGCTCACTGTGTGGAATAACTCCGCTCTGCAAGTCATTCGTGAAAAAGACCATGACTCATTTTTAACCTATCCCCAGGACAAAATAGCCCAAAATGTGTAGTTGTACACATGCCCTTTCCAATGTCAGCAGGAAGGCTTCAGAGGCAGGGATGGAAGGACAAATGCAGCCCTGGTGTGTTTCTAGGGGGCTAGAGAAAGCAAGAGGGTGGTTCTGTCTGTGGACCCTCCACTGTGCTCTGAAGGATGTAGGAGGTGTGCTCTCCCCTGAGCTGGGACGACCCTAGGAAGGGCAGGTAGCTCTTGGGCTACTAGCCTTGCAGGCTTCAGCCCAGGGCATGCTGAGAGGAGCGGTCTGAACATAAGGAGCTGCCTCTCATCGTGAGTGTGAATTGCAAAGGGATTTTGTGCTTCACACAGTCACTTCTAAAGAGGGGAATGCTAGCTATATAATTTGTATTTCACATGCCAGGCCTCTGCAGAGACTCTGGATTCTCATCAGAAATGCCTCATAGAAAGAAACCCTGCAGGGAAGGGCTATTTTACTTGCTTTTGAATTTTAATAGCAGACTATTTTGTACTGTTACCAGGCGCCTTGAAAGCATCTGGATTCTCTAGAGAGAAAGATCCCCAGGAGACATGTTCCATTTGTTTCTTGTGCAATGCTCTGTAGGGGGATGGTGGTCTACAAACTCCAACATGTTCTAATCCAGGACTGACCAAAAGTCATTTTAACTGGGTTTCACTTTACCAACATTAAATGACATTGGTGACTGTAGCCCATTTATTGTGGGACAGGCACAATGAACAGTGAGCTATGGCAAGAAAGAGTAAAGAGTTGGTATGGAACAAGAGGTTTGGTATGTTTGGATAGAGGCCTAGAGTTTCTGAATTAGATTTATGATGGAAAGGACTTCAGGCAGGAAGAGATCTGGCGAATTACAGTACAAAGGGCTCTGGCCAGGAAATATTAGGCCTTCCCTAACTCTTCTGACCTGGATAGTCTCAAATGAGAACCCATCTCGGGGCAAGAACAAACCCCCTGAGAACCCTGCTCTTACCTCCTTTTGCTATAGGAGGTATGGTCACCCTCCAGAGTGGATCCCTCCTTTCTGCTGTGGAGGATCTGATTTAGAAGGAGCCCAGAGAGTGGTTTAATCCCTACGTGTCAGTGTCTATGTGCAGTGTTTACATGAGCCACACGTGAGTTTTGTCTGAAATATGTAAGAGCTCGTCAGGGCATTTGTGGAGTTGGGAGAGCAACTGAGCCATGCATGTGTAGGTGTCTGCTTCCCTACAGGCTGAACCATTCCCTGTTATGCATGGGATGTATTGACTTGCAGTTCTACTTAGCTGCCCACACTTATCTGGTCAATGCATGTGAATCCTTCTGGTGTTCTGCCCAATCTCCAAGACTGTATAGGTGTCTCACAGATTCTATATTGGGCTTATCAGCCTTCTTTCAGATGTCCCAGGACCCCCATAGCCTCTGTACTGCATTAAGTGCTGCCACCTGGGCAATGCAATGAGCCTCAGACCTCCATTCGCTGAATGCAAATCATGTCATAGTGGGCATCCCATCTAATCCAACCCCTGGGCCTCCATCCTCAGTGCAGGCAGCAGTGACATGTTCACCCCATCATTCAGCCACGCCAACTTCTGCACTGCATCTTCTCCACCACAGCCACCACAGCATCCTCTCCCCTACAGCCCATGGTGGCCTCTACCCAGCCCTCAAGCAGTCTGTCCACCCCATCACCCATCAGACACAAATGAGTGACCTGTCCCAGGGATTTCTCCCTCAGTGTGTGCTGCAGAATGACAGCTCTCGTGTTGGACCGTGGCCCCAGGGAGCGAGAACAGCTGCTGAGCTTGTGAAGTGATTTCCTTGTTGTACTGATGCCTGCAGAGCAGCAAAAGGCATCAATTCTTGTATGATCAGGAGTACAAATAAGGAATATTAACATTAGCATTGTAGACAAATTCTGCACTACAATACTGACACCAGGAACTCCAACAATCTGGCTTAGAAAAGGGTAAACCTGAATCTTTAACAATTGCAAAGCTTTTTTGCCTCCACTAAAAAGCCTTATCTAATTAATCCTCATCTTCCTCATGGAAGATGGGAGAAAAAATATAGACCCAGAAATAGAAATATAAAAAGACCTCTGGACCACTTGACTCCAGGACAGTTTCTAATCCAACCTCAGCTGCAAGCCATTTGCCTGGTGGTGCAGGAAAAACTGCACTGCTTCTGGGTTTATGTGAGTTTTGCTGCTAGCTAGAGGACTGCAGCCTCCAGGGCTGTCTAAGCACCTTTTGCCAAAACTGAATGTGGAGTGGCTTATGCAGTTTTGCTTGATTTACTTGTTCCTTTGATGTGCAAGGATTTAGTGACATGCTTAGCAATACAGTAGCATGAAACTCGTTGCATAAAATCAAATCACTGCTGGGGCAGATGCTTCCAGATTTAAAAGCTCAATTGGTACCGCAGACACGTAGCTGACTAACTGCAGGCTGTTTCTCCCGGGGCTCAGCCTGTAGGGCCCTTTCAGGACCCCTTTTAGTCCCAAAACTGCAGTAACAAGACTTAGAAGTCATCCTTTGAACCTCAAGGTGAATGTTTTAGGTCATTAGTAGCTGATCTATAACATTCAGTCTGTACCAGTGTCTCTAAAGGGCTGCTTTCAGCTCTCATTCATCAGTGAGTGCCACCCTTCTCCCCTCCCTTCTCCACCCTGCCAGCTGTGGACATGGCCAGGATGACCTAGATACTTGTCACCTCCAGGCTGGATTTTACCTTGATTCACAGTTTTTAAAACAGGACATGAAACAGATGGACAGATCCTAACTGGTTCAGATAGGAACTGCTTCATGCTCTGGGACACGTCAAGTGATGTTCAAAGTCCTCTGCTGGTGATGGGCATGCTCCCAAACACAGTCAGACTCTCTCGGTGATCCATCAGCCACCACCTGAGCCTGGGGACAGGGCAGTTCCCAAATGTGTGGATGAAGCATTTGACATCAGTGACATCAGTGGAAATGAGGTATTTGCATGATTTTTTTAATGAATATTTCACCTGCAGCTGCAGAAGCTTAAATATCTTTCTCAGATTGCCCATGCTATCCCTCTCCCCACTCTCCCCCTCCTCTTCTGCCCTCCCCTCACAGTTACAATGAACTGGGAAGCCTCATTCCCTAAAAAGTTCCATCTTCTAGGAACAATTAGAGCATGACACCAAAGAAACAATACCCTCTTTTGTCCTTCATCCAGCTGTTCGACAGAGACCGAGTGATCAGAAATGAAAATGCTGGCTGTTTTAGTTTTTCCATCATGATGCACTAAACAGCTCCTTAGGACTGTGATCCTGCATGGTCCAAGCCAATAGAAGCACAGGACACAGGATTGCTGATGAAGGACTCCCAGTATCTGCAGGTTATCACTGCCTTTGAGATTATAAATTACACTGCAGGTAAAACCAGCAACAGCAACAACCTCTGTAAGAATCAATGTGTGAGCTTCTAGTCACTGACAAGAAGCTTGAGATACATTTTCTAATTTTGCAATATCTGAAAGATTCAAATGGTCTCAGTATCTCCTCTGCTCTCGTTTTGACAAGAACAAAATCCTGGACCATGCCCAAAAGCTGCAGGCATTGAAGATTGCTGTTGGGGATGTAGGTTTGAGAATTTTATAATGAAAATCCTCCTTGTGAAATATTGTCACAGAATCTCCTATGAAACTATGAATAAATCAACCAGAATGTCTCCTAAATTGTCCTGGCCTTTCCTAGGAACATAGATCATACCTTCCCCACAGAATACCTTTGTACAGATCAGAGACCTGGTTCAGTTAATCATCAGACAAGGTCCATGTGCTCACACAGAGCTCTCTGCTGGACCACTGACTGAATCAGCCTCTTTCAGAGCACCCCAGATACAGAAATCACCCATTTGGTTGACTCATGTGTCAAAAATCCATACCTTTACTTTCTTGTTATCTGGTAAGGGTATTCCTGATAACAGAATTATTTATAATTAAGTAATTTTTTTAAATCATCCATTTCACCCTTTAGCTAACTATGTCAGTTATCTGACCCATATTCCACCAAGAAGTAATTACTTTACATTCTAAAACCCATCCATCCATCCATGCATTCATCCATCCTATCTAAAGTATTTATGCTCATATTTAGGTGCCAATTTCCAGTTATCAGAGAAATCCTCCCTCCAGGAACCACCTATCTTTTGGGAGCTCAGCTCTATGTCTGACAGTGTTGAACAGAAGCAAGTTGTTGGAGTGTGCCTCAGTTCTTATATCTGTAAGGGCTCCTGTTGGATTAAATAAAATGAATTTGGAGAGCACAAGCCAAGTACAAAACAAAAGGCATCAAGTAAATGTGAGAGAAAAACTCTTAAAAATAGGATGGGGATGATGGAGGTGATGAAGCATGAAAATCACTCAAGTAGCTCCACACAAAAAGCCTAAGATCTGACTTAATACAGCATTTGTATATAATCTGCCAGATAAATAAGTAGGTAAAGAGTTATTAAAAGTCATCGGGATGCCTTGGGGCACCCAGCCATGAACTGCCTGGTACAGAAGTGGTGCCTGCCCTGGATTCAGAGCAGTCCTTGATGTGTGTCCTCTGCTGTCATCTAGTGACAAAAGGGAAGAAGTAACCGAAAAAGAAGGAAAATCGAGGTGAAAAGATGCCAGTGTAAGTTGTGCCTTAGAAGAAGAAAAAACTGGGCACTTTGAACACCTGAAGCTTACTATCAGCAGTGAGGTCTCACCTGTAAATTCAAAGCCACTAAAGCTATTTTTAAAGATCTCTCCCTTTCATCCCAGGGTGGATCTAACTCCTCAAGGATCGCCTGCAGCCAACAAAGCTCTAATGGGTACATCCAACTATGGAGGCTTCATCACCCAAGGATGCCATCACACCTTGGCATGCATCTAGGCTATTTTAGATTTCTAGTTCTAAAACTAGGGGCATCTTGGTCCCTAGAGGAGCTTATTTGTCACCAATAGCTGTGAAGGCAGTGGGAACATCTCCAATGCAGACACCTGCATGGCAGGCTCTAGAGTTAAGCAAGATCACTGCTGTCCCTTAACTGGGAGGTGAATTTCACCTGGAGAACAGGTCAGAACATTTCCTTAAACCTTTTTGTTCCTATACTCATTTTTGTTGATTTTGCAGGGGAAAAAACTCCAACTAGCGAGCCCACAAAACAAATGACTTTGAGAAGAGACCATGACCAGGTCTCTTCACACATGGTGATGAGTTTATCCAGCCTTTCAGAAAAATGTCCTGCATGGGGACATGTCCCCTGTGAGGACATGCTGGAGGCAGCAAAGAGCATCATTGGCAGCTGGGAGAGATTGAAGGCAGGAGAAACTATCTGGAGTGAAATGAGGCATGAGAAAAACAAGAGCTGATGGTGCATACACAGAAGGAGACATCAGAAGGTCAGAGTTCAAATCCCATGTGTGACCTTGACCTTTTGTGTGATTTAGGACAAGTTGTTTCACCAGTGCAGCCCAGTAAAACAACAGGATACTGGTTTCCCATGGGAACACTTCAACAGGCATTAAAGTTGGCTGGTACAGAACACCACAGTGATGCTGGGCACAATGGCCTGCAGACACTCCAATTTAAAAGAAATTTCTTTTCCCTTCCTCCCCAGCACAGAAACACATCTTTTCACTGAGATGGGGTTTTCTTACTGCCAAAGGGATGCTGAAAAGAGTTGGCAATGCACATCACCTTGGAAGGTGCTGCAGGGTCCCCCTACCCCAAATGGTAAGTATCAGCATGGAAAAGACATAGTAGCAAAAACAGACAGCAGCAAAAACAAAGGCAACATTTCACAGCAGCATAAGGTACATGCCATGGATGAATAATAAAAAGCACCCGTTTTCTTGAAGTGGAGGCTGTCATGGAAACCCTGGCAGTGAGTGGCATCATTGAGGGAATTCAGTTAGAAGTGACAGAATAAAGCATCAGAATTCAGAGATTAAACACACCTAGCAGGGCTGAAGTCTCAGAGAACTCAGAGACTCTGGAACCCTTCAGCAGGTTGCGCTCATGCAGCCAGGATATACTGCTACTGCTATCTTTCAGTGCCTTTCCTGCAAGGTGGAGTGGATTTTCCCCATTAGACTTGTTGAAAGGGTGTAAACCCTGCAGGACAATAAACATCTCTGTGTTTAGTACTTAGCCTACCATGGGAGAGATTCTTTGTAACTGTGAAAAAGTGGTTGCTGTGGATATCCACCATGAGGTTGGCAGCAGAGCCTAAAGAAAAAGAGGTAGAAGTGCTCTGTGTGCTCACCCGCCAAAAAGTGATCAAGGTGGTCATGGCGACTGATGCACTCTGTCCAGACTAGCATCCTTCAGTGCTGAAGGCTCAGGGAAACACCATTTGATCTGGATTAACACTAATCATCTTTTTCCAAAGCTGGATTTATCCTTTTCTCATTGAAAGATCACAAATCAGGATGCTCGTTTTGCTCTGTTGTCTCACGAATATGCAAGAACCCTTCTCCTGGCACTCATTGATGAGGTTTATGTCTTAATTGGCGTCCCCCAAACCACTCCAGCATGAGGACAGACAACCTGATAAATGTAAGAAACTGCCCTTCCTTTGGTGCCTTTTCCAGCGTGCTTCCCCTTCCAGACAGCCCAAGATGTTTTATCACTTTCTCCAAAGGAAAGCACCGCCGAGTCACCCAAACCTCACAGCAGCAGGGCTCTGTAGATAAGGCAGGGAAAATATTTCACTCGCAAGGAAACTGTGCTCATCTCGCACTAACGTCCCTGTCCTCTGGAATCCAAGGCAATAATTACAGCAATTTGTAGATAATTATTTGTTAATTAAAAACAGGCTTGCTGGGTACAGTTACCAATTTCCTCCGCTGGCTGCATAGGGCTGCACAAGGAGACACTGGGGGATTGTCGGTCTTGTAAAATCGTTTGCTTGTTCTGTTCAGAAAAAAAGTCCCCAGTGGGTCATCTCCCCCCTCTCCACATATCCTGGCAGGTCTGATTCATTCTCCTAAGACACCCTCAATACAGATTTGTGCCTAGCTTTCCCTTGGTAATTTCCAAGGAAGGTGACTGCCACATTCCCCCACTGCAGCCTGTTTTCTCAGCTAATTTAATGTCCCTTTGCTTACACAGACTCATTTCCAGACACTTTTAAGTGAGTAGCTCCTAAAGGAATCGTGACTCCAAGCTGAGGTTGCGGACCTGAAAGGAGCTCACCTCCATCCCACGTTTATGTGAATGTAATAAGTAAACAGTGTGGAGATGGAGTTACAGCTGAGTACAAACTGAAGTTGCTGGTTCAAAGAGTGCTGTTGGGGCAATTATTCTGCCCTTGATTCGGCAATCTGGGGTTCATGGTATCTTCCCAGGCATAGTTTTCAGGACAGCTGTGAGAAGAAATGACAGGATTTCAGATATCCCCCACTAAATACTTCATCCACAAGGAGAGAATCTTGGGATGATGGTCCGCACACCTTGGGATGATGGCCCTCATGAGTATGAGGAATTTCAATCTTCTAAGTCCTCTGTCTCTGTTTCTGCTGTGGAGCACACCATCTCCTGGTTCCACCACATTCACCTGCTCCAGGGTCTCCCACAGCTCCAGAACCAGGAGAATTATTTAGCCCTGGATATAGGAAAGTCACATTGGTCCTGATCTATTTCTGGATTGAGCTGGGCATTCATTTCAGATGCCCCTTCTTCTGTGGCACTGAGGAAACAGCTCATGGAGATCTGAGAGTTGGCTCTGTGGGTTCCACACAAAAATAGTACCAGTAGCATCAGTATAAAACATCATGGAAAGGCAAACCCATGGGGAAGTATCATGAAGGGGGAAAGTGAGCAGCATCCTCCCCCTGGTTGCAGCAGAGCAGCTTGGAGCCATAGTGACAAGGATGGGACAAAGGAATAACATGGACATTTTGTCCTCATGTGCTCAGAAGCAGATTGCTTCCACCTCCCTTAGCAAAACAGCAGCATCAATGAGAATAAACCAGAGATAATGGGGAGGGGAAACAAATTAGGCTGTCAATATCCTCTTCATGGAAATGATCTCAAGGTTGTTAGTCACACAGGGCTGCTTCGCCCCTCTAATTTTCTCCTGTACGTGGGCTTTCGTGTTCCTCTCATCACCTCAGCGGCTCAGTGCCTGCACCATGTGCAGAGAAATCACAATTAAGCAAAGTGGCTGGATGTCATGATATATGGGACTACATCTCTGCTTCAGCAGCACAGAAAGCTAACGAAGAGTTGAGATTAAACACTGGGTTAATTAGTATGCTTAATTAGTTCACAGTTATTAAATCCTTTCAGACCCTCAGATAAATCTTTCAAAATACAAAACATTCCTTGGAAATGCTACTGTGTACTCCCCCCTCCTCTCTCTCCACGTAGGTGCAGGGCTGGGAAGCTGTAGCCTTCCTCCTGCTGCTTAATGCAGGAGTAGTCTCCATCCAAGCCTCAGTGGCCCAGCATCAGTCCCTGAGACTACCCTTGAATCTGCAAGTCTGCCAATTTGCAAATTCAAGTTCTTCTGAGAGGGGATGAGGCAGTGCCCTGCTAACTTGGACAACAGTTAGTAGGAAACAAATAGTGTTGGGAAAAAAACAGGGAGCAATAGATTCTTTTAACCCTGAGAGACACACACAGATTCAGAGGTTTGCTGTGGACTTAATCACCCAGCAGCGTGTCCCTTTCCATGTCAACTTCCTCTGTGGATGCAGTAGGAAAGCAGGGCAGCCCTGCAGGAAGAAGGAGCAGGAATGGGGAGAGGAACTTCTCACACAAGCTTTGGAACATTGCCGGTCACTGTGCCAGTTAAGTTGAGGGACAGGAAAGGCTCCTCCAGGCTCCTGTAAGCACTCTCCCATATTCACAGCACTGAATGATTACCCTGTGATTTCCATGTTCATCCCAAGGATCCATGCTACTCCACAGCAGAGAGCTGCTAAGGTCCATGGGGTCAGCTGACCTTCAGAGAGCCCATGGCAGCCCTGGCCTGTTCTCATAAAGGATTTATTTATGGTGGAGGAATCCAGTTTCTGAGATCACCTTGGAGACTTACCCAAAGCATTTATCACTTGGATCATGCAGGGCTCTGAACAACACAGGTGCAATGAGCTCAGGCTCTGGGCAGGCTGGAATACTGACACACATGGAGTATGCTGTTTTCATCACAGTTCTCTGGGAAACTGATGTTTGGGTCCAACAAAGGGGATTACAACATTTTTTGCACCGAGTCTTTTTTTTCCCTAGTTATTAACAGCTGTGGTAGTGGGCAGGGAATTCAGGTTCTCCTGGTGCTGGAGACCTAAATCCATAGGCTGAGAATTAATTGGGGCAAAGAGCTACATTAGATGTGGCTTGCTTAAGGGAGTTTGTTAAGGAAAAAAACTAACAGTACAGGATTAAGCTGAGGGATATTCCTCATTTCACCAGGAAAAATATCCCTGAACAATGACTCACCCAGTACTTGTTTGTGATTCTAGTAATTATAAATTATTAGAAAGCAGAAAGCAATGGCTGGGATAAGGTACTGTTGCTCAGCAAACCTGCATTTTGAGAACAAGAATAAAGCTTTTTGGAAGATAATGTCTCTCTTTTTTTCCCCTGTGCAGTCGCAAAGAAAGGTATTTAATCCTTCTAAAAATAAGTATGAATGTGTCTGCTTCCAGAGTCTATAAAATATGTCTGCATCAAAGCAATGTGGAGACATTTGGGAATAAGTAGCTAATTTGATACTCATAACAAACCATAGCCTAGGACTTTGTGTCAGAGAACTGGGCTGACCTTTCAGCAACTGATGATAGTTCTGAAATGACTTCTCATCAGTGAAAGCCCAATCTATCATCAGTTAAAATAAATTAAAAGCTATCACTGGCTTCTACAGATATTGGATTAGACAATATAAAACCCACTTGAATGCTGGGAACCCAATGAAATTATCATGGTAAATCTAAATTCTAGTGAAGCTTTACAGGCTTTAAAATATCTCTCTGCAGCCCCATTAAGAATGGGTTTCTACTTAGCTCATGAATATTTCACTTCTTTTTCTTCTGATAGTGTCATCATGAACTAAGACAGCACAAAGCCCAATATTCCAGCCTCCTTTTTGCTCACAGCAGATCCAGACCATGTTTCTGTAGAAAGAGCAGTCCAGAGAGTAAAGGCCTGAACATAGACACTGCTTCCCCTCAAAGTATCTCTTCTGATTTCCAGCCATCCCCATAGAGCTAGGAACAGCTCTTCCCAACACTTTTTCATCTCCTCATTTCCACAGTGATAGTGTGGCCACGGTGATAGTGTGACTTCCAAAATGTCCAGGATCTGGAAAGATGAAGTTTCCTTTAGGAGTTGGTCCTCATACACAACTTTGTCCATCTCCTCCTGCTCATTTTTGAAGCACTTGATCTTCCTTTCAGAAGGATAAACCTTGTTGCAGAACAAACCTGCTAGCTGGGGCAGCCCCACAGCTCTGTTACCATGGGAAAAATTCTTTCTGTTCAACCAAAAAAGAGAGAGATGAAGATTGCTGGCCAGTGCTCCTCAGGAATCACTCCTAGCAACAGGAGGAATGGATATCATACATATTACTCCCTCAAGCCATTTGTCATTGCATCCTTTGTTCCAAATGCACTGCCTCTAACATGACCTCACATTACACATCTCCTAGCCACATTTACCTTCAATCCTCTCTCTTTCTTCCCTCAGTGAAGCACCATCTTAGAAGATAAATTTGCTTCTACCAGAAACATCTACTGGGAACATTTCATGTCTCCTAAACCCAGATGTGAGTACAGAAGAACCATTATTTTTCATCATCCTTTTAAACCTCCTTCCCTGCAGACACTCTGACTACCGGCATCCTGCTTCCCCGCCCAGACTGACATTGCTACTCTGATCCACAAAGAGCACCAGTGCTCTCTGGAAAGCTTTTAGAAGGGCTCTGCTCTACATGGCAAGAAATGAAACATACATTCATACACAGCCATGTCTTTGCCAACACCTGAAACATCTCCAAAACACCCAACCTATGTACCAGAGAGCAACAGTGCTGGGAGTTAGCTGCAGCACTGCATCGACCCATAAGGACCTACTCAAAGAACCTGAGATCTGGGGTCATCCCTGGGGCTATGGTTTGTGGTTCTGATGGTGCCAAACTACTGGCCAGTGAGGACAGCATCCAGCAGTGAAAAAAAGATGGGCAGCTATGGGAACTGAGGCCTACAACCCTGAGATTATGCTGTGAGATGTGTGGCTAAGGGATTTCCATGAGCTATTCCATGAGATGTGTGGCTAAGGGATTCCTGGGGCATGAAGACTGGGGAGGGATGGTTTATCAGGTGAAGGCCAGGTGACCCTCACCACTGCAAGAGGTGGAAGAGGGAGTGATGCTAAGGTGTCATGGTTCTGTTCCACCCTTGTGCAAGACCCACAGCCTTTGTGATCTCTCTCTTTGTTACTCTTGATATCCCTCATTAATAGACAAAGTGGCTGCCCACCACTTACGACAGCAGGAGCAGAAGATTTGACTACAGTCTCACCTCCACTTCCCCCAAAAGTATAGTGATACCATTTGGGCTTTGTAGAGAAGGATATTCACCTGGATGAGAAAAGTTCAAGTCAAGTCCAAAAACACATGAGGCCAGACTTTCCTGTGTTATGCCCTTGCTTCCAATTGCCCACAGGTGGTCCTAGAGCAGATGGGTCTGAGGGGAAGGACCTTGCCGCTTTCCTGGTGTGTTTAGACATTGTCACTGGTGCTACCCTCTAATACTTCCTTACATTAATTGTTTATTTGGCCTGAAGAGGGTTTAATGAGTCAAATAACCCTGGAAAAATTATTCTGGGCAGTATGGCAGAACAGGAGGAAAAAATCTATAGCTGAGAGCAGTAAGGAATGCACCATGTGTGACCAGGCACAGAGAACATGTAACATGCACTGAGCAGTCATTACACACATGTTTAGTTCTCACATTAAGCCAGGAGTTCCCTGAATGACAGAGGCCTAATTTCCTACCAATTCACATCCTGTATCTCTGCCTGACACTGCATCAGCACCAGCTCCTTCCTGCACTGGTATTCTCTAAGAAACCACATCACAGCAGTGTACCAACACACAGCAAAGCTCAGTGCTGGCCCTTACAGGAGGGGATGGTGGTTGGCATTAAAATAAAACTAATTTTGCTCACTCAGGAGTACAAAGACATGTGTGCCCCTGTGTTTCCATCCAGCACTGAGGCAGTAACCATGTGTGTCCAGGCAGTCTGCACGATTCCGTGCAGTGGCACAGAAGTCAGATACTGGCAAAGCTGTCCTCGCTGCCTGAGGATGTGCTTCTATCCCTCCCTGTACCTCCCCTCCCTGCACCCTACCCCTGAGGTCTCCTGTCCTACCTCTCAGTGTCTTTCTCATCCACCTGGTTATGTCTGTGGCCCTGCCCTGCAGCTCTAATTCCTCAGGATGATGTTTCAAGGCAGGGCAGAGCTCAGGTCAGGACTGAGCCAGGGGTGGGGACATTGGCTTACTTGGAGCAAAAGCAGAGGTGAAGGAAGGCCCTAGCAAGCAGCTTTGGACTTTGAGGACAAGAAGCTTTTCATGCACAGATAAAAAGAATCACATGGGAAAATCAAAAAAGCTTTCCTCTCTCTTTTCCACGAGCCCCACTTGTTTCTTCTAAAAGCAGCCTCTGGCCAGCAATTCCTTTCTTACCGAGGACTTTACAGCAAGGTAAAGGGTTTGCCTCCCTGCAAGCAGTGTCACTACCAAAGCTGCCTCCCAGCACCTCCTGGCCCTGAAGCATCCCACTGCTGCTCTCTTGTGTGACCCTCAGTGCTGCAATGATCAAAGCACAGCAATGAAGTGACCTCTGACCACAAGCACAGCAGCGTGTTCAGCTGCTGCCCTCCTGCAGTGAAGCTGCAGAACAGGGACAGGCAGGAATCAGGCAAGCAGAGCAGCAAAGGCTGGGCTGCATGGGGAAGCAGCACTGGCTTTACACATTTCAGAGAATCACAGAATGTTTTGGGTTGGAAGGGACATTTTAATATAATCTAATTTCAACATTCCTGCCATGGGCAGGGGACCCCTCCATTAGACCAAGTTGATCCAAGCCCCATTCAACCTGGCTTTGAACACTTCTAAGGTTGAGGCAGCCACAGCCTCTCTGGGCAACCTCTTCCAGACCTCACCACCTCACAGCAGAGGATTTCTTCCTTGTGTGCAAACTAAATCAACACTCTTTCATTTTAAAACCATTGTCCCTTATCCTGGCACTAAAGATTTCTCTGTCTTCCTTACAAGCCCTCTTTAAGTTTGGAAGGCTGCAGTAAGGAAGAAGCCCCCTTCTCTCCAAGCTGAGCAGCCCCAACTGTCTCAGCCTGTCTCCATAGCAAAGGTGCTCCAGCTCTCTGACTATCTTTGTGGCCTCCTTTGTACTCAGTCAATAGGTCCATATGTTTCCAGTGCTGATGACCCCAGAGCTGGGTGCTCCAGGTGGGGTCTCACAGGAACAGAGGGCAGAATCCAGAATCCCCCATCCCGCCCTGCTGGTCCCACTGCTGTGGATGCAGCCCAGGATATAATAGGCTTTCTGGGTTGCAAGAGCACATTGTTGGGTCATGGCCAATTTTAAGCCCCCCTCTCTTGCCAAGTCATTCCCTGCAGGGCTGGAGACCCTGATGGCTGCTCCTCACCATCCACCCACACCATCTGGAAGGACAGAGGGGCATAAGCTTCAAAAAGAAAGAGGAGAAAAGGTTTATTCGTTATCAAGGCTTGCAGAGCAGACCCAAGTCCTGTGCCTCTTATCAGGAAAAGTGAGGAATGTCGAGGGGCATTAGAGAGTCAATGGTCCCTGAGAGAAGCCCAGGAGGACGGGAGAGTGGCTGAAGGTCCTCGAGAAGCACACACACCATCCCCAGACCGCGCTGCCGCTCAGGTGGCCACAGGGGTCCGCCACGGGGATCCCTTGTGTCCCAACACGGGATCCCTCTCGTGGCTACGGAGCATCCTTCCCCCCACACGCGGGGATGACAGTCCCACACGTCCCACTAGGAGCGGACACCCCATAGGAAGAACTACATTTCCCAGAGCCGCTTGCGCCCGGGCGGCGGAATAGGTGGGCCGAGTCGCGCATTCTGTCCTGATTGGCTGGCCGGGGCAGTCTGGGCGGCCATTGGCTGGGCGGGCAGTCACGTGAGGCAGGCGGACTCACGTGGGCCTGTGTGGGAACCGGGAACCGGGCACCGGGCTCGGGCCAGGCTTTGGGGGAGCGGCCCCGCCGGGCCTCGCCATGCTGGGCGCCCGGGGCGGGTGGCGGGCCCTGCGCCGCTGCTCCTCCCTGCCGCGGGCCGTGCGGCTGCGGGTGCGCGAGGCGCTGGGGGCGCGGGAGCCGGCGGAGGCGGTCAGAGTGCAGGTGTGTGCCCGGGGCCGGTCAGAGTGCGGGTCTGTGTGTGCCCGGGGCCGGTCAGAGTGCGGGGTGTGTGCCCGGCCCTGCCGGGGCCCGAGCGGAGGGTAGTGCCTGGGGGGGGCACGGCCCACGCCCGTGCTTCGGCGAGCGAAGGGGGAGCCCTGCAGAGCGTTTTGCTGAGCTCCCGGAACTGCTGTGCCGTCGTGCCGAGCCGCTCCGTGTGTTCCTTTTCCCGCTGTGCGTGCTCGGTTCGCTGCTGTCGCAGCCAGCGGAGCCTTGGGGTCACTCGGCATGTGTGGAGCAGCGTTGTCACCGTGATGGGTTGTGCTGAACGTGCTCTCCGCCGCGTTGGATTTATCTGTTCCGGAGAGCGAACCATTGCCGGTGTGCTGCTGTTTATAAAGCTTTTTCACAAGTCTTGTGCCACGTACGTCCAGGTTTAGAGCAGTGTCAGTAGAACCATCGGTAACACTTCCCCTGACGTTTCTATTTGGCTCCTCTTGTGAACCAAGATAGCCTGGAATTAATGGGCATTTTAGCTATGGAGCACTTTTCCTTGGCATAGGATTGTTCCCCGGTTTTGTGGTGTTTGCGACTGGCAGAGCAGTGGTTGCACACACAGAGTCCCTGCTTCCATACAGGGCTATGCACTTGTCAGTATTTCTGCATGAATATGAAAAGGACTGGGGTACTTGGTAACAGTTTTAAACAAAACTGAAAGAGGATACATTTAGATTATAAGAAGGAAATTTGTCACTGTAGAGGGGTAAAGCACTGGCACAGGTTGCCTAGAGAAGATGTAGCTGCCCCATCCTTGGAAGTGTTCAAGGCCAGGATGGGGCTTGGAGCAACCTGGTCTACTGGAAGGTGTTCCTGCCCATGGCAGTGAGGTTAGAACTGGATAACCTTTAAGATCCCTTCCAATTCAAACCTTTCTGTGATTCTACTAACCCAAAAACCAGTTTGTAGCATGCTGGTATTCCTGCTCACACATAGGTGAAGCCTAATAGGTTAGGAAGAAGCTCATCCAGTGTTGGTTCTTTTTGGATGTAGTAGTATAGTCTAGTTGGTTCTTTTTGGATGTAGTTGGATGAATAATGCAAGCTAGAATAAACTGATGCTAAAGTTTGCAATACTTCCATTCCTCCGCCTTCCCTGTCCTCCAGACCATTGCTGCTTTGCTCTTCCCCTTTGCTACCAAAATGCGGGGGTTTTGTATTAAAATGGGCTAGGAATCTGTCTGGCTTAAATCCAACCTTATAATGGCCAGGTTGTTGGAATGTGCAGTCTAATTGTTACAGTCAGGGTTGTCACTTTTATTGTACATTCATTCTGGTAGGTGTGAAGTGGTCAGAACATTGCTGCTGCAGCCTCTGCTGTTCCAATATATGCCTGTGGGTATGCTTTTACTTCCTATTGCAGGATGCAAGACTCCTCCTCTTATTTAATAGATTCCAGAACAGCTTTATGAGGTGGTAAGAAAAGCTCTTGAGAATGTTTCTTTGTTCATTTTTAGTGTGTTTTATTAGGGAGTGTTTGTGGGGAGGAAAAATACCTGCCATTATACATTAAATGTGCATCCAGTATAACATACACGGTGTGTTCTGGGGATTTCCTGGAATATGGAGGATAAGCACAACAGCTTCAGGCATGTTACTGTAGGAAATACCTTTTACTTTCACCATACAAATAAGAGGATGCCCAGATGATCTTGTTTCTTGCATTAGTTCTTCCTTTGGGTGGTTTACCCTGTCTGACTCACTAGATTCATGTCTTTAAAATCTTCCATGGTTCTTATATGGAGTAAGGAAAGCATGTTATGCAAGCCCGTGTGATGCTTTGCCTGTGCTAGTAGTCATTTTTAAAACTATAACACGCTTTACTTCTGGTGCTGTTTAATTCTTGGTTTGTTCTGTCTGGGTGGCAGAAGTAGATGGATTTGCATTGGTTTGTCTGGTAAGAAAATCTCTAAAGCACTTGCCTAGTTTGAAGTCATTGGGACTATTTGGTCGCTTCCAGTTAAGAAAAATACAAAACTGGTTGGAAAAGAGGCAGTTTGGTGGTTTAATCAGCAGTGGTTTTAGTTGTTCTCTACAATATTGTTAGAATTTGATCTGCAAGGCCCCCAGCAGATGATTTTGCTTTGAAGGCCAGATTTGTCTCAACTCTGCTGAGCTGAGGAGCAACTATGGGAGTTATATTTTGCATGCAATTACTATTGCTTGCTGCCTTGGTACTGACTTAACATTTCCCATAAAAAAGTAACTAAAATTTATATGTCATTAAAAAACTCAAGACATTTAGCCTGCACTGTACATGGTCAGTTTTCCTGTTTTGCTGTTACAAAGAATTGGGGTATCATTAGTTTTATTCTTTTCATGAAACTCAACAAAGTATGTCTAAATTTTTTTCTTGATAGCTTTTTTTTTTTTTCCCCCATGGGCTCAATGAAGCAGTCTTGGTTTTTGAGATGAAAGGAGAAACATCCAAGGCAATAATTTTTATTTTTGTTTTGCATGAATATGTAGTTTTTCATGTGAATCTATTGGCAGCAACATGCAACATTGTTTTAGCAGTCCAGCATTTTAGGGCACATAAACCAGTAGTGAACAGATTGGAAGAGTTGAAACATTGGAATGTTACTACAAGGATACAACAACAAAACTGATATTGAAAACCATCAGAATGGTCTTGAGTGTATTGTAATGAAGAATAGTGCATTACTGGTCTCTCCTGTTTTAGTAAGAAGAGCTTGGAAGGGACATCACCAATAGGAATATATACTTTACCAAAACACTTCACATCTTCAGAGCACTGCATTGCTTTCTGTATTCTCAGCTCCACAAAGATGCAGGTACATCTTTTTAATCCTTGCTGTTCTCAGGAAGAGACTCTGCCTCAGAAGGATGTCTCTGCCTAAGGACTTGTTTCTCTCTGCTTTGAAGTCAAAAGAAAAACTGACATGAACTTTTTTTGTCCTTTTGTTTTTTATTATCATTATTTTTTTTGCCTCTAAAGAAACAGTTACTTTGATTTCAGTAAGAAGCTGAAGTAGGCCTGAAGTGGTGTGTCTAGCTCAGCTGCAAGAAGAGCATGAGCACACAGCGTTCCTGCCAAAAAATAACAAATCTCTTTCTTTTACTTCTAGGGCTGGGTTCGCTCTGTCCGATCCCAGAAGGAAGTATTGTTCTTGCACATAAATGATGGGAGTTCTCTGGAAAGCCTCCAGGTGGTTGCTGATCCCAGCCTGGAAAAGAGGTAGGTCCATTTGAAATAACTGGAGAAATACATGTGCTGAGCAGTGCTTGGAGGGGTCTGCTTAGGCCTCCTTCCTTGTGCCAGGGATTGGCCAACCACATTTGTCTCCACCAAGAGCCTCTTCTGATAAAAACCTGTCACTGTTCTCCCTGCTTGTCCAACATTCCTGCCTTGTTCTAAATTCTTTTATAGCTTTATGAGTCTCTTCCCATTCCCACCTCTGCTTTTAATAATTTTTTATTTCATCTGTTAAGCTCTATGGCTACAGCATCTCTTGGGATCCTTAGTAATCCAGCTAAATTAACAGGAATCTCTCTTCTGAATGTAGTTGTATCAGCACCTAGTTAAGCTGTTGTTTTTTCTTTGTTTCTTAGAGACCTGACTTTTGGAAGCGCAGTGGAAGTGCAAGGGAAGCTTGTCAAAAGTCCTCATAAGATGCAAAACATGGAGCTGCAAGCTGAAACCATTCATGTGGTGGGACCTTGTGATATTTGGGTATGTCACTGTAGCAGAAGGGGTAGGACTGCTAGAAATCAATTCTTGAAGGTCCAAGTATCCAACAAAACATGCTTGAAACTGTATTTTCTTTAAGTCTGAATGATCCTGCAGACTTTGATTTGTCAGCAGTGTCTGTAGTGTGCATCAAAAGAGAAACATTGGATCACCATGAAAGCCCATTTCTATGACAGAGCCATTTCTCCATGGAAAATGTGCACAGGCTGACAGTTCGGCGTATGCCTTTGTCCCACCCTGAAGCACTTACCTGTGCAGGTGGCTTACCATGAATTGGAGAAACAGTGGAACTGGCTAGACACTCCAGGTTGTGCAGCTGGAAGAGCCATATCTGCCACAGGCACATTCAGAACCAGCTTGCTGTTGCAGCAGTGAGGTGGACAGCTGGTTTCAGAGGGGCTCAACATCCAAAAGGTGGAGTGTTCTGGAATGCCAATACTTCCTGTCATGTTCATGGATCTTGCTCTGCTGTAAGCATTGTAAAATACACAAAACAAGCAGAAAAAGATAGGCAAAAGCATCTAGTTCTTGTGTGCTCTGTAATGGTGATTGAGTTTTAGTAGGGAAAGATGAATGCATTCTGTGAATAGTAATTAAACTGCGTGGACTCCCAAGTTCTCATCCTCTTACTTTGATTTCCTTGTTGTTTCCAGTCATTTCCCCTGAAAATGAGGGAGAGGCACCCACTGGAGTATGTCCGACAGTTCCCTCACCTGCGCTGCAGGAACAACACGCTGGGCGCCCTGCTGCGAATCCGCAGTGAAGCCACTGCCAGCATCCACTCCTTCTTCCAGGTAATCCCTTCTGTACCCAGCCTCTCGAGTAGAACTCTCCACCCAGGCTGGCTCTGTGGGAGCAGGTTAGGAGGGAAGGAGCAAGACATGGATTTTGCACACAGTGCTTTTCTTTCCAGGCCAGAGCCTGGCTGCGCCTTGGCCAGTCTGTTGCTTATGACCAGGTTAGTGCATCTGTGGCCTGTCAGTGTCTTTCCACCCATTTCCTGTTATTTATGCCTTTCACAGAGTTGCAGTATAATTGCCTCCAAGTGTGTGGTCTGTGGAACACAACATAATGTGATTGTGTTTAACCCATGCTCTGCAGTGACCTTATGGTCCTTGGACAGAAACCTCCGCCCACGTGGAAAAATCTGTGATGCAGGAACACAGACAAACTGACTCAGAGCTTCATGTTATTCTCAGTTCTTGCCTCTAACTGCAATACAAGTCTGTGGATGCTGTTGGCTGACATTATAAGACTCCTGGTCTGGTGCATTTGAAACTCATGGGTGGGAGCCACCTGTGTTTTCTGAATGTGTCACTCTTAAGCTGTGGGCACAGCACAGACTTTTTGCAGGCAGGGGAGCAATGAATTGGCTCTGATGCCAGGTGTCACATAGATTCTAGTCACATGTGTGAGTAGAAAAAGAAAGGTAGTAAGTCCTCTAGCACACCTGAGCCTTTCTTTAAAGCTGTTCCTGGAAATAAGCATGTTTTAGTTTAGATAAGCTGGCTTTAGATAGAATAGAATCACATTCAGATAATTCTGTTGACAAAATTCATCTGTAATAATTAGTGTGGCCTAAGAAACAGGTTAGAAATGTTGAGATGAATTTCTGGTTCCAGGTTTGCTGGTCTTTGTTGCCTGCAATGGCAAAAGTTTGCTTGCTCTGAGAACTGCCTGTGTGGAATTGCATGGCGTTTGAATGAGTTCTGTGGGTTTTGTTGGGGTGGGGTGGGGGGTCCCGTGTCAGGTAAAGCTGCTGATTTCAGGATTGTGCCTGCTCCCAAGACAGAAGCCAGCTCTGTTGGGAATCAGTCTGTGCCGGCGTTGAGCCACTAGATGGCATTGCCTACAACGCTTTGTGCTTCCAAACCTGGGCACCGCAGGCAGCCGAGGTACAGAACAGCCTTATTCAGGCTTTGTTTCTCCAAACCAGCTCCTGCTCGGGCTCTGACATACCTTCCTGTTTACAGTGCTCAAGAGCAGAACTCTGTTTTGTAATAGACTCTATCTATCATCAATTTAGCAGCAGCAGCTACGCTAAAGTTATTTTTAAAGGAATAAGCAAGATTTGGTCCCAGACCTGATATTTATAAATGCTTGTGTGAGAACTCTCCTAGCACCAGGAATGTCTGTGGTTTTATTCTGTCTCTAATGGAAGGAAGTCTTAAAATTGCCACTTGCATCATCACAAGACTATTGCAATTTCCAACTTGACAATGTCAGAACATACCGTAGCTACAAAGTATAATTTCACCATTTTCACTGGGCAAAGCTGTAAGGAGCTTAATGGTGGAAGAAAATAAGTGGAGCTGTTTGAATACACAAAATTATCAAGACTCTTTGTAACTTTAAAAACCTCTCTTTTTTAAAAACCTCTCTTCCTGTTCATTTCCAGGAATGAATGACTAGTGCCAAGTGCCTTTGGTTTGGATGTTGAAAGCTAAAATGTCCTTTTTAAATCTTCTGAGAATTGTGGTCCTTGTGGGGTAGGAACATTGTTCCTAGGCACAGTAAGATAGTTGCATTGTGAATGGCAAATTCCATTCTGTACATTAAGTTCCAGGTTTGTGAGAGCCAGTAATGCAACTTGAATTATTTTAGAAGCTTTTATAAGGGGAATTATCCAAGAGGTTTTATGGGGACTCTCTTATTTCAGATCTGTGCAGTTTGCATTACTTTCCAAAGCATGTAAGGGATCTTCTATGTGAAGTGTGCTTCTTTACAGCAACTGCTACCACTGTATAAGGAATTTAGGCATTTTTAAACATCTCATGTGGAGTTGGGAGGCCATGTAACTAGCAGGGCTCTGAATATGCAGGGAACTGTGTCAGAGGCCTGCATTTTGTACTGGTAGACTGAAACTTCCTTCTCCAGGCAAAGCAAGTAGCTCTGGATCCAAGTCTTCCTTCTGTGCAGTAACTGGATCCCAGTGAGGAGTCAAGGTCTTTGCACCTGTAACCAAGGTAGCCTAGAGCTGACTACAGGGACTTTGCTCCCTCTTGGTTGTGTTACTGTACTCCCACAAAATGCATTGCAAGTCCATATGAGGTTTTTGTTCCAAATTAATTTTATAGTGGGCAGCAAATACTACTTCTGTCTTCCTAGTCCCTTAACAAGCTGGTGAGAAGGACCAGGACCTCTCATGTGACTGACTGGATTGTATTATTCTGGTAAAAGCTGTGCAGCTAAGATGTATCTATCCACTGAATATTGGGTTGCAGCTGTTTTAAAAGCCTATGGCTGCACTGCAGAGAAATCCAGAGAACAGGGGCTCTCTTCATTCAGCCTTACTGGTTTCAGAGGCCTCTGCTGGATTTATGAACTATTACATGATTGTGTAATTCTGCAGGTACCTAGAACACAACCAAGCCAGGGTATACCCTGTCTCTTAAAATTAGCTTGACTTCAGTATCTTAGAAGATGCAAGGTAGGACTGACACTTTATTGGTGGTTGGGTGTTTTTAAGGTCTCTTTCATCCAGTATGTGATTTTTGTCATCCAACACATTTGATCACTTCTCTTAATGCAGCACGCAAAGAGTGTCCTTTGCCTACCACTGCCTTCCAAAAAGCTGAAAGAAACAAAGTGTTGAGGTCTTAGGGGTGAATTTGATTGAAACTGCCCAAAACTATAAAAATGCTGGAGGAAGTGAGAAGAAAGGAGAATGGTATGGAAACAGGCCATTGCAAAAAAACTCATAGTAATGACATAAATCTCTTTTGGCTTTGAAACCTGGAGGAAAACACACAGATAGTAAACAATGATGTGTAAGTCATGGTAGCATTTAGTTTGTCATCTGTCCCAGAAGCTGCCCAAAAGACTCCATGTGCTCTCCTGGCTGGGGGCTAATGGCCTAGTTATGTGTGCTGGTTGATGTCATCCTTCAGGGTGACAGCTGTTAACTTTGCTGTTCTGTCTGTTCCAGGATAATGGATATGTGCATATTCATACCCCCATAATTACATCCAATGACTGTGAAGGTGCTGGGGAACTCTTTCAAATTGAGGTAAGTTGGGTTGCATAAAGTTTGTTTGGTTTGGTTTTTTGTGTTTTTTTTTCAAAGCAGTTCTTGAGTTATTAAAGGTTAGAGGAAATATTTATCTTCATAAACCCTTTTATGTACTTCTGTGATTTTTTTTAATAAAGCAATCCTTTGTTTCAACTAATAATTTAGACATTAAACAGATACATTATCTTTTATTTTATTGCTATTTTGTGCCTTAATCAGCACCTTTTGTACTGATGAGGTTGTTCTATTCCTGGTGCTGTGGAAAAATTTACAAAGAATCACAGAGGGAGGTGGAACATCTTCGTAAACAGAATTATGTGATCATAAGAGCCCAAGAGATGGATTGGGTCATTCAGGACAGACTACTACACTCAAGTACTTCTTAGCTTTGAAACAAATAATATAATTAATCATGAGATAATTCTTGAAAAAAAAGTCAGCAATATCTGAAACTCCTTTTCACCAGCATGTACATACAGGTTCCTCCCTACAAGCTATTCCTGTTGTATGTTGGAATTCTCCCCCAATATTGTCAAGCTTCCCCATAAACACCAAATTACTGCCACAATCTATTGTTATAAGAGTACTTCACATCATGGGTCAGAAGCTCCTGTGAAACTGAAACACAGCCATAACCACTAAGATCTCCCCCGCAGATTTCTCATGATTCCCAACCCCACACAACAGCCCAAGCTACACGGATTCTTACAATTAATCATACAGAATTCCACTGTCTTTTATACTTCTGTATCTGAAATTCAGTCTTCTGTCTCAAACAATGGCATCCATTGCCTCCTATGTGTATCGGCTCCAGCTTTGCTGGTGATTCATCTGTAATCAAAAGAAAAATTGTTGAGGTAGCAGTTACTTGCTGTGGGACCGTGTCTTCCACTCTGCACAGCCTTGTGACAAAAAAAGCTTCTGTCTGCTTGTTCTCCAGGATCTCAAGGTCTAACCTGTGCTACCAGTGATTCCCTTCCAGACCAGTACATGTGGCTCAGCTTTTTGCTTGCTGGGACAATAGGGTTGATTAGCTAAACTAAATTGTTCCTGTTTAATTGAGATGCCTTAATGCTACCCAAGGTTCACTCCAGGCTGTTGCATGCAAATTAAGACGTGAAAACAAGTGACACTTAATGATGGAAACATTATGCAGTTTGCAGCTGTACAGTGTATTGCGTCTTCGGGACAAATTGTATCCACTTGAAAGCTGTAGAGGATGCAGGACTACAGCGTAGGTGGCTGGTAGTGACAGCAGCCCTGATGCAAATGTTGATTGAGGTGCTAAACTGTGAGCCTGAAACTTGTATAAACTGGATCTTATTGAAATGCATGGTTCAAGGTGGATATTTTACTCCTTTCCAGTGGGAATGCTGAGGTGCAAATAATACCTGTCTTGGAGAAATGTAACTACAGCTGTGCTTGAAAGGTGTGCACTAAGTGCCAAGCCAGACCCCATTAAATGGCCTGTGCCATAAAGGAAGGAATTCACAAACCCACTTGCTGCTGGGAGGAGGGGAGTTCTCCCTGATTTCCTGTTTTTTCTTTGATTACAGCTTCACTGTCTGGCTTAATTTAGGACTTAGTTTAGTTTCTGCAAAGCCCTATTCACAACTAGTCCTGGCTAGCAGAATTCTGAGGCTGCCTGCTATCCTGCTGGGGTCACATCACTCCACTGGAGCACTGATACTGTTTTTTGACAGTGAAAACATAGGGAAGATTAAGCCTGCCTTGGCCATGTATGTGATGCTGTCAGACACAAAATAGGAGTCACAGAAGGGTGTCAGACATAATAATAAGGATATGGTGTTTGCAGCAAAGCCCAGAATCTTCATATGCTTTTAACCAAACCAACTATCAAGACATTCTTGTCTGCTGTATCCAGTCACTTTTTAAACTAGCCTTTAATTCACTGTTTGAACAGGACAAGGGAGAATATGAATTCATGTGCCACTTATATTTGAGAAGGAGCTAAGATTTTTGATGAAAACAACCTTCAAATTGGATTTTTCAGTTTCAAAAAATATTAAAATCCTGTTCCTTAAGTTTTAAGACGTATCTTCTAGCTGTAACCAGAATTGGTGTTCTATTACTCCTGAATTTGTAGTAATTGCAATACATCTGCTAACAGGTTGGGGTTTTTCTGCCTTTTGGGTTTGGTTTTTTTTTTTTTTAGCTCCCTTGGGCAGTGTGTAGAACTAATAGTCTCCCCAGTTTTGCTGATCTGCTGCAGGTGAAGTAAGTTGAAGACTTTAGTTGAATAGCCTTTAGGACCCAAGTAGAGGCTGCTTTTGTACCCACTGTGTACTATTGCCTTTAAATAGCTGTTTTCTCTTACATGCACAGTTTTAATCCTTTGACTAACATCTGATGGCTGCTCAGGCCTGTGCATTCTTTTGAAAGGATGGAAAGTGAAGAGAGTATGAATATGTTTTTACATGTGAGTTGAAGAAATGGGGAAAAATGTATCTGAAGTTAGAATGAAAAGGCTTTTTGAAATGTGATTTTTGATTCCCAAAACACTTAATCCTGTAGGATTTGTGTTTGTTTATATGTTCAGCTTCCTCATTATCTTTGTTTGGTTTTGGATGTACTGATGAGTCTGTACATAACTTTGGTTGGGATGCTCTCATATTAGGGCTTGGGATGGGGGGGAATCCATATTCCTTCACTGCTGGGCAAATCAACCAAATGTTTTTAAAATTAAGTACTGTAATGGTGAAAAGAGTGCAGTAAGCAGAGGACATTTTAACGAATAAATAAGTCACAAGATGGCTAACAACTCCAGAGGAAATTTCTCCGCCTGAAAAGTGTAAGTTTGAGGAGAGACTGCCAGAAGTGTGAAGACTACTAGGCAGACCCTAACCCACATCAGCAACACCATCTTGTGGCTTTCTGCTCTGTTGACAGTGTCTTCCTGTAGTGGGAGCATGTAGGGGAGAAAGCATCTTGTTTGTGCTTCTTTCTATAAAGTAAATATATTGAAAACACTAGAAGACCTTTGACTGTTGAAAGCAGTGTTTTAGTATCATCCAAAGCAGGATGAGGTAATTCTTGAAATAGGGAGAATGCAGATCAGCAGGGGCAGATAGCCCTTTTTCTATTTTAATCTGAAAATAATTCCCCTATACCAGCAGTTTTAGCACCTACTCCTCAGCACAGATTCTTTCCTTGCTTTTTTTTTTTCTTATTTTTCTCTTTTATTTCTTCTGAAGTCTAGAATTCTTAGCAGTTTTTTATGTTGCAAGAAACTTTACCCAGTCCCCTTCTGTGGCTGCGTCCTAAGAAATTTGCCATACTTTTGTCCTTGTGACCCAGCTGCATGTCTGTTCCCTGCTATTTTCAGTAGCCTCCCACTCTGTCTGCAGTGTTGAAGACTCCCTGTTTTCTGAGTCCCTTGCTCTCTTTACCACTTTGCTGCCTGGAAAATTTTCTTTGTATGGCTGCTTTCAGCTGATGTGGAGAAGGTGGAGGCTTCTCAGTGCTCTGTAAGAGCCTGTCTGGCCCAGGACACTCCAGCTGGTTCAGTGTGGGTCTCCACAGCCACTTTCCCTGCTGCCCAGCTGCAGCCTTTTAAGGGAAACTCAGTATGCAGTGAGTTCCAAAGCATAACAGCTGTATCATGCATTCACAGCTCCTTAAAGAAGATTTCACATGTAGTTTTTATTGCCTGTGGCCATATTCCTTCCTGGGACCACTCTCTATGTGTAAGGAGTGCTGCACTCTCCCTGTCGGAGGTAAAATGTGCTCTGTGTGAGGTTTGTCTCTTCCCATGCACACCTCAGGGCACCTGGCTGAGCCCAGGGTCTGGATCAAGCCATTTCATTGCTTGAAAGGTTATTTAACTGTAAGCCTGAAGAACTGTCTGGGTATAGTTCTTCTCTAAAATGCATCTGGAGATTGTTGGGCTTTCAAGGGTTTTTTGCCCCTCGCTCACAAGAGTCAGTGCCAAAGTTTTGAGGTTCCTGACAGTGCAGGTTTGTGGCTGTGCCAGCTGTGGCACCAGCAGTATGTACCTGCTGCTGAAGATGCAGAAACTTACTCCTACCATCCCTTTGGCACTACTGAAAAATATCCTTGTCAGCACTGAAGAAAGCTGGGATCTGCTGGGGAGGATCACAGTTAAGCACAACAGTATTAGTGTCTGTAAAGTGTTTTCCCTTTTAGAGATGTGTGATGGTCTGGGAGGCAGCCAGTGCCTGAGAGACTGGTACTTCAGAGAAGTGCTCAGCAGGGATCAGGGTAAGCTGGACCTGAGCTGAGGGACGGCTGGCTTTTTCATATTCTAGCTCTCCCAGTTTCTCCTCATTTCTACCTGATTCATATCTGCCTGTCCAGTCTGTATTTATGAGATGTTATGCATTCCAGTACATATTTATGAGATGTGTGTCTCAGCAGAACCAGCTGCTGTTGCTCAGTGCAAGTCCAGCTGGTCAGAATTAGGACTGGAATTGCAAGGAGGACTTCTTAGAAGTTAGGAATTTTGCAGGGGTTGTCTGAAAAGGAAAATCCAATCATGTTTATGATGGGGTATCACAGAGGGCAAATCTGGATTAAAGATGTGTTTCTGGGAAGCTGCAGCAGCATGGTTGTGTGGGCCTGGGCTAGAGCTACAGCAATGATTTCTATGAGCTTTTCAAGTCTTCTCTGATCCCTTCATGCTTTTGGCTTGCATAGAGTGTAAGACAGAATCAAACAGTTTGTACTCTCCTGAAGCTAATTGCCTCAAGGAGAAGTTAATACAAGACTGACATCAAAGGGAATAATTTTAAATTAAACCATTAGACATTTGAGGAGATGGAGAACAAAACAGGTACTAAATCCAGTTGTTCTTGTATTTAGAATGAGAATAAAAAGCCTTTGAAGTTGACGTCAAATACTAGCATGTTTATAGCACATTTGCTCTGAGACACCAAGATGTTTCATACAGATTCTCTCTCCCTTTTCCCCCATTGTAATTTGGGTAGTTTTCGACTCTGGGATGGAAAGAGCTTGAAAGGAAACCCATAATTCACCTCCTAATCTTTTATCAAGTCTGTGTTTTGGGGTTGGGAATGGGGAGAAGCGTACATCTAATTGAAGTAAAAGCACCACAGTGTTGTTGCTTCATTTTGCTGGTCATGTACATGAAAACCAGTCTCACCCAGTGTCAGCAGTGAAGGGATAGTGTCCCCTACTGTTTGTTTATCTTGTACCAGTAGCTGTGGTTTCATATAATAAAGAAGCCATCTTGCTCTAAAAGGCTGAGCATGAATCACAGGCACAGGCACTTGGGAACATTGGCCTGTGCTCAAATGT